>NC_064619.1:759641262-760891262 GCF_023898315.1 Schistocerca nitens
CACAAATCGCGTCGCGATTCAGTACATCGTCCTCCGGCCGACCTGTCTCCAAGGGTCTATTGCTGCCTCGGGCACCTTATGGTCGTTCTCCTGTGAGTCTAGATTTTCGAATCCGACACAAAACTGACAGTTAATTGTAACGTTCAGAGCCTGTTAATGACGATGGAACACACAAATCGCGTCGCGATTCAATACATCGTCCTCCAGCCGATTTGTCTCCAAGGGTCTAGTGCTGCCTCGGACACCTTATGGTCGTTCTCCTGTGAGTCTAGATTTTCGAATCCGACGCAAAACTGACAGTTAATTGTAACGTTCAGAGCCTGTAAATGACAATGGAACACACAAATCGCGTCGCGATTCGATACATCGTTCTCCAGCCGACTTGTCTCCAAGGGTCTAGTGCTGCCTCGGACACCTGATTGTCGTTCTCCTGTGAGTATAGATTTTCGAATGCGAGGCAAAACTGACAGTTAATCGTAAGGTTCAGAGCCTCTTAATGACAATGGAACACACAAAACTCGTCGCGATTCAATACATCGTCCTCCGGCCGACCTGTCTCCAAGGGTCTATTGCTGCCTCGGGCACCTTATGGTCGTTCTCCTGTGAGTCTAGATTTTCGAATCCGACGCAAAACTGACAGTTAATTGTAAGGTTCAGAGCCTGTTAATGACGATGGAACACACAAATTGCGTCGCGATTCAATACATCGTCCTCCAGCCGACTTGTCTCCAAGGGTCTAGTGCTGCCTCGGGCACCTTATTGTCGTTCTCCTGTGAGTCTAGATTTTCGAATGCGACGCAAAACTGACAGTTAATCGTAAGGTTCAGAGCCTCTTAATGACAATGGAACACACAAATTGCGTCGCGATTCAATACATCGTCCTCCGGCCGACCTGTCTCCAAGGGTCTATTGCTGCCTCGGGCACCTTATGGTCGTTCTCCTGTGAGTCTAGATTTTCGAATCCGACGCAAAACTGACAGTTAATTGTAACGTTCAGAGCCTGTTAATGACGATGGAACAAACAAATTGCGTCGCGATTCAATACATCGTCCTCCAGCCGACTTGTCTCAAAGGGTCTAGTGCTGCCTCGGACACCTTATGGTCGTTCTCCTGTGAGTCTAGATTTTCGAATCCGACGCAGACTGACAGTTAATTGTAACGTTCAGAGCCTGTTAATGACAATGGAACACACAAATCGCGTCGCGATTCAGTACATCGTCCTCCGGCCGACCTGTCTCCAAGGGTCTATTGCTGCCTCGGGCACCTTATGGTCGATCTCCTGTGAGTCTAGATTTTCGAATCCGACGCAAAACTGACAGTTAATTATAACGTTCAGAGCCTGTTAATGACGATGGAACACACAAATCGCGTCGCGATTCAATACATCGTCCTCCGGCCGACCTGTCTCCAAGAGTCTATTGCTGCCTCGGGCACCTTATGGTCGATCTCCTGTGAGTCTAGATTTTCGAATCCGACGCAAAACTGACAGTTAATTGTAACGTTCAGAGCCTGAAAATGACGATGGAACACACAAATCGCGTCGCGATTCAATACATCGTCCTCCGGCGACCTGTCTTCAAGGGTCTATTGCTGTCTCGGGCACCTTATGGTCGATCTCCTGTGAGTCTAGATTTTCGAATCCGACGCAAAACTGACAGTTAATTGTAAGGTTCAGAGCCTGTTAATGACGATGGAACACACAAATTGCGTCGCGATTCAATACATCGTCCTCCGCCCGACCTGTCTCCATGGGGCTATTGCTGCCTCGGGCACCTTATGGTCGTTCTCCTGTGAGTCTAGATTTTCGAATCCGACACAAAACTGACAGTTAATTGTAACGTTCAGAGCCTGTTAATGACGATGGAACACACAAATCGCGTCGCGATTCAATACATCGTCCTCCAGCCGATTTGTCTCCAAGGGTCTAGTGCTGCCTCGGACACCTTATGGTCGTTCTCCTGTGAGTCTAGATTTTCGAATCCGACGCAAAACTGACAGTTAATTGTAACGTTCAGAGCCTGTAAATGACAATGGAACACACAAATCGCGTCGCGATTCGATACATCGTTCTCCAGCCGACTTGTCTCCAAGGGTCTAGTGCTGCCTCGGACACCTGATTGTCGTTCTCCTGTGAGTATAGATTTTCGAATGCGAGGCAAAACTGACAGTTAATCGTAAGGTTCAGAGCCTCTTAATGACAATGGAACAAACAAAACTCGTCGCGATTCAATACATCGTCCTCCGGCCGACCTGTCTCCAAGGGTCTATTGCTGCCTCGGGCACCTTATGGTCGTTCTCCTGTGAGTCTAGATTTTCGAATCCGACGCAAAACTGACAGTTAATTGTAAGGTTCAGAGCCTCTTAATGACAATGGAACACACAAATTGCGTCGCGATTCAATACATCGTCCTCCGGCCGACCTGTCTCCAAGGGTCTATTGCTGCCTCGGGCACCTTATGGTCGTTCTCCTGTGAGTCTAGATTTTCAAATCCGACGCAAAACTGACAGTTAATTGTAACGTTCAGAGCCTGTTAATGACGATGGAACACACAAATTGCGTCGCGATTCAATACATCGTCCTCCAGCCGACTTGTCTCAAAGGGTCTAGTGCTGCCTCGGACACCTTATGGTCGTTCTCCTGTGAGTCTAGATTTTCGAATCCGACGCAGACTGACAGTTAATTGTAACGTTCAGAGCCTGTTAATGACAATGGAACACACAAATCGCGTCGCGATTCAGTACATCGTCCTCCGGCCGACCTGTCTCCAAGGGTCTATTGCTGCCTCGGGCACCTTATGGTCGATCTCCTGTGAGTCTAGATTTTCGAATCCGACGCAAAACTGACAGTTAATTATAACGTTCAGAGCCTGTTAATGACGATGGAACACACAAATCGCGTCGCGATTCAATACATCGTCCTCCGGCCGACCTGTCTCCAAGAGTCTATTGCTGCCTCGGGCACCTTATGGTCGATCTCCTGTGAGTCTAGATTTTCGAATCCGACGCAAAACTGACAGTTAATTGTAACGTTCAGAGCCTGAAAATGACGATGGAACACACAAATCGCGTCGCGATTCAATACATCGTCCTCCGGCGACCTGTCTTCAAGGGTCTATTGCTGCCTCGGGCACCTTATGGTCGATCTCCTGTGAGTCTAGATTTTCGAATCCGACGCAAAACTGACAGTTAATTGTAAGGTTCAGAGCCTGTTAATGACGATGGAACACACAAATTGCGTCGCGATTCAATACATCGTCCTCCGCCCGACCTGTCTCCATGGGGCTATTGCTGCCTCGGGCACCTTATGGTCGTTCTCCTGTGAGTCTAGATTTTCGAATCCGACGCAAAACTGACAGTTAATTGTAACGTTCAGAGCCTGAAAATGACGATGGAACACACAAATCGCGTCGCGATTCAATACATCGCCCTCCAGCCGATTTGTCTCCAAGGGTCTAGTGCTGCCTCGGACACCTTATGGTCGTTCTCCTGTGAGTCTAGATTTTCGAATCCGACGCAAAACTGACAGTTAATTGTAACGTTCAGAGCCTGTAAATGACAATGGAACACACAAATCGCGTCGCGATTCGATACATCGTTCTCCAGCCGACTTGTCTCCAAGGGTCTAGTGCTGCCTCGGACACCTGATTGTCGTTCTCCTGTGAGTATAGATTTTCGAATGCGAGGCAAAACTGACAGTTAATCGTAAGGTTCAGAGCCTCTTAATGACAATGGAACACACAAAACTCGTCGCGATTCAATACATCGTCCTCCGGCCGACCTGTCTCCAAGGGTCTATTGCTGCCTCGGGCACCTTATGGTCGTTCTCCTGTGAGTCTAGATTTTCGAATCCGACGCAAAACTGACAGTTAATTGTAAGGTTCAGAGCCTGTTAATGACGATGGAACACACAAATTGCGTCGCGATTCAATACATCGTCCTCCAGCCGACTTGTCTCCAAGGGTCTAGTGCTGCCTCGGGCACCTTATTGTCGTTCTCCTGTGAGTCTAGATTTTCGAATGCGACGCAAAACTGACAGTTAATCGTAAGGTTCAGAGCCTCTTAATGACGATGGAACACACAAATTGCGTCGCGATTCAATACATCGTCCTCCAGCCGACTTGTCTCAAAGGGTCTAGTGCTGCCTCGGACACCTTATGGTCGTTCTCCTGTGAGTCTAGATTTTCGAATCCGACGCAGACTGACAGTTAATTGTAACGTTCAGAGCCTGTTAATGACAATGGAACACACAAATCGCGTCGCGATTCAGTACATCGTCCTCCGGCCGACCTGTCTCCAAGGGTCTATTGCTGCCTCGGGCACCTTATGGTCGATCTCCTGTGAGTCTAGATTTTCGAATCCGACGCAAAACTGACAGTTAATTATAACGTTCAGAGCCTGTTAATGACGATGGAACACACAAATCGCGTCGCGATTCAATACATCGTCCTCCGGCCGACCTGTCTCCAAGAGTCTATTGCTGCCTCGGGCACCTTATGGTCGATCTCCTGTGAGTCTAGATTTTCGAATCCGACGCAAAACTGACAGTTAATTGTAACGTTCAGAGCCTGAAAATGACGATGGAACACACAAATCGCGTCGCGATTCAATACATCGTCCTCCGGCGACCTGTCTTCAAGGGTCTATTGCTGCCTCGGGCACCTTATGGTCGATCTCCTGTGAGTCTAGATTTTCGAATCCGACGCAAAACTGACAGTTAATTGTAAGGTTCAGAGCCTGTTAATGACGATGGAACACACAAATTGCGTCGCGATTCAATACATCGTCCTCCGCCTGACCTGTCTCCATGGGGCTATTGCTGCCTCGGGCACCTTATGGTCGTTCTCCTGTGAGTCTAGATTTTCGAATCCGACACAAAACTGACAGTTAATTGTAACGTTCAGAGCCTGTTAATGACGATGGAACACACAAATCGCGTCGCGATTCAATACATCGTCCTCCAGCCGATTTGTCTCCAAGGGTCTAGTGCTGCCTCGGACACCTTATGGTCGTTCTCCTGTGAGTCTAGATTTTCGAATCCGACGCAAAACTGACAGTTAATTGTAACGTTCAGAGCCTGTAAATGACAATGGAACACACAAATCGCGTCGCGATTCGATACATCGTTCTCCAGCCGACTTGTCTCCAAGGGTCTAGTGCTGCCTCGGACACCTGATTGTCGTTCTCCTGTGAGTATAGATTTTCGAATGCGAGGCAAAACTGACAGTTAATCGTAAGGTTCAGAGCCTCTTAACGACAATGGAACACACAAAACTCGTCGCGATTCAATACATCGTCCTCCGGCCGACCTGTCTCCAAGGGTCTATTGCTGCCTCGGGCACCTTATGGTCGTTCTCCTGTGAGTCTAGATTTTCGAATCCGACGCAAAACTGACAGTTAATTGTAAGGTTCAGAGCCTGTTAATGACGATGGAACACACAAATTGCGTCGCGATTCAATACATCGTCCTCCAGCCGACTTGTCTCCAAGGGTCTAGTGCTGCCTCGGGCACCTTATTGTCGTTCTCCTGTGAGTCTAGATTTTCGAATGCGACGCAAAACTGACAGTTAATTGTAACGTTCAGAGCCTGTTAATGACGATGGAACACACAAATTGCGTCGCGATTCAATACATCGTCCTCCAGCCGACTTGTCTCCAAGGGTCTAGTGCTGCCTCGGGCACCTTATGGTCGATCTCCTGTGAGTCTAGATTTTCGAATCCGACGCAAAACTGACAGTTAATTGTAAGGTTCAGAGCCTGTTAATGACGATGGAACACACAAATTGCGTCGCGATTCAATACATCGTCCTCCGCCCGACCTGTCTCCATGGGGCTATTGCTGCCTCGGGCACCTTATGGTCGTTCTCCTGTGAGTCTAGATTTTCGAATCCGACACAAAACTGACAGTTAATTGTAACGTTCAGAGCCTGTTAATGACGATGGAACATACAAATCGCGTCGCGATTCAATACATCGTCCTCCAGCCGATTTGTCTCCAAGGGTCTAGTGCTGCCTCGGACACCTTATGGTCGTTCTCCTGTGAGTCTAGATTTTCGAATCCGACGCAAAACTGACAGTTAATTGTAACGTTCAGAGCCTGTAAATGACAATGGAACACACATATCGCGTCGCGATTCGATACATCGTTCTCCAGCCGACTTGTCTCCAAGGGTCTAGTGCTGCCTCGGACACCTGATTGTCGTTCTCCTGTGAGTATAGATTTTCGAATGCGAGGCAAAACTGACAGTTAATCGTAAGGTTCAGAGCCTCTTAATGACAATGGAACAAACAAAACTCGTCGCGATTCAATACATCGTCCTCCGGCCGACCTGTCTCCAAGGGTCTATTGCTGCCTCGGGCACCTTATGGTCGTTCTCCTGTGAGTCTAGAATTTCGAATCCGACGCAAAACTGACAGTTAATTGTAAGGTTCAGAGCCTGTTAATGACGATGGAACACACAAATTGCGTCGCGATTCAATACATCGTCCTCCAGCCGACTTGTCTCCAAGGGTCTAGTGCTGCCTCGGGCACCTTATTGTCGTTCTCCTGTGAGTCTAGATTTTCGAATGCGACGCAAAACTGACAGTTAATCGTAAGGTTCAGAGCCTCTTAATGACAATGGAACACACAAATTGCGTCGCGATTCAATAGATCGTCCTCCGGCCGACCTGTCTCCAAGGGTCTATTGCTGCCTCGGGCACCTTATGGTCGTTCTCCTGTGAGTCTAGATTTTCGAATCCGACGCAAAACTGACAGTTAATTGTAACGTTCAGAGCCTGTTAATGACGATGGAACAAACAAATTGCGTCGCGATTCAATACATCGTCCTCCAGCCGACTTGTCTGAAAGGGTCTAGTGCTGCCTCGGACACCTTATGGTCGTTCTCCTGTGAGTCTAGATTTTCGAATCCGACGCAGACTGACAGTTAATTGTAACGTTCAGAGCCTGTTAATGACAATGGAACACACAAATCGCGTCGCGATTCAGTACATCGTCCTCCGGCCGACCTGTCTCCAAGGGTCTATTGCTGCCTCGGGCACCTTATGGTCGTTCTCCTGTGAGTCTAGATTTTCGAATCCGACACAAAACTGACAGTTAATTGTAACGTTCAGAGCCTGTTAATGACGATGGAACACACAAATCGCGTCGCGATTCAATACATCGTCCTCCAGCCGATTTGTCTCCAAGGGTCTAGTGCTGCCTCGGACACCTTATGGTCGTTCTCCTGTGAGTCTAGATTTTCGAATCCGACGCAAAACTGACAGTTAATTGTAACGTTCAGAGCCTGTAAATGACAATGGAACACACAAATCGCGTCGCGATTCGATACATCGTTCTCCAGCCGACTTGTCTCCAAGGGTCTAGTGCTGCCTCGGACACCTGATTGTCGTTCTCCTGTGAGTATAGATTTTCGAATGCGAGGCAAAACTGACAGTTAATCGTAAGGTTCAGAGCCTCTTAATGACAATGGAACACACAAAACTCGTCGCGATTCAATACATCGTCCTCCGGCCGACCTGTCTCCAAGGGTCTATTGCTGCCTCGGGCACCTTATGGTCGTTCTCCTGTGAGTCTAGATTTTCGAATCCGACGCAAAACTGACAGTTAATTGTAAGGTTCAGAGCCTGTTAATGACGATGGAACACACAAATTGCGTCGCGATTCAATACATCGTCCTCCAGCCGACTTGTCTCCAAGGGTCTAGTGCTGCCTCGGGCACCTTATTGTCGTTCTCCTGTGAGTCTAGATTTTCGAATGCGACGCAAAACTGACAGTTAATCGTAAGGTTCAGAGCCTCTTAATGACAATGGAACACACAAATTGCGTCGCGATTCAATACATCGTCCTCCGGCCGACCTGTCTCCAAGGGTCTATTGCTGCCTCGGGCACCTTATGGTCGTTCTCCTGTGAGTCTAGATTTTCGAATCCGACGCAAAACTGACAGTTAATTGTAACGTTCAGAGCCTGTTAATGACGATGGAACAAACAAATTGCGTCGCGATTCAATACATCGTCCTCCAGCCGACTTGTCTCAAAGGGTCTAGTGCTGCCTCGGACACATTATGGTCGTTCTCCTGTGAGTCTAGATTTTCGAATCCGACGCAGACTGACAGTTAATTGTAACGTTCAGAGCCTGTTAATGACAATGGAACACACAAATCGCGTCGCGATTCAGTACATCGTCCTCCGGCCGACCTGTCTCCAAGGGTCTATTGCTGCCTCGGGCACCTTATGGTCGATCTCCTGTGAGTCTAGATTTTCGAATCCGACGCAAAACTGACAGTTAATTATAACGTTCAGAGCCTGTTAATGACGATGGAACACACAAATCGCGTCGCGATTCAATACATCGTCCTCCGGCCGACCTGTCTCCAAGAGTCTATTGCTGCCTCGGGCACCTTATGGTCGATCTCCTGTGAGTCTAGATTTTCGAATCCGACGCAAAACTGACAGTTAATTGTAACGTTCAGAGCCTGAAAATGACGATGGAACACACAAATCGCGTCGCGATTCAATACATCGTCCTCCGGCGACCTGTCTTCAAGGGTCTATTGCTGTCTCGGGCACCTTATGGTCGATCTCCTGTGAGTCTAGATTTTCGAATCCGACGCAAAACTGACAGTTAATTGTAAGGTTCAGAGCCTGTTAATGACGATGGAACACACAAATTGCGTCGCGATTCAATACATCGTCCTCCGCCCGACCTGTCTCCATGGGGCTATTGCTGCCTCGGGCACCTTATGGTCGTTCTCCTGTGAGTCTAGATTTTCGAATCCGACACAAAACTGACAGTTAATTGTAACGTTCAGAGCCTGTTAATGACGATGGAACACACAAATCGCGTCGCGATTCAATACATCGTCCTCCAGCCGATTTGTCTCCAAGGGTCTAGTGCTGCCTCGGACACCTTATGGTCGTTCTCCTGTGAGTCTAGATTTTCGAATCCGACGCAAAACTGACAGTTAATTGTAACGTTCAGAGCCTGTAAATGACAATGGAACACACAAATCGCGTCGCGATTCGATACATCGTTCTCCAGCCGACTTGTCTCCAAGGGTCTAGTGCTGCCTCGGACACCTGATTGTCGTTCTCCTGTGAGTATAGATTTTCGAATGCGAGGCAAAACTGACAGTTAATCGTAAGGTTCAGAGCCTCTTAATGACAATGGAACAAACAAAACTCGTCGCGATTCAATACATCGTCCTCCGGCCGACCTGTCTCCAAGGGTCTATTGCTGCCTCGGGCACCTTATGGTCGTTCTCCTGTGAGTCTAGATTTTCGAATCCGACGCAAAACTGACAGTTAATTGTAAAGTTCAGAGCCTGTTAATGACGATGGAACACACAAATTGCGTCGCGATTCAATACATCGTCCTCCGGCCGACCTGTCTCCAAGGGTCTATTGCTGCCTCGGGCACCTTATGGTCGTTCTCCTGTGAGTCTAGATTTTCAAATCCGATGCAAAACTGACAGTTAATTGTAACGTTCAGAGCCTGTTAATGACGATGGAACACACAAATTGCGTCGCGATTCAATACATCGTCCTCCAGCCGACTTGTCTCAAAGGGTCTAGTGCTGCCTCGGACACCTTATGGTCGTTCTCCTGTGAGTCTAGATTTTCGAATCCGACGCAGACTGACAGTTAATTGTAACGTTCAGAGCCTGTTAATGACAATGGAACACACAAATCGGGTCGCGATTCAGTACATCGTCCTCCGGCCGACCTGTCTCCAAGAGTCTATTGCTGCCTCGGGCACCTTATGGTCGATCTCCTGTGAGTCTAGATTTTCGAATCCGACGCAAAACTGACAGTTAATTGTAACGTTCAGAGCCTGAAAATGACGATGGAACACACAAATCGCGTCGCGATTCAATACATCGTCCTCCGGCGACCTGTCTTCAAGGGTCTATTGCTGCCTCGGGCACCTTATGGTCGATCTCCTGTGAGTCTAGATTTTCGAATCCGACGCAAAACTGACAGTTAATTGTAAGGTTCAGAGCCTGTTAATGACGATGGAACACACAAATTGCGTCGCGATTCAATACATCGTCCTCCGCCCGACCTGTCTCCATGGGGCTATTGCTGCCTCGGGCACCTTATGGTCGTTCTCCTGTGAGTCTAGATTTTCGAATCCGACGCAAAACTGACAGTTAATTGTAACGTTCAGAGCCTGAAAATGACGATGGAACACACAAATCGCGTCGCGATTCAATACATCGTCCTCCAGCCGATTTGTCTCCAAGGGTCTAGTGCTGCCTCGGACACCTTATGGTCGTTCTCCTGTGAGTCTAGATTTTCGAATCCGACGCAAAACTGACAGTTAATTGTAACGTTCAGAGCCTGTAAATGACAATGGAACACACAAATCGCGTCGCGATTCGATACATCGTTCTCCAGCCGACTTGTCTCCAAGGGTCTAGTGCTGCCTCGGACACCTGATTGTCGTTCTCCTGTGAGTATAGATTTTCGAATGCGAGGCAAAACTGACAGTTAATCGTAAGGTTCAGAGCCTCTTAATGACAATGGAACACACAAAACTCGTCGCGATTCAATACATCGTCCTCCGGCCGACCTGTCTCCAAGGGTCTATTGCTGCCTCGGGCACCTTATGGTCGTTCTCCTGTGAGTCTAGATTTTCGAATCCGACGCAAAACTGACAGTTAATTGTAAGGTTCAGAGCCTGTTAATGACGATGGAACACACAAATTGCGTCGCGATTCAATACATCGTCCTCCAGCCGACTTGTCTCCAAGGGTCTAGTGCTGCCTCGAGCACCTTATTGTCGTTCTCCTGTGAGTCTAGATTTTCGAATGCGACGCAAAACTGACAGTTAATCGTAAGGTTCAGAGCCTCTTAATGACAATGGAACACACAAATTGCGTCGCGATTCAATACATCGTCCTCCGGCCGACCTGTCTCCAAGGGTCTATTGCTGCCTCGGGCACCTTATGGTCGTTCTCCTGTGAGTCTAGATTTTCGAATCCGACGCAAAACTGACAGTTAATTGTAACGTTCAGAGCCTGTTAATGACGATGGAACACACAAATTGCGCCGCGATTCAATACATCGTCCTCCAGCCGACTTGTCTCAAAGGGTCTAGTGCTGCCTCGGACACCTTATGGTCGTTCTCCTGTGAGTCTAGATTTTCGAATCCGACGCAGACTGACAGTTAATTGTAACGTTCAGAGCCTGTTAATGACAATGGAACACACAAATCGCGTCGCGATTCAGTACATCGTCCTCCGGCCGACCTGTCTCCAAGGGTCTATTGCTGCCTCGGGCACCTTATGGTCGATCTCCTGTGAGTCTAGATTTTCGAATCCGACGCAAAACTGACAGTTAATTATAACGTTCAGAGCCTGTTAATGACGATGGAACACACAAATCGCGTCGCGATTCAATACATCGTCCTCCGGCCGACCTGTCTCCAAGAGTCTATTGCTGCCTCGGGCACCTTATGGTCGATCTCCTGTGAGTCTAGATTTTCGAATCCGACGCAAAACTGACAGTTAATTGTAACGTTCAGAGCCTGTTAATGAGGATGGAACACACAAATCGCGTCGCGATTCAATACATCGTCCTCCAGCCGACTTGTCTCCAAGGGTCTAGTGCTGCCTCGGGCACCTTATGGTCGTTCTCTTGTGAGTCTAGATTTTCGAATCCGACGCAAAACTGACAGTTAATTGTATGGTTGAGAGCCTGTTAATGACGATGGAACACACAAATTGCGTCGCGATTCAATACATCGTCCTCCGGCCGACCTGTCTGCAAGAGTCTATTGCTGCCTCAGGCACCTTATGGTCGATCTCCTGTGAGTCTAGATTTTCGAATCCGACGCAAAACTGACAGTTAATTGTAACGTTCAGAGCCTGAAAATGACGATGGAACACACAAATCGCGTCGCGATTAAATACATCGTCCTCCGGCCGACCTGTCTTCAAGGGTCTATTGCTGCCTCGGGCACCTTATGGTCGTTCTCCTGTGAGTCTAGATTTTCGAATCCGACGCAAAACTGACAGTTAATTGTAACGTTCAGAGCCTGTTAATGACGATGGAACACACAAATCGTGTCGCGATTCAATACATCGTCCTCCAGCCGATTTGTCTCCAAGGGTCTAGTGCTGCCTCGGGCACCTTATGGTCGATCTCCTGTGAGTCTAGATTTTCGAATCCGACGCAAAACTGACAGGTTATTGTAACGTTCAGAGCCTGTTAGGGACGATGGAACACACAAATCGCGTCGCGATTCAATACATCGTCCTCCGGCCGACCTGTCTCCAAGAGTCTATTGCTGCCATGGTCATCTTATGGTCGATCTCCTGTGAGTCTAGATTTTCGAATCCGACGCAAAACTGACAGTTAATTGTAGCGTTCAGAGCCTGAGAATGACGATGGAACACACAAATCGCGTCGCGATTCAATACATCGTCCTCCGGCCGACCTGTTTTCAAGGGTCTATTGCTGCCTCGGGCACCTTATGTTCGATCTCCTGTGAGTCTAGATTTTCGAATCCGACGCAAAACTGACAGTTAATTGTAAGGTTCAGAGCCTGTTAATGACGATGGAACACACAAATTGCGTCGCGATTCAATACATCGTCCTCCGCCCGACCTGTCTCCATGGGGCTATTGCTGCCTCGGGCACCTTATGGTCGTTCTCCTGTGAGTCTAGATTTTCGAATCCGACACAAAACTGACAGTTAATTGTAACGTTCAGAGCCTGTTAATGACGATGGAACACACAAATCGCGTCGCGATTCAATACATCGTCCTCCAGCCGATTTGTCTCCAAGGGTCTAGTGCTGCCTCGGACACCTTATGGTCGTTATCCTGTGAGTCTAGATTTTCGAATCCGACGCAAAACTGACAGTTAATTGTAACGTTCAGAGCCTGTAAATGACAATGGAACACACAAATCGCGTCGCGATTCGATACATCGTTCTCCAGCCGACTTGTCTCCAAGGGTCTAGTGCTGCCTCGGACACCTGATTGTCGTTCTCCTGTGAGTATAGATTTTCGAATGCGAGGCAAAACTGACAGTTAATCGTAAGGTTCAGAGCCTCTTAATGACAATGGAACACACAAAACTCGTCGCGATTCAATACATCGTCCTCCAGCCGATTTGTCTCCAAGGGTCTAGTGCTGCCTCGGACACCTTATGGTCGTTCTCCTGTGAGTCTAGATTTTCGAATCCGACGCAAAACTGACAGTTAATTGTAACGTTCAGAGCCTGTAAATGACAATGGAACACACAAATCGCGTCGCGATTCGATACATCGTTCTCCAGCCGACTTGTCTCCAAGGGTCTAGTGCTGCCTCGGACACCTGATTGTCGTTCTCCTGTGAGTATAGATTTTCGAATGCGAGGCAAAACTGACAGTTAATCGTAAGGTTCAGAGCCTCTTAATGACAATGGAACACACAAAACTCGTCGCGATTCAATACATCGTCCTCCGGCCGACCTGTCTCCAAGGGTCTATTGCTGCCTCGGGCACCTTATGGTCGTTCTCCTGTGAGTCTAGATTTTCGAATCCGACGCAAAACTGACAGTTAATTGTAACGTTCAGAGCCTGTTAATGACGATGGAACACACAAATTGCGTCGCGATTCAATACATCGTCCTCCAGCCGACTTGTCTCAAAGGGTCTAGTGCTGCCTCGGACACCTTATGGTCGTTCTCCTGTGAGTCTAGATTTTCGAATCCGACGCAGACTGACAGTTAATTGTAACGTTCAGAGCCTGTTAATGACAATGGAACACACAAATCGCGTCGCGATTCAGTACATCGTCCTCCGGCCGACCTGTCTCCAAGGGTCTATTGCTGCCTCGGGCACCTTATGGTCGATCTCCTGTGAGTCTAGATTTTCGAATCCGACGCAAAACTGACAGTTAATTATAACGTTCAGAGCCTGTTAATGACGATGGAACACACAAATCGCGTCGCGATTCAATACATCGTCCTCCGGCCGACCTGTCTTCAAGGGTCTATTGCTGCCTCGGGCACCTTATGGTCGATCTCCTGTGAG
Source organism: Schistocerca nitens (assembly GCF_023898315.1). Classification (NCBI taxonomy): domain Eukaryota; kingdom Metazoa; phylum Arthropoda; class Insecta; order Orthoptera; family Acrididae; genus Schistocerca; species Schistocerca nitens. Next base: position 759,655,287 of record NC_064619.1, read on the forward strand.
TCTAGATTTTCAAATCCGACGCAAAACTGACAGTTAATTGTAAGGTTCAGAGCCTGTTAATGACGATGGAACACACAAATTGCGTCGCGATTCAATACATCGTCCTCCGCCCGACCTGTCTCCAAGGGTCTATTGCTGCCTCGGGCACCTTATGGTCGTTCTCCTGTGAGTCTAGATTTTCGAATCCGACGCAAAACTGACAGTTAATTGTAACGTTCAGAGCCTGTTAATGACGATGGAACACACAAATCGTGTCGCGATTCAATACATCGTCCTCCAGCCGATTTGTCTCCAAGGGTCTAGTGCTGCCTCGGGCACCTTATGGTCGATCTCCTGTGAGTCTAGATTTTCGAATCCGACGCAAAACTGACAGGTTATTGTAACGTTCAGAGCCTGTTAATGACGATGGAACACACAAATCGTGTCGCGATTCAATACATCGTCCTCCAGCCGACTTGTCTCAAAGGGTCTAGTGCTGCCTCGGGCACCTTATGGTCGATCTCCTGTGAGTCTAGATTTTCGAATCCGACGCAAAACTGACAGTTAATTGTAAGGTTCAGAGCCTGTTAATGACGATGGAACACACAAATTGCGTCGCGATTCAATACATCGTCCTCCGCCCGACCTGTCTCCATGGGGCTATTGCTGCCTCGGGCACCTTATGGTCGTTCTCCTGTGAGTCTAGATTTTCGAATCCGACACAAAACTGACAGTTAATTGTAACGTTCAGAGCCTGTTAATGACGATGGAACACACAAATCGCGTCGCGATTCAATACATCGTCCTCCAGCCGATTTGTCTCCAAGGGTCTAGTGCTGCCTCGGACACCTTATGGTCGTTCTCCTGTGAGTCTAGATTTTCGAATCCGACGCAAAACTGACAGTTAATTGTAACGTTCAGAGCCTGTAAATGACAATGGAACACACAAATCGCGTCGCGATTCGATACATCGTTCTCCAGCCGACTTGTCTCCAAGGGTCTAGTGCTGCCTCGGACACCTGATTGTCGTTCTCCTGTGAGTATAGATTTTCGAATGCGAGGCAAAACTGACAGTTAATCGTAAGGTTCAGAGCCTCTTAATGACAATGGAACAAACAAAACTCGTCGCGATTCAATACATCGTCCTCCGGCCGACCTGTCTCCAAGGGTCTATTGCTGCCTCGGGCACCTTATGGTCGTTCTCCTGTGAGTCTAGATTTTCGAATCCGACGCAAAACTGACAGTTAATTGTAAGGTTCAGAGCCTGTTAATGACGATGGAACACACAAATTGCGTCGCGATTCAATACATCGTCCTCCAGCCGACTTGTCTCCAAGGGTCTAGTGCTGCCTCGGGCACCTTATTGTCGTTCTCCTGTGAGTCTAGATTTTCGAATGCGACGCAAAACTGACAGTTAATCGTAAGGTTCAGAGCCTCTTAATGACAATGGAACACACAAATTGCGTCGCGATTCAATACATCGTCCTCCGGCCGACCTGTCTCCAAGGGTCTATTGCTGCCTCGGGCACCTTATGGTCGTTCTCCTGTGAGTCTAGATTTTCGAATCCGACGCAAAACTGACAGTTAATTGTAACGTTCAGAGCCTGTTAATGACGATGGAACAAACAAATTGCGTCGCGATTCAATACATCGTCCTCCAGCCGACTTGTCTCAAAGGGTCTAGTGCTGCCTCGGACACCTTATGGTCGTTCTCCTGTGAGTCTAGATTTTCGAATCCGACGCAGACTGACAGTTAATTGTAACGTTCAGAGCCTGTTAATGACAATGGAACACACAAATCGCGTCGCGATTCAGTACATCGTCCTCCGGCCGACCTGTCTCCAAGGGTCTATTGCTGCCTCGGGCACCTTATGGTCGTTCTCCTGTGAGTCTAGATTTTCGAATCCGACACAAAACTGACAGTTAATTGTAACGTTCAAAGCCTGTTAATGACGATGGAACACACAAATCGCGTCGCGATTCAATACATCGTCCTCCAGCCGATTTGTCTCCAAGGGTCTAGTGCTGCCTCGGACACCTTATGGTCGTTCTCCTGTGAGTCTAGATTTTCGAATCCGACGCAAAACTGACAGTTAATTGTAACGTTCAGAGCCTGTAAATGACAATGGAACACACAAATCGCGTCGCGATTCGATACATCGTTCTCCAGCCGACTTGTCTCCAAGGGTCTAGTGCTGCCTCGGACACCTGATTGTCGTTCTCCTGTGAGTATAGATTTTCGAATGCGAGGCAAAACTGACAGTTAATCGTAAGGTTCAGAGCCTCTTAATGACAATGGAACACACAAAACTCGTCGCGATTCAATACATCGTCCTCCGGCCGACCTGTCTCCAAGGGTCTATTGCTGCCTCGGGCACCTTATGGTCGTTCTCCTGTGAGTCTAGATTTTCGAATCCGACGCAAAACTGACAGTTAATTGTAAGGTTCAGAGCCTGTTAATGACGATGGAACACACAAATTGCGTCGCGATTCAATACATCGTCCTCCAGCCGACTTGTCTCCAAGGGTCTAGTGCTGCCTCGGGCACCTTATTGTCGTTCTCCTGTGAGTCTAGATTTTCGAATGCGACGCAAAACTGACAGTTAATCGTAAGGTTCAGAGCCTCTTAATGACAATGGAACACACAAATTGCGTCGCGATTCAATACATCGTCCTCCGGCCGACCTGTCTCCAAGGGTCTATTGCTGCCTCGGGCACCTTATGGTCGTTCTCCTGTGAGTCTAGATTTTCGAATCCGACGCAAAACTGACAGTTAATTGTAACGTTCAGAGCCTGTTAATGACGATGGAACAAACAAATTGCGTCGCGATTCAATACATCGTCCTCCAGCCGACTTGTCTCAAAGGGTCTAGTGCTGCCTCGGACACCTTATGGTCGTTCTCCTGTGAGTCTAGATTTTCGAATCCGACGCAGACTGACAGTTAATTGTAACGTTCAGAGCCTGTTAATGACAATGGAACACACAAATCGCGTCGCGATTCAGTACATCGTCCTCCGGCCGACCTGTCTCCAAGGGTCTATTGCTGCCTCGGGCACCTTATGGTCGATCTCCTGTGAGTCTAGATTTTCGAATCCGACGCAAAACTGACAGTTAATTATAACGTTCAGAGCCTGTTAATGACGATGGAACACACAAATCGCGTCGCGATTCAATACATCGTCCTCCGGCCGACCTTTCTCCAAGAGTCTATTGCTGCCTCGGGCACCTTATGGTCGATCTCCTGTGAGTCTAGATTTTCGAATCCGACGCAAAACTGACAGTTAATTGTAACGTTCAGAGCCTGAAAATGACGATGGAACACACAAATCGCGTCGCGATTCAATACATCGTCCTCCGGCGACCTGTCTTCAAGGGTCTATTGCTGTCTCGGGCACCTTATGGTCGATCTCCTGTGAGTCTAGATTTTCGAATCCGACCCAAAACTGACAGTTAATTGTAACGTTCAGAGCCTGTAAATGACAATGGAACACACAAATCGCGTCGCGATTCGATACATCGTTCTCCAGCCGACTTGTCTCCAAGGGTCTAGTGCTGCCTCGGACACCTGATTGTCGTTCTCCTGTGAGTATAGATTTTCGAATGCGAGGCAAAACTGACAGTTAATCGTAAGGTTCAGAGCCTCTTAATGACAATGGAACAAACAAAACTCGTCGCGATTCAATACATCGTCCTCCGGCCGACCTGTCTCCAAGGGTCTATTGCTGCCTCGGGCACCTTATGGTCGATCTCCTGTGAGTCTAGATTTTCGAATCCGACGCAAAACTGACAGTTAATTATAACGTTCAGAGCCTGTTAATGACGATGGAACACACAAATCGCGTCGCGATTCAATACATCGTCCTCCGGCCGACCTGTCTCCAAGAGTCTATTGCTGCCTCGGGCACCTTATGGTCGATCTCCTGTGAGTCTAGATTTTCGAATCCGACGCAAAACTGACAGTTAATTGTAACGTTCAGAGCCTGAAAATGACGATGGAACACACAAATCGCGTCGCGATTCAATACATCGTCCTCCGGCGACCTGTCTTCAAGGGTCTATTGCTGCCTCGGGCACCTTATGGTCGATCTCCTGTGAGTCTAGATTTTCGAATCCGACGCAAAACTGACAGTTAATTGTAAGGTTCAGAGCCTGTTAATGACGATGGAACACACAAATTGCGTCGCGATTCAATACATCGTCCTCCGCCCGACCTGTCTCCATGGGGCTATTGCTGCCTCGGGCACCTTATGGTCGTTCTCCTGTGAGTCTAGATTTTCGAATCCGACGCAAAACTGACAGTTAATTGTAACGTTCAGAGCCTGAAAATGACGATGGAACACACAAATCGCGTCGCGATTCAATACATCGTCCTCCAGCCGATTTGTCTCCAAGGGTCTAGTGCTGCCTCGGACACCTTATGGTCGTTCTCCTGTGAGTCTAGATTTTCGAATCCGACGCAAAACTGACAGTTAATTGTAACGTTCAGAGCCTGTAAATGACAATGGAACACACAAATCGCGTCGCGATTCGATACATCGTTCTCCAGCCGACTTGTCTCCAAGGGTCTAGTGCTGCCTCGGACACCTGACTGTCGTTCTCCTGTGAGTATAGATTTTCGAATGCGAGGCAAAACTGACAGTTAATCGTAAGGTTCAGAGCCTCTTAATGACAATGGAACACACAAAACTCGTCGCGATTCAATACATCGTCCTCCGGCCGACCTGTCTCCAAGGGTCTATTGCTGCCTCGGGCACCTTATGGTCGTTCTCCTGTGAGTCTAGATTTTCGAATCCGACGCAAAACTGACAGTTAATTGTAACGTTCAGAGCCTGTTAATGACGATGGAACACACAAATTGCGTCGCGATTCAATACATCGTCCTCCAGCCGACTTGTCTCCAAGGGTCTAGTGCTGCCTCGGGCACCTTATTGTCGTTCTCCTGTGAGTCTAGATTTTCGAATGCGACGCAAAACTGACAGTTAATCGTAAGGTTCAGAGCCTCTTAATGACAATGGAACACACAAATTGCGTCGCGATTCAATACATCGTCCTCCGGCCGACCTGTCTCCAAGGGTCTATTGCTGCCTCGGGCACCTTATGGTCGTTCTCCTGTGAGTCTAGATTTTCGAATCCGACGCAAAACTGACAGTTAATTGTAACGTTCAGAGCCTGTTAATGACGATGGAACAAACAAATTGCGTCGCGATTCAATACATCGTCCTCCAGCCGACTTGTCTCAAAGGGTCTAGTGCTGCCTCGGACACCTTATGGTCGTTCTCCTGTGAGTCTAGATTTTCGAATCCGACGCAGACTGACAGTTAATTGTAACGTTCAGAGCCTGTTAATGACAATGGAACACACAAATCGCGTCGCGATTCAGTACATCGTCCTCCGGCCGACCTGTCTCCAAGGGTCTATTGCTGCCTCGGGCACCTTATGGTCGTTCTCCTGTGAGTCTAGATTTTCGAATCCGACACAAAACTGACAGTTAATTGTAACGTTCAGAGCCTGTTAATGACGATGGAACACACAAATCGCGTCGCGATTCAATACATCGTCCTCCAGCCGATTTGTCTCCAAGGGTCTAGTGCTGCCTCGGACACCTTATGGTCGTTCTCCTGTGAGTCTAGATTTTCGAATCCGACGCAAAACTGACAGTTAATTGTAACGTTCAGAGCCTGTAAATGACAATGGAACACACAAATCGCGTCGCGATTCGATACATCGTTCTCCAGCCGACTTGTCTCCAAGGGTCTAGTGCTGCCTCGGACACCTGATTGTCGTTCTCCTGTGAGTATAGATTTTCGAATGCGAGGCAAAACTGACAGTTAATCGTAAGGTTCAGAGCCTCTTAATGACAATGGAACACACAAAACTCGTCGCGATTCAATACATCGTCCTCCGGCCGACCTGTCTCCAAGGGTCTATTGCTGCCTCGGGCACCTTATGGTCGTTCTCCTGTGAGTCTAGATTTTCGAATCCGACGCAAAACTGACAGTTAATTGTAAGGTTCAGAGCCTGTTAATGACGATGGAACACACAAATTGCGTCGCGATTCAATACATCGTCCTCCAGCCGACTTGTCTCCAAGGGTCTAGTGCTGCCTCGGGCACCTTATTGTCGTTCTCCTGTGAGTCTAGATTTTCGAATGCGACGCAAAACTGACAGTTAATCGTAAGGTTCAGAGCCTCTTAATGACAATGGAACACACAAATTGCGTCGCGATTCAATACATCGTCCTCCGGCCGACCTGTCTCCAAGGGTCTATTGCTGCCTCGGGCACCTTATGGTCGTTCTCCTGTGAGTCTAGATTTTCGAATCCGACGCAAAACTGACAGTTAATTGTAACGTTCAGAGCCTGTTAATGACGATGGAACAAACAAATTGCGTCGCGATTCAATACATCGTCCTCTAGCCGACTTGTCTCAAAGGGTCTAGTGCTGCCTCGGACACCTTATGGTCGTTCTCCTGTGAGTCTAGATTTTCGAATCCGACGCAGACTGACAGTTAATTGTAACGTTCAGAGCCTGTTAATGACAATGGAACACACAAATCGCGTCGCGATTCAGTACATCGTCCTCCGGCCGACCTGTCTCCAAGGGTCTATTGCTGCCTCGGGCACCTTATGGTCGATCTCCTGTGAGTCTAGATTTTCGAATCCGACGCAAAACTGACAGTTAATTATAACGTTCAGAGCCTGTTAATGACGATGGAACACACAAATCGCGTCGCGATTCAATACATCGTCCTCCAGCCGATTTGTCTCCAAGGGTCTAGTGCTGCCTCGGACACCTTATGGTCGTTCTCCTGTGAGTCTAGATTTTCGAATCCGACGCAAAACTGACAGTTAATTGTAACGTTCAGAGCCTGTAAATGACAATGGAACACACAAATCGCGTCGCGATTCGATACATCGTTCTCCAGCCGACTTGTCTCCAAGGGTCTAGTGCTGCCTCGGACACCTGATTGTCGTTCTCCTGTGAGTATAGATTTTCGAATGCGAGGCAAAACTGACAGTTAATCGTAAGGTTCAGAGCCTCTTAATGACAATGGAACACACAAAACTCGTCGCGATTCAATACATCGTCCTCCGGCCGACCTGTCTCCAAGGGTCTATTGCTGCCTCGGGCACCTTATGGTCGTTCTCCTGTGAGTCTAGATTTTCGAATCCGACGCAAAACTGACAGTTAATTGTAACGTTCAGAGCCTATTAATGACGATGGAACACACAAATTGCGTCGCGATTCAATACATCGTCCTCCAGCCGACTTGTCTCCAAGGGTCTAGTGCTGCCTCGGGCACCTTATTGTCGTTCTCCTGTGAGTCTAGATTTTCGAATGCGACGCAAAACTGACAGTTAATCGTAAGGTTCAGAGCCTCTTAATGACAATGGAACACACAAATTGCGTCGCGATTCAATACATCGTCCTCCGGCCGACCTGTCTCCAAGGGTCTATTGCTGCCTCGGGCACCTTATGGTCGTTCTCCTGTGAGTCTAGATTTTCGAATCCGACGCAAAACTGACAGTTAATTGTAACGTTCAGAGCCTGTTAATGACGATGGAACAAACAAATTGCGTCGCGATTCAATACATCGTCCTCCAGCCGACTTGTCTCAAAGGGTCTAGTGCTGCCTCGGACACCTTATGGTCGTTCTCCTGTGAGTCTAGATTTTCGAATCCGACGCAGACTGACAGTTAATTGTAACGTTCAGAGCCTGTTAATGACAATGGAACACACAAATCGCGTCGCGATTCAGTACATCGTCCTCCGGCCGACCTGTCTCCAAGGGTCTATTGCTGCCTCGGGCACCTTATGGTCGTTCTCCTGTGAGTCTAGATTTTCGAATCCGACACAAAACTGACAGTTAATTGTAACGTTCAGAGCCTGTTAATGACGATGGAACACACAAATCGCGTCGCGATTCAATACATCGTCCTCCAGCCGATTTGTCTCCAAGGGTCTAGTGCTGCCTCGGACACCTTATGGTCGTTCTCCTGTGAGTCTAGATTTTCGAATCCGACGCAAAACTGACAGTTAATTGTAACGTTCAGAGCCTGTAAATGACAATGGAACACACAAATCGCGTCGCGATTCGATACATCGTTCTCCAGCCGACTTGTCTCCAAGGGTCTAGTGCTGCCTCGGACACCTGATTGTCGTTCTCCTGTGAGTATAGATTTTCGAATGCGAGGCAAAACTGACAGTTAATCGTAAGGTTCAGAGCCTCTTAATGACAATGGAACACACAAAACTCGTCGCGATTCAATACATCGTCCTCCGGCCGACCTGTCTCCAAGGGTCTATTGCTGCCTCGGGCACCTTATGGTCGTTCTCCTGTGAGTCTAGATTTTCGAATCCGACGCAAAACTGACAGTTAATTGTAAGGTTCAGAGCCTGTTAATGACGATGGAACACACAAATTGCGTCGCGATTCAATACATCGTCCTCCAGCCGACTTGTCTCCAAGGGTCTAGTGCTGCCTCGGGCACCTTATTGTCGTTCTCCTGTGAGTCTAGATTTTCGAATGCGACGCAAAACTGACAGTTAATCGTAAGGTTCAGAGCCTCTTAATGACAATGGAACACACAAATTGCGTCGCGATTCAATACATCGTCCTCCGGCCGACCTGTCTCCAAGGGTCTATTGCTGCCTCGGGCACCTTATGGTCGTTCTCCTGTGAGTCTAGATTTTCGAATCCGACGCAAAACTGACAGTTAATTGTAACGTTCAGAGCCTGTTAATGACGATGGAACAAACAAATTGCGTCGCGATTCAATACATCGTCCTCCAGCCGACTTGTCTCAAAGGGTCTAGTGCTGCCTCGGACACCTTATGGTCGTTCTCCTGTGAGTCTAGATTTTCGAATCCGACGCAGACTGACAGTTAATTGTAACGTTCAGAGCCTGTTAATGACAATGGAACACACAAATCGCGTCGCGATTCAGTACATCGTCCTCCGGCCGACCTGTCTCCAAGGGTCTATTGCTGCCTCGGGCACCTTATGGTCGATCTCCTGTGAGTCTAGATTTTCGAATCCGACGCAAAACTGACAGTTAATTATAACGTTCAGAGCCTGTTAATGACGATGGAACACACAAATCGCGTCGCGATTCAATACATCGTCCTCCGGCCGACCTGTCTCCAAGAGTCTATTGCTGCCTCGGGCACCTTATGGTCGATCTCCTGTGAGTCTAGATTTTCGAATCCGACGCAAAACTGACAGTTAATTGTAACGTTCAGAGCCTGAAAATGACGATGGAACACACAAATCGCGTCGCGATTCAATACATCGTCCTCCGGCGACCTGTCTTCAAGGGTCTATTGCTGTCTCGGGCACCTTATGGTCGATCTCCTGTGAGTCTAGATTTTCGAATCCGACCCAAAACTGACAGGTAATTGTAACGTTCAGAGCCTGTAAATGACAATGGAACACACAAATCGCGTCGCGATTCGATACATCGTTCTCCAGCCGACTTGTCTCCAAGGGTCTAGTGCTGCCTCGGACACCTGATTGTCGTTCTCCTGTGAGTATAGATTTTCGAATGCGAGGCAAAACTGACAGTTAATCGTAAGGTTCAGAGCCTCTTAATGACAATGGAACAAACAAAACTCGTCGCGATTCAATACATCGTCCTCCGGCCGACCTGTCTCCAAGGGTCTATTGCTGCCTCGGGCACCTTATGGTCGATCTCCTGTGAGTCTAGATTTTCGAATCCGACGCAAAACTGACAGTTAATTATAACGTTCAGAGCCTGTTAATGACGATGGAACACACAAATCGCGTCGCGATTCAATACATCGTCCTCCGGCCGACCTGTCTCCAAGAGTCTATTGCTGCCTCGGGCACCTTATGGTCGATCTCCTGTGAGTCTAGATTTTCGAATCCGACGCAAAACTGACAGTTAATTGTAACGTTCAGAGCCTGAAAATGACGATGGAACACACAAATCGCGTCGCGATTCAATACATCGTCCTCCGGCGACCTGTCTTCAAGGGTCTATTGCTGCCTCGGGCACCTTATGGTCGATCTCCTGTGAGTCTAGATTTTCGAATCCGACGCAAAACTGACAGTTAATTGTAAGGTTCAGAGCCTGTTAATGACGATGGAACACACAAATTGCGTCGCGATTCAATACATCGTCCTCCGCCCGACCTGTCTCCATGGGGCTATTGCTGCCTCGGGCACCTTATGGTCGTTCTCCTGTGAGTCTAGATTTTCGAATCCGACGCAAAACTGACAGTTAATTGTAACGTTCAGAGCCTGAAAATGACGATGGAACACACAAATCGCGTCGCGATTCAATACATCGTCCTCCAGCCGATTTGTCTCCAAGGGTCTAGTGCTGCCTCGGACACCTTATGGTCGTTCTCCTGTGAGTCTAGATTTTCGAATCCGACGCAAAACTGACAGTTAATTGTAACGTTCAGAGCCTGTAAATGACAATGGAACACACAAATCGCGTCGCGATTCGATACATCGTTCTCCAGCTGACTTGTCTCCAAGGGTCTAGTGCTGCCTCGGACACCTGATTGTCGTTCTCCTGTGAGTATAGATTTTCGAATGCGAGGCAAAACTGACAGTTAATCGTAAGGTTCAGAGCCTCTTAATGACAATGGAACACACAAAACTCGTCGCGATTCAATACATCGTCCTCCGGCCGACCTGTCTCCAAGGGTCTATTGCTGCCTCGGGCACCTTATGGTCGTTCTCCTGTGAGTCTAGATTTTCGAATCCGACGCAAAACTGACAGTTAATTGTAAGGTTCAGAGCCTGTTAATGACGATGGAACACACAAATTGCGTCGCGATTCAATACATCGTCCTCCAGCCGACTTGTCTCCAAGGGTCTAGTGCTGCCTCGGGCACCTTATTGTCGTTCTCCTGTGAGTCTAGATTTTCGAATGCGACGCAAAACTGACAGTTAATCGTAAGGTTCAGAGCCTCTTAATGACAATGGAACACACAAATTGCGTCGCGATTCATTACATCGTCCTCCGGCCGACCTGTCTCCAAGGGTCTATTGCTGCCTCGGGCACCTTATGGTCGTTCTCCTGTGAGTCTAGATTTTCGAATCCGACGCAAAACTGACAGTTAATTGTAACGTTCAGAGCCTGTTAATGACGATGGAACACACAAATTGCGTCGCGATTCAATACATCGTCCTCCAGCCGACTTGTCTCAAAGGGTCTAGTGCTGCCTCGGACACCTTATGGTCGTTCTCCTGTGAGTCTAGATTTTCGAATCCGACGCAGACTGACAGTTAATTGTAACGTTCAGAGCCTGTTAATGACAATGGAACACACAAATCGCGTCGCGATTCAGTACATCGTCCTCCGGCCGACCTGTCTCCAAGGGTCTATTGCTGCCTCGGGCACCTTATGGTCGATCTCCTGTGAGTCTAGATTTTCGAATCCGACGCAAAACTGACAGTTAATTATAACGTTCAGAGCCTGTTAATGACGATGGAACACACAAATCGCGTCGCGATTCAATACATCGTCCTCCGGCCGACCTGTCTCCAAGAGTCTATTGCTGCCTCGGGCACCTTATGGTCGATCTCCTGTGAGTCTAGATTTTCGAATCCGACGCAAAACTGACAGTTAATTGTAACGTTCAGAGCCTGAAAATGACGATGGAACACACAAATCGCGTCGCGATTCAATACATCGTCCTCCGGCCGACCTGTCTTCAAGGGTCTATTGCTGCCTCGGGCACCTTATGGTCGATCTCCTGTGAGTCTAGATTTTCGAATCCGACGCAAAACTGACAGTTAATTGTAGCGTTCAGAGCCTGTTAATGACGATGGAACACACAAATTGCGTCGCGACTCAATACATCGTCCTCCGGCCGACCTGTCTCCAAGGGTCTATTGCTGCCTCGGGCACCTTATGGTCGATCTCCTGTGAGTCTAGATTTTCGAATCCGACGCAAAACTGACAGGTTATTGTAACGTTCAGAGCCTGTTAGGGACGATGGAACACACAAATCGCGTCGCGATTCAATACATCGTCCTCCGGCCGACCTGTCTCCAAGAGTCTATTGCTGCCATGGTCATCTTATGGTCGATCTCCTGTGAGTCTAGATTTTCGAATCCGACGCAAAACTGACAGTTAATTGTAGCGTGCAGAGCCTGAGAATGACGATGGAACACACAAATCGCGTCGCGATTCAATACATCGTCCTCCGGCCGACCTGTTTTCAAGGGTCTATTGCTGCCTCGGGCACCTTATGTTCGATCTCCTGTGAGTCTAGATTTTCGAATCCGACGCAAAACTGACAGTTAATTGTAAGGTTCAGAGCCTGTTAATGACGATGGAACACACAAATTGCGTCGCGATTCAATACATCGTCCTCCGCCCGACCTGTCTCCATGGGGCTATTGCTGCCTCGGGCACCTTATGGTCGTTCTCCTGTGAGTCTAGATTTTCGATTCCGACACAAAACTGACAGTTAATTGTAACGTTCAGAGCCTGTTAATGACGATGGAACACACAAATCGCGTCGCGATTCAATACATCGTCCTCCAGCCGATTTGTCTCCAAGGGTCTAGTGCTGCCTCGGACACCTTATGGTCGTTCTCCTGTGAGTCTAGATTTTCGAATCCGACGCAAAACTGACAGTTAATTGTAACGTTCAGAGCCTGTAAATGACAATGGAACACACAAATCGCGTCGCGATTCGATACATCGTTCTCCAGCCGACTTGTCTCCAAGGGTCTAGTGCTGCCTCGGACACCTGATTGTCGTTCTCCTGTGAGTATAGATTTTCGAATGCGAGGCAAAACTGACAGTTAATCGTAAGGTTCAGAGCCTCTTAATGACAATGGAACACACAAAACTCGTCGCGATTCAATACATCGTCCTCCAGCCGATTTGTCTCCAAGGGTCTAGTGCTGCCTCGGACACCTTATGGTCGTTCTCCTGTGAGTCTAGATTTTCGAATCCGACGCAAAACTGACAGTTAATTGTAACGTTCAGAGCCTGTAAATGACAATGGAACACACAAATCGCGTCGCGATTCGATACATCGTTCTCCAGCCGACTTGTCTCCAAGGGTCTAGTGCTGCCTCGGACACCTGATTGTCGTTCTCCTGTGAGTATAGATTTTCGAATGCGAGGCAAAACTGACAGTTAATCGTAAGGTTCAGAGCCTCTTAATGACAATGGAACACACAAAACTCGTCGCGATTCAATACATCGTCCTCCGGCCGACCTGTCTCCAAGGGTCTATTGCTGCCTCGGGCACCTTATGGTCGTTCTCCTGTGAGTCTAGATTTTCGAATCCGACGCAAAACTGACAGTTAATTGTAACGTTCAGAGCCTGAAAATGACGATGGAACACACAAATTGCGTCGCGATTCAATACATCGTCCTCCAGCCGACTTGTCTCCAAGGGTCTAGTGCTGCCTCGGGCACCTTATTGTCGTTCTCCTGTGAGTCTAGATTTTCGAATGCGACGCAAAACTGACAGTTAATCGTAAGGTTCAGAGCCTCTTAATGACAATGGAACACACAAATTGCGTCGCGATTCAATACATCGTCCTCCGGCCGACCTGTCTCCAAGGGTCTATTGCTGCCTCGGGCACCTTATGGTCGTTCTCCTGTGAGTCTAGATTTTCGAATCCGACGCAAAACTGACAGTTAATTGTAACGTTCAGAGCCTGTTAATGACGATGGAACAAACAAATTGCGTCGCGATTCAATACATCGTCCTCCAGCCGACTTGTCTCAAAGGGTCTAGTGCTGCCTCGGACACCTTATGGTCGTTCTCCTGTGAGTCTAGATTTTCGAATCCGACGCAGACTGACAGTTAATTGTAACGTTCAGAGCCTGTTAATGACAATGGAACACACAAATCGCGTCGCGATTCAGTACATCGTCCTCCGGCCGACCTGTCTCCAAGGGTCTATTGCTGCCTCGGGCACCTTATGGTCGTTCTCCTGTGAGTCTAGATTTTCGAATCCGACACAAAACTGACAGTTAATTGTAACGTTCAGAGCCTGTTAATGACGATGGAACACACAAATCGCGTCGCGATTCAATACATCGTCCTCCAGCCGATTTGTCTCCAAGGGTCTAGTGCTGCCTCGGACACCTTATGGTCGTTCTCCTGTGAGTCTAGATTTTCGAATCCGACGCAAAACTGACAGTTAATTGTAACGTTCAGAGCCTGTAAATGACAATGGAACACACAAATCGCGTCGCGATTCGATACATCGTTCTCCAGCCGACTTGTCTCCAAGGGTCTAGTGCTGCCTCGGACACCTGATTGTCGTTCTCCTGTGAGTATAGATTTTCGAATGCGAGGCAAAACTGACAGTTAATCGTAAGGTTCAGAGCCTCTTAATGACAATGGAACACACAAAACTCGTCGCGATTCAATACATCGTCCTCCGGCCGACCTGTCTCCAAGGGTCTATTGCTGCCTCGGGCACCTTATGGTCGTTCTCCTGTGAGTCTAGATTTTCGAATCCGACGCAAAACTGACAGTTAATTGTAAGGTTCAGAGCCTGTTAATGACGATGGAACACACAAATTGCGTCGCGATTCAATACATCGTCCTCCAGCCGACTTGTCTCCAAGGGTCTAGTGCTGCCTCGGGCACCTTATTGTCGTTCTCCTGTGAGTCTAGATTTTCGAATGCGACGCAAAACTGACAGTTAATCGTAAGGTTCAGAGCCTCTTAATGACAATGGAACACACAAATTGCGTCGCGATTCAATACATCGTCCTCCGGCCGACCTGTCTCCAAGGGTCTATTGCTGCCTCGGGCACCTTATGGTCGTTCTCCTGTGAGTCTAGATTTTCGAATCCGACGCAAAACTGACAGTTAATTGTAACGTTCAGAGCCTGTTAATGACGATGGAACAAACAAATTGCGTCGCGATTCAATACATCGTCCTCCAGCCGACTTGTCTCAAAGGGTCTAGTGCTGCCTCGGACACCTTATGGTCGTTCTCCTGTGAGTCTAGATTTTCGAATCCGACGCAGACTGACAGTTAATTGTAACGTTCAGAGCCTGTTAATGACAATGGAACACACAAATCGCGTCGCGATTCAGTACATCGTCCTCCGGCCGACCTGTCTCCAAGGGTCTATTGCTGCCTCGGGCACCTTATGGTCGATCTCCTGTGAGTCTAGATTTTCGAATCCGACGCAAAACTGACAGTTAATTATAACGTTCAGAGCCTGTTAATGACGATGGAACACACAAATCGCGTCGCGATTCAATACATCGTCCTCCGGCCGACCTGTCTCCAAGAGTCTATTGCTGCCTCGGGCACCTTATGGTCGATCTCCTGTGAGTCTAGATTTTCGAATCCGACGCAAAACTGACAGTTAATTGTAACGTTCAGAGCCTGAAAATGACGATGGAACACACAAATCGCGTCGCGATTCAATACATCGTCCTCCGGCGACCTGTCTTCAAGGGTCTATTGCTGTCTCGGGCACCTTATGGTCGATCTCCTGTGAGTCTAGATTTTCGAATCCGACCCAAAACTGACAGTTAATTGTAACGTTCAGAGCCTGTAAATGACAATGGAACACACAAATCGCGTCGCGATTCGATACATCGTTCTCCAGCCGACTTGTCTCCAAGGGTCTAGTGCTGCCTCGGACACCTGATTGTCGTTCTCCTGTGAGTATAGATTTTCGAATGCGAGGCAAAACTGACAGTTAATCGTAAGGTTCAGAGCCTCTTAATGACAATGGAACAAACAAAACTCGTCGCGATTCAATACATCGTCCTCCGGCCGACCTGTCTCCAAGGGTCTATTGCTGCCTCGGGCACCTTATGGTCGAGCTCCTGTGAGTCTAGATTTTCGAATCCGACGCAAAACTGACAGTTAATTATAACGTTCAGAGCCTGTTAATGACGATGGAACACACAAATCGCGTCGCGATTCAATACATCGTCCTCCGGCCGACCTGTCTCCAAGAGTCTATTGCTGCCTCGGGCACCTTATGGTCGATCTCCTGTGAGTCTAGATTTTCGAATCCGACGCAAAACTGACAGTTAATTGTAACGTTCAGAGCCTGAAAATGACGATGGAACACACAAATCGCGTCGCGATTCAATACATCGTCCTCCGGCGACCTGTCTTCAAGGGTCTATTGCTGCCTCGGGCACCTTATGGTCGATCTCCTGTGAGTCTAGATTTTCGAATCCGACGCAAAACTGACAGTTAATTGTAAGGTTCAGAGCCTGTTAATGACGATGGAACACACAAATTGCGTCGCGATTCAATACATCGTCCTCCGCCCGACCTGTCTCCATGGGGCTATTGCTGCCTCGGGCACCTTATGGTCGTTCTCCTGTGAGTCTAGATTTTCGAATCCGACGCAAAACTGACAGTTAATTGTAACGTTCAGAGCCTGAAAATGACGATGGAACACACAAATCGCGTCGCGATTCAATACATCGTCCTCCAGCCGATTTGTCTCCAAGGGTCTAGTGCTGCCTCGGACACCTTATGGTCGTTCTCCTGTGAGTCTAGATTTTCGAATCCGACGCAAAACTGACAGTTAATTGTAACGTTCAGAGCCTGTAAATGACAATGGAACACACAAATCGCGTCGCGATTCGATACATCGTTCTCCAGCTGACTTGTCTCCAAGGGTCTAGTGCTGCCTCGGACACCTGATTGTCGTTCTCCTGTGAGTATAGATTTTCGAATGCGAGGCAAAACTGACAGTTAATCGTAAGGTTCAGAGCCTCTTAATGACAATGGAACACACAAAACTCGTCGCGATTCAATACATCGTCCTCCGGCCGACCTGTCTCCAAGGGTCTATTGCTGCCTCGGGCACCTTATGGTCGTTCTCCTGTGAGTCTAGATTTTCGAATCCGACGCAAAACTGACAGTTAATTGTAACGTTCAGAGCCTGTTAATGACGATGGAACACACAAATTGCGTCGCGATTCAATACATCGTCCTCCAGCCGACTTGTCTCCAAGGGTCTAGTGCTGCCTCGGGCACCTTATTGTCGTTCTCCTGTGAGTCTAGATTTTCGAATGCGACGCAAAACTGACAGTTAATCGTAAGGTTCAGAGCCTCTTAATGACAATGGAACACACAAATTGCGTCGCGATTCAATACATCGTCCTCCGGCCGACCTGTCTCCAAGGGTCTATTGCTGCCTCGGGCACCTTATGGTCGTTCTCCTGTGAGTCTAGATTTTCGAATCCGACGCAAAACTGACAGTTAATTGTAACGTTCAGAGCCTGTTAATGACGATGGAACACACAAATTGCGTCGCGATTCAATACATCGTCCTCCAGCCGACTTGTCTCAAAGGGTCTAGTGCTGCCTCGGACACCTTATGGTCGTTCTCCTGTGAGTCTAGATTTTCGAATCCGACGCAGACTGACAGTTAATTGTAACGTTCAGAGCCTGTTAATGACAATGGAACACACAAATCGCGTCGCGATTCAGTACATCGTCCTCCGGCCGACCTGTCTCCAAGGGTCTATTGCTGCCTCGGGCACCTTATGGTCGATCTCCTGTGAGTCTAGATTTTCGAATCCGACGCAAAACTGACAGTTAATTATAACGTTCAGAGCCTGTTAATGACGATGGAACACACAAATCGCGTCGCGATTCAATACATCGTCCTCCGGCCGACCTGTCTCCAAGAGTCTATTGCTGCCTCGGGCACCTTATGGTCGATCTCCTGTGAGTCTAGATTTTCGAATCCGACGCAAAACTGACAGTTAATTGTAACGTTCAGAGCCTGAAAATGACGATGGAACACACAAATCGCGTCGCGATTCAATACATCGTCCTCCGGCCGACCTGTCTTCAAGGGTCTATTGCTGCCTCGGGCACCTTATGGTCGATCTCCTGTGAGTCTAGATTTTCGAATCCGACGCAAAACTGACAGTTAATTGTAGCGTTCAGAGCCTGTTAATGACGATGGAACACACAAATTGCGTCGCGACTCAATACATCGTCCTCCGGCCGACCTGTCTCCAAGGGTCTATTGCTGCCTCGGGCACCTTATGGTCGATCTCCTGTGAGTCTAGATTTTCGAATCCGACGCAAAACTGACAGGTTATTGTAACGTTCAGAGCCTGTTAGGGACGATGGAACACACAAATCGCGTCGCGATTCAATACATCGTCCTCCGGCCGACCTGTCTCCAAGAGTCTATTGCTGCCATGGTCATCTTATGGTCGATCTCCTGTGAGTCTAGATTTTCGAATCCGACGCAAAACTGACAGTTAATTGTAGCGTGCAGAGCCTGAGAATGACGATGGAACACACAAATCGCGTCGCGATTCAATACATCGTCCTCCGGCCGACCTGTTTTCAAGGGTCTATTGCTGCCTCGGGCACCTTATGTTCGATCTCCTGTGAGTCTAGATTTTCGAATCCGACGCAAAACTGACAGTTAATTGTAAGGTTCAGAGCCTGTTAATGACGATGGAACACACAAATTGCGTCGCGATTCAATACATCGTCCTCCGCCCGACCTGTCTCCATGGGGCTATTGCTGCCTCGGGCACCTTATGGTCGTTCTCCTGTGAGTCTAGATTTTCGAATCCGACACAAAACTGACAGTTAATTGTAACGTTCAGAGCCTGTTAATGACGATGGAACACACAAATCGCGTCGCGATTCAATACATCGTCCTCCAGCCGATTTGTCTCCAAGGGTCTAGTGCTGCCTCGGACACCTTATGGTCGTTCTCCTGTGAGTCTAGATTTTCGAATCCGACGCAAAACTGACAGTTAATTGTAACGTTCAGAGCCTGTAAATGACAATGGAACACACAAATCGCGTCGCGATTCGATACATCGTTCTCCAGCCGACTTGTCTCCAAGGGTCTAGTGCTGCCTCGGACACCTGATTGTCGTTCTCATGTGAGTATAGATTTTCGAATGCGAGGCAAAACTGACAGTTAATCGTAAGGTTCAGAGCCTCTTAATGACAATGGAACACACAAAACTCGTCGCGATTCAATACATCGTCCTCCAGCCGATTTGTCTCCAAGGGTCTAGTGCTGCCTCGGACACCTTATGGTCGTTCTCCTGTGAGTCTAGATTTTCGAATCCGACGCAAAACTGACAGTTAATTGTAACGTTCAGAGCCTGTAAATGACAATGGAACACACAAATCGCGTCGCGATTCGATACATCGTTCTCCAGCCGACTTGTCTCCAAGGGTCTAGTGCTGCCTCGGACACCTGATTGTCGTTCTCCTGTGAGTATAGATTTTCGAATGCGAGGCAAAACTGACAGTTAATCGTAAGGTTCAGAGCCTCTTAATGACAATGGAACACACAAAACTCGTCGCGATTCAATACATCGTCCTCCGGCCGACCTGTCTCCAAGGGTCTATTGCTGCCTCGGGCACCTTATGGTCGTTCTCCTGTGAGTCTAGATTTTCGAATCCGACGCAAAACTGACAGTTAATTGTAACGTTCAGAGCCTGAAAATGACGATGGAACACACAAATCGCGTCGCGATTCAATACATCGTCCTCCGGCGACCTGTCTTCAAGGGTCTATTGCTGCCTCGGGCACCTTATGGTCGATCTCCTGTGAGTCTAGATTTTCGAATCCGACGCAAAACTGACAGTTAATTGTAAGGTTCAGAGCCTGTTAATGACGATGGAACACACAAATTGCGTCGCGATTCAATACATCGTCCTCCGCCCGACCTGTCTCCATGGGGCTATTGCTGCCTCGGGCACCTTATGGTCGTTCTCCTGTGAGTCTAGATTTTCGAATCCGACGCAAAACTGACAGTTAATTGTAACGTTCAGAGCCTGAAAATGACGATGGAACACACAAATCGCGTCGCGATTCAATACATCGTCCTCCAGCCGATTTGTCTCCAAGGGTCTAGTGCTGCCTCGGACACCTTATGGTCGTTCTCCTGTGAGTCTAGATTTTCGAATCCGACGCAAAACTGACAGTTAATTGTAACGTTCAGAGCCTGTAAATGACAATGGAACACACAAATCGCGTCGCGATTCGATACATCGATCTCCAGCTGACTTGTCTCCAAGGGTCTAGTGCTGCCTCGGACACCTGATTGTCGTTCTCCTGTGAGTATAGATTTTCGAATGCGAGGCAAAACTGACAGTTAATCGTAAGGTTCAGAGCCTCTTAATGACAATGGAACACACAAAACTCGTCGCGATTCAATACATCGTCCTCCGGCCGACCTGTCTCCAAGGGTCTATTGCTGCCTCGGGCACCTTATGGTCGTTCTCCTGTGAGTCTAGATTTTCGAATCCGACGCAAAACTGACAGTTAATTGTAAGGTTCAGAGCCTGTTAATGACGATGAAACACACAAATTGCGTCGCGATTCAATACATCGTCCTCCAGCCGACTTGTCTCCAAGGGTCTAGTGCTGCCTCGGGCACCTTATTGTCGTTCTCCTGTGAGTCTAGATTTTCGAATGCGACGCAAAACTGACAGTTAATCGTAAGGTTCAGAGCCTCTTAATGACAATGGAACACACAAATTGCGTCGCGATTCAATACATCGTCCTCCGGCCGACCTGTCTCCAAGGGTCTATTGCTGCCTCGGGCACCTTATGGTCGTTCTCCTGTGAGTCTAGATTTTCGAATCCGACGCAAAACTGACAGTTAATTGTAACGTTCAGAGCCTGTTAATGACGATGGAACACACAAATTGCGTCGCGATTCAATACATCGTCCTCCAGCCGACTTGTCTCAAAGGGTCTAGTGCTGCCTCGGACACCTTATGGTCGTTCTCCTGTGAGTCTAGATTTTCGAATCCGACGCAGACTGACAGTTAATTGTAACGTTCAGAGCCTGTTAATGACAATGGAACACACAAATCGCGTCGCGATTCAGTACATCGTCCTCCGGCCGACCTGTCTCCAAGGGTCTATTGCTGCCTCGGGCACCTTATGGTCGATCTCCTGTGAGTCTAGATTTTCGAATCCGACGCAAAACTGACAGTTAATTATAACGTTCAGAGCCTGTTAATGACGATGGAACACACAAATCGCGTCGCGATTCAATACATCGTCCTCCGGCCGACCTGTCTCCAAGAGTCTATTGCTGCCTCGGGCACCTTATGGTCGATCTCCTGTGAGTCTAGATTTTCGAATCCGACGCAAAACTGACAGTTAATTGTAACGTTCAGAGCCTGAAAATGACGATGGAACACACAAATCGCGTCGCGATTCAATACATCGTCCTCCGGCCGACCTGTCTTCAAGGGTCTATTGCTGCCTCGGGCACCTTATGGTCGATCTCCTGTGAGTCTAGATTTTCGAATCCGACGCAAAACTGACAGTTAATTGTAGCGTTCAGAGCCTGTTAATGACGATGGAACACACAAATTGCGTCGCGACTCAATACATCG
Organism: Schistocerca nitens; assembly: GCF_023898315.1. Taxonomy (NCBI): domain Eukaryota; kingdom Metazoa; phylum Arthropoda; class Insecta; order Orthoptera; family Acrididae; genus Schistocerca; species Schistocerca nitens. The sequence continues at coordinate 759,676,621 of NC_064619.1, forward strand.
TCCTCCGGCCGACCTGTCTCCAAGGGTCTATTGCTGCCTCGGGCACCTTATGGTCGATCTCCTGTGAGTCTAGATTTTCGAATCCGACGCAAAACTGACAGGTTATTGTAACGTTCAGAGCCTGTTAGGGACGATGGAACACACAAATCGCGTCGCGATTCAATACATCGTCCTCCGGCCGACCTGTCTCCAAGAGTCTATTGCTGCCATGGTCATCTTATGGTCGATCTCCTGTGAGTCTAGATTTTCGAATCCGACGCAAAACTGACAGTTAATTGTAGCGTGCAGAGCCTGAGAATGACGATGGAACACACAAATCGCGTCGCGATTCAATACATCGTCCTCCGGCCGACCTGTTTTCAAGGGTCTATTGCTGCCTCGGGCACCTTATGTTCGATCTCCTGTGAGTCTAGATTTTCGAATCCGACGCAAAACTGACAGTTAATTGTAAGGTTCAGAGCCTGTTAATGACGATGGAACACACAAATTGCGTCGCGATTCAATACATCGTCCTCCGCCCGACCTGTCTCCATGGGGCTATTGCTGCCTCGGGCACCTTATGGTCGTTCTCCTGTGAGTCTAGATTTTCGAATCCGACACAAAACTGACAGTTAATTGTAACGTTCAGAGCCTGTTAATGACGATGGAACACACAAATCGCGTCGCGATTCAATACATCGTCCTCCAGCCGATTTGTCTCCAAGGGTCTAGTGCTGCCTCGGACACCTTATGGTCGTTCTCCTGTGAGTCTAGATTTTCGAATCCGACGCAAAACTGACAGTTAATTGTAACGTTCAGAGCCTGTAAATGACAATGGAACACACAAATCGCGTCGCGATTCGATACATCGTTCTCCAGCCGACTTGTCTCCAAGGGTCTAGTGCTGCCTCGGACACCTGATTGTCGTTCTCATGTGAGTATAGATTTTCGAATGCGAGGCAAAACTGACAGTTAATCGTAAGGTTCAGAGCCTCTTAATGACAATGGAACACACAAAACTCGTCGCGATTCAATACATCGTCCTCCAGCCGATTTGTCTCCAAGGGTCTAGTGCTGCCTCGGACACCTTATGGTCGTTCTCCTGTGAGTCTAGATTTTCGAATCCGACGCAAAACTGACAGTTAATTGTAACGTTCAGAGCCTGTAAATGACAATGGAACACACAAATCGCGTCGCGATTCGATACATCGTTCTCCAGCCGACTTGTCTCCAAGGGTCTAGTGCTGCCTCGGACACCTGATTGTCGTTCTCCTGTGAGTATAGATTTTCGAATGCGAGGCAAAACTGACAGTTAATCGTAAGGTTCAGAGCCTCTTAATGACAATGGAACACACAAAACTCGTCGCGATTCAATACATCGTCCTCCGGCCGACCTGTCTCCAAGGGTCTATTGCTGCCTCGGGCACCTTATGGTCGTTCTCCTGTGAGTCTAGATTTTCGAATCCGACGCAAAACTGACAGTTAATTGTAACGTTCAGAGCCTGTTAATGACGATGGAACACACAAATTGCGTCGCGATTCAATACATCGTCCTCCAGCCGACTTGTCTCAAAGGGTCTAGTGCTGCCTCGGACACCTTATGGTCGTTCTCCTGTGAGTCTAGATTTTCGAATCCGAAACAGACTGACAGTTAATTGTAACGTTCAGAGCCTGTTAATGACAATGGAACACACAAATCGCGTCGCGATTCAGTACATCGTCCTCCGGCCGACCTGTCTCCAAGGGTCTATTGCTGCCTCGGGCACCTTATGGTCGATCTCCTGTGAGTCTAGATTTTCGAATCCGACGCAAAACTGACAGTTAATTATAACGTTCAGAGCCTGTTAATGACGATGGAACACACAAATCGCGTCGCGATTCAATACATCGTCCTCCGGCCGACCTGTCTTCAAGGGTCTATTGCTGCCTCGGGCACCTTATGGTCGATCTCCTGTGAGTCTAGATTTTCAAATCCGACGCAAAACTGACAGTTAATTGTAAGGTTCAGAGCCTGTTAATGACGATGGAACACACAAATTGCGTCGCGATTCAATACATCGTCCTCCGCCCGACCTGTCTCCAAGGGTCTATTGCTGCCTCGGGCACCTTATGGTCGTTCTCCTGTGAGTCTAGATTTTCGAATCCGACGCAAAACTGACAGTTAATTGTAACGTTCAGAGCCTGTTAATGACGATGGAACACACAAATCGTGTCGCGATTCAATACATCGTCCTCCAGCCGATTTGTCTCCAAGGGTCTAGTGCTGCCTCGGGCACCTTATGGTCGATCTCCTGTGAGTCTAGATTTTCGAATCCGACGCAAAACTGACAGGTTATTGTAACGTTCAGAGCCTGTTAGGGACGATGGAACACACAAATCGCGTCGCGATTCAATACATCGTCCTCCGGCAGACCTGTCTCCAAGAGTCTATTGCTGCCATGGTCATCTTATGGTCGATCTCCTGTGAGTCTAGATTTTCGAATCCGACGCAAAACTGACAGTTAATTGTAGCGTTCAGAGCCTGAGAATGACGATGGAACACACAAATCGCGTCGCGATTCAATACATCGTCCTCCGGCCGACCTGTTTTCAAGGGTCTATTGCTGCCTCGGGCACCTTATGTTCGATCTCCTGTGAGTCTAGATTTTCGAATCCGACGCAAAACTGACAGTTAATTGTAAGGTTCAGAGCCTGTTAATGACGATGGAACACACAAATTGCGTCGCGATTCAATACATCGTCCTCCGCCCGACCTGTCTCCATGGGGCTATTGCTGCCTCGGGCACCTTATGGTCGTTCTCCTGTGAGTCTAGATTTTCGATTCCGACACAAAACTGACAGTTAATTGTAACGTTCAGAGCCTGTTAATGACGATGGAACACACAAATCGCGTCGCGATTCAATACATCGTCCTCCAGCCGATTTGTCTCCAAGGGTCTAGTGCTGCCTCGGACACCTTATGGTCGTTCTCCTGTGAGTCTAGATTTTCGAATCCGACGCAAAACTGACAGTTAATTGTAACGTTCAGAGCCTGTAAATGACAATGGAACACACAAATCGCGTCGCGATTCGATACATCGTTCTCCAGCCGACTTGTCTCCAAGGGTCTAGTGCTGCCTCGGACACCTGATTGTCGTTCTCCTGTGAGTATAGATTTTCGAATGCGAGGCAAAACTGACAGTTAATCGTAAGGTTCAGAGCCTCTTAATGACAATGGAACACACAAAACTCGTCGCGATTCAATACATCGTCCTCCAGCCGATTTGTCTCCAAGGGTCTAGTGCTGCCTCGGACACCTTATGGTCGTTCTCCTGTGAGTCTAGATTTTCGAATCCGACGCAAAACTGACAGTTAATTGTAACGTTCAGAGCCTGTAAATGACAATGGAACACACAAATCGCGTCGCGATTCGATACATCGTTCTCCAGCCGACTTGTCTCCAAGGGTCTAGTGCTGCCTCGGACACCTGATTGTCGTTCTCCTGTGAGTATAGATTTTCGAATGCGAGGCAAAACTGACAGTTAATCGTAAGGTTCAGAGCCTCTTAATGACAATGGAACACACAAAACTCGTCGCGATTCAATACATCGTCCTCCGGCCGACCTGTCTCCAAGGGTCTATTGCTGCCTCGGGCACCTTATGGTCGTTCTCCTGTGAGTCTAGATTTTCGAATCCGACGCAAAACTGACAGTTAATTGTAACGTTCAGAGCCTGTTAATGACGATGGAACACACAAATTGCGTCGCGATTCAATACATCGTCCTCCAGCCGACTTGTCTCAAAGGGTCTAGTGCTGCCTCGGACACCTTATGGTCGTTCTCCTGTGAGTCTAGATTTTCGAATCCGACGCAGACTGACAGTTAATTGTAACGTTCAGAGCCTGTTAATGACAATGGAACACACAAATCGCGTCGCGATTCAGTACATCGTCCTCCGGCCGACCTGTCTCCAAGGGTCTATTGCTGCCTCGGGCACCTTATGGTCGATCTCCTGTGAGTCTAGATTTTCGAATCCGACGCAAAACTGACAGTTAATTATAACGTTCAGAGCCTGTTAATGACGATGGAACACACAAATCGCGTCGCGATTCAATACATCGTCCTCCGGCCGACCTGTCTCCAAGAGTCTATTGCTGCCTCGGGCACCTTATGGTCGATCTCCTGTGAGTCTAGATTTTCGAATCCGACGCAAAACTGACAGTTAATTGTAACGTTCAGAGCCTGAAAATGACGATGGAACACACAAATCGCGTCGCGATTCAATACATCGTCCTCCGGCGACCTGTCTTCAAGGGTCTATTGCTGCCTCGGGCACCTTATGGTCGATCTCCTGTGAGTCTAGATTTTCGAATCCAACGCAAAACTGACAGTTAATTGTAAGGTTCAGAGCCTGTTAATGACGATGGAACACACAAATTGCGTCGCGATTCAATACATCGTCCTCCGCCCGACCTGTCTCCATGGGGCTATTGCTGCCTCGGGCACCTTATGGTCGTTCTCCTGTGAGTCTAGATTTTCGAGTCCGACACAAAACTGACAGTTAATTGTAACGTTCAGAGCCTGTTAATGACGATGGAACACACAAATCGCGTCGCGATTCAATACATCGTCCTCCAGCCGATTTGTCTCCAAGGGTCTAGTGCTGCCTCGGACACCTTATGGTCGTTCTCCTGTGAGTCTAGATTTTCGAATCCGACGCAAAACTGACAGTTAATTGTAACGTTCAGAGCCTGTAAATGACAATGGAACACACAAATCGCGTCGCGATTCGATACATCGTTCTCCAGCCGACTTGTCTCCAAGGGTCTAGTGCTGCCTCGGACACCTGATTGTCGTTCTCCTGTGAGTATAGATTTTCGAATGCGAGGCAAAACTGACAGTTAATCGTAAGGTTCAGAGCCTCTTAATGACAATGGATCACACAAAACTGGTCGCGATTCAATACATCGTCCTCCGGCCGACCTGTCTCCAAGGGTCTATTGCTGCCTCGGGCACCTTATGGTCGTTCTCCTGTGAGTCTAGATTTTCGAATCCGACGCAAAACTGACAGTTAATTGTAAGGTTCAGAGCCTGTTAATGACGATGGAACACACAAATTGCGTCGCGATTCAATACATCGTCCTCCAGCCGACTTGTCTCCAAGGGTCTAGTGCTGCCTCGGGCACCTTATTGTCGTTCTCCTGTGAGTCTAGATTTTCGAATGCGACGCAAAACTGACAGTTAATCGTAAGGTTCAGAGCCTCTTAATGACAATGGAACACACAAATTGCGTCGCGATTCAATACATCGTCCTCCGGCCGACCTGTCTCCAAGGGTCTATTGCTGCCTCGGGCACCTTATGGTCGTTCTCCTGTGAGTCTAGATTTTCGAATCCGACGCAAAACTGACAGTTAATTGTAACGTTCAGAGCCTGTTAATGACGATGGAACACACAAATTGCGTCGCGATTCAATACATCGTCCTCCAGCCGACTTGTCTCAAAGGGTCTAGTGCTGCCTCGGACACCTTATGGTCGTTCTCCTGTGAGTCTAGATTTTCGAATCCGACGCAGACTGACAGTTAATTGTAACGTTCAGAGCCTGTTAATGACAATGGAACACACAAATCGCGTCGCGATTCAGTACATCGTCCTCCGGCCGACCTGTCTCCAAGGGTCTATTGCTGCCTCGGGCACCTTATGGTCGATCTCCTGTGAGTCTAGATTTTCGAATCCGACGCAAAACTGACAGTTAATTATAACGTTCAGAGCCTGTTAATGACGATGGAACACACAAATCGCGTCGCGATTCAATACATCGTCCTCCGGCCGACCTGTCTTCAAGGGTCTATTGCTGCCTCGGGCACCTTATGGTCGATCTCCTGTGAGTCTAGATTTTCGAATCCGACGCAAAACTGACAGTTAATTGTAACGTTCAGAGCCTGTTAATGACGATGGAACACACAAATTGCGTCGCGACTCAATACATCGTCCTCCGGCCGACCTGTCTCCAAGGGTCTATTGCTGCCTCGGGCACCTTATGGTCGATCTCCTGTGAGTCTAGATTTTCGAATCCGACGCAAAACTGACAGATGATTGTAACGTTCAGAGCCTGTTAATGAGGATGGAACACACAAATTGCGTCGCGATTCAATACATCGTCCTCCAGCCGACTTGTCTCCAAGGGTCTAGTGCTGCCTCGGGCACCTTATGGTCGTTCTCTTGTGAGTCTAGATTTTCGAATCCGACGCAAAACTGACAGTTAATTGTATGGTTGAGAGCCTGTTAATGACGATGGAACACACAAATTGCGTCGCGATTCAATACATCGTCCTCCGGCCGACCTGTCTGCAAGAGTCTATTGCTGCCTCAGGCACCTTATGGTCGATCTCCTGTGAGTCTAGATTTTCGAATCCGACGCAAAACTGACAGTTAATTGTAACGTTCAGAGCCTGAAAATGACGATGGAACACACAAATCGCGTCGCGATTAAATACATCGTCCTCCGGCCGACCTGTCTTCAAGGGTCTATTGCTGCCTCGGGCACCTTATGGTCGATCTCCTGTGAGTATAGATTTTCAAATCCGACGCAAAACTGACAGTTAATTGTAAGGTTCAGAGCCTGTTAATGACGATGGAACACACAAATTGCGTCGCGATTCAATACATCGTCCTCCGCCCGACCTGTCTCCAAGGGTCTATTGCTGCCTCGGGCACCTTATGGTCGTTCTCCTGTGAGTCTAGATTTTCGAATCCGACGCAAAACTGACAGTTAATTGTAACGTTCAGAGCCTGTTAATGACGATGGAACACACAAATCGTGTCGCGATTCAATACATCGTCCTCCAGCCGATTTGTCTCCAAGGGTCTAGTGCTGCCTCGGGCACCTTATGGTCGATCTCCTGTGAGTCTAGATTTTCGAATCCGACGCAAAACTGACAGGTTATTGTAACGTTCAGAGCCTGTTAGGGACGATGGAACACACAAATCGCGTCGCGATTCAATACATCGTCCTCCGGCCGACCTGTCTCCAAGAGTCTATTGCTGCCTCGGTCATCTTATGGTCGATCTCCTGTGAGTCTAGATTTTCGAATCCGACGCAAAACTGACAGTTAATTGTAACGTTCAGAGCCTGAGAATGACGATGGAACACACAAATCGCGTCGCGATTCAATACATCGTCCTCCGGCCGACCTGTTTTCAAGGGTCTATTGCTGCCTCGGGCACCTTATGTTCGATCTCCTGTGAGTCTAGATTTTCGAATGCGACGCAAAACTGACAGTTAATTGTAAGGTTCAGAGCCTGTTAATGACGATGGAACACACAAATTGCGTCGCGATTCAATACATCGTCCTCCGGCCGACCTGTCTCCAAGGGTCTATTGCTGCCTCGGGCACGTTATGGTCGTTCTCCTGTGAGTCTAGATTTTCGAATCCGACGCAAAACTGACAGTTAATTGTAAGGTTCAGAGCCTCTTAATGACGATGGAACACACAAATCGCGTCGCGATTCAATACATCGTCCTCCGGCCGACCTGTCTTCAAGGGTCTAGTGCTGCCTCGGACACCTTATGGTCGTTCTCCTGTGAGTCTAGATTTTCGAATCCGACGCAAAACTGACAGTTAATTGTAACGTTCAGAGCCTGTTAATGACGATGGAACACACAAATCGCGTCGCGATTCAATACATCGTCCTCCAGCCGATTTGTCTCCAAGGGTCTAGTGCTGCCTCGGGCACCTTATGGTCGTTCCTCTGTGAGTCTAGATTTTCGAATCCGACACAAAACTGACAGTTAATTGTAAGGTTCAGAGCCTCTTAATGACGATGGAACACACAAATTGCGTCGCGATTCAATACATCGTCCTCCGGCCGACCTGTCTCCAAGGGTCTATTGCTCCCTCGGGCACCTTATGGTCGATCTCCTGTGAGTCTAGATTTTCGAATCCGACGCAAACCTGACAGTTAATTGTAACGTTCAGAGCCTGTAAATGACAATGGAACACACAAATCGCGTCGCGATTCAATACATCGTCCTCCAGCCGACTTGCCTCCAAGGGTCTAGTGCTGCCTCGGGCACCTTATTGTCGTTCTCCTGTGAGTCTATATTTTCGAATGCGACGCCAAACTGACAGTTAATCGTAAGGTTCAGAGCCTCTTAATGACAATGGAACACACAAAACTCGTCGCGATTCAATACATCGTCCTCCGGCCGACCAGTCTCCAAGGGTCTATTGCTGCCTCGGGCACCTTATGGTCGTTCTCCTGTGAGTCTAGATTTTCGAATCCGACGCAAAACTGACAGTTAATTGTAACGTTCAGAGCCTCTTATTGACAATGGAACACACAAATTGCGTCGCGATTCAATACATCGTCCTCCGGCCGACCTGTCTCCAAGGGTCTATTGCTGCCTCGGGCACCTTATGGTCGTTCTCCTGTGAGTCTAGATTTTCGAATCCGACGCAAAACTGACAGTTAATTGTAACGTTCAGAGCCTGTTAATGACGATGGAACACACAAATTGCGTCGCGATTCAATACATCGTCCTCCAGCCGACTTGTCTCCAAGGGTCTAGTGCTGCCTCGGACACCTTATGGTCGTTCTCCTGTGAGTCTAGATTTTCGAATCCGACGCAAAACTGACAGTTAATTGTAACGTTCAGAGCCTGTTAATGACGATGGAACACACAAATCGTGTCGCGATTCAATACATCGTCCTCCAGCCGATTTGTCTCCAAGGGTCTAGTGCTGCCTCGGGCACCTTATGGTCGATCTCCTGTGAGTCTAGATTTTCGAATCCGACGCAAAACTGACAGGTTATTGTAACGTTCAGAGCCTGTTAGGGACGATGGAACACACAAATCGCGTCGCGATTCAATACATCGTCCTCCGGCCGACCTGTCTCCAAGAGTCTATTGCTGCCTCGGTCATCTTATGGTCGATCTCCTGTGAGTCTAGATTTTCGAATCCGACGCAAAACTGACAGTTAATTGTAACGTTCAGAGCCTGAGAATGACGATGGAACACACAAATCGCGTCGCGATTCAATACATCGTCCTCCGGCCGACCTGTTTTCAAGGGTCTATTGCTGCCTCGGGCACCTTATGTTCGATCTCCTGTGAGTCTAGATTTTCGAATCCGACGCAAAACTGACAGTTAATTGTAAGGTTCAGAGCCTGTTAATGACGATGGAACACACAAATTGCGTCGCGATTCAATACATCGTCCTCCGGCCGACCTGTCTCCAAGGGTCTATTGCTGCCTCGGGCACGTTATGGTCGTTCTCCTGTGAGTCTAGATTTTCGAATCCGACGCAAAACTGACAGTTAATTGTAACGTTCAGAGCCTGTTAATGACGATGGAACACACAAATCGCGTCGCGATTCAATACATCGTCCTCCGGCCGACCTGTCTTCAAGGGTCTAGTGCTGCCTCGGACACCTTATGGTCGTTCTCCTGTGAGTCTAGATTTTCGAATCCGACGCAAAACTGACAGTTAATTGTAACGTTCAGAGCCTGTTAATGACGATGGAACACACAAATCGCGTCGCGATTCAATACATCGTCCTCCAGCCGATTTGTCTCCAAGGGTCTAGTGCTGCCTCGGGCACCTTATGGTCGTTCCTCTGTGAGTCTAGATTTTCGAATCCGACACAAAACTGACAGTTAATTGTAAGGTTCAGAGCCTCTTAATGACGATGGAACACACAAATTGCGTCGCGATTCAATACATCGTCCTCCGGCCGACCTGTCTCCAAGGGTCTATTGCTCCCTCGGGCACCTTATGGTCGATCTCCTGTGAGTCTAGATTTTCGAATCCGACGCAAACCTGACAGTTAATTGTAACGTTCAGAGCCTGTAAATGACAATGGAACACACAAATCGCGTCGCGATTCAATACATCGTCCTCCAGCCGACTTGCCTCCAAGGGTCTAGTGCTGCCTCGGGCACCTTATTGTCGTTCTCCTGTGAGTCTATATTTTCGAATGCGACGCCAAACTGACAGTTAATCGTAAGGTTCAGAGCCTCTTAATGACAATGGAACACACAAAACTCGTCGCGATTCAATACATCGTCCTCCGGCCGACCAGTCTCCAAGGGTCTATTGCTGCCTCGGGCACCTTATGGTCGTTCTCCTGTGAGTCTAGATTTTCGAATCCGACGCAAAACTGACAGTTAATTGTAACGTTCAGAGCCTCTTATTGACAATGGAACACACAAATTGCGTCGCGATTCAATACATCGTCCTCCGGCCGACCTGTCTCCAAGGGTCTATTGCTGCCTCGGGCACCTTATGGTCGTTCTCCTGTGAGTCTAGATTTTCGAATCCGACGCAAAACTGACAGTTAATTGTAACGTTCAGAGCCTGTTAATGACGATGGAACACACAAATTGCGTCGCGATTCAATACATCGTCCTCCAGCCGACTTGTCTCCAAGGGTCTAGTGCTGCCTCGGACACCTTATGGTCGTTCTCCTGTGAGTCTAGATTTTCGAATCCGACGCAAAACTGACAGTTAATTGTAACGTTCAGAGCCAATTAATGACAATGGAACACACAAATCGCGTCGCGATTCAATACATCGTCCTCCGGCCGACCTGTCTCCAAGGGTCTATTGCTGCCTCGGGCACCTTATGGTCGATCTCCTGTGAGTCTAGATTTTCGAATCCGACGCAAAACTAACAGTTAATTGTAACGTTCAGAGCCTGTTAATGACGATGGAACACACAAATCGCGTCGCGATTCAATACATCGTCCTCCGGCCGACCTGTCTCCAAGGGTCTATTGCTGCCTCGGGCACTTTATGGTCGATCTCCTGTGAGTCTAGATTTTCGAATCCGACGCAAAACTAACAGTTAATTGTAACGTTCAGAGCCTGTTAATGACGATGGAACACACAAATCGCGTCGCGATTCAATACATTGTCCTCCGGCCGACCTGTCTCCAAGGGTCTATTGCTGCCTCGGGCACCTTATGGTCGTTTTCTTGTGAGTCTAGATTTTCGAATCCGACGCAAAACTGGCAGTTAATTGTATGGTTGAGAGCCTGTTAATGACGATGGAACACACAAATTGCGTCGCGATTCAATACATCGTCCTCTGGCCGACCTGTCTCCAAGAGTCTATTGCTGCCTCGGGCACCTTATGGTCGATCTCCTGTGAGTCTAGATTTTCGAATCCGACGCAAAACTGACAGTTAATTGTAACGTTCAGAGCCTGAAAATGACGATGGAACACACAAATCGCGTCGCGATTCAATACATCGTCCTCCGGCCGACCTGTCAACAAGGGTCTATTGCTGCCTCGGGTACCTTATGGTCGAACTCCTGTGAGTCTAGATTTTCGAATCCGACGCAAAACTGACAGTTAATTGTAACGTTCAGAGCCTGTTAATGACGATGGAACACACAAATTGCGTCGCGATTCAATACATCGTCCTCCGGCCGACCTGTCTCCAAGGGTCTATTGCTGCCTCGGGCACCTTATGGTCTTTCTCGTTGTGAGTCTAGATTTTCGAATCCGACGCAAAACTGACAGTTAATTGTAACGTTCAGAGCCTGTTAATGACAATGGAACACACAAATCGCGTCGCGATTCAATACATCGTCCTCCAGCCGATTGGTCTCCAAGGGTCTAGTGCTGCCGCGGGCACCTTATTGTCGTTCTCCTGTGAGTCTAGATTTTCGAATCCGACGCAAAACTGACAGTTAATTGTAACGTTCAGAGCCTCTTAATGACAATGGAACACACAAATCGCGTTGCGATTCAATACATCGTCCTCCGGCCGACCTGTCTCCAAGGGTCTATTGCTGCCTCGGGCATCTTATGGTCGATCTCCTGTGAGTTTAGATTTTCGAATCCGACGCAAAACTGACAGTTAATTGTAACGTTCAGAGCCTGTTAATGACGATGGAAGACACAAATTGCGTCGCGATTCAATACATCGTCCTCCAGCCGACTTGTCTCCAAGGGTCTAGTGCTGCCTCGGACACCTTATGGTCGATCTCCTGTGACTAGATTTTCGAATCTGACGCAAAACTGACAGTTAATTGGAAGGTTCAGAGCCTGTTCATGACGATGGAACACACAAATTGCGTCGCGATTCAATACATCGTCCTCCAGCCGACTTGTCTCCAAGGGTCTAGTGCTGCCTCGGGCACCTTATGGTCGTTCTCTTGTGAGTCTAGATTTTCGAATCCGACGCAAAACTGACAGTTAATTGTATGGTTGAGAGCCTGTTAATGACGATGGAACACACAAATTGCGTCGCGATTCAATACATCGTCCTCCGGCCGACCTGTCTCCAAGAGTCTATTGCTGCCTCATGCACCTTATGGTCGATCTCCTGTGAGTCTAGATTTTCGAATCCGACGCAAACCTGACAGTTAATTGTAAGGTTCAGATCCTGTTAATGACGATGGAACACACAAATTGCGTCGCGATTCAATACATCGTCCTCCGGCCGACCTGTCTCCAAGGGTCTATTGCTGCCTCGGGCACCTTATGGTCGTTCTCCTGTGAGCCTAGATTTTCGAATCCGACGCAAAACTGACAGGTTATTGTAACGTTCAGAGCCTGTTAGGGACGATGGAACACACAAATCGCGTCGCGATTCAATACATCGTCCTCCGGCCGACCTGTCTCCAAGAGTCTATTGCTGCCTCGGGCATCTTATGGTCGATCTCCTGTGAGTCTAGATTTTCGAATCCGACGCAAAACTGACAGTTAATTGTAACGTTCAGAGCCTGAGAATGACGATGGAACACACAAATCGCGTCGCGATTCAATACATCGTCCTCCGGCCGACCTGTTTTCAAGGGTCTATTGCTGCCTCGGGCACCTTATGTTCGATCTCCTGTGAGTCTAGATTTTCGAATCCGACGCAAAACTGACAGTTAATTGTAAGGTTCAGAGCCTCTTAATGACGATGGAACACACAAATCGCGTCGCGATTCAATACATCGTCCTCCGGCCGACCTGTCTCCAAGGGTCTATTGCTCCCTCGGGCACCTTATGGTCGATCTCCTGTGAGTCTAGATTTTCGAATCCGACGCAAACCTGACAGTTAATTGTAACGTTCAGAGCCTGTAAATGACAATGGAACACACAAATCGCGTCGCGATTCAATACATCGTCCTCCAGCCGACTTGCCTCCAAGGGTCTAGTGCTGCCTCGGGCACCTTATTGTCGTTCTCCTGTGAGTCTAGATTTTCGAATGCGACGCAAAACTGACAGTTAATCGTAAGGTTCAGAGCCTCTTAATGACAATGGAACACACAAAACTCGTCGCGATTCAATACATCGTCCTCCGGCCGACCTGTCTCCAAGGGTCTATTGGTGCCTCGGGCACCTTATGGTCGTTCTCCTGTGAGTCTAGATTTTCGAATCCGACGCAAAACTGACAGTTAATTGTAACGTTCAGAGCCTGTTAATGACGATGGAACACACAAATTGCGTCGCGATTCAATACATCGTCCTCCGGCCGACCTGTCTCCAAGGGTCTATTGCTGCCTCGGGCACCTTATGGTCGTTCTCCTTTGAGTCTAGATTTTCGAATCCGACGCAAAACTGACAGTTAATTGTAAGGTTCAGAGCCTCTTATTGACAATGGAACACACAAATTGCGTCGCGATTCAATACATCGTCCTCCGGCCGACCTGTCTCCAAGGGTCTATTGCTGCCTCGGGCACCTTATGGTCGTTCTCCTGTGAGTCTAGATTTTCGAATCCGACGCAAAACTGACAGTTAATTGTAACGTTCAGAGCCTGTTAATGACGATGGAACACACAAATTGCGTCGCGATTCAATACATCGTCCTCCAGCCGACTTGTCTCCAAGGGTCTAGTGCTGCCTCGGACACCTTATGGTCGTTCTCCTGTGAGTCCAGATTTTCGAATCCGACGCAAAACTGACAGTTAATTGTAACGTTCAGAGCCAATTAATGACAATGGAACACACAAATCGCGTCGCGATTCAATACATCGTCCTCCGGCCGACCTGTCTCCAAGGGTCTATTGCTGCCTCGGGCACCTTATGGTCGATCTCCTGTGAGTCTAGATTTTCGAATCCGACGCAAAACTGACAGTTAATTGTAACGTTCAGAGCCTGTTAATGACGATGGAACACACAAATCGCGTCGCGATTCAATACATCGTCCTCCGGCCGACCTGTCTCCAAGGGTCTATTGCTGCCTCGGGCACCTTATGGTCGATCTCCTGTGAGTCTAGATTTTCGAATCCGACGCAAAACTGACAGTTAATTGTAACGTTCAGTGCCTGTTAATGACGATGGAACACACAAATTGCGTCGCGATTCATACATCGTCCTCCAGCCGACTTGTCTCCAAGGGTCTAGTGCTGCTTCGGACACCTTATGGTCGTTCTCCTGTGAGTCTAGATTTTTCGAATCCGACGCAAAATTGACAGTTAATTGTAAGGTTCAGAGCATCTTAATGACAATGGAACACACAAATCGCGTCGCGATTCAATACATGGTCCTCCGGCCGACCTGTCTCCAAGGGTCTATTGCTGCCTCGGGCACCTTATGGTCGATCTCCTGTGAGTCTAGATTTTCGAATCCGACGCAAAACTGACAGTTAATTGTAACGTTCCGAGCCTGTTAACGACGATGGAGCACACAAATCGCGTCGCGATTCAATACATCGTCCTCCGGCCGACCTGTCTCCAAGGGTCTATTGCTGCCTCGGGCACCTTATGGTCGATCTCCTGTGGGTCTAGATTTTCGAATCCGACGCAAAACTGACAGTTAATTGTAAGGTTCAGAGCCTCTTAATGACAATGGAACACACAAATTGCGTCGCGATTCAATACATCGTCCTCCGGCCGACCTGTCTCCAAGGGTCTATTGCTGCCTCGGGCACCTTATGTTCGATCTCCTGTGAGTCTAGATTTTCGAATCCGACGCAAAACTGACAGTTAATTGTAACGTTCAGAGCCTGTTAATGACGATGGAACACACAAATCACGTCGCGATTCAATACATCATCCTCCAGCCGACTTGTCTCCAAGGGTCTAGTGCTGGCTCGGGCACCTTATGGTCGTTCTCCTGTGAGTCTAGATTTTCGAATCCGACGCAAAACTGACAGTTAATTGTAAGGTTCAGAGCCTGTTAATGACGATGGAAGACACAAATTGCGTCGCGATTCAATACATCGTCCTCCGGCCGACCTGTCTCCAAGGGGCTATTGCTGCCTCGGGCACCTTATGGTCGATCTCCTGTGAGTCTAGATTTTCGAATCCGACGCAAAACTGACAGTTAATTGTAACGTTCGGAGCCTGTTAATGACGATGGAACACACAAATTGCGTCGCGATTCAATACATCGTCCTCCGGCCGACCTGTCTCCAAGAGTCTATTGCTGCCTCGGGCACTTTAAGGTCGATCTCCTGTGAGTCTAGATTTTCGAATCCGACGCAAAACTGACAGTTAATTGTAACGTTCAGAGCCTGTTAATGACGATGGAACACACAAATCGCGTCGCGATTCAATACATCGTCCTCCGGCCGACCTGTCTCCAAGGGTCTATTGCCCCCTCGGTCATCTTATGGTCGTTCTCCTGTGAGTCTAGATTTTCGAATCCGACGCAAAACTGACAGTTAATTGTAAGGTTCAGAGCCTGTTAATGACGATGGAACACACAAATCGCGTCGCGATTCAATACATCGTCCTCCGGCCGACCTGTCTCCAAGGGTCTATTGCTGCCTCGGGCACCTTATGGTCGATCTCCTGTGAGTCTAGATTTTCGAATCCGACGCAAAACTGACAGTTAATTGTAACGTTCAGAGCCTGTTCATGACGATGGAACACACAAATTGCGTCGCGATTCAATACATCGTCCTCCGGCCGACCTGTCTCCAAGGGTCTATTGCTGCCTCGGGCACCTTATGGTCGTTCTCCTGTGAGTCTAGTCTTTCGAATCCGACGCATAACTGACAGTTAATTGTAACGTTCAGAGCCTGTTAATGACGATGGAACACACAAATTGCGTCGCGATTCAATACATCGTCCTCCAGCCGAATTGTCTCCAAGGGTCTAGTGCTGCCTCGGGCAATTTATGGTCGTTCTTCTGTGAGTCTAGATTTTCGAATCCGACGCAAAACTTACAGTTAATTGTAAGGTTCAGAGCCTGTTAATGACGATGGCACACACAAATTGCGTCGCGATTCAATACATCGTCCTCCGGCCGACCTGTCTCCAAGGGTCTATTGCTGCCTCGGGCACCTTATGGTCGATCTCCTGTGAGTCTAGATTTTCGAATCCGACGCAAAACTGACAGTTAATTGTAACGTTCAGGGCCTGTTAATGACGATGGAACACACAAATCGCGTCGCGATTCAATACATCGTCCTCCGGCCGACCTGTCTCCAAGGGTCTATTGCCCCCTCGGTCATCTTATGGTCGTTCTCCTGTGAGTCTAGATTTTCGAATCCGACGCAAAACTGACAGTTAATTGTAAGGTTCAGAGCCTGTTAATGACGATGGAACACACAAATCGCGTCGCGATTCAATACATCGTCCTCCGGCCGACCTGTCTCCAAGGGTCTATTGCTGCCTCGGACACCTTATGGTCGATCTCCTGTGAGTCTAGATTTTCGAATCCGACGCAAAACTGACAGTTAATTGTAACGTTCAGGGCCTGTCAATGACGATGGAACACACAAATCGCGTCGCGATTCAATACGTCGTCCTCCGGCCGACCTGTCTCCAAGGGTCTAGTGCTGCCTCGGGCACCTTATGGACGATCTCCTGTGAGTCTAGATTTTCGAATCCGACGCAAAACTGACAGTTAATCGTAAGGTTCCGAGCCTCTAAAAAGACAATGGAACACACAAATTGCGTCGCGATTCAATACATCGTCCTCCAGCCGACTTGTCTCCAAGGGTCTAGTGCTGCCTCGGGCACCTTATTGTCGTTCTCCTGTGAGTCTAGATTTTCGAATGCGACGCAAAACTGACAGTTAATCGTAAGGTTCAGAGCCTCTTAATGACAATGGAACACACAAATTGCGTCGCGATTCGATACATCGTCCTCCGGCCGACCTGTCTCCAAGGGTCTATTGCTGCCTCGGGCACCTTATGGTCGTTCTCCTGTGAGTCTAGATTTTCGAATCCGACGCAAAACTGACAGTTAATTGTAACGTTCAGAGCCTGTTAATGACGATGGAACACACAAATTGCGTCGCGATTCAATACATCGTCCTCCAGCCGACTTGTCTCCAAGGGTCTAGTGCTGCCTCGGACACCTTATGGTCGTTCTCCTGTGAGTCTAGATTTTCGAATCCGACGCAAAACTGACAGTTAATTGTAACGTTCAGAGCCAATTAATGACAATGGAACACACAAATCGCGTCGCGATTCAATACATCGTCCTCCGGCCGACCTGTCTCCAAGGGTCTATTGCTGCCTCGGGCACCTTATGGTCGATCTCCTGTGAGTCTAGATTTTCGAATCCGACGCAAAACTGACAGTTAATTGTAACGTTCAGAGCCTGTTAATGACGATGGAACACACAAATCGCGTCGCGATTCAATACATCGTCCTCCGGCCGACCTGTCTCCAAGAGTCTATTGCTGCCTCGGGCACTTTATGGTCGATCTCCTGTGACTAGATTTTCGAATCCGACGCAAAACTGACAGTTAATTGTAAGGTTCAGAGCCTGTTCATGACGATGGAACACACAAATTGCGTCGCGATTCAATACATCGTCCTCCGGCCGACCTGTCTCCAAGGGTCTATTGCTCCCTCGGGCACCTTATGGTCGTTCTCCTGTGACTCTAGATTTTCGAATCCGACGCAAAACTGACAGTTAATTGTAACGTTCAGAGCCTGTTAATGACGATGGAACACACAAATTGCGTCGCGACTCAATACATCGTCCTCCGGCCGACCTGTCTCCAAGGGTCTATTGCTGCCTCGGGCACCTTATGGTCGATCTCCTGTGAGTCTAGATTTTCGAATCCGACGCAAAACTGACAGTTAATTGTAACGTTCAGAGCCTGTTAATGACGATGGAAGACACAAATTGCGTCTCGATTCAATACATCGTCCTCCGGCCGACCTGTCTCCAAGGGGCTATTGCTGCCTCGGGCACCTTATGGTCGATCTCCTGTGAGTCTAGATTTTCGAATCCGACGCAAAACTGACACTTAATTGTAACGTTCGGAGCCTGTTAATGACGATGGAACACACAAATTGCGTCGCGATTCAATACATCGTCCTCCGGCCGACCTGTCTCCAAGAGTCTATTGCTGCCTCGGGCACTTTAAGGTCGATCTCCTGTGAGTCTAGATTTTCGAATCCGACGCAAAACTGACAGTTAATTGTAACGTTCAGAGCCTGTTAATGACGATGGAACACACAAATCGCGTCGCGATTCAATACATCGTCCTCCGGCCGACCTGTCTCCAAGGGTCTATTGCCCCCTCGGTCATCTTATGGTCGTTCTCCTGTGAGTCTAGATTTTCGAATCCGACGCAAAACTGACAGTTAATTGTAAGGTTCAGAGCCTGTTAATGACGATGGAACACACAAATCGCGTCGCGATTCAATACATCGTCCTCCGGCCGACCTGTCTCCAAGGGTCTATTGCTGCCTCGGGCACCTTATGGTCGATCTCCTGTGAGTCTAGATTTTCGAATCCGACGCAAAACTGACAGTTAATTGTAACGTTCAGAGCCTGTTCATGACGATGGAACACACAAATTGCGTCGCGATTCAATACATCGTCCTCCGGCCGACCTGTCTCCAAGGGTCTATTGCTGCCTCGGGCACCTTATGGTCGATCTCCTGTGAGTCTAGATTTTCGAATCCGACGCAAAACTGACAGTTAATTGTAACGTTCAGAGCCTGTTCATGACGATGGAACACACAAATTGCGTCGCGATTCAATACATCGTCCTCCAGCCGAATTGTCTCCAAGGGTCTAGTGCTGCCTCGGGCAATTTATGGTCGTTCTTCTGTGAGTCTAGATTTTCGAATCCGACGCAAAACTTACAGTTAATTGTAAGGTTCAGAGCCTGTTAATGACGATGGCACACACAAATTGCGTCGCGATTCAATACATCGTCCTCCGGCCGACCTGTCTCCAAGGGTCTATTGCTGCCTCGGGCACCTTATGGTCGATCTCCTGTGAGTCTAGATTTTCGAATCCGACGCAAAACTGACAGTTAATTGTAACGTTCAGGGCCTGTTAATGACGATGGAACACACAAATCGCGTCGCGATTCAATACATCGTCCTCCGGCCGACCTGTCTCCAAGGGTCTATTGCTGCCTCGGGCACCTTATGGTCGATCTCCTGTGAGTCTAGATTTTCGAATCCGACGCAAAACTGACAGTTAATTGTAACGTTCAGAGCCTGTTAATGACGATGGAACACACAAATCGCGTCGCGATTCAATACATCGTCCTCCGGCCGACCTGTCTCCAAGGGTCTATTGCTGCCTCGGGCACCTTATGGTCGATCTCCTGTGAGTCTAGATTTTCGAATCCGACGCAAAACTGACAGTTAATTGTAACGTTCAGTGCCTGTTAATGACGATGGAACACACAAATTGCGTCGCGATTCATACATCGTCCTCCAGCCGACTTGTCTCCAAGGGTCTAGTGCTGCTTCGGACACCTTATGGTCGTTCTCCTGTGAGTCTAGATTTTTCGAATCCGACGCAAAATTGACAGTTAATTGTAAGGTTCAGAGCATCTTAATGACAATGGAACACACAAATCGCGTCGCGATTCAATACATGGTCCTCCGGCCGACCTGTCTCCAAGGGTCTATTGCTGCCTCGGGCACCTTATGGTCGATCTCCTGTGAGTCTAGATTTTCGAATCCGACGCAAAACTGACAGTTAATTGTAACGTTCCGAGCCTGTTAACGACGATGGAGCACACAAATCGCGTCGCGATTCAATACATCGTCCTCCGGCCGACCTGTCTCCAAGGGTCTATTGCTGCCTCGGGCACCTTATAGTCGATCTCCTGTGGGTCTAGATTTTCGAATCCGACGCAAAACTGACAGTTAATTGTAAGGTTCAGAGCCTCTTAATGACAATGGAACACACAAATTGCGTCGCGATTCAATACATCGTCCTCCGGCCGACCTGTCTCCAAGGGTCTATTGCTGCCTCGGGCACCTTATGTTCGATCTCCTGTGAGTCTAGATTTTCGAATCCGACGCAAAACTGACAGTTAATTGTAACGTTCAGAGCCTGTTAATGACGATGGAACACACAAATCACGTCGCGATTCAATACATCATCCTCCAGCCGACTTGTCTCCAAGGGTCTAGTGCTGGCTCGGGCACCTTATGGTCGTTCTCCTGTGAGTCTAGATTTTCGAATCCGACGCAAAACTGACAGTTAATTGTAAGGTTCAGAGCCTGTTAATGACGATGGAAGACACAAATTGCGTCGCGATTCAATACATCGTCCTCCGGCCGACCTGTCTCCAAGGGTCTATTGCTGCCTCGGGCACCTTATGGTCGATCTCCTGTGAGTCTAGATTTTCGAATCCGACGCAAAACTGACAGTTAATTGTAACGTTCAGAGCCTGTTAATGACGATGGAACACACAAATCGCGTCGCGATTCAATACATCGTCCTCCGGCCGACCTGTCTCCAAGAGTCTATTGCTGCCTCGGGCACTTTATGGTCGATCTCCTGTGACTAGATTTTCGAATCCGACGCAAAACTGACAGTTAATTGTAAGGTTCAGAGCCTGTTCATGACGATGGAACACACAAATTGCGTCGCGATTCAATACATCGTCCTCCGGCCGACCTGTCTCCAAGGGTCTATTGCTCCCTCGGGCACCTTATGGTCGTTCTCCTGTGACTCTAGATTTTCGAATCCGACGCAAAACTGACAGTTAATTGTAACGTTCAGAGCCTGTTAATGACGATGGAACACACAAATTGCGTCGCGACTCAATACATCGTCCTCCGGCCGACCTGTCTCCAAGGGTCTATTGCTGCCTCGGGCACCTTATGGTCGATCTCCTGTGAGTCTAGATTTTCGAATCCGACGCAAAACTGACAGTTAATTGTAACGTTCAGAGCCTGTTAATGACGATGGAAGACACAAATTGCGTCGCGATTCAATACATCGTCCTCCGGCCGACCTGTCTCCAAGGGGCTATTGCTGCCTCGGGCACCTTATGGTCGATCTCCTGTGAGTCTAGATTTTCGAATCCGACGCAAAACTGACACTTAATTGTAACGTTCGGAGCCTGTTAATGACGATGGAACACACAAATTGCGTCGCGATTCAATACATCGTCCTCCGGCCGACCTGTCTCCAAGAGTCTATTGCTGCCTCGGGCACTTTAAGGTCGATCTCCTGTGAGTCTAGATTTTCGAATCCGACGCAAAACTGACAGTTAATTGTAACGTTCAGAGCCTGTTAATGACGATGGAACACACAAATCGCGTCGCGATTCAATACATCGTCCTCCGGCCGACCTGTCTCCAAGGGTCTATTGCCCCCTCGGTCATCTTATGGTCGTTCTCCTGTGAGTCTAGATTTTCGAATCCGACGCAAAACTGACAGTTAATTGTAAGGTTCAGAGCCTGTTAATGACGATGGAACACACAAATCGCGTCGCGATTCAATACATCGTCCTCCGGCCGACCTGTCTCCAAGGGTCTATTGCTGCCTCGGGCACCTTATGGTCGATCTCCTGTGAGTCTAGATTTTCGAATCCGACGCAAAACTGACAGTTAATTGTAACGTTCAGAGCCTGTTCATGACGATGGAACACACAAATTGCGTCGCGATTCAATACATCGTCCTCCGGCCGACCTGTCTCCAAGGGTCTATTGCTGCCTCGGGCACCTTATGGTCGATCTCCTGTGAGTCTAGATTTTCGAATCCGACGCAAAACTGACAGTTAATTGTAACGTTCAGAGCCTGTTCATGACGATGGAACACACAAATTGCGTCGCGATTCAATACATCGTCCTCCAGCCGAATTGTCTCCAAGGGTCTAGTGCTGCCTCGGGCAATTTATGGTCGTTCTTCTGTGAGTCTAGATTTTCGAATCCGACGCAAAACTTACAGTTAATTGTAACGTTCAGAGCCTGTTAATGACGATGGCACACACAAATTGCGTCGCGATTCAATACATCGTCCTCCGGCCGACCTGTCTCCAAGGGTCTATTGCTGCCTCGGGCACCTTATGGTCGATCTCCTGTGAGTCTAGATTTTCGAATCCGACGCAAAACTGACAGTTAATTGTAACGTTCAGGGCCTGTTAATGACGATGGAACACACAAATCGCGTCGCGATTCAATACATCGTCCTCCGGCCGACCTGTCTCCAAGGGTCTATTGCTGCCTCGGGCACCTTATGGTCGATCTCCTGTGAGTCTAGATTTTCGAATCCGACGCAAAACTGACAGTTAATTGTAACGTTCAGAGCCTGTTAATGACGATGGAACACACAAATCGCGTCGCGATTCAATACATCGTCCTCCGGCCGACCTGTCTCCAAGGGTCTATTGCTGCCTCGGGCACCTTATGGTCGATCTCCTGTGAGTCTAGATTTTCGAATCCGACGCAAAACTGACAGTTAATTGTAACGTTCAGTGCCTGTTAATGACGATGGAACACACAAATTGCGTCGCGATTCATACATCGTCCTCCAGCCGACTTGTCTCCAAGGGTCTAGTGCTGCTTCGGACACCTTATGGTCGTTCTCCTGTGAGTCTAGATTTTTCGAATCCGACGCAAAATTGACAGTTAATTGTAAGGTTCAGAGCATCTTAATGACAATGGAACACACAAATCGCGTCGCGATTCAATACATGGTCCTCCGGCCGACCTGTCTCCAAGGGTCTATTGCTGCCTCGGGCACCTTATGGTCGATCTCCTGTGAGTCTAGATTTTCGAATCCGACGCAAAACTGACAGTTAATTGTAACGTTCCGAGCCTGTTAACGACGATGGAGCACACAAATCGCGTCGCGATTCAATACATCGTCCTCCGGCCGACCTGTCTCCAAGGGTCTATTGCTGCCTGGGGCACCTTATGGTCGATCTCCTGTGGGTCTAGATTTTCGAATCCGACGCAAAACTGACAGTTAATTGTAAGGTTCAGAGCCTCTTAATGACAATGGAACACACAAATTGCGTCGCGATTCAATACATCGTCCTCCGGCCGACCTGTCTCCAAGGGTCTATTGCTGCCTCGGGCACCTTATGTTCGATCTCCTGTGAGTCTAGATTTTCGAATCCGACGCAAAACTGACAGTTAATTGTAACGTTCAGAGCCTGTTAATGACGATGGAACACACAAATCACGTCGCGATTCAATACATCATCCTCCAGCCGACTTGTCTCCAAGGGTCTAGTGCTGGCTCGGGCACGTTATGGTCGTTCTCCTGTGAGTCTAGATTTTCGAATCCGACGCAAAACTGACAGTTAATTGTAAGGTTCAGAGCCTGTTAATGACGATGGAAGACACAAATTGCGTCGCGATTCAATACATCGTCCTCCGGCCGACCTGTCTCCAAGGGGCTATTGCTGCCTCGGGCACCTTATGGTCGATCTCCTGTGAGTCTAGATTTTCGAATCCGACGCAAAACTGACAGTTAATTGTAACGTTCGGAGCCTGTTAATGACGATGGAACACACAAATTGCGTCGCGATTCAATACATCGTCCTCCGGCCGACCTGTCTCCAAGAGTCTATTGCTGCCTCGGGCACTTTAAGGTCGATCTCCTGTGAGTCTAGATTTTCGAATCCGACGCAAAACTGACAGTTAATTCTAACGTTCAGAGCCTGTTAATGACGATGGAACACACAAATCGCGTCGCGATTCAATACATCGTCCTCCGGCCGACCTGTCTCCAAGGGTCTATTGCCCCCTCGGTCATCTTATGGTCGTTCTCCTGTGAGTCTAGATTTTCGAATCCGACGCAAAACTGACAGTTAATTGTAAGGTTCAGAGCCTGTTAATGACGATGGAACACACAAATCGCGTCGCGATTCAATACATCGTCCTCCGGCCGACCTGTCTCCAAGGGTCTATTGCTGCCTCGGGCACCTTATGGTCGATCTCCTGTGAGTCTAGATTTTCGAATCCGACGCAAAACTGACAGTTAATTGTAACGTTCAGAGCCTGTTCATGACGATGGAACACACAAATTGCGTCGCGATTCAATACATCGTCCTCCGGCCGACCTGTCTCCAAGGGTCTATTGCTGCCTCGGGCACCTTATGGTCGTTCTCCTGTGAGTCTAGTCTTTCGAATCCGACGCATAACTGACAGTTAATTGTAACGTTCAGAGCCTGTTAATGACGATGGAACACACAAATTGCGTCGCGATTCAATACATCGTCCTCCAGCCGAATTGTCTCCAAGGGTCTAGTGCTGCCTCGGGCAATTTATGGTCGTTCTTCTGTGAGTCTAGATTTTCGAATCCGACGCAAAACTTACAGTTAATTGTAAGGTTCAGAGCCTGTTAATGACGATGGCACACACAAATTGCGTCGCGATTCAATACATCGTCCTCCGGCCGACCTGTCTCCAAGGGTCTAGTGCTGCCTCGGGCACCTTATGGTCGATCTCCTGTGAGTCTAGATTTTCGAATCCGACGCAAAACTGACAGTTAATTGTAACGTTCAGGGCCTGTTAATGACGATGGAACACACAAATCGCGTCGCGATTCAATACATCGTCCTCCGGCCGACCTGTCTCCAAGGGTCTATTGCCCCCTCGGTCATCTTATGGTCGTTCTCCTGTGAGTCTAGATTTTCGAATCCGACGCAAAACTGACAGTTAATTGTAAGGTTCAGAGCCTGTTAATGACGATGGAACACACAAATCGCGTCGCGATTCAATACATCGTCCTCCGGCCGACCTGTCTCCAAGGGTCTATTGCTGCCTCGGACACCTTATGGTCGATCTCCTGTGAGTCTAGATTTTCGAATCCGACGCAAAACTGACAGTTAATTGTAACGTTCAGGGCCTGTCAATGACGATGGAACACACAAATCGCGTCGCGATTCAATACGTCGTCCTCCGGCCGACCTGTCTCCAAGGGTCTAGTGCTGCCTCGGGCACCTTATGGTCGATCTCCTGTGAGTCTAGATTTTCGAATCCGACGCAAAACTGACAGTTAATCGTAAGGTTCCGAGCCTCTAAAAAGACAATGGAACACACAAATTGCGTCGCGATTCAATACATCGTCCTCCAGCCGACTTGTCTCCAAGGGTCTAGTGCTGCCTCGGGCACCTTATTGTCGTTCTCCTGTGAGTCTAGATTTTCGAATGCGACGCAAAACTGACAGTTAATCGTAAGGTTCAGAGCCTCTTAATGACAATGGAACACACAAATTGCGTCGCGATTCGATACATCGTCCTCCGGCCGACCTGTCTCCAAGGGTCTATTGCTGCCTCGGGCACCTTATGGTCGTTCTCCTGTGAGTCTAGATTTTCGAATCCGACGCAAAACTGACAGTTAATTGTAACGTTCAGAGCCTGTTAATGACGATGGAACACACAAATTGCGTCGCGATTCAATACATCGTCCTCCAGCCGACTTGTCTCCAAGGGTCTAGTGCTGCCTCGGACACCTTATGGTCGTTCTCCTGTGAGTCTAGATTTTCGAATCCGACGCAAAACTGACAGTTAATTGTAACGTTCAGAGCCAATTAATGACAATGGAACACACAAATCGCGTCGCGATTCAATACATCGTCCTCCGGCCGACCTGTCTCCAAGGGTCTATTGCTGCCTCGGGCACCTTATGGTCGATCTCCTGTGAGTCTAGATTTTCGAATCCGACGCAAAACTGACAGTTAATTGTAACGTTCAGAGCCTGTTAATGACGATGGAACACACAAATCGCGTCGCGATTCAATACATCGTCCTCCGGCCGACCTGTCTCCAAGAGTCTATTGCTGCCTCGGGCACTTTATGGTCGATCTCCTGTGACTAGATTTTCGAATCCGACGCAAAACTGACAGTTAATTGTAAGGTTCAGAGCCTGTTCATGACGATGGAACACACAAATTGCGTCGCGATTCAATACATCGTCCTCCGGCCGACCTGTCTCCAAGGGTCTATTGCTCCCTCGGGCACCTTATGGTCGTTCTCCTGTGACTCTAGATTTTCGAATCCGACGCAAAACTGACAGTTAATTGTAACGTTCAGAGCCTGTTAATGACGATGGAACACACAAATTGCGTCGCGACTCAATACATCGTCCTCCGGCCGACCTGTCTCCAAGGGTCTATTGCTGCCTCGGGCACCTTATGGTCGATCTCCTGTGAGTCTAGATTTTCGAATCCGACGCAAAACTGACAGTTAATTGTAACGTTCAGAGCCTGTTAATGACGATGGAAGACACAAATTGCGTCGCGATTCAATACATCGTCCTCCGGCCGACCTGTCTCCAAGGGGCTATTGCTGCCTCGGGCACCTTATGGTCGATCTCCTGTGAGTCTAGATTTTCGAATCCGACGCAAAACTGACACTTAATTGTAACGTTCGGAGCCTGTTAATGACGATGGAACACACAAATTGCGTCGCGATTCAATACATCGTCCTCCGGCCGACCTGTCTCCAAGAGTCTATTGCTGCCTCGGGCACTTTAAGGTCGATCTCCTGTGAGTCTAGATTTTCGAATCCGACGCAAAACTGACAGTTAATTCTAACGTTCAGAGCCTGTTAATGACGATGGAACACACAAATCGCGTCGCGATTCAATACATCGTCCTCCGGCCGACCTGTCTCCAAGGGTCTATTGCCCCCTCGGTCATCTTATGGTCGTTCTCCTGTGAGTCTAGATTTTCGAATCCGACGCAAAACTGACAGTTAATTGTAAGGTTCAGAGCCTGTTAATGACGATGGAACACACAAATCGCGTCGCGATTCAATACATCGTCCTCCGGCCGACCTGTCTCCAAGGGTCTATTGCTGCCTCGGGCACCTTATGGTCGATCTCCTGTGAGTCTAGATTTTCGAATCCGACGCAAAACTGACAGTTAATTGTAACGTTCAGAGCCTGTTCATGACGATGGAACACACAAATTGCGTCGCGATTCAATACATCGTCCTCCGGCCGACCTGTCTCCAAGGGTCTATTGCTGCCTCGGGCACCTTATGGTCGTTCTCCTGTGAGTCTAGTCTTTCGAATCCGACGCATAACTGACAGTTAATTGTAACGTTCAGAGCCTGTTAATGACGATGGAACACACAAATTGCGTCGCGATTCAATACATCGTCCTCCAGCCGAATTGTCTCCAAGGGTCTAGTGCTGCCTCGGGCAATTTATGGTCGTTCTTCTGTGAGTCTAGATTTTCGAATCCGACGCAAAACTTACAGTTAATTGTAAGGTTCAGAGCCTGTTAATGACGATGGCACACACAAATTGCGTCGCGATTCAATACATCGTCCTCCGGCCGACCTGTCTCCAAGGGTCTATTGCTGCCTCGGGCACCTTATGGTCGATCTCCTGTGAGTCTAGATTTTCGAATCCGACGCAAAACTGACAGTTAATTGTAACGTTCAGGGCCTGTTAATGACGATGGAACACACAAATCGCGTCGCGATTCAATACATCGTCCTCCGGCCGACCTGTCTCCAAGGGTCTATTGCCCCCTCGGTCATCTTATGGTCGTTCTCCTGTGAGTCTAGATTTTCGAATCCGACGCAAAACTGACAGTTAATTGTAAGGTTCAGAGCCTGTTAATGACGATGGAACACACAAATCGCGTCGCGATTCAATACATCGTCCTCCGGCCGACCTGTCTCCAAGGGTCTATTGCTGCCTCGGACACCTTATGGTCGATCTCCTGTGAGTCTAGATTTTCGAATCCGACGCAAAACTGACAGTTAATTGTAACGTTCAGGGCCTGTCAATGACGATGGAACACACAAATCGCGTCGCGATTCAATACGTCGTCCTCCGGCCGACCTGTCTCCAAGGGTCTAGTGCTGCCTCGGGCACCTTATGGTCGATCTCCTGTGAGTCTAGATTTTCGAATCCGACGCAAAACTGACAGTTAATCGTAAGGTTCCGAGCCTCTAAAAAGACAATGGAACACACAAATTGCGTCGCGATTCAATACATCGTCCTCCAGCCGACTTGTCTCCAAGGGTCTAGTGCTGCCTCGGGCACCTTATTGTCGTTCTCCTGTGAGTCTAGATTTTCGAATGCGACGCAAAACTGACAGTTAATCGTAAGGTTCAGAGCCTCTTAATGACAATGGAACACACAAATTGCGTCGCGATTCGATACATCGTCCTCCGGCCGACCTGTCTCCAAGGGTCTATTGCTGCCTCGGGCACCTTATGGTCGTTCTCCTGTGAGTCTAGATTTTCGAATCCGACGCAAAACTGACAGTTAATTGTAACGTTCAGAGCCTGTTAATGACGATGGAACACACAAATTGCGTCGCGATTCAATACATCGTCCTCCAGCCGACTTGTCTCCAAGGGTCTAGTGCTGCCTCGGACACCTTATGGTCGTTCTCCTGTGAGTCTAGATTTTCGAATCCGACGCAAAACTGACAGTTAATTGTAACGTTCAGAGCCAATTAATGACAATGGAACACACAAATCGCGTCGCGATTCAATACATCGTCCTCCGGCCGACCTGTCTCCAAGGGTCTATTGCTGCCTCGGGCACCTTATGGTCGATCTCCTGTGAGTCTAGATTTTCGAATCCGACGCAAAACTGACAGTTAATTGTAACGTTCAGAGCCTGTTAATGACGATGGAACACACAAATCGCGTCGCGATTCAATACATCGTCCTCCGGCCGACCTGTCTCCAAGAGTCTATTGCTGCCTCGGGCACTTTATGGTCGATCTCCTGTGACTAGATTTTCGAATCCGACGCAAAACTGACAGTTAATTGTAAGGTTCAGAGCCTGTTCATGACGATGGAACACACAAATTGCGTCGCGATTCAATACATCGTCCTCCGGCCGACCTGTCTCCAAGGGTCTATTGCTCCCTCGGGCACCTTATGGTCGTTCTCCTGTGACTCTAGATTTTCGAATCCGACGCAAAACTGACAGTTAATTGTAACGTTCAGAGCCTGTTAATGACGATGGAACACACAAATTGCGTCGCGACTCAATACATCGTCCTCCGGCCGACCTGTCTCCAAGGGTCTATTGCTGCCTCGGGCACCTTATGGTCGATCTCCTGTGAGTCTAGATTTTCGAATCCGACGCAAAACTGACAGTTAATTGTAACGTTCAGAGCCTGTTAATGACGATGGAAGACACAAATTGCGTCGCGATTCAATACATCGTCCTCCGGCCGACCTGTCTCCAAGGGGCTATTGCTGCCTCGGGCACCTTATGGTCGATCTCCTGTGAGTCTAGATTTTCGAATCCGACGCAAAACTGACACTTAATTGTAACGTTCGGAGCCTGTTAATGACGATGGAACACACAAATTGCGTCGCGATTCAATACATCGTCCTCCGGCCGACCTGTCTCCAAGAGTCTATTGCTGCCTCGGGCACTTTAAGGTCGATCTCCTGTGAGTCTAGATTTTCGAATCCGACGCAAAACTGACAGTTAATTGTAACGTTCAGAGCCTGTTAATGACGATGGAATACACAAATCGCGTCGCGATTCAATACATCGTCCTCCGGCCGACCTGTCTCCAAGGGTCTATTGCCCCCTCGGTCATCTTATGGTCGTTCTCCTGTGAGTCTAGATTTTCGAATCCGACGCAAAACTGACAGTTAATTGTAAGGTTCAGAGCCTGTTAATGACGATGGAACACACAAATCGCGTCGCGATTCAATACATCGTCCTCCGGCCGACCTGTCTCCAAGGGTCTATTGCTGCCTCGGGCACCTTATGGTCGATCTCCTGTGAGTCTAGATTTTCGAATCCGACGCAAAACTGACAGTTAATTGTAACGTTCAGAGCCTGTTCATGACGATGGAACACACAAATTGCGTCGCGATTCAATACATCGTCCTCCGGCCGACCTGTCTCCAAGGGTCTATTGCTGCCTCGGGCACCTTATGGTCGTTCTCCTGTGAGTCTAGTCTTTCGAATCCGACGCATAACTGACAGTTAATTGTAACGTTCAGAGCCTGTTAATGACGATGGAACACACAAATTGCGTCGCGATTCAATACATCGTCCTCCAGCCGAATTGTCTCCAAGGGTCTAGTGCTGCCTCGGGCAATTTATGGTCGTTCTTCTGTGAGTCTAGATTTTCGAATCCGACGCAAAACTTACAGTTAATTGTAAGGTTCAGAGCCTGTTAATGACGATGGCACACACAAATTGCGTCGCGATTCAATACATCGTCCTCCGGCCGACCTGTCTCCAAGGGTCTATTGCTGCCTCGGGCACCTTATGGTCGATCTCCTGTGAGTCTAGATTTTCGAATCCGACGCAAAACTGACAGTTAATTGTAACGTTCAGGGCCTGTTAATGACGATGGAACACACAAATCGCGTCGCGATTCAATACATCGTCCTCCGGCCGACCTGTCTCCAAGGGTCTATTGCCCCCTCGGTCATCTTATGGTCGTTCTCCTGTGAGTCTAGATTTTCGAATCCGACGCAAAACTGACAGTTAATTGTAAGGTTCAGAGCCTGTTAATGACGATGGAACACACAAATCGCGTCGCGATTCAATACATCGTCCTCCGGCCGACCTGTCTCCAAGGGTCTATTGCTGCCTCGGACACCTTATGGTCGATCTCCTGTGAGTCTAGATTTTCGAATCCGACGCAAAACTGACAGTTAATCGTAAGGTTCCGAGCCTCTAAAAAGACAATGGAACACACAAATTGCGTCGCGATTCAATACATCGTCCTCCAGCCGACTTGTCTCCAAGGGTCTAGTGCTGCCTCGGGCACCTTATTGTCGTTCTCCTGTGAGTCTAGATTTTCGAATGCGACGCAAAACTGACAGTTAATCGTAAGGTTCAGAGCCTCTTAATGACAATGGAACACACAAATTGCGTCGCGATTCGATACATCGTCCTCCGGCCGACCTGTCTCCAAGGGTCTATTGCTGCCTCGGGCACCTTATGGTCGTTCTCCTGTGAGTCTAGATTTTCGAATCCGACGCAAAACTGACAGTTAATTGTAACGTTCAGAGCCTGTTAATGACGATGGAACACACAAATTGCGTCGCGATTCAATACATCGTCCTCCAGCCGACTTGTCTCCAAGGGTCTAGTGCTGCCTCGGACGCCTTATGGTCGATCTCCTGTGAGTCTAGATTTTCGAATCCGACGCAAAACTGACAGTTAATTGTAACGTTCAGAGCCAATTAATGACAATGGAACACACAAATCGCGTCGCGATTCAATACATCGTCCTCCGGCCGACCTGTCTCCAAGGGTCTATTGCTGCCTCGGGCACCTTATGGTCGATCTCCTGTGAGTCTAGATTTTCGAATCCGACGCAAAACTGACAGTTAATTGTAACGTTCAGAGCCTGTTAATGACGATGGAACACACAAATCGCGTCGCGATTCAATACATCGTCCTCCGGCCGACCTGTCTCCAAGAGTCTATTGCTGCCTCGGGCACTTTATGGTCGATCTCCTGTGACTAGATTTTCGAATCCGACGCAAAACTGACAGTTAATTGTAAGGTTCAGAGCCTGTTCATGACGATGGAACACACAAATTGCGTCGCGATTCAATACATCGTCCTCCGGCCGACCTGTCTCCAAGGGTCTATTGCTGCCTCGGGCACCTTATGGTCGTTCTCCTGTGAGTCTAGATTTTCGAATCTGAAGCAAAACTGACAGTTAATTGTAACGTTCAGCGCCTGTTAATGACGATGGAACACACAAATTTCGTCGCGACTCAATACATCGTCCTCCGGCCGACCTGTCTCCAAGGGTCTATTGCTGCCTCGGGCACCTTATGGCCGATCTCCTGTGAGTCTAGATTTTCGAATCCGACGCAAAACTGACAGTTAATTGTAACGTTCAGAGCCTGTTAATGACGATGCAACACACAAATGGCGTCGCGATTCAATACATCGTCCTCCGGCCGACCTGTCTCCAAGGGTCTAGTGCTGCCTCGGGCACCTTATGGTCGTTCTCCTGTGAGTCTAGATTTTCGAATCCGACGCAAAACTGACAGTTAATTGTAACGTTCAGCGCCTGTTAATGACGATGGAACACACAAATCGCGTCGCGATTCAATACATCGTCCTCCGTCCGACCTGTCTCCAAGGGTCTATTGCTGCCTCGGGCACCTTATGGTCGATCTCCTGTGAGTCTAAATTTTCGAATCCGACGCAAAACTGACAGTTAATTGTAACGTTCAGAGCCTGTTCATGACGATGGAACACACAAATTGCGTCGCGATTCAATACATCGTCCTCCGGCCGACCTGTCTCCAAGGGTCTATTGCTGCCTCGGGCACCTTATGGTCGTTCTCCTGTGAGTCTAGATTTTCGAATCCGACACAAAACTGACAGTTAATTGTAACGTTCAGAGCCTGTTAATGACGATGGAACACACAAATCGCGTCGCGATTCAATACATCGTCCTCCGGCCGACCTGTCTCCAAGGGTCTATTGCTGCCTCGGGCACCTTATGGTCGTTTCCTGTGAGTCTAGATTTTCGAATCCGACGCAAAACTGACAGTTAATTGTAACGTTCAGAGCCTGTTAATGACGATAGAACACACAAATTGCGTCGCGATTCAATACATCGTCCTCCAGCCGACTTCTCTCCAAGGGTCTATTGCTGCCTCGGGCACCTTATGGTTGTTCTCCTGTGAGTCTAGATTTTCGAATCCACGCAAAACTGACAGTTAATTGTAACGTTCAGAGCCTGTTAATGACGATGGAACACACAAATCGCGTCGCGATTCAATACATCGTCCTCCGGCCGACCTGTCTCCAAGGGTCTATTGCTGCCTCGGGCACCTTATGGTCGTTCTCCTGTGAGTCTAGATTTTCGAATCCGACGCAAAACTGACAGTTAATTGTAACGTTCAGAGCCTGTTAATGACGATGGAACACACAAATTGCGTCGCGATTCAATACATCGTCCTCCAGCCGACTTGTCTCCAAGGGTCTAGTGCTGCCTCGGACACCTTATGGTCGTTCTCCTGTGAGTCTAGATTTTCGATCCGACGAAAAACTGACAGTTAATTGTAACGTTCAGAGCCAATTAATGACAATGGAACACACAAATCGCGTCGCGATTCAATACATCGTCCTCCGGCCGACCTGTCTCCAAGGGTCTATTGCTGCCTCGGGCACCTTATGGTCGATCTCCTGTGAGTCTAGATTTTCGAATCCGACGCAAAACTGAGAGTTAATTGTAACGTTCAGAGCCTGTTAATGACGATGGAACACACAAATCGCGTCGCGATTCAATACATCGTCCTCCGGCCGACCTGTCTCCAAGAGTCTATTGCTGCCTCGGGCACCTTATGGTCGTTCTCCTGTGACTCTAGATTTTCGAATCCGACGCAAAACTGACAGTTAATTGTAACGTTCAGAGCCTGTTAATGACGATGGAACACACAAATTGCGTCGCGACTCAATACATCGTCCTCCGGCCGACCTGTCTCCAAGGATCTATTACTGCCTCGGGCACCTTATGGCCGATCTCCTGTGAGTCTAGATTTTCGAATCCGACGCAAAACTGACAGTTAATTGTAACGTTCAGAGCCTGTTAATGACGATGGAACACACAAATTGCGTCGCGATTCAATACATCGTCCTCCGGCCGACCTGTCTCCAAGGGTCTATTGCTGCCTCGGGCACCTTATGGTCGTTCTCCTGTGAGTCTAGATTTTCGAATCCGACGCAAAACTGACAGTTAATTGTAACGTTCAGCGCCTGTTAATTGTAAGGTTCAGAGCCTGTTCATGACGATGGAACACACATATTGCGTCGCGATTCAGTACATCGTCCTCCGGCCGACCTGTCTCCAAGGGTCTATTGCTCCCTCGGGCACCTTATGGTCGTTATCCTGTGACTCTAGATTTTCGAATCCGACGCAAAACTGACAGTTAATTGTAACGTTCAGAGCCTGTTAATGACGATGGAACACACAAATTGCGTCGCGACTCAATACATCGTCCTCCGGCCGACCTGTCTCCAAGGGTCTATTGCTGCCTCGGGCACCTTATGGTCGATCTCCTGTGACTAGATTTTCGAATCCGCCGCAAAACTGACAGTTAATTGTAACGTTCAGAGCCTGTTAATGACGATGGAACACACAAATTGCGTCGCGATTCAATACATCGTCCTCCGTCCGACCTGTCTCCAATGGTCTATTGCTGCCTCGGGCACCTTATGGTCGATCTCCTGTGAGTCTAGATTTTCGAATCCGACGCAAAACTGACAGTTAATTGTAACGTTCAGAGCCTGTTCTTGACGATGGAACACACAAATTGCGTCGTGATTCAATACATCGTCCTCCGGCCGACCTGTCTCCAAGAGTCTATTGCTGCCTCGGGCACCTTATGGTCGATCTCCTGTGACTCTAGATTTTCGAATCCGACGCAAAACTGACAGTTAATTGTAACGTTCAGAGCCTGTTCATTACGATGGAACACACAAATTGCGTCGCGATTCAATACATCGTCCTCCGGCCGACCTGTCTCCAAGGGTCTATTGCTCCCTCGGGCACCTTATGGTCGTTCTCCTGTGACTCTAGATTTTCGAATCCGACGCAAAACTGACAGTTAATTGTAACGTTCAGAGCCTGTTAATGACGATGGAACACACAAATTGCGTCGCGACTCAATACATCGTCCTCCGGCCGACCTGTCTCCAAGGGTCTATTGCTGCCTCGGGCACCTTATGGCCGATCTCCTGTGAGTCTAGATTTTCGAATCCGACGCAAAACTGACAGTTAATTGTAACGTTCAGAGCCTGTTAATGACAATGGAACACACAAATCGCGTCGCGATTCAATACATCGTCCTCCGGCCGACCTGTCTCCAAGGGTCTATTGCTGCCTCGGGCACCTTATGGTCGATCTCCTGTGAGTCTAGATTTTCGAATCCGACGCAAAACTGAATGTTAATTGTAAAGTTCAGAGCCTGTTAATGACGATGGAACACACAAATCGCGTCGCGATTCAATACATCGTCCTCCGGCAGACCTGTCTCCAAGGGTCTATTGCTGCCTCGGGCACCTTATGGTCGATCTCCTGTGAGTCTAGATTTTCGAATCCGACGCAAAACTGACAGTTAATTGTAAGGTTCAGAGCCTCTTAATGACGATGGAACACACAAATTGCGTCGCGTTTCAATACATCGTCCTCCGGCCGACCTGTCTCCAAGGGTCTATTGCTGCCTCGGGCACCTTATGGTCGATCTCCTGTGAGTCTAGATTTTCGAATCCGACACAAAACTGACAGTTAATTGTAACGTTCAGAGCCTGTTAATGACGATGGAACACACAAATCGCGTCGCAATTCAATACATCGTCCTCCAGCCGATTTGTCTCCAAGAGTCTAGTGCTGCCTCTCGCACCTTATGGTCGTTCCTCTGTGAGTCTAGATTTTCGAATCCGACGCAAAACTGACAGTTAATTGTAAGGTTCAGAGCCTCTTAATGACGATGGAACACACAAATAGCGTCGCAATTCAATACATCGTCGTCCAGCCGATTTGTCTCCAAGGGTCTAGTGCTGCCTCGGGCACCTTATGGTCGTTCCTCTGTGAGTCTAGATTTTCGAATCCGACGCAAAACTGACAGTTAATTGTAAGGTTCAGAGCCTCTTAATGACGATGGAACACACAAATCGCCTCGCGATTCAGTACATCGTCCTCCGGCCGACCTGTCTCCAAGGGTCTATTGCTGCCTCGGGCACCTTATGGTCGATCTCCTGTGAGTCTAGATTTTCGAATCCGACGCAAAACTGACAGTTAATTGTAACGTTCCGAGCCTGTTAACGACGATGGAGCACACAAATCGCGTCGCGATTCAATACATCGTCCTCCGGCCGACCTGTCTCCAAGGGTCTATTGCTGCCTCGGGCACCTTATGGTCGATCTCCTGTGGGTCTAGATTTTCGAATCCGACGCAAAACTGACAGTTAATTGTAAGGTTCAGAGCCTCTTAATGACAATGGAACACACAAATTGCGTCGCGATTCAATACATCGTCCTCCGGCCGACCTGTCTCCAAGGGTCTATTGCTGTCTCGGGCACCTTATGGTCGATCTCCTGTGAGTCTAGATTTTCGAATCCGACGCAAAACTGACAGTTAATTGTAACGTTCAGAGCCTGTTAATGACGATGGAACACACAAATCGCGTCGCGATTCAATACATCAACCTCCAGCCGACTTGTCTCCAAGGGTCTAGTGCTGCCTCGGGCACCTTATGGTCATTCTCCTGTGAGTCTAGATTTTCGAATCCGACGCAAAACTGACAGTTAATTGTAAGGTTCAGAGCCTGTTAATGACGATGGAAGACACAAATTGCGTCGCGATTCAATACATTGTCCTCCGGCCGACCTGTCTCCAAGGGTCTATTGCTGCCTCGGGCACCTTATGGTCGATCTCCTGTGAGTCTAGATTTTCGAATCCGACGCAAAACTGACAGTTAATTGTAACGTTCAGAGCCTGTTAATGACGATAAAACACACAAATTGCGTCGCGATTCAATACATCGTCCTCCGGCCGACCTGTCTCCAAGGGTCTATTGCTGCCTCGGGCACCTTAAGGTCGATCTCCTGTGAGTCTAGATTTTCGAATCCGACGCAAAACTGACAGTTAATTGTAACGTTCAGCGCCTGTTAATGACAATGGAACACACAAATCGCGTCGCGATTCAATACATCGTCCTCCGGCCGACCTGTCTCCAAGGGTCTATTGCTGCCTCGGGCACCTTATGGTCGATCTCCTGTGAGTCTAGATTTTCGAATCCGACGCAAAACTGACAGTTAATTGTAACGTTCAGAGCCTGTTAATGACGATAAAACACACAAATTGCGTCGCGATTCAATACATCGTTCTCCGGCCGGCCTGTCTCCAAGGGTCTATTGCTGCCTCGGGCACCTTAAGGTCGATCTCCTGTGAGTCTAGATTTTCGAATCCGACGCAAAACTGACAGTTAATTGTAACGTTCAGAGCCAATTAATGAGAATGGAACACACAAATCGCGTCGCGATTCAATACATCGTCCTCCGGCCGACCTGTCTCCAAGAGTCTATTGCTGCCTCGGGCACCTTATGGTCGATCTCCTGTGACTCTAGATTTTCGAATCCGACGCAAAACTGACAGTTAATTGTAAGGTTCAGAGCCTGTTCATGACGATGGAACACACATATTGCGTCACGATTCAATACATCGACCTCCGGCCGACCTGTCTCCAAGGGTCTATTGCTCCCTCGGGCACCTTATGGTCGTTCTCCTGTGACTAGATTTTCGAATCCGACGCAAAACTGACAGTTAATTGTAACGTTCAGAGCCAATCAATGAGAATGGAACACACAAATCGCGTCGCGATTCAATACATCGTCCTCCGGCCGACCTGTCTCCAAGAGTCTATTGCTGCCTCGGGCACCTTATGGTCGATCTCCTGTGACTCTAGATTTTCGAATCCGACGCAAAACTGACAGTTAATTGTAAGGTTCAGAGCCTGTTCATGACGATGGAACACACATATTGCGTCACGATTCAATACATCGACCTCCGGCCGACCTGTCTCCAAGGGTCTATTGCTCCCTCGGGCACCTTATGGTCGTTCTCCTGTGACTAGATTTTCGAATCCGACGCAAAACTGACAGTTAATTGTAACGTTCAGAGCCTGTTAATGACGATGGAACACACAAATTGCGTCGCGACTCAATACATCGTCCTCCGGCCGACCTGTCTCCAAGGGTCTATTGTTGCCTCGGGCACCTTATGGTCGATCTCCTGTGACTCTAGATATTAGAATCCGACGCTAAACTGACAGTTAATTGTAACGTTCAGAGCCTGTTCATGACGATGGAACACACATATTGCGTCGCGATTCAATACATCGTCCTCCGGCCGACCTGTCTCCAAGGGTCTATTACTCCCTCGGGCACCTTATGGTCGTTATCCTGTGACTCTAGATTTTCGAATCCGACGCAAAACTGACAGTTAATTGTAACGTTCAGAGCCTGTTCATTACGATGGAACACACAAATTGCGTCGCGATTCAATACATCGTCCTCCGGCCGACCTGTCTCCAAGGGTCTATTGCTCCCTCGGGCACCTTATGGTCGTTCTCCTGTGACTCTAGATTTTCGAATCCGACGCAAAACTGACAGTTAATTGTAACGTTCAGAGCCTGTTAATGACGATGGAACACACAAATTGCGTCGCGACTCAATACATCGTCCTCCGGCCGACCTGTCTCCAAGGGTCTATTGCTGCCTCGGGCACCTTATTGCCGATCTCCTGTGAGTCTAGATTTTCGAATCCGACGCAAAACTGACAGTTAATTGTAACGTTCAGAGCCTGTTAATGACGATGGAACACACAAATTGCGTCGCGATTCAATACATCGTCCTCCGGCCGACCTGTCTCCAAGGGTCTATTGCTGCCTCGGGCACCTTATGGTCGTTCTCCTGTGAGTCTAGATTTTCGAATCCGACGCAAAACTGACAGTTAATTGTAACGTTCAGCGCCTGTTAATGACGATGGAACACACAAATCGCGTCGCGATTCAATACATCGTCCTCCGTCCGACCTGTCTCCAAGGGTCTATTGCTGCCTCGGGCACCTTATGGTCGATCTCCTGTGAGTCTAGATTTTCGAATCCGACGCAAAACTGACAGTTAATTGTAACGTTCAGAGCCTGTTCATGACGATGGAACACACAAATTGCGTCGCGATTCAATACATCGTCCTCCGGCCGACCTGTCTCCAAGGGTCTGTTGCTGCCTCGGGCACCTTATGGTCGTTCTCCTGTTAGTCTAGATTTTCGAATCCGACGCAAAACTGACAGTTAATTGTAACGTTCAGAGCCTGTT
Source organism: Schistocerca nitens (assembly GCF_023898315.1). NCBI lineage: Eukaryota > Metazoa > Arthropoda > Insecta > Orthoptera > Acrididae > Schistocerca > Schistocerca nitens. Next base: position 759,715,510 of record NC_064619.1, read on the forward strand.
AATGACGATGGAACACACAAATCGCGTCGCGATTCAATACATCGTCCTCCGGCCGACCTGTCTCCAAGGGTCTATTGCTGCCTCGGGCACCTTATGGTCGTTTCCTGTGAGTCTAGATTTTCGAATCCGACGCAAAATTGACAGTTAATTGTAACGTTCAGAGCCGGTTAATGACGATGGAACACACAAATTGCGTCGCGATTCAATACATCGTCCTCCAGCCGACTTGTCTCCAAGGGTCTAGTGCTGCCTCGGACACCTTATGGTCGTTCTCCTGTGAGTCTAGATTTTCGAATCCGACGCAAAACTGACAGTTAATTGTAACGTTCAGAGCCAATTAATGGCAATGGAACACACAAATCGCGTCGCGATTCAATACATCGTCCTCCGGCCGACCTGTCTCCAAGGGTCTATTGCTGCCTCGGGCACCTTATGGTCGATCTCCTGTGAGTCTAGATTTTCGAATCCGACGCAAAACTGACGGTTAATTGTAAGGTTCAGAGCATCTTAATGACAATGGAACACACAAATCGCGTCGCGATTCAATACATCGTCCTCCGGCCGACCTGTCTCCAAGGGTCTATTGCTGCCTCGGGCACCTTATGGTCGATCTCCTGTGAGTCTAGATTTTCGAATCCGACGCAAAACTGAATGTTAATTGTAAGGTTCAGAGCCTGTTAATGACGATGGAACACACAAATCGCGTCGCGATTCAATACATCGTCCTCCGGCCGACCTGTTTCCAAGGGTCTATTGCTGCCTCGGGCACCTTATGGTCGATCTCCTGTGAGTCTAGATTTTCGAATCCGACGCAAAACTGACAGTTAATTGTAACGTTCAGTGCCTGTTAATGACGATGGAACACACAAATCGCGTCGCGATTCAATACATCGTCCTCCAGCCGACTTGTCTCCAAGGGTCTAGTGCTGCTTCGGACACCTTATGGTCGTTCTCCTGTGAGTCTAGATTTTTCGAATCCGACGCAAAATTGACAGTTAATTGTAAGGTTCAGAGCATCTTAATGACAATGGAACACACAAATCGCGTCGCGATTCAATACATGGTCCTCCGGCCGACCTGTCTCCAAGGGTCTATTGCTGCCTCGGGCACCTTATGGTCGATCTCCTGTGAGTCTAGATTTTCGAATCCGACGCAAACCTGTCAGTTAATTGTAACGTTCAGAGCCTGTAAATGACAATGGAACCCACAAATCGCGTCGCGATTCAATACATCGTCCTCCAGCCGACTTGTCTCCAAGGGTCTAGTGCTGCCTCGGGCACCTTATTGTCGTTCTCCTGTGTCTAGATTTTCGAATCCGACACAAAACTGACAGTTAATCGTAAGGTTCAGAGCCTCTTAATGAAAATGGAACACACAAAACTCGTCGCGATTCAATACATCGTCCTCCGGCCGACCTGTCTCCAAGGGTCTATTGGTGCCTCGGGCACCTTATGGTCGTTCTCCTGTGAGTCTAGATTTTCGAATCCGACGCAAAACTGATAGGTAATTGTAAAGTTCAGAGCCTGTTAATGACGATGGAACACACAAATTGCGTCGCGATTCAATACATCGTCCTCCAGCCGACTTGTCTCCAAGGGTCTAGTGCTGCCTCGGGCACCTTATGGCCCATCTCCTGTGAGTCTAGATTTTCGAATCCGACGCAAAACTGACAGTTAATTGTAAGGTTCAGAGCCTGTTCATGACGATGGAACACACATATTGCGTCGCGATTCAGTACATCGTCCTCCGGCCGACCTGTCTCCAAGGGTCTATTGCTCCCTCGGGCACCTTATGGTCGTTATCCTGTGACTCTAGATTTTCGAATCCGACGCAAAACTGACAGTTAATTATAACGTTCAGAGCCTGTTAATGACGATGGAACACACAAATTACGTCGCGACTCAATACATCGTCCTCCGGCCGACCTGTCTCCAAGGGTCTATTGCTGCCTCGGGCACCTTATGGTCGATCTCCTGTGACTCTAGATTTTCGAATCCGACGCAAACTGACAGTTAATTGTAACGTTCAGAGCCTGTTAATGACGATGGAACACACAAATTGCGTCGCGATTCAATACATCGTCCTCCGGCCGACCTGTCTCCAAGGGTCTATTGCTGCCTCGGGCACCTTATGGTCGTTCTCCTGTGAGTCTAGATTTTCGAATCCGACGCAAAACTGACAGTTAATTGTAACGTTCAGCGCCTGTTAATGACAATGGAACACACAAATCGCGTCGCGATTCAATACATCGTCCTCCGGCCGACCTGTCTCCAAGGGTCTATTGCTGCCTCGGGCACCTTATGGTCGTTTCCTGTGAGTCTAGATTTTCGAAACCGACGCAAAAGTGACAGTTAATTGTAACGTTCAGAGCCTGTTAATGACGATGGAACACACAAATTGCGTCGCGATTCAATACATCGTCCTCCAGCCGACTTGTCTCCAAGGGTCTAGTGCTGCCTCGGACACCTTATGGTCGTTCTCCTGTGAGTCTAGATTTTCGAATCCGACGCAAAACTGACAGTTAATTGTAACGTTCAGAGCCAATTAATGGCAATGGAACACACAAATCGCGTCGCGATTCAATACATCGTACTCCGGCCGACCTGTCTCCAAGGGTCTATTGCTGCCTCGGGCACCTTATGGTCGATCTCCAGTGAGTCTAGATTTTCGAATCCGACGCAAAACTGACAGTTAATTGTAACGTTCAGAGGCAATCAATGAGAATGGAACACACAAATCGCGTCGCGATTCAATACATCGTCCTCCGGCCGACCTGTCTCCAAGAGTCTATTGCTGCCTCGGGCACCTTATGGTCGATCTCCTGTGACTCTAGATTTTCGAATCCGACGCAAAACTGACAGTTAATTGTAAGGTTCAGAGCCTGTTCATGACGATGGAACACACATATTGCGTCACGATTCAATACATCGACCTCCGGCCGACCTGTCTCCAAGGGTCTATTGCTCCCTCGGGCACCTTATGGTCGATCTCCTGTGACTAGATTTTCGAATCCGACGCAAAACTGACAGTTAATTGTAACGTTCAGAGCCTGTTAATGACGATGGAACACACAAATTGCGTCGCGACTCAATACATCGTCCTCCGGCCGACCTGTCTCCAAGGGTCTATTGTTGCCTCGGGCACCTTATGGTCGATCTCCTGTGACTCTAGATATTAGAATCCGACGCAAAACTGACAGTTAATTGTAACGTTCAGAGCCTGTTCATGACGATGGAACACACATATTGCGTCGCGATTCAGTACATCGTCCTCCGGCCGACCTGTCTCCAAGGGTCTATTGCTGCCTCGGGCACCTTATTGCCGATCTCCTGTGAGTCTAGATTTTCGAATCCGACGCAAAACTGACAGTTAATTGTAACGTTCAGAGCCTGTTAATGACGATGGAACACACAAATTGCGTCGCGATTCAATACATCGTCCTCCGGCCGACCTGTCTCCAAGGGTCTATTGCTGCCTCGGGCACCTTATGGTCGTTCTCCTGTGAGTCTAGATTTTCGAATCCGACGCAAAACTGACAGTTAATTGTAACGTTCAGCGCCTGTTAATGACGATGGAACACACAAATCGCGTCGCGATTCAATACATCGTCCTCCGTCCGACCTGTCTCCAAGGGTCTATTGCTGCCTCGGGCACCTTATGGTCGATCTCCTGTGAGTCTAGATTTTCGAATCCGACGCAAAACTGACAGTTAATTGTAACGTTCAGAGCCTGTTCATGACGATGGAACACACAAATTGCGTCGCGATTCAATACATCGTCCTCCGGCCGACCTGTCTCCAAGGGTCTGTTGCTGCCTCGGGCACCTTATGGTCGTTCTCCTGTGAATCTAGATTTTCGAATCCGACGCAAAATTGACAGTTAATTGTAACGTTCAGAGCCGGTTAATGACGATGGAACACACAAATTGCGTCGCGATTCAATACATCGTCCTCCAGCCGACTTGTCTCCAAGGGTCTAGTGCTGCCTCGGACACCTTATGGTCGTTCTCCTGTGAGTCTAGATTTTCGAATCCGACGCAAAACTGACAGTTAATTGTAACGTTCAGAGCCAATTAATGGCAATGGAACACACAAATCGCGTCGCGATTCAATACATCGTCCTCCGGCCGACCTGTCTCCAAGGGTCTATTGCTGCCTCGGGCACCTTATGGTCGATCTCCTGTGAGTCTAGATTTTCGAATCCGACGCAAAACTGACGGTTAATTGTAAGGTTCAGAGCATCTTAATGACAATGGAACACACAAATCGCGTCGCGATTCAATACATCGTCCTCCGGCCGACCTGTCTCCAAGGGTCTATTGCTGCCTCGGGCACCTTATGGTCGATCTCCTGTGAGTCTAGATTTTCGAATCCGACGCAAAACTGAATGTTAATTGTAAGGTTCAGAGCCTGTTAATGACGATGGAACACACAAATCGCGTCGCGATTCAATACATCGTCCTCCGGCCGACCTGTTTCCAAGGGTCTATTGCTGCCTCGGGCACCTTATGGTCGATCTCCTGTGAGTCTAGATTTTCGAATCCGACGCAAAACTGACAGTTAATTGTAACGTTCAGTGCCTGTTAATGACGATGGAACACACAAATCGCGTCGCGATTCAATACATCGTCCTCCAGCCGACTTGTCTCCAAGGGTCTAGTGCTGCTTCGGACACCTTATGGTCGTTCTCCTGTGAGTCTAGATTTTTCGAATCCGACGCAAAATTGACAGTTAATTGTAAGGTTCAGAGCATCTTAATGACAATGGAACACACAAATCGCGTCGCGATTCAATACATGGTCCTCCGGCCGACCTGTCTCCAAGGGTCTATTGCTGCCTCGGGCACCTTATGGTCGATCTCCTGTGAGTCTAGATTTTCGAATCCGACGCAAACCTGTCAGTTAATTGTAACGTTCAGAGCCTGTAAATGACAATGGAACCCACAAATCGCGTCGCGATTCAATACATCGTCCTCCAGCCGACTTGTCTCCAAGGGTCTAGTGCTGCCTCGGGCACCTTATTGTCGTTCTCCTGTGTCTAGATTTTCGAATCCGACACAAAACTGACAGTTAATCGTAAGGTTCAGAGCCTCTTAATGAAAATGGAACACACAAAACTCGTCGCGATTCAATACATCGTCCTCCGGCCGACCTGTCTCCAAGGGTCTATTGGTGCCTCGGGCACCTTATGGTCGTTCTCCTGTGAGTCTAGATTTTCGAATCCGACGCAAAACTGATAGGTAATTGTAAAGTTCAGAGCCTGTTAATGACGATGGAACACACAAATTGCGTCGCGATTCAATACATCGTCCTCCAGCCGACTTGTCTCCAAGGGTCTAGTGCTGCCTCGGGCACCTTATGGCCCATCTCCTGTGAGTCTAGATTTTCGAATCCGACGCAAAACTGACAGTTAATTGTAAGGTTCAGAGCCTGTTCATGACGATGGAACACACATATTGCGTCGCGATTCAGTACATCGTCCTCCGGCCGACCTGTCTCCAAGGGTCTATTGCTCCCTCGGGCACCTTATGGTCGTTATCCTGTGACTCTAGATTTTCGAATCCGACGCAAAACTGACAGTTAATTATAACGTTCAGAGCCTGTTAATGACGATGGAACACACAAATTGCGTCGCGACTCAATACATCGTCCTCCGGCCGACCTGTCTCCAAGGGTCTATTGCTGCCTCGGGCACCTTATGGTCGATCTCCTGTGACTCTAGATTTTCGAATCCGACGCAAACTGACAGTTAATTGTAACGTTCAGAGCCTGTTAATGACGATGGAACACACAAATTGCGTCGCGATTCAATACATCGTCCTCCGGCCGACCTGTCTCCAAGGGTCTATTGCTGCCTCGGGCACCTTATGGTCGTTCTCCTGTGAGTCTAGATTTTCGAATCCGACGCAAAACTGACAGTTAATTGTAACGTTCAGCGCCTGTTAATGACAATGGAACACACAAATCGCGTCGCGATTCAATACATCGTCCTCCGGCCGACCTGTCTCCAAGGGTCTATTGCTGCCTCGGGCACCTTATGGTCGTTTCCTGTGAGTCTAGATTTTCGAAACCGACGCAAAAGTGACAGTTAATTGTAACGTTCAGAGCCTGTTAATGACGATGGAACACACAAATTGCGTCGCGATTCAATACATCGTCCTCCAGCCGACTTGTCTCCAAGGGTCTAGTGCTGCCTCGGACACCTTATGGTCGTTCTCCTGTGAGTCTAGATTTTCGAATCCGACGCAAAACTGACAGTTAATTGTAACGTTCAGAGCCAATTAATGGCAATGGAACACACAAATCGCGTCGCGATTCAATACATCGTACTCCGGCCGACCTGTCTCCAAGGGTCTATTGCTGCCTCGGGCACCTTATGGTCGATCTCCAGTGAGTCTAGATTTTCGAATCCGACGCAAAACTGACAGTTAATTGTAACGTTCAGAGCCAATCAATGAGACTGGAACACACAAATCGCGTCGCGATTCAATACATCGTCCTCCGGCCGACCTGTCTCCAAGAGTCTATTGCTGCCTCGGGCACCTTATGGTCGATCTCCTGTGACTCTAGATTTTCGAATCCGACGCAAAACTGACAGTTAATTGTAAGGTTCAGAGCCTGTTCATGACGATGGAACACACATATTGCGTCACGATTCAATACATCGACCTCCGGCCGACCTGTCTCCAAGGGTCTATTGCTCCCTCGGGCACCTTATGGTCGTTCTCCTGTGACTAGATTTTCGAATCCGACGCAAAACTGACAGTTAATTGTAACGTTCAGAGCCTGTTAATGACGATGGAACACACAAATTGCGTCGCGACTCAATACATCGTCCTCCGGCCGACCTGTCTCCAAGGGTCTATTGTTGCCTCGGGCACCTTATGGTCGATCTCCTGTGACTCTAGATATTAGAATCCGACGCAAAACTGACAGTTAATTGTAACGTTCAGAGCCTGTTCATGACGATGGAACACACATATTGCGTCGCGATTCAGTACATCGTCCTCCGGCCGACCTGTCTCCAAGGGTCTATTACTCCCTCGGGCACCTTATGGTCGTTATCCTGTGACTCTAGATTTTCGAATCCGACGCAAAACTGACAGTTAATTGTAACGTTCAGAGCCTGTTCATTACGATGGAACACACAAATTGCGTCGCGATTCAATACATCGTCCTCCGGCCGACCTGTCTCCAAGGGTCTATTGCTCCCTCGGGCACCTTATGGTCGTTCTCCTGTGAGTCTAGATTTTCGAATCCGACGCAAAACTGACAGTTAATTGTAACGTTCAGAGCCTGTTAATGACGATGGAACACACAAATTGCGTCGCGACTCAATACATCGTCCTCCGGCCGACCTGTCTCCAAGGGTCTATTGCTGCCTCGGGCACCTTATTGCCGATCTCCTGTGAGTCTAGATTTTCGAATCCGACGCAAAACTGACAGTTAATTGTAACGTTCAGAGCCTGTTAATGACGATGGAACACACAAATTGCGTCGCGATTCAATACATCGTCCTCCGGCCGACCTGTCTCCAAGGGTCTATTGCTGCCTCGGGCACCTTATGGTCGTTCTCCTGTGAGTCTAGATTTTCGAATCCGACGCAAAACTGACAGTTAATTGTAACGTTCAGCGCCTGTTAATGACGATGGAACACACAAATCGCGTCGCGATTCAATACATCGTCCTCCGTCCGACCTGTCTCCAAGGGTCTATTGCTGCCTCGGGCACCTTATGGTCGATCTCCTGTGAGTCTAGATTTTCGAATCCGACGCAAAACTGACAGTTAATTGTAACGTTCAGAGCCTGTTCATGACGATGGAACACACAAATTGCGTCGCGATTCAATACATCGTCCTCCGGCCGACCTGTCTCCAAGGGTCTGTTGCTGCCTCGGGCACCTTATGGTCGTTCTCCTGTTAGTCTAGATTTTCGAATCCGACGCAAAACTGACAGTTAATTGTAACGTTCAGAGCCTGTTAATGACGATGGAACACACAAATCGCGTCGCGATTCAATACATCGTCCTCCGGCCGACCTGTCTCCAAGGGTCTATTGCTGCCTCGGGCACCTTATGGTCGTTTCCTGTGAGTCTAGATTTTCGAATCCGACGCAAAATTGACAGTTAATTGTAACGTTCAGAGCCGGTTAATGACGATGGAACACACAAATTGCGTCGCGATTCAATACATCGTCCTCCAGCCGACTTGTCTCCAAGGGTCTAGTGCTGCCTCGGACACCTTATGGTCGTTCTCCTGTGAGTCTAGATTTTCGAATCCGACGCAAAACTGACAGTTAATTGTAACGTTCAGAGCCAATTAATGGCAATGGAACACACAAATCGCGTCGCGATTCAATACATCGTCCTCCGGCCGACCTGTCTCCAAGGGTCTATTGCTGCCTCGGGCACCTTATGGTCGATCTCCTGTGAGTCTAGATTTTCGAATCCGACGCAAAACTGACGGTTAATTGTAAGGTTCAGAGCATCTTAATGACAATGGAACACACAAATCGCGTCGCGATTCAATACATCGTCCTCCGGCCGACCTGTCTCCAAGGGTCTATTGCTGCCTCGGGCACCTTATGGTCGATCTCCTGTGAGTCTAGATTTTCGAATCCGACGCAAAACTGAATGTTAATTGTAAGGTTCAGAGCCTGTTAATGACGATGGAACACACAAATCGCGTCGCGATTCAATACATCGTCCTCCGGCCGACCTGTTTCCAAGGGTCTATTGCTGCCTCGGGCACCTTATGGTCGATCTCCTGTGAGTCTAGATTTTCGAATCCGACGCAAAACTGACAGTTAATTGTAACGTTCAGTGCCTGTTAATGACGATGGAACACACAAATCGCGTCGCGATTCAATACATCGTCCTCCAGCCGACTTGTCTCCAAGGGTCTAGTGCTGCTTCGGACACCTTATGGTCGTTCTCCTGTGAGTCTAGATTTTTCGAATCCGACGCAAAATTGACAGTTAATTGTAAGGTTCAGAGCATCTTAATGACAATGGAACACACAAATCGCGTCGCGATTCAATACATGGTCCTCCGGCCGACCTGTCTCCAAGGGTCTATTGCTGCCTCGGGCACCTTATGTTCGATCTCCTGTGAGTCTAGATTTTCGAATCCGACGCAAACCTGTCAGTTAATTGTAACGTTCAGAGCCTGTAAATGACAATGGAACCCACAAATCGCGTCGCGATTCAATACATCGTCCTCCAGCCGACTTGTCTCCAAGGGTCTAGTGCTGCCTCGGGCACCTTATTGTCGTTCTCCTGTGTCTAGATTTTCGAATCCGACACAAAACTGACAGTTAATCGTAAGGTTCAGAGCCTCTTAATGACAATGGAACACACAAAACTCGTCGCGATTCAATACATCGTCCTCCGGCCGACCTGTCTCCAAGGGTCTATTGGTGCCTCGGGCACCTTATGGTCGTTCTCCTGTGAGTCTAGATTTTCGAATCCGACGCAAAACTGATAGGTAATTGTAAAGTTCAGAGCCTGTTAATGACGATGGAACACACAAATTGCGTCGCGATTCAATACATCGTCCTCCAGCCGACTTGTCTCCAAGGGTCTAGTGCTGCCTCGGGCACCTTATGGCCCATCTCCTGTGAGTCTAGATTTTCGAATCCGACGCAAAACTGACAGTTAATTGTAAGGTTCAGAGCCTGTTCATGACGATGGAACACACATATTGCGTCGCGATTCAGTACATCGTCCTCCGGCCGACCTGTCTCCAAGGGTCTATTGCTCCCTCGGGCACCTTATGGTCGTTATCCTGTGACTCTAGATTTTCGAATCCGACGCAAAACTGACAGTTAATTATAACGTTCAGAGCCTGTTAATGACGATGGAACACACAAATTGCGTCGCGACTCAATACATCGTCCTCCGGCCGACCTGTCTCCAAGGGTCTATTGCTGCCTCGGGCACCTTATGGTCGATCTCCTGTGACTCTAGATTTTCGAATCCGACGCAAAACTGACAGTTAATTGTAACGTTCAGAGCCTGTTAATGACGATGGAACACACAAATTGCGTCGCGATTCAATACATCGTCCTCCGGCCGACCTGTCTCCAAGGGTCTATTGCTGCCTCGGGCACCTTATGGTCGTTCTCCTGTGAGTCTAGATTTTCGAATCCGACGCAAAACTGACAGTTAATTGTAACGTTCAGCGCCTGTTAATGACAATGGAACACACAAATCGCGTCGCGATTCAATACATCGTCCTCCGGCCGACCTGTCTCCAAGGGTCTATTGCTGCCTCGGGCACCTTATGGTCGTTTCCTGTGAGTCTAGATTTTCGAAACCGACGCAAAACTGACAGTTAATTGTAACGTTCAGAGCCTGTTAATGACGATGGAACACACAAATTGCGTCGCGATTCAATACATCGTCCTCCAGCCGACTTGTCTCCAAGGGTCTAGTGCTGCCTCGGACACCTTATGGTCGTTCTCCTGTGAGTCTAGATTTTCGAATCCGACGCAAAACTGACAGTTAATTGTAACGTTCAGAGCCAATTAATGGCAATGGAACACACAAATCGCGTCGCGATTCAATACATCGTACTCCGGCCGACCTGTCTCCAAGGGTCTATTGCTGCCTCGGGCACCTTATGGTCGATCTCCTGTGAGTCTAGATTTTCGAATCCGACGCAAAACTGACAGTTAATTGTAAGGTTCAGAGCATCTTAATGACAATGGAACACACAAATCGCGTCGCGATTCAATACATTGTCCTCCGGCCGACCTGTCTCCAAGGGTCTATTGCTGCCTCGGGCACCTTATGGTCGATCTCCTGTGAGTCTAGATTTTCGAATCCGACGTAAAACTGAATGTTAATTGTAAGGTTCAGAGCCTGTTAATGACGATGGAACACACAAATCGCGTCGCGATTCAATACATCGTCCTCCGGCAGACCTGTCTCCAAGGGTCTATTGCTGCCTCGGGCACCTTATGGTCGATCTCCTGTGAGTCTAGATTTTCGAATCCGACGCAAAACTGACAGTTAATTGTAAGGTTCAGAGCCTCTTAATGACGATGGAACACACAAATTGCGTCGCGTTTCAATACATCGTCCTCCGGCCGACCTGTCTCCAAGGGTCTATTGCTGCCTCGGGCACCTTATGGTCGATCTCCTGTGAGTCTAGATTTTCGAATCCGACACAAAACTGACAGTTAATTGTAACGTTCAGAGCCTGTTAATGACGATGGAACACACAAATCGCGTCGCAATTCAATACATCGTCCTCCGGCCGACCTGTCTCCAAGGGTCTATTGCTGCCTCGGGCACCTTATGGTCGATCTCCTGTGACTCTAGATTTTCGAATCCGACGCAAAACTGACAGTTAATTGTAACGTTCAGAGCCTGTTAATGACGATGGAACACACAAATTGCGTCGCGATTCAATACATCGTCCTCCGGCCGACCTGTCTCCAAGGGTCTATTGCTGCCTCGGGCACCTTATGGTCGTTCTCCTGTGAGTCTAGATTTTCGAATCCGACGCAAAACTGACAGTTAATTGTAACGTTCAGAGCCTGTTAATGACGATGGAACACACAAATCGCGTCGCGATTCAATACATCGTCCTCCGGCCGACCTGTCTCCAAAGGTCTATTGCTGCCTCGGGCACCTTATGGTCGTTTCCTGTGAGTCTAGATTTTCGAATCCGACGCAAAACTGACAGTTAATTGTAACGTTCAGAGCCTGTTAATGACGATGGAACACACAAATTGCGTCGCGATTCAATACATCGTCCTCCAGCCGACTTGTCTCCAAGGGTCTAGTGCTGCCTCGGACACCTTATGGTCGTTCTCCTGTGAGTCTAGATTTTCGAATCCGACGCAAAACTGACAGTTAATTGTAACGTTCAGAGCCAATTAATGGCAATGGAACACACAAATCGCGTCGCGATTCAATACATCGTCCTCCGGCCGACCTGTCTCCAAGGGTCTATTGCTGCCTCGGGCACCTTATGGTCGATCTCCTGTGAGTCTAGATTTTCGAATCCGACGCAAAACTGACAGTTAATTGTAAGGTTCAGAGCATCTTAATGACAATGGAACACACAAATCGCGTCGCGATTCAATACATTGTCCTCCGGCCGACCTGTCTCCAAGGGTCTATTGCTGCCTCGGGCACCTTATGGTCGATCTCCTGTGAGTCTAGATTTTCGAATCCGACGCAAAACTGAATGTTAATTGTAAGGTTCAGAGCCTGTTAATGACGATGGAACACACAAATCGCGTCGCGATTCAATACATCGTCCTCCGGCCGACTTGTCTCCAAGGGTCTAGTGCTGCCTCGGACACCTTATGGTCGTTCTCCTGTGAGTCTAGATTTTCGAATCCGACGCAAAACTGACAGTTAATTGTAACGTTCAGAGCCAATTAATGGCAATGGAACACACAAATCGCGTCGCGATTCAATACATCGTACTCCGGCCGACCTGTCTCCAAGGGTCTATTGCTGCCTCGGGCACCTTATGGTCGATCTCCAGTGAGTCTAGATTTTCGAATCCGACGCAAAACTGACAGTTAATTGTAACGTTCAGAGCCAATCAATGAGACTGGAACACACAAATCGCGTCGCGATTCAATACATCGTCCTCCGGCCGACCTGTCTCCAAGAGTCTATTGCTGCCTCGGGCACCTTATGGTCGATCTCCTGTGACTCTAGATTTTCGAATCCGACGCAAAACTGACAGTTAATTGTAAGGTTCAGAGCCTGTTCATGACGATGGAACACACATATTGCGTCACGATTCAATACATCGACCTCCGGCCGACCTGTCTCCAAGGGTCTATTGCTCCCTCGGGCACCTTATGGTCGTTCTCCTGTGACTAGATTTTCGAATCCGACGCAAAACTGACAGTTAATTGTAACGTTCAGAGCCTGTTAATGACGATGGAACACACAAATTGCGTCGCGACTCAATACATCGTCCTCCGGCCGACCTGTCTCCAAGGGTCTATTGTTGCCTCGGGCACCTTATGGTCGATCTCCTGTGACTCTAGATATTAGAATCCGACGCAAAACTGACAGTTAATTGTAACGTTCAGAGCCTGTTCATGACGATGGAACACACATATTGCGTCGCGATTCAGTACATCGTCCTCCGGCCGACCTGTCTCCAAGGGTCTATTACTCCCTCGGGCACCTTATGGTCGTTATCCTGTGACTCTAGATTTTCGAATCCGACGCAAAACTGACAGTTAATTGTAACGTTCAGAGCCTGTTCATTACGATGGAACACACAAATTGCGTCGCGATTCAATACATCGTCCTCCGGCCGACCTGTCTCCAAGGGTCTATTGCTCCCTCGGGCACCTTATGGTCGTTCTCCTGTGAGTCTAGATTTTCGAATCCGACGCAAAACTGACAGTTAATTGTAACGTTCAGAGCCTGTTAATGACGATGGAACACACAAATTGCGTCGCGACTCAATACATCGTCCTCCGGCCGACCTGTCTCCAAGGGTCTATTGCTGCCTCGGGCACCTTATTGCCGATCTCCTGTGAGTCTAGATTTTCGAATCCGACGCAAAACTGACAGTTAATTGTAACGTTCAGAGCCTGTTAATGACGATGGAACACACAAATTGCGTCGCGATTCAATACATCGTCCTCCGGCCGACCTGTCTCCAAGGGTCTATTGCTGCCTCGGGCACCTTATGGTCGTTCTCCTGTGAGTCTAGATTTTCGAATCCGACGCAAAACTGACAGTTAATTGTAACGTTCAGCGCCTGTTAATGACGATGGAACACACAAATCGCGTCGCGATTCAATACATCGTCCTCCGTCCGACCTGTCTCCAAGGGTCTATTGCTGCCTCGGGCACCTTATGGTCGATCTCCTGTGAGTCTAGATTTTCGAATCCGACGCAAAACTGACAGTTAATTGTAACGTTCAGAGCCTGTTCATGACGATGGAACACACAAATTGCGTCGCGATTCAATACATCGTCCTCCGGCCGACCTGTCTCCAAGGGTCTGTTGCTGCCTCGGGCACCTTATGGTCGTTCTCCTGTTAGTCTAGATTTTCGAATCCGACGCAAAACTGACAGTTAATTGTAACGTTCAGAGCCTGTTAATGACGATGGAACACACAAATCGCGTCGCGATTCAATACATCGTCCTCCGGCCGACCTGTCTCCAAGGGTCTATTGCTGCCTCGGGCACCTTATGGTCGTTTCCTGTGAGTCTAGATTTTCGAATCCGACGCAAAATTGACAGTTAATTGTAACGTTCAGAGCCGGTTAATGACGATGGAACACACAAATTGCGTCGCGATTCAATACATCGTCCTCCAGCCGACTTGTCTCCAAGGGTCTAGTGCTGCCTCGGACACCTTATGGTCGTTCTCCTGTGAGTCTAGATTTTCGAATCCGACGCAAAACTGACAGTTAATTGTAACGTTCAGAGCCAATTAATGGCAATGGAACACACAAATCGCGTCGCGATTCAATACATCGTCCTCCGGCCGACCTGTCTCCAAGGGTCTATTGCTGCCTCGGGCACCTTATGGTCGATCTCCTGTGAGTCTAGATTTTCGAATCCGACGCAAAACTGACGGTTAATTGTAAGGTTCAGAGCATCTTAATGACAATGGAACACACAAATCGCGTCGCGATTCAATACATCGTCCTCCGGCCGACCTGTCTCCAAGGGTCTATTGCTGCCTCGGGCACCTTATGGTCGATCTCCTGTGAGTCTAGATTTTCGAATCCGACGCAAAACTGAATGTTAATTGTAAGGTTCAGAGCCTGTTAATGACGATGGAACACACAAATCGCGTCGCGATTCAATACATCGTCCTCCGGCCGACCTGTTTCCAAGGGTCTATTGCTGCCTCGGGCACCTTATGGTCGATCTCCTGTGAGTCTAGATTTTCGAATCCGACGCAAAACTGACAGTTAATTGTAACGTTCAGTGCCTGTTAATGACGATGGAACACACAAATCGCGTCGCGATTCAATACATCGTCCTCCAGCCGACTTGTCTCCAAGGGTCTAGTGCTGCTTCGGACACCTTATGGTCGTTCTCCTGTGAGTCTAGATTTTTCGAATCCGACGCAAAATTGACAGTTAATTGTAAGGTTCAGAGCATCTTAATGACAATGGAACACACAAATCGCGTCGCGATTCAATACATGGTCCTCCGGCCGACCTGTCTCCAAGGGTCTATTGCTGCCTCGGGCACCTTATGTTCGATCTCCTGTGAGTAGATTTTCGAATCCGACGCAAACCTGTCAGTTAATTGTAACGTTCAGAGCCTGTAAATGACAATGGAACCCACAAATCGCGTCGCGATTCAATACATCGTCCTCCAGCCGACTTGTCTCCAAGGGTCTAGTGCTGCCTCGGGCACCTTATTGTCGTTCTCCTGTGTCTAGATTTTCGAATCCGACACAAAACTGACAGTTAATCGTAAGGTTCAGAGCCTCTTAATGACAATGGAACACACAAAACTCGTCGCGATTCAATACATCGTCCTCCGGCCGACCTGTCTCCAAGGGTCTATTGGTGCCTCGGGCACCTTATGGTCGTTCTCCTGTGAGTCTAGATTTTCGAATCCGACGCAAAACTGATAGGTAATTGTAAAGTTCAGAGCCTGTTAATGACGATGGAACACACAAATTGCGTCGCGATTCAATACATCGTCCTCCAGCCGACTTGTCTCCAAGGGTCTAGTGCTGCCTCGGGCACCTTATGGCCCATCTCCTGTGAGTCTAGATTTTCGAATCCGACGCAAAACTGACAGTTAATTGTAAGGTTCAGAGCCTGTTCATGACGATGGAACACACATATTGCGTCGCGATTCAGTACATCGTCCTCCGGCCGACCTGTCTCCAAGGGTCTATTGCTCCCTCGGGCACCTTATGGTCGTTATCCTGTGACTCTAGATTTTCGAATCCGACGCAAAACTGACAGTTAATTATAACGTTCAGAGCCTGTTAATGACGATGGAACACACAAATTGCGTCGCGACTCAATACATCGTCCTCCGGCCGACCTGTCTCCAAGGGTCTATTGCTGCCTCGGGCACCTTATGGTCGATCTCCTGTGACTCTAGATTTTCGAATCCGACGCAAAACTGACAGTTAATTGTAACGTTCAGAGCCTGTTAATGACGATGGAACACACAAATTGCGTCGCGATTCAATACATCGTCCTCCGGCCGACCTGTCTCCAAGGGTCTATTGCTGCCTCGGGCACCTTATGGTCGTTCTCCTGTGAGTCTAGATTTTCGAATCCGACGCAAAACTGACAGTTAATTGTAACGTTCAGCGCCTGTTAATGACAATGGAACACACAAATCGCGTCGCGATTCAATACATCGTCCTCCGGCCGACCTGTCTCCAAGGGTCTATTGCTGCCTCGGGCACCTTATGGTCGTTTCCTGTGAGTCTAGATTTTCGAAACCGACGCAAAACTGACAGTTAATTGTAACGTTCAGAGCCTGTTAATGACGATGGAACACACAAATTGCGTCGCGATTCAATACATCGTCCTCCAGCCGACTTGTCTCCAAGGGTCTAGTGCTGCCTCGGACACCTTAAGGTCGATCTCCTGTGAGTCTAGATTTTCGAATCCGACGCAAAACTGACAGTTAATTGTAACGTTCAGAGCCAATTAATGGCAATGGAACACACAAATCGCGTCGCGATTCAATACATCGTACTCCGGCCGACCTGTCTCCAAGGGTCTATTGCTGCCTCGGGCACCTTATGGTCGATCTCCTGTGAGTCTAGATTTTCGAATCCGACGCAAAACTGACAGTTAATTGTAAGGTTCAGAGCATCTTAATGACAATGGAACACACAAATCGCGTCGCGATTCAATACATTGTCCTCCGGCCGACCTGTCTCCAAGGGTCTATTGCTGCCTCGGGCACCTTATGGTCGATCTCCTGTGAGTCTAGATTTTCGAATCCGACGCAAAACTGAATGTTAATTGTAAGGTTCAGAGCCTGTTAATGACGATGGAACACACAAATCGCGTCGCGATTCAATACATCGTCCTCCGGCAGACCTGTCTCCAAGGGTCTATTGCTGCCTCGGGCACCTTATGGTCGATCTCCTGTGAGTCTAGATTTTCGAATCCGACGCAAAACTGACAGTTAATTGTAAGGTTCAGAGCCTCTTAATGACGATGGAACACACAAATTGCGTCGCGTTTCAATACATCGTCCTCCGGCCGACCTGTCTCCAAGGGTCTATTGCTGCCTCGGGCACCTTATGGTCGATCTCCTGTGAGTCTAGATTTTCGAATCCGACACAAAACTGACAGTTAATTGTAACGTTCAGAGCCTGTTAATGACGATGGAACACACAAATCGCGTCGCAATTCAATACATCGTCCTCCGGCCGACCTGTCTCCAAGGGTCTATTGCTGCCTCGGGCACCTTATGGTCGATCTCCTGTGACTCTAGATTTTCGAATCCGACGCAAAACTGACAGTTAATTGTAACGTTCAGAGCCTGTTAATGACGATGGAACACACAAATTGCGTCGCGATTCAATACATCGTCCTCCGGCCGACCTGTCTCCAAGGGTCTATTGCTGCCTCGGGCACCTTATGGTCGTTCTCCTGTGAGTCTAGATTTTCGAATCCGACGCAAAACTGACAGTTAATTGTAACGTTCAGAGCCTGTTAATGACGATGGAACACACAAATCGCGTCGCGATTCAATACATCGTCCTCCGGCCGACCTGTCTCCAAAGGTCTATTGCTGCCTCGGGCACCTTATGGTCGTTTCCTGTGAGTCTAGATTTTCGAATCCGACGCAAAACTGACAGTTAATTGTAACGTTCAGAGCCTGTTAATGACGATGGAACACACAAATTGCGTCGCGATTCAATACATCGTCCTCCAGCCGACTTGTCTCCAAGGGTCTAGTGCTGCCTCGGACACCTTATGGTCGTTCTCCTGTGAGTCTAGATTTTCGAATCCGACGCAAAACTGACAGTTAATTGTAACGTTCAGAGCCAATTAATGGCAATGGAACACACAAATCGCGTCGCGATTCAATACATCGTCCTCCGGCCGACCTGTCTCCAAGGGTCTATTGCTGCCTCGGGCACCTTATGGTCGATCTCCTGTGAGTCTAGATTTTCGAATCCGACGCAAAACTGACAGTTAATTGTAAGGTTCAGAGCATCTTAATGACAATGGAACACACAAATCGCGTCGCGATTCAATACATTGTCCTCCGGCCGACCTGTCTCCAAGGGTCTATTGCTGCCTCGGGCACCTTATGGTCGATCTCCTGTGAGTCTAGATTTTCGAATCCGACGCAAAACTGAATGTTAATTGTAAGGTTCAGAGCCTGTTAATGACGATGGAACACACAAATCGCGTCGCGATTCAATACATCGTCCTCCGGCAGACCTGTCTCCAAGGGTCTATTGCTGCCTCGGGCACCTTATGGTCGATCTCCTGTGAGTCTAGATTTTCGAATCCGACGAAAAACTGACAGTTAATTGTAAGGTTCAGAGCCTCTTAATGACGATGGAACACACAAATTGCGTCGCGTTTCAATACATCGTCCTCCGGCCGACCTGTCTCCAAGGGTCTATTGCTGCCTCGGGCACCTTATGGTCGATCTCCTGTGAGTCTAGATTTTCGAATCCGACACAAAACTGACAGTTAATTGTAACGTTCAGAGCCTGTTAATGACGATGGAACACACAAATCGCGTCGCAATTCAATACATCGTCCTCCAGCCGATTTGTCTCCAAGGGTCTATTGCTGCCTCGGGCACATTATGGTCGATCTCCTGTGAGTCTAGATTTTCGAATCCGACGCAAAACTGACAGTTAATTGTAAGGTTCAGAGCCTCTTAATGACAATGGAACACACAAATTGCGTCGCGATTCAATACATCGTCCTCCGGCCGACCTGTCTCCAAGGGTCTATTGCTGTCTCGGGCACCTTATGGTCGATCTCCTGTGAGTCTAGATTTTCGAATCCGACGCAAAACTGACAGTTAATTGTAACGTTCAGAGCCTGTTAATGACGATGGAACACACAAATCGCGTCGCGATTCAATACATCAACCTCCAGCCGACTTGTCTCCAAGGGTCTAGTGCTGCCTCGGGCACCTTATGGTCATTCTCCTGTGAGTCTAGATTTTCGAATCCGACGCAAAACTGACAGTTAATTGTAAGGTTCACAGCCTGTTAATGACGATGGAAGACACAAATTGCGTCGCGATTCAATACATTGTCCTCCGGCCGACCTGTCTCCAAGGGTCTATTGCTGCCTCGGGCACCTTATGGTCGATCTCCTGTGAGTCTAGATTTTCGAATCCGACGCAAAACTGACAGTTAATTGTAACGTTCAGAGCCTGTTAATGACGATAAACCACACAAATTGCGTCGCGATTCAATAGATCGTCCTCCGGCCGACCTGTCTCCAAGGGTCTATTTCTGCCTCGGGCACCTTAAGGTCGATCTCCTGTGAGTCTAGATTTTCGAATCCGACGCAAAACTGACAGTTAATTGTAACGTTCAGCGCCTGTTAATGACAATGGAACACACAAATCGCGTCGCGATTCAATACATCGTCCTCCGGCCGACCTGTCTCCAAGGGTCTATTGCTACCTCGGGCACCTTATGGTCGATCTCCTGTGAGTCTAGATTTTCGAATCCGACGCAAAACTGACAGTTAATTGTAACGTTCAGAGCCTGTTAATGACGATAAAACACACAAATTGCGTCGCGATTCAATACATCGTCCTCCGGCCGACCTGTCTCCAAGGGTCTATTGCTGCCTCGGGCACCTTAAGGTCGATCTCCTGTGAGTCTAGATTTTCGAATCCGACGCAAAACTGACAGTTAATTGTAAGGTTCAGAGCATCTTAATGACAATGGAACACACAAATCGCGTCGCGATTCAATACATCGTCCTCCGGCCGACCTGTCTCCAAGGGTCTATTGCTGCCTCGGGCACCTTATGGTCGATCTCCTGTGAGTCTAGATTTTCGAATCCGACGCAAAACTGAATGTTAATTGTAAGGTTCAGAGCCTGTTAATGACGATGGAACACACAAATCGCGTCGCGATTCAATACATCGTCCTCCGGCCGACCTGTTTCCAAGGGTCTATTGCTGCCTCGGGCACCTTATGGTCGATCTCCTGTGAGTCTAGATTTTCGAATCCGACGCAAAACTGACAGTTAATTGTAACGTTCAGTGCCTGTTAATGACGATGGAACACACAAATCGCGTCGCGATTCAATACATCGTCCTCCAGCCGACTTGTCTCCAAGGGTCTAGTGCTGCTTCGGACACCTTATGGTCGTTCTCCTGTGAGTCTAGATTTTTCGAATCCGACGCAAAATTGACAGTTAATTGTAAGGTTCAGAGCATCTTAATGACAATGGAACACACTAATCGCGTCGCGATTCAATACATGGTCCTCCGGCCGACCTGTCTCCAAGGGTCTATTGCTGCCTCGGGCACCTTAAGGTCGATCTCCAGTGAGTCTAGATTTTCGAATCCGACGCAAACCTGTCAGTTAATTGTAACGTTCAGAGCCTGTAAATGACAATGGAACCCACAAATCGCGTCGCGATTCAATACATCGTCCTCCAGCCGACTTGTCTCCAAGGGTCTAGTGCTGCCTCGGGCACCTTATTGTCGTTCTCCTGTGTCTAGATTTTCGAATCCGACACAAAACTGACAGTTAATCGTAAGGTTCAGAGCCTCTTAATGACAATGGAACACACAAAACTCGTCGCGATTCAATACATCGTCCTCCGGCCGACCTGTCTCCAAGGGTCTATTGGTGCCTCGGGCACCTTATGGTCGTTCTCCTGTGAGTCTAGATTTTCGAATCCGACGCAAAACTGATAGGTAATTGTAAAGTTCAGAGCCTGTTAATGACGATGGAACACACAAATTGCGTCGCGATTCAATACATCGTCCTCCAGCCGACTTGTCTCCAAGGGTCTAGTGCTGCCTCGGGCACCTTATGGCCGATCTCCTGTGAGTCTAGATTTTCGAATCCGACGCAAAACTGACAGTTAATTGTAAGGTTCAGAGCCTGTTCATGACGATGGAACACACATATTGCGTCGCGATTCAGTACATCGTCCTCCGGCCGACCTGTCTCCAAGGGTCTATTGCTCCCTCGGGCACCTTATGGTCGTTATCCTGTGACTCTAGATTTTCGAATCCGACGCAAAACTGACAGTTAATTGTAACGTTCAGAGCCTGTTAATGACGATGGAACACACAAATTGCGTCGCGACTCAATACATCGTCCTCCGGCCGACCTGTCTCCAAGGGTCTATTGCTGCCTCGGGCACCTTATGGTCGATCTCCTGTGACTCTAGATTTTCGAATCCGACGCAAAACTGACAGTTAATTGTAACGTTCAGAGCCTCTTAATGACGATGGAACACACAAATTGCGTCGCGATTCAATACATCGTCCTCCGGCCGACCTGTCTCCAAGGGTCTATTGCTGCCTCGGGCACCTTATGGTCGTTCTCCTGTGAGTCTAGATTTTCGAATCCGACGCAAAACTGACAGTTAATTGTAACGTTCAGAGCCTGTTAATGACGATGGAACACACAAATCGCGTCGCGATTCAATACATCGTCCTCCGGCCGACCTGTCTCCAAGGGTCTATTGCTGCCTCGGGCACCTTATGGTCGTTTCCTGTGAGTCTAGATTTTCGAATCCGACGCAAAACTGACAGTTAATTGTAACGTTCAGAGCCTGTTAATGACGATGGAACACACAAATCGCGTCGCGATTCAATACATCGTCCTCCAGCCGACTTGTCTCCAAGGGTCTAGTGCTGCCTCGGACACCTTATGGTCGTTCTCCTGTGAGTCTAGATTTTCGAATCCGACGCAAAACTGACAGTTAATTGTAACGTTCAGAGCCAATTAATGGCAATGGAACACACAAATCGCGTCGCGATTCAATACATCGTACTCCGGCCGACCTGTCTCCAAGGGTCTATTGCTGCCTCGGGCACCTTATGGTCGATCTCCTGTGAGTCTAGATTTTCGAATCCGACGCAAAACTGACAGTTAATTGTAAGGTTCAGAGCATCTTAATGACAATGGAACACACAAATCGCGTCGCGATTCAATACATTGTCCTCCGGCCGACCTGTCTCCAAGGGTCTATTGCTGCCTCGGGCACCTTATGGTCGATCTCCTGTGAGTCTAGATTTTCGAATCCGACGCAAAACTGAATGTTAATTGTAAGGTTCAGAGCCTGTTAATGACGATGGAACACACAAATCGCGTCGCGATTCAATACATCGTCCTCCGGCAGACCTGTCTCCAAGGGTCTATTGCTGCCTAGGGCACCTTATGGTCGATCTCCTGTGAGTCTAGATTTTCGAATCCGACGCAAAACTGACAGTTAATTGTAAGGTTCAGAGCCTCTTAATGACGATGGAACACACAAATTGCGTCGCGTTTCAATACATCGTCCTCCGGCCGACCTGTCTCCAAGGGTCTATTGCTGCCTCGGGCACCTTATGGTCGATCTCCTGTGAGTCTAGATTTTCGAATCCGACACAAAACTGACAGTTAATTGTAACGTTCAGAGCCTGTTAATGACGATGGAACACACAAATCGCGTCGCAATTCAATACATCGTCCTCCGTCCGACCTGTCTCCAAGGGTCTATTGCTGCCTCGGGCACCTTATGGTCGATCTCCTGTGACTCTAGATTTTCGAATCCGACGCAAAACTGACAGTTAATTGTAACGTTCAGAGCCTGTTAATGACGATGGAACACACAAATTGCGTCGCGATTCAATACATCGTCTTCCGGCCGACCTGTCTCCAAGGGTCTATTGCTGCCTCGGGCACCTTATGGTCGTTCTCCTGTGAGTCTAGATTTTCGAATCCGACGCAAAACTGACAGTTAATTGTAACGTTCAGAGCCTGTTAATGACGATGGAACACACAAATCGCGTCGCGATTCAATACATCGTCCTCCGGCCGACCTGTCTCCAAGGGTCTATTGCTGCCTCGGGCACCTTATGGTCGTTTCCTGTGAGTCTAGATTTTCGAATCCGACGCAAAACTGACAGTTAATTGTAACGTTCAGAGCCTGTTAATGACGATGGAACACACAAATTGCGTCGCGATTCAATACATCGTCCTCCAGCCGACTTGTCTCCAAGGGTCTAGTGCTGCCTCGGACACCTTATGGTCGTTCTCCTGTGAGTCTAGATTTTCGAATCCGACGCAAAACTGACAGTTAATTGTAACGTTCAGAGCCAATTAATGGCAATGGAACACACAAATCGCGTCGCGATTCAATACATCGTCCTCCGGCCGACCTGTCTCCAAGGGTCTATTGCTGCCTCGGGCACCTTATGGTCGATCTCCTGTGAGTCTAGATTTTCGAATCCGACGCAAAACTGACAGTTAATTGTAAGGTTCAGAGCATCTTAATGACAATGGAACACACAAATCGCGTCGCGATTCAATACATTGTCCTCCGGCCGACCTGTCTCCAAGGGTCTATTGCTGCCTCGGGCACCTTATGGTCGATCTCCTGTGAGTCTAGATTTTCGAATCCGACGCAAAACTGAATGTTAATTGTAAGGTTCAGAGCCTGTTAATGACGATGGAACACACAAATCGCGTCGCGATTCAATACATCGTCCTCCGGCAGACCTGTCTCCAAGGGTCTATTGCTGCCTCGGGCACCTTATGGTCGATCTCCTGTGAGTCTAGATTTTCGAATCCGACGAAAAACTGACAGTTAATTGTAAGGTTCAGAGCCTCTTAATGACGATGGAACACACAAATTGCGTCGCGTTTCAATACATCGTCCTCCGGCCGACCTGTCTCCAAGGGTCTATTGCTGCCTCGGGCACCTTATGGTCGATCTCCTGTGAGTCTAGATATTCGAATCCGACACAAAACTGACAGTTAATTGTAACGTTCAGAGCCTGTTAATGACGATGGAACACACAAATCGCGTCGCAATTCAATACATCGTCCTCCAGCCGATTTGTCTCCAAGGGTCTATTGCTGCCTCGGGCACATTATTGTCGATCTCCTGTGAGTCTAGATTTTCGAATCCGACGCAAAACTGACAGTTAATTGTAAGGTTCAGAGCCTCTTAATGACAATGGAACACACAAATTGCGTCGCGATTCAATACATCGTCCTCCGGCCGACCTGTCTCCAAGGGTCTATTGCTGTCTCGGGCACCTTATGGTCGATCTCCTGTGAGTCTAGATTTTCGAATCCGACGCAAAACTGACAGTTAATTGTAACGTTCAGAGCCTGTTAATGACGATGGAACACACAAATCGCGTCGCGATTCAATACATCAACCTCCAGCCGACTTGTCTCCAAGGGTCTAGTGCTGCCTCGGGCACCTTATGGTCATTCTCCTGTGAGTCTAGATTTTCGAATCCGACGCAAAACTGACAGTTAATTGTAAGGTTCAGAGCCTGTTAATGACGATGGAAGACACAAATTGCGTCGCGATTCAATACATTGTCCTCCGGCCGACCTGTCTCCAAGGGTCTATTGCTGCCTCGGGCACCTTATGGTCGATCTCCTGTGAGTCTAGATTTTCGAATCCGACGCAAAACTGACAGTTAATTGTAACGTTCAGAGCCTGTTAATGACGATAAACCACACAAATTGCGTCGCGATTCAATAGATCGTCCTCCGGCCGACCTGTCTCCAAGGGTCTATTTCTGCCTCGGGCACCTTAAGGTCGATCTCCTGTGAGTCTAGATTTTCGAATCCGACGCAAAACTGACAGTTAATTGTAACGTTCAGCGCCTGTTAATGACAATGGAACACACAAATCGCGTCGCGATTCAATACATCGTCCTCCGGCCGACCTGTCTCCAAGGGTCTATTGCTACCTCGGGCACCTTATGGTCGATCTCCTGTGAGTCTAGATTTTCGAATCCGACGCAAAACTGACAGTTAATTGTAACGTTCAGAGCCTGTTAATGACGATAAAACACACAAATTGCGTCGCGATTCAATACATCGTCCTCCGGCCGACCTGTCTCCAAGGGTCTATTGCTGCCTCGGGCACCTTAAGGTCGATCTCCTGTGAGTCTAGATTTTCGAATCCGACGCAAAACTGACAGTTAATTGTAAGGTTCAGAGCATCTTAATGACAATGGAACACACAAATCGCGTCGCGATTCAATACATCGTCCTCCGGCCGACCTGTCTCCAAGGGTCTATTGCTGCCTCGGGCACCTTATGGTCGATCTCCTGTGAGTCTAGATTTTCGAATCGAACGCAAAACTGAATGTTAATTGTAAGGTTCAGAGCCTGTTAATGACGATGGAACACACAAATCGCGTCGCGATTCAATACATCGTCCTCCGGCCGACCTGTTTCCAAGGGTCTATTGCTGCCTCGGGCACCTTATGGTCGATCTCCTGTGAGTCTAGATTTTCGAATCCGACGCAAAACTGACAGTTAATTGTAACGTTCAGTGCCTGTTAATGACGATGGAACACACAAATCGCGTCGCGATTCAATACATCGTCCTCCAGCCGACTTGTCTCCAAGGGTCTAGTGCTGCTTCGGACACCTTATGGTCGTTCTCCTGTGAGTCTAGATTTTTCGAATCCGACGCAAAATTGACAGTTAATTGTAAGGTTCAGAGCATCTTAATGACAATGGAACACACTAATCGCGTCGCGATTCAATACATGGTCCTCCGGCCGACCTGTCTCCAAGGGTCTATTGCTGCCTCGGGCACCTTATGGTCGATCTCCTGTGAGTCTAGATTTTCGAATCCGACGCAAACCTGTGAGTTAATTGTAACGTTCAGAGCCTGTAAATGACAATGGAACCCACAAATCGCGTCGCGATTCAATACATCGTCCTCCAGCCGACTTGTCTCCAAGGGTCTAGTGCTGCCTCGGGCACCTTATGGTCGTTCTCCTGTGAGTCTAGATTTTCGAATCCGACGCAAAACTGACAGTTAATTGTAACGTTCAGAGCCTGTTAATGACGATGGAACACACAAATCGCGTCGCGATTCAATACATCGTCCTCCGGCCGACCTGTCTCCAAGGGTCTATTGCTGCCTCGGGCACCTTATGGTCGTTTCCTGTGAGTCTAGATTTTCGAATCCGACGCAAAACTGACAGTTAATTGTAACGTTCAGAGCCAATTAATGGCAATGGAACACACAAATCGCGTCGCGATTCAATACATCGTACTCCGGCCGACCTGTCTCCAAGGGTCTATTGCTGCCTCGGGCACCTTATGGTCGATCTCCTGTGAGTCTAGATTTTCGAATCCGACGCAAAACTGACAGTTAATTGTAAGGTTCAGAGCATCTTAATGACAATGGAACACACAAATCGCGTCGCGATTCAATACATTGTCCTCCGGCCGACCTGTCTCCAAGGGTGTATTGCTGCCTCGGGCACCTTATGGTCGATCTCCTGTGAGTCTAGATTTTCGAATCCGACGCAAAACTGAATGTTAATTGTAAGGTTCAGAGCCTGTTAATGACGATGGAACACACAAATCGCGTCGCGATTCAATACATCGTCCTCCGGGCACCTTATGGTCGATCTCCTGTGAGTCTAGATTTTCGAATCCGACGCAAAACTGACAGTTAATTGTAAGGTTCAGAGCCTCTTAATGACGATGGAACACACAAATTGCGTCGCGTTTCAATACATCGTCCTCCGGCCGACCTGTCTCCAAGGGTCTATTGCTGCCTCGGGCACCTTATGGTCGATCTCCTGTGAGTCTAGATTTTCGAATCCGACACAAAACTGACAGTTAATTGTAACGTTCAGAGCCTGTTAATGACGATGGAACACACAAATCGCGTCGCAATTCAATACATCGTCCTCCGGCCGACCTGTCTCCAAGGGTCTATTGCTGCCTCGGGCACCTTATGGTCGATCTCCTGTGACTCTAGATTTTCGAATCCGACGCAAAACTGACAGTTAATTGTAACGTTCAGAGCCTGTTAATGACGATGGAACACACAAATTGCGTCGCGATTCAATACATCGTCCTCCGGCCGACCTGTCTCCAAGGGTCTATTGCTGCCTCGGGCACCTTATGGTCGTTCTCCTGTGAGTCTAGATTTTCGAATCCGACGCAAAACTGACAGTTAATTGTAACGTTCAGAGCCTGTTAATGACGATGGAACACACAAATCGCGTCGCGATTCAATACATCGTCCTCCGGCCGACCTGTCTCCAAGGGTCTATTGCTGCCTCGGGCACCTTATGGTCGTTTCCTGTGAGTCTAGATTTTCGAATCCGACGCAAAACTGACAGTTAATTGTAACGTTCAGAGCCTGTTAATGACGATGGAACACACAAATTGCGTCGCGATTCAATACATCGTCCTCCAGCCGACTTGTCTCCAAGGGTCTAGTGCTGCCTCGGACACCTTATGGTCGTTCTCCTGTGAGTCTAGATTTTCGAATCCGACGCAAAACTGACAGTTAATTGTAACGTTCAGAGCCAATTAATGGCAATGGAACACACAAATCGCGTCGCGATTCAATACATCGTCCTCCGGCCGACCTGTCTCCAAGGGTCTATTGCTGCCTCGGGCACCTTATGGTCGATCTCCTGTGAGTCTAGATTTTCGAATCCGACGCAAAACTGACAGTTAATTGTAAGGTTCAGAGCATCTTAATGACAATGGAACACACAAATCGCGTCGCGATTCAATACATTGTCCTCCGGCCGACCTGTCTCCAAGGGTCTATTGCTGCCTCGGGCACCTTATGGTCGATCTCCTGTGAGTCTAGATTTTCGAATCCGACGCAAAATTGACAGTTAATTGTAAGGTTCAGAGCATCTTAATGACAATGGAACACACTAATCGCGTCGCGATTCAATACATGGTCCTCCGGCCGACCTGTCTCCAAGGGTCTATTGCTGCCTCGGGCACCTTATGGTCGATCTCCTGTGAGTCTAGATTTTCGAATCCGACGCAAACCTGTGAGTTAATTGTAACGTTCAGAGCCTGTAAATGACAATGGAACCCACAAATCGCGTCGCGATTCAATACATCGTCCTCCAGCCGACTTGTCTCCAAGGGTCTAGTGCTGCCTCGGGCACCTTATGGTCGTTCTCCTGTGAGTCTAGATTTTCGAATCCGACGCAAAACTGACAGTTAATTGTAACGTTCAGAGCCTGTTAATGACGATGGAACACACAAATCGCGTCGCGATTCAATACATCGTCCTCCGGCCGACCTGTCTCCAAGGGTCTATTGCTGCCTCGGGCACCTTATGGTCGTTTCCTGTGAGTCTAGATTTTCGAATCCGACGCAAAACTGACAGTTAATTGTAACGTTCAGAGCCAATTAATGGCAATGGAACACACAAATCGCGTCGCGATTCAATACATCGTCCTCCGGCCGACCTGTCTCCAAGGGTCTATTGCTGCCTCGGGCACCTTATGGTCGTTTCCTGTGAGTCTAGATTTTCGAATCCGACGCAAAACTGACAGTTAATTGTAACGTTCAGAGCCTGTTAATGACGATGGAACACACAAATTGCGTCGCGATTCAATACATCGTCCTCCAGCCGACTTGTCTCCAAGGGTCTAGTGCTGCCTCGGACACCTTATGGTCGTTCTCCTGTGAGTCTAGATTTTCGAATCCGACGCAAAACTGACAGTTAATTGTAACGTTCAGAGCCAATTAATGGCAATGGAACACACAAATCGCGTCGCGATTCAATACATCGTCCTCCGGCCGACCTGTCTCCAAGGGTCTATTGCTGCCTCGGGCACCTTATGGTCGATCTCCTGTGAGTCTAGATTTTCGAATCCGACGCAAAACTGACAGTTAATTGTAAGGTTCAGAGCATCTTAATGACAATGGAACACACAAATCGCGTCGCGATTCAATACATTGTCCTCCGGCCGACCTGTCTCCAAGGGTCTATTGCTGCCTCGGGCACCTTATGGTCGATCTCCTGTGAGTCTAGATTTTCGAATCCGACGCAAAACTGAATGTTAATTGTAAGGTTCAGAGCCTGTTAATGACGATGGAACACACAAATCGCGTCGCGATTCAATACATCGTCCTCCGGCAGACCTGTCTCCAAGGGTCTATTGCTGCCTCGGGCACCTTATGGTCGATCTCCTGTGAGTCTAGATTTTCGAATCCGACGAAAAACTGACAGTTAATTGTAAGGTTCAGAGCCTCTTAATGACGATGGAACACACAAATTGCGTCGCGTTTCAATACATCGTCCTCCGGCCGACCTGTCTCCAAGGGTCTATTGCTGCCTCGGGCACCTTATGGTCGATCTCCTGTGAGTCTAGATTTTCGAATCCGACACAAAACTGACAGTTAATTGTAACGTTCAGAGCCTGTTAATGACGATGGAACACACAAATCGCGTCGCAATTCAATACATCGTCCTCCAGCCGATTTGTCTCCAAGGGTCTATTGCTGCCTCGGGCACATTATGGTCGATCTCCTGTGAGTCTAGATTTTCGAATCCGACGCAAAACTGACAGTTAATTGTAAGGTTCAGAGCCTCTTAATGACAATGGAACACACAAATTGCGTCGCGATTCAATACATCGTCCTCCGGCCGACCTGTCTCCAAGGGTCTATTGCTGTCTCGGGCACCTTATGGTCGATCTCCTGTGAGTCTAGATTTTCGAATCCGACGCAAAACTGACAGTTAATTGTAACGTTCAGAGCCTGTTAATGACGATGGAACACACAAATCGCGTCGCGATTCAATACATCAACCTCCAGCCGACTTGTCTCCAAGGGTCTAGTGCTGCCTCGGGCACCTTATGGTCATTCTCCTGTGAGTCTAGATTTTCGAATCCGACGCAAAACTGACAGTTAATTGTAAGGTTCAGAGCCTGTTAATGACGATGGAAGACACAAATTGCGTCGCGATTCAATACATTGTCCTCCGGCCGACCTGTCTCCAAGGGTCTATTGCTGCCTCGGGCACCTTATGGTCGATCTCCTGTGAGTCTAGATTTTCGAATCCGACGCAAAACTGACAGTTAATTGTAACGTTCAGAGCCTGTTAATGACGATAAACCACACAAATTGCGTCGCGATTCAATAGATCGTCCTCCGGCCGACCTGTCTCCAAGGGTCTATTTCTGCCTCGGGCACCTTAAGGTCGATCTCCTGTGAGTCTAGATTTTCGAATCCGACGCAAAACTGACAGTTAATTGTAACGTTCAGCGCCTGTTAATGACAATGGAACACACAAATCGCGTCGCGATTCAATACATCGTCCTCCGGCCGACCTGTCTCCAAGGGTCTATTGCTACCTCGGGCACCTTGTGGTCGATCTCCTGTGAGTCTAGATTTTCGAATCCGACGCAAAACTGACAGTTAATTGTAACGTTCAGAGCCTGTTAATGACGATAAAACACACAAATTGCGTCGCGATTCAATACATCGTCCTCCGGCCGACCTGTCTCCAAGGGTCTATTGCTGCCTCGGGCACCTTAAGGTCGATCTCCTGTGAGTCTAGATTTTCGAATCCGACGCAAAACTGACAGTTAATTATAACGTTCAGAGCCAATTAATGAGAATGGAACACACAAATCGCGTCGCGATTCAATACATCGTCCTCCGGCCGACCTGTCTCCAAGAGTCTATTGCTGCCTCGGGCACCTTATGGTCGATCTCCTGTGACTCTAGATTTTCGAATCCGACGCAAAACTGACAGTTAATTGTAAGGTTCAGAGCCTGTTCATGACGATGGAACACACATATTGCGTCACGATTCAATACATCGTCCTCCGGCCGACCTGTCTCCAAGGGTCTATTGCTCCCTCGGGCACCTTATGGTCGTTCTCCTGTGACTAGATTTTCCAATCCGACGCCAAACTGACAGTTAATTGTAACGTTCAGAGCCTGTTAATGACGATGGAACACACAAATTGCGTCGCGACTCAATACATCGTCCTCCGGCCGACCTGTCTCCAAGGGTCTATTGCTGCCTCGGGCACCTTATGGTCGATCTCCTGTGAGTCTAGATTTTCGAATCCGACACAAAACTGACAGTTAATTGTAACGTTCAGAGCCTGTTAATGACGATGGAACACACAAATCGCGTCGCAATTCAATACATCGTCCTCCGGCCGACCTGTCTCCAAGGGTCTATTGCTGCCTCGGGCACCTTATGGTCGATCTCCAGTGACTCTAGATTTTCGAATCCGACGCAAAACTGACAGTTAATTGTAACGTTCAGAGCCTGTTAATGACGATGGAACACACAAATTGCGTCGCGATTCAATACATCGTCCTCCGGCCGACCTGTCTCCAAGGGTCTATTGCTGCCTCGGGCACCTTATGGTCGTTCTCCTGTGAGTCTAGATTTTCGAATCCGACGCAAAACTGACAGTTAATTGTAACGTTCAGAGCCTGTTAATGACGATGGAACACACAAATCGCGTCGCGATTCAATACATCGTCCTCCGGCCGACCTGTCTCCAAGGGTCTATTGCTGCCTCGGGCACCTTATGGTCGTTTCCTGTGAGTCTAGATTTTCGAATCCGACGCAAAACTGACAGTTAATTGTAACGTTCAGAGCCTGTTAATGACGATGGAACACACAAATTACGTCGCGATTCAATACATCGTCCTCCAGCCGACTTGTCTCCAAGGGTCTAGTGCTGCCTCGGACACATTATGGTCGTTCTCCTGTGAGTCTAGATTTTCGAATCCGACGCAAAACTGACAGTTAATTGTAACGTTCAGAGCCAATTAATGGCAATGGAACACACAAATCGCGTCGCGATTCAATACATCGTCCTCCGGCCGACCTGTCTCCAAGGGTCTATTGCTGCCTCGGGCACCTTATGGTCGATCTCCTGTGAGTCTAGATTTTCGAATCCGACGCAAAACTGACAGTTAATTGTAAGGTTCAGAGCATCTTAATGACAATGGAACACACAAATCGCGTCGCGATTCAATACATTGTCCTCCGGCCGACCTGTCTCCAAGGGTCTATTGCTGCCTCGGGCACCTTATGGTCGATCTCCTGTGAGTCTAGATTTTCGAATCCGACGCAAAACTGAATGTTAATTGTAAGGTTCAGAGCCTGTTAATGACGATGGAACACACAAATCGCGTCGCGATTCAATACATCGTCCTCCGGCAGACCTGTCTCCAAGGGTCTATTGCTGCCTCGGGCACCTTATGGTCGATCTCCTGTGAGTCTAGATTTTCGAATCCGACGAAAAACTGACAGTTAATTGTAAGGTTCAGAGCCTCTTAATGACGATGGAACACACAAATTGCGTCGCGTTTCAATACATCGTCCTCCGGCCGACCTGTCTCCAAGGGTCTATTGCTGCCTCGGGCACCTTATGGTCGATCTCCTGTGAGTCTAGATTTTCGAATCCGACACAAAACTGACAGTTAATTGTAACGTTCAGAGCCTGTTAATGACGATGGAACACACAAATCGCGTCGCAATTCAATACATCGTCCTCCAGCCGATTTGTCTCCAAGGGTCTATTGCTGCCTCGGGCACATTATGGTCGATCTCCTGTGAGTCTAGATTTTCGAATCCGACGCAAAACTGACAGTTAATTGTAAGGTTCAGAGCATCTTAATGACAATGGAACACACAAATTGCGTCGCGATTCAATACATCGTCCTCCGGCCGACCTGTCTCCAAGGGTCTATTGCTGTCTCGGGCACCTTATGGTCGATCTCCTGTGAGTCTAGATTTTCGAATCCGACGCAAAACTGACAGTTAATTGTAACGTTCAGAGCCTGTTAATGACGATGGAACACACAAATCGCGTCGCGATTCAATACATCAACCTCCAGCCGACTTGTCTCCAAGGGTCTAGTGCTGCCTCGGGCACCTTATGGTCATTCTCCTGTGAGTCTAGATTTTCGAATCCGACGCAAAACTGACAGTTAATTGTAAGGTTCAGAGCCTGTTAATGACGATGGAAGACACAAATTGCGTCGCGATTCAATACATTGTCCTCCGGCCGACCTGTCTCCAAGGGTCTATTGCTGCCTCGGGCACCTTATGGTCGATCTCCTGTGAGTCTAGATTTTCGAATCCGACGCAAAACTGACAGTTAATTGTAACGTTCAGAGCCTGTTAATGACGATAAACCACACAAATTGCGTCGCGATTCAATAGATCGTCCTCCGGCCGACCTGTCTCCAAGGGTTTATTTCTGCCTCGGGCACCTTAAGGTCGATCTCCTGTGAGTCTAGATTTTCGAATCCGACGCAAAACTGACAGTTAATTGTAACGTTCAGCGCCTGTTAATGACAATGGAACACACAAATCGCGTCGCGATTCAATACATCGTCCTCCGGCCGACCTGTCTCCAAGGGTCTATTGCTACCTCGGGCACCTTGTGGTCGATCTCCTGTGAGTCTAGATTTTCGAATCCGACGCAAAACTGACAGTTAATTGTAACGTTCAGAGCCTGTTAATGACGATAAAACACACAAATTGCGTCGCGATTCAATACATCGTCCTCCGGCCGACCTGTCTCCAAGGGTCTATTGCTGCCTCGGGCACCTTAAGGTCGATCTCCTGTGAGTCTAGATTTTCGAATCCGACGCAAAACTGACAGTTAATTGTAACGTTCAGAGCCAATTAATGAGAATGGAACACACAAATCGCGTCGCGATTCAATACATCGTCCTCCGGCCGACCTGTCTCCAAGAGTCTATTGCTGCCTCGGGCACCTTATGGTCGATCTCCTGTGACTCTAGATTTTCGAATCCGACGCAAAACTGACAGTTAATTGTAAGGTTCAGAGCCCGTTCATGACGATGGAACACACATATTGCGTCACGATTCAATACATCGTCCTCCGGCCGACCTGTCTCCAAGGGTCTATTGCTCCCTCGGGCACCTTATGGTCGTTCTCCTGTGACTAGATTTTCGAATCCGACGCCAAACTGACAGTTAATTGTAACGTTCAGAGCCTGTTAATGACGATGGAACACACAAATTGCGTCGCGACTCAATACATCGTCCTCCGGCCGACCTGTCTCCAAGGGTCTATTGCTGCCTCGGGCACCTTATGGTCGATCTCCTGTGACTCTAGATTTTAGAATCCGACGCAAAACTGACAGTTAATTGTAAGGTTCAGAGCCTGTTCATGACAATGGAACACACATATTGCGTCGCGATTCAGTACATCGTCCTCCGGCCGACCTGTCTCCAAGGGTCTATTGCTCCCTCGGGCACCTTATGGTCGTTATCCTGTGACTCTAGATTTTCGAATCCGACGCAAAACTGACAGTTAATTGTAACGTTCAGAGCCTGTTAATGACGATGGAACACACAAATTGCGTCGCGACTCAATACATCGTCCTCCGGCCGACCTGTCTCCAAGGGTCTATTGCTGCCTCGGGCACCTTATGGTCGATCTCCTGTGACTCTAGATTTTCGAATCCGACGCAAAACTGACAGTTAATTGTAACGTTCAGAGCCTGTTAATGACGATGGAACACACAAATTGCGTCGCGATTCAATACATCGTCCTCCGGCCGACCTGTCTCCAAGGGTCTATTGCTGCCTCGGGCACCTTATGGTCGTTCTCCTGTGAGTCTAGATTTTCGAATCCGACGCAAAACTGACAGTTAATTGTAACGTTCAGAGCCTGTTAATGACGATGGAACACACAAATCGCGTCGCGATTCAATACATCGTCCTCCGGCCGACCTGTCTCCAAGGGTCTATTGCTGCCTCGGGCACCTTATGGTCGTTTCCTGTGAGTCTAGATTTTCGAATCCGACGCAAAACTGACAGTTAATTGTAACGTTCAGAGCCTGTTAATGACGATGGAACACACAAATTGCGTCGCGATTCAATACATCGTCCTCCAGCCGACTTGTCTCCAAGGGTCTAGTGCTGCCTCGGACACCTTATGGTCGTTCTCCTGTGAGTCTAGATTTTCGAATCCGACGCAAAACTGACAGTTAATTGTAACGTTCAGAGCCAATTAATGGCAATGGAACACACAAATCGCGTCGCGATTCAATACATCGTCCTCCGGCCGACCTGTCTCCAAGGGTCTATTGCTGCCTCGGGCACCTTATGGTCGATCTCCTGTGAGTCTAGATTTTCGAATCCGACGCAAAACTGACAGTTAATTGTAAGGTTCAGAGCATCTTAATGACAATGGAACACACAAATCGCGTCGCGATTCAATACATTGTCCTCCGGCCGACCTGTCTCCAAGGGTCTATTGCTGCCTCGGGCACCTTATGGTCGATCTCCTGTGAGTCTAGATTTTCGAATCCGACGCAAAACTGAATGTTAATTGTAAGGTTCAGAGCCTGTTAATGACGATGGAACACACAAATCGCGTCGCGATTCAATACATCGTCCTCCGGCAGACCTGTCTCCAAGGGTCTATTGCTGCCTCGGGCACCTTATGGTCGATCTCCTGTGAGTCTAGATTTTCGAATCCGACGAAAAACTGACAGTTAATTGTAAGGTTCAGAGCCTCTTAATGACGATGGAACACACAAATTGCGTCGCGTTTCAATACATCGTCCTCCGGCCGACCTGTCTCCAAGGGTCTATTGCTGCCTCGGGCACCTTATGGTCGATCTCCTGTGAGTCTAGATTTTCGAATCCGACACAAAACTGACAGTTAATTGTAACGTTCAG
Source organism: Schistocerca nitens (assembly GCF_023898315.1). NCBI lineage: Eukaryota > Metazoa > Arthropoda > Insecta > Orthoptera > Acrididae > Schistocerca > Schistocerca nitens. Next base: position 759,751,133 of record NC_064619.1, read on the forward strand.
AGCCTGTTAATGACGATGGAACACACAAATCGCGTCGCAATTCAATACATCGTCCTCCAGCCGATTTGTCTCCAAGGGTCTATTGCTGCCTCGGGCACATTATGGTCGATCTCCTGTGAGTCTAGATTTTCGAATCCGACGCAAAACTGACAGTTAATTGTAACGTTCAGAGCCTGTTAATGACGATGGAACACACAAATCGCGTCGCGATTCAATACATCAACCTCCAGCCGACTTGTCTCCAAGGTTCTAGTGCTGCCTCGGGCACCTTATGGTCATTCTCCTGTGAGTCTAGATTTTCGAATCCGACGCAAAACTGACAGTTAATTGTAAGGTTCAGAGCCTGTTAATGACGATGGAAGACACAAATTGCGTCGCGATTCAATACATTGTCCTCCGGCCGACCTGTCTCCAAGGGTCTATTGCTGCCTCGGGCACCTTATGGTCGATCTCCTGTGAGTCTAGATTTTCGAATCCGACGCAAAACTGACAGTTAATTGTAACGTTCAGAGCCTGTTAATGACGATAAACCACACAAATTGCGTCGCGATTCAATAGATCGTCCTCCGGCCGACCTGTCTCCAAGGGTCTATTTCTGCCTCGGGCACCTTAAGGTCGATCTCCTGTGAGTCTAGATTTTCGAATCCGACGCAAAACTGACAGTTAATTGTAACGTTCAGCGCCTGTTAATGACAATGGAACACACAAATCGCGTCGCGATTCAATACATCGTCCTCCGGCCGACCTGTCTCCAAGGGTCTATTGCTACCTCGGGCACCTTGTGGTCGATCTCCTGTGAGTCTAGATTTTCGAATCCGACGCAAAACTGACAGTTAATTGTAACGTTCAGAGCCTGTTAATGACGATAAAACACACAAATTGCGTCGCGATTCAATACATCGTCCTCCGGCCGACCTGTCTCCAAGGGTCTATTGCTGCCTCGGGCACCTTAAGGTCGATCTCCTGTGAGTCTAGATTTTCGAATCCGACGCAAAACTGACAGTTAATTGTAACGTTCAGAGCCAATTAATGAGAATGGAACACACAAATCGCGTCGCGATTCAATACATCGTCCTCCGGCCGACCTGTCTCCAAGAGTCTATTGCTGCCTCGGGCACCTTATGGTCGATCTCCTGTGACTCTAGATTTTCGAATCCGACGCAAAACTGACAGTTAATTGTAAGGTTCAGAGCCTGTTCATGACGATGGAACACACATATTGCGTCACGATTCAATACATCGTCCTCCGGCCGACCTGTCTCCAAGGGTCTATTGCTCCCTCGGGCACCTTATGGTCGTTCTCCTGTGACTAGATTTTCGAATCCGACGCCAAACTGACAGTTAATTGTAACGTTCAGAGCCTGTTAATGACGATGGAACACACAAATTGCGTCGCGACTCAATACATCGTCCTCCGGCCGACCTGTCTCCAAGGGTCTATTGCTGCCTCGGGCACCTTACGGTCGATCTCCTGTGAGTCTAGATTTTCGAATCCGACACAAAATTGACAGTTAATTGTAACGTTCAGAGCCTGTTAATGACGATGGAACACACAAATCGCGTCGCAATTCAATACATCGTCCTCCGGCCGACCTGTCTCCAAGGGTCTATTGCTGCCTCGGGCACCTTATGGTCGATCTCCTGTGACTCTAGATTTTCGAATCCGACGCAAAACTGACAGTTAATTGTAACGTTCAGAGCCTGTTAATGACGATGGAACACACAAATTGCGTCGCGATTCAATACATCGTCCTCCGGCCGACCTGTCTCCAAGGGTCTATTGCTGCCTCGGGCACCTTATGGTCGTTCTCCTGTGAGTCTAGATTTTCGAATCCGACGCAAAACTGACAGTTAATTGTAACGTTCAGAGCCTGTTAATGACGATGGAACACACAAATCGCGTCGCGATTCAATACATCGTCCTCCGGCCGACCTGTCTCCAAGGGTCTATTGCTGCCTCGGGCACCTTATGGTCGTTTCCTGTGAGTCTAGATTTTCGAATCCGACGCAAAACTGACAGTTAATTGTAACGTTCAGAGCCTGTTAATGACGATGGAACACACAAATTACGTCGCGATTCAATACATCGTCCTCCAGCCGACTTGTCTCCAAGGGTCTAGTGCTGCCTCGGACACCTTATGGTCGTTCTCCTGTGAGTCTAGATTTTCGAATCCGACGCAAAACTGACAGTTAATTGTAACGTTCAGAGCCAATTAATGGCAATGGAACACACAAATCGCGTCGCGATTCAATACATCGTCCTCCGGCCGACCTGTCTCCAAGGGTCTATTGCTGCCTCGGGCACCTTATGGTCGATCTCCTGTGAGTCTAGATTTTCGAATCCGACGCAAAACTGACAGTTAATTGTAAGGTTCAGAGCATCTTAATGACAATGGAACACACAAATCGCGTCGCGATTCAATACATTGTCCTCCGGCCGACCTGTCTCCAAGGGTCTATTGCTGCCTCGGGCACGTTATGGTCGATCTCCTGTGAGTCTAGATTTTCGAATCCGACGCAAAACTGAATGTTAATTGTAAGGTTCAGAGCCTGTTAATGACGATGGAACACACAAATCGCGTCGCGATTCAATACGTCGTCCTCCGGCAGACCTGTCTCCAAGGGTCTATTGCTGCCTCGGGCACCTTATGGTCGATCTCCTGTGAGTCTAGATTTTCGAATCCGACGAAAAACTGACAGTTAATTGTAAGGTTCAGAGCCTCTTAATGACGATGGAACACACAAATTGCGTCGCGTTTCAATACATCGTCCTCCGGCCGACCTGTCTCCAAGGGTCTATTGCTGCCTCGGGCACCTTATGGTCGATCTCCTGTGAGTCTAGATTTTCGCATCCGACACAAAACTGACAGTTAATTGTAACGTTCAGAGCCTGTTAATGACGATGGAACACACAAATCGCGTCGCAATTCAATACATCGTCCTCCAGCCGATTTGTCTCCAAGGGTCTATTGCTGCCTCGGGCACATTATGGTCGATCTCCTGTGAGTCTAGATTTTCGAATCCGACGCAAAACTGACAGTTAATTGTAAGGTTCAGAGCCTCTTAATGACAATGGAACACACAAATTGCGTCGCGATTCAATACATCGTCCTCCGGCCGACCTGTCTCCAAGGGTCTATTGCTGTCTCGGGCACCTTATGGTCGATCTCCTGTGAGTCTAGATTTTCGAATCCGACGCAAAACTGACAGTTAATTGTAACGTTCAGAGCCTGTTAATGACGATGGAACACACAAATCGCGTCGCGATTCAATACATCAACCTCCAGCCGACTTGTCTCCAAGGGTCTAGTGCTGCCTCGGGCACCTTATGGTCATTCTCCTGTGAGTCTAGATTTTCGAATCCGACGCAAAACTGACAGTTAATTGTAAGGTTCAGAGCCTGTTAATGACGATGGAAGACACAAATTGCGTCGCGATTCAATACATTGTCCTCCGGCCGACCTGTCTCCAAGGGTCTATTGCTGCCTCGGGCACCTTATGGTCGATCTCCTGTGAGTCTAGATTTTCGAATCCGACGCAAAACTGACAGTTAATTGTAACGTTCAGAGCCTGTTAATGACGATAAACCACACAAATTGCGTCGCGATTCAATAGATCGTCCTCCGGCCGACCTGTCTCCAAGGGTTTATTTCTGCCTCGGGCACCTTAAGGTCGATCTCCTGTGAGTCTAGATTTTCGAATCCGACGCAAAACTGACAGTTAATTGTAACGTTCAGCGCCTGTTAATGACAATGGAACACACAAATCGCGTCGCGATTCAATACATCGTCCTCCGGCCGACCTGTCTCCAAGGGTCTATTGCTACCTCGGGCACCTTGTGGTCGATCTCCTGTGAGTCTAGATTTTCGAATCCGACGCAAAACTGACAGTTAATTGTAACGTTCAGAGCCTGTTAATGACGATAAAACACACAAATTGCGTCGCGATTCAATACATCGTCCTCCGGCCGACCTGTCTCCAAGGGTCTATTGCTGCCTCGGGCACCTTAAGGTCGATCTCCTGTGAGTCTAGATTTTCGAATCCGACGCAAAACTGACAGTTAATTGTAACGTTCAGAGCCAATTAATGAGAATGGAACACACAAATCGCGTCGCGATTCAATACATCGTCCTCCGGCCGACCTGTCTCCAAGAGTCTATTGCTGCCTCGGGCACCTTATGGTCGATCTCCTGTGACTCTAGATTTTCGAATCCGACGCAAAACTGACAGTTAATTGTAAGGTTCAGAGCCCGTTCATGACGATGGAACACACATATTGCGTCACGATTCAATACATCGTCCTCCGGCCGACCTGTCTCCAAGGGTCTATTGCTCCCTCGGGCACCTTATGGTCGTTCTCCTGTGACTAGATTTTCGAATCCGACGCCAAACTGACAGTTAATTGTAACGTTCAGAGCCTGTTAATGACGATGGAACACACAAATTGCGTCGCGACTCAATACATCGTCCTCCGGCCGACCTGTCTCCAAGGGTCTATTGCTGCCTCGGGCACCTTATGGTCGATCTCCTGTGACTCTAGATTTTAGAATCCGACGCAAAACTGACAGTTAATTGTAAGGTTCAGAGCCTGTTAATGACAATGGAACACACATATTGCGTCGCGATTCAGTACATCGTCCTCCGGCCGACCTGTCTCCAAGGGTCTATTGCTCCCTCGGGCACCTTATGGTCGTTATCCTGTGACTCTAGATTTTCGAATCCGACGCAAAACTGACAGTTAATTGTAACGTTCAGAGCCTGTTAATGACGATGGAACACACAAATTGCGTCGCGACTCAATACATCGTCCTCCGGCCGACCTGTCTCCAAGGGTCTATTGCTGCCTCGGGCACCTTATGGTCGATCTCCTGTGACTCTAGATTTTCGAATCCGACGCAAAACTGACAGTTAATTGTAACGTTCAGAGCCTGTTAATGACGATGGAACACACAAATTGCGTCGCGATTCAATACATCGTCCTCCGGCCGACCTGTCTCCAAGGGTCTATTGCTGCCTCGGGCACCTTATGGTCGTTCTCCTGTGAGTCTAGATTTTCGAATCCGACGCAAAACTGACAGTTAATTGTAACGTTCAGAGCCTGTTAATGACGATGGAACACACAAATCGCGTCGCGATTCAATACATCGTCCTCCGGCCGACCTGTCTCCAAGGGTCTATTGCTGCCTCGGGCACCTTATGGTCGTTTCCTGTGAGTCTAGATTTTCGAATCCGACGCAAAACTGACAGTTAATTGTAACGTTCAGAGCCTGTTAATGACGATGGAACACACAAATTGCGTCGCGATTCAATACATCGTCCTCCAGCCGACTTGTCTCCAAGGGTCTAGTGCTGCCTCGGACACCTTATGGTCGTTCTCCTGTGAGTCTAGATTTTCGAATCCGACGCAAAACTGACAGTTAATTGTAACGTTCAGAGCCAATTAATGGCAATGGAACACACAAATCGCGTCGCGATTCAATACATCGTCCTCCGGCCGACCTGTCTCCAAGGGTCTATTGCTGCCTCGGGCACCTTATGGTCGATCTCCTGTGAGTCTAGATTTTCGAATCCGACGCAAAACTGACAGTTAATTGTAAGGTTCAGAGCATCTTAATGACAATGGAACACACAAATCGCGTCGCGATTCAATACATTGTCCTCCGGCCGACCTGTCTCCAAGGGTCTATTGCTGCCTCGGGCACCTTATGGTCGATCTCCTGTGAGTCTAGATTTTCGAATCCGACGCAAAACTGAATGTTAATTGTAAGGTTCAGAGCCTGTTAATGACGATGGAACACACAAATCGCGTCGCGATTCAATACATCGTCCTCCGGCAGACCTGTCTCCAAGGGTCTATTGCTGCCTCGGGCACCTTATGGTCGATCTCCTGTGAGTCTAGATTTTCGAATCCGACGAAAAACTGACAGTTAATTGTAAGGTTCAGAGCCTCTTAATGACGATGGAACACACAAATTGCGTCGCGTTTCAATACATCGTCCTCCGGCCGACCTGTCTCCAAGGGTCTATTGCTGCCTCGGGCACCTTATGGTCGATCTCCTGTGAGTCTAGATTTTCGAATCCGACACAAAACTGACAGTTAATTGTAACGTTCAGAGCCTGTTAATGACGATGGAACACACAAATCGCGTCGCGATTCAATACATCAACCTCCAGCCGACTTGTCTCCAAGGGTCTAGTGCTGCCTCGGGCACCTTATGGTCATTCTCCTGTGAGTCTAGATTTTCGAATCCGACGCAAAACTGACAGTTAATTGTAAGGTTCAGAGCCTGTTAATGACGATGGAAGACACAAATTGCGTCGCGATTCAATACATTGTCCTCCGGCCGACCTGTCTCCAAGGGTCTATTGCTGCCTCGGGCACCTTATGGTCGATCTCCTGTGAGTCTAGATTTTCGAATCCGACGCAAAACTGACAGTTAATTGTAACGTTCAGAGCCTGTTAATGACGATAAACCACACAAATTGCGTCGCGATTCAATAGATCGTCCTCCGGCCGACCTGTCTCCAAGGGTCTATTTCTGCCTCGGGCACCTTAAGGTCGATCTCCTGTGAGTCTAGATTTTCGAATCCGACGCAAAACTGACAGTTAATTGTAACGTTCAGCGCCTGTTAATGACAATGGAACACACAAATCGCGTCGCGATTCAATACATCGTCCTCCGGCCGACCTGTCTCCAAGGGTCTATTGCTACCTCGGGCACCTTGTGGTCGATCTCCTGTGAGTCTAGATTTTCGAATCCGACGCAAAACTGACAGTTAATTGTAACGTTCAGAGCCTGTTAATGACGATAAAACACACAAATTGCGTCGCGATTCAATACATCGTCCTCCGGCCGACCTGTCTCCAAGGGTCTATTGCTGCCTCGGGCACCTTAAGGTCGATCTCCTGTGAGTCTAGATTTTCGAATCCGACGCAAAACTGACAGTTAATTGTAACGTTCAGAGCCAATTAATGAGAATGGAACACACAAATCGCGTCGCGATTCAATACATCGTCCTCCGGCCGACCTGTCTCCAAGAGTCTATTGCTGCCTCGGGCACCTTATGGTCGATCTCCTGTGACTCTAGATTTTCGAATCCGACGCAAAACTGACAGTTAATTGTAAGGTTCAGAGCCTGTTAATGACGATGGAACACACATATTGCGTCACGATTCAATACATCGTCCTCCGGCCGACCTGTCTCCAAGGGTCTATTGCTCCCTCGGGCACCTTATGGTCGTTCTCCTGTGACTAGATTTTCGAATCCGACGCAAAACTGACAGTTAATTGTAACGTTCAGAGCCTGTTAATGACGATGGAACACACAAATTGCGTCGCGACTCAATACATCGTCCTCCGGCCGACCTGTCTCCAAGGGTCTATTGCTGCCTCGGGCACCTTATGGTCGATCTCCTGTGAGTCTAGATTTTCGAATCCGACACAAAACTGACAGTTAATTGTAACGTTCAGAGCCTGTTAATGACGATGGAACACACAAATCGCGTCGCAATTCAATACATCGTCCTCCGGCCGACCTGTCTCCAAGGGTCTATTGCTGCCTCGGGCACCTTATGGTCGATCTCCTGTGACTCTAGATTTTCGAATCCGACGCAAAACTGACAGTTCATTGTAACGTTCAGAGCCTGTTAATGACGATGGAACACACAAATTGCGTCGCGATTCAATACATCGTCCTCCGGCCGACCTGTCTCCAAGGGTCTATTGCTGCCTCGGGCACCTTATGGTCGTTCTCCTGTGAGTCTAGATTTTCGAATCCGACGCAAAACTGACAGTTAATTGTAACGTTCAGAGCCTGTTAATGACGATGGAACACACAAATCGCGTCGCGATTCAATACATCGTCCTCCGGCCGACCTGTCTCCAAGGGTCTATTGCTGCCTCGGGCACCTTATGGTCGTTTCCTGTGAGTCTAGATTTTCGAATCCGACGCAAAACTGACAGTTAATTGTAACGTTCAGAGCCTGTTAATGACGATGGAACACACAAATTACGTCGCGATTCAATACATCGTCCTCCAGCCGACTTGTCTCCAAGGGTCTAGTGCTGCCTCGGACACCTTATGGTCGTTCTCCTGTGAGTCTAGATTTTCGAATCCGACGCAAAACTGACAGTTAATTGTAACGTTCAGAGCCAATTAATGGCAATGGAACACACAAATCGCGTCGCGATTCAATACATCGTCCTCCGGCCGACCTGTCTCCAAGGGTCTATTGCTGCCTCGGGCACCTTATGGTCGATCTCCTGTGAGTCTAGATTTTCGAATCCGACGCAAAACTGACAGTTAATTGTAAGGTTCAGAGCATCTTAATGACAATGGAACACACAAATCGCGTCGCGATTCAATACATTGTCCTCCGGCCGACCTGTCTCCAAGGGTCTATTGCTGCCTCGGGCACCTTATGGTCGATCTCCTGTGAGTCTAGATTTTCGAATCCGACGCAAAACTGAATGTTAATTGTAAGGTTCAGAGCCTGTTAATGACGATGGAACACACAAATCGCGTCGCGATTCAATACATCGTCCTCCGGCAGACCTGTCTCCAAGGGTCTATTGCTGCCTCGGGCACCTTATGGTCGATCTCCTGTGAGTCTAGATTTTCGAATCCGACGAAAAACTGACAGTTAATTGTAAGGTTCAGAGCCTCTTAATGACGATGGAACCCACAAATTGCGTCGCGTTTCAATACATCGTCCTCCGGCCGACCTGTCTCCAAGGGTCTATTGCTGCCTCGGGCACCTTATGGTCGATCTCCTGTGAGTCTAGATTTTCGAATCCGACACAAAACTGACAGTTAATTGTAACGTTCAGAGCCTGTTAATGACGATGGAACACACAAATCGCGTCGCAATTCAATACATCGTCCTCCAGCCGATTTGTCTCCAAGGGTCTATTGCTGCCTCGGGCACATTATGGTCGATCTCCTGTGAGTCTAGATTTTCGAATCCGACGCAAAACTGACAGTTAATTGTAAGGTTCAGAGCCTCTTAATGACAATGGAACACACAAATTGCGTCGCGATTCAATACATCGTCCTCCGGCCGACCTGTCTCCAAGGGTCTATTGCTGTCTCGGGCACCTTATGGTCGATCTCCTGTGAGTCTAGATTTTCGAATCCGACGCAAAACTGACAGTTAATTGTAACGTTCAGAGCCTGTTAATGACGATGGAACACACAAATCGCGTCGCGATTCAATACATCAACCTCCAGCCGACTTGTCTCCAAGGGTCTAGTGCTGCCTCGGGCACCTTATGGTCATTCTCCTGTGAGTCTAGATTTTCGAATCCGACGCAAAACTGACAGTTAATTGTAAGGTTCAGAGCCTGTTAATGACGATGGAAGACACAAATTGCGTCGCGATTCAATACATTGTCCTCCGGCCGACCTGTCTCCAAGGGTCTATTGCTGCCTCGGGCACCTTATGGTCGATCTCCTGTGAGTCTAGATTTTCGAATCCGACGCAAAACTGACAGTTAATTGTAACGTTCAGAGCCTGTTAATGACGATAAACCACACAAATTGCGTCGCGATTCAATAGATCGTCCTCCGGCCGACCTGTCTCCAAGGGTTTATTTCTGCCTCGGGCACCTTAAGGTCGATCTCCTGTGAGTCTAGATTTTCGAATCCGACGCAAAACTGACAGTTAATTGTAACGTTCAGCGCCTGTTAATGACAATGGAACACACAAATCGCGTCGCGATTCAATACATCGTCCTCCGGCCGACCTGTCTCCAAGGGTCTATTGCTACCTCGGGCACCTTGTGGTCGATCTCCTGTGAGTCTAGATTTTCGAATCCGACGCAAAACTGACAGTTAATTGTAACGTTCAGAGCCTGTTAATGACGATAAAACACACAAATTGCGTCGCGATTCAATACATCGTCCTCCGGCCGACCTGTCTCCAAGGGTCTATTGCTGCCTCGGGCACCTTAAGGTCGATCTCCTGTGAGTCTAGATTTTCGAATCCGACGCAAAACTGACAGTTAATTGTAACGTTCAGAGCCAATTAATGAGAATGGAACACACAAATCGCGTCGCGATTCAATACATCGTCCTCCGGCCGACCTGTCTCCAAGAGTCTATTGCTGCCTCGGGCACCTTATGGTCGATCTCCTGTGACTCTAGATTTTCGAATCCGACGCAAAACTGACAGTTAATTGTAAGGTTCAGAGCCCGTTCATGACGATGGAACACACATATTGCGTCACGATTCAATACATCGTCCTCCGGCCGACCTGTCTCCAAGGGTCTATTGCTCCCTCGGGCACCTTATGGTCGTTCTCCTGTGACTAGATTTTCGAATCCGACGCCAAACTGACAGTTAATTGTAACGTTCAGAGCCTGTTAATGACGATGGAACACACAAATTGCGTCGCGACTCAATACATCGTCCTCCGGCCGACCTGTCTCCAAGGGTCTATTGCTGCCTCGGGCACCTTATGGTCGATCTCCTGTGACTCTAGATTTTAGAATCCGACGCAAAACTGACAGTTAATTGTAAGGTTCAGAGCCTGTTCATGACGATGGAACACACATATTGCGTCGCGATTCAGTACATCGTCCTCCGGCCGACCTGTCTCCAAGGGTCTATTGCTCCCTCGGGCACCTTATGGTCGTTATCCTGTGACTCTAGATTTTCGAATCCGACGCAAAACTGACAGTTAATTGTAACGTTCAGAGCCTGTTAATGACGATGGAACACACAAATTGCGTCGCGACTCAATACATCGTCCTCCGGCCGACCTGTCTCCAAGGGTCTATTGCTGCCTCGGGCACCTTATGGTCGATCTCCTGTGACTCTAGATTTTCGAATCCGACGCAAAACTGACAGTTAATTGTAACGTTCAGAGCCTGTTAATGACGATGGAACACACAAATTGCGTCGCGATTCAATACATCGTCCTCCGTCCGACCTGTCTCCAATGGTCTATTGCTGCCTCGGGCACCTTATGGTCGATCTCCTGTGACTCTAGATTTTCGAATCCGACGCAAAACTGACAGTTAATTGTAACGTTCAGAGCCTGTTCATGACGATGGAACACACAAATTGCGTCGCGATTCAATACATCGTCCTCCGGCCCACCTGTCTCCAAGGGTCTATTGCTGCCTCGGGCACCTTATGGTCGTTCTCCTGTGAGTCTAGATTTTCGAATCCGACGCAAAACTGACAGTTAATTGTAACGTTCAGAGCCTGTTCATGACGATGGAACACACAAATCGCGTCGCGATTCAATACATCGTCCTCCGGCCGACCTGTCTCCAAAGGTCTATTGCTGCCTCGGGCACCTTATGGTCGTTTCCTGTGAGTCTAGATTTTCGAATCCGACGCAAAACTGACAGTTAATTGTAACGTTCAGAGCCTGTTAATGACGATGGAACACACAAATTGCGTCGCGATTCAATACATCGTCCTCCAGCCGACTTGTCTCCAAGGGTCTAGTGCTGCCTCGGACACCTTATGGTCGTTCTCCTGTGAGTCTAGATTTTCGAATCCGACGCAAAACTGACAGTTAATTGTAACGTTCAGAGCCAATTAATGGCAATGGAACACACAAATCGCGTCGCGATTCAATACATCGTCCTCCGGCCGACCTGTCTCCAAGGGTCTATTGCTGCCTCGGGCACCTTATGGTCGATCTCCTGTGAGTCTAGATTTTCGAATCCGACGCAAAACTGACAGTTAATTGTAAGGTTCAGAGCATCTTAATGACAATGGAACACACAAATCGCGTCGCGATTCAATACATCGTCCTCCGGCCGACCTGTCTCCAAGGGTCTATTGCTGCCTCGGGCACCTTATGGTCGATCTCCTGTGAGTCTAGATTTTCGAATCCGACGCAAAACTGAATGTTAATTGTAAGGTTCAGAGCCTGTTAATGACGATGGAACACACAAATCGCGTCGCGATTCAATACATCGTCCTCCGGCAGACCTGTCTCCAAGGGTCTATTGCAGCCTCGGGCACCTTATGGTCGATCTCCTGTGAGTCTAGATTTTCGAATCCGACGCAAAACTGACAGTTAATTGTAAGGTTCAGAGCCTCTTAATGACGATGGAACACACAAATTGCGTCGCGTTTCAATACATCGTCCTCCGGCCGACCTGTCTCCAAGGGTCTATTGCTGCCTCGGGCACCTTATGGTCGATCTCCTGTGAGTCTAGATTTTCGAATCCGACACAAAACTGACAGTTAATTGTAACGTTCAGAGCCTGTTAATGACGATGGAACACACAAATCGCGTCGCAATTCAATACATCGTCCTCCAGCCGATTTGTCTCCAAGGGTCTAGTGCTGCCTCGGGCACCTTATGGTCGTTCCTCTGTGAGTCTAGATTTTCGAATCCGACGCAAAACTGACAGATAATTGTAAGGTTCAGAGCCTCTTAATGACGATGGAACACACAAATTGCGTCGCGATTCAATACATCGTCCTCCGGCCGACCTGTCTCCAAGGGTCTATTGCTGCCTCGGGCACCTTATGGTCGATCTCCTGTGAGTCTAGATTTTCGAATCCGACGCAAAACTGACAGTTAATTGTAACGTTCAGTGCCTGTTAATGACGATGGAACACACAAATTGCGTCGCGATTCAATACATCGTCCTCCAGCCGACTTGTCTCCAAGGGTCTAGTGCTGCTTCGGACACCTTATGGTCGTTCTCCTGTGAGTCTAGATTTTTCGAATCCGACGCAAAATTGAGAGTTAATTGTAAGGTTCAGAGCATCTTAATGACAATGGAACACACAAATCGCGTCGCGATTCAATACATGGTCCTCCGGCCGACCTGTCTCCAAGGGTCTATTGCTGCCTCGGGCACCTTATGTTCGATCTCCTGTGAGTCTAGATTTTCGAATCCGACGCAAAACTGACAGTTAATTGTAACGTTCAGAGACTGTTAATGACGATGGAACACAGAAATCACGTCGCGATTCAACACATCAACCTCCAGCCGACTTGTCTCCAAGGGTCTAGTGCTGCCTCGGGCACCTTATGGTCATTCTCCTGTGAGTCTAGATTTTCGAATCCGACGCAAAACTGACAGTTAATTGTAAGGTTCAGAGCCTGTTAATGACGATGGAAGACACAAATTGCGTCGCGATTCAATACATTGTCCTCCGGCCGACCTGTCTCCAAGGGTCTATTTCTGCCTCGGGCACCTTATGGTCGATCTCCTGTGAGTCTAGATTTTCGAATCCGACGCAAAACTGACAGTTAATTGTAACGTTCAGAGCCTGTTAATGACGATAAAACACACAAATTGCGTCGCGATTCAATACATCGTCCTCCGGCCGTCCTGTCTCCAAGGGTCTATTGCTGCCTCGGGCACCTTAAGGTCGATCTCCTGTGAGTCTAGATTTTCGAATCCGACGCAGAACTGACAGTTAATTGTAACGTTCAGCGCCTGTTAATGACAATGGAACACACAAATCGCGTCGCGATTCAATACATCGTCCTCCGGCCGACCTGTCTCCAAGGGTCTATTGCTGCCTCGGGCACCTTATGGTCGATCTCCTGTGAGTCTAGATTTTCGAATCCGACGCAAAACTGACAGTTAATTGTAACGTTCAGAGCCTGTTAATGACGATGGAACACACAAATTGCGTCGCGATTCAATACATCGTCCTCCGGCCGAACTGTCTCCAAGGGTCTATTGCTGCCTCGGGCACCTTAAGGTCGATCTCCTGTGAGTCTAGATTTTCGAATCCGACGCAAAACTGACAGTTAATTGTAACGTTCAGAGCCAATTAATGAGAATGTAACACACAAATCGCGTCGCGATTCAATACATCGTCCTCCGGCCGACCTGTCTCCAAGAGTCTATTGCTGCCTCGGGCAGCTTATGGTCGATCTCCTGTGACTCTAGATTTTCGAATCCGACGCAAAACTGACAGTTAATTGTAAGGTTCAGAGCCTGTTCATGACGATGGAACACACATATTGCGTCGCGATTCAATACATCGTCCTCCGGCCGACCTGTCTCCAAGGGTCTATTGCTCCCTCGGGCACCTTATGGTCGTTCTCCTGTGACTCTAGATTTTCGAATCCGACGCAAAACTGACAGTTAATTGTAACGTTCAGAGCCTGTTAATGACGATGGAACACACAAATTGCGTCGCGACTCAATACATCGTCCTCCGGCCGACCTGTCTCCAAGGGTCTATTGCTGCCTCGGGCACCTTATGGTCGATCTCCTGTGACTCTAGATTTTCGAATCCGACGCAAAACTGACAGTTAATTGTAACGTTCAGAGCCTGTTAATGACGATGGAACACACAAATTGCGTCGCGATTCAATACATCGTCCTCCGTCCGATCTGTCTCCAAGGGTCTATTGCTGCCTCGGGCGCCTTATGGTCGATCTCCTGTGAGTCTAGATTTTCGAATCCGACGCAAAACTGACAGTTAATTGTAACGTTCAGAGCCTGTTCATGACGATGGAACACACAAATTGCGTCGCGATTCAATACATCGTCCTCCGGCCGACCTGTCTCCAAGGGTCTATTGCTGCCTCGGGCACCTTATGGTCTTTCTCCTGTGAGTCTAGATTTTCGAATCCGACGCAAAACTGACAGTTAATTGTAACGTTCAGAGCCTGTTAATGACGATGGAACACACAAATCGCGTCGCGATTCAATACATCGTCCTCCGGCCGACCTGTCTCCAAGGGTCTATTGCTGCCTCGGGCACCTTATTGTCGTTTCCTGTGAGTCTAGATTTTCGAATCCGACGCAAAACTGACAGTTAATTGTAACGTTCAGAGCCTGTTAATGACGATAAAACACACGAATTGCGTCGCGATTCAATACATTGTCCTCCAGCCGACTTGTCTCCAAGGGTCTAGTGCTGCCTCGGACACCTTATGGTCGTTCTCCTGTGAGTCTAGATTTTCGAATCCGACGCAAAACTGACAGTTAATTGTAACGTTCAGATCCAATTAATGGCAATGGAACACACAAATCGCGTCGCGATTCAATACATCGTCCTCCGGCCGACCTGTCTCCAAGGGTCTATTGCTGCCTCGGGCACCTTATGGTCGATCTCCTGTGAGTCTAGATTTTCGAATCCGACGCAAAACTGACAGTTAATTGTAAGGTTCAGAGCATCTTAATGACAATGGAACACACAAATCGCGTCGCGATTCAATACATCGTCCTCCGGCCGACCTGTCTCCAAGGGTCTATTGCTGCCTCGGGCACCTTATGGTCGATCTCCTGTGAGTCTAGATTTTCGAATCCGACGCAAAACTGAATGTTAATTGTAAGGTTCAGAGCCTGTTAATGACGATGGAACACACAAATCGTGTCGCGATTCAATACATCGTCCTCCGGCAGACCTGTCTCCAAGGGTCTATTGCTGCCTCGGGCACCTTATGGTCGATCTCCTGTGAGTCTAGATTTTCGAATCCGACGCAAAACTGACAGTTAATTGTAAGGTTCAGAGCCTCTTAATGACGATGGAACACACAATTTGCGTCGCGTTTCAATACATCGTCCTCCGGCCGACCTGTCTCCATGGGTCTATTGCTGCCTCGGGCACCTTATGGTCGATCTCCTGTGAGTCTAGATTTTCGAATCCGACGCAAAACTGACAGTTAATTGTAACGTTCAGAGCCTGTTAATGACGATGGAACACACAAATCGCGTCGCAATTCAATACATCGTCCTCCAGCCGATTTGTCTCCAAGGGTCTAGTGCTGCCTCGGGCACCTTATGGTCGTTCCTCTGTGAGTCTAGATTTTCGAATCCGACGCAAAACTGACAGTTAATTGTATGGTTCAGAGCCTCTTAATGACGATGGAACACACAAATTGCGTCGCGATTCAATACATCGTCCTCCGGCCGACCTGTCTCCAAGGGTCTATTGCTGCCTCGGGCACCTTATGGTCGATCTCCTGTGAGTCTAGATTTTCGAATCCGACGCAAAACTGACAGTTAATTGTAACGTTCAGTGCCTGTTAATGACGATGGAACACACAAATTGCGTCGCAATTCAATACATCGTCCTCCAGCCGACTTGTCTCCAAGGGTCTAGTGCTGCTTCGGACACCTAATGGTCGATCTCCTGTGAGTCTAGATTTTCGAATCCGACGCAAAACTGACAGTTAATTGTAAGGTTCAGAGCCTCTTAATGACAATGGCACACACAAATTGCGGCGCGATTCAATACATCGTCCTCCGGCCGACCTTTCTCCAAGGGTCTATTGCTGTCTCGGGCACCTTATGGTCGATCTCCTGTGAGTCTAGATTTTCGAATCCGACGCAAAACTGACAGTTAATTGTAACGTTCAGAGCCTGTTAATGACGATAGAACACACAAATTACGTCGCGATTCAATACATCGTCCTCCGGCCGACCTGTCTCCAAGGGTCTCGGGCACCTTATGGTCGATCTCCTGTGAGTCTAGATTTTCGAATCCGACGCAAAACTGACAGTTAATTGTAACGTTCAGAGCCTGTTGATGACGATGGAACACACAAATTGCGTCGCGATTCAATACATCGTCCTACGGCCGACCTGTCTCCAAGGGTCTATTGCTGTCTCGGGCACCTCATGGTCGATCTCCTGTGAGTCTAGATTTTCGAATCCGACGCAAAACTGACAGTTAATTGTAACGTTCAGAGCCTGTTAATGACGATAGAACACACAAATTGCGTCGCGATTCAATACATCGTCCTCCGGCCGACCTGTCTCCAAGGGTCTATTGCTGCCTCGGGCACCTTAAGGTCGATCTCCTGTGAGTCTAGATTTTCGAATCCGACGCAAAACTGACAGTTAATTGTAACGTTCAGCGCCTGTTAATGACGATGGAACACACAAATCGCGTCGCGATACAATACATCGTCCTCCGGCCGACCTGTCTCCAAGGGTCTATTGCTGCCTCGGGCGCCTTATGGTCGATCTCCTGTGAGTCTAGATTTTCGAATCCGACGCAAAACTGACAGTTAATTGTAAGGTTCAGAGCCTCTTAATGACAATGGAACACACAAATTGCGTCGCGATTCAATACATCGTCTTCCGGCCGACCTGTCTCCAAGGCTCTATTGCTGCCTCGGGCACCTTATGGTCGATCTCCTGTGAGTGTAGATTTTCGAATCCGACGCAAACCTGACAGTTAATTATAACGTTCAGAGCCTGTTAATGACGATGGAACACACAAATTGCGTCGCGATTCAATACATCGTCCTCCGGCCGACCTGTCTCCAAGGGTCTATTGCTGCCTCGGGCACCTTATGGTCGATCTCCTGTGAGTCTAGATTTTCGAATCCGACGCAAAACTGACAGTTAATTGTAACGTTCAGAGCCTGTTAATGACGATGGAACACACAAATCGCGTCGCGATTCAATACATCGTCCTCCGGCCGACCTGTTTCCAAGGGTCTATTGCTACCTCGGGCACCTTATGGTCGATCTCCTGTGACTCTAGATTTTCGAATCCGACGCAAAACTGACAGTTAATTGTAAGGTTCAGAGCCTGTTCATGACGATGGAACACACAAATTGCGTCGCGATTCAATACATCGTCCTCCGGCCGACCTGTCTCCAAGGGTCTATTGCTCCCTCGGGCACCTTATGGTCGTTCTCCTGTGAGTCTAGATTTTCGAATCCGACGCAAAACTGACAGTTAATTGTAACGTTCAGAGCCTGTTAATGACGATGGAACACACAAATTGCGTCGCGACTCAATACATCGTCCTCCGGCCGACCTGTCTCCAAGGGTCTATTGCTGCCTCGGGCACCTTATGGTCGTTCTCCTGTGAGTCTAGATTTTTGAATCCGACGCAAAACTGACAGTTAATTGTAACGTTCAGCGCCTGTTAATGACGATGGACACACAAATCGCGTCGCGATTCAATACATCGTCCTCCGGCCGACCTGTCTCCAAGGGTCTCGGGCACCTTATGGTCGATCTCCTGTGAGTCTAGATTTTCGAATCCGACGCAAAACTGACAGTTAATTGTAACGTTCAGAGCCTGTTCATGACGATGGAACACACAAATTGCGTCGCGATTCAATACATCGTCCTCCGGCCGACCTGTCTCCAAGGGTCTATTGCTGTCTCGGGCACCTTATGGTCGATCTCCTGTGAGTCTAGATTTTCGAATCCGACGCAAAACTGACAGTTAATTGTAACGTTCAGAGCCTGTTAATGACGATAGAACACACAAATTGCGTCGCGATTCAATACATCGTCCTCCGGCCGACCTGTCTCCAAGGGTCTATTGCTGCCTCGGGCACCTTAAGGTCGATCTCCTGTGAGTCTAGATTTTCGAATCCGACGCAAAACTGACAGTTAATTGTAACGTTCAGCGCCTGTTAATGACGATGGAACACACAAATCGCGTCGCGATACAATACATCGTCCTCCGGCCGACATGTCTCCAAGGGTCTATTGCTGCCTCGGGCACCTTATGGTCGATCTCCTGTGAGTCTAGATTTTCGAATCCGACGCAAAACTGACAGTTAATTGTAAGGTTCAGAGCCTCTTAATGACAATGGAACACACAAATTGCGTCGCGATTCAATACATCGTCTTCCGGCCGACCTGTCTCCAAGGCTCTATTGCTGCCTCGGGCACCTTATGGTCGATCTCCTGTGAGTGTAGATTTTCGAATCCGACGCAAACCTGACAGTTAATTATAACGTTCAGAGCCTGTTAATGACGATGGAACACACAAATTGCGTCGCGATTCAATACATCGTCCTCCGGCCGACCTGTCTCCAAGGGTCTATTGCTGCCACGGGCACCTTATGGTCGATCTCCTGTGAGTCTAGATTTTCGAATCCGACGCAAAACTGACAGTTAATTGTAACGTTCAGAGCCTGTTAATGACGATGGAACACACAAATCGCGTCGCGATTCAATACATCGTCCTCCGGCCGACCTGTCTCCAAGGGTCTATTGCTACCTCGGGCACCTTATAGTCGATCTCCTGTGACTCTAGATTTTCGAATCCGACGCAAAACTGACAGTTAATTGTAAGGTTCAGAGCCTGTTCATGACGATGGAACACACAAATTGCGTCGCGATTCAATACATCGTCCTCCGGCCGACCTGTCTCCAAGGGTCTATTGCTCCCTCGGGCACCTTATGGTCGTTCTCCTGTGAGTCTAGATTTTCGAATCCGACGCAAAACTGACAGTTAATTGTAACGTTCAGAGCCTGTTAATGACGATGGAACACACAAATTGCGTCGCGACTCAATACATCGTCCTCCGGCCGACCTGTCTCCAAGGGTCTATTGCTGCCTCGGGCACCTTATGGTCGTTCTCCTGTGAGTCTAGATTTTCGAATCCGACGCAAAACTGACAGTTAATTGTAACGTTCAGCGCCTGTTAATGACGATGGAACACACAAATCGCGTCGCGATTCAATACAACGTCCTCCGGCCGACCTGTCTCCAAGGGTCTCGGGCACCTTATGGTCGATCTCCTGTGAGTCTAGATTTTCGAATCCGACGCAAAACTGACAGTTAATTGTAACGTTCAGAGCCTGTTCATGACGATGGAACACACAAATTGCGTCGCGATTCAATACATCGTCCTCCGGCCGACCTGTCTCCAAGGGTCTATTGCTGCCTCGGGCACCTTATGGTCGTTATCCTGTGAGTCTAGACTTTCGAATCCGACGCAAAACTGACAGTTAATTGTAAGGTTCAGAGCCTCTTAATGACAATGGAACACACAAATTGCGTCGCGATTCAATACATCGTCCTCCGGCCGACCTGTCTCCAAGGGTCTATTGCTGCCTCGGGCACCTTATGGTCGATCTCCTGTGAGTCTAGATTTTCGAATCCGACGCAAAACTGACAGTTAATTGTAAGGTTCAGAGCCTCTTAATGACAATGGAACACACAAATTGCGTCGCGATGCAATACATCGTCCTCCGGCCGACCTGTCTCCAAGGGTCTATTGCTGTCTCGGGCACCTTATGGTCGATATCCTGTGAGTCTAGATTTTCGAATCCGACGCAAAACTGACAGTTAATTGTAACGTTCAGAGCCTGTTAATGACGATAGAACACACAAATTGCGTCGCGATTCAATACATCGTCCTCCGGCCGACCTGTCTCCAAGGGTCTATTGCTGCCTCGGGCACCTTAAGGTCGATCTCCTGTGAGTCTAGATTTTCGAATCCGACGCAAAACTGACAGTTAATCGTAACGTTCAGAGCCTGTTAATGACGATGGAACACACAAATCGCGTCGCAATACAATACATCGTCCTCCGGCCGACCTGTCTCCAAGGGTCTATTGCTGCCTCGGGCACCTTATGGTCGATCTCCTGTGAGTCTAGATTTTCGAATCCGACGCAAAACTGACAGTTAATTGTAACGTTCAGAGCCTGTTCATGACGATGGAACACACAAATTGCGTCGCGATTCAATACATCGTCCTCCGGCCGACCTGTCTCCAAGGGTCTAGTGCTGCCTCGGACACCTTATGGTCGTTCTCCTGTGAGTCTAGATTTTCGAATCCGACGCAAAACTGGCAGTTAATTGTAACGTTCAGAGCCAATTAATAACAATGGAACACACAAATCGCGTCGCGATTCAATACATCGTCCTCCGGCCGACCTGTCTCCAAGGGTCTATTGCTGCCTCGGGCACCTTATGGTCGATCTCCTGTGAGTCTAGATTTTCGAATCCGACGCAAAACTGACAGTTAATTGTAACGTTCAGAGCCTGTTAATGACGATGGAACACACAAATCGCGTCGCGATTCAATACATCGTCCTCCGGCCGACCTGTCTCCAAGGGTCTATTGCTCCCTCGGGCACCTTATGTGCGTTCTCCTGTGAGTCTAGATTTTCGAATCCGACGCAAAACTGACAGTTAATTGTAACGTTCAGAGCCTGTTAATGACGATGGAACACACAAATTGCGTCGCGACTCAATACATCGTCCTCCGGCCGACCTGTCTCCAAGGGTCTATTGCTGCCTCGGGCACCTTGTGGTCGTTCTCCTGTGAGTCTAGATTTTCGAATCCGACGCAAAACTGACAGTTAATTGTAACGTTCAGCGCCTGTTAATGACGATGGACACACAAATCGCGTCGCGATTCAATACATCGTCCTCCGGCCGACCTGTCTCCAAGGGTCTCGGGCACCTTATGTTCGATCTCCTGTGAGTCTAGATTTTCGAATCCGACGCAAAACTGACAGTTAATTGTAACGTTCAGAGCCTGTTCATGACGATGGAACACACAAATTGCGTCGCGATTCAATACATCGTCCTCCGGCCGACCTGTCTCCAAGGGTCTATTGCTGCCTCGGGCACCTTATGGTCGATCTCCTGTGAGTCTAGATTTTCGAATCCGACGCAAAACTGACAGTTAATTGTAAGGTTCAGAGCATCTTAATGACAATGGAACACACAAATCGCGTCGCGATTCAATACATCGTCCTCCGGCCGACCTGTCTCCAAGGGTCTATTGCTGCCTCGGGCACCTTATGGTCGATCTCCTGTGAGTCTAGATTTTCGAATCCGACGCAAAACTGAATGTTAATTGTAAGGTTCAGAGCCTGTTAATGACGATGGAACACACAAATCGTGTCGCGATTCAATACATCGTCCTCCGGCAGACCTGTCTCCAAGGGTCTATTGCTGCCTCGGGCACCTTATGGTCGATCTCCTGTGAGTCTAGATTTTCGAATCCGACGCAAAACTGACAGTTAATTGTAAGGTTCAGAGCCTCTTAATGACGATGGAACACACAATTTGCGTCGCGTTTCAATACATCGTCCTCCGGCCGACCTGTCTCCATGGGTCTATTGCTGCCTCGGGCACCTTATGGTCGATCTCCTGTGAGTCTAGATTTTCGAATCCGACGCAAAACTGACAGTTAATTGTAACGTTCAGAGCCTGTTAATGACGATGGAACACACAAATCGCGTCGCAATTCAATACATCGTCCTCCAGCCGATTTGTCTCCAAGGGTCTAGTGCTGCCTCGGGCACCTTATGGTCGTTCCTCTGTGAGTCTAGATTTTCGAATCCGACGCAAAACTGACAGTTAATTGTATGGTTCAGAGCCTCTTAATGACGATGGAACACACAAATTGCGTCGCGATTCAATACATCGTCCTCCGGCCGACCTGTCTCCAAGGGTCTATTGCTGCCTCGGGCACCTTATGGTCGATCTCCTGTGAGTCTAGATTTTCGAATCCGACGCAAAACTGACAGTTAATTGTAACGTTCAGTGCCTGTTAATGACGATGGAACACACAAATTGCGTCGCAATTCAATACATCGTCCTCCAGCCGACTTGTCTCCAAGGGTCTAGTGCTGCTTCGGACACCTAATGGTCGATCTCCTGTGAGTCTAGATTTTCGAATCCGACGCAAAACTGACAGTTAATTGTAAGGTTCAGAGCCTCTTAATGACAATGGCACACACAAATTGCGGCGCGATTCAATACATCGTCCTCCGGCCGACCTTTCTCCAAGGGTCTATTGCTGTCTCGGGCACCTTATGGTCGATCTCCTGTGAGTCTAGATTTTCGAATCCGACGCAAAACTGACAGTTAATTGTAACGTTCAGAGCCTGTTAATGACGATAGAACACACAAATTACGTCGCGATTCAATACATCGTCCTCCGGCCGACCTGTCTCCAAGGGTCTCGGGCACCTTATGGTCGATCTCCTGTGAGTCTAGATTTTCGAATCCGACGCAAAACTGACAGTTAATTGTAACGTTCAGAGCCTGTTGATGACGATGGAACACACAAATTGCGTCGCGATTCAATACATCGTCCTACGGCCGACCTGTCTCCAAGGGTCTATTGCTGTCTCGGGCACCTCATGGTCGATCTCCTGTGAGTCTAGATTTTCGAATCCGACGCAAAACTGACAGTTAATTGTAACGTTCAGAGCCTGTTAATGACGATAGAACACACAAATTGCGTCGCGATTCAATACATCGTCCTCCGGCCGACCTGTCTCCAAGGGTCTATTGCTGCCTCGGGCACCTTAAGGTCGATCTCCTGTGAGTCTAGATTTTCGAATCCGACGCAAAACTGACAGTTAATTGTAACGTTCAGCGCCTGTTAATGACGATGGAACACACAAATCGCGTCGCGATACAATACATCGTCCTCCGGCCGACCTGTCTCCAAGGGTCTATTGCTGCCTCGGGCACCTTATGGTCGATCTCCTGTGAGTCTAGATTTTCGAATCCGACGCAAAACTGACAGTTAATTGTAAGGTTCAGAGCCTCTTAATGAGAATGGAACACACAAATTGCGTCGCGATTCAATACATCGTCTTCCGGCCGACCTGTCTCCAAGGCTCTATTGCTGCCTCGGGCACCTTATGGTCGATCTCCTGTGAGTGTAGATTTTCGAATCCGACGCAAACCTGACAGTTAATTATAACGTTCAGAGCCTGTTAATGACGATGGAACACACAAATTGCGTCGCGATTCAATACATCGTCCTCCGGCCGACCTGTCTCCAAGGGTCTATTGCTGCCTCGGGCACCTTATGGTCGATCTCCTGTGAGTCTAGATTTTCGAATCCGACGCAAAACTGACAGTTAATTGTAACGTTCAGAGCCTGTTAATGACGATGGAACACACAAATCGCGTCGCGATTCAATACATCGTCCTCCGGCCGACCTGTCTCCAAGGGTCTATTGCTACCTCGGGCACCTTATGGTCGATCTCCTGTGACTCTAGATTTTCGAATCCGACGCAAAACTGACAGTTAATTGTAAGGTTCAGAGCCTGTTCATGACGATGGAACACACAAATTGCGTCGCGATTCAATACATCGTCCTCCGGCCGACCTGTCTCCAAGGGTCTATTGCTCCCTCGGGCACCTTATGGTCGTTCTCCTGTGAGTCTAGATTTTCGAATCCGACGCAAAACTGACAGTTAATTGTAACGTTCAGAGCCTGTTAATGACGATGGAACACACAAATTGCGTCGCGACTCAATACATCGTCCTCCGGCCGACCTGTCTCCAAGGGTCTATTGCTGCCTCGGGCACCTTATGGTCGTTCTCCTGTGAGTCTAGATTTTTGAATCCGACGCAAAACTGACAGTTAATTGTAACGTTCAGCGCCTGTTAATGACGATGGACACACAAATCGCGTCGCGATTCAATACATCGTCCTCCGGCCGACCTGTCTCCAAGGGTCTCGGGCACCTTATGGTCGATCTCCTGTGAGTCTAGATTTTCGAATCCGACGCAAAACTGACAGTTAATTGTAACGTTCAGAGCCTGTTCATGACGATGGAACACACAAATTGCGTCGCGATTCAATACATCGTCCTCCGGCCGACCTGTCTCCAAGGGTCTATTGCTGTCTCGGGCACCTTATGGTCGATCTCCTGTGAGTCTAGATTTTCGAATCCGACGCAAAACTGACAGTTAATTGTAACGTTCAGAGCCTGTTAATGACGATAGAACACACAAATTGCGTCGCGATTCAATACATCGTCCTCCGGCCGACCTGTCTCCAAGGGTCTATTGCTGCCTCGGGCACCTTAAGGTCGATCTCCTGTGAGTCTAGATTTTCGAATCCGACGCAAAACTGACAGTTAATTGTAACGTTCAGCGCCTGTTAATGACGATGGAACACACAAATCGCGTCGCGATACAATACATCGTCCTCCGGCCGACATGTCTCCAAGGGTCTATTGCTGCCTCGGGCACCTTATGGTCGATCTCCTGTGAGTCTAGATTTTCGAATCCGACGCAAAACTGACAGTTAATTGTAAGGTTCAGAGCCTCTTAATGACAATGGAACACACAAATTGCGTCGCGATTCAATACATCGTCTTCCGGCCGACCTGTCTCCAAGGCTCTATTGCTGCCTCGGGCACCTTATGGTCGATCTCCTGTGAGTGTAGATTTTCGAATCCGACGCAAACCTGACAGTTAATTATAACGTTCAGAGCCTGTTAATGACGATGGAACACACAAATTGCGTCGCGATTCAATACATCGTCCTCCGGCCGACCTGTCTCCAAGGGTCTATTGCTGCCACGGGCACCTTATGGTCGATCTCCTGTGAGTCTAGATTTTCGAATCCGACGCAAAACTGACAGTTAATTGTAACGTTCAGAGCCTGTTAATGACGATGGAACACACAAATCGCGTCGCGATTCAATACATCGTCCTCCGGCCGACCTGTCTCCAAGGGTCTATTGCTACCTCGGGCACCTTATGGTCGATCTCCTGTGACTCTAGATTTTCGAATCCGACGCAAAACTGACAGTTAATTGTAAGGTTCAGAGCCTGTTCATGACGATGGAACACACAAATTGCGTCGCGATTCAATACATCGTCCTCCGGCCGACCTGTCTCCAAGGGTCTATTGCTCCCTCGGGCACCTTATGGTCGTTCTCCTGTGAGTCTAGATTTTCGAATCCGACGCAAAACTGACAGTTAATTGTAACGTTCAGAGCCTGTTAATGACGATGGAACACACAAATTGCGTCGCGACTCAATACATCGTCCTCCGGCCGACCTGTCTCCAAGGGTCTATTGCTGCCTCGGGCACCTTATGGTCGTTCTCCTGTGAGTCTAGATTTTCGAATCCGACGCAAAACTGACAGTTAATTGTAACGTTCAGCGCCTGTTAATGACGATGGAACACACAAATCGCGTCGCGATTCAATACAACGTCCTCCGGCCGACCTGTCTCCAAGGGTCTCGGGCACCTTATGGTCGATCTCCTGTGAGTCTAGATTTTCGAATCCGACGCAAAACTGACAGTTAATTGTAACGTTCAGAGCCTGTTCATGACGATGGAACACACAAATTGCGTCGCGATTCAATACATCGTCCTCCGGCCGACCTGTCTCCAAGGGTCTATTGCTGCCTCGGGCACCTTATGGTCGTTATCCTGTGAGTCTAGACTTTCGAATCCGACGCAAAACTGACAGTTAATTGTAAGGTTCAGAGCCTCTTAATGACAATGGAACACACAAATTGCGTCGCGATTCAATACATCGTCCTCCGGCCGACCTGTCTCCAAGGGTCTATTGCTGCCTCGGGCACCTTATGGTCGATCTCCTGTGAGTCTAGATTTTCGAATCCGACGCAAAACTGACAGTTAATTGTAAGGTTCAGAGCCTCTTAATGACAATGGAACACACAAATTGCGTCGCGATGCAATACATCGTCCTCCGGCCGACCTGTCTCCAAGGGTCTATTGCTGTCTCGGGCACCTTATGGTCGATATCCTGTGAGTCTAGATTTTCGAATCCGACGCAAAACTGACAGTTAATTGTAACGTTCAGAGCCTGTTAATGACGATAGAACACACAAATTGCGTCGCGATTCAATACATCGTCCTCCGGCCGACCTGTCTCCAAGGGTCTATTGCTGCCTCGGGCACCTTAAGGTCGATCTCCTGTGAGTCTAGATTTTCGAATCCGACGCAAAACTGACAGTTAATCGTAACGTTCAGAGCCTGTTAATGACGATGGAACACACAAATCGCGTCGCAATACAATACATCGTCCTCCGGCCGACCTGTCTCCAAGGGTCTATTGCTGCCTCGGGCACCTTATGGTCGATCTCCTGTGAGTCTAGATTTTCGAATCCGACGCAAAACTGACAGTTAATTGTAACGTTCAGAGCCTGTTCATGACGATGGAACACACAAATTGCGTCGCGATTCAATACATCGTCCTCCGGCCGACCTGTCTCCAAGGGTCTAGTGCTGCCTCGGACACCTTATGGTCGTTCTCCTGTGAGTCTAGATTTTCGAATCCGACGCAAAACTGGCAGTTAATTGTAACGTTCAGAGCCAATTAATGACAATGGAACACACAAATCGCGTCGCGATTCAATACATCGTCCTCCGGCCGACCTGTCTCCAAGGGTCTATTGCTGCCTCGGGCACCTTATGGTCGATCTCCTGTGAGTCTAGATTTTCGAATCCGACGCAAAACTGACAGTTAATTGTAACGTTCAGAGCCTGTTAATGACGATGGAACACACAAATCGCGTCGCGATTCAATACATCGTCCTCCGGCCGACCTGTCTCCAAGGGTCTATTGCTCCCTCGGGCACCTTATGGTCGTTCTCCTGTGAGTCTAGATTTTCGAATCCGACGCAAAACTGCCAGTTAATTGTAACGTTCAGAGCCTGTTAATGACGATGGAACACACAAATTGCGTCGCGACTCAATACATCGTCCTCCGGCCGACCTGTCTCCAAGGGTCTATTGCTGCCTCGGGCACCTTGTGGTCGTTCTCCTGTGAGTCTAGATTTTCGAATCCGACGCAAAACTGACAGTTAATTGTAACGTTCAGCGCCTGTTAATGACGATGGACACACAAATCGCGTCGCGATTCAATACATCGTCCTCCGGCCGACCTGTCTCCAAGGGTCTCGGGCACCTTATGTTCGATCTCCTGTGAGTCTAGATTTTCGAATCCGACGCAAAACTGACAGTTAATTGTAACGTTCAGAGCCTGTTCATGACGATGGAACACACAAATTGCGTCGCGATTCAATACATCGTCCTCCGGCCGACCTGTCTCCAAGGGTCTATTGCTGTCTCGGGCACCTCATGGTCGATCTCCTGTGAGTCTAGATTTTCGAATCCGACGCAAAACTGACAGTTAATTGTAACGTTCAGAGCCTGTTAATGACGATAGAACACACAAATTGCGTCGCGATTCAATACATCGTCCTCCGGCCGACCTGTCTCCAAGGGTCTATTGCTGCCTCGGGCACCTTAAGGTCGATCTCCTGTGAGTCTAGATTTTCGAATCCGACGCAAAACTGACAGTTAATTGTAACGTTCAGCGCCTGTTAATGACGATGGAACACACAAATCGCGTCGCGATAGAATACATCGTCCTCCGGCCGACCTGTCTCCAAGGGTCTATTGCTGCCTCGGGCACCTTATGGTCGATCTCCTGTGAGTCTAGATTTTCGAATCCGACGCAAAACTGACAGTTAATTGTAAGGTTCAGAGCCTCTTAATGACAATGGAACACACAAATTGCGTCGCGATTCAATACATCGTCTTCCGGCCGACCTGTCTCCAAGGCTCTATTGCTGCCTCGGGCACCTTATGGTCGATCTCCTGTGAGTGTAGACTTTCGAATCCGACGCAAACCTGACAGTTAATTATAACGTTCAGAGCCTGTTAATGACGATGGAACACACAAATTGCGTCGCGATTCAATACATCGTCCTCCGGCCGACCTGTCTCCAAGGGTCTATTGCTGCCTCGGGCACCTTATGGTCGATCTCCTGTGAGTCTAGATTTTCGAATCCGACGCAAAACTGACAGTTAATTGTAAGGTTCAGAGCCTGTTCATGACGATGGAACACACAAATTGCGTCGCGATTCAATACATCGTCCTCCGGCCGACCTGTCTCCAAGGGTCTATTGCTCCCTCGGGCACCTTATGGTGGTTCTCCTGTGAGTCTAGATTTTCGAATCCGACGCAAAACTGACAGTTAATTGTAACGTTCAGAGCCTGTTAATGACGATGGAACACACAAATTGCGTCGCGACTCAATACATCGTCCTCCGGCCGACCTGTCTCCAAGGGTCTATTGCTGCCTCGGGCACCTTATGGTCGTTCTCCTGTGAGTCTAGATTTTCGAATCCGACGCAAAACTGACAGTTAATTGTAACGTTCAGCGCCTGTTAATGACGATGGAACACACAAATCGCGTCGCGATTCAATACATCGTCCTCCGGCCGACCTGTCTCCAAGGGTCTCGGGCACCTTATGGTCGATCTCCTGTGAGTCTAGATTTTCGAATCCGACGCAAAACTGACAGTTAATTGTAACGTTCAGAGCCTGTTCATGACGATGGAACACACAAATTGCGTCGCGATTCAATACATCGTCCTCCGGCCGACCTGTCTCCAAGGGTCTATTGCTGCCTCGGGCACCTTATGGTCGTTATCCTGTGAGTCTAGACTTTCGAATCCGACGCAAAACTGACAGTTAATTGTAAGGTTCAGAGCCTCTTAATGACAATGGAACACACAAATTGCGTCGCGATTCAATACATCGACCTCCGGCCGACCTGTCTCCAAGGGTCTATTGCTGCCTCGGGCACCTTATGGTCGATCTCCTGTGAGTCTAGATTTTCGAATCCGACGCAAAACTGACAGTTAATTGTAAGGTTCAGAGCCTCTTAATGACAATGGAACACACAAATTGCGTCGCGATGCAATACATCGTCCTCCGGCCGACCTGTCTCCAAGGGTCTATTGCTGTCTCGGGCACCTTATGGTCGATCTCCTGTGAGTCTAGATTTTCGAATCCGACGCAAAACTGACAGTTAATTGTAACGTTCAGAGCCTGTTAATGACGATAGAACACACAAATTGCGTCGCGATTCAATACATCGTCCTCCGGCCGACCTGTCTCCAAGGGTCTATTGCTGCCTCGGGCACCTTAAGGTCGATCTCCTGTGAGTCTAGATTTTCGAATCCGACGCAAAACTGACAGTTAATTGTAACGTTCAGCGCCTGTTAATGACGATGGAACACACAAATCGCGTCGCAATACAATACATCGTCCTCCGGCCGACCTGTCTCCAAGGGTCTATTGCTGCCTCGGGCACCTTATGGTCGATCTCCTGTGAGTCTAGATTTTCGAATCCGACGCAAAACTGACAGTTAATTGTAACGTTCAGAGCCTGTTCATGACGATGGAACACACAAATTGCGTCGCGATTCAATACATCGTCCTCCGGCCGACCTGTCTCGAAGGGTCTATTGCTGCCTCTGGCACCTTATGGTCGTTATCCTGTGAGTCTAGACTTACGAATCCGACGCAAAACTGACAGTTAATTGTAAGGTTCAGAGCCTCTTAATGACAATGGAACACACAAATTGCGTCGCGATTCAATACATCGTCCTCCGGCCGACCTGTCTCCAAGGGTCTATTGCTGCCTCGGGCACCTTATGGTCGATCTCCTGTGAGTGTAGATTTTCGAATCCGGCGCAAACCTGACAGTTAATTATAACGTTCAGAGCCTGTTAATGACGATGGAACACACAAATTGCGTCGCGATTCAATACATCGTCCTCCGGTCGACCTGTCTCCAAGGGTCTATTGCTGCCTCGGGCACCTTATGGTCGATCTCCTGTGAGTCTAGATTTTCGAATCCGACGCAAAACTGACAGTTAATTGTAACGTTCAGAGCCTGTTAATGACGATGGAACACACAAATCGCGTCGCGATTCAATACATCGTCCTCCGGCCGACCTGTCTCCAAGGGTCTATTGCTGCCTCGGGCACCTTATGGTCGATCTCCTGTGAGTCTAGATTTTCGAATCCGACGCAAAACTGACAGTTAATTGTAACGTTCAGAGCCTGTTAATGACGATGGAACACACAAATTGCGTCGCGATTCAATACATCGTCCTCCGGCCGACCTGTCTCCAAGGGTCTATTGCTGCCTCGGGCACCTTATGGTCGTTCTCCTGTGAGTCTAGATTCTCGAATCCGACGCAAAACTGACAGTTAATTGTAACGTTCAGAGCCTGTTAATGACGATGGAACACACAAATTGCGTCGCGATTCAATACATCGTCCTCCAGCCGACTTGTCTCCAAGGGTCTAGTGCTGCCTCGGGCACCTTATGGTCGTTCTTCTGTGAGTCTAGATTTTCGAATCCGACGCAAAACTGACAGTTAATTGTAACGTTCAGAGCCTGTTAATGACGATGGAACACACAAATCGCGTCGCGATTCAATACATCGTCCTCCGGCCGACCTGTCTCCAAGGGTCTATTGCTGCCTCGGGCACCTGATGGTCGATCTCCTGTGAGTCTAGATTTTCGAATCCGACGCAAAACTGACAGTTAATTGTAAGGTTCAGAGCCTGTTAATGACGATGGAACACACAAATTGCGTCGCGATTCAATACATCGTCCTCCGGCCGACCTGTCTCCAAGGGTCTAGTGCTGCCTCGGACACCTTATGGTCGTTCTCCTGTGAGTCTAGATTTTCGAATCCGACGCAAAACTGACAGATAATTGTAACGTTCACAGCCAATTAATGACAATGGAACACACAAATCGCGTCGCGATTCAATACATCGTCCTCCGGCCGACCTGTCTCCAAGGGTCTATTGCTGCCTCGGGCACCTTATGGTCGATCTCCTGTGAGTCTAGATTTTCGAATCCGACGCAAAACTGACAGTTAATTGTAACGTTCAGAGCCTGTTAATGACGATGGAACACACAAATCGCGTCGCGATTCAATACATCGTCCTCCGGCCGACCTGTCTCCAAGGGTCTATTGCTACCTCGGGCACCTTATGGTCGATCTCCTGTGACTCTAGATTTTCGAATCCGACGCAAAACTGACAGTTAATTGTAAGGTTCAGAGCCTGTTCATGACGATGGAACACACAAATTGCGTCGCGATTGAATACATCGTCCTCCGGCCGACCTGTCTCCAAGGGTCTATTGCTCCCTCGGGCACCTTATGGTCGTTCTCCTGTGAGTCTAGATTTTCGAATCCGACGCAAAACTGACAGTTAATTGTAACGTTCAGAGCCTGTTAATGACGATGGAACACACAAATCGCGTCGCGACTCAATACATCGTCCTCCGGCCGACCTGTCTCCAAGGGTCTATTGCTGCCTCGGGCACCTTATGGTCGTTCTCCTGTGAGTCTAGATTTTCGAATCCGACGCAAAACTGACAGTTGATTGTAACGTGCAGAGCCTGTTAATGACGATGGAACACACAAATCGCGTCGCGATTCAATACATCGTCCTCCGGCCGACCTGTCTCCAAGGGTCCATTGCTGCCTCGGGCACCTTATGGTCGATCTCCTGTGAGTCTAGATTTTCGAATCCGACGCAAAACTGACAGTTAATTGTAAGGTTCAGAGCCTGTTAATGACGATGGAAGACACAAATTGCGTCACGATTCAATACATCGTCCTCCGGCCGACCTGTCTCCAAGGGTCTATTGCTGCCTCGGGCACCTTATGGTCGATCTCCTGTGAGTCTAGATTTTCGAATCCGACGCAAAACTGACAGTTAATTGTAAGGTTCAGAGCCTGTTCATGACGATGGAACACACAAATTGCGTCGCGATTCAATACATCGTCCTCCGGCCGACCTGTCTCCAAGGGTCTATTGCTCCCTCGGGCACCTTATGGTCGTTCTCCTGTGAGTCTAGATTTTCGAATCCGACGCAAAACTGACAGTTAATTGTAACGTTCAGAGCCTGTTAATGACGATAGAACACACAAATTGCGTCGCGATTCAATACATCGTCCTCCGGCCGACCTGTCTCCAAGGGTCTATTGCTGCCTCGGGCACCTTAAGGTCGATCTCCTGTGAGTCTAGATTTTCGAATCCGACGCAAAACTGACAGTTAATTGTAACGTTCAGCGCCTGTTAATGACGATGGAACACACAAATCGCGTCGCAATACAATACATCGTCCTCCGGCCGACCTGTCTCCAAGGGTCTATTGCTGCCTCGGGCACCTTATGGTCGATCTCCTGTGAGTCTAGATTTTCGAATCCGACGCAAAACTGACAGTTAATTGTAACGTTCAGAGCCTGTTCATGACGATGGAACACACAAATTGCGTCGCGATTCAATACATCGTCCTCCGGCCGACCTGTCTCCAAGGGTCTATTGCTGCCTCGGGCAACTTATGGTCGATCTCCTGTGAGTGTAGATTTTCGAATCCGACGCAAACCTGACAGTTAATTATAACGTTCAGAGCCTGTTAATGACGATGGAACACACAAATTGCGTCGCGATTCAATACATCGTCCTCCGGCCGACCTGTCTCCAAGGGTCTATTGCTGCCTCGGGCACCTTATGGTCGATCTCCTGTGAGTCTAGATTTTCGAATCCGACGCAAAACTGACAGTTAATTGTAACGTTCAGAGCCTGTTAATGACGATGGAACACACAAATCGCGTCGCGATTCAATACATCGTCCTCCGGCCGACCTGTCTCCAAGGGTCTATTGCTGCCTCGGGCACCTTATGGTCGATCTCCTGTGAGTCTAGATTTTCGAATCCGACGCAAAAC
Source organism: Schistocerca nitens (assembly GCF_023898315.1). Lineage (NCBI taxonomy): Eukaryota > Metazoa > Arthropoda > Insecta > Orthoptera > Acrididae > Schistocerca > Schistocerca nitens. The sequence goes on from NC_064619.1 coordinate 759,784,154, forward strand.
TGACAGTTAATTGTAACGTTCAGAGCCTCTTAATGACAATGGAACACACAAATTGCGTCGCGATTCAATACATCGTCCTCCGGCCGACCTGTCTCCAAGGGTCTATTGCTGCCTCGGGCACCTTATGGTCGTTCTCCTGTGAGTCTAGATTCTCGAATCCGACGCAAAACTGACAGTTAATTGTAACGTTCAGAGCCTGTTAATGACGATGGAACACACAAATTGCGTCGCGATTCAATACATCGTCCTCCAGCCGACTTGTCTCCAAGGGTCTAGTGCTGCCTCGGGCACCTTATGGTCGTTCTTCTGTGAGTCTAGATTTTCGAATCCGACGCAAAACTGACAGTTAATTGTAACGTTCAGAGCCTGTTAATGACGATGGAACACACAAATCGCGTCGCGATTCAATACATCGTCCTCCGGCCGACCTGTCTCCAAGGGTCTATTGCTGCCTCGGGCACCTGATGGTCGATCTCCTGTGAGTCTAGATTTTCGAATCCGACGCAAAACTGACAGTTAATTGTAAGGTTCAGAGCCTGTTAATGACGATGGAACACACAAATTGTGTCGCGTTTCAATACATCGTCCTCCGGCCGACCTGTCTCCAAGGGTCTATTGCTGCCTCGGGCACCTTATGGTCGTTCTCCTGTGAGTCTAGATTTTCGAATCCGACGCAAAACTGACAGTTAATTGTAAGGTTCAGAGCCTGTTAATGACGATGGAACACACAAATCGCGTCGCGATTCAATACATCGTCCTCCAGCCGACTTGTCTCCAAGGGTCTAGTGCTGCCTCGGGCACCTTATGGTCGATCTCCTGTGAGTCTAGATTTTCGAATCCGACGCAAAACTGACAGTTAATTGTAACGTTCAGAGCCTGAAAATGACGATGGAACACACAAACCGCGTCGCGATTCAATACATCGTTCTCCGGCCGACCTGTCTCCAAGGGTCTATTGCTGCCTCGGGCACCTTATGGTCGATCTCCTGTGAGTCTAGATTTTCGAATCCGACGCAAAACTGACAGTTAATTGTAACGTTCAGAGCCTGTTAATGACGATGGAACACACAAATTGCGTCGCGATTCAATACATCGTCCTCCAGCCGACTTGTCTCCAAGGGTCTAGTGCTGCCTCGGGCACCTTATGGTCGTTCTCCTGTGAGTCTAGATTTTCGAATGCGACGCAAAACTGACAGTTAGTCGTAAGGTTCAGAGCCTGTTAATGACAATGGAACACACAAATTGCGTCGCGATTCAATACATCGTCCTCCGGCCGACCTGTCTCCAAGGGTCTAGTGCTGCCTCGGACACCTTATGGTCGTTCTCCTGTGAGTCTAGATTTTCGAATCCGACGCAAAACTGACAGATAATTGTAACGTTCACAGCCAATTAATGACAATGAAACACACAAATCGCGTCGCGATTCAATACATCGTCCTCCGGCCGACCTGTCTCCAAGGGTCTATTGCTGCCTCGGGCACCATATGGTCGATCTCCTGTGAGTCTAGATTTTCGAATCCGACGAAAACTGACAGTTAATTGTAACGTTCAGAGCCTGTTAATGACGATGGAACACACAAATCGCGTCGCGATTCAATACATCGTCCTCCGGCCGACCTGTCTCCAAGGGTCTATTGCTACCTCGGGCACCTTATGGTCGATCTCCTGTGACTCTAGATTTTCGAATCCGACGCAAAACTGACAGTTAATTGTAAGGTTCAGAGCCTGTTCATGACGATGGAACACACAAATTGCGTCGCGACTCAATACATCGTCCTCCGGCCGACCTGTCTCCAAGGGTCTATTGCTGCCTCGGGCACCTTATGGTCGTTCTCCTGTGAGTCTAGATTTTCGAATCCGACGCAAAACTGACAGTTGATTGTAACGTTCAGAGCCTGTTAATGACGATGGAACACACAAATCGCGTCGCGATTCAATACATCGTCCTCCGGCCGACCTGTCTCCAAGGGTCCATTGCTGCCTCGGGCACCTTATGGTCGATCTCCTGTGAGTCTAGATTTTCGAATCCGACGCAAAACTGACAGTTAATTGTAAGGTTCAGAGCCTGTTAATGACGATGGAACACACAAATTGCGTCACGATTCAATACATCGTCCTCCGGCCGACCTGTCTCCAAGGGTCTATTGCTGCCTCGGGCACCTTATGGTCGATCTCCTGTGAGTCTAGATTTTCGAATCCGACGCAAAACTGACAGTTAATTGTAAGGTTCAGAGCCTCTTAATGACAATGGAACACACAAATTGCGTCGCGATTCAATACATCGTCCTCCGGCCGACCTGTCTCCAAGGGTCTATTGCTGTCTCGGGCACCTTATGGTCGATCTCCTGTGAGTCTAGATTTTCGAATCCGACGCAAAACTGACAGTTAATTGTAACGTTCAGAGCCTGTTAATGACGATAGAACACACAAATTGCGTCGCGATTCAATACATCGTCCTCCGGCCGACCTGTCTCCAAGGGTCTATTGCTGCCTCGGGCACCTTAAGGTCGATCTCCTGTGAGTCTAGATTTTCGAATCCGACGCAAAACTGACAGTTAATTGTAACGTTCAGCGCCTGTTAATGACGATGGAACACACAAATCGCGTCGCGATTCAATACATCGTCCTCCGGCCGACCTGTCTCCAAGGGTCTATTGCTGCCTCGGGCACCTTATGGTCGATCTCCTGTGAGTCTAGATTTTCGAATCCGACGCAAAACTGACAGTGAATTGTAACGTTCAGAGCCTGTTCATGACGATGGAACACACAAATTGCGTCGCGATTCAATACATCGTCCTCCGGCCGACCTGTCTCCAAGGGTCTATTGCTGCCTCGGGCACCTTATGGTCGTTATCCTGTGAGTCTAGACTTTCGAATCCGACGCAAAACTGACAGTTAATTGTAAGGTTCAGAGCCTCTTAATGACAATGGAACACACAAATTGCGTCGCGATTCAATACATCGTCCTCCGGCCGACCTGTCTCCAAGGGTCTATTGCTGCCTCGGGCACCTTATGGTCGATCTCCTGTGAGTGTAGATTTTCGAATCCGACGCAAACCTGACAGTTAATTATAACGTTCAGAGCCTGTTAATGACGATGGAACACTCAAATTGCGTCGCGATTCAATACATCGTCCTCCGGCCGACCTGTCTCCAAGGGTCTATTGCTGCCTCGGGCACCTTATGGTCGATCTCCTGTGAGTCTAGATTTTCGAATCCGACGCAAAACTGACAGTTAATTCTAACGTTCAGAGCCTGTTAATGACGATGGAACACACAAATCGCGTCGCGATTCAATACATCGTCCTCCGGCCGACCTGTCTCCAAGGGTCTATTGCTGCCTCGGGCACCTTATGGTCGATCTCCTGTGAGTCTAGATTTTCGAATCCGACGCAAAACTGACAGTTAATTGTAAGGTTCAGAGCCTCTTAATGACAATGGAACACACAAATTGCGTCGCGATTCAATACATCGTCCTCCGGCCGACCTGTCTACAAGGGTCTATTGCTCCCTCGGGCACCTTATGGTCGTTCTCCTGTGAGTCTAGATTTTCGAATCCGACGCAAAACTGACAGTTAATTGTAACGTTCAGAGCCTGTTAATGACGATGGAACACACAAATTGCGTCGCGATTCAATACATCGTCCTCCAGCCGACTTGTCTCCAAGGGTCTAGTGCTGCCTCGGGCACCTTATGGTCGTTCTTCTGTGAGTCTAGATTTTCGAATCCGACGCAAAACTGACAGTTAATTGTAAGGTTCAGAGCCTGTTAATGACGATGGAAGACACAAATAGCGTCACGATTCAATACATCGTCCTCCGGCCGACCTGTCTCCAAGGGTCTATTGCTGCCTCGGGCACCTTATGGTCGATCTCCTGTGAGTCTAGATTTTCGAATCCGACGCAAAACTGACAGTTAATTGTAAGGTTCAGAGCCTGTTCATGACGATGGAACACACAAATTGCGTCGCGATTCAATACATCGTCCTCCGGCCGACCTGTCTCCAAGGGTCTATTGCTCCCTCGGGCACCTTACGGTCGTTCTCCTGTGAGTCTAGATTTTCGAATCCGACGCAAAACTGACAGTTAATTGTAACGTTCAGAGCCTGTTAATGACGATAGAACACACAAATTGCGTCGCGATTCAATACATCGTCCTCCGGCCGACCTGTCTCCAAGGGTCTATTGCTGCCTCGGGCACCTTAAGGTCGATCTCCTGTGAGTCTAGATTTTCGAATCCGACGCAAAACTGACAGTTAATTGTAACGTTCAGCGCCTGTTAATGACGATGGAACACACAAATCGCGTCGCAATACAATACATCGTCCTCCGGCCGACCTGTCTCCAAGGGTCTATTGCTGCCTCGGGCACCTTATGGTCGATCTCCTGTGAGTCTAGATTTTCGAATCCGACGCAAAACTCACAGTTAATTGTAACGTTCAGAGCCTGTTCATGACGATGGAACACACAAATTGCGTCGCGATTCAATACATCGTCCTCCGGCCGACCTGTCTCCAAGGGTCTATTGCTGCCTCGGGCAACTTATGGTCGATCTCCTGTGAGTGTAGATTTTCGAATCCGACGCAAACCTGACAGTTAATTATAACGTTCAGAGCCTGTTAATGACGATGGAACACACAAATTGCGTCGCGATTCAATACATCGTCCTCCGGCCGACCTGTCTCCAAGGGTCTATTGCTGCCTCGGGCACCTTATGGTCGATCTCCTGTGAGTCTAGATTTTCGAATCCGACGCAAAACTGACAGTTAATTGTAACGTTCAGAGCCTGTTAATGACGATGGAACACACAAATCGCGTCGCGATTCAATACATCGTCCTCCGGCCGACCTGTCTCCAAGGGTCTATTGCTGCCTCGGGCACCTTATGGTCGATCTCCTGTGAGTCTAGATTTTCGAATCCGACGCAAAACTGACAGTTAATTGTAAGGTTCAGAGCCTCTTAATGACAATGGAACACACAAATTGCGTCGCGATTCAATACATCGTCCTCCGGCCGACCTGTCTCCAAGGGTCTATTGCTGCCTCGGGCACCTTATGGTCGTTCTCCTGTGAGTCTAGATTCTCGAATCCGACGCAAAACTGACAGTTCATTGTAACGTTCAGAGCCTGTTAATGACGATGGAACACACAAATTGCGTCGCGATTCAATACATCGTCCTCCAGCCGACTTGTCTCCAAGGGTCTAGTGCTGCCTCGGGCACCTTATGGTCGTTCTTCTGTGAGTCTAGATTTTCGAATCCGACGCAAAACTGACAGTTAATTGCAACGTTCAGAGCCTGTTAATGACGATGGAACACACAAATCGCGTCGCGATTCAATACATCGTCCTCCGGCCGACCTGTCTCCAAGGGTCTATTGCTGCCTCGGGCACCTGATGGTCGATCTCCTGTGAGTCTAGATTTTCGAATCCGACGCAAAACTGACAGTTAATTGTAAGGTTCAGAGCCTGTTAATGACGATGGAACACACAAATTGTGTCGCGTTTCAATACATCGTCCTCCGGCCGACCTGTCTCCAAGGGTCTATTGCTGCCTCGGGCACCTTATGGTCGTTCTCCTGTGAGTCTAGATTTTCGAATCCGACGCAAAACTGACAGTTAATTGTAACGTTCAGAGCCTGTTAATGACGATTGAACACACAAATCGCGTCGCGATTCAATACATCGTCCTCCAGCCGACTTGTCTCCAAGGGTCTAGTGCTGCCTCGGGCACCTTATGGTCGATCTCCTGTGAGTCTAGATTTTCGAATCCGACGCAAAACTGACAGTTAATTGTAACGTTCAGAGCCTGAAAATGACGATGGAACACACAAACCGCGTCGCGATTCAATACATCGTCCTCCGGCCGACCTGTCTCCAAGGGTCTATTGCTGCCTCGGGCACCTTATGGTCGATCTCCTGTGAGTCTAGATTTTCGAATCCGACGCAAAACTGACAGTTAATTGTAACGTTCAGAGCCTGTTAATGACGATGGAACACACAAATTGCGTCGCGATTCAATACATCGTCCACCAGCCGACTTGTCTCCAAGGGTCTAGTGCTGCCTCGGGCACCTTATGGTCGTTCTCCTGTGAGTCTAGATTTTCGAATGCGACGCAAAACTGACAGTTAGTCGTAAGGTTCAGAGCCTGTTAATGACAATGGAACACACAAATTTCGTCGCGATTCAATACATCGTCCTCCGGCCGACCTGTCTCCAAGGGTCTAGTGCTGCCTCGGACACCTTATGGTCGTTCTCCTGTGAGTCTAGATTTTCGAATCCGACGCAAAACTGACAGATAATTGTAACGTTCACAGCCAATTAATGACAATGGAACACACAAATCGCGTCGCGATTCAATACATCGTCCTCCGGCCGACCTGTCTCCAAGGGTCTATTGCTGCCTCGGGCACCTTATGGTCGATCTCCTGTGAGTCTAGATTTTCGAATCCGACGAAAACTGACAGTTAATTGTAACGTTCAGAGCCTGTTAATGACGATGGAACACACAAATCGCGTCGCGATTCAATACATCGTCCTCCGGCCGACCTGTCTCCAAGGGTCTATTGCTACCTCGGGCACCTTATGGTCGATCTCCTGTGACTCTAGATTTTCGAATCCGACGCAAAACTGACAGTTAATTGTAAGGTTCAGAGCCTGTTCATGACGATGGAACACACAAATTGCGTCGCGATTCAATACATCGTCCTCCGGCCGACCTGTCTCCAAGGGTCTATTGCTCCCTCGGGCACCTTATGGTCGTTCTCCTGTGAGTCTAGATTTTCGAATCCGACGCAAAACTGACAGTTAATTGTAACGTTCAGAGCCTGTTAATGACGATGGAACACACAAATTGCGTCGCGACTCAATACATCGTCCTCCGGCCGACCTGTCTCCAAGGGTCTATTGCTGCCTCGGGCACCTTATGGTCGTTCTCCTGTGAGTCTAGATTTTCGAATCCGACGCAAAACTGACAGTTGATTGTAACGTTCAGAGCCTGTTAATGACGATGGAACACACAAATCGCGTCGCGATTCAATACATCGTCCTCCGGCCGACCTGTCTCCAAGGGTCCATTGCTGCCTCGGGCACCTTATGGTCGATCTCCTGTGAGTCTAGATTTTCGAATCCGACGCAAAACTGACAGTTAATTGTAAGGTTCAGAGCCTGTTAATGACGATGGAACACACAAATTGCGTCACGATTCAATACATCGTCCTCCGGCCGACCTGTCTCCAAGGGTCTATTGCTGCCTCGGGCACCTTATGGTCGATCTCCTGTGAGTCTAGATTTTCGAATCCGACGCAAAACTGACAGTTAATTGTAAGGTTCAGAGCCTCTTAATGACAATGGAACACACAAATTGCGTCGCGATTCAATACATCGTCCTCCGGCCGACCTGTCTCCAAGGGTCCATTGCTGCCTCGGGCACCTTATGGTCGATCTCCTGTGAGTCTAGATTTTCGAACCCGAAGCAAAACTGACACTTAATTGTAAGGTTCAGAGCCTGTTAATGACGATGGAAGACACAAATAGCGTCACGATTCAATACATCGTCCTCCGGCCGACCTGTCTCCAAGGGTCTATTGCTGCCTCGGGCACCTTATGGTCGATCTCCTGTGAGTCTAGATTTTCGAATCCGACGCAAAACTGACAGTTAATTGTAAGGTTCAGAGCCTCTTAATGACAATGGAACACACAAATTGCGTCGCGATTCAATACATCGTCCTCCGGCCGACCTGTCTCCAAGGGTCTATTGCTGTCTCGGGCACCTTATGGTCGATCTCCTGTGAGTCTAGATTTTCGAATCCGACGCAAAACTGACAGTTAATTGTAACGTTCAGAGCCTGTTAATGACGATAGAACACACAAATTGCGTCGCGATTCAATACATCGTCCTCCGGCCGACCTGTCTCCAAGGGTCTATTGCTGCCTCGGGCACCTTAAGGTCGATCTCCTGTGAGTCTAGATTTTCGATTCCGACGCAAAACTGACAGGTAATTGTAACGTTCAGCGCCTGTTAATGACGATGGAACACACAAATCGCGTCGCGATTCAATACATCGTCCTCCGGCCGACCTGTCTCCAAGGGTCTATTGCTGCCTCGGGCACCTTATGGTCGATCTCCTGTGAGTCTAGATTTTCGAATCCGACGCAAAACTGACAGTGAATTGTAACGTTCAGAGCCTGTTCATGACGATGGAACACACAAATTGCGTCGCGATTCAATACATCGTCCTCCGGCCGACCTGTCTCCAAGGGTCTATTGCTGCCTCGGGCACCTTATGATCGTTATCCTGTGAGTCTAGACTTTCGAATCCGACGCAAAACTGACAGTTAATTGTAAGGTTCAGAGCCTCTTAATGACAATGGAACACACAAATTGCGTCGCGATTCAATACATCGTCCTCCGGCCGACCTGTCTCCAAGGGTCTATTGCTGCCTCGGGCACCTTATGGTCGATCTCCTGTGAGTGTAGATTTTCGAATCCGACGCAAACCTGACAGTTAATTATAACGTTCAGAGCCTGTTAATGACGATGGAACACTCAAATTGCGTCGCGATTCAATACATCGTCCTCCGGCCGACCTGTCTCCAAGGGTCTATTGCTGCCTCGGGCACCTTATGGTCGATCTCCTGTGAGTCTAGATTTTCGAATCCGACGCAAAACTGACAGTTAATTCTAACGTTCAGAGCCTGTTAATGACGATGGAACACACAAATCGCGTCGCGATTCAATACATCGTCCTCCGGCCGACCTGTCTCCAAGGGTCTATTGCTGCCTCGGGCACCTTATGGTCGATCTCCTGTGAGTCTAGACTTTCGAATCCGACGCAAAACTGACAGTTAATTGTAAGTTTCAGAGCCTCTTAATGACAATGGAACACACAAATTGCGTCGCGATTCAATACATCGTCCTCCGGCCGACCTGTCTACAAGGGTCTATTGCTGCCTCGGGCACCTTATGGTCGATCTCCTGTGAGTCTAGATTTTCGAATCCGACGCAAAACTGACAGTTAATTGTAAGGTTCAGAGCCTCTTAATGACAATGGAACACACAAATTGCGTCGCGATTCAATACATCGTCCTCCGGCCGACCTGTCTCCAAGGGTCTATTGCTGCCTCGGGCACCTTAAGGTCGATCTCCTGTGAGTCTAGATTTTCGAATCCGACGCAAAACTGACAGTTAATTCTAACGTTCAGCGCCTGTTAATGACGATGGAACACACAAATCGCGTCGCGATTCAATACATCGTCCTCCGGCCGACCTGTCTCCAAGGGTCTATTGCTGCCTCGGGCACCTTATGGTCGATCTCCTGAGAGTCTAGATTTTCGAATCCGACGCAAAACTGACAGTGAATTGTAACGTTCAGAGCCTGTTCATGACGATGGAACACACAAATTGCGTCGCGATTCAATACATCGTCCTCCGGCCGACCTGTCTCCAAGGGTCTATTGCTGCCTCGGGCACCTTATGGTCGTTATCCTGTGAGTCTAGACTTTCGAATCCGACGCAAAACTGACAGTTAATTGTAAGGTTCAGAGCCTCTTAATGACAATGGAACACACAAATTGCGTCGCGATTCAATACATCGTCCTCCGGCCGACCTGTCTCCAAGGGTCTATTGCTGCCTCGGGCACCTTATGGTCGATCTCCTGTGAGTGTAGATTTTCGAATCCGACGCAAACCTGACAGTTAATTATAACGTTCAGAGCCTGTTAATGACGATGGAACACTCAAATTGCGTCCCGATTCAATACATCGTCCTCCGGCCGACCTGTCTCCAAGGGTCTATTGCTGCCTCGGGCACCTTATGGTCGATCTCCTGTGAGTCTAGATTTTCGAATCCGACGCAAAACTGACAGTTAATTCTAACGTTCAGAGCCTGTTAATGACGATGGAACACACAAATCGCGTCGCGATTCAATACATCGTCCTCCGGCCGACCTGTCTCCAAGGGTCTATTGCTGCCTCGGGCACCTTATGGTCGATCTCCTGTGAGTCTAGATTTTCGAATCCGACGCAAAACTGACAGTTAATTGTAAGGTTCAGAGCCTCTTAATGACAATGGAACACACAAATTGCGTCGCGATTCAATACATCGTCCTCCGGCCGACCTGTCTACAAGGGTCTATTGCTCCCTCGGGCACCTTATGGTCGTTCTCCTGTGAGTCTAGATTTTCGAATCCGACGCAAAACTGACAGTTAATTGTAACGTTCAGAGCCTGTTAATGACGATGGAACACACAAATTGCGTCGCGATTCAATACATCGTCCTCCAGCCGACTTGTCTCCAAGGGTCTAGTGCTGCCTCGGGCACCTTATGGTCGTTCTTCTGTGAGTCTAGATTTTCGATTCCGACGCAAAACTGACAGTTAATTGTAACGTTCAGAGCCTGTTAATGACGATGGAACACACAAATCGCGTCGCGATTCAATACATCGTCCTCCGGCCGACCTGTCTCCAAGGGTCTATTGCTGCCTCGGGCACCTTATGGTCGATCTCCTGTGAGTCTAGATTTTCGAATCCGACGCAAGACTGACAGTTAATTGTAAGGTTCAGAGCCTGTTAATGACGATGGAACACACAAATTGCGTCGCGTTTCAATACATCGTCCTCCGGCCGACCTGTCTCCAAGGGTCTATTGCTGCCTCGGGCACCTTATGGTCGTTCTCCTGTGAGTCTAGATTTTCGAATCCGACGCAAAACTGACAGTTAATTGTAACGTTCAGAGCCTGTTAATGACGATGGAACACACAAATCGCGTCGCGATTCAATACATCGTCCTCCAGCCGACTTGTCTCCAAGGGTCTAGTGCTGCCTCGGGCACCTTATGGTCGATCTCCTGTGAGTCTAGATTTTCGAATCCGACGCAAAACTGAAAGTTAATTGTAACGTTCAGAGCCTGAAAATGACGATGGAACACACAAATCGCGTCGCGATTCAATACATCGTCCTCCGGCCGACCTGTCTTCAAGGGTCTATTGCTGCCTCGGGCACCTTATGGTCGATCTCCTGTGAGTCTAGATTTTCGAATCCGACGCAAAACTGACAGTTAATTGTAACGTTCAGAGCCTGTTAATGACGATGGAACACACAAATTGCGTCGCGATTCAATACATCGTCCTCCAGCCGACTTGTCTCCAAGGGTCTAGTGCTGTCTCGGGCACCTTATGGTCGTTCTCCTGTGAGTCTAGATTTTCGAATGCGACGCAAAACTGACAGTTAGTCGTAAGGTTCAGAGCCTGTTAATGACAATGGAACACACAAATTGCGTCGCGATTCAATACATCGTCCTCCGGCCGACCTGTCTCCAAGGGTCTAGTGCTGCCTCGGACACCTTATGGTCGTTCTCCTGTGAGTCTAGATTTTCGAATCCGACGCAAAACTGACAGATAATTGTAACGTTCAGAGCCAATTAATGACAATGGAACACACAAATCGCGTCGCGATTCAATACATCGTCCTCCGGCCGACCTGTCTCCAAGGTTCTATTGCTGCCTCGGGCACCTTATGGTCGTTCTCCTGTGAGTCTAGATTTTCGAATCCGACGCAAAACTGACAGTTGATTGTAACGTTCAGAGCCTATTAATGACGATGGAACACACAAATCGCGTCGCGATTCAATACATCGTCCTCCGGCCGACCTGTCTCCAAGGGTCCATTGCTGTCTCGGGCACCTTATGGTCGATCTCCTGTGAGTCTAGATTTTCGAATCCGACGCAAAACTGACAGTTAATTGTGAGGTTCAGAGCCTGTTAATGACGATGGAAGACACAAATTGCGTCACGATTCAATACATCGTCCTCCGGCCGACCTGTCTCCAAGGGTCTATTGCTGCCTCGGGCACCTTATGGTCGATCTCCTGTGAGTCTAGATTTTCGAATCCGACGCAAAACTGACAGTTAATTGTAAGGTTCAGAGCCTCTTAATGACAATGGAACACACAAATTGCGTCGCGATTCAATACATCGTCCTCCGGCAGACCTGTCTCCAAGGGTCTATTGCTGTCTCGGGCACCTTATGGTCGATCTCCTGTGAGTCTAGATTTTCGAATCCGACGCAAAACTGACAGTTAATTGTAACGTTCAGAGCCTGTTAATGACGATAGAACACACAAATTACGTCGCGATTCAATACATCGTCCTCCGGCCGACCTGTCTCCAAGGGTCTATTCCTGCCTCGGGCACCTTAAGGTCGATCTCCTGTGAGTCTAGATTTTCGAATCCGACGCAAAACTGACAGTTAATTGTAACGTTCAGCGCCTGTTAATGACGATGGAACACACAAATCGCGTCGCGATTCAATACATCGTCCTCCGGCCGACCTGTCTCCAAGGGTGTATTGCTGCCTCGGGCACCTTATGGTCGATCTCCTGTGAGTGTAGATTTTCGAATCCGACGCAAAACTGACAGTTAATTGTAACGTTCAGAGCCGGTTAATGACGATGGAACACACAAATCGCGTCGCGATTCAATACATCGTCCTCCGGCCGACCTGTCTCCAAGGGTCTATTGCTGCCTCGGGCACCTTATGGTCGTAATCCTGTGAGTCTAGAATTTCGAATCCGACGCAAAACTGACAGTTAATTGTAACGTTCAGAGCCTGTTAATGACGATGGAACACACAAATTGCGTCGCGATTCAATACATCGTCCTCCAGCCGACTTGTCTCCAAGGGTCTAGTGCTGCCTCGGGCACCTTATGGTCGTTCTTCTGTGAGTCTAGATTTTCGAATCCGACGCAAAACTGACAGTTAATTGTAACGTTCAGAGCCTGTTAATGACGATGGAACACACAAATCGCGTCGCGATTCAATACATCGTCCTCCGGCCGACCTGTCTCCAAGGGTCTATTGCTGCCTCGGGCACCTTATGGTCGATCTCCTGTGAGTCTAGATTTTCGAATCCGACGCAAAACTGACAGTTAATTGTAAGGTTCAAAGCCTGTTGATGACGATGGAAAACACAAATTGCGTCGCGTTTCAATACATCGTTCTCCGGCCGACCTGTCTCCAAGGGTCTATTGCTGCCTCGGGCACCTTATGGTCGTTCTCCTGTGAGTCTAGATTTTCGAATCCGACGCAAAACTGACAGTTAATTGTAACGTTCAGAGCCTGTAAATGACAATGGAACACACAAATCGCGTCGCGATTCAATACATCGTCCTCCAGCCGACTTGTCTCCAAGTGTCTAGTGCTGCCTCGGGCACCTTATTGTCGTTCTCCTGTGAGTCTAGATTTTCGAATGCGACGCAAAACTGACAGTTAATCGTAAGGTTCAGAGCCTCTTAATGACAATGGAACACACAAAACTCGTCGCGATTCAATACATCGTCCTCCGGCCGACCTGTCTCCAAGGGTCTATTGGTGCCTCGGGCACCTTATGGTCGTTCTCCTGTGAGTCTAGATTTTCGAATCCGACGCAAAACTGACAGTTAATTGCAACATTCAGAGCCTGTTAATGACGATGGAACACACAAATTGCGTCGCGATTCAATACTTCGTCCTCCAGCCGACTTGTCTCCAAGGGTCTAGTGCTGCCTCGGGCACCTTATGGTCGTTCTCCTGTGAGTCTGGATTTTCGAATGCGACGCAAAACTGACAGTTAATCGTACGGTTCAGAGCCTCTTAATGACAGTGGAACACACAAATTGTGTCGCGTTTCAATACATCGTCCTCCGGCCGACCTGTCTCCAAGGGTCTATTGCTGCCTCGGGCACCTTATGGTCGTTCTCCTGTGAGTCTAGATTTTCGAATCCGACGCAAAACTGACAGTTAATTGTAACGTTCAGAGCCTGTTAATGACGATGGAACACACAAATCGCGTCGCGATTCAATACATCGTCCTCCAGCCGACTTGTCTCCAAGGGTCTAGTGCTGCCTCGGGCACCTTATGGTCGATCTCCTGTGAGTCTAGATTTTCGAATCCGACGCAAAACTGACAGTTAATTGTAACGTTCAGAGCCTGAAAATGACGATGGAACACACAAACCGCGTCGCGATTCAATACATCGTCCTCCGGCCGACCTGTCTCCAAGGGTCTATTGCTGCCTCGGGCACCTTATGGTCGATCTCCTGTGAGTCTAGATTTTCGAATCCGACGCAAAACTGACAGTTAATTGTAACGTTCAGAGCCTGTTAATGACGATGGAACACACAAATTGCGTCGCGATTCAATACATCGTCCTCCAGCCGACTTGTCTCCAAGGGTCTAGTGCGGCCTCGGGCACCTTATGGTCGTTCTCCTGTGAGTCTAGATTTTCGAATGCGACGCAAAACTGACAGTTAGTCGTAAGGTTCAGAGCCTGTTAATGACAATGGAACACACAAATTGCGTCGCGATTCAATACATCGTCCTCCGGCCGACCTGTCTCCAAGGGTCTAGTGCTGCCTCGGACACCTTATGGTCGTTCTCCTGTGAGTCTAGATTTTCGAATCCGACGCAAAACTGACAGATAATTGTAACGTTCACAGCCAATTAATGACAATGGAACACACAAATCGCGTCGCGATTCAATACATCGTCCTCCGGCCGACCTGTCTCCAAGGGTCTATTGCTGCCTCGGGCACCTTATGGTCGATCTCCTGTGAGTCTAGATTTTCGAATCCGACGCAAAACTGACAGTTAATTGTAACGTTCAGAGCCTGTTAATGACGATGGAACACACAAATCGCGTCGCGATTCAATACATCGTCCTCCGGCCGACCTGTCTCCAAGGGTCTATTGCTACCTCGGGCACCTTATGGTCGATCTCCTGTGACTCTAGATTTTCGAATCCGACGCAAAACTGACAGTTAATTGTAAGGTTCAGAGCCTGTTCATGACGATGGAACACACAAATTGCGTCGCGATTCAATACATCGTCCTCCGGCCGACCTGTCTCCAAGGGTCTATTGCTCCCTCGGGCACCTTATGGTCGTTCTCCTGTGAGTCTAGATTTTCGAATCCGACGCAAAACTGACAGTTAATTGTAACGTTCAGAGCCTGTTAATGACGATGGAACACACAAATTGCGTCGCGACTCAATACATCGTCCTCCGGCCGACCTGTCTCCAAGGGTCTATTGCTGCCTCGGGCACCTTATGGTCGTTCTCCTGTGAGTCTAGATTTTCGAATCCGACGCAAAACTGACAGTTGATTGTAACGTTCAGAGCCTGTTAATGACGATGGAACACACAAATCGCGTCGCGATTCAATACATCGTCCTCCGGCCGACCTGTCTCCAAGGGTCCATTGCTGCCTCGGGCACCTTATGGTCGATCTCCTGTGAGTCTAGATTTTCGAATCCGACGCAAAACTGACAGTTAATTGTAAGGTTCAGAGCCTGTTAATGACGATGGAAGACACAAATTGCGTCACGATTCAATACATCGTCCTCCGGCCGACCTGTCTCCAAGGGTCTATTGCTGCCTCGGGCACCTTATGGTCGATCTCCTGTGAGTCTAGATTTTCGAATCCGACGCAAAACTGACAGTTAATTGTAAGGTTCAGAGCCTGTTCATGACGATGGAACACACAAATTGCGTCGCGATTCAATTCATCGTCCTCCGGCCGACCTGTCTCCAAGGGTCTATTGCTCCCTCGGGCACCTTATGGTCGTTCTCCTGTGAGTCTAGATTTTCGAATCCGACGCAAAACTGACAGAGCCTGTTAATGACGATAGAACACACAAATTGCGTCGCGATTCAATACATCGTCCTCCGGCCGACCTGTCTCCAAGGGTCTATTGCTGCCTCGGGCACCTTAAGGTCGATCTCCTGTGAGTCTAGATTTTCGAATCCGACGCAAAACTGACAGTTAATTGTAACGTTCAGCGCCTGTTAATGACGATGGAACACACAAATCGCGTCGCAATACAATACATCGTCCTCCGGCCGACCTGTCTCCAAGGGTCTATTGCTGCCTCGGGCACCTTATGATCGATCTCCTGTGAGTCTAGATTTTCGAATCCGACGCAAAACTGACAGTTAATTGTAACGTTCAGAGCCTGTTCATGACGATGGAACACACAAATTGCGTCGCGATTCAATACATCGTCCTCCGGCCGACCTGTCTCCAAGGGTCTATTGCTGCCTCGGGCAACTTATGGTCGTTATCCTGTGAGTCTAGACTTTCGAATCCGACGCAAAACTGACAGTTAATTGTAAGGTTCAGAGCCTCTTAATGACAATGGAACACACAAATTGCGTCGCGATTCAATACATCGTCCTCCGGCCGACCTGTCTCCAAGGCTCTATTGCTGCCTCGGGCACCTTATGGTCGATCTCCTGTGAGTGTAGAATTTCGAATCCGACGTAAACCTGACAGTTAATTATAACGTTCAGAGCCTGTTAATGACGATGGAACACACAAATTGCGTCGCGATTCAATACATCGTCCTCCGGCCGACCTGTCTCCAAGGGTCTATTGCTGCCTCGGGCACCTTATGGTCGATCTCCTGTGAGTCTAGATTTTCGAATCCGACGCAAAACTGACAGTTAATTGTAAGGTTCAGAGCCTGTTAATGACGATGGAACACACAAATCGCGTCGCGATTCAATACATCGTCCTCCGGCCGACCTGTCTCCAAGGGTCTATTGCTGCCTCGGGCACCTTATGGTCGATCTCCTGTGAGTCTAGATTTTCGAATCCGACGCAAAACTGACAGTTAATTGTAACGTTCAGAGCCTCTTAATGACAATGGAACACACAAATTGCGTCGCGATTCAATACATCGTCCTCCGGCCGACCTGTCTCCAAGGGTCTATTGCTGCCTCGGGCACCTTATGGTCGTTCTCCTGTGAGTCTAGATTCTCGAATCCGACGCAAAACTGACAGTTAATTGTAACGTTCAGAGCCTGTTAATGACGATGGAACACACAAATTGCGTCGCGATTCAATACATCGTCCTCCAGCCGACTTGTCTCCAAGGGTCTAGTGCTGCCTCGGGCACCTTATGGTCGTTCTTCTGTGAGTCTAGATTTTCGAATCCGACGCAAAACTGACAGTTAATTGTAACGTTCAGAGCCTGTTAATGACGATGGAACACACAAATCGCGTCGCGATTCAATACATCGTCCTCCGGCCGACCTGTCTCCAAGGGTCTATTGCTGCCTCGGGCACCTGATGGTCGATCTCCTGTGAGTCTAGATTTTCGAATCCGACGCAAAACTGACAGTTAATTGTAAGGTTCAGAGCCTGTTAATGACGATGGAACACACAAATTGTGTCGCGTTTCAATACATCGTCCTCCGGCCGACCTGTCTCCAAGGGTCTATTGCTGCCTCGGGCACCTTATGGTCGTTCTCCTGTGAGTCTAGATTTTCGAATCCGACGCAAAACTGACAGTTAATTGTAACGTTCAGAGCCTGTTAATGACGATGGAACACACAAATCGCGTCGCGATTCAATACATCGTCCTCCAGCCGACTTGTCTCCAAGGGTCTAGTGCTGCCTCGGGCACCTTATGGTCGATCTCCTGTGAGTCTAGATTTTCGAATCCGACGCAAAACTGACAGTTAATTGTAACGTTCAGAGCCTGAAAATGACGATGGAACACACAAACCGCGTCGCGATTCAATACATCGTCCAACGGCCGACCATTCTCCAAGGGTCTATTGCTGCCTCGGGCACCTTATGGTCGATCTCCTGTGAGTCTAGATTTTCGAATCCGACGCAAAACTGACAGTTAATTGTAACGTTCAGAGCCTGTTAATGACGATGGAACACACAAATTGCGTCGCGTTTCAATACATCGTCCTCCAGCCGACTTGTCTCCAAGGGTCTAGTGCTGCCTCGGGCACCTTATGGTCGTTCTCCTGTGAGTCTAGATTTTCGAATGCGACGCAAAACTGACAGTTAGTCGTAAGGTTCAGAGCCTGGTCGCGATTCAATACATCGTCCTCCGGCCGACCTGTCTCCAAGGCTCTATTGCTGCCTCGGGCACCTTATGGTCGATCTCCTGTGAGTGTAGATTTTCGAATCCGACGCAAACCTAACAGTTAATTATAACGTTCAGAGCCTGTTAATGACGATGGAACACACAAATTGCGTCGCGATTCAATACATCGTCCTCCGGCCGACCTGTCTCCAAGGGTCTATTGCTGCCTCGGGCACCTTATGGTCGATCTCCTGTGAGTCTAGATTTTCGAATCCGACGCAAAACTGACAGTTAATTGTAACGTTCAGAGCCTGTTAATGACGATGGAACACACAAATTGCGTCGCGATTCAATACATCGTCCTCCGGCCGACCTGTCTCCAAGGGTCTATTGCTGCCTCGGGCACCTTATGGTCGATCTCCTGTGAGTCTAGATTTTCGAATCCGACGCAAAACTGTCAGTTAATTGTAACGTTCAGAGCCTCTTAATGACAATGGAACACACAAATTGCGTCGCGATTCAATACATCGTCCTCCGGCCGACCTGTCTCCAAGGGTCTATTGCTGCCTCGGGCACCTTATGGTCGTTCTCCTGTGAGTCTAGATTCTCGAATCCGACGCAAAACTGACAGTTAATTGTAACGTTCAGAGCCTGTTAATGACGATGGAACACACAAATTGCGTCGCGATTCAATACATCGTCCTCCGGCCGACCTGTCTCCAAGGGTCTATTGCTGCCTCGGGCAACTTATGGTCGTTATCCTGTGAGTCTAGACTTTCGAATCCGACGCAAAACTGACAGTTAATTGTAAGGTTCAGAGCCTCTTAATGACAATGGAACACACAAATTGCGTCGCGATTCAATACATCGTCCTCCGGCCGACCTGTCTCCAAGGCTCTATTGCTGCCTCGGGCACCTTATGGTCGATCTCCTGTGAGTGTAGATTTTCGAATCCGACGCAAACCTGACAGTTAATTATAACGTTCAGAGCCTGTTAATGACGATGGAACACACAAATCGCGTCGCGATTCAATACATCGTCCTCCGGCCGACCTGTCTCCAAGGGTCTATTGCTGCCTCGGGCACCTTATGGTCGATCTCCTGTGAGTCTAGATTTTCGAATCCGACGCAAAACTGACAGTTAATTGTAAGGTTCAGAGCCTCTTAATGACAATGGAACACACAAATTGCGTCGCGATTCAATACATCGTCCTCCGGCCGACCTGTCTACAAGGGTCTATTGCTCCCTCGGGCACCTTATGGTCGTTCTCCTGTGGGTCTAGATTTTCGAATCCGACGCAAAACTGACAGTTAATTGTAACGTTCAGAGCCTGTTAATGACGATGGAACACACAAATTGCGTCGCGATTCAATACATCGTCCTCCAGCCGACTTGTCTCCAAGGGTCTAGTGCTGCCTCGGGCACCTTATGGTCGTTCTTCTGTGAGTCTAGATTTTCGAATCCGACGCAAAACTGACAGTTAATTGTAACGTTCAGAGCCTGTTAATGACGATGGAACACACAAATCGCGTCGCGATTCAATACATCGTCCTCCGGCCGACCTGTCTCCAAGGGTCTATTGCTGCCTCGGGCACCTTATGGTCGATCTCCTGTGAGTCTAGATTTTCGAATCCGACGCAAAACTGACAGTTAATTGTAACGTTCAGAGCCTGTTAATGACGATGGAACACACAAATTGCGTCGCGTTTCAATACATCGTCCTCCGGCCGACCTGTCTCCAAGGGTCTATTGCTGCCTCGGGCACCTTATGGTCGTTCTCCTGTGAGTCTAGATTTTCGAATCCGACGCAAAACTGACAGTTAATTGTAACGTTCAGAGCCTGTTAATGACGATGGAACACACAAATCGCGTCGCGATTCAATACATCGTCCTTCAGCCGACTTGTCTCCAAGGGTCTAGTGCTGCCTCGGGCACCTTATGGTCGATCTCCTGTGAGTCTAGATTTTCGAATCCGACGCAAAACTGAAAGTTAATTGTAACGTTCAGAGCCTGAAAATGACGATGGAACACACAAATCGCGTCGCGATTCAATACATCGTCCTCCGGCCGACCTGTCTTCAAGGGTCTATTGCTGCCTCGGGCACCTTATGGTCGATCTCCTGTGAGTCTAGATTTTCGAATCCGACGCAAAACTGACAGTTAATTGTAACGTTCAGAGCCTGTTAATGACGATGGAACACACAAATTGCGTCGCGATTCAATACATCGTCCTCCAGCCGACTTGTCTCCAAGGGTCTAGTGCTGTCTCGGGCACCTTATGGTCGTTCTCCTGTGAGTCTAGATTTTCGAATGCGACGCAAAACTGACAGTTAGTCGTAAGGTTCAGAGCCTCTTAATGACAATGGAACACACAAATTGCGTCGCGATTCAATACATCGTCCTCCGGCCGACCTGTCTCCAAGGGTCTAGTGCTGCCTCGGACACCTTATGGTCGTTCTCCTGTGAGTCTAGATTTTCGAATCCGACGCAAAACTGACAGATAATTGTAACGTTCACAGCCAATTAATGACAATGGAACACACAAATCGCGTCGCGATTCAATACATCGTCCTCCGGCCGACCTGTCTCCAAGGTTCTATTGCTGCCTCGGGCACCTTATGGTCGTTCTCCTGTGAGTCTAGATTTTCGAATCCGACGCAAAACTGACAGTTGATTGTAACGTTCAGAGCCTATTAATGACGATGGAACACACAAATCGCGTCGCGATTCAATACATCGTCCTCCGGCCGTCCTGTCTCCAAGGGTCCATTGCTGCTTCGGGCACCTTATGGTCGATCTCCTGTGAGTCTAGATTTTCGAATCCGACGCAAAACTGACAGTTAATTGTGAGGTTCAGAGCCTGTTAATGACGATGGAAGACACAAATTGCGTCACGATTCAATACATCGTCCTCCGGCCGACCTGTCTCCAAGGGTCTATTGCTGCCTCGGGCACCTTATGGTCGATCTCCTGTGAGTCTAGATTTTCGAATCCGACGCAAAACTGACAGTTAATTGTAAGGTTCAGAGCCTCTTAATGACAATGGAACACACAAATTGCGTCGCGATTCAATACATCGTCCTCCGGCCGACCTGTCTCCAAGGCTCTATTGCTGCCTCGGGCACCTTATGGTCGATCTCCTGTGAGTGTAGATTTTCGAATCCGACGCAAACCTGACAGTTAATTATAACGTTCAGAGCCTGTTAATGACGATGGAACACACAAATTGCGTCGCGATTCAATACATCGTCCTCCGGCCGACCTGTCTCCAAGGGTCTATTGCTGCCTCGGGCACCTTATGGTCGATCTCCTGTGAGTCTAGATTTTCGAATCCGACGCAAAACTGACAGTTAATTGTAAGGTTCAGAGCCTGTTAATGACGATGGAACACACAAATCGCGTCGCGATTCAATACATCGTCCTCCGGCCGACCTGTCTCCAAGGGTCTATTGCTGCCTCGGGCACCTTATGGTCGATCTCCTGTGAGTCTAGATTTTCGAATCCGACGCAAAACTGACAGTTAATTGTAACGTTCAGAGCCTCTTAATGACAATGGAACACACAAATTGCGTCGCGATTCAATACATCGTCCTCCGGCCGACCTGTCTCCAAGGGTCTATTGCTGCCTCGGGCACCTTATGGTCGTTCTCCTGTGAGTCTAGATTCTCGAATCCGACGCAAAACTGACAGTTAATTGTAACGTTCAGAGCCTGTTAATGACGATGGAACACACAAATTGCGTCGCGATTCAATACATCGTCCTCCAGCCGACTTGTCTCCAAGGGTCTAGTGCTGCCTCGGGCACCTTATGGTCGTTCTTCTGTGAGTCTAGATTTTCGAATCCGACGCAAAACTGACAGTTAATTGTAACGTTCAGAGCCTGTTAATGACGATGGAACACACAAATCGCGTCGCGATTCAATACATCGTCCTCCGGCCGACCTGTCTCCAAGGGTCTATTGCTGCCTCGGGCACCTGATGGTCGATCTCCTGTGAGTCTAGATTTTCGAATCCGACGCAAAACTGACAGTTAATTGTAAGGTTCAGAGCCTGTTAATGACGATGGAACACACAAATTGTGTCGCGTTTCAATACATCGTCCTCCGGCCGACCTGTCTCCAAGGGTCTATTGCTGCCTCGGGCACCTTATGGTCGTTCTCCTGTGAGTCTAGATTTTCGAATCCGACGCAAAACTGACAGTTAATTGTAACGTTCAGAGCCTGTTAATGACGATGGAACACACAAATCGCGTCGCGATTCAATACATCGTCCTCCAGCCGACTTGTCTCCAAGGGTCTAGTGCTGCCTCGGGCACCTTATGGTCGATCTCCTGTGAGTCTAGATTTTCGAATCCGACGCAAAACTGACAGTTAATTGTAACGTTCAGAGCCTGAAAATGACGATGGAACACACAAACCGCGTCGCGATTCAATACATCGTCCTCCGGCCGACCATTCTCCAAGGGTCTATTGCTGCCTCGGGCACCTTATGGTCGATCTCCTGTGAGTCTAGATTTTCGAATCCGACGCAAAACTGACAGTTAATTGTAACGTTCAGAGCCTGTTAATGACGATGGAACACACAAATTGCGTCGCGTTTCAATACATCGTCCTCCAGCCGACTTGTCTCCAAGGGTCTAGTGCTGCCTCGGGCACCTTATGGTCGTTCTCCTGTGAGTCTAGATTTTCGAATGCGACGCAAAACTGACAGTTAGTCGTAAGGTTCAGAGCCTGGTCGCGATTCAATACATCGTCCTCCGGCCGACCTGTCTCCAAGGCTCTATTGCTGCCTCGGGCACCTTATGGTCGATCTCCTGTGAGTGTAGATTTTCGAATCCGACGCAAACCTAACAGTTAATTATAACGTTCAGAGCCTGTTAATGACGATGGAACACACAAATTGCGTCGCGATTCAATACATCGTCCTCCGGCCGACCTGTCTCCAAGGGTCTATTGCTGCCTCGGGCACCTTATGGTCGATCTCCTGTGAGTCTAGATTTTCGAATCCGACGCAAAACTGACAGTTAATTGTAACGTTCAGAGCCTGTTAATGACGATGGAACACACAAATTGCGTCGCGATTCAATACATCGTCCTCCGGCCGACCTGTCTCCAAGGGTCTATTGCTGCCTCGGGCACCTTATGGTCGATCTCCTGTGAGTCTAGATTTTCGAATCCGACGCAAAACTGTCAGTTAATTGTAACGTTCAGAGCCTCTTAATGACAATGGAACACACAAATTGCGTCGCGATTCAATACATCGTCCTCCGGCCGACCTGTCTCCAAGGGTCTATTGCTGCCTCGGGCACCTTATGGTCGTTCTCCTGTGAGTCTAGATTCTCGAATCCGACGCAAAACTGACAGTTAATTGTAACGTTCAGAGCCTGTTAATGACGATGGAACACACAAATTGCGTCGCGATTCAATACATCGTCCTCCGGCCGACCTGTCTCCAAGGGTCTATTGCTGCCTCGGGCAACTTATGGTCGTTATCCTGTGAGTCTAGACTTTCGAATCCGACGCAAAACTGACAGTTAATTGTAAGGTTCAGAGCCTCTTAATGACAATGGAACACACAAATTGCGTCGCGATTCAATACATCGTCCTCCGGCCGACCTGTCTCCAAGGCTCTATTGCTGCCTCGGGCACCTTATGGTCGATCTCCTGTGAGTGTAGATTTTCGAATCCGACGCAAACCTGACAGTTAATTATAACGTTCAGAGCCTGTTAATGACGATGGAACACACAAATCGCGTCGCGATTCAATACATCGTCCTCCGGCCGACCTGTCTCCAAGGGTCTATTGCTGCCTCGGGCACCTTATGGTCGATCTCCTGTGAGTCTAGATTTTCGAATCCGACGCAAAACTGACAGTTAATTGTAAGGTTCAGAGCCTCTTAATGACAATGGAACACACAAATTGCGTCGCGATTCAATACATCGTCCTCCGGCCGACCTGTCTACAAGGGTCTATTGCTCCCTCGGGCACCTTATGGTCGTTCTCCTGTGGGTCTAGATTTTCGAATCCGACGCAAAACTGACAGTTAATTGTAACGTTCAGAGCCTGTTAATGACGATGGAACACACAAATTGCGTCGCGATTCAATACATCGTCCTCCAGCCGACTTGTCTCCAAGGGTCTAGTGCTGCCTCGGGCACCTTATGGTCGTTCTTCTGTGAGTCTAGATTTTCGAATCCGACGCAAAACTGACAGTTAATTGTAACGTTCAGAGCCTGTTAATGACGATGGAACACACAAATCGCGTCGCGATTCAATACATCGTCCTCCGGCCGACCTGTCTCCAAGGGTCTATTGCTGCCTCGGGCACCTTATGGTCGATCTCCTGTGAGTCTAGATTTTCGAATCCGACGCAAAACTGACAGTTAATTGTAACGTTCAGAGCCTGTTAATGACGATGGAACACACAAATTGCGTCGCGTTTCAATACATCGTCCTCCGGCCGACCTGTCTCCAAGGGTCTATTGCTGCCTCGGGCACCTTATGGTCGTTCTCCTGTGAGTCTAGATTTTCGAATCCGACGCAAAACTGACAGTTAATTGTAACGTTCAGAGCCTGTTAATGACGATGGAACACACAAATCGCGTCGCGATTCAATACATCGTCCTTCAGCCGACTTGTCTCCAAGGGTCTAGTGCTGCCTCGGGCACCTTATGGTCGATCTCCTGTGAGTCTAGATTTTCGAATCCGACGCAAAACTGAAAGTTAATTGTAACGTTCAGAGCCTGAAAATGACGATGGAACACACAAATCGCGTCGCGATTCAATACATCGTCCTCCGGCCGACCTGTCTTCAAGGGTCTATTGCTGCCTCGGGCACCTTATGGTCGATCTCCTGTGAGTCTAGATTTTCGAATCCGACGCAAAACTGACAGTTAATTGTAACGTTCAGAGCCTGTTAATGACGATGGAACACACAAATTGCGTCGCGATTCAATACATCGTCCTCCAGCCGACTTGTCTCCAAGGGTCTAGTGCTGTCTCGGGCACCTTATGGTCGTTCTCCTGTGAGTCTAGATTTTCGAATGCGACGCAAAACTGACAGTTAGTCGTAAGGTTCAGAGCCTCTTAATGACAATGGAACACACAAATTGCGTCGCGATTCAATACATCGTCCTCCGGCCGACCTGTCTCCAAGGGTCTAGTGCTGCCTCGGACACCTTATGGTCGTTCTCCTGTGAGTCTAGATTTTCGAATCCGACGCAAAACTGACAGATAATTGTAACGTTCACAGCCAATTAATGACAATGGAACACACAAATCGCGTCGCGATTCAATACATCGTCCTCCGGCCGACCTGTCTCCAAGGTTCTATTGCTGCCTCGGGCACCTTATGGTCGTTCTCCTGTGAGTCTAGATTTTCGAATCCGACGCAAAACTGACAGTTGATTGTAACGTTCAGAGCCTATTAATGACGATGGAACACACAAATCGCGTCGCGATTCAATACATCGTCCTCCGGCCGTCCTGTCTCCAAGGGTCCATTGCTGCTTCGGGCACCTTATGGTCGATCTCCTGTGAGTCTAGATTTTCGAATCCGACGCAAAACTGACAGTTAATTGTGAGGTTCAGAGCCTGTTAATGACGATGGAAGACACAAATTGCGTCACGATTCAATACATCGTCCTCCGGCCGACCTGTCTCCAAGGGTCTATTGCTGCCTCGGGCACCTTATGGTCGATCTCCTGTGAGTCTAGATTTTCGAATCCGACGCAAAACTGACAGTTAATTGTAAGGTTCAGAGCCTCTTAATGACAATGGAACACACAAATTGCGTCGCGATTCAATACATCGTCCTCCGGCAGACCTGTCTCCAAGGGTCTATTGCTGTCTCGGGCACCTTATGGTCGATCTCCTGTGAGTCTAGATTTTCGAATCCGACGCAAAACTGACAGTTAATTGTAACGTTCAGAGCCTGTTAATGACGATAGAACACACAAATTACGTCGCGATTCAATACATCGTCCTCCGGCCGACCTGTCTCCAAGGGTCTATTCCTGCCTCGGGCACCTTAAGGTCGATCTCCTGTGAGTCTAGATTTTCGAATGCGACGCAAAACTGACAGTTAATTGTAACGTTCAGCGCCTGTTAATGACGATGGAACACACAAATCGCGTCGCGATTCAATACATCGTCCTCCGGCCGACCTGTCTCCAAGGGTGTATTGCTGCCTCGGGCACCTTATGGTCGATCTCCTGTGAGTGTAGATTTTCGAATCCGACGCAAAACTGACAGTTAATTGTAACGTTCAGAGCCGGTTAATGACGATGGAACACACAAATCGCGTCGCGATTCAATACATCGTCCTCCGGCCGACCTGTCTCCAAGGGTCTATTGCTGCCTCGGGCACCTTATGGTCGTAATCCTGTGAGTCTAGAATTTCGAATCCGACGCAAAACTGACAGTTAATTGTAACGTTCAGAGCCTGTTAATGACGATGGAACACACAAATTGCGTCGCGATTCAATACATCGTCCTCCAGCCGACTTGCCTCCAAGGGTCTAGTGCTGCCTCGGGCACCTTATGGTCGTTCTTCTGTGAGTCTAGATTTTCGAATGCGACGCAAAACTGACAGTTAATCGTAAGGTTCAGAGCCTCTTAATGACAATGGAACACACAAAACTCGTCGCGATTCAATACATCGTCCTCCGGCCGACCTGTCTCCAAGGGTCTATTGGTGCCTCGGGCACCTTATGGTCGTTCTCCTGTGAGTCTAGATTTTCGAATCCGACGCAAAACTGACAGTTAATTGTAACATTCAGAGCCTGTTAATGACGATGGAACACACAAATTGCGTCGCGATTCAATACTTCGTCCTCCAGCCGACTTGTCTCCAAGGGTCTAGTGCTGCCTCGGGCACCTTATGGTAGTTCTCCTGTGAGTCTGGATTTTCGAATGCGACGCAAAACTGACAGTTAATCGTAAGGTTCAGAGCCTCTTAATGACAGTGGAACACACAAATTGTGTCGCGTTTCAATACATCGTCCTCCGGCCGACCTGTCTCCAAGGGTCTATTGCTGCCTCGGGCACCTTATGGTCGTTCTCCTGTGAGTCTAGATTTTCGAATCCGACGCAAAACTGACAGTTAATTGTAACGTTCAGAGCCTGTTAATGACGATGGAACACACAAATCGCGTCGCGATTCAATACATCGTCCTCCAGCCGACTTGTCTCCAAGAGTCTAGTGCTGCCTCGGGCACCTTATGGTCGATCTCCTGTGAGTCTAGATTTTCGAATCCGACGCAAAACTGACAGTTAATTGTAACGTTCAGAGCCTGAAAATGACGATGGAACACACAAACCGCGTCGCGATTCAATACATCGTCCTCCGGCCGACCTGTCTCCAAGGGTCTATTGCTGCCTCGGGCACCTTATGGTCGATCTCCTGTGAGTCTAGATTTTCGAATCCGACGCAAAACTGACAGTTAATTGTAACGTTCAGAGCCTGTTAATGACGATGGAACACACAAATTGCGTCGCGATTCAATACATCGTCCTCCAGCCGACTTGTCTCCAAGAGTCTAGTGCTGCCTCGGGCACCTTATGGTCGTTCTCCTGTGAGTCTAGATTTTCGAATGCGACGCAAAACTGACAGTTAGTCGTAAGTTTCAGAGCCTGTTAATGACAATGGAACACACAAATTGCGTCGCGATTCAATACATCGTCCTCCGGCCGACCTGTCTCCAAGGGTCTAGTGCTGCCTCGGACACCTTATGGTCGTTCTCCTGTGAGTCTAGATTTTCGAATCCGACGCAAAACTGACAGATAATTGTAACGTTCACAGCCAATTAATGACAATGGAACACACAAATCGCGTCGCGATTCAATACTTCGTCCTCCGGCCGACCTGTCTCCAAGGGTCTATTGCTGCCTCGGGCACCTTATGGTCGTTCTCCTGTGAGTCTAGATTTTCGAATCCGACGCAAAACTGACAGTTAATTGTAACGTTCAGAGCCTGTTAATGACGATGGAACACACAAATCGCGTCGCGATTCAATACATCGTCCTCCGGCCGACCTGTCTCCAAGGGTCTATTGCTACCTCGGGCACCTTATGGTCGATCTCCTGTGACTCTAGATTTTCGAATCCGACGCAAAACTGACAGTTAATTGTAAGGTTCAGAGCCTGTTCATGACGATGGAACACACAAATTGCGTCGCGATTCAATACATCGTCCTCCGGCCGACCTGTCTCCAAGGGTCTATTGCTCCCTCGGGCACCTTATGGTCGTTCTCCTGTGAGTCTAGATTTTCGAATCCGACGCAAAACTGACAGTTAATTGTAACGTTCAGAGCCTGTTAATGACGATGGAACACACAAATTGCGTCGCGACTCAATACATCGTCCTCCGGCCGACCTGTCTCCAAGGGTCTATTGCTGCCTCGGGCACCTTATGGTCGTTCTCCTGTGAGTCTAGATTTTCGAATCCGACGCAAAACTGACAGTTAATTGTAAGGTTCAGAGCCTGTTAATGACGATGGAACACACAAATCGCGTCGCGATTCAATACATCGTCCTCCGGCCGACATGTCTCCAAGGGTATATTGCTGCCTCGGGCACCTTTTGGTCGATCTCCTGTGAGTCTAGATTTTCGAATCCGACGCAAAACTGACAGTTAATTGTAACGTTCAGAGCCTCTTAATGACAATGGAACACACAAATTGCGTCGCGATTCAATACATCGTCCTCCGGCCGACCTGTCTCCAAGGCTCTATTGCTGCCTCGGGCACCTTATGGTCGATCTCCTGTGAGTGTAGATTTTCGAATCCGACGCAAACCTGACAGTTAATTATAACGTTCAGAGCCTGTTAATGACGATGGAACACACAAATTGCGTCGCGATTCAATACATCCGGCCGACCTGTCTCCAAGGGTCTATTGCTGCCTCGGGCACCTTATGGTCGATCTCCTGTGAGTCTAGATTTTCGAATCCGACGCAAAACTGACAGTTAATTGTAACGTTCAGAGCCTGTTAATGACGATGGAACACACAAATCGCGTCGCGATTCAATACATCGTCCTCCGGCCGACCTGTCTCCAGGGGTCTATTGCTGCCTCGGGCACCTTATGGTCGATCTCCTGTGAGTCTAGATTTTCGAATCCGACGCAAAACTGACAGTTAATTGTAACGTTCAGAGCCTGAAAATGACGATGGAACACACAAACCGCGTCGCGATTCAATACATCGTCCTCCGGCAAACCTGTCTCCAAGGGTCTATTGCTGCCTCGGGCACCTTATGGTCGATCTCCTGTGAGTCTAGATTTTCGAATCCGACGCAAAACTGACAGTTAATTCTAACGTTCAGAGCCTGTTAATGACGATGGAACACACAAATTGCGTCGCGATTCAATACATCGTCCTCCAGCCGACTTGTCTCCAAGGGTCTAGTGCTGCCTCGGGCACCTTATGGTCGTTCTCCTGTGAGTCTAGATTTTCGAATGCGACGCAAAACTGACAGTCGTAAGGTTCAGAGCCTGTTAATGACAATGGAACACACAAATTGCGTCGCGATTCAATACATCGTCCTCCGGCCGACCTGTCTCCAAGGCTCTATTGCTGCCTCGGGCACCTTATGGTCGATCTCCTGTGAGTGTAGATTTTCGAATCCGACGCAAACCTGACAGTTAATTATAACGTTCAGAGCCTGTTAATGACGATGGAACACACAAATTGCGTCGCGATTCAATACATCGTCCTGCGGCCGACCTGTCTCCAAGGGTCTATTGCTGCCTCGGGCACCTTATGGTCGATCTCCTGTGAGTCTAGATTTTCGAATCCGACGCAAAACTGACAGTTAATTGTAACGTTCAGAGCCTGTTAATGACGATGGAACACACAAATCGCGTCGCGATTCAATACATCGTCCTCCGGCCGACCTGTCTCCAAGGGTCTATTGCTGCCTCGGGCACCTTATGGTCGATCTCCTGTGAGTCTAGATTTTCGAATCCGACGCAAAACTGACAGTTAATTGTAACGTTCAGAGCCTCTTAATGACAATGGAACACACAAATTGCGTCGCGATTCAATACATCGTCCTCCGGCCGACCTGTCTCCAAGGGTCTATTGCTGCCTCGGGCACCTTATGGTCGTTCTCCTGTGAGTCTAGATTCTCGAATCCGACGCAAAACTGACAGTTAATTGTAACGTTCAGAGCCTGTTAATGACGATGGAACACACAAATTGCGTCGCGATTCAATACATCGTCCTCCAGCCGACTTGTCTGCAAGGGTCTATTGCTGCCTCGGGCACCTTATGGTCGATCTCCTGTGAGTCTAGATTTTCGAATCCGACGCAAAACTGACAGTTAATTGTAACGTTCAGAGCCTGTTAATGACGATGGAACACACAAATTGCGTCGCGATTCAATACATCGTCCTCCAGCCGACTTGTCTCCAAGGGTCTAGTGCTGCCTCGGGCACCTTATGGTCGTTCTCCTGTGAGTCTAGATTTTCGAATGCGACGCAAAACTGACAGTTAGTCGTGAGGTTCAGAGCCTGTTAATGACAATGGAACACACAAATTGCGTCGCGATTCAATACATCGTCCTCCGGCCGACCTGTCTCCAAGGGTCTAGTGCTGCCTCGGACACCTTATGGTCGTTCTCCTGTGAGTCTAGATTTTCGAATCCGACGCAAAACTGACAGATAATTGTAACGTTCACAGCCAATTAATGACAATGGAACACACAAATCGCGTCGCGATTCAATACTTCGTCCTCCGGCCGACCTGTCTCCAAGGGTCTATTGCTGCCTCGGGCACCTTATGGTCGTTCTCCTGTGAGTCTAGATTTTCGAATCCGACGCAAAACTGACAGTTAATTGTAACGTTCAGAGCCTGTTAATGACGATGGAACACACAAATCGCGTCGCGATTCAATACATCGTCCTCCGGCCGACCTGTCTCCAAGGGTCTATTGCTACCTCGGGCACCTTATGGTCGATCTCCTGTGACTCTAGATTTTCGAATCCGACGCAAAACTGACAGTTAATTGTAAGGTTCAGAGCCTGTTCATGACGATGGAACACACAAATTGCGTCGCGATTCAATACATCGTCCTCCGGCCGACCTGTCTCCAAGGGTCTATTGCTCCCTCGGGCACCTTATGGTCGTTCTCCTGTGAGTCTAGATTTTCGAATCCGACGCAAAACTGACAGTTAATTGTAACGTTCAGAGCCTGTTAATGACGATGGAACACACAAATTGCGTCGCGACTCAATACATCGTCCTCCGGCCGACCTGTCTCCAAGGGTCTATTGCTGCCTCGGGCACCTTATGGTCGTTCTCCTGTGAGTCTAGATTTTCGAATCCGACGCAAAACTGACAGTTAATTGTAAGGTTCAGAGCCTGTTAATGACGATGGAACACACAAATCGCCTCGCGATTCAATACATCGTCCTCCGGCCGACATGTCTCCAAGGGTATATTGCTGCCTCGGGCACCTTTTGGTCGATCTCCTGTGAGTCTAGATTTTCGAATCCGACGCAAAACTGACAGTTAATTGTAACGTTCAGAGCCTCTTAATGACAATGGAACACACAAATTGCGTCGCGATTCAATACATCGTCCTCCGGCCGACCTGTCTCCAAGGCTCTATTGCTGCCTCGGGCACCTTATGGTCGATCTCCTGTGAGTGTAGATTTTCGAATCCGACGCAAACCTGACAGTTAATTATAACGTTCAGAGCCTGTTAATGACGATGGAACACACAAATTGCGTCGCGATTCAATACATCGTCCTCCGGCCGACCTGTCTCCAAGGGTCTATTGCTGCCTCGGGCACCTTATGGTCGATCTCCTGTGAGTCTAGATTTTCGAATCCGACGCAAAACTGACAGTTAATTGTAACGTTCAGAGCCTGTTAATGACGATGGAACACACAAATCGCGTCGCGATTCAATACATCGTCCTCCGGCCGACCTGTCTCCAAGGGTCTATTGCTGCCTCGGGCACCTTATGGTCGATCTCCTGTGAGTCTAGATTTTCGAATCCGACGCAAAACTGACAGTTAATTGTAAGGTTCAGAGCCTCTTAATGACAATGGAACACACAAATTGCGTCGCGATTCAATACATCGTCCTCCGGCCGACCTGTCTCCAAGGGTCTATTGCTGCCTCGGGCACCTTATGGTCGTTCTCCTGTGAGTCTAGATTCTCGAATCCGACGCAAAACTGACAGTTAATTGTAACGTTCAGAGCCTGTTAATGACGATGGAACACACAAATTGCTTCGCGATTCAATACATCGTCCTCCAGCCGACTTGTCTCCAAGGGTCTAGTGCTGCCTCGGGCACCTTATGGTCGTTCTTCTGTGAGTCTAGATTTTCGAATCCGACGCAAAACTGACAGTTAATTGTAACGTTCAGAGCCTGTTAATGACGATGGAACACACAAATCGCGTCGCGATTCAATACATCGTCCTCCGGCCGACCTGTCTCCAAGGGTCTATTGCTGCCTCGGGCACCTGATGGTCGATCTCCTGTGAGTCTAGATTTTCGAATCCGACGCAAAACTGACAGTTAATTGTAAGGTTCAGAGCCTGTTAATGACGATGGAACACACAAATTGTGTCGCGATTCAATACATCGTCCTCCGGCCGACCTGTCTCCAAGGGTCTATTGCTGCCTCGGGCACCTTATGGTCGATCTCCTGTGAGTCTAGATTTTCGAATCCGACGCAAAACTGACAGTTAATTGTAACGTTCAGAGCCTGTTAATGACGATGGAACACACAAATCGCGTCGCGATTCAATACATCGTCCTCCGGCCGATCTGTCTCCAAGGGTCTATTGCTGCCTCGGGCACCTTATGGTCGATCTCCTGTGAGTCTAGATTTTCGAATCCGACGCAAAACTGTCAGTTAATTGTAACGTTCAGAGCCTCGTAATGACAATGGAACACACAAATTGCGTCGCGATTCAATACATCGTCCTCCGGCCGACCTGTCTCCAAGGGTCTATTGCTGCCTCGGGCACCTTATGGTCGTTCTCCTGTGAGTCTAGATTCTCGAATCCGACGCAAAACTGACAGTTAATTGTAACGTTCAGAGCCTGTTAATGACGATGGAACACACAAATTGCGTCGCGATTCAATACATCGTCCTCCGGCCGACCTGTCTCCAAGGGTCTATTGCTGCCTCGGGCAACTTATGGTCGTTATCCTGTGAGTCTAGACTTTCGAATCCGACGCAAAACTGACAGTTAATTGTAAGGTTCAGAGCCTCTTAATGACAATGGAACACACAAATTGCGTCGCGATTCAATACATCGTCCTCCGGCCGACCTGTCTCCAAGGCTCTATTGCTGCCTCGGGCACCTTATGCTCGATCTCCTGTGAGTGTAGATTTTCGAATCCGACGCAAACCTGACAGTTAATTATAACGTTCAGAGCCTGTTAATGACGATGGAACACACAAATTGCGTCGCGATTCAATACATCGTCCTGCGGCCGACCTGTCTCCAAGGGTCTATTGCTGCCTCGGGCACCTTATGGTCGATCTCCTGTGAGTCTAGATTTTCGAATCCGACGCAAAACTGACAGTTAATTGTAACGTTCAGAGCCTGTTAATGACGATGGAACACACAAATCGCGTCGCGATTCAATACATCGTCCTCCGGCCGACCTGTCTCCAAGGGTCTATTGCTGCCTCGGGCACCTTATGGTCGATCTCCTGTGAGTCTAGATTTTCGAATCCGACGCAAAACTGACAGTTAATTGTAACGTTCAGAGCCTCTTAATGACAATGGAACACACAAATTGCGTCGCGATTCAATACATCGTCCTCCGGCCGACCTGTCTCCAAGGGTCTATTGCTGCCTCGGGCACCTTATGGTCGTTCTCCTGTGAGTCTAGATTCTCGAATCCGACGCAAAACTGACAGTTAATTGTAACGTTCAGAGCCTGTTAATGACGATGGAACACACAAATTGCGTCGCGATTCAATACATCGTCCTCCAGCCGACTTGTCTGCAAGGGTCTAGTGCTGCCTCGGGCACCTTATGGTCGTTCTTCTGTGAGTCTAGATTTTCGAATCCGACGCAAAACTGACAGTTAATTGTAACGTTCAGAGCCTGTTAATGACGATGGAACACACAAATCGCGTCGCGATTCAATACATCGTCCTCCGGCCGACCTGTCTCCAAGGGTCTATTGCTGCCTCGGGCACCTTATGGTCGATCTCCTGTGAGTCTAGATTTTCGAATCCGACGCAAAACTGACAGTTAATTGTAACGTTCAGAGCCTGTTAATGACGATGGAACACACAAATCGCGTCGCGATTCAATACATCGTCCTCCGGCCGACCTGTCTCCAAGGGTCTATTGCTGCCTCGGGCACCTTATGGTCGATCTCCTGTGAGTCTAGATTTTCGAATCCGACGCAAAACTGACAGTTAATTGTAAGGTTCAGAGCCTCTTAATGACAATGGAACACACAAATTGCGTCGCGATTCAATACATCGTCCTCCGGCCGACCTGTCTCCAAGGGTCTATTGCTGCCTCGGGCACCTTATGGTCGTTCTCCTGTGAGTCTAGATTCTCGAATCCGACGCAAAACTGACAGTTAATTGTAACGTTCAGAGCCTGTTAATGACGATGGAACACACAAATTGCGTCGCGATTCAATACATCGTCCTCCAGCCGACTTGTCTCCAAGGGTCTAGTGCTGCCTCGGGCACCTTATGGTCGTTCTTCTGTGAGTCTAGATTTTCGAATCCGACGCAAAACTGACAGTTAATTGTAACGTTCAGAGCCTGTTAATGACGATGGAACACACAAATCGCGTCGCGATTCAATACATCGTCCTCCGGCCGACCTGTCTCCAAGGGTCTATTGCTGCCTCGGGCACCTGATGGTCGATCTCCTGTGAGTCTAGATTTTCGAATCCGACGCAAAACTGACAGTTAATTGTAAGGTTCAGAGCCTGTTAATGACGATGGAACACACAAATTGTGTCGCGTTTCAATACATCGTCCTCCGGCCGACCTGTCTCCAAGGGTCTATTGCTGCCTCGGGCACCTTATGGTCGTTCTCCTGTGAGTCTAGATTTTCGAATCCGACGCAAAACTGACAGTTAATTGTAACGTTCAGAGCCTGTTAATGACGATGGAACACACAAATCGCGTCGCGATTCAATACATCGTCCTCCAGCCGACTTGTCTCCAAGGGTCTAGTGCTGCCTCGGGCACCTTATGGTCGATCTCCTGTGAGTCTAGATTTTCGAATCCGACGCAAAACTGACAGTTAATTGTAACGTTCAGAGCCTGAAAATGACGATGGAACACACAAACCGCGTCGCGATTCAATACATCGTCCTCCGGCCGACATGTCTCCAAGGGTCTATTGCTGCCTCGGGCACCTTATGGTCGATCTCCTGTGAGTCTAGATTTTCGAATCCGACGCAAAACTGACAGTTAATTCTAACGTTCAGAGCCTGTTAATGACGATGGAACACACAAATTGCGTCGCGATTCAATACATCGTCCTCCAGCCGACTTGTCTCCAAGGGTCTAGTGCTGCCTCGGGCACCTTATGGTCGTTCTCCTGTGAGTCTAGATTTTCGAATGCGACGCAAAACTGACAGTTAGTCGTAAGGTTCAGAGCCTGTTAATGACAATGGAACACACAAATTGCGTCGCGATTCAATACATCGTCCTCCGGCCGACCTGTCTCCAAGGCTCTATTGCTGCCTCGGGCACCTTATGGTCGATCTCCTGTGAGTGTAGATTTTCGAATCCGACGCAAACCTGACAGTTAATTATAACGTTCAGAGCCTGTTAATGACGATGGAACACACAAATTGCGTCGCGATTCAATACATCGTCCTCCGGCCGACCTGTCTCCAAGGGTCTATTGCTGCCTCGGGCACCTTATGGTCGATCTCCTGTGAGTCTAGATTTTCGAATCCGACGCAAAACTGACAGTTAATTGTAACGTTCAGAGCCTGTTAATGACGATGGAACACACAAATCGCGTCGCGATTCAATACATCGTCCTCCGGCCGATCTGTCTCCAAGGGTCTATTGCTGCCTCGGGCACCTTATGGTCGATCTCCTGTGAGTCTAGATTTTCGAATCCGACGCAAAACTGTCAGTTAATTGTAACGTTCAGAGCCTCGTAATGACAATGGAACACACAAATTGCGTCGCGATTCAATACATCGTCCTCCGGCCGACCTGTCTCCAAGGGTCTATTGCTGCCTCGGGCACCTTATGGTCGTTCTCCTGTGAGTCTAGATTCTCGAATCCGACGCTAAACTGACAGTTAATTGTAACGTTCAGAGCCTGTTAATGACGATGGAACACACAAATTGCGTCGCGATTCAATACATCGTCCTCCGGCCGACCTGTCTCCAAGGGTCTATTGCTGCCTCGGGCACCTTATGGTCGATCTCCTGTGAGTCTAGATTTTCGAATCCGACGCAAAACTGACAGTTAATTGTAACGTTCAGAGCCTCTTAATGACAATGGAACACACAAATTGCGTCGCGATTCAATACATCGTCCTCCGGCCGACCTGTCTCCAAGGGTCTATTGCTGCCTCGGGCACCTTATGGTCGTTCTCCTGTGAGTCTAGATTCTCGAATCCGACGCAAAACTGACAGTTAATTGTAACGTTCAGAGCCTGTTAATGACGATGGAACACACAAATTGCGTCGCGATTCAATACATCGTCCTCCAGCCGACTTGTCTGCAAGGGTCTAGTGCTGCCTCGGGCACCTTATGGTCGTTCTTCTGTGAGTCTAGATTTTCGAATCCGACGCAAAACTGACAGTTAATTGTAACGTTCAGAGCCTGTTAATGACGATGGAACACACAAATCGCGTCGCGATTCAATACATCGTCCTCCGGCCGACCTGTCTCCAAGGGTCTATTGCTGCCTCGGGCACCTGATGGTCGATCTCCTGTGAGTCCAGATTTTCGAATCCGACGCAAAACTGACAGTTAATTGTAAGGTTCAGAGCCTGTTAATGACGATGGAACACACAAATTGTGTCGCGTTTCAATACATCGTCCTCCGGCCGACCTGTCTCCAAGGGTCTATTGCTGCCTCGGGCACCTTATGGTCGTTCTCCTGTGAGTCTAGATTTTCGAATCCGACGCAAAACTGACAGTTAATTGTAACGTTCAGAGCCTGTTAATGACGATGGAACACACAAATCGCGTCGCGATTCAATACATCGTCCTCCAGCCGACTTGTCTCCAAGGGTCTAGTGCTGCCTCGGGCACCTTATGGTCGATCTCCTGTGAGTCTAGATTTTCGAATCCGACGCAAAACTGACAGTTAATTGTAACGTTCAGAGCCTGAAAATGACGATGGAACACACAAACCGCGTCGCGATTCAATACATCGTCCTCCGGCCGACCTGTCTCCAAGGGTCTATTGCTGCCTCGGGCACCTTATGGTCGATCTCCTGTGAGTCTAGATTTTCGAATCCGACGCAAAACTGACAGTTAATTGTAACGTTCAGAGCCTGTTAATGACGATGGAACACACAAATTGCGTCGCGATTCAATACATCGTCCTCCAGCCGACTTGTCTCCAAGGGTCTAGTGCTGCCTCGGGCACCTTATGGTCGTTCTCCTGTGAGTCTAGATTTTCGAATGCGACGCAAAACTGACAGTTAGTCGTAAGGTTCAGAGCCTGTTAATGACAATGGAACACACAAATTGCGTCGCGATTCAATACATCGTCCTCCGGCCGACCTGTCTCCAAGGGTCTAGTGCTGCCTCGAACACCTTATGGTCGTTCTCCTGTGAGTCTAGATTTTCGAATCCGACGCAAAACTGACAGTTAATTGTAACGTTCAGAGCCTGTTAATGACGATGGAACACACAAATTGCGTCGCGATTCAATACATCGTCCTCCAGCCGACTTGTCTCCAAGGGTCTAGTGCTGCCTCGGGCACCTTATGGTCGTTCTCCTGTGAGTCTAGATTTTCGAATGCGACGCAAAAGTGACAGTTAGTCGTAAGGTTCAGAGCCTGTTAATGACAATGGAACACACAAATTGCGTCGCGATTCAATACATCGTCCTCCGGCCGACCTGTCTCCAAGGGTCTAGTGCTGCCTCGGACACCTTATGGTCGTTCTCCTGTGAGTCAAGATTTTCGAATCCGACGCAAAACTGACAGATAATTGTAACGTTCACAGCCAATTAATGACAATGGAACACACAAATCGCGTCGCGATTCAATACTTCGTCCTCCGGCCGACCTGTCTCCAAGGGTCTATTGCTGCCTCGGGCACCTTATGGTCGTTCTCCTGTGAGTCTAGATTTTCGAATCCGACGCAAAACTGACAGTTAATTGTAACGTTCAGAGCCTGTTAATGACGATGGAACACACAAATCGCGTCGCGATTCAATACATCGTCCTCCGGCCGACCTGTCTCCAAGGGTCTATTGCTACCTCGGGCACCTTATGGTCGATCTCCTGTGACTCTAGATTTTCGAATCCGACGCAAAACTGACAGTTAATTGTAAGGTTCAGAGCCTGTTCATGACGATGGAACACACAAATTGCGTCGCGATTCAATACATCGTCCTCCGGCCGACCTGTCTCCAAGGGTCTATTGCTCCCTCGGGCACCTTATGGTCGTTCTCCTGTGAGTCTAGATTTTCGAATCCGACGCAAAACTGACAGTTAATTGTAACGTTCAGAGCCTGTTAATGACGATGGAACACACAAATTGCGTCGCGACTCAATACATCGTCCTCCGGCCGACCTGTCTCCAAGGGTCTATTGCTGCCTCGGGCACCTTATGGTCGTTCTCCTGTGAGTCTAGATTTTCGAATCCGACGCAAAACTGACAGTTGATTGTAACGTTCAGAGCCTGTTAATGACGATGGAACACACAAATCGCGTCGCGATTCAATACATCGTCCTCCGGCCGACCTGTCTCCAAGGGTCTATTGCTGCCTCGGGCACCTTATGGTCGATCTCCTGTGAGTCTAGATTTTCGAATCCGACGCAAAACTGACAGTTAATTGTAAGGTTCAGAGCCTGTTCATGACGATGGAACACACAAATTGCGTCGCGATTCAATTCATCGTCCTCCGGCCGACCTGTCTCCAAGGGTCTATTGCTCCCTCGGGCACCTTATGGTCGTTCTCCTGTGAGTCTAGATTTTCGAATCCGACGCAAAACTGACAGTTAATTGTAACGTTCAGAGCCTGTTAATGACGATAGAACACACAAATTGCGTTGCGATTCAATACATCGTCCTCCGGCCGACCTGTCTCCAAGGGTCTATTGCTGCCTCGGGCACCTTATGGTCGATCTCCTGTGAGTCTAGATTTTCGAATCCGACGCAAAACTGACAGTTAATTGTAAGGTTCAGAGCCTCTTAATGACAATGGAACACACAAATTGCGTCGCGATTCAATACATCGTCCTCCGGCCGACCTGTCTCCAAGGGTCTATTGCTGCCTCGGGCACCTTATGGTCGTTCTCCTGTGAGTCTAGATTCTCGAATCCGACGCAAAACTGACAGTTAATTGTAACGTTCAGAGCCTGTTAATGACGATGGAACACACAAATTGCGTCGCGATTCAATACATCGTCCTCCAGCCGACTTGTCTCCAAGGGTCTAGTGCTGCCTCGGGCACCTTATGGTCGTTCTTCTGTGAGTCTAGATTTTCGAATCCGACGCAAAACTGACAGTTAATTGTAACGTTCAGAGCCTGTTAATGACGATGGGACACACAAATCGCGTCGCGATTCAATACATCGTCCTCCGGCCGACCTGTCTCCAAGGGTCTATTGCTGCCTCGGGCACCTGATGGTCGATCTCCTGTGAGTCTAGATTTTCGAATCCGACGCAAAACTGACAGTTAATTGTAAGGTTCAGAGCCTGTTAATGACGATGGAACACACAAATTGTGTCGCGTTTCAATACATCGTCCTCCGGCCGACCTGTCTCCAAGGGTCTATTGCTGCCTCGGGCACCTTATGGTCGTTCTCCTGTGAGTCTAGATTTTCGAATCCGACGCAAAACTGACAGTTAATTGTAACGTTCAGAGCCTGTTAATGACGATGGAACACACAAATCGCGTCGCGATTCAATACATCGTCCTCCAGCCGACTTGTCTCCAAGGGTCTAGTGCTGCCTCGGGCACCTTATGGTCGATCTCCTGTGAGTCTAGATTTTCGAATCCGACGCAAAACTGACAGTTAATTGTAACGTTCAGAGCCTGAAAATGACGATGGAACACACAAACCGCGTCGCGATTCAATACATCGTCCTCCGGCCGACATGTCTCCAAGGGTCTATTGCTGCCTCGGGCACCTTATGGTCGATCTCCTGTGAGTCTAGATTTTCGAATCCGACGCAAAACTGACAGTTAATTCTAACGTTCAGAGCCTGTTAATGACGATGGAACACACAAATTGCGTCGCGATTCAATACATCGTCCTCCAGCCGACTTGTCTCCAAGGGTCTAGTGCTGCCTCGGGCACCTTATGGTCGTTCTCCTGTGAGTCTAGATTTTCGAATGCGACGCAAAACTGACAGTTAGTCGTAAGGTTCAGAGCCTGTTAATGACAATGGAACACACAAATTGCGTCGCGATTCAATACATCGTCCTCCGGCCGACCTGTCTCCAAGGCTCTATTGCTGCCTCGGGCACCTTATGGTCGATCTCCTGTGAGTGTAGATTTTCGAATCCGACGCAAACCTGACAGTTAATTATAACGTTCAGAGCCTGTTAATGACGATGGAACACACAAATTGCGTCGCGATTCAATACATCGTCCTCCGGCCGACCTGTCTCCAAGGGTCTATTGCTGCCTCGGGCACCTTATGGTCGATCTCCTGTGAGTCTAGATTTTCGAATCCGACGCAAAACTGACAGTTAATTGTAACGTTCAGAGCCTGTTAATGACGATGGAACACACAAATCGCGTCGCGATTCAATACATCGTCCTCCGGCCGATCTGTCTCCAAGGGTCTATTGCTGCCTCGGTCACCTTATGGTCGATCTCCTGTGAGTCTAGATTTTCGAATCCGACGCAAAACTGTCAGTTAATTGTAACGTTCAGAGCCTCGTAATGACAATGGAACACACAAATTGCGTCGCGATTCAATACATCGTCCTCCGGCCGACCTGTCTCCAAGGGTCTATTGCTGCCTCGGGCACCTTATGGTCGTTCTCCTGTGAGTCTAGATTCTCGAATCCGACGCAAAACTGACAGTTAATTGTAACGTTCAGAGCCTGTTAATGACGATGGAACACACAAATTGCGTCGCGATTCAATACATCGTCCTCCGGCCGACCTGTCTCCAAGGGTCTATTGCTGCCTCGGGCAACTTATGGTCGTTATCCTGTGAGTCTAGACTTTCGAATCCGACGCAAAACTGACAGTTAATTGTAAGGTTCAGAGCCTCTTAATGACAATGGAACACACAAATTGCGTCGCGATTCAATACATCGTCCTCCGGCCGACCTGTCTCCAAGGCTCTATTGCTGCCTCGGGCACCTTATGGTCGATCTCCTGTGAGTGTAGATTTTCGAATCCGACGGAAACCTGACAGTTAATTATAACGTTCAGAGCCTGTTAATGACGATGGAACACACAAATTGCGTCGCGATTCAATACATCGTCCTGCGGCCGACCTGTCTCCAAGGGTCTATTGCTGCCTCGGGCACCTTATGGTCGATCTCCTGTGAGTCTAGATTTTCGAATCCGACGCAAAACTGTCAGTTAATTGTAACGTTCAGAGCCTGTTAATGACGATGGAACACACAAATCGCGTCGCGATTCAATACATCGTCCTCCGGCCGACCTGTCTCCAAGGGTCTATTGCTGCCTCGGGCACCTTATGGTCGATCTCCTGTGAGTCTAGATTTTCGAATCCGACGCAAAACTGACAGTTAATTGTAACGTTCAGAGCCTCTTAATGACAATGGAACACACAAATTGCGTCGCGATTCAATACATCGTCCTCCGGCCGACCTGTCTCCAAGGGTCTATTGCTGCCTCGGGCACCTTATGGTCGTTCTCCTGTGAGTCTAGATTCTCGAATCCGACGCAAAACTGACAGTTAATTGTAACGTTCAGAGCCTGTTAATGACGATGGAACACACAAATTGCGTCGCGATTCAATACATCGTCCTCCAGCCGACTTGTCTGCAAGGGTCTAGTGCTGCCTCGGGCACCTTATGGTCGTTCTTCTGTGAGTCTAGATTTTCGAATCCGACGCAAAACTGACAGTTAATTGTAACGTTCAGAGCCTGTTAATGACGATGGAACACACAAATCGCGTCGCGATTCAATACATCGTCCTCCGGCCGACCTGTCTCCAAGGGTCTATTGCTGCCTCGGGCACCTGATGGTCGATCTCCTGTGAGTCCAGATTTTCGAATCCGACGCAAAACTGACAGTTAATTGTAAGGTTCAGAGCCTGTTAATGACGATGGAACACACAAATTGTGTCGCGTTTCAATACATCGTCCTCCGGCCGACCTGTCTCCAAGGGTCTATTGCTGCCTCGGGCACCTTATGGTCGTTCTCCTGTGAGTCTAGATTTTCGAATCCGACGCAAAACTGACAGTTAATTGTAACGTTCAGAGCCTGTTAATGACGATGGAACACACAAATCGCGTCGCGATTCAATACATCGTCCTCCAGCCGACTTGTCTCCAAGGGTCTAGTGCTGCCTCGGGCACCTTATGGTCGATCTCCTGTGAGTCTAGATTTTCGAATCCGACGCAAAACTGACAGTTAATTGTAACGTTCAGAGCCTGAAAATGACGATGGAACACACAAACCGCGTCGCGATTCAATACATCGTCCTCCGGCCGACCTGTCTCCAAGGGTCTATTGCTGCCTCGGGCACCTTATGGTCGATCTCCTGTGAGTCTAGATTTTCGAATCCGACGCAAAACTGACAGTTAATTCTAACGTTCAGAGCCTGTTAATGACGATGGAACACACAAATTGCGTCGCGATTCAATACATCGTCCTCCAGCCGACTTGTCTCCAAGGGTCTAGTGCTGCCTCGGGCACCTTATGGTCGTTCTCCTGTGAGTCTAGATTTTCGAATGCGACGCAAAACTGACAGTTAGTCGTAAGGTTCAGAGCCTGTTAATGACAATGGAACACACAAATTGCGTCGCGATTCAATACATCGTCCTCCGGCCGACCTGTCTCCAAGGGTCTAGTGCTGCCTCGAACACCTTATGGTCGTTCTCCTGTGAGTCTAGATTTTCGAATCCGACGCAAAACTGACAGTTAATTGTAACGTTCAGAGCCTGTTAATGACGATGGAACACACAAATTGCGTCGCGATTCAATACATCGTCCTCCAGCCGACTTGTCTCCAAGGGTCTAGTGCTGCCTCGGGCACCTTATGGTCGTTCTCCTGTGAGTCTAGATTTTCGAATGCGACGCAAAACTGACAGTTAGTCGTAAGGTTCAGAGCCTGTTAATGACAATGGAACACACAAATTGCGTCGCGATTCAATACATCGTCCTCCGGCCGACCTGTCTCCAAGGGTCTAGTGCTGCCTCGGACACCTTATGGTCGTTCTCCTGTGAGTCTAGATTTTCGAATCCGACGCAAAACTGACAGATAATTGTAACGTTCACAGCCAATTAATGACAATGGAACACACAAATCGCGTCGCGATTCAATACTTCGTCCTCCGGCCGACCTGTCTCCAAGGGTCTATTGCTGCCTCGGGCACCTTATGGTCGTTCTCCTGTGAGTCTAGATTTTCGAATCCGACGCAAAACTGACAGTTAATTGTAACGTTCAGAGCCTGTTAATGACGATGGAACACACAAATCGCGTCGCGATTCAATACATCGTCCTCCGGCCGACCTGTCTCCAAGGGTCTATTGCTACCTCGGGCTCCTTATGGTCGATCTCCTGTGACTCTAGATTTTCGAATCCGACGCAAAACTGACAGTTAATTGTAAGGTTCAGAGCCTGTTCATGACGATGGAACACACAAATTGCGTCGCGATTCAATACATCGTCCTCCGGCCGATCTGTCTCCAAGGGTCTATTGCTGCCTCGGGCACCTTATGGTCGATCTCCTGTGAGTCTAGATTTTCGAATCCGACGCAAAACTGTCAGTTAATTGTAACGTTCAGAGCCTCGTAATGACAATGGAACACACAAATTGCGTCGCGATTCAATACATCGTCCTCCGGCCGACCTGTCTCCAAGGGTCTATTGCTGCCTCGGGCACCTTATGGTCGTTCTCCTGTGAGTCTAGATTCTCGAATCCGACGCAAAACTGACAGTTAATTGTAACGTTCAGAGCCTGAAAATGACGATGGAACACACAAATCGCGTCGCGATTCAATACATCGTCCTCCAGCCGACTTGTCTCCAAGGGTCTAGTGCTGCCTCGGGCACCTTATGGTCGATCTCCTGTGAGTCTAGATTTTCGAATCCGACGCAAAACTGACAGTTAATTGTAACGTTCAGAGCCTGAAAATGACGATGGAACACACAAACCGCGTCGCGATTCAATACATCGTCCTCCGGCCGACCATTCTCCAAGGGTCTATTGCTGCCTCGGGCACCTTATGGTCGATCTCCTGTGAGTCTAGATTTTCGAATCCGACGCAAAACTGACAGTTAATTGTAACGTTCAGAGCCTGTTAATGACGATGGAACACACAAATTGCGTCGCGTTTCAATACATCGTCCTCCAGCCGACTTGTCTCCAAGGGTCTAGTGCTGCCTCGGGCACCTTATGGTCGTTCTCCTGTGAGTCTAGATTTTCGAATGCGACGCAAAACTGACAGTTAGTCGTAAGGTTCAGAGCCTGGTCGCGATTCAATACATCGTCCTCCGGCCGACCTGTCTCCAAGGCTCTATTGCTGCCTCGGGCACCTTATGGTCGATCTCCTGTGAGTGTAGATTTTCGAATCCGACGCAAACCTAACAGTTAATTATAACGTTCAGAGCCTGTTAATGACGATGGAACACACAAATTGCGTCGCGATTCAATACATCGTCCTCCGGCCGACCTGTCTCCAAGGGTCTATTGCTGCCTCGG
This sequence comes from Schistocerca nitens, assembly GCF_023898315.1. Lineage (NCBI taxonomy): Eukaryota > Metazoa > Arthropoda > Insecta > Orthoptera > Acrididae > Schistocerca > Schistocerca nitens. Next base: position 759,829,041 of record NC_064619.1, read on the forward strand.
GCACCTTATGGTCGATCTCCTGTGAGTCTAGATTTTCGAATCCGACGCAAAACTGACAGTTAATTGTAACGTTCAGAGCCTGTTAATGACGATGGAACACACAAATTGCGTCGCGATTCAATACATCGTCCTCCGGCCGACCTGTCTCCAAGGGTCTATTGCTGCCTCGGGCACCTTATGGTCGATCTCCTGTGAGTCTAGATTTTCGAATCCGACGCAAAACTGTCAGTTAATTGTAACGTTCAGAGCCTCTTAATGACAATGGAACACACAAATTGCGTCGCGATTCAATACATCGTCCTCCGGCCGACCTGTCTCCAAGGGTCTATTGCTGCCTCGGGCACCTTATGGTCGTTCTCCTGTGAGTCTAGATTCTCGAATCCGACGCAAAACTGACAGTTAATTGTAACGTTCAGAGCCTGTTAATGACGATGGAACACACAAATTGCGTCGCGATTCAATACATCGTCCTCCGGCCGACCTGTCTCCAAGGGTCTATTGCTGCCTCGGGCAACTTATGGTCGTTATCCTGTGAGTCTAGACTTTCGAATCCGACGCAAAACTGACAGTTAATTGTAAGGTTCAGAGCCTCTTAATGACAATGGAACACACAAATTGCGTCGCGATTCAATACATCGTCCTCCGGCCGACCTGTCTCCAAGGCTCTATTGCTGCCTCGGGCACCTTATGGTCGATCTCCTGTGAGTGTAGATTTTCGAATCCGACGCAAACCTGACAGTTAATTATAACGTTCAGAGCCTGTTAATGACGATGGAACACACAAATCGCGTCGCGATTCAATACATCGTCCTCCGGCCGACCTGTCTCCAAGGGTCTATTGCTGCCTCGGGCACCTTATGGTCGATCTCCTGTGAGTCTAGATTTTCGAATCCGACGCAAAACTGACAGTTAATTGTAAGGTTCAGAGCCTCTTAATGACAATGGAACACACAAATTGCGTCGCGATTCAATACATCGTCCTCCGGCCGACCTGTCTACAAGGGTCTATTGCTCCCTCGGGCACCTTATGGTCGTTCTCCTGTGGGTCTAGATTTTCGAATCCGACGCAAAACTGACAGTTAATTGTAACGTTCAGAGCCTGTTAATGACGATGGAACACACAAATTGCGTCGCGATTCAATACATCGTCCTCCAGCCGACTTGTCTCCAAGGGTCTAGTGCTGCCTCGGGCACCTTATGGTCGTTCTTCTGTGAGTCTAGATTTTCGAATCCGACGCAAAACTGACAGTTAATTGTAACGTTCAGAGCCTGTTAATGACGATGGAACACACAAATCGCGTCGCGATTCAATACATCGTCCTCCGGCCGACCTGTCTCCAAGGGTCTATTGCTGCCTCGGGCACCTTATGGTCGATCTCCTGTGAGTCTAGATTTTCGAATCCGACGCAAAACTGACAGTTAATTGTAACGTTCAGAGCCTGTTAATGACGATGGAACACACAAATTGCGTCGCGTTTCAATACATCGTCCTCCGGCCGACCTGTCTCCAAGGGTCTATTGCTGCCTCGGGCACCTTATGGTCGTTCTCCTGTGAGTCTAGATTTTCGAATCCGACGCAAAACTGACAGTTAATTGTAACGTTCAGAGCCTGTTAATGACGATGGAACACACAAATCGCGTCGCGATTCAATACATCGTCCTTCAGCCGACTTGTCTCCAAGGGTCTAGTGCTGCCTCGGGCACCTTATGGTCGATCTCCTGTGAGTCTAGATTTTCGAATCCGACGCAAAACTGAAAGTTAATTGTAACGTTCAGAGCCTGAAAATGACGATGGAACACACAAATCGCGTCGCGATTCAATACATCGTCCTCCGGCCGACCTGTCTTCAAGGGTCTATTGCTGCCTCGGGCACCTTATGGTCGATCTCCTGTGAGTCTAGATTTTCGAATCCGACGCAAAACTGACAGTTAATTGTAACGTTCAGAGCCTGTTAATGACGATGGAACACACAAATTGCGTCGCGATTCAATACATCGTCCTCCAGCCGACTTGTCTCCAAGGGTCTAGTGCTGTCTCGGGCACCTTATGGTCGTTCTCCTGTGAGTCTAGATTTTCGAATGCGACGCAAAACTGACAGTTAGTCGTAAGGTTCAGAGCCTCTTAATGACAATGGAACACACAAATTGCGTCGCGATTCAATACATCGTCCTCCGGCCGACCTGTCTCCAAGGGTCTAGTGCTGCCTCGGACACCTTATGGTCGTTCTCCTGTGAGTCTAGATTTTCGAATCCGACGCAAAACTGACAGATAATTGTAACGTTCACAGCCAATTAATGACAATGGAACACACAAATCGCGTCGCGATTCAATACATCGTCCTCCGGCCGACCTGTCTCCAAGGTTCTATTGCTGCCTCGGGCACCTTATGGTCGTTCTCCTGTGAGTCTAGATTTTCGAATCCGACGCAAAACTGACAGTTGATTGTAACGTTCAGAGCCTATTAATGACGATGGAACACACAAATCGCGTCGCGATTCAATACATCGTCCTCCGGCCGTCCTGTCTCCAAGGGTCCATTGCTGCTTCGGGCACCTTATGGTCGATCTCCTGTGAGTCTAGATTTTCGAATCCGACGCAAAACTGACAGTTAATTGTGAGGTTCAGAGCCTGTTAATGACGATGGAAGACACAAATTGCGTCACGATTCAATACATCGTCCTCCGGCCGACCTGTCTCCAAGGGTCTATTGCTGCCTCGGGCACCTTATGGTCGATCTCCTGTGAGTCTAGATTTTCGAATCCGACGCAAAACTGACAGTTAATTGTAAGGTTCAGAGCCTCTTAATGACAATGGAACACACAAATTGCGTCGCGATTCAATACATCGTCCTCCGGCAGACCTGTCTCCAAGGGTCTATTGCTGTCTCGGGCACCTTATGGTCGATCTCCTGTGAGTCTAGATTTTCGAATCCGACGCAAAACTGACAGTTAATTGTAACGTTCAGAGCCTGTTAATGACGATAGAACACACAAATTACGTCGCGATTCAATACATCGTCCTCCGGCCGACCTGTCTCCAAGGGTCTATTCCTGCCTCGGGCACCTTAAGGTCGATCTCCTGTGAGTCTAGATTTTCGAATGCGACGCAAAACTGACAGTTAATTGTAACGTTCAGCGCCTGTTAATGACGATGGAACACACAAATCGCGTCGCGATTCAATACATCGTCCTCCGGCCGACCTGTCTCCAAGGGTGTATTGCTGCCTCGGGCACCTTATGGTCGATCTCCTGTGAGTGTAGATTTTCGAATCCGACGCAAAACTGACAGTTAATTGTAACGTTCAGAGCCGGTTAATGACGATGGAACACACAAATCGCGTCGCGATTCAATACATCGTCCTCCGGCCGACCTGTCTCCAAGGGTCTATTGCTGCCTCGGGCACCTTATGGTCGTAATCCTGTGAGTCTAGAATTTCGAATCCGACGCAAAACTGACAGTTAATTGTAACGTTCAGAGCCTGTTAATGACGATGGAACACACAAATTGCGTCGCGATTCAATACATCGTCCTCCAGCCGACTTGCCTCCAAGGGTCTAGTGCTGCCTCGGGCACCTTATGGTCGTTCTTCTGTGAGTCTAGATTTTCGAATGCGACGCAAAACTGACAGTTAATCGTAAGGTTCAGAGCCTCTTAATGACAATGGAACACACAAAACTCGTCGCGATTCAATACATCGTCCTCCGGCCGACCTGTCTCCAAGGGTCTATTGGTGCCTCGGGCACCTTATGGTCGTTCTCCTGTGAGTCTAGATTTTCGAATCCGACGCAAAACTGACAGTTAATTGTAACATTCAGAGCCTGTTAATGACGATGGAACACACAAATTGCGTCGCGATTCAATACTTCGTCCTCCAGCCGACTTGTCTCCAAGGGTCTAGTGCTGCCTCGGGCACCTTATGGTAGTTCTCCTGTGAGTCTGGATTTTCGAATGCGACGCAAAACTGACAGTTAATCGTAAGGTTCAGAGCCTCTTAATGACAGTGGAACACACAAATTGTGTCGCGTTTCAATACATCGTCCTCCGGCCGACCTGTCTCCAAGGGTCTATTGCTGCCTCGGGCACCTTATGGTCGTTCTCCTGTGAGTCTAGATTTTCGAATCCGACGCAAAACTGACAGTTAATTGTAACGTTCAGAGCCTGTTAATGACGATGGAACACACAAATCGCGTCGCGATTCAATACATCGTCCTCCAGCCGACTTGTCTCCAAGAGTCTAGTGCTGCCTCGGGCACCTTATGGTCGATCTCCTGTGAGTCTAGATTTTCGAATCCGACGCAAAACTGACAGTTAATTGTAACGTTCAGAGCCTGAAAATGACGATGGAACACACAAACCGCGTCGCGATTCAATACATCGTCCTCCGGCGAACCTGTCTCCAAGGGTCTATTGCTGCCTCGGGCACCTTATGGTCGATCTCCTGTGAGTCTAGATTTTCGAATCCGACGCAAAACTGACAGTTAATTGTAACGTTCAGAGCCTGTTAATGACGATGGAACACACAAATTGCGTCGCGATTCAATACATCGTCCTCCAGCCGACTTGTCTCCAAGAGTCTAGTGCTGCCTCGGGCACCTTATGGTCGTTCTCCTGTGAGTCTAGATTTTCGAATGCGACGCAAAACTGACAGTTAGTCGTAAGTTTCAGAGCCTGTTAATGACAATGGAACACACAAATTGCGTCGCGATTCAATACATCGTCCTCCGGCCGACCTGTCTCCAAGGGTCTAGTGCTGCCTCGGACACCTTATGGTCGTTCTCCTGTGAGTCTAGATTTTCGAATCCGACGCAAAACTGACAGATAATTGTAACGTTCACAGCCAATTAATGACAATGGAACACACAAATCGCGTCGCGATTCAATACTTCGTCCTCCGGCCGACCTGTCTCCAAGGGTCTATTGCTGCCTCGGGCACCTTATGGTCGTTCTCCTGTGAGTCTAGATTTTCGAATCCGACGCAAAACTGACAGTTAATTGTAACGTTCAGAGCCTGTTAATGACGATGGAACACACAAATCGCGTCGCGATTCAATACATCGTCCTCCGGCCGACCTGTCTCCAAGGGTCTATTGCTACCTCGGGCACCTTATGGTCGATCTCCTGTGACTCTAGATTTTCGAATCCGACGCAAAACTGACAGTTAATTGTAAGGTTCAGAGCCTGTTCATGACGATGGAACACACAAATTGCGTCGCGATTCAATACATCGTCCTCCGGCCGACCTGTCTCCAAGGGTCTATTGCTCCCTCGGGCACCTTATGGTCGTTCTCCTGTGAGTCTAGATTTTCGAATCCGACGCAAAACTGACAGTTAATTGTAACGTTCAGAGCCTGTTAATGACGATGGAACACACAAATTGCGTCGCGACTCAATACATCGTCCTCCGGCCGACCTGTCTCCAAGGGTCTATTGCTGCCTCGGGCACCTTATGGTCGTTCTCCTGTGAGTCTAGATTTTCGAATCCGACGCAAAACTGACAGTTAATTGTAAGGTTCAGAGCCTGTTAATGACGATGGAACACACAAATCGCGTCGCGATTCAATACATCGTCCTCCGGCCGACATGTCTCCAAGGGTATATTGCTGCCTCGGGCACCTTTTGGTCGATCTCCTGTGAGTCTAGATTTTCGAATCCGACGCAAAACTGACAGTTAATTGTAACGTTCAGAGCCTCTTAATGACAATGGAACACACAAATTGCGTCGCGATTCAATACATCGTCCTCCGGCCGACCTGTCTCCAAGGCTCTATTGCTGCCTCGGGCACCTTATGGTCGATCTCCTGTGAGTGTAGATTTTCGAATCCGACGCAAACCTGACAGTTAATTATAACGTTCAGAGCCTGTTAATGACGATGGAACACACAAATTGCGTCGCGATTCAATACATCCGGCCGACCTGTCTCCAAGGGTCTATTGCTGCCTCGGGCACCTTATGGTCGATCTCCTGTGAGTCTAGATTTTCGAATCCGACGCAAAACTGACAGTTAATTGTAACGTTCAGAGCCTGTTAATGACGATGGAACACACAAATCGCGTCGCGATTCAATACATCGTCCTCCGGCCGACCTGTCTCCAGGGGTCTATTGCTGCCTCGGGCACCTTATGGTCGATCTCCTGTGAGTCTAGATTTTCGAATCCGACGCAAAACTGACAGTTAATTGTAAGGTTCAGAGCCTCTTAATGACAATGGAACACACAAATTGCGTCGCGATTCAATACATCGTCCTCCGGCCGACCTGTCTCCAAGGGTCTATTGCTGCCTCGGGCACCTTATGGTCGTTCTCCTGTGAGTCTAGATTCTCGAATCCGACGCAAAACTGACAGTTAATTGTAACGTTCAGAGCCTGTTAATGACGATGGAACACACAAATTGCGTCGCGATTCAATACATCGTCCTCCAGCCGACTTGTCTCCAAGGGTCTAGTGCTGCCTCGGGCACCTTATGGTCGTTCTTCTGTGAGTCTAGATTTTCGAATCCGACGCAAAACTGACAGTTAATTGTAACGTTCAGAGCCTGTTAATGACGATGGAACACACAAATCGCGTCGCGATTCAATACATCGTCCTCCGGCCGACCTGTCTCCAAGGGTCTATTGCTGCCTCGGGCACCTGATGGTCGATCTCCTGTGAGTCTAGATTTTCGAATCCGACGCAAAACTGACAGTTAATTGTAAGGTTCAGAGCCTGTTAATGACGATGGAACACACAAATTGTGTCGCGTTTCAATACATCGTCCTCCGGCCGACCTGTCTCCAAGGGTCTATTGCTGCCTCGGGCACCTTATGGTCGTTCTCCTGTGAGTCTAGATTTTCGAATCCGACGCAAAACTGACAGTTAATTGTAACGTTCAGAGCCTGTTAATGACGATGGAACACACAAATCGCGTCGCGATTCAATACATCGTCCTCCAGCCGACTTGTCTCCAAGGGTCTAGTGCTGCCTCGGGCACCTTATGGTCGATCTCCTGTGAGTCTAGATTTTCGAATCCGACGCAAAACTGACAGTTAATTGTAACGTTCAGAGCCTGAAAATGACGATGGAACACACAAACCGCGTCGCGATTCAATACATCGTCCTCCGGCAAACCTGTCTCCAAGGGTCTATTGCTGCCTCGGGCACCTTATGGTCGATCTCCTGTGAGTCTAGATTTTCGAATCCGACGCAAAACTGACAGTTAATTCTAACGTTCAGAGCCTGTTAATGACGATGGAACACACAAATTGCGTCGCGATTCAATACATCGTCCTCCAGCCGACTTGTCTCCAAGGGTCTAGTGCTGCCTCGGGCACCTTATGGTCGTTCTCCTGTGAGTCTAGATTTTCGAATGCGACGCAAAACTGACAGTCGTAAGGTTCAGAGCCTGTTAATGACAATGGAACACACAAATTGCGTCGCGATTCAATACATCGTCCTCCGGCCGACCTGTCTCCAAGGCTCTATTGCTGCCTCGGGCACCTTATGGTCGATCTCCTGTGAGTGTAGATTTTCGAATCCGACGCAAACCTGACAGTTAATTATAACGTTCAGAGCCTGTTAATGACGATGGAACACACAAATTGCGTCGCGATTCAATACATCGTCCTGCGGCCGACCTGTCTCCAAGGGTCTATTGCTGCCTCGGGCACCTTATGGTCGATCTCCTGTGAGTCTAGATTTTCGAATCCGACGCAAAACTGACAGTTAATTGTAACGTTCAGAGCCTGTTAATGACGATGGAACACACAAATCGCGTCGCGATTCAATACATCGTCCTCCGGCCGACCTGTCTCCAAGGGTCTATTGCTGCCTCGGGCACCTTATGGTCGATCTCCTGTGAGTCTAGATTTTCGAATCCGACGCAAAACTGACAGTTAATTGTAACGTTCAGAGCCTCTTAATGACAATGGAACACACAAATTGCGTCGCGATTCAATACATCGTCCTCCGGCCGACCTGTCTCCAAGGGTCTATTGCTGCCTCGGGCACCTTATGGTCGTTCTCCTGTGAGTCTAGATTCTCGAATCCGACGCAAAACTGACAGTTAATTGTAACGTTCAGAGCCTGTTAATGACGATGGAACACACAAATTGCGTCGCGATTCAATACATCGTCCTCCAGCCGACTTGTCTGCAAGGGTCTATTGCTGCCTCGGGCACCTTATGGTCGATCTCCTGTGAGTCTAGATTTTCGAATCCGACGCAAAACTGACAGTTAATTGTAACGTTCAGAGCCTGTTAATGACGATGGAACACACAAATTGCGTCGCGATTCAATACATCGTCCTCCAGCCGACTTGTCTCCAAGGGTCTAGTGCTGCCTCGGGCACCTTATGGTCGTTCTCCTGTGAGTCTAGATTTTCGAATGCGACGCAAAACTGACAGTTAGTCGTGAGGTTCAGAGCCTGTTAATGACAATGGAACACACAAATTGCGTCGCGATTCAATACATCGTCCTCCGGCCGACCTGTCTCCAAGGGTCTAGTGCTGCCTCGGAAACCTTATGGTCGTTCTCCTGTGAGTCTAGATTTTCGAATCCGACGCAAAACTGACAGATAATTGTAACGTTCACAGCCAATTAATGACAATGGAACACACAAATCGCGTCGCGATTCAATACTTCGTCCTCCGGCCGACCTGTCTCCAAGGGTCTATTGCTGCCTCGGGCACCTTATGGTCGTTCTCCTGTGAGTCTAGATTTTCGAATCCGACGCAAAACTGACAGTTAATTGTAACGTTCAGAGCCTGTTAATGACGATGGAACACACAAATCGCGTCGCGATTCAATACATCGTCCTCCGGCCGACCTGTCTCCAAGGGTCTATTGCTACCTCGGGCACCTTATGGTCGATCTCCTGTGACTCTAGATTTTCGAATCCGACGCAAAACTGACAGTTAATTGTAAGGTTCAGAGCCTGTTCATGACGATGGAACACACAAATTGCGTCGCGATTCAATACATCGTCCTCCGGCCGACCTGTCTCCAAGGGTCTATTGCTCCCTCGGGCACCTTATGGTCGTTCTCCTGTGAGTCTAGATTTTCGAATCCGACGCAAAACTGACAGTTAATTGTAACGTTCAGAGCCTGTTAATGACGATGGAACACACAAATTGCGTCGCGACTCAATACATCGTCCTCCGGCCGACCTGTCTCCAAGGGTCTATTGCTGCCTCGGGCACCTTATGGTCGTTCTCCTGTGAGTCTAGATTTTCGAATCCGACGCAAAACTGACAGTTAATTGTAAGGTTCAGAGCCTGTTAATGACGATGGAACACACAAATCGCCTCGCGATTCAATACATCGTCCTCCGGCCGACATGTCTCCAAGGGTATATTGCTGCCTCGGGCACCTTTTGGTCGATCTCCTGTGAGTCTAGATTTTCGAATCCGACGCAAAACTGACAGTTAATTGTAACGTTCAGAGCCTCTTAATGACAATGGAACACACAAATTGCGTCGCGATTCAATACATCGTCCTCCGGCCGACCTGTCTCCAAGGCTCTATTGCTGCCTCGGGCACCTTATGGTCGATCTCCTGTGAGTGTAGATTTTCGAATCCGACGCAAACCTGACAGTTAATTATAACGTTCAGAGCCTGTTAATGACGATGGAACACACAAATTGCGTCGCGATTCAATACATCGTCCTCCGGCCGACCTGTCTCCAAGGGTCTATTGCTGCCTCGGGCACCTTATGGTCGATCTCCTGTGAGTCTAGATTTTCGAATCCGACGCAAAACTGACAGTTAATTGTAACGTTCAGAGCCTGTTAATGACGATGGAACACACAAATCGCGTCGCGATTCAATACATCGTCCTCCGGCCGACCTGTCTCCAAGGGTCTATTGCTGCCTCGGGCACCTTATGGTCGATCTCCTGTGAGTCTAGATTTTCGAATCCGACGCAAAACTGACAGTTAATTGTAAGGTTCAGAGCCTCTTAATGACAATGGAACACACAAATTGCGTCGCGATTCAATACATCGTCCTCCGGCCGACCTGTCTCCAAGGGTCTATTGCTGCCTCGGGCACCTTATGGTCGTTCTCCTGTGAGTCTAGATTCTCGAATCCGACGCAAAACTGACAGTTAATTGTAACGTTCAGAGCCTGTTAATGACGATGGAACACACAAATTGCGTCGCGATTCAATACATCGTCCTCCAGCCGACTTGTCTCCAAGGGTCTAGTGCTGCCTCGGGCACCTTATGGTCGTTCTTCTGTGAGTCTAGATTTTCGAATCCGACGCAAAACTGACAGTTAATTGTAACGTTCAGAGCCTGTTAATGACGATGGAACACACAAATCGCGTCGCGATTCAATACATCGTCCTCCGGCCGACCTGTCTCCAAGGGTCTATTGCTGCCTCGGGCACCTGATGGTCGATCTCCTGTGAGTCTAGATTTTCGAATCCGACGCAAAACTGACAGTTAATTGTAAGGTTCAGAGCCTGTTAATGACGATGGAACACACAAATTGTGTCGCGATTCAATACATCGTCCTCCGGCCGACCTGTCTCCAAGGGTCTATTGCTGCCTCGGGCACCTTATGGTCGATCTCCTGTGAGTCTAGATTTTCGAATCCGACGCAAAACTGACAGTTAATTGTAACGTTCAGAGCCTGTTAATGACGATGGAACACACAAATCGCGTCGCGATTCAATACATCGTCCTCCGGCCGATCTGTCTCCAAGGGTCTATTGCTGCCTCGGGCACCTTATGGTCGATCTCCTGTGAGTCTAGATTTTCGAATCCGACGCAAAACTGTCAGTTAATTGTAACGTTCAGAGCCTCGTAATGACAATGGAACACACAAATTGCGTCGCGATTCAATACATCGTCCTCCGGCCGACCTGTCTCCAAGGGTCTATTGCTGCCTCGGGCACCTTATGGTCGTTCTCCTGTGAGTCTAGATTCTCGAATCCGACGCAAAACTGACAGTTAATTGTAACGTTCAGAGCCTGTTAATGACGATGGAACACACAAATTGCGTCGCGATTCAATACATCGTCCTCCGGCCGACCTGTCTCCAAGGGTCTATTGCTGCCTCGGGCAACTTATGGTCGTTATCCTGTGAGTCTAGACTTTCGAATCCGACGCAAAACTGACAGTTAATTGTAAGGTTCAGAGCCTCTTAATGACAATGGAACACACAAATTGCGTCGCGATTCAATACATCGTCCTCCGGCCGACCTGTCTCCAAGGCTCTATTGCTGCCTCGGGCACCTTATGCTCGATCTCCTGTGAGTGTAGATTTTCGAATCCGACGCAAACCTGACAGTTAATTATAACGTTCAGAGCCTGTTAATGACGATGGAACACACAAATTGCGTCGCGATTCAATACATCGTCCTGCGGCCGACCTGTCTCCAAGGGTCTATTGCTGCCTCGGGCACCTTATGGTCGATCTCCTGTGAGTCTAGATTTTCGAATCCGACGCAAAACTGACAGTTAATTGTAACGTTCAGAGCCTGTTAATGACGATGGAACACACAAATCGCGTCGCGATTCAATACATCGTCCTCCGGCCGACCTGTCTCCAAGGGTCTATTGCTGCCTCGGGCACCTTATGGTCGATCTCCTGTGAGTCTAGATTTTCGAATCCGACGCAAAACTGACAGTTAATTGTAACGTTCAGAGCCTCTTAATGACAATGGAACACACAAATTGCGTCGCGATTCAATACATCGTCCTCCGGCCGACCTGTCTCCAAGGGTCTATTGCTGCCTCGGGCACCTTATGGTCGTTCTCCTGTGAGTCTAGATTCTCGAATCCGACGCAAAACTGACAGTTAATTGTAACGTTCAGAGCCTGTTAATGACGATGGAACACACAAATTGCGTCGCGATTCAATACATCGTCCTCCAGCCGACTTGTCTGCAAGGGTCTAGTGCTGCCTCGGGCACCTTATGGTCGTTCTTCTGTGAGTCTAGATTTTCGAATCCGACGCAAAACTGACAGTTAATTGTAACGTTCAGAGCCTGTTAATGACGATGGAACACACAAATCGCGTCGCGATTCAATACATCGTCCTCCGGCCGACCTGTCTCCAAGGGTCTATTGCTGCCTCGGGCACCTTATGGTCGATCTCCTGTGAGTCTAGATTTTCGAATCCGACGCAAAACTGACAGTTAATTGTAACGTTCAGAGCCTGTTAATGACGATGGAACACACAAATCGCGTCGCGATTCAATACATCGTCCTCCGGCCGACCTGTCTCCAAGGGTCTATTGCTGCCTCGGGCACCTTATGGTCGATCTCCTGTGAGTCTAGATTTTCGAATCCGACGCAAAACTGACAGTTAATTGTAAGGTTCAGAGCCTCTTAATGACAATGGAACACACAAATTGCGTCGCGATTCAATACATCGTCCTCCGGCCGACCTGTCTCCAAGGGTCTATTGCTGCCTCGGGCACCTTATGGTCGTTCTCCTGTGAGTCTAGATTCTCGAATCCGACGCAAAACTGACAGTTAATTGTAACGTTCAGAGCCTGTTAATGACGATGGAACACACAAATTGCGTCGCGATTCAATACATCGTCCTCCAGCCGACTTGTCTCCAAGGGTCTAGTGCTGCCTCGGGCACCTTATGGTCGTTCTTCTGTGAGTCTAGATTTTCGAATCCGACGCAAAACTGACAGTTAATTGTAACGTTCAGAGCCTGTTAATGACGATGGAACACACAAATCGCGTCGCGATTCAATACATCGTCCTCCGGCCGACCTGTCTCCAAGGGTCTATTGCTGCCTCGGGCACCTGATGGTCGATCTCCTGTGAGTCTAGATTTTCGAATCCGACGCAAAACTGACAGTTAATTGTAAGGTTCAGAGCCTGTTAATGACGATGGAACACACAAATTGTGTCGCGTTTCAATACATCGTCCTCCGGCCGACCTGTCTCCAAGGGTCTATTGCTGCCTCGGGCACCTTATGGTCGTTCTCCTGTGAGTCTAGATTTTCGAATCCGACGCAAAACTGACAGTTAATTGTAACGTTCAGAGCCTGTTAATGACGATGGAACACACAAATCGCGTCGCGATTCAATACATCGTCCTCCAGCCGACTTGTCTCCAAGGGTCTAGTGCTGCCTCGGGCACCTTATGGTCGATCTCCTGTGAGTCTAGATTTTCGAATCCGACGCAAAACTGACAGTTAATTGTAACGTTCAGAGCCTGAAAATGACGATGGAACACACAAACCGCGTCGCGATTCAATACATCGTCCTCCGGCCGACATGTCTCCAAGGGTCTATTGCTGCCTCGGGCACCTTATGGTCGATCTCCTGTGAGTCTAGATTTTCGAATCCGACGCAAAACTGACAGTTAATTCTAACGTTCAGAGCCTGTTAATGACGATGGAACACACAAATTGCGTCGCGATTCAATACATCGTCCTCCAGCCGACTTGTCTCCAAGGGTCTAGTGCTGCCTCGGGCACCTTATGGTCGTTCTCCTGTGAGTCTAGATTTTCGAATGCGACGCAAAACTGACAGTTAGTCGTAAGGTTCAGAGCCTGTTAATGACAATGGAACACACAAATTGCGTCGCGATTCAATACATCGTCCTCCGGCCGACCTGTCTCCAAGGCTCTATTGCTGCCTCGGGCACCTTATGGTCGATCTCCTGTGAGTGTAGATTTTCGAATCCGACGCAAACCTGACAGTTAATTATAACGTTCAGAGCCTGTTAATGACGATGGAACACACAAATTGCGTCGCGATTCAATACATCGTCCTCCGGCCGACCTGTCTCCAAGGGTCTATTGCTGCCTCGGGCACCTTATTGTCGATCTCCTGTGAGTCTAGATTTTCGAATCCGACGCAAAACTGACAGTTAATTGTAACGTTCAGAGCCTGTTAATGACGATGGAACACACAAATCGCGTCGCGATTCAATACATCGTCCTCCGGCCGATCTGTCTCCAAGGGTCTATTGCTGCCTCGGGCACCTTATGGTCGATCTCCTGTGAGTCTAGATTTTCGAATCCGACGCAAAACTGTCAGTTAATTGTAACGTTCAGAGCCTCGTAATGACAATGGAACACACAAATTGCGTCGCGATTCAATACATCGTCCTCCGGCCGACCTGTCTCCAAGGGTCTATTGCTGCCTCGGGCACCTTATGGTCGATCTCCTGTGAGTCTAGATTTTCGAATCCGACGCAAAACTGACAGTTAATTGTAACGTTCAGAGCCTCTTAATGACAATGGAACACACAAATTGCGTCGCGATTCAATACATCGTCCTCCGGCCGACCTGTCTCCAAGGGTCTATTGCTGCCTCGGGCACCTTATGGTCGTTCTCCTGTGAGTCTAGATTCTCGAATCCGACGCAAAACTGACAGTTAATTGTAACGTTCAGAGCCTGTTAATGACGATGGAACACACAAATTGCGTCGCGATTCAATACATCGTCCTCCAGCCGACTTGTCTGCAAGGGTCTAGTGCTGCCTCGGGCACCTTATGGTCGTTCTTCTGTGAGTCTAGATTTTCGAATCCGACGCAAAACTGACAGTTAATTGTAACGTTCAGAGCCTGTTAATGACGATGGAACACACAAATCGCGTCGCGATTCAATACATCGTCCTCCGGCCGACCTGTCTCCAAGGGTCTATTGCTGCCTCGGGCACCTGATGGTCGATCTCCTGTGAGTCCAGATTTTCGAATCCGACGCAAAACTGACAGTTAATTGTAAGGTTCAGAGCCTGTTAATGACGATGGAACACACAAATTGTGTCGCGTTTCAATACATCGTCCTCCGGCCGACCTGTCTCCAAGGGTCTATTGCTGCCTCGGGCACCTTATGGTCGTTCTCCTGTGAGTCTAGATTTTCGAATCCGACGCAAAACTGACAGTTAATTGTAACGTTCAGAGCCTGTTAATGACGATGGAACACACAAATCGCGTCGCGATTCAATACATCGTCCTCCAGCCGACTTGTCTCCAAGGGTCTAGTGCTGCCTCGGGCACCTTATGGTCGATCTCCTGTGAGTCTAGATTTTCGAATCCGACGCAAAACTGACAGTTAATTGTAACGTTCAGAGCCTGAAAATGACGATGGAACACACAAACCGCGTCGCGATTCAATACATCGTCCTCCGGCCGACCTGTCTCCAAGGGTCTATTGCTGCCTCGGGCACCTTATGGTCGATCTCCTGTGAGTCTAGATTTTCGAATCCGACGCAAAACTGACAGTTAATTGTAACGTTCAGAGCCTGTTAATGACGATGGAACACACAAATTGCGTCGCGATTCAATACATCGTCCTCCAGCCGACTTGTCTCCAAGGGTCTAGTGCTGCCTCGGGCACCTTATGGTCGTTCTCCTGTGAGTCTAGATTTTCGAATGCGACGCAAAACTGACAGTTAGTCGTAAGGTTCAGAGCCTGTTAATGACAATGGAACACACAAATTGCGTCGCGATTCAATACATCGTCCTCCGGCCGACCTGTCTCCAAGGGTCTAGTGCTGCCTCGAACACCTTATGGTCGTTCTCCTGTGAGTCTAGATTTTCGAATCCGACGCAAAACTGACAGTTAATTGTAACGTTCAGAGCCTGTTAATGACGATGGAACACACAAATTGCGTCGCGATTCAATACATCGTCCTCCAGCCGACTTGTCTCCAAGGGTCTAGTGCTGCCTCGGGCACCTTATGGTCGTTCTCCTGTGAGTCTAGATTTTCGAATGCGACGCAAAACTGACAGTTAGTCGTAAGGTTCAGAGCCTGTTAATGACAATGGAACACACAAATTGCGTCGCGATTCAATACATCGTCCTCCGGCCGACCTGTCTCCAAGGGTCTAGTGCTGCCTCGGACACCTTATGGTCGTTCTCCTGTGAGTCTAGATTTTCGA
Source organism: Schistocerca nitens (assembly GCF_023898315.1). Taxonomy (NCBI): domain Eukaryota; kingdom Metazoa; phylum Arthropoda; class Insecta; order Orthoptera; family Acrididae; genus Schistocerca; species Schistocerca nitens. The sequence goes on from NC_064619.1 coordinate 759,844,880, forward strand.
ATCCGACGCAAAACTGACAGATAATTGTAACGTTCACAGCCAATTAATGACAATGGAACACACAAATCGCGTCGCGATTCAATACTTCGTCCTCCGGCCGACCTGTCTCCAAGGGTCTATTGCTGCCTCGGGCACCTTATGGTCGTTCTCCTGTGAGTCTAGATTTTCGAATCCGACGCAAAACTGACAGTTAATTGTAACGTTCAGAGCCTGTTAATGACGATGGAACACACAAATCGCGTCGCGATTCAATACATCGTCCTCCGGCCGACCTGTCTCCAAGGGTCTATTGCTACCTCGGGCACCTTATGGTCGATCTCCTGTGACTCTAGATTTTCGAATCCGACGCAAAACTGACAGTTAATTGTAAGGTTCAGAGCCTGTTCATGACGATGGAACACACAAATTGCGTCGCGATTCAATACATCGTCCTCCGGCCGACCTGTCTCCAAGGGTCTATTGCTCCCTCGGGCACCTTATGGTCGTTCTCCTGTGAGTCTAGATTTTCGAATCCGACGCAAAACTGACAGTTAATTGTAACGTTCAGAGCCTGTTAATGACGATGGAACACACAAATTGCGTCGCGACTCAATACATCGTCCTCCGGCCGACCTGTCTCCAAGGGTCTATTGCTGCCTCGGGCACCTTATGGTCGTTCTCCTGTGAGTCTAGATTTTCGAATCCGACGCAAAACTGACAGTTGATTGTAACGTTCAGAGCCTGTTAATGACGATGGAACACACAAATCGCGTCGCGATTCAATACATCGTCCTCCGGCCGACCTGTCTCCAAGGGTCTATTGCTGCCTCGGGCACCTTATGGTCGATCTCCTGTGAGTCTAGATTTTCGAATCCGACGCAAAACTGACAGTTAATTGTAAGGTTCAGAGCCTGTTCATGACGATGGAACACACAAATTGCGTCGCGATTCAATTCATCGTCCTCCGGCCGACCTGTCTCCAAGGGTCTATTGCTCCCTCGGGCACCTTATGGTCGTTCTCCTGTGAGTCTAGATTTTCGAATCCGACGCAAAACTGACAGTTAATTGTAACGTTCAGAGCCTGTTAATGACGATAGAACACACAAATTGCGTTGCGATTCAATACATCGTCCTCCGGCCGACCTGTCTCCAAGGGTCTATTGCTGCCTCGGGCACCTTATGGTCGATCTCCTGTGAGTCTAGATTTTCGAATCCGACGCAAAACTGACAGTTAATTGTAAGGTTCAGAGCCTCTTAATGACAATGGAACACACAAATTGCGTCGCGATTCAATACATCGTCCTCCGGCCGACCTGTCTCCAAGGGTCTATTGCTGCCTCGGGCACCTTATGGTCGTTCTCCTGTGAGTCTAGATTCTCGAATCCGACGCAAAACTGACAGTTAATTGTAACGTTCAGAGCCTGTTAATGACGATGGAACACACAAATTGCGTCGCGATTCAATACATCGTCCTCCAGCCGACTTGTCTCCAAGGGTCTAGTGCTGCCTCGGGCACCTTATGGTCGTTCTTCTGTGAGTCTAGATTTTCGAATCCGACGCAAAACTGACAGTTAATTGTAACGTTCAGAGCCTGTTAATGACGATGGGACACACAAATCGCGTCGCGATTCAATACATCGTCCTCCGGCCGACCTGTCTCCAAGGGTCTATTGCTGCCTCGGGCACCTGATGGTCGATCTCCTGTGAGTCTAGATTTTCGAATCCGACGCAAAACTGACAGTTAATTGTAAGGTTCAGAGCCTGTTAATGACGATGGAACACACAAATTGTGTCGCGTTTCAATACATCGTCCTCCGGCCGACCTGTCTCCAAGGGTCTATTGCTGCCTCGGGCACCTTATGGTCGTTCTCCTGTGAGTCTAGATTTTCGAATCCGACGCAAAACTGACAGTTAATTGTAACGTTCAGAGCCTGTTAATGACGATGGAACACACAAATCGCGTCGCGATTCAATACATCGTCCTCCAGCCGACTTGTCTCCAAGGGTCTAGTGCTGCCTCGGGCACCTTATGGTCGATCTCCTGTGAGTCTAGATTTTCGAATCCGACGCAAAACTGACAGTTAATTGTAACGTTCAGAGCCTGAAAATGACGATGGAACACACAAACCGCGTCGCGATTCAATACATCGTCCTCCGGCCGACATGTCTCCAAGGGTCTATTGCTGCCTCGGGCACCTTATGGTCGATCTCCTGTGAGTCTAGATTTTCGAATCCGACGCAAAACTGACAGTTAATTCTAACGTTCAGAGCCTGTTAATGACGATGGAACACACAAATTGCGTCGCGATTCAATACATCGTCCTCCAGCCGACTTGTCTCCAAGGGTCTAGTGCTGCCTCGGGCACCTTATGGTCGTTCTCCTGTGAGTCTAGATTTTCGAATGCGTCGCAAAACTGACAGTTAGTCGTAAGGTTCAGAGCCTGTTAATGACAATGGAACACACAAATTGCGTCGCGATTCAATACATCGTCCTCCGGCCGACCTGTCTCCAAGGCTCTATTGCTGCCTCGGGCACCTTATGGTCGATCTCCTGTGAGTGTAGATTTTCGAATCCGACGCAAACCTGACAGTTAATTATAACGTTCAGAGCCTGTTAATGACGATGGAACACACAAATTGCGTCGCGATTCAATACATCGTCCTCCGGCCGACCTGTCTCCAAGGGTCTATTGCTGCCTCGGGCACCTTATGGTCGATCTCCTGTGAGTCTAGATTTTCGAATCCGACGCAAAACTGACAGTTAATTGTAACGTTCAGAGCCTGTTAATGACGATGGAACACACAAATCGCGTCGCGATTCAATACATCGTCCTCCGGCCGATCTGTCTCCAAGGGTCTATTGCTGCCTCGGTCACCTTATGGTCGATCTCCTGTGAGTCTAGATTTTCGAATCCGACGCAAAACTGTCAGTTAATTGTAACGTTCAGAGCCTCGTAATGACAATGGAACACACAAATTGCGTCGCGATTCAATACATCGTCCTCCGGCCGACCTGTCTCCAAGGGTCTATTGCTGCCTCGGGCACCTTATGGTCGTTCTCCTGTGAGTCTAGATTCTCGAATCCGACGCAAAACTGACAGTTAATTGTAACGTTCAGAGCCTGTTAATGACGATGGAACACACAAATTGCGTCGCGATTCAATACATCGTCCTCCGGCCGACCTGTCTCCAAGGGTCTATTGCTGCCTCGGGCAACTTATGGTCGTTATCCTGTGAGTCTAGACTTTCGAATCCGACGCAAAACTGACAGTTAATTGTAAGGTTCAGAGCCTCTTAATGACAATGGAACACACAAATTGCGTCGCGATTCAATACATCGTCCTCCGGCCGACCTGTCTCCAAGGCTCTATTGCTGCCTCGGGCACCTTATGGTCGATCTCCTGTGAGTGTAGATTTTCGAATCCGACGGAAACCTGACAGTTAATTATAACGTTCAGAGCCTGTTAATGACGATGGAACACACAAATTGCGTCGCGATTCAATACATCGTCCTGCGGCCGACCTGTCTCCAAGGGTCTATTGCTGCCTCGGGCACCTTATGGTCGATCTCCTGTGAGTCTAGATTTTCGAATCCGACGCAAAACTGACAGTTAATTGTAACGTTCAGAGCCTGTTAATGACGATGGAACACACAAATCGCGTCGCGATTCAATACATCGTCCTCCGGCCGACCTGTCTCCAAGGGTCTATTGCTGCCTCGGGCACCTTATGGTCGATCTCCTGTGAGTCTAGATTTTCGAATCCGACGCAAAACTGACAGTTAATTGTAACGTTCAGAGCCTCTTAATGACAATGGAACACACAAATTGCGTCGCGATTCAATACATCGTCCTCCGGCCGACCTGTCTCCAAGGGTCTATTGCTGCCTCGGGCACCTTATGGTCGTTCTCCTGTGAGTCTAGATTCTCGAATCCGACGCAAAACTGACAGTTAATTGTAACGTTCAGAGCCTGTTAATGACGATGGAACACACAAATTGCGTCGCGATTCAATACATCGTCCTCCAGCCGACTTGTCTGCAAGGGTCTAGTGCTGCCTCGGGCACCTTATGGTCGTTCTTCTGTGAGTCTAGATTTTCGAATCCGACGCAAAACTGACAGTTAATTGTAACGTTCAGAGCCTGTTAATGACGATGGAACACACAAATCGCGTCGCGATTCAATACATCGTCCTCCGGCCGACCTGTCTCCAAGGGTCTATTGCTGCCTCGGGCACCTGATGGTCGATCTCCTGTGAGTCCAGATTTTCGAATCCGACGCAAAACTGACAGTTAATTGTAAGGTTCAGAGCCTGTTAATGACGATGGAACACACAAATTGTGTCGCGTTTCAATACATCGTCCTCCGGCCGACCTGTCTCCAAGGGTCTATTGCTGCCTCGGGCACCTTATGGTCGTTCTCCTGTGAGTCTAGATTTTCGAATCCGACGCAAAACTGACAGTTAATTGTAACGTTCAGAGCCTGTTAATGACGATGGAACACACAAATCGCGTCGCGATTCAATACATCGTCCTCCAGCCGACTTGTCTCCAAGGGTCTAGTGCTGCCTCGGGCACCTTATGGTCGATCTCCTGTGAGTCTAGATTTTCGAATCCGACGCAAAACTGACAGTTAATTGTAACGTTCAGAGCCTGAAAATGACGATGGAACACACAAACCGCGTCGCGATTCAATACATCGTCCTCCGGCCGACCTGTCTCCAAGGGTCTATTGCTGCCTCGGGCACCTTATGGTCGATCTCCTGTGAGTCTAGATTTTCGAATCCGACGCAAAACTGACAGTTAATTGTAACGTTCAGAGCCTGTTAATGACGATGGAACACACAAATTGCGTCGCGATTCAATACATCGTCCTCCAGCCGACTTGTCTCCAAGGGTCTAGTGCTGCCTCGGGCACCTTATGGTCGTTCTCCTGTGAGTCTAGATTTTCGAATGCGACGCAAAACTGACAGTTAGTCGTAAGGTTCAGAGCCTGTTAATGACAATGGAACACACAAATTGCGTCGCGATTCAATACATCGTCCTCCGGCCGACCTGTCTCCAAGGGTCTAGTGCTGCCTCGAACACCTTATGGTCGTTCTCCTGTGAGTCTAGATTTTCGAATCCGACGCAAAACTGACAGTTAATTGTAACGTTCAGAGCCTGTTAATGACGATGGAACACACAAATTGCGTCGCGATTCAATACATCGTCCTCCAGCCGACTTGTCTCCAAGGGTCTAGTGCTGCCTCGGGCACCTTATGGTCGTTCTCCTGTGAGTCTAGATTTTCGAATGCGACGCAAAACTGACAGTTAGTCGTAAGGTTCAGAGCCTGTTAATGACAATGGAACACACAAATTGCGTCGCGATTCAATACATCGTCCTCCGGCCGACCTGTCTCCAAGGGTCTAGTGCTGCCTCGGACACCTTATGGTCGTTCTCCTGTGAGTCTAGATTTTCGAATCCGACGCAAAACTGACAGATAATTGTAACGTTCACAGCCAATTAATGACAATGGAACACACAAATCGCGTCGCGATTCAATACTTCGTCCTCCGGCCGACCTGTCTCCAAGGGTCTATTGCTGCCTCGGGCACCTTATGGTCGTTCTCCTGTGAGTCTAGATTTTCGAATCCGACGCAAAACTGACAGTTAATTGTAACGTTCAGAGCCTGTTAATGACGATGGAACACACAAATCGCGTCGCGATTCAATACATCGTCCTCCGGCCGACCTGTCTCCAAGGGTCTATTGCTACCTCGGGCACCTTATGGTCGATCTCCTGTGACTCTAGATTTTCGAATCCGACGCAAAACTGACAGTTAATTGTAAGGTTCAGAGCCTGTTCATGACGATGGAACACACAAATTGCGTCGCGATTCAATACATCGTCCTCCGGCCGATCTGTCTCCAAGGGTCTATTGCTGCCTCGGGCACCTTATGGTCGATCTCCTGTGAGTCTAGATTTTCGAATCCGACGCAAAACTGTCAGTTAATTGTAACGTTCAGAGCCTCGTAATGACAATGGAACACACAAATTGCGTCGCGATTCAATACATCTCCAAGGGTCTATTGCTGCCTCGGGCACCTTATGGTCGTTCTCCTGTGAGTCTAGATTCTCGAATCCGACGCAAAACTGACAGTTAATTGTAACGTTCAGAGCCTGTTAATGACGATGGAACACACAAATTGCGTCGCGATTCAATACATCGTCCTCCGGCCGACCTGTCTCCAAGGGTCTATTGCTGCCTCGGGCAACTTATGGTCGTTATCCTGTGAGTCTAGACTTTCGAATCCGACGCAAAACTGACAGTTAATTGTAAGGTTCAGAGCCTCTTAATGACAATGGAACACACAAATTGCGTCGCGATTCAATACATCGTCCTCCGGCCGACCTGTCTCCAAGGCTCTATTGCTGCCTCGGGCACCTTATGGTCGATCTCCTGTGAGTGTAGATTTTCGAATCCGACGGAAACCTGACAGTTAATTATAACGTTCAGAGCCTGTTAATGACGATGGAACACACAAATTGCGTCGCGATTCAATACATCGTCCTGCGGCCGACCTGTCTCCAAGGGTCTATTGCTGCCTCGGGCACCTTATGGTCGATCTCCTGTGAGTCTAGATTTTCGAATCCGACGCAAAACTGACAGTTAATTGTAACGTTCAGAGCCTGTTAATGACGATGGAACACACAAATCGCGTCGCGATTCAATACATCGTCCTCCGGCCGACCTGTCTCCAAGGGTCTATTGCTGCCTCGGGCACCTTATGGTCGATCTCCTGTGAGTCTAGATTTTCGAATCCGACGCAAAACTGACAGTTAATTGTAACGTTCAGAGCCTCTTAATGACAATGGAACACACAAATTGCGTCGCGATTCAATACATCGTCCTCCGGCCGACCTGTCTCCAAGGGTCTATTGCTGCCTCGGGCACCTTATGGTCGTTCTCCTGTGAGTCTAGATTCTCGAATCCGACGCAAAACTGACAGTTAATTGTAACGTTCAGAGCCTGTTAATGACGATGGAACACACAAATTGCGTCGCGATTCAATACATCGTCCTCCAGCCGACTTGTCTGCAAGGGTCTAGTGCTGCCTCGGGCACCTTATGGTCGTTCTTCTGTGAGTCTAGATTTTCGAATCCGACGCAAAACTGACAGTTAATTGTAACGTTCAGAGCCTGTTAATGACGATGGAACACACAAATCGCGTCGCGATTCAATACATCGTCCTCCGGCCGACCTGTCTCCAAGGGTCTATTGCTGCCTCGGGCACCTGATGGTCGATCTCCTGTGAGTCCAGATTTTCGAATCCGACGCAAAACTGACAGTTAATTGTAAGGTTCAGAGCCTGTTAATGACGATGGAACACACAAATTGTGTCGCGTTTCAATACATCGTCCTCCGGCCGACCTGTCTCCAAGGGTCTATTGCTGCCTCGGGCACCTTATGGTCGTTCTCCTGTGAGTCTAGATTTTCGAATCCGACGCAAAACTGACAGTTAATTGTAACGTTCAGAGCCTGTTAATGACGATGGAACACACAAATCGCGTCGCGATTCAATACATCGTCCTCCAGCCGACTTGTCTCCAAGGGTCTAGTGCTGCCTCGGGCACCTTATGGTCGATCTCCTGTGAGTCTAGATTTTCGAATCCGACGCAAAACTGACAGTTAATTGTAACGTTCAGAGCCTGAAAATGACGATGGAACATACAAACCGCGTCGCGATTCAATACATCGTCCTCCGGCCGACCTGTCTCCAAGGGTCTATTGCTGCCTCGGGCACCTTATGGTCGATCTCCTGTGAGTCTAGATTTTCGAATCCGACGCAAAACTGACAGTTAATTGTAACGTTCAGAGCCTGTTAATGACGATGGAACACACAAATTGCGTCGCGATTCAATACATCGTCCTCCAGCCGACTTGTCTCCAAGGGTCTAGTGCTGCCTCGGGCACCTTATGGTCGTTCTCCTGTGAGTCTAGATTTTCGAATGCGACGCAAAACTGACAGTTAGTCGTAAGGTTCAGAGCCTGTTAATGACAATGGAACACACAAATTGCGTCGCGATTCAATACATCGTCCTCCGGCCGACCTGTCTCCAAGGGTCTAGTGCTGCCTCGAACACCTTATGGTCGTTCTCCTGTGAGTCTAGATTTTCGAATCCGACCCAAAACTGACAGTTAATTGTAACGTTCAGAGCCTGTTAATGACGATGGAACACACAAATTGCGTCGCGATTCAATACATCGTCCTCCAGCCGACTTGTCTCCAAGGGTCTAGTGCTGCCTCGGGCACCTTATGGTCGTTCTCCTGTGAGTCTAGATTTTCGAATGCGACGCAAAACTGACAGTTAGTCGTAAGGTTCAGAGCCTGTTAATGACAATGGAACACACAAATTGCGTCGCGATTCAATACATCGTCCTCCGGCCGACCTGTCTCCAAGGGTCTAGTGCTGCCTCGGACACCTTATGGTCGTTCTCCTGTGAGTCTAGATTTTCGAATCCGACGCAAAACTGACAGATAATTGTAACGTTCACAGCCAATTAATGACAATGGAACACACAAATCGCGTCGCGATTCAATACTTCGTCCTCCGGCCGACCTGTCTCCAAGGGTCTATTGCTGCCTCGGGCACCTTATGGTCGTTCTCCTGTGAGTCTAGATTTTCGAATCCGACGCAAAACTGACAGTTAATTGTAACGTTCAGAGCCTGTTAATGACGATGGAACACACAAATCGCGTCGCGATTCAATACATCGTCCTCCGGCCGACCTGTCTCCAAGGGTCTATTGCTACCTCGGGCACCTTATGGTCGATCTCCTGTGACTCTAGATTTTCGAATCCGACGCAAAACTGACAGTTAATTGTAAGGTTCAGAGCCTGTTCATGACGATGGAACACACAAATTGCGTCGCGATTCAATACATCGTCCTCCGGCCGACCTGTCTCCAAGGGTCTATTGCTCCCTCGGGCACCTTACGGTCGTTCTCCTGTGAGTCTAGATTTTCGAATCCGACGCAAAACTGACAGTTAATTGTAACGTTCAGAGCCTGTTAATGACGATGGAACACACAAATTGCGTCGCGACTCAATACATCGTCCTCCGGCCGACCTGTCTCCAAGGGTCTATTGCTGCCTCGGGCACCTTATGGTCGTTCTCCTGTGAGTCTAGATTTTCGAATCCGACGCAAAACTGACAGTTGATTGTAACGTTCAGAGCCTGTTAATGACGATGGAACACACAAATCGCGTCGCGATTCAATACATCGTCCTCCGGCCGACCTGTCTCCAAGGGTCTATTGCTGCCTCGGGCACCTTATGGTCGATCTCCTGTGAGTCTAGATTTTCGAATCCGACGCAAAACTGACAGTTAATTGTAAGGTTCAGAGCCTGTTCATGACGATGGAACACACAAATTGCGTCGCGATTCAATTCATCGTCCTCCGGCCGACCTGTCTCCAAGGGTCTATTGCTCCCTCGGGCACCTTATGGTCGTTCTCCTGTGAGTCTAGATTTTCGAATCCGACGCAAAACTGACAGTTAATTGTAACGTTCAGAGCCTGTTAATGACGATAGAACACACAAATTGCGTTGCGATTCAATACATCGTCCTCCGGCCGACCTGTCTCCAAGGGTCTATTGCTGCCTCGGGCACCTTAAGGTCGATCTCCTGTGAGTCTAGATTTTCGAATCCGACGCAAAACTGACAGTTAATTGTAACGTTCAGCGCCTGTTAATGACGATGGAACACACAAATCGCGTCGCAATACAATACATCGTCCTCCGGCCGACCTGTCTCCAAGGGTCTATTGCTGCCTCGGGCACCTTATGATCGATCTCCTGTGAGTCTAGATTTTCGAATCCGACGCAAAACTGACAGTTAATTGTAACGTTCAGAGCCTGTTCATGACGATGGAACACACAAATTGCGTCGCGATTCAATACATCGTCCTCCGGCCGACCTGTCTCCAAGGGTCTATTGCTGCCTCGGGCAACTTATGGTCGTTATCCTGTGAGTCTAGACTTTCGAATCCGACGCAAAACTGACAGTTAATTGTAAGGTTCAGAGCCTCTTAATGACAATGGAACACACAAATTGCGTCGCGATTCAATACATCGTCCTCCGGCCGACCTGTCTCCAAGGCTCTATTGCTGCCTCGGGCACCTTATGGTCGATCTCCTGTGAGTGTAGATTTTCGAATCCGACGCAAACCTGACAGTTAATTATAACGTTCAGAGCCTGTTAATGACGATGGAACACACAAATTGCGTCGCGATTCAATACATCGTCCTCCGGCCGACCTGTCTCCAAGGGTCTATTGCTGCCTCGGGCACCTTATGGTCGATCTCCTGTGAGTCTAGATTTTCGAATCCGACGCAAAACTGACAGTTAATTGTAACGTTCAGAGCCTGTTAATGACGATGGAACACACAAATCGCGTCGCGATTCAATACATCGTCCTCCGGCCGACCTGTCTCCAAGGGTCTATTGCTGCCTCGGGCACCTTATGGTCGATCTCCTGTGAGTCTAGATTTTCGAATCCGACGCAAAACTGACAGTTAATTGTAACGTTCAGAGCCTCTTAATGACAATGGAACACACAAATTGCGTCGCGATTCAATACATCGTCCTCCGGCCGACCTGTCTCCAAGGGTCTATTGCTGCCTCGGGCACCTTATGGTCGTTCTCCTGTGAGTCTAGATTCTCGAATCCGACGCAAAACTGACAGTTAATTGTAACGTTCAGAGCCTGTTAATGACGATGGAACACACAAATTGCGTCGCGATTCAATACATCGTCCTCCAGCCGACTTGTCTCCAAGGGTCTAGTGCTGCCTCGGGCACCTTATGGTCGTTCTTCTGTGAGTCTAGATTTTCGAATCCGACGCAAAACTGACAGTTAATTGTAACGTTCAGAGCCTGTTAATGACGATGGAACACACAAATCGCGTCGCGATTCAATACATCGTCCTCCGGCCGACCTGTCTCCAAGGGTCTATTGCTGCCTCGGGCACCTTATGGTCGTTCTCCTGTGAGTCTAGATTTTCGAATGCGACGCAAAACTGACAGTTAGTCGTAAGGTTCAGAGCCTGTTAATGACAATGGAACACACAAATTGCGTCGCGATTCAATACATCGTCCTCCGGCCGACCTGTCTCCAAGGGTCTATTGCTGCCTCGGGCACCTTATGGTCGTTCTCCTGTGAGTCTAGATTTTCGAATCCGACGCAAAACTGACAGTTAATTGTAACGTTCAGAGCCTGTTAATGACGATAGAACACACAAATTGCGTCGCGATTCAATACATCGTCCTCCGGCCGACCTGTCTCCAAGGGTCTATTGCTGCCTCGGGCACCTTAAGGTCGATCTCCTGTGAGTCTAGATTTTCGAATCCGACGCAAAACTGACAGTTAATTGTAACGTTCAGCGCCTGTTAATGACGATGGAACACACAAATCGCGTCGCGATTCAATACATCGTCCTCCGGCCGACCTGTCTCCAAGGGTCTATTGCTGCCTCGGGCACCTTATGGTCGATCTCCTGTGAGTCTAGATTTTCGAATCCGACGCAAAACTGACAGTGAATTGTAACGTTCAGAGCCTGTTCATGACGATGGAACACACAAATTGCGTCGCGATTCAATACATCGTCCTCCGGCCGACCTGTCTCCAAGGGTCTATTGCTGCCTCGGGCACCTTATGGTCGTTATCCTGTGAGTCTAGACTTTCGAATCCGACGGAAAACTGACAGTTAATTGTAAGGTTCAGAGCCTCTTAATGACAATGGAACACACAAATTGCGTCGCGAGTCAATACATCGTCCTCCGGCCGACCTGTCTCCAAGGGTCTATTGCTGCCTCGGGCACCTTATGGTCGATCTCCTGTGAGTGTAGATTTTCGAATCCGACGCAAACCTGACAGTTAATTATAACGTTCAGAGCCTGTTAATGACGATGGAACACTCAAATTGCGTCGCGATTCAATACATCGTCCTCCGGCCGACCTGTCTCCAAGGGTCTATTGCTGCCTCGGGCACCTTATGGTCGATCTCCTGTGAGTCTAGATTTTCGAATCCGACGCAAAACTGACAGTTAATTCTAACGTTCAGAGCCTGTTAATGACGATGGAACACACAAATCGCGTCGCGATTCAATACATCGTCCTCCGGCCGACCTGTCTCCAAGGGTCTATTGCTGCCTCGGGCACCTTATGGTCGATCTCCTGTGAGTCTAGATTTTCGAATCCGACGCAAAACTGACAGTTAATTGTAAGGTTCAGAGCCTCTTAATGACAATGGAACACACAAATTGCGTCGCGATTCAATACATCGTCCTCCGGCCGACTTGTCTCCAAGGGTCTATTGCTCCCTCGGGCACCTTATGGTCGTTCTCCTGTGAGTCTAGATTTTCGAATCCGACGCAAAACTGACAGTTAATTGTAACGTTCAGAGCCTGTTAATGACGATGGAACACACAAATTGCGTCGCGATTCAATACATCGTCCTCCAGCCGACTTGCCTCCAAGGGTCTAGTGCTGCCTCGGGCACCTTATGGTCGTTCTTCTGTGAGTCTAGATTTTCGAATCCGACGCAAAACTGACAGTTAATTGTAACGTTCAGAGCCTGTTAATGACGATGGAACACACAAATCGCGTCGCGATTCAATACATCGTCCTCCGGCCGACCTGTCTCCAAGGGTCTATTGCTGCCTCGGGCACCTTATGGTCGATCTCCTGTGAGTCTAGATTTTCGAATCCGACGCAAAACTGACAGTTAATTGTAAGGTTCAGAGCCTGTTAATGACGATGGAACACACAAATTGCGTCGCGTTTCAATACATCGTCCTCCGGCCGACCTGTCTCCAAGGGTCTATTGCTGCCTCGGGCACCTTATGGTCGTTCTCCTGTGAGTCTAGATTTTCGAATCCGACGCAAAACTGACAGTTAATTGTAACGTTCAGAGCCTGTTAATGACGATGGAACACACAAATCGCGTCGCGATTCAATACATCGTCCTCCAGCCGACTTGTCTCCAAGGGTCTAGTGCTGCCTCGGGCACCTTATGGTCGATCTCCTGTGAGTCTAGATTTTCGAATCCGACGCAAAACTGAAAGTTAATTGTAACGTTCAGAGCCTGAAAATGACGATGGAACACACAAATCGCGTCGCGATTCAATACATCGTCCTCCGGCCGACCTGTCTTCAAGGGTCTATTGCTGCCTCGGGCACCTTATGGTCGATCTCCTGTGAGTCTAGATTTTCGAATCCGACGCAAAACTGACAGTTAATTGTAACGTTCAGAGCCTGTTAATGACGATGGAACACACAAATTGCGTCGCGATTCAATACATCGTCCTCCAGCCGACTTGTCTCCAAGGGTCTAGTGCTGTCTCGGGCACCTTATGGTCGTTCTCCTGTGAGTCTAGATTTTCGAATGCGACGCAAAACTGACAGTTAGTCGTAAGGTTCAGAGCCTCTTAATGACAATGGAACACACAAATTGCGTCGCGATTCAATACATCGTCCTCCGGCCGACCTGTCTCCAAGGGTCTAGTGCTGCCTCGGACACCTTATGGTCGTTCTCCTGTGAGTCTAGATTTTCGAATCCGACGCAAAACTGACAGATAATTGTAACGTTCAGAGCCAATTAATGACAATGGAACACACAAATCGCGTCGCGATTCAATACATCGTCCTCCGGCCGACCTGTCTCCAAGGTTCTATTGCTGCCTCGGGCACCTTATGGTCGTTCTCCTGTGAGTCTAGATTTTCGAATCCGACGCAAAACTGACAGTTGATTGTAACGTTCAGAGCCTATTAATGACGATGGAACACACAAATCGCGTCGCGATTCAATACATCGTCCTCCGGCCGACCTGTCTCCAAGGGTCCATTGCTGCCTCGGGCACCTTATGGTCGATCTCCTGTGAGTCTAGATTTTCGAATCCGACGCAAAACTGACAGTTAATTGTGAGGTTCAGAGCCTGTTAATGACGATGGAAGACACAAATTGCGTCACGATTCAATACATCGTCCTCCGGCCGACCTGTCTCCAAGGGTCTATTGCTGCCTCGGGCACCTTATGGTCGATCTCCTGTGAGTCTAGATTTTCGAATCCGACGCAAAACTGACAGTTAATTGTAAGGTTCAGAGCCTCTTAATGACAATGGAACACACAAATTGCGTCGCGATTCAATACATCGTCCTCCGGCAGACCTGTCTCCAAGGGTCTATTGCTGTCTCGGGCACCTTATGGTCGATCTCCTGTGAGTCTAGATTTTCGAATCCGACGCAAAACTGACAGTTAATTGTAACGTTCAGAGCCTGTTAATGACGATAGAACACACAAATTACGTCGCGATTCAATACATCGTCCTCCGGCCGACCTGTCTCCAAGGGTCTAGTGCTGCCTCGGGCACCTTAAGGTCGATCTCCTGTGAGTCTAGATTTTCGAATCCGACGCAAAAGTTACAGTTAATTGTAACGTTCAGCGCCTGTTAATGACGATGGAACACACAAATCGCGTCGCGATTCAATACATCGTCCTCCGGCCGACCAGTCTCCAAGGGTGTATTGCTGCCTCGGGCACCTTATGGTCGATCTCCTGTGAGTGTAGATTTTCGAATCCGACGCAAAACTGACAGTTAATTGTAACGTTCAGAGCCGGTTAATGACGATGGAACACACAAATCGCGTTGCGATTCAATACATCGTCCTCCGGCCGACCTGTCTCCAAGGGTCTATTGCTGCCTCGGGCACCTTATGGTCGTAATCCTGTGAGTCTAGAATTTCGAATCCGACGCAAAACTGACAGTTAATTGTAACGTTCAGAGCCTGTTAATGACGATGGAACACACAAATTGCGTCGCGATTCAATACATCGTCCTCCAGCCGACTTGTCTCCAAGGGTCTAGTGCTGCCACGGGCACCTTATGGTCGTTCTTCTGTGAGTCTAGATTTTCGAATCCGACGCAAAACTGACAGTTAATTGTAACGTTCAGAGCCTGTTAATGACGATGGAACACACAAATCGCGTCGCGATTCAATACATCGTCCTCCGGCCGACCTGTCTCCAAGGGTCTATTGCTGCCTCGGGCACCTTATGGTCGATCTCCTGTGAGTCTAGATTTTCGAATCCGACGCAAAACTGACAGTTAATTGTAAGGTTCAAAGCCTGTTGATGACGATGGAAAACACAAATTGCGTCGCGTTTCAATACATCGTCCTCCGGCCGACCTGTCTCCAAGGGTCTATTGCTGCCTCGGGCACCTTATGGTCGTTCTCCTGTGAGTCTAGATTTTCGAATCCGATGCAAAACTGACAGTTAATTGTAACGTTCAGAGCCTGTAAATGACAATGGAACACACAAATCGCGTCGCGATTCAATACATCGTCCTCCAGCCGACTTGTCTCCAAGTGTCTAGTGCTGCCTCGGGCACCTTATTGTCGTTCTCCTGTGAGTCTAGATTTTCAAATGCGACGCAAAACTGACAGTTAATCGTAAGGTTCAGAGCCTCTTAATGACAATGGAACACACAAAACTCGTCGCGATTCAATACATCGTCCTCCGGCCGACCTGTCTCCAAGGGTCTATTGCTGCCTCGGGCACCTTATGGTCGTTCTCCTGTGAGTCTAGATTCTCGAATCCGACGCAAAACTGACAGTTAATTGTAACGTTCAGAGCCTGTTAATGACGATGGAACACACAAATTGCGTCGCGATTCAATACATCGTCCTCCAGCCGACTTGTCTCCAAGGGTCTAGTGCTGCCTCGGGCACCTTATGGTCGTTCTTCTGTGAGTCTAGATTTTCGAATCCGACGCAAAACTGACAGTTAATTGTAACGTTCAGAGCCTGTTAATGACGATGGAACACACAAATCGCGTCGCGATTCAATACATCGTCCTCCGGCCGACCTGTCTCCAAGGGTCTATTGCTGCCTCGGGCACCTGATGGTCGATCTCCTGTGAGTCTAGATTTTCGAATCCGACGCAAAACTGACAGTTAATTGTAACGTTCAGAGCCTGTTAATGACGATGGAACACACAAATTGTGTCGCGTTTCAATACATCGTCCTCCGGCCGACCTGTCTCCAAGGGTCTATTGCTGCCTCGGGCACCTTATGGTCGTTCTCCTGTGAGTCTAGATTTTCGAATCCGACGCAAAACTGACAGTTAATTGTAACGTTCAGAGCCTGTTAATGACGATGGAACACACAAATCGCGTCGCGATTCAATACATCGTCCTCCAGCCGACTTGTCTCCAAGGGTCTAGTGCTGCCTCGGGCACCTTATGGTCGATCTCCTGTGAGTCTAGATTTTCGAATCCGACGCAAAACTGACAGTTAATTGTAACGTTCAGAGCCTGAAAATGACGATGGAACACACAAACCGCGTCGCGATTCAATACATCGTCCTCCGGCCGACCTGTCTCCAAGGGTCTATTGCTGCCTCGGACACCTTATGGTCGTTCTCCTGTGAGTCTAGATTTTCGAATCCGACGCAAAACTGACAGATAATTGTAACGTTCAGAGCCAATTAATGACAATGGAACACACAAATCGCGTCGCGATTCAATACATCGTCCTCCGGCCGACCTGTCTCCAAGGTTCTATTGCTGCCTCGGGCACCTTATGTTCGTTCTCCTGTGAGTCTAGATTTTCGAATCCGACGCAAAACTGACAGTTGATTGTAACGTTCAGAGCCTATTAATGACGATGGAACACACAAATCGCGTCGCGATTCAATACATCGTCCTCCGGCCGACCTGTCTCCAAGGGTCCATTGCTGCCTCGGGCACCTTATGGTCGATCTCCTGTGAGTCTAGATTTTCGAATCCGACGCAAAACTGACAGTTAATTGTGAGGTTCAGAGCCTGTTAATGACGATGGAAGACACAAATTGCGTCACGATTCAATACATCGTCCTCCGGCCGACCTGTCTCCAAGGGTCTATTGCTGCCTCGGGCACCTTATGGTCGATCTCCTGTGAGTCTAGATTTTCGAATCCGACGCAAAACTGACAGTTAATTGTAAGGTTCAGAGCCTCTTAATGACAATGGAACACACAAATTGCGTCGCGATTCAATACATCGTCCTCCGGCAGACCTGTCTCCAAGGGTCTATTGCTGTCCGGGCACCTTATGGTCGATCTCCTGTGAGTCTAGATTTTCGAATCCGACGCAAAACTGACAGTTAATTGTAACGTTCAGAGCCTGTTAATGACGATAGAACACACAAATTACGTCGCGATTCAATACATCGTCCTCCGGCCGACCTGTCTCCAAGGGTCTATTCCTGCCTCGGGCACCTTAAGGTCGATCTCCTGTGAGTCTAGATTTTCGAATCCGACTCAAAAGTTACAGTTAATTGTAACGTTCAGCGCCTGTTAATGACGATGGAACACACAAATCGCGTCGCGATTCAATACATCGTCCTCCGGCCGACCAGTCTCCAAGGGTGTATTGCTGCCTCGGGCACCTTATGGTCGATCTCCTGTGAGTGTAGATTTTCGAATCCGACGCAAAACTGACAGTTAATTGTAACGTTCAGAGCCGGTTAATGACGATGGAACACACAAATCGCGTTGCGATTCAATACATCGTCCTCCGGCCGACCTGTCTCCAAGGGTCTATTGCTGCCTCGGGCACCTTATGGTCGTAATCCTGTGAGTCTAGAATTTCGAATCCGACGCAAAACTGACAGTTAATTGTAACGTTCAGAGCCTGTTAATGACGATGGAACACACAAATTGCGTCGCGATTCAATACATCGTCCTCCAGCCGACTTGTCTCCAAGGGTCTAGTGCTGCCACGGGCACCTTATGGTCGTTCTTCTGTGAGTCTAGATTTTCGAATCCGACGCAAAATTGACAGTTAATTGTAACGTTCAGAGCCTGTTAATGACGATGGAACACACAAATCGCGTCGCGATTCAATACATCGTCCTCCGGCCGACCTGTCTCCAAGGGTCTATTGCTGCCTCGGGCACCTTATGGTCGATCTCCTGTGAGTCTAGATTTTCGAATCCGACGCAAAACTGACAGTTAATTGTAAGGTTCAAAGCCTGTTGATGACGATGGAAAACACAAATTGCGTCGCGTTTCAATACATCGTCCTCCGGCCGACCTGTCTCCAAGGGTCTATTGCTGCCTCGGGCACCTTATGGTCGTTCTCCTGTGAGTCTAGATTTTCGAATCCGACGCAAAACTGACAGTTAATTGTAACGTTCAGAGCCTGTAAATGACAATGGAACACACAAATCGCGTCGCGATTCAATACATCGTCCTCCAGCCGACTTGTCTCCAAGTGTCTAGTGCTGCCTCGGGCACCTTATTGTCGTTCTCCTGTGAGTCTAGATTTTCAAATGCGACGCAAAACTGACAGTTAATCGTAAGGTTCAGAGCCTCTTAATGACAATGGAACACACAAAACTCGTCGCGATTCAATACATCGTCCTCCGGCCGACCTGTCTCCAAGGGTCTATTGCTGCCTCGGGCACCTTATGGTCGTTCTCCTGTGAGTCTAGATTCTCGAATCCGACGCAAAACTGACAGTTAATTGTAACGTTCAGAGCCTGTTAATGACGATGGAACACACAAATTGCGTCGCGATTCAATACATCGTCCTCCAGCCGACTTGTCTCCAAGGGTCTAGTGCTGCCTCGGGCACCTTATGGTCGTTCTTCTGTGAGTCTAGATTTTCGAATCCGACGCAAAACTGACAGTTAATTGTAACGTTCAGAGCCTGTTAATGACGATGGAACACACAAATCGCGTCGCGATTCAATACATCGTCCTCCGGCCGACCTGTCTCCAAGGGTCTATTGCTGCCTCGGGCACCTGATGGTCGATCTCCTGTGAGTCTAGATTTTCGAATCCGACGCAAAACTGACAGTTAATTGTAAGGTTCAGAGCCTGTTAATGACGATGGAACACACAAATTGTGTCGCGTTTCAATACATCGTCCTCCGGCCGACCTGTCTCCAAGGGTCTATTGCTGCCTCGGGCACCTTATGGTCGTTCTCCTGTGAGTCTAGATTTTCGAATCCGACGCAAAACTGACAGTTAATTGTAACGTTCAGAGCCTGTTAATGACGATGGAACACACAAATCGCGTCGCGATTCAATACATCGTCCTCCAGCCGACTTGTCTCCAAGGGTCTAGTGCTGCCTCGGGCACCTTATGGTCGTTCTGCTGTGAGTCTAGATTTTCGAATGCGACGCAAAACTGACAGTTAGTCGTAAGGTTCAGAGCCTGTTAATGACAATGGAACACACAAATTGCGTCGCGATTCAATACATCGTCCTCCGGCCACCTGTCTCCAAGGGTCTAGTGCTGCCTCGGACACCTTATGGTCGTTCTCCTGTGAGTCTAGATTTTCGAATCCGACGCAAAACTGACAGATAATTGTAACGTTCACAGCCAATTAATGACAATGGAACACACAAATCGCGTCGCGATTCAATACATCGTCCTCCGGCCGACCGGTCTCCAAGGGTCTATTGCTGCCTCGGGCACCTTATGGTCGATCTCCTGTGAGTCTAGATTTTCGAATCCGACGCAAAACTGACAGTTAATTGTTGTGTTCAGAGCCTGTTAATGACGATGGAAGACACAAATCGCGTCGCGATTCAATACATCGTCCTCCGGCCGACCTGTGTCCAAGGGTCTATTGCTACCTCGGGCACCTTATGGTCGATCTCCTGTGACTCTAGATTTTCGAATCCGACGCAAAACTGACAGTTAATTGTAAGGTTCAGCGCCTGTTCATGACGATGGAACACACAAATTGCGTCGCGATTCAATACATCGTCCTCCGGCCGACCTGTCTCCAAGGGTCTATTGCTCCCTCGGGCACCTTATGGTCGTTCTCCTGTGAGTCTAGATTTTCGAATCCGACGCAAAACTGACAGTTAATTGTAACGTTCAGAGCCTGTTAATGACGATGGAACACACAAATTGCGTCGCGACTCAATACATCGTCCTCCGGCCGACCTGTCTCCAAGGGTCTATTGCTGCCTCGGGCACCTTATGGTCGTTCTCCTGTGAGTCTAGATTTTCGAATCCGACGCAAAACTGACAGTTGATTGTAACGTTCAGAGCCTGTTAATGACGATGGAACACACAAATCGCGTCGCGATTCAATACATCGTCCTCCGGCCGACCTGTCTCCAAGGGTCCATTGCTGCCTCGGGCACCTTATGGTCGATCTCCTGTGAGTCTAGATTTTCGAATCCGACGCAAAACTGACAGTTAATTGTAAGGTTCAGAGCCTGTTAATGACGATGGAAGACACAAATTGCGTCACGATTCAATACATCGTCCTCCGGCCGACCTGTCTCCAAGGGTCTATTGCTGCCTCGGGCACCTTATGGTCGATCTCCTGTGAGTCTAGATTTTCGAATCCGACGCAAAACTGACAGTTAATTGTAAGGTTCAGAGCCTCTTAATGACAATGGAACACACAAATTGCGTCGCGATTCAATACATCGTCCTCCGGCCGACCTGTCTCCAAGGGTCCATTGCTGCCTCGGGCACCTTATGGTCGATCTCCTGTGAGTCTAGATTTTCGAATCCGAAGCAAAACTGACAGTTAATTGTAAGGTTCAGAGCCTGTTAATGACGATGGAAGACACAAATTGCGTCACGATTCAATACATCGTCCTCCGGCCGACCTGTCTCCAAGGGTCTATTGCTGCCTCGGGCACCTTATGGTCGATCTCCTGTGAGTCTAGATTTTCGAATCCGACGCAAAACTGACAGTTAATTGTAAGGTTCAGAGCCTCTTAATGACAATGGAACACACAAATTGCGTCGCGATTCAATACATCGTCCTCCGGCCGACCTGTCTCCAAGGGTCTATTGCTGCCTCGGGCACCTTATGGTCGTTCTCCTGTGAGTCTAGATTTTCGAATCCGACGCAAAACTGACAGTTAATTGTAACGTTCAGAGCCTGTTAATGACGATAGAACACACAAATTGCGTCGCGATTCAATACGTCGTCCTCCGGCCGACCTGTCTCCAAGGGTCTATTGCTGCCTCGGGCACCTTAAGGTCGATCTCCTGTGAGTCTAGATTTTCGAATCCGACGCAAAACTGACAGTTAATTGTAACGTTCAGCGCCTGTTAATGACGATGGAACACACAAATCGCGTCGCGATTTAATACATCGTCCTCCGGCCGACCTGTCTCCAAGGGTCTATTGCTGCCTCGGGCACCTTATGGTCGATCTCCTGTGAGTCTAGATTTTCGAATCCGACGCAAAACTGACAGTGAATTGTAACGTTCAGAGCCTGTTCATGACGATGGAACACACAAATTGCGTCGCGATTCAATACATCGTCCTCCGGCCGACCTGTCTCCAAGGGTCTATTGCTGCCTCGGGCACCTTATGGTCGTTATCCTGTGAGTCTAGACTTTCGAATCCGACGGAAAACTGACAGTTAATTGTAAGGTTCAGAGCCTCTTAATGACAATGGAACACACAAATTGCGTCGCGATTCAATACATCGTCCTCCGGCCGACCTGTCTCCAAGGGTCTATTGCTGCCTCGGGCACCTTATGGTCGATCTCCTGTGAGTGTAGATTTTCGAATCCGACGCAAACCTGACAGTTAATTATAACGTTCAGAGCCTGTTAATGACGATGGAACACTCAAATTGCGTCGCGATTCAATACATCGTCCTCCGGCCGACCTGTCTCCAAGGGTCTATTGCTGCCTCGGGCACCTTATGGTCGATCTCCTGTGAGTCTAGATTTTCGAATCCGACGCAAAACTGACAGTTAATTCTAACGTTCAGAGCCTGTTAATGACGATGGAACACACAAATCGCGTCGCGATTCAATACATCGTCCTCCGGCCGACCTGTCTCCAAGGGTCTATTGCTGTCTCGGGCACCTTATGGTCGATCTCCTGTGAGTCTAGATTTTCGAATCCGACGCAAAACTGACAGTTAATTGTAAGGTTCAGAGCCTCTTAATGACAATGGAACACACAAATTGCGTCGCGATTCAATACATCGTCCTCCGGCCGACTTGTCTCCAAGGGTCTATTGCTCCCTCGGGCACCTTATGGTCGTTCTCCTGTGAGTCTAGATTTTCGAATCCGACGCAAAACTGACAGTTAATTGTAACGTTCAGAGCCTGTTAATGACGATGGAACACACAAATTGCGTCGCGATTCAATACATCGTCCTCCAGCCGACTTGTCTCCAAGGGTCTAGTGCTGCCTCGGGCACCTTATGGTCGTTCTTCTGTGAGTCTAGATTTTCGAATCCGACGCAAAACTGACAGTTAATTGTAACGTTCAGAGCCTGTTAATGACGATGGAACACACAAATCGCGTCGCGATTCAATACATCGTCCTCCGGCCGACCTGTCTCCAAGGGTCTATTGCTGCCTCGGGCACCTTATGGTCGATCTCCTGTGAGTCTAGATTTTCGAATCCGACGCAAAACTGACAGTTAATTGTAAGGTTCAGAGCCTGTTAATGACGATGGAACACACAAATTGCGTCGCGTTTCAATACATCGTCCTCCGGCCGACCTGTCTCCAAGGGTCTATTGCTGCCTCGGGCACCTTATGGTCGTTCTCCTGTGAGTCTAGATTTTCGAATCCGACGCAAAACTGACAGTTAATTGTAACGTTCAGAGCCTGTTAATGACGATGGAACACACAAATCGCGTCGCGATTCAATACATCTTCCTCCAGCCGACTTGTCTCCAAGGGTCTAGTGCTGCCTCGGGCACCTTATGGTCGATCTCCTGTGAGTCTAGATTTTCGAATCCGACGCAAAACTGAAAGTTAATTGTAACGTTCAGAGCCTGAAAATGACGATGGAACACACAAATCGCGTCGCGATTCAATACATCGTCCTCCGGCCGACCTGTCTCCAAGGGTCTATTGCTGCCTCGGGCACCTTATGGTCGATCTCCTGTGAGTCTAGATTTTCGAATCCGACGCAAAACTGACAGTTAATTGTAACGTTCAGAGCCTGTTAATGACGATGGAACACACAAATTGCGTCGCGATTCAATACATCGTCCTCCAGCCGACTTGTCTCCAAGGGTCTAGTGCTGTCTCGGGCACCTTATGGTCGTTCTCCTGTGAGTCTAGATTTTCGAATGCGACGCAAAACTGACAGTTAGTCGTAAGGTTCAGAGCCTCTTAATGACAATGGAACACACAAATTGCGTCGCGATTCAATACATCGTCCTCCGGCCGACCTGTCTCCAAGGGTCTAGTGCTGCCTCGGACACCTTATGGTCGTTCTCCTGTGAGTCTAGATTTTCGAATCCGACGCAAAACTGACAGATAATTGTAACGTTCAGAGCCAATTAATGACAATGGAACACACAAATCGCGTCGCGATTCAATACATCGTCCTCCGGCCGACCTGTCTCCAAGGTTCTATTGCTGCCTCGGGCACCTTATGGTCGTTCTCCTGTGAGTCTAGATTTTCGAATCCGATGCAAAACTGACAGTTGATTGTAACGTTCAGAGCCTATTAATGACGATGGAACACACAAATCGCGTCGCGATTCAATACATCGTCCTCCGGCCGACCTGTCTCCAAGGGTCCATTGCTGCCTCGGGCACCTTATGGTCGATCTCCTGTGAGTCTAGATTTTCGAATCCGACGCAAAACTGACAGTTAATTGTGAGGTTCAGAGCCTGTTAATGACGATGGAAGACACAAATTGCGTCACGATTCAATACATCGTCCTCCGGCCGACCTGTCTCCAAGGGTCTATTGCTGCCTCGGGCACCTTATGGTCGATCTCCTGTGAGTCTAGATTTTCGAATCCGACGCAAAACTGACAGTTAATTGTAAGGTTCAGAGCCTCTTAATGACAATGGAACACACAAATTGCGTCGCGATTCAATACATCGTCCTCCGGCAGACCTGTCTCCAAGGGTCTATTGCTGTCTCGGGCACCTTATGGTCGATCTCCTGTGAGTCTAGATTTTCGAATCCGACGCAAAACTGACAGTTAATTGTAACGTTCAGAGCCTGTTAATGACGATAGAACACACAAATTACGTCGCGATTCAATACATCGTCCTCCGGCCGACCTGTCTCCAAGGGTCTATTCCTGCCTCGGGCACCTTAAGGTCGATCTCCTGTGAGTCTAGATTTTCGAATCCGACGCAAAAGTTACAGTTAATTGTAACGTTCAGCGCCTGTTAATGACGATGGAACACACAAATCGCGTCGCGATTCAATACATCGTCCTCCGGCCGACCTGTCTCCAAGGGTGTATTGCTGCCTCGGGCACCTTATGGTCGATCTCCTGTGAGTGTAGATTTTCGAATCCGACGCAAAACTGACAGTTAATTGTAACGTTCAGAGCCGGTTAATGACGATGGAACACACAAATCGCGTCGCGATTCAATACATCGTCCTCCGGCCGACCTGTCTCCAAGGGTCTATTGCTGCCTCGGGCACCTTATGGTCGTAATCCTGTGAGTCTAGAATTTCGAATCCGACGCAAAACTGACAGTTAATTGTAACGTTCAGAGCCTGTTAATGACGATGGAACACACAAATTGCGTCGCGATTCAATACATCGTCCTCCAGCCGACTTGTCTCCAAGGGTCTAGTGCTGCCACGGGCACCTTATGGTCGTTCTTCTGTGAGTCTAGATTTTCGAATCCGACGCAAAACTGACAGTTAATTGTAACGTTCAGAGCCTGTTAATGACGATGGAACACACAAATCGCGTCGCGATTCAATACATCTTCCTCCAGCCGACTTGTCTCCAAGGGTCTAGTGCTGCCTCGGGCACCTTATGGTCGATCTCCTGTGAGTCTAGATTTTCGAATCCGACGCAAAACTGAAAGTTAATTGTAACGTTCAGAGCCTGAAAATGACGATGGAACACACAAATCGCGTCGCGATTCAATACATCGTCCTCCGGCCGACCTGTCTCCAAGGGTCTATTGCTGCCTCGGGCACCTTATGGTCGATCTCCTGTGAGTCTAGATTTTCGAATCCGACGCAAAACTGACAGTTAATTGTAACGTTCAGAGCCTGTTAATGACGATGGAACACACAAATTGCGTCGCGATTCAATACATCGTCCTCCAGCCGACTTGTCTCCAAGGGTCTAGTGCTGTCTCGGGCACCTTATGGTCGTTCTCCTGTGAGTCTAGATTTTCGAATGCGACGCAAAACTGACAGTTAGTCGTAAGGTTCAGAGCCTCTTAATGACAATGGAACACACAAATTGCGTCGCGATTCAATACATCGTCCTCCGGCCGACCTGTCTCCAAGGGTCTAGTGCTGCCTCGGACACCTTATGGTCGTTCTCCTGTGAGTCTAGATTTTCGAATCCGACGCAAAACTGACAGATAATTGTAACGTTCAGAGCCAATTAATGACAATGGAACACACAAATCGCGTCGCGATTCAATACATCGTCCTCCGGCCGACCTGTCTCCAAGGTTCTATTGCTGCCTCGGGCACCTTATGGTCGTTCTCCTGTGAGTCTAGATTTTCGAATCCGATGCAAAACTGACAGTTGATTGTAACGTTCAGAGCCTATTAATGACGATGGAACACACAAATCGCGTCGCGATTCAATACATCGTCCTCCGGCCGACCTGTCTCCAAGGGTCCATTGCTGCCTCGGGCACCTTATGGTCGATCTCCTGTGAGTCTAGATTTTCGAATCCGACGCAAAACTGACAGTTAATTGTGAGGTTCAGAGCCTGTTAATGACGATGGAAGACACAAATTGCGTCACGATTCAATACATCGTCCTCCGGCCGACCTGTCTCCAAGGGTCTATTGCTGCCTCGGGCACCTTATGGTCGATCTCCTGTGAGTCTAGATTTTCGAATCCGACGCAAAACTGACAGTTAATTGTAAGGTTCAGAGCCTCTTAATGACAATGGAACACACAAATTGCGTCGCGATTCAATACATCGTCCTCCGGCAGACCTGTCTCCAAGGGTCTATTGCTGTCTCGGGCACCTTATGGTCGATCTCCTGTGAGTCTAGATTTTCGAATCCGACGCAAAACTGACAGTTAATTGTAACGTTCAGAGCCTGTTAATGACGATAGAACACACAAATTACGTCGCGATTCAATACATCGTCCTCCGGCCGACCTGTCTCCAAGGGTCTATTCCTGCCTCGGGTACCTTAAGGTCGATCTCCTGTGAGTCTAGATTTTCGAATCCGACGCAAAAGTTACAGTTAATTGTAACGTTCAGCGCCTGTTAATGACGATGGAACACACAAATCGCGTCGCGATTCAATACATCGTCCTCCGGCCGACCTGTCTCCAAGGGTGTATTGCTGCCTCGGGCACCTTATGGTCGATCTCCTGTGAGTGTAGATTTTCGAATCCGACGCAAAACTGACAGTTAATTGTAACGTTCAGAGCCGGTTAATGACGATGGAACACACAAATCGCGTCGCGATTCAATACATCGTCCTCCGGCCGACCTGTCTCCAAGGGTCTATTGCTGCCTCGGGCACCTTATGGTCGTTCTCCTGTGAGTCTAGATTTTCGAATCCGACGCAAAACTGACAGTTAATTGTAACGTTCAGAGCCTGTAAATGACAATGGAACACACAAATCGCGTCGCGATTCAATACATCGTCCTCCAGCCGACTTGTCTCCAAGTGTCTAGTGCTGCCTCGGGCACCTTATTGTCGTTCTCCTGTGAGTCTAGATTTTCAAATGCGACGCAAAACTGACAGTTAATCGTAAGGTTCAGAGCCTCTTAATGACAATGGAACACACAAAACTCGTCGCGATTCAATACATCGTCCTCCGGCCGACCTGTCTCCAAGGGTCTATTCCTGCCTCGGGCACCTTAAGGTCGATCTCCTGTGAGTCTAGATTTTCGAATCCGACGCAAAACTGACAGTTAATTGTAACGTTCAGCGCCTGTTAATGACGATGGAACACACAAATCGCGTCGCGATTCAATACATCGTCCTCCGGCCGACCTGTCTCCAAGGGTGTATTGCTGCCTCGGGCACCTTATGGTCGATCTCCTGTGAGTGTAGATTTTCGAATCCGACGCAAAACTGACAGTTAATTGTAACGTTCAGAGCCGGTTAATGACGATGGAACACACAAATCGCGTCGCGATTCAATACATCGTCCTCCGGCCGACCTGTCTCCAAGGGTCTATTGCTGCCTCGGGCACCTTATGGTCGTAATCCTGTGAGTCTAGAATTTCGAATCCGACGCAAAACTGACAGTTAATTGTAACGTTCAGAGCCTGATAATGACGATGGAACACACAAATTGCGTCGCGATTCAATACATCGTCCTCCAGCCGACTTGTCTCCAAGGGTCTAGTGCTGCCTCGGGCACCTTATGGTCGTTCTTCTGTGAGTCTAGATTTTCGAATCCGACGCAAAACTGACAGTTAATTGTAACGTTCAGAGCCTGTTAATGACGATGGAACACACAAATCGCGTCGCGATTCAATACATCGTCCACCGGCCGACCTGTCTCCAAGGGTCTATTGCTGCCTCGGGCACCTTATGGTCGATCTCCTGTGAGTCTAGATTTTCGAATCCGACGCAAAACTGACAGTTAATTGTAAGGTTCAAAGCCTGTTGATGACGATGGAAAACACAAATTGCGTCGCGTTTCAATACATCGTCCTCCGGCCGACCTGTCTCCAAGGGTCTATTGCTGCCTCGGGCACCTTATGGTCGTTCTCCTGTGAGTCTAGATTTTCGAATCCGACGCAAAACTGACAGTTAATTGTAACGTTCAGAGCCTGTAAATGACAATGGAACACACAAATCGCGTCGCGATTCAATACATCGTCCTCCAGCCGACTTGTCTCCAAGTGTCTAGTGCTGCCTCGGGCACCTTATTGTCGTTCTCCTGTGAGTCTAGATTTTCAAATGCGACGCAAAACTGACAGTCAATCGTAAGGTTCAGAGCCTCTTAATGACAATGGAACACACAAAACTCGTCGCGATTCAATACATCGTCCTCCGGCCGACCTGTCTCCAAGGGTCTATTGGTGCCTCGGGCACCTTATGGTCGTTCTCCTGTGAGTCTAGATTTTCGAATCCGACGCAAAACTGACAGTTAATTGTAACATTCAGAGCCTGTTAATGACGATGGAACACACAAATTGCGTCGCGATTCAATACTTCGTCCTCCAGCCGACTTGTCTCCAAGGGTCTAGTGCTGCCTCGGGCACCTTATGGTCGTTCTCCTGTGAGTCTAGATTTTCGAATCCGACGCAAAACTGAAAGTTAATTGTAACGTTCAGAGCCTGAAAATGACGATGGAACACACAAATCGCGTCGCGATTCAATACATCGTCCTCCGGCCGACCTGTCTTCAAGGGTCTATTGCTGCCTCGGGCACCTTATGGTCGATCTCCTGTGAGTCTAGATTTTCGAATCCGACGCAAAACTGACAGTTAATTGTAACGTTCAGAGCCTGTTAATGACGATGGAACACACAAATTGCGTCGCGATTCAATACATCGTCCTCCAGCCGACTTGTCTCCAAGGGTCTAGTGCTGTCTCGGGCACCTTATGGTCGTTCTCCTGTGAGTCTAGATTTTCGAATGCGACGCAAAACTGACAGTTAGTCGTAAGGTTCAGAGCCTCTTAATGACAATGGAACACACAAATTGCGTCGCGATTCAATACATCGTCCTCCGGCCGACCTGTCTCCAAGGGTCTAGTGCTGCCTCGGACACCTTATGGTCGTTGTCCTGTGAGTCTAGATTTTCGAATCCGACGCAAAACTGACAGATAATTGTAACGTTCAGAGCCAATTAATGACAATGGAACACACAAATCGCGTCGCGATTCAATACATCATCCTCCGGCCGACCAGACTCCAAGGTTCTATTGCTGCCTCGGGCACCTTATGGTCGTTCTCCTGTGAGTCTAGATTTTCGAATCCGACGCAAAACTGACAGTTGATTGTAACGTTCAGAGCCTATTAATGACGATGGAACACACAAATCGCGTCGCGATTCAATACATCGTCCTCCGGCCGACCTGTCTCCAAGGGTCCATTGCTGCCTCGGGCACCTTATGGTCGATCTCCTGTGAGTCTAGATTTTCGAATCCGACGCAAAACTGACAGTTAATTGTGAGGTTCAGAGCCTGTTAATGACGATGGAAGACACAAATTGCGTCACGATTCAATACATCGTCCTCCGGCCGTCCTGTCTCCAAGGGTCTATTGCTGCCTCGGGCACCTTATGGTCGTTCTCCTGTGAGTCTAGATTTTCGAATGCGACGCAAAACTGACAGTTAATTGTAAGGTTCAGAGCCTCTTAATGACAATGGAACACACAAATCGCGTCGCGATTCAATACATCGTCCTCCGGCCGACCTGTCTCCAAGGGTCTATTGCTGCCTCGGGCACCTTATGGTCGATCTCCTGTGAGTCTAGATTTTCGAATCCGACGCAAAACTGACAGTTAATTGTAACGTTCAGAGCCTGTTAATGACGATGGAACACACAAATCGCGTCGCGATTCAATACATCGTCCTCCGGCCGACCTGTCTCCAAGGGTCTATTGCTGCCTCGGGCACCTTATGGTCGATCTCCTGTGAGTCTAGATTTTCGAATCCGACGCAAAACTGACAGTTAATTGTTACGTTCAGAGCCTGTTAATGACGATGGAACACACAAATCCCGTCGCGATTCAATACATCGTCCTCCGGCCGACCTGTCTCCAAGGGTCTAGTGCTGCCGCGGGCAAGTTATGGTCGATCTCCTGTGAGTCTAGATTTTCGAATCCGACGCAAAACTGACAGTTAATTGTAACCTTCAGAGCCTGTTAATGACGATGGAACACACAAATTGCGTCGCGATTCAATACATCGTCGTCCAGCCGACTTGTCGCCAAGGGTCTATTGCTGCCTCGGACACCGTATGGTCGTTCTCCTGTGAGTCTAGATTTTCGAATCCGACGCAAAACTGACAGTTAATTGTAACGTTCAGAGCCTCTTAATGACAATGGAACACACAAATCGCGTCGCGACTCAATACATCGTCCTCCGGCCGACCTGTCTCCAAGTGTCTACTGCTGCCTCGGGCACCTTATGGTCGATCTCCTGTGAGTCTACAATTTCGAATCCGACGCAGTTAATTGTAACGTTCAGAGCCTGTTAATGACGATGGAACACACAAATTGCGTCGCGATTCAATACATCGTCCTCCGGCCGACCTGTCTCCAACGGTCTATTGCTGCCTCGGACACCGTATGGTCGTTCTCCTGTGAGTCTAGATTTTCGAATCCGACGCAAAACTGACAGTTAATTGTAAGGTTCAGAGCCTGTTAATAACGATGGAACACACAAATTGCGTCGCGATTCAATACGTCGTCCTCCAGCCGACTTGTCTCCAAGGGTCTATTGCTGCCTCGGACACCTTATGGTCGTTCTCCTGTGAGTCTAGATTTTCGAATGCGACGCAAAACTGACAGTTAATTGTAAGGTTCAGAGCCTCTTAATGACAATGGAACACACAAATCGCGTCGCGATTCAATACATCGTCCTCCGGCCGACCTGTCTCCAAGGGTCTATTGCTGCCTCGGGCACCTTATGGTCGATCTCCTGTGAGTCTAGATTTTCGAATCCGACGCAAAACTGACAGTTAATTGTAACGTTCAGAGCCTGTTAATGACGATGGAACACACAAATCGCGTCGCGATTCAATACATCGTCCTCCGGCCGACCTGTCTCCAAGGATCTATTACTGCCTCGGGCACCTTATGGTCGATCTCCTGTGAGTCTAGATTTTCGAATCCGACGCAAAACGTACAGTTAATTGTAAGGTTCAGAGCCTGTTAATGACAATGGAACACACAAATCGCGTCGCGATTCAATACATCGTCCTCCGGCCGACCTGTCTCCAAGGGTCTATTGCTGCCACGGGCACCTTATGGTCGATCTCCTGTGAGTCTAGATTTTCGAATCCGACGCAAAACTGACAGTTAATTGTAACGTTCAGAGCCTGTTAATGACGATGGAACACACAAATTGCGTCGCGATTCAATACATCGTCCTCCAGCCGACTTGTCTCCAAGGGTCTAGTGCTGCCTCGGACGCATTATTGTCTTTCTCCTGTGAGTCTAGATTTTCGAATCTGACGCAAAACTGACAGTTAATTGTAACGTTCAGAGCCTGTTAATGACGATGGAACACACAAATCACATCGCGATTCAATACATCATCCTCCAGCCGACTTGTCTCCAAGGGTCTAGTGCTGCCTCGGGCACCTTATGGTCGATCTCCTGTGAGTCTAGATTTTCGAATCCGACGCAAAACTGACAGTTAATTGTAACGTTCAGAGCCTGTTAATGACGATGTAACACACAAATTGCGTCGCGGTTCAATACATCGTCCTCCAGCCGACTTATCTCCAAGGGTGTAGTGCTGCCTCGGACACCTTATGTTCGTTCTCCTGTGAGTCTAGATTTTCGAATCCGACGCAAAACTGACAGTTAATTGTAACGTTCAGAGCCTTTTAAAGACGATGGAACACACAAATCGCGTCGCGATTCAATACATCGTCCTCCGGCCGACCTGTCTCCAAGGGTCTATTACTGCCTCGGGCACCTTATGTTCGATCTCCTGTGAGTCTAGATTTTCGAATCCGACGCAAAACGTACAGTTAATTGTAAGGTTCAGAGCCTCTTAATGACAATGGAACACACAAATCGCGTCGCGATTCAATACATCGTCCTCCGGCCGACCTGTCTCCAAGGGTCTATTGCTGCCACGGGCACCTTATGGTCGATCTCATGTGAGTCTAGATTTTCGAATCCGACGCAAAACTAACAGTTAATTGTAACGTTCAGAGCCTGTTAATGACGATGGAACACACAAATCGCGTCGCGATTCAATACATCGTCCTCCGGCCGACCTGTCTCCAAGGGTCTATTGCTGCCTCGGGCACCTTATGGTCGATCTCCTGTGAGTCTAGATTTTCGAATCCGACGCAAAACTGACGGTTAATTGTAACGTTAAGAGCTTCATAATGACAATGGAACACACAAATCGCGTCGCGATTCAATACATCGTCCTCCGGCCAACCTGTCTCCAAGGGTCTATTGCTGCCTCGGGCACCGTATGGTCGATCTCCTGTGAGTCTAGATTTTCGAATCCGACGCAAAACTGACAGTTAATTGTTACGTTCAGAGCCTGTTAATGACGATGGAACACACAAATCCCGTCGCGATTCTATACATCGTCCTCCAGCCGACCTGTCTCCAAGGGACTAGTGCTGCCTCGGACACCGTATGGTCGTTCTCCTGTGAGTCTAGATTTTCGAATCCGACGCAAAACTGACAGTTAATTGTACGGTTCAGAGCCGCTTAATGACAATGGAACACACAAATCGCGTCGCGATTCAATACATCGTCCTCCGGCCGACCTGTCTCCAAGTGTCTATTGCTGCCTCGGGTACCTTATGGTCGATCTCCTGTGAGTCTAGAATTTCGAATCCGACGCAGTTAATTGTAACGTTCAGAGCCTGTTAATGACGATCTAACACACAAATTGCGTAGCGATTCAATACATCGTCCTCCGGCCGACCTGTCTCCAAGGGTCTATTGCTGCCTCGGACACCGTTTGGTCGTTCTCCTGTGAGTCTAGATTTTCGAATCCGACGCAAAACTGACAGTTAATTGTAAGGTTCAGAGCCTGTTAATGACGATGGAACACACAAATTGCGTCGCGATTCAATACGTCGTCCTCCAGCCGACTTGTCTCCAAGGGTCTATTGCTGCCTCGGACACCTTATGGTCGTTCTCCTGTGAGTCTAGATTTTCGAATGCGACGCAAAACTGACAGTTAATTGTAAGGTTCAGAGCCTCTTAATGACAATGGAACACACAAATCGCGTCGCGATTCAATACATCGTCCTTCGGCCGACCTGTCTCCAAGGGTCTATTGCTGCCTCGGGCACCTTATGGTCGATCTCCTGTGAGTCTAGATTTTCGAATCCGACGCAAAACTGACAGTTAATTGTAACGTTCAGAGCCTGTTAATGACGATGGAACACACAAATCGCGTCGCGATTCAATACATCGTCCTCCGGCCGACCTGTCTCCAAGGGTCTATTGGTGCCTCGGGCACCTTATGGTCGTTCTCCTGTGAGTCTAGATTTTCGAATCCGACGCAAAACTGACAGTTAATTGTAACATTCAGAGCCTGTTAATGACGATGGAACACACAAATTGCGTCGCGATTCAATACTTCGTCCTCCAGCCGACTTGTCTCCAAGGGTCTGGTGCTGCCTGGGGCTCCTTATGGTCGTTCTCCTGTGAGTCTAGATTTTCGAATGCGACGCAAAACTGACAGTTAATCGTAAGGTTCAGAGCCTCTTAATGACAGTGGAACACACAAATTGCGTCGCGATTCAATACATCGTCCTCCGGCCGACCTGTCTCCAACGGTCTAGTGCTGCCTCGGACACCTTATGGTCGTTCTCCTGTTAGTCTAGATTTTCGAATCCGAAGCAAAACTGGCAGTTAATTGTAAAGTTCAGAGCCAATTAATGACAATGGAACACACAAATCGCGTCGCGATTCAATACATCGTCCTCCGGCCGATCTGTCTCCAAGGGTCTATTGCTGCCTCAGGCACCTTATGGTCGATCTCCTGTGAGTCTAGATTTTCGAATCCGACGCAAAACTGACAGTTAGTCGTAAGGTTCAGAGCCTCTTAATGACAATGGAACACACAAATTGCGTCGCGATTCAATACATCGTCCTCCGGCAGACCTGTCTCCAAGGGTCTATTGCTGTCTCGGGCACCTTATGGTCGATCTCCTGTGAGTCTAGATTTTCGAATCCGACGCAAAACTGACAGTTAATTGTAACGTTCAGAGCCTGTTAATGATAGAACACACAAATTACGTCGCGATTCAATACATCGTCCTCCGGCCGACCTGTCTCCAAGGGTCTATTCCTGCCTCGGGCACCTTAAGGTCGATCTCCTGTGAGTCTAGATTTTCGAATCCGACGCAAAACTGACAGTTAATTGTAACGTTCAGCGCCTGTTAATGACGATGGAACACACAAATCGCGTCGCGATTCAATACATTGTCCTCCGGCCGACCTGTCTCCAAGGGTGTATTGCTGCCTCGGGCACCTTATGGTCGATCTCCTGTGAGTGTAGATTTTCGAATCCGACGCAAAACTGACAGTTAATTGTAACGTTCAGAGCCGGTTAATGACGATGGAACACACAAATCGCGTCGCGATTCAATACATCGTCCTCCGGCCGACCTGTCTCCAAGGGTCTATTGCTGCCTCGGGCACCTTATGGTCGTAATCCTGTGAGTCTAGAATTTCGAATCCGACGCAAAACTGACAGTTAATTGTAACGTTCAGAGCCTGTTAATGACGATGTAACACACAAATTGCGTCGCGATTCAATACATCGTCCTCCAGCCGACTTGTCTCCAAGGGTCTAGTGCTGCCTCGGGCACCTTATGGTCGTTCTTCTGTGAGTCTAGATTTTCGAATCCGACGCAAAACTGACAGTTAATTGTAACGTTCAGAGCCTGTTAATGACGATGGAACACACAAATCGCGTCGCGATTCAATACATCGTCCTCCGGCCGACCTGTCTCCAAGGGTCTATTGCTGCCTCGGGCACCTTATGGTCGATCTCCTGTGAGTCTAGATTTTCGAATCCGACGCAAAACTGACAGTTAATTGTAAGGTTCAAAGCCTGTTGATGACGATGGAAAACACAAATTGCGTCGCGTTTCAATACATCGTCCTCCGGCCGACCTGTCTCCAAGGGTCTATTGCTGCCTCGGGCACCTTATGGTCGTTCTCCTGTGAGTCTAGATTTTCGAATCCGACGCAAAACTGACAGTTAATTGTAACGTTCAGAGCCTGTAAATGACAATGGAACACACAAATCGCGTCGCGATTCAATACATCGTCCTCCAGCCGACTTGTCTCCAAGTGTCTAGTGCTGCCTCGGGCACCTTATTGTCGTTCTCCTGTGAGTCTAGATTTTCAAATGCGACGCAAAACTGACAGTTAATCGTAAGGTTCAGAGCCTCTTAATGACAATGGAACACACAAAACTCGTCGCGATTCAATACATCGTCCTCCGGCCGACCTGTCTCCAAGGGTCTATTGGTGCCTCGGGCACCTTATGGTCGTTCTCCTGTGAGTCTAGATTTTCGAATCCGACGCAAAACTGACAGTTAATTGTAACATTCAGAGCCTGTTAATGACGATGGAACACACAAATTGCGTCGCGATTCAATACTTCGTCCTCCAGCCGACTTGTCTCCAAGGGTCTAGTGCTGCCTCGGGCACCTTATGGTCGTTCTCCTGTGAGTCTAGATTTTCGAATCCGACGCAAAACTGAAAGTTAATTGTAACGTTCAGAGCCTGAAAATGACGATGGAACACACAAATCGCGTCGCGATTCAATACATCGTCCTCCGGCCGACCTGTCTTCAAGGGTCTATTGCTGCCTCGGGCACCTTATGGTCGATCTCCTGTGAGTCTAGATTTTCGAATCCGACGCAAAACTGACAGTTAATTGTAACGTTCAGAGCCTGTTAATGACGATGGAACACACAAATTGCGTCGCGATTCAATACATCGTCCTCCAGCCGACTTGTCTCCAAGGGTCTAGTGCTGTCTCGGGCACCTTATGGTCGTTCTCCTGTGAGTCTAGATTTTCGAATGCGACGCAAAACTGACAGTTAGTCGTAAGGTTCAGAGCCTCTTAATGACAATGGAACACACAAATTGCGTCGCGATTCAATACATCGTCCTCCGGCCGACCTGTCTCCAAGGGTCTAGTGCTGCCTCGGACACCTTATGGTCGTTCTCCTGTGAGTCTAGATTTTCGAATCCGACGCAAAACTGACAGATAATTGTAACGTTCAGAGCCAATTAATGACAATGGAACACACAAATCGCGTCGCGATTCAATACATCGTCCTCCGGCCGACCTGTCTCCAAGGTTCTATTGCTGCCTCGGGCACCTTATGGTCGTTCTCCTGTGAGTCTAGATTTTCGAATCCGACGCAAAACTGACAGTTGATTGTAACGTTCAGAGCCTATTAATGACGATGGAACACACAAATCGCGTCGCGATTCAATACATCGTCCTCCGGCCGACCTGTCTCCAAGGGTCCATTGCTGCCTCGGGCACCTTATGGTCGATCTCCTGTGAGTCTAGATTTTCGAATCCGACGCAAAACTGACAGTTAATTGTGAGGTTCAGAGCCTGTTAATGACGATGGAAGACACAAATTGCGTCACGATTCAATACATCGTCCTCCGGCCGACCTGTCTCCAAGGGTCTATTGCTGCCTCGGGCACCTTATGGTCGATCTCCTGTGAGTCTAGATTTTCGAATCCGACGCAAAACTGACAGTTAATTGTAAGGTTCAGAGCCTCTTAATGACAATGGAACACACAAATTGCGTCGCGATTCAATACATCGTCCTCCGGCAGTCCTGTCTCCAAGGGTCTATTGCTGTCTCGGGCACCTTATGGTCGATCTCCTGTGAGTCTAGATTTTCGAATCCGACGCAAAACTGACAGTTAATTGTAACGTTCAGAGCCTGTTAATGACGATAGAACACACAAATTACGTCGCGATTCAATACATCGTCCTACGGCCGACCTGTCTCCAAGGGTCTATTCCTGCCTCGGGCACCTTAAGGTCGATCTCCTGTGAGTCTAGATTTTCGAATCCGACGCAAAACTGACAGTTAATTGTAACGTTCAGCGCCTGTTAATGACGATGGAACACACAAATCGCGTCGCGATTCAATACATCGTCCTCCGGCCGACCTCTCTCCAAGGGTGTATTGCTGCCTCGGGCACCTTATGGTCGATCTCCTGTGAGTGTAGATTTTCGAATCCGACGCAAAACTGACAGTTAATTGTAACGTTCAGAGCCGGTTAATGACGATGGAACACACAAATCGCGTCGCGATTCAATACATCGTCCTCCGGCCGACCTGTCTCCAAGGGTCTATTGCTGCCTCGGGCACCTTATGGTCGTAATCCTGTGAGTCTAGAATTTCGAATCCGACGCAAAACTGACAGTTAATTGTAACGTTCAGAGCCTGTTAATGACGATGGAACACACAAATTGCGTCGCGATTCAATACATCGTCCTCCAGCCGACTTGTCTCCAAGGGTCTAGTGCTGCCTCGGGCACCTTATGGTCGTTCTCCTGTGAGTCTAGATTTTCGAATCCGACGCAAAACTGACAGTTAATTGTAACGTTCAGAGCCTGTTAATGACGATGGAACACACAAATCGCGTCGCGATTCAATACATCGTTCTCCGGCCGACCTGTCTCCAAGGGTCTATTGCTGCCTCGGGCACCTTATGGTCGATCTCCTGTGAGTCTAGATTTTCGAATCCGACGCAAAACTGACAGTTAATTGTAAGGTTCAAAGCCTGTTGATGACGATGGAAAACACAAATTGCGTCGCGTTTCAATACATCGTCCTCCGGCCGACCTGTCTCCAAGGGTCTATTGCTGCCTCGGGCACCTTATGGTCGTTCTCCTGTGAGTCTAGATTTTCGAATCCGACGCAAAACTGACAGTTAATTGTAACGTTCAGAGCCTGTAAATGACAATGGAACACACAAATCGCGTCGCGATTCAATACATCGTCCTCCAGCCGACTTGTCTCCAAGTGTCTAGTGCTGCCTCGGGCACCTTATTGTCGTTCTCCTGTGAGTCTAGATTTTCAAATGCGACGCAAAACTGACAGTTAATCGTAAGGTTCAGAGCCTCTTAATGACAATGGAACACACAAAACTCGTCGCGATTCAATACATCGTCCTCCGGCCGATCTGTCTCCAAGGGTCTATTGGTGCCTCGGGCACCTTATGGTCGTTCTCCTGTGAGTCTAGATTTTCGAATCCGACGCAAAACTGACAGTTAATTGTAACATTCAGAGCCTGTTAATGACGATGGAACACACAAATTGCGTCGCGATTCAATACTTCGTCCTCCAGCCGACTTGTCTCCAAGGGTCTAGTGCTGCCTCGGGCACCTTATGGTCGTTCTCCTGTGAGTCTAGATTTTCGAATCCGACGCAAAACTGACAGTTAATTGTAACGTTCAGAGCCTGAAAATGACGATGGAACACACAAATCGCGTCGCGATTCAATACATCGTCCTCCGGCCGACCTGTCTTCAAGGGTCTATTGCTGCCTCGGGCACCTTATGGTCGATCTCCTGTGAGTCTAGATTTTCGAATCCGACGCAAAACTGACAGTTAATTGTAACGTTCAGAGCCTGTTAATGACGAAGGAACACACAAATTGCGTCGCGATTCAATACGTCGTCCTCCAGCCGACTTGTCTCCAAGGGTCTATTGCTGCCTCGGACACCTTATGGTCGTTCTCCTGTGAGTCTAGATTTTCGAATGCGACGCAAAACTGACAGTTAATTGTAAGGTTCAGAGCCTCTTAATGACAATGGAACACACAAATCGCGTCGCGATTCAATACATCGTCCTCCGGCCGACCTGTCTCCAAGGGTCTATTGCTGCCTCGGGCACCTTATGGTCGATCTCCTGTGAGTCTAGATTTTCGAATCCGACGCAAAACTGACAGTTAATTGTAACGTTCAGAGCCTGTTAATGACGATGGAACACACAAATCGCGTCGCGATTCAATACATCGTCCTCCGGCCGACCTGTCTCCAAGGGTCTATTGCTGCCTCGGGCACCTTATGGTCGATCTCCTGTGAGTCTAGATTTTCGAATCCGACGCAAAACTGACAGTTAATTGTTACGTTCAGAGCCTGTTAATGACGATGGAACACACAAATCCCGTCGCGATTCAATACATCGTCCTCCGGCCGACCTGTCTCCAAGGGTCTAGTGCTGCCGCGGGCAAGTTATGGTCGATCTCCTGTGAGTCTAGATTTTCGAATCCGACGCAAAACTGACAGTTAATTGTAACCTTCAGAGCCTGTTAATGACGATGGAACACACAAATTGCGTCGCGATTCAATACATCGTCGTCCAGCCGACTTGTCGCCAAGGGTCTATTGCTGCCTCGGACACCGTATGGTCGTTCTCCTGTGAGTCTAGATTTTCGAATCCGACGCAAAACTGACAGTTAATTGTAACGTTCAGAGCCTCTTAATGACAATGGAACACACAAATCGCGTCGCGACTCAATACATCGTCCTCCGGCCGACCTGTCTCCAAGTGTCTACTGCTGCCTCGGGCACCTTATGGTCGATCTCCTGTGAGTCTACAATTTCGAATCCGACGCAGTTAATTGTAACGTTCAGAGCCTGTTAATGACGATGGAACACACAAATTGCGTCGCGATTCAATACATCGTCCTCCGGCCGACCTGTCTCCAACGGTCTATTGCTGCCTCGGACACCGTATGGTCGTTCTCCTGTGAGTCTAGATTTTCGAATCCGACGCAAAACTGACAGTTAATTGTAAGGTTCAGAACCTGTTAATAACGATGGAACACACAAATTGCGTCGCGATTCAATACGTCGTCCTCCAGCCGACTTGTCTCCAAGGGTCTATTGCTGCCTCGGACACCTTATGGTCGTTCTCCTGTGAGTCTAGATTTTCGAATGCGACGCAAAACTGACAGTTAATTGTAAGGTTCAGAGCCTCTTAATGACAATGGAACACTCAAATCGCGTCGCGATTCAATACATCGTCCTCCGGCCGACCTGTCTCCAAGGGTCTATTGCTGCCTCGGGCACCTTATGGTCGATCTCCTGTGAGTCTAGATTTTCGAATCCGACGCAAAACTGACAGTTAATTGTAACGTTCAGAGCCTGTTAATGACGATGGAACACACAAATCGCGTCGCGATTCAATACATCGTCCTCCGGCCGACCTGTCTCCAAGGATCTATTACTGCCTCGGGCACCTTATGGTCGATCTCCTTTGAGTCTAGATTTTCGAATCCGACGCAAAACGTACAGTTAATTGTAAGGTTCAGAGCCTGTTAATGACAATGGAACACACAAATCGCGTCGCGATTCAATACATCGTCCTCCGGCCGACCTGTCTCCAAGGGTCTATTGCTGCCACGGGCACCTTATGGTCGATCTCCTGTGAGTCTAGATTTTCGAATCCGACGCAAAACTGACAGTTAATTGTAACGTTCAGAGCCTGTTAATGACGATGGAACACACAAATTGCGTCGCGATTCAATACATCGTCCTCCAGCCGACTTGTCTCCAAGGGTCTAGTGCTGCCTCGGACGCATTATTGTCTTTCTCCTGTGAGTCTAGATTTTCGAATCTGACGCAAAACTGACAGTTAATTGTAACGTTCAGAGCCTGTTAATGACGATGGAACACACAAATCACGTCGCGATTCAATACATCATCCTCCAGCCGACTTGTCTCCAAGGGTCTAGTGCTGCCTCGGGCACCTTATGGTCGATCTCCTGTGAGTCTAGATTTTCGAATCCGACGCAAAACTGACAGTTAATTGTAACGTTCAGAGCCTGTTAATGACGATGTAACACACAAATTGCGTCGCGGTTCAATACATCGTCCTCCAGCCGACTTATCTCCAAGGGTGTAGTGCTGCCTCGGACACCTTATGTTCGTTCTCCTGTGAGTCTAGATTTTCGAATCCGACGCAAAACTGACAGTTAATTGTAACGTTCAGAGCCTTTTAAAGACGATGGAACACACAAATCGCGTCGCGATTCAATACATCGTCCTCCGGCCGACCTGTCTCCAAGGGTCTATTACTGCCTCGGGCACCTTATGTTCGATCTCCTGTGAGTCTAGATTTTCGAATCCGACGCAAAACGTACAGTTAATTGTAAGGTTCAGAGCCTCTTAATGACAATGGAACACACAAATCGCGTCGCGATTCAATACATCGTCCTCCGGCCGACCTGTCTCCAAGGGTCTATTGCTGCCACGGGCACCTTATGGTCGATCTCATGTGAGTCTAGATTTTCGAATCCGACGCAAAACTGACAGTTAATTGTAACCTTCAGAGCCTGTTAATGACGATGGAACACACAAATTGCGTCGCGATTCAATACATCGTCGTCCAGCCGACTTGTCGCCAAGGGTCTATTGCTGCCTCGGACACCGTATGGTCGTTCTCCTGTGAGTCTAGATTTTCGAATCCGACGCAAAACTGACAGTTAATTGTAACGTTCAGAGCCTCTTAATGACAATGGAACACACAAATCGCGTCGCGACTCAATACATCGTCCTCCGGCCGACCTGTCTCCAAGTGTCTACTGCTGCCTCGGGCACCTTATGGTCGATCTCCTGTGAGTCTACAATTTCGAATCCGACGCAGTTAATTGTAACGTTCAGAGCCTGTTAATGACGATGGAACACACAAATTGCGTCGCGATTCAATACATCGTCCTCCGGCCGACCTGTCTCCAAGGGTCTATTGCTCCCTCGGGCACCTTATGGTCGTTCTCCTGTGAGTCTAGATTTTCGAATCCGACGCAAAACTGACAGTTAATTGTAAGG
Source organism: Schistocerca nitens (assembly GCF_023898315.1). Lineage (NCBI taxonomy): Eukaryota > Metazoa > Arthropoda > Insecta > Orthoptera > Acrididae > Schistocerca > Schistocerca nitens. The sequence continues at coordinate 759,886,332 of NC_064619.1, forward strand.
TTCAGAGCCTGTTAATAACGATGGAACACACAAATTGCGTCGCGATTCAATACGTCGTCCTCCAGCCGACTTGTCTCCAAGGGTCTATTGCTGCCTCGGACACCTTATGGTCGTTCTCCTGTGAGTCTAGATTTTCGAATGCGACGCAAAACTGACAGTTAATTGTAAGGTTCAGAGCCTCTTAATGACAATGGAACACACAAATCGCGTCGCGATTCAATACATCGTCCTCCGGCCGACCTGTCTCCAAGGGTCTATTGCTGCCTCGGGCACCTTATGGTCGATCTCCTGTGAGTCTAGATTTTCGAATCCGACGCAAAACTGACAGTTAATTGTAACGTTCAGAGCCTGTTAATGACGATGGAACACACAAATCGCGTCGCGATTCAATACATCGTCCTCCGGCCGACCTGTCTCCAAGGATCTATTACTGCCTCGGGCACCTTATGGTCGATCTCCTGTGAGTCTAGATTTTCGAATCCGACGCAAAACGTACAGTTAATTGTAAGGTTCAGAGCCTGTTAATGACAATGGAACACACAAATCGCGTCGCGATTCAATACATCGTCCTCCGGCCGACCTGTCTCCAAGGGTCTATTGCTGCCACGGGCACCTTATGGTCGATCTCCTGTGAGTCTAGATTTTCGAATCCGACGCAAAACTGACAGTTAATTGTAACGTTCAGAGCCTGTTAATGACGATGGAACACACAAATTGCGTCGCGATTCAATACATCGTCCTCCAGCCGACTTGTCTCCAAGGGTCTAGTGCTGCCTCGGACGCATTATTGTCTTTCTCCTGTGAGTCTAGATTTTCGAATCTGACGCAAAACTGACAGTTAATTGTAACGTTCAGAGCCTGTTAATGACGATGGAACACACAAATCACGTCGCGATTCAATACATCATCCTCCAGCCGACTTGTCTCCAAGGGTCTAGTGCTGCCTCGGGCACCTTATGGTCGATCTCCTGTGAGTCTAGATTTTCGAATCCGACGCAAAACTGACAGTTAATTGTAACGTTCAGAGCCTGTTAATGACGATGTAACACACAAATTGCGTCGCGGTTCAATACATCGTCCTCCAGCCGACTTATCTCCAAGGGTGTAGTGCTGCCTCGGACACCTTATGTTCGTTCTCCTGTGAGTCTAGATTTTCGAATCCGACGCAAAACTGACAGTTAATTGTAACGTTCAGAGCCTTTTAAAGACGATGGAACACACAAATCGCGTCGCGATTCAATACATCGTCCTCCGGCCGACCTGTCTCCAAGGGTCTATTACTGCCTCGGGCACCTTATGTTCGATCTCCTGTGAGTCTAGATTTTCGAATCCGACGCAAAACGTACAGTTAATTGTAAGGTTCAGAGCCTCTTAATGACAATGGAACACACAAATCGCGTCGCGATTCAATACATCGTCCTCCGGCCGACCTGTCTCCAAGGGTCTATTGCTGCCACGGGCACCTTATGGTCGATCTCATGTGAGTCTAGATTTTCGAATCCGACGCAAAACTAACAGTTAATTGTAACGTTCAGAGCCTGTTAATGACGATGGAACACACAAATCGCGTCGCGATTCAATACATCGTCCTCCGGCCGACCTGTCTCCAAGGGTCTATTGCTGCCTCGGGCACCTTATGGTCGATCTCCTGTGAGTCTAGATTTTCGAATCCGACGCAAAACTGACGGTTAATTGTAACGTTAAGAGCTTCATAATGACAATGGAACACACAAATCGCGTCGCGATTCAATACATCGTCCTCCGGCCAACCTGTCTCCAAGGGTCTATTGCTGCCTCGGGCACCGTATGGTCGATCTCCTGTGAGTCTAGATTTTCGAATCCGACGCAAAACTGACAGTTAATTGTTACGTTCAGAGCCTGTTAATGACGATGGAACACACAAATCCCGTCGCGATTCTATACATCGTCCTCCAGCCGACCTGTCTCCAAGGGACTAGTGCTGCCTCGGACACCGTATGGTCGTTCTCCTGTGAGTCTAGATTTTCGAATCCGACGCAAAACTGACAGTTAATTGTACGGTTCAGAGCCGCTTAATGACAATGGAACACACAAATCGCGTCGCGATTCAATACATCGTCCTCCGGCCGACCTGTCTCCAAGTGTCTATTGCTGCCTCGGGTACCTTATGGTCGATCTCCTGTGAGTCTAGAATTTCGAATCCGACGCAGTTAATTGTAACGTTCAGAGCCTGTTAATGACGATCTAACACACAAATTGCGTAGCGATTCAATACATCGTCCTCCGGCCGACCTGTCTCCAAGGGTCTATTGCTGCCTCGGACACCGTTTGGTCGTTCTCCTGTGAGTCTAGATTTTCGAATCCGACGCAAAACTGACAGTTAATTGTAAGGTTCAGAGCCTGTTAATGACGATGGAACACACAAATTGCGTCGCGATTCAATACGTCGTCCTCCAGCCGACTTGTCTCCAAGGGTCTATTGCTGCCTCGGACACCTTATGGTCGTTCTCCTGTGAGTCTAGATTTTCGAATGCGACGCAAAACTGACAGTTAATTGTAAGGTTCAGAGCCTCTTAATGACAGTGGAACACACAAATTGCGTCGCGATTCAATACATCGTCCTCCGGCCGACCTGTCTCCAACGGTCTATTGCTGCCTCGGGCACCTTATGGTCGATCTCCTGTGAGTCTAGATTTTCGAATCCGACGCAAAACTGACAGTTAATTGTAACGTTCAGAGCCTGTTAATGACGATGGAACACACAAATCGCGTCGCGATTCAATACATCGTCCTCCGGCCGACCTGTCTCCAAGGGTCTATTGGTGCCTCGGGCACTTTATGGTCGTTCTCCTGTGAGTCTAGATTTTCGAATCCGACGCAAAACTGACAGTTAATTGTAACATTCAGAGCCTGTTAATGACGATGGAACACACAAATTGCGTCGCGATTCAATACTTCGTCCTCCAGCCGACTTGTCTCCAAGGGTCTGGTGCTGCCTCGGGCACCTTATGGTCGTTCTCCTGTGAGTCTAGATTTTCGAATGCGACGCAAAACTGACAGTTAATCGTAAGGTTCAGAGCCTCTTAATGACAGTGGAACACACAAATTGCGTCGCGATTCAATACATCGTCCTCCGGCCGACCTGTCTCCAACGGTCTAGTGCTGCCTCGGACACCTTATGGTCGTTCTCCTGTTAGTCTAGATTTTCGAATCCGACGCAAAACTGGCAGTTAATTGTAAAGTTCAGAGCCAATTAATGACAATGGAACACACAAATCGCGTCGCGATTCAATACATCGTCCTCCGGCCGATCTGTCTCCAAGGGTCTATTGCTGCCTCAGGCACCATATGGTCGATCTCCTGTGAGTCTAGATTTTCGAATCCGACGCAAAACTGACAGTTAGTCGTAAGGTTCAGAGCCTCTTAATGACAATGGAACACACAAATTGCGTCGCGATTCAATACATCGTCCTCCGGCAGACCTGTCTCCAAGGGTCTATTGCTGTCTCGGGCACCTTATGGTCGTTCTCCTGTGAGTCTAGATTTTCGAATCCGACGCAAAACTGACAGTTAATTGTAACGTTCAGAGCCTGTTAATGACGATAGAACACACAAATTACGTCGCGATTCAATACATCGTCCTCCGGCCGACCTGTCTCCAAGGGTCTATTCCTGCCTCGGGCACCTTAAGGTCGATCTCCTGTGAGTCTAGATTTTCGAATCCGACGCAAAACTGACAGTTAATTGTAACGTTCAGCGCCTGTTAATGACGATGGAACACACAAATCGCGTCGCGATTCAATACATCGTCCTCCGGCCGACCTGTCTCCAAGGGTGTATTGCTGCCTCGGGCACCTTATGGTCGATCTCCTGTGAGTGTAGATTTTCGAATCCGACGCAAAACTGACAGTTAATTGTAACGTTCAGAGCCGGTTAATGACGATGGAACACACAAATCGCGTCGTGATTCAATACATCGTCCTCCGGCCGACCTGTCTCCAAGGGTCTATTGCTGCCTCGGGCACCTTATGGTCGTAATCCTGTGAGTCTAGAATTTCGAATCCGACGCAAAACTGACAGTTAATTGTAACGCTCAGAGCCTGTTAATGACGATGGAACACACAAATTGCGTCGCGATTCAATACATCGTCCTCCAGCCGACTTGTCTCCAAGGGTCTAGTGCTGCCTCGGGCACCTTATGGTCGTTCTTCTGTGAGTCTAGATTTTCGAATCCGACGCAAAACTGACAGTTAATTGTAACGTTCAGAGCCTGTTAATGACGATGGAACACACAAATCGCGTCGCGATTCAATACATCGTCCTCCGGCCGACCTGTCTCCAAGGGTCTATTGCTGCCTCGGGCACCTTATGGTCGATCTCCTGTGAGTCTAGATTTTCGAATCCGACGCAAAACTGACAGTTAATTGTAAGGTTCAAAGCCTGTTGATGACGATGGAAAACACAAATTGCGTCGCGTTTCAATACATCGTCCTCCGGCCGACCTGTCTCCAAGGGTCTATTGCTGCCTCGGGCACCTTATTGTCGTTCTCCTGTGAGTCTAGATTTTCGAATCCGACGCAAAACTGACAGTTAATTGTAACGTTCAGAGCCTGTAAATGACAATGGAACACACAAATCGCGTCGCGATTCAATACATCGTCCTCCAGCCGACTTGTCTCCAAGTGTCTAGTGCTGCCTCGGGCACCTTATTGTCGTTCTCCTGTGAGTCTAGATTTTCAAATGCGACGCAAAACTGACAGTTAATCGTAAGGTTCAGAGCCTCTTAATGACAATGGAACACACAAAACTCGTCGCGATTCAATACATCGTCCTCCGGCCGACCTGTCTCCAAGGGTCTATTGGTGCCTCGGGCACCTTATGGTCGTTCTCCTGTGAGTCTAGATTTTCGAATCCGACGCAAAACTGACAGTTAATTGTAACATTCAGAGCCTGTTAATGACGATGGAACACACAAATTGCGTCGCGATTCAATACTTCGTCCTCCAGCCGACTTGTCTCCAAGGGTCTAGTGCTGCCTCGGGCACCTTATGGTCGTTCTCCTGTGAGTCTAGATTTTCGAATCCGACGCAAAACTGAAAGTTAATTGTAACGTTCAGAGCCTGAAAATGACGATGGAACACACAAATCGCGTCGCGATTCAATACATCGTCCTCCGGCCGACCTGTCTTCAAGGGTCTATTGCTGCCTCGGGCACCTTATGGTCGATCTCCTGTGAGTCTAGATTTTCGAATCCGACGCAAAACTGACAGTTAATTGTAACGTTCAGAGCCTGTTAATGACGATGGAACACACAAATTGCGTCGCGATTCAATACATCGTCCTCCAGCCGACTTGTCTCCAAGGGTCTAGTGCTGTCTCGGGCACCTTATGGTCGTTCTCCTGTGAGTCTAGATTTTCGAATGCGACGCAAAACTGACAGTTAGTCGTAAGGTTCAGAGCCTCTTAATGACAATGGAACACACAAATTGCGTCGCGATTCAATACATCGTCCTCCGGCCGACCTGTCTCCAAGGGTCTAGTGCTGCCTCGGACACCTTATGGTCGTTCTCCTGTGAGTCTAGATTTTCGAATCCGACGCAAAACTGACAGATAATTGTAACGTTCAGAGCCAATTAATGACAATGGAACACACAAATCGCGTCGCGATTCAATACATCGTCCTCCGGCCGACCTGTCTCCAAGGTTCTATTGCTGCCTCGGGCACCTTATGGTCGTTCTCCTGTGAGTCTAGATTTTCGAATCCGACGCAAAACTGACAGTTAATTGTAACGTTCAGAGCCTTTTAAAGACGATGGAACACACAAATCGCGTCGCGATTCAATACATCGTCCTCCGGCCGACCTGTCTCCAAGGGTCTATTACTGCCTCGGGCACCTTATGTTCGATCTCCTGTGAGTCTAGATTTTCGAATCCGACGCAAAACGTACAGTTAATTGTAAGGTTCAGAGCCTCTTAATGACAATGGAACACACAAATCGCGTCGCGATTCAATACATCGTCCTCCGGCCGACCTGTCTCCAAGGGTCTATTGCTGCCACGGGCACCTTATGGTCGATCTCATGTGAGTCTAGATTTTCGAATCCGACGCAAAACTGACAGTTAATTGTAACCTTCAGAGCCTGTTAATGACGATGGAACACACAAATTGCGTCGCGATTCAATACATCGTCGTCCAGCCGACTTGTCGCCAAGGGTCTATTGCTGCCTCGGACACCGTATGGTCGTTCTCCTGTGAGTCTAGATTTTCGAATCCGACGCAAAACTGACAGTTAATTGTAACGTTCAGAGCCTCTTAATGACAATGGAACACACAAATCGCGTCGCGACTCAATACATCGTCCTCCGGCCGACCTGTCTCCAAGTGTCTACTGCTGCCTCGGGCACCTTATGGTCGATCTCCTGTGAGTCTACAATTTCGAATCCGACGCAGTTAATTGTAACGTTCAGAGCCTGTTAATGACGATGGAACACACAAATTGCGTCGCGATTCAATACATCGTCCTCCGGCCGACCTGTCTCCAACGGTCTATTGCTGCCTCGGACACCGTATGGTCGTTCTCCTGTGAGTCTAGATTTTCGAATCCGACGCAAAACTGACAGTTAATTGTAAGGTTCAGAGCCTGTTAATAACGATGGAACACACAAATTGCGTCGCGATTCAATACGTCGTCCTCCAGCCGTCTTGTCTCCAAGGGTCTATTGCTGCCTCGGACACCTTATGGTCGTTCTCCTGTGAGTCTAGATTTTCGAATGCGACGCAAAACTGACAGTTAATTGTAAGGTTCAGAGCCTCTTAATGACAATGGAACACACAAATCGCGTCGCGATTCAATACATCGTCCTCCGGCCGACCTGTCTCCAAGGGTCTATTGCTGCCTCGGGCACCTTATGGTCGATCTCCTGTGAGTCTAGATTTTCGAATCCGACGCAAAACTGACAGTTAATTGTAACGTTCAGAGCCTGTTAATGACGATGGAACACACAAATCGCGTCGCGATTCAATACATCGTCCTCCGGCCGACCTGTCTCCAAGGATCTATTACTGCCTCGGGCACCTTATGGTCGATCTCCTGTGAGTCTAGATTTTCGAATCCGACGCAAAACGTACAGTTAATTGTAAGGTTCAGAGCCTGTTAATGACAATGGAACACACAAATCGCGTCGCGATTCAATACATCGTCCTCCGGCCGACCTGTCTCCAAGGGTCTATTGCTGCCACGGGCACCTTATGGTCGATCTCCTGTGAGTCTAGATTTTCGAATCCGACGCAAAACTGACAGTTAATTGTAACGTTCAGAGCCTGTTAATGACGATGGAACACACAAATTGCGTCGCGATTCAATACATCGTCCTCCAGCCGACTTGTCTCCAAGGGTCTAGTGCTGCCTCGGACGCATTATTGTCTTTCTCCTGTGAGTCTAGATTTTCGAATCTGACGCAAAACTGACAGTTAATTGTAACGTTCAGAGCCTGTTAATGACGATGGAACACACAAATCACGTCGCGATTCAATACATCATCCTCCAGCCGACTTGTCTCCAAGGGTCTAGTGCTGCCTCGGGCACCTTATGGCGATCTCCTGTGAGTCTAGATTTTCGAATCCGACGCAAAACTGACAGTTAATTGTAACGTTCAGAGCCTGTTAATGACGATGTAACACACAAATTGCGTCGCGGTTCAATACATCGTCCTCCAGCCGACTTATCTCCAAGGGTGTAGTGCTGCCTCGGACACCTTATGTTCGTTCTCCTGTGAGTCTAGATTTTCGAATCCGACGCAAAACTGACAGTTAATTGTAACGTTCAGAGCCTTTTAAAGACGATGGAACACACAAATCGCGTCGCGATTCAATACATCGTCCTCCGGCCGACCTGTCTCCAAGGGTCTATTACTGCCTCGGGCACCTTATGTTCGATCTCCTGTGAGTCTAGATTTTCGAATCCGACGCAAAACGTACAGTTAATTGTAAGGTTCAGAGCCTCTTAATGACAATGGAACACACAAATCGCGTCGCGATTCAATACATCGTCCTCCGGCCGACCTGTCTCCAAGGGTCTATTGCTGCCACGGGCACCTTATGGTCGATCTCATGTGAGTCTAGATTTTCGAATCCGACGCAAAACTAACAGTTAATTGTAACGTTCAGAGCCTGTTAATGACGATGGAACACACAAATCGCGTCGCGATTCAATACATCGTCCTCCGGCCGACCTGTCTCCAAGGGTCTATTGCTGCCTCGGGCACCTTATGGTCGATCTCCTGTGAGTCTAGATTTTCGAATCCGACGCAAAACTGACGGTTAATTGTAACGTTAAGAGCTTCATAATGACAATGGAACACACAAATCGCGTCGCGATTCAATACATCGTCCTCCGGCCAACCTGTCTCCAAGGGTCTATTGCTGCCTCGGGCACCGTATGGTCGATCTCCTGTGAGTCTAGATTTTCGAATCCGACGCAAAACTGACAGTTAATTGTTACGTTCAGAGCCTGTTAATGACGATGGAACACACAAATCCCGTCGCGATTCTATACATCGTCCTCCAGCCGACCTGTCTCCAAGGGACTAGTGCTGCCTCGGACACCGTATGGTCGTTCTCCTGTGAGTCTAGATTTTCGAATCCGACGCAAAACTGACAGTTAATTGTACGGTTCAGAGCCGCTTAATGACAATGGAACACACAAATCGCGTCGCGATTCAATACATCGTCCTCCGGCCGACCTGTCTCCAAGTGTCTATTGCTGCCTCGGGTACCTTATGGTCGATCTCCTGTGAGTCTAGAATTTCGAATCCGACGCAGTTAATTGTAACGTTCAGAGCCTGTTAATGACGATCTAACACACAAATTGCGTAGCGATTCAATACATCGTCCTCCGGCCGACCTGTCTCCAAGGGTCTATTGCTGCCTCGGACACCGTTTGGTCGTTCTCCTGTGAGTCTAGATTTTCGAATCCGACGCAAAACTGACAGTTAATTGTAAGGTTCAGAGCCTGTTAATGACGATGGAACACACAAATTGCGTCGCGATTCAATACGTCGTCCTCCAGCCGACTTGTCTCCAAGGGTCTATTGCTGCCTCGGACACCTTATGGTCGTTCTCCTGTGAGTCTAGATTTTCGAATGCGACGCAAAACTGACAGTTAATTGTAAGGTTCAGAGCCTCTTAATGACAATGGAACACACAAATCGCGTCGCGATTCAATACATCGTCCTCCGGCCGACCTGTCTCCAAGGGTCTATTGCTGCCTCGGGCACCTTATGGTCGATCTCCTGTGAGTCTAGATTTTCGAATCCGACGCAAAACTGACAGTTAATTGTAACGTTCAGAGCCTGTTAATGACGATGGAACACACAAATCGCGTCGCGATTCAATACATCGTCCTCCGGCCGACCTGTCTCCAAGGGTCTATTGGTGCCTCGGGCACCTTATGGTCGTTCTCCTGTGAGTCTAGATTTTCGAATCCGACGCAAAACTGACAGTTAATTGTAACATTCAGAGCCTGTTAATGACGATGGAACACACAAATTGCGTCGCGATTCAATACTTCGTCCTCCAGCCGACTTGTCTCCAAGGGTCTGGTGCTGCCTCGGGCACCTTATGGTCGTTCTCCTGTGAGTCTAGATTTTCGAATGCGACGCAAAACTGACAGTTAATCGTAAGGTTCAGAGCCTCTTAATGACAGTGGAACACACAAATTGCGTCGCGATTCAATACATCGTCCTCCGGCCGACCTGTCTCCAACGGTCTAGTGCTGCCTCGGACACCTTATGGTCGTTCTCCTGTTAGTCTAGATTTTCGAATCCGACGCAAAACTGGCAGTTAATTGTAAAGTTCAGAGCCAATTAATGACAATGGAACACACAAATCGCGTCGCGATTCAATACTTCGTCCTCCGGCCGATCTGTCTCCAAGGGTCTATTGCTGCCTCAGGCACCATATGGTCGATCTCCTGTGAGTCTAGATTTTCGAATCCGACGCAAAACTGACAGTTAGTCGTAAGGTTCAGAGCCTCTTAATGACAATGGAACACACAAATTGCGTCGCGATTCAATACATCGTCCTCCGGCAGACCTGTCTCCAAGGGTCTATTGCTGTCTCGGGCACCTTATGGTCGTTCTCCTGTGAGTCTAGATTTTCGAATCCGACGCAAAACTGACAGTTAATTGTAACGTTCAGAGCCTGTTAATGACGATAGAACACACAAATTACGTCGCGATTCAATACATCGTCCTCCGGCCGACCTGTCTCCAAGGGTCTATTCCTGCCTCGGGCACCTTAAGGTCGATCACCTGTGAGTCTAGATTTTCGAATCCGACGCAAAACTGACAGTTAATTGTAACGTTCAGCGCCTGTTAATGACGATGGAACACACAAATCGCGTCGCGATTCAATACATCGTCCTCCGGCCGACCTGTCTCCAAGGGTGTATTGCTGCCTCGGGCACCTTATGGTCGATCTCCTGTGAGTGTAGATTTTCGAATCCGACGCAAAACTGACAGTTAATTGTAACGTTCAGAGCCGGTTAATGACGATGGAACACACAAATCGCGTCGCGATTCAATACATCGTCCTCCGGCCGACCTGTCTCCAAGGGTCTATTGCTGCCTCGGGCACCTTATGGTCGTAATCCTGTGAGTCTAGAATTTCGAATCCGACGCAAAACTGACAGTTAATTGTAACGTTCAGAGCCTGTTAATGACGATGGAACACACAAATTGCGTCGCGATTCAATACATCGTCCTCCAGCCGACTTGTCTCCAAGGGTCTAGTGCTGCCTCGGGCACCTTATGGTCGTTCTTCTGTGAGTCTAGATTTTCGAATCCGACGCAAAACTGACAGTTAATTGTAACGTTCAGAGCCTGTTAATGACGATGGAACACACAAATCGCGTCGCGATTCAATACATCGTCCTCCGGCCGACCTGTCTCCAAGGGTCTATTGCTGCCTCGGGCACCTTATGGTCGATCTCCTGTGAGTCTAGATTTTCGAATCCGACGCAAAACTGACAGTTAATTGTAAGGTTCAAAGCCTGTTGATGACGATGGAAAACACAAATTGCGTCGCGTTTCTATACATCGTCCTCCGGCCGACCTGTCTCCAAGGGTCTATTGCTGCCTCGGGCACCTTATGGTCGTTCTCCTGTGAGTCTAGATTTTCGAATCCGACGCAAAACTGACAGTTAATTGTAACCTTCAGAGCCTGTAAATGACAATGGAACACACAAATCGCGTCGCGATTCAATACATCGTCCTCCAGCCGACTTGTCTCCAAGTGTCTAGTGCTGCCTCGGGCACCTTATTGTCGTTCTCCTGTGAGTCTAGATTTTCAAATGCGACGCAAAACTGACAGTTAATCGTAAGGTTCAGAGCCTCTTAATGACAATGGAACACACAAAACTCGTCGCGATTCAATACATCGTCCTCCGGCCGACCTGTCTCCAAGGGTCTATTGGTGCCTCGGGCACCTTATGGTCGTTCTCCTGTGAGTCTAGATTTTCGAATCCGACGCAAAACTGACAGTTAATTGTAACATTCAGAGCCTGTTAATGACGATGGAACACACAAATTGCGTCGCGATTCAATACTTCGTCCTCCAGCCGACTTGTCTCCAAGGGTCTAGTGCTGCCTCGGGCACCTTATGGTCGTTCTCCTGTGAGTCTAGATTTTCGAATCCGACGCAAAACTGAAAGTTAATTGTAACGTTCAGAGCCTGAAAATGACGATGGAACACACAAATCGCGTCGCGATTCAATACATCGTCCTCCGGCCGACCTGTCTTCAAGGGTCTATTGCTGCCTCGGGCACCTTATGGTCGATCTCCTGTGAGTCTAGATTTTCGAATCCGACGCAAAACTGACAGTTAATTGTAACGTTCAGAGCCTGTTAATGACGATGGAACACACAAATTGCGTCGCGATTCAATACATCGTCCTCCAGCCGACTTGTCTCCAAGGGTCTAGTGCTGTCTCGGGCACCTTATGGTCGTTCTCCTGTGAGTCTAGATTTTCGAATGCGACGCAAAACTGACAGTTAGTCGTAAGGTTCAGAGCCTCTTAATGACAATGGAACACACAAATTGCGTCGCGATTCAATACATCACCCTCCGGCCGACCTGTCTCCAAGGGTCTAGTGCTGCCTCGGACACCTTATGGTCGTTCTCCTGTGAGTCTAGATTTTCGAATCCGACGCAAAACTGACAGATAATTGTAACGTTCAGAGCCAATTAATGACAATGGAACACACAAATCGCGTCGCGATTCAATACATCGTCCTCCGACCGACCTGTCTCCAAGGTTCTATTGCTGCCTCGGGCACCTTATGGTCGTTCTCCTGTGAGTCTAGATTTTCGAATCCGACGCAAAACTGACAGTTGATTGTAACGTTCAGAGCCTATTAATGACGATGGAACACACAAATCGCGTCGCGATTCAATACATCGTCCTCCGGCCGACCTGTCTCCAAGGGTCCATTGCTGCCTCGGGCACCTTATGGTCGATCTCCTGTGAGTCTAGATTTTCGAATCCGACGCAAAACTGACAGTTAATTGTGAGGTTCAGAGCCTGTTAATGACGATGGAAGACACAAATTGCGTCACGATTCAATACATCGTCCTCCGGCCGACCTGTCTCCAAGGGTCTATTGCTGCCTCGGGCACCTTATGGTCGATCTCCTGTGAGTCTAGATTTTCGAATCCGACGCAAAACTGACAGTTAATTGTAAGGTTCAGAGCCTCTTAATGACAATGGAACACACAAATTGCGTCGCGATTCAATACATCGTCCTCCGGCAGTCCTGTCTCCAAGGGTCTATTGCTGTCTCGGGCACCTTATGGTCGATCTCCTGTGAGTCTAGATTTTCGAATCCGACGCAAAACTGACAGTTAATTGTAACGTTCAGAGCCTGTTAATGACGATAGAACACACAAATTACGTCGCGATTCAATACATCGTCCTACGGCCGACCTGTCTCCAAGGGTCTATTCCTGCCTCGGGCACCTTAAGGTCGATCTCCTGTGAGTCTAGATTTTCGAATCCGACGCAAAACTGACAGTTAATTGTAACGTTCAGCGCCTGTTAATGACGATGGAACACACAAATCGCGTCGCGATTCAATACATCGTCCTCCGGCCGACCTCTCTCCGAGGGTGTATTGCTGCCTCGGGCACCTTATGGTCGATCTCCTGTGAGTGTAGATTTTCGAATCCGACGCAAAACTGACAGTTAATTGTAACGTTCAGAGCCGGTTAATGACGATGGAACACACAAATCGCGTCGCGATTCAATACATCGTCCTCCGGCCGACCTGTCTCCAAGGGTCTATTGCTGCCTCGGGCACCTTATGGTCGTAATCCTGTGAGTCTAGAATTTCGAATCCGACGCAAAACTGACAGTTAATTGTAACGTTCAGAGCCTGTTAATGACGATGGAACACACAAATTGCGTCGCGATTCAATACATCGTCCTCCAGCCGACTTGTCTCCAAGGGTCTAGTGCTGCCTCGGGCACCTTATGGTCGTTCTTCTGTGAGTCTAGATTTTCGAATCCGACGCAAAACTGACAGTTAATTGTAACGTTCAGAGCCTGTTAATGACGATGGAACACACAAATCGCGTCGCGATTCAATACATCGTCCTCCGGCCGACCTGTCTCCAAGGGTCTATTGCTGCCTCGGGCACCTTATGGTCGATCTCCTGTGAGTCTAGATTTTCGAATCCGACGCAAAACTGACAGTTAATTGTAAGGTTCAAAGCCTGTTGATGACGATGGAAAACACAAATTGCGTCGCGTTTCAATACATCGTCCTCCGGCCGACCTGTCTCCAAGGGTCTATTGCTGCCTCGGGCACCTTATGGTCGTTCTCCTGTGAGTCTAGATTTTCGAATCCGACGCAAAACTGACAGTTAATTGTAACGTTCAGAGCCTGTAAATGACAATGGAACACACAAATCGCGTCGCGATTCAATACATCGTCCTCCAGCCGACTTGTCTCCAAGTGTCTAGTGCTGCCTCGGGCACCTTATTGTCGTTCTCCTGTGAGTCTAGATTTTCAAATGCGACGCAAAACTGACAGTTAATCGTAAGGTTCAGAGCCTCTTAATGACAATGGAACACACAAAACTCGTCGCGATTCAATACATCGTCCTCCGGCCGACCTGTCTCCAAGGGTCTATTGGTGCCTCGGGCACCTTATGGTCGTTCTCCTGTGAGTCTAGATTTTCGAATCCGACGCAAAACTGACAGTTAATTGTAACATTCAGAGCCTGTTAATGACGATGGAACACACAAATTGCGTCGCGATTCAATACTTCGTCCTCCAGCCGACTTGTCTCCAAGGGTCTAGTGCTGCCTCGGGCACCTTATGGTCGATCTCCTGTGAGTCTAGATTTTCGAATCCGACGCAAAACTGACAGTTAATTGTAACGTTCAGAGCCTGTTAATGACGATGGAACACACAAATCGCGTCGCGATTCAATACATCGTCCTCCGGCCGACCTGTCTCCAAGGGTCTATTGCTACCTCGGGCACCTTATGGTCGGGTCTCCTGTGACTCTAGATTTTCGAATCCGACGCAAAACTGACAGTTAATTGTAAGGTTCAGAGCCTGTTAATGACGATGGGACACACAAATTGCGTCGCGATTCAATACATCGTCCTCCGGCCGACCTGTCTCCAACGGTCTATTGCTGCCTCGGACACCGTATGGTCGTTCTCCTGTGAGTCTAGATTTTCGAATCCGACGCAAAACTGACAGTTAATTGTAAGGTTCAGAGCCTGTTAATGACGAAGGAACACACAAATTGCGTCGCGATTCAATACGTCGTCCTCCAGCCGACTTGTCTCCAAGGGTCTATTGCTGCCTCGGACACCTTATGGTCGTTCTCCTGTGAGTCTAGATTTTCGAATGCGACGCAAAACTGACAGTTAATTGTAAGGTTCAGAGCCTCTTAATGACAATGGAACACACAAATCGCGTCGCGATTCAATACATCGTCCTCCGGCCGACCTGTCTCCAAGGGTCTATTGCTGCTACGGGCACTTTATGGTCGATCTCCTGTGAGTCTAGATTTTCGAATCCGACGCAAAACTGACAGTTAATTGTAACGTTCAGAGCCTGTTAATGACGATGGAACACACAAATCGCGTCGCGATTCAATACATCGTCCTCCGGCCGACCTGTCTCCAAGGGTCTATTGCTACCTCGGGCACCTTATGGTCGGATCTCCTGTGACTCTAGATTTTCGAATCCGACGCAAAACTGACAGTTAATTGTAAGGTTCAGAGCCTGTTAATGACGATGGGACACACAAATTGCGTCGCGATTCAATACATCGTCCTCCGGCCGACCTGTCTCCAACGGTCTATTGCTGCCTCGGACACCGTATGGTCGTTCTCCTGTGAGTCTAGATTTTCGAATCCGACGCAAAACTGACAGTTAATTGTAAGGTTCAGAGCCTGTTAATGACGAAGGAACACACAAATTGCGTCGCGATTCAATACGTCGTCCTCCAGCCGACTTGTCTCCAAGGGTCTATTGCTGCCTCGGACACCTTATGGTCGTTCTCCTGTGAGTCTAGATTTTCGAATGCGACGCAAAACTGACAGTTAATTGTAAGGTTCAGAGCCTCTTAATGACAATGGAACACACAAATCGCGTCGCGATTCAATACATCGTCCTCCGGCCGACCTGTCTCCAAGGGTCTATTGCTGCTACGGGCACTTTATGGTCGATCTCCTGTGAGTCTAGATTTTCGAATCCGACGCAAAACTGACAGTTAATTGTAACGTTCAGAGCCTGTTAATGACGATGGAACACACAAATCGCGTCGCGATTCAATACATCGTCCTCCGGCCGACCTGTCTCCAAGGGTCTATTGCTGCCTCGGGCACCTTATGAACGATCTCCTGTGAGTCTAGATTTTCGAATCCGACGCAAAACTGACAGTTAATTGTTACGTTCAGAGCCTGTTAATGACGATGGAACACACAAATCCCGTCGCGATTCAATACATCGTCCTCCGGCCGACCTGTCTCCAAGGGTCTAGTGCTGCCGCGGGCAAGTTATGGTCGATCTCCTGTGAGTCTAGATTTTCGAATCCGACGCAAAACTGACAGTTAATTGTAACCTTCAGAGCCTGTTAATGACGATGGAACACACAAATTGCGTCGCGATTCAATACATCGTCGTCCAGCCGACTTGTCGCCAAGGGTCTATTGCTGCCTCGGACATCGTATGGTCGTTCTCCTGTGAGTCTAGATTTTCGAATGCGACGCAAAACTGACAGTTAATTGTAAGGTTCAGAGCCTCTTAATGACAATGGAACACACAAATCGCGTCGCGATTCAATACATCGTCCTCCGGCCGACCTGTCTCCAAGGGTCTATTGCTGCCTCGGGCACCTTATGGTCGATCTCCTGTGAGTCTAGATTTTCGAATCCGACGCAAAACTGACAGTTAATTGTAACGTTCAGAGCCTGTTAATGACGATGGAACACACAAATCGCGTCGCGATTCAATACATCGTCCTCCGGCCGACCTGTCTCCAAGGATCTATTACTGCCTCGGGCACCTTATGGTCGATCTCCTGTGAGTCTAGATTTTCGAATCCGACGCAAAACGTACAGTTAATTGTAAGGTTCAGAGCCTGTTAATGACAATGGAACACACAAATCGCGTCGCGATTCAATACATCGTCCTCCGGCCGACCTGTCTCCAAGGGTCTATTGCTGCCACGGGCACCTTATGGTCGATCTCCTGTGAGTCTAGATTTTCGAATCCGACGCAAAACTGACAGTTAATTGTAACGTTCAGAGCCTGTTAATGACGATGGAACACACAAATTGCGTCGCGATTCAATACATCGTCCTCCAGCCGACTTGTCTCCAAGGGTCTAGTGCTGCCTCGGACGCATTATTGTCGTTCTCCTGTGAGTCTAGATTTTCGAATCTGACGCAAAACTGACAGTTAATTGTAACGTTCAGAGCCTGTTAATGACGATGGAACACACAAATCACGTCGCGATTCAATACATCATCCTCCAGCCGACTTGTCTCCAAGGGTCTAGTGCTGCCTCGGGCACCTTATGGTCGTTCTCCTGTGAGTCTAGATTTTCGAATCCGACGCAAAACTGACAGTTAATTGTAACGTTCAGAGCCTGTTAATGACGATGTAACACACAAATTGCGTCGCGGTTCAATACATCGTCCTCCAGCCGACTTATCTCCAAGGGTGTAGTGCTGCCTCGGACACCTTATGTTCGTTCTCCTGTGAGTCTAGATTTTCGAATCCGACGCATAACTGACAGTTAATTGTAACGTTCAGAGCCTTTTAAAGACGATGGAACACACAAATCGCGTCGCGATTCAATACATCGTCCTCCGGCCGACCTGTCTCCAAGGGTCTATTACTGCCTCGGGCACCTTATGTTCGATCTCCTGTGAGTCTAGATTTTCGAATCCGACGCAAAACGTACAGTTAATTGTAAGGTTCAGAGCCTCTTAATGACAATGGAACACACAAATCGCGTCGCGATTCAATACATCGTCCTCCGGCCGACCTGTCTCCAAGGGTCTATTGCTGCCACGGGCACCTTATGGTCGATCTCCTGTGAGTCTAGATTTTCGAATCCGACGCAAAACTAACAGTTAATTGTAACGTTCAGAGCCTGTTAATGACGATGGAACACACAAATCGCGTCGCGATTCAATACATCGTCCTCCGGCCGACCTGTCTCCAAGGGTCTATTGCTGCCTCGGGCACCTTATGGTCGATCTCCTGTGAGTCTAGATTTTCGAATCCGACGCAAAACTGACGGTTAATTGTAACGTTAAGAGCTTCATAATGACAATGGAACACACAAATCGCGTCGCGATTCAATACATCGTCCTCCGGCCAACCTGTCTCCAAGGGTCTATTGCTGCCTCGGGCACCGTATGGTCGATCTCCTGTGAGTCTAGATTTTCGAATCCGACGCAAAACTGACAGTTAATTGTTACGTTCAGAGCCTGTTAATGACGATGGAACACACAAATCCCGTCGCGATTCTATACATCGTCCTCCAGCCGACCTGTCTCCAAGGGTCTAGTGCTGCCTCGGGCACCTTATGGTCGATCTCCTGTGAGTCTAGATTTTCGAATCCGACGCAAAACTGACAGTTACTTGTAACCTTCAGAGCCTGTTAATGACAATGGAACACACAAATTGCGTCGCGATTCAATACATCGTCGTCCAGCCGACTTGTCTCCAAGGGTCTATTGCTGCCTCGGACACCGTATGGTCGTTCTCCTGTGAGTCTAGATTTTCGAATCCGACGCAAAACTGACAGTTAATTGTACGGTTCAGAGCCGCTTAATGACAATGGAACACACAAATCGCGTCGCGATTCAATACATCGTCCTCCGGCCGACCTGTCTCCAAGTGTCTATTGCTGCCTCGGGTACCTTATGGTCGATCTCCTGTGAGTCTAGAATTTCGAATCCGACGCAGTTAATTGTAACGTTCAGAGCCTGTTAATGACGATCTAACACACAAATTGCGTAGCGATTCAATACATCGTCCTCCGGCCGACCTGTCTCCAAGGGTCTATTGCTGCCTCGGACACCGTATGGTCGTTCTCCTGTGAGTCTAGATTTTCGAATCCGACGCAAAACTGACAGTTAATTGTAAGGTTCAGAGCCTGTTAATGACGATGGAACACACAAATTGCGTCGCGATTCAATACGTCGTCCTCCAGCCGACTTGTCTCCAAGGGTCTATTGCTGCCTCGGACACCTTATGGTCGTTCTCCTGTGAGTCTAGATTTTCGAATGCGACGCAAAACTGACAGTTAATTGTAAGGTTCAGAGCCTCTTAATGACAATGGAACACACAAATCGCGTCGCGATTCAATACATCGTCCTCCGGCCGACCTGTCTCCAAGGGTCTATTGCTGCCTCGGGCACCTTATGGTCGATCTCCTGTGAGTCTAGATTTTCGAATCCGACGCAAAACTGACAGTTAATTGTAACGTTCAGAGCCTGTTAATGACGATGGAACACACAAATCGCGTCGCGATTCAATACATCGTCCTCCGGCCGACCTGTCTCCTAGGGTCTATTACTGCCTCGGGCACCTTATGGTCGATCTCCTGTGAGTCTAGATTTTCGAATCCGACGCAAAACGTACAGTTAATTGTAAGGTTCAGAGCCTCTTAATGACAATGGAAGACACAAATCGCGTCGCGATTCAATACATCGTCCTCCGGCCGACCTGTCTCCAAGGGTCTATTGCTGCCACGGGCACCTTATGGTCGATCTCCTGTGAGTCTAGATTTTCGAATCCGACGCAAAACTGACAGTTAATTGTAACGTTCAGAGCCTGTTAATGACGATGGAACACACAAATTACGTCGCGATGCAATACATCGTCCTCCAGCCGACTTGTCTCCAAGGGTCTATTGCTGCCTCGGACACCTTATGGTCGTTCTCCTGTGAGTCTAGATTTTCGAATGCGACGCAAAACTGACAGTTAATTGTAACGTTCAGAGCCTGTTAATGACGATGGAACACACAAATCACGTCGCGATTCAATACATCATCCTCCAGCCGACTTGTCTCCAAGGGTCTAGTGCTGCCTCGGGCACCTTATGGTCGTTCTCCTGTGAGTCTAGATTTTCGAATCCGACGCAAAACTGACAGTTAATTGTAACGTTCAGAGCCTGTTAATGACGATGTAACACACAAATTGCGTCGCGGTTCAATACATCGTCCTCCAGCCGACTTATCTCCAAGGGTGTAGTGCTGCCTCGGACACCTTATGTTCGTTCTCCTGTGAGTCTAGATTTTCGAATCCGACGCATAACTGACAGTTAATTGTAACGTTCAGAGCCTTTTAAAGACGATGGAACACACAAATCGCGTCGCGATTCAATACATCGTCCTCCGGCCGACCTGTCTCCAAGGGTCTATTACTGCCTCGGGCACCTTATGTTCGATCTCCTGTGAGTCTAGATTTTCGAATCCGACGCAAAACGTACAGTTAATTGTAAGGTTCAGAGCCTCTTAATGACAATGGAACACACAAATCGCGTCGCGATTCAATACATCGTCCTCCGGCCGACCTGTCTCCAAGGGTCTATTGCTGCCACGGGCACCTTATGGTCGATCTCCTGTGAGTCTAGATTTTCGAATCCGACGCAAAACTAACAGTTAATTGTAACGTTCAGAGCCTGTTAATGACGATGGAACACACAAATCGCGTCGCGATTCAATACATCGTCCTCCGGCCGACCTGTCTCCAAGGGTCTATTGCTGCCTCGGGCACCTTATGGTCGATCTCCTGTGAGTCTAGATTTTCGAATCCGACGCAAAACTGACGGTTAATTGTAACGTTAAGAGCTTCATAATGACAATGGAACACACAAATCGCGTCGCGATTCAATACATCGTCCTCCGGCCAACCTGTCTCCAAGGGTCTATTGCTGCCTCGGGCACCGTATGGTCGATCTCCTGTGAGTCTAGATTTTCGAATCCGACGCAAAACTGACAGTTAATTGTTACGTTCAGAGCCTGTTAATGACGATGGAACACACAAATCCCGTCGCGATTCTATACATCGTCCTCCAGCCGACCTGTCTCCAAGGGTCTAGTGCTGCCTCGGGCACCTTATGGTCGATCTCCTGTGAGTCTAGATTTTCGAATCCGACGCAAAACTGACAGTTACTTGTAACCTTCAGAGCCTGTTAATGACAATGGAACACACAAATTGCGTCGCGATTCAATACATCGTCGTCCAGCCGACTTGTCTCCAAGGGTCTATTGCTGCCTCGGACACCGTATGGTCGTTCTCCTGTGAGTCTAGATTTTCGAATCCAACGCAAAACTGACAGTTAATTGTACGGTTCAGAGCCGCTTAATGACAATGGAACACACAAATCGCGTCGCGATTCAATACATCGTCCTCCGGCCGACCTGTCTCCAAGTGTCTATTGCTGCCTCGGGTACCTTATGGTCGATCTCCTGTGAGTCTAGAATTTCGAATCCGACGCAGTTAATTGTAACGTTCAGAGCCTGTTAATGACGATCTAACACACAAATTGCGTAGCGATTCAATACATCGTCCTCCGGCCGACCTGTCTCCAAGGGTCTATTGCTGCCTCGGACACCGTATGGTCGTTCTCCTGTGAGTCTAGATTTTCGAATCCGACGCAAAACTGACAGTTAATTGTAAGGTTCAGAGCCTGTTAATGACGATGGAACACACAAATTGCGTCGCGATTCAATACGTCGTCCTCCAGCCGACTTGTCTCCAAGGGTCTATTGCTGCCTCGGACACCTTATGGTCGTTCTCCTGTGAGTCTAGATTTTCGAATGCGACGCAAAACTGACAGTTAATTGTAAGGTTCAGAGCCTCTTAATGACAATGGAACACACAAATCGCGTCGCGATTCAATACATCGTCCTCCGGCCGACCTGTCTCCAAGGGTCTATTGCTGCCTCGGGCACCTTATGGTCGATCTCCTGTGAGTCTAGATTTTCGAATCCGACGCAAAACTGACAGTTAATTGTAACGTTCAGAGCCTGTTAATGACGATGGAACACACAAATCGCGTCGCGATTCAATACATCGTCCTCCGGCCGACCTGTCTCCTAGGGTCTATTACTGCCTCGGGCACCTTATGGTCGATCTCCTGTGAGTCTAGATTTTCGAATCCGACGCAAAACGTACAGTTAATTGTAAGGTTCAGAGCCTCTTAATGACAATGGAAGACACAAATCGCGTCGCGATTCAATACATCGTCCTCCGGCCGACCTGTCTCCAAGGGTCTATTGCTGCCACGGGCACCTTATGGTCGATCTCCTGTGAGTCTAGATTTTCGAATCCGACGCAAAACTGACAGTTAATTGTAACGTTCAGAGCCTGTTAATGACGATGGAACACACAAATTACGTCGCGATGCAATACATCGTCCTCCAGCCGACTTGTCTCCAAGGGTCTATTGCTGCCTCGGACACCTTATGGTCGTTCTCCTGTGAGTCTAGATTTTCGAATGCGACGCAAAACTGACAGTTAATTGTAAGGTTCAGAACCTCTTAATGACAATGGAACACACAAATCGCGTCGCGATTCAAAACATCGTCCTCCGGCCGACCTGTCTCCAAGGGTCTATTGCTGCCTCGGGCTCCTTATGGTCGATCTCCTGTGAGTCTAGATTTTCGAATCCGACGCAAAACTGACTGTTAATTGTAACGTTCAGAGCCTGTTAATGACGATGGAACACACAAATTGCGTCGCTATTCAATACGCCGTCCTCCAGCCAACTTGTCTCCAAGGGTCTATTGCTGCCTCGGACACCTTATGGTCGTTCTCCTGTGAGTCTAGATTTTCGAATGCGACGCAAAACTGACAGTTAATTGTAAGGTTCAGAGCCTCTTAATGACAATGGAACACACAAATCGCGTCGCGATTCAATACATCGTCCTCCGGCCGACCTGTCTCCTAGGGTCTATTGCTGCCTCGGGCACCTTATGGTCGATCTCCTGTGAGTCTAGATTTTCGAATCCGACGCAAAACTGACAGTTAATTGTAACGTTCAGAGCCTGTTAATGACGATGGAACACACAAATCGCGTCGCGATTCAATACATCGTCCTCCGGCCGACCTGTCTCCAAGGGTCTATTACTGCCTCGGGCACCTTATGGTCGATCTCCTGTGAGTCTAGATTTTCGAATCCGACGCAAAACGTACAGTTAATTGTAAGGTTCAGAGCCTCTTAATGACAATGGAACACACAAATCGCGTCGCGATTCAATACATCGTCCTCCGGCTGACCTGTCTCCAAGGGTCTATTGCTGCCACGGGCACCTTATGGTCGATCTCCTGTGAGTCTAGATTTTCGAATCCGACGCAAAACTGACAGTTAATTGTAACGTTCAGAGCCTGTTAATGACGATGGAACACACAAATTGCGTCGCGATTCAATACATCGTCCTCCAGCCGACTTGTCTCCAAGGGTCTATTGCTGCCTCGGGCACCTTATGGTCGATCTCCTGTGAGTCTAGATTTTCGAATCCGAGGCAAAAATGACAGTTAATTGTAACGTTCAGAGCCTGTTAATGACGATGGAACACACAAATCACGTCGCGATTCAATACATCATCCTCCAGCCGACTTGTCTCCAAGGGTCTAGTGCTGCCTCGGGCACCTTATGGTCCTTCTCCTGTGAGTCTAGATTTTCGAATCCGACGCAAAACTGACAGTTAATTGTAACGTTCAGAGCCAGTTAATGACGATGTAACACACAAATTGCGTCGCGATTCAATACATCGTCCTCCAGCCGACTTATCTCCAAGGGTGTAGTGCTGCCTCGGACACCTTATGTTCGTTCTCCTGTGAGTCTAGATTTTCGAATCCGACGCAAAACTGACAGTTAATTGTAAGGTTCAGAACCTCTTAATGACAATGGAACACACAAATCGCGTCGCGATTCAATACATCGTCCTCCGGCCGAACTGTCTCCAAGTGTCTACTGCTGCCTCGGGCACCTTATGGTCGATCTCCTGTGAGTCTAGAATTTCGAATCCGACGCAGTTAATTGTAACGTTCACAGCCTGTTAATGACGATGGAACACACAAATTGCGTAGCGATTCAATACATCGTCCTCCGGCCGACCTGTCTCCAAGGGTCTATTGCTGCCTCGGACACCGTATGGTCGTTCTCCTGTGAGTCTAGATTATCGAATCCGACGCAAAAATGACAGTTAATTGTAAGGTTCAGAGCCTGTTAATGACGATGGAACACACAAATTGCGTCGCGATTCAATACGTCGTCCTCCAGCCGCCTTGTCTCCAAGGGTCTATTGCTGCCTCGGACACCTTATGGTCGTTCTCCTGTGAGTCTAGATTTTCGAATCCGACGCAAAACTGACAGTTAATTGTAAGGTTCAGAGCCTCTTAATGACAATGGAACACACAAATCGCGTCGCGATTCAATACACCGTCCTCCGGCCGACCTGTCTCCAAGGGTCTATTGCTGCCTCGGGCACCTTATGGTCGATCTCCTGTGAGTCTAGATTTTCGAATCCGACGCAAAACTGACAGTTAATTGTAACGTTCAGAGCCTGTTAATGACGATGGAACACACAAATTACGTCGCGATTCAATACATCGTCCTCCAGCCGACTTGTCTCCAAGGGTCTATTGCTGCCTCGGACACCTTATGGTCGTTCTCCTGTGAGTCTAGATTTTCGAATGCGACGCAAAACTGACAGTTAATTGTAAGGTTCAGAGCCTCTTAATGACAATGGAACACACAAATCGCGTCGCGATTCAAAACATCGTCCTCCGGCCGACCTGTCTCCAAGGGTCTATTGCTGCCTCGGGCTCCTTATGGTCGTTCTCCTCTGAGTCTAGATTTTCGAATCCGACGCAAAACTGACTGTTAGTTGTAACGTTCAGAGCCTGTTAATGACGATGGAACACACAAATTGCGTCGCGATTCAATACGCCGTCCTCCAGCCAACTTGTCTCCAAGGGTCTATTGCTGCCTCGGACACCTTATGGTCGTTCTCCTGTGAGTCTAGATTTTCGAATGCGACGCAAAACTGACAGTTAATTGTAAGGTTCAGAGCCTCTTAATGACAATGGAACACACAAATCGCGTCGCGATTCAATACATCGTCCTCCGGCCGACCTGTCTCCTAGGGTCTATTGCTGCCTCGGGCACCTTATGGTCGATCTCCTGTGAGTCTAGATTTTCGAATCCGACGCAAAACTGACAGTTAATTGTAACTTTCAGAGTCTGTTAATGACGATGGAACACACAAATCGCGTCGCGATTCAATACATCGTCCTCCGGCGGACCTGTCTCCAAGGGTCTATTACTGCCTCGGGCACCTTATGGTCCATCTCCTGTGAGTCTAGATTTTCGAATCCGACGCAAAACGTACAGTTAATTGTAAGGTTCAGAGCCTGTTAATGACAATGGAAGACACAAATCGCGTCGCGATTCAATACATCGTCCTCCGGCCGACCTGTCTCCAAGGGTCTATTGCTGCCACGGGCACCTTATGGTCGATCTCCTGTGAGTCTAGATTTTCGAATCCGACGCAAAACTAACAGTTAATTGTAACGTTCAGAGCCTGTTAATGACGATGGAACACACAAATCGCGTCGCGATTCAATACATCGTCCTCCGGCCGACCTGTCTCCAAGGGTCTATTGCTGCCTCGGGCACCTTATGGTCGATCTCCTGTGAGTCTAGATTTTCGAATCCGACGCAAAACTGACGGTTAATTGTAACGTTAAGAGCTTCATAATGACAATGGAACACACAAATCGCGTCGCGATTCAATACATCGTCCTCCGGCCAACCTGTCTCCAAGGGTCTATTGCTGCCTCGGGCACCGTATGGTCGATCTCCTGTGAGTCTAGATTTTCGAATCCGACGCAAAACTGACAGTTAATTGTTACGTTCAGAGCCTGTTAATGACGATGGAACACACAAATCCCGTCGCGATTCTACACATCGTCCTCCAGCCGACCTGTCTCCAAGGGTCTAGTGCTGCCTCGGGCACCTTATGGTCGATCTCCTGTGAGTCTAGATTTTCGAATCCGACGCAAAACTGACAGTTACTTGTAACCTTCAGAGCCTGTTAATGACAATGGAACACACAAATTCCGTCGCGATTCAATACATCGTCGTCCAGCCGACTTGTCTCCAAGGGTCTATTGCTGCCTCGGACACCGTATGGTCGTTCTCCTGTGAGTCTAGATTTTCGAATCCGACGCAAAACTGACAGTTAATTGTACGGTTCAGAGCCGCTTAATGACAATGGAACACACAAATCGCGTCGCGATTCAATACATCGTCCTCCGGCCGACCTGTCTCCAAGTGTCTATTGCTGCCTCGGGTACCTTATGGTCGATCTCCTGTGAGTCTAGATTTTCGAATCCGACGCAAAACTGACAGTTAATTGTAACGTTCAGAGCCTGTTAATGACGATGGAACACACAAATTACGTCGCGGTGCAATACATCGTCCTCCAGCCGACTTGTCTCCAAGGGTCTATTGCTGCCTCGGACACCTTATGGTCGTTCTCCTGTGAGTCTAGATTTTCGAATGCGACGCAAAACTGACAGTTAATTGTAACGTTCAGAACCTCTTAATGACAATGGAACACACAAATCGCGTCGCCATTCAAAACATCGTCCTCCGGCCGACCTGTCTCCAAGGGTCTATTGCTGCCTCGGGCTCCTTATGGTCGATCTCCTGTGAGTCTAGATTTTCGAATCCGACGCAAAACTGACTGTTAATTGTAACGTTCAGAGCCTGTTAATGACGATGGAACACACAAATTGCGTCGCTATTCAATACGCCGTCCTCCAGCCAACTTGTCTCCAAGGGTCTATTGCTGCCTCGGACACCTTATGGTCGTTCTCCTGTGAGTCTAGATTTTCGAATGCGACGCAAAACTGACAGTTAATTGTAAAGTTCAGAGCCTCTTAATGACAATGGAACACACAAATCGCGTCGCGATTCAATACATCGTCCTCCGGCCGACCTGTCTCCTAGGGTCTATTGCTGCCTCGGGCACCTTATGGTCGATCTCCTGTGAGTCTAGATTTTCGAATCCGACGCAAAACTAACAGTTAATTGTAACGTTCAGAGCCTGTTAATGACGATGGAACACACAAATCGCGTCGCGATTCAATACATCGTCCTCCGGCCGACCTGTCTCCAAGGGTCTATTACTGCCTCGGGCACCTTATGGTCGATCTCCTGTGAGTCTAGATTTTCGAATCCGACGCAAAACGTACAGTTAATTGTAAGGTTCAGAGCCTCTTAATGACAATGGAACGCACAAATCGCGTCGCGATTCAATACATCGTCCTCCGGCTGACCTGTCTCCAAGGGTCTATTGCTGCCACGGGCACCTTATGGTCGATCTCCTGTGAGTCTAGATTTTCGAATCCGACGCAAAACTGACAGTTAATTGTAACGTTCAGAGCCTGTTAATGACGATGGAACACACAAATTGCGTCGCGATTCAATACATCGTCCTCCAGCCGACTTGTCTCCAAGGGTCTAGTGCTGCCTCGGACACATTATTGTCGTTCTCCTGTGAGTCTAGATTTTCGAATCCGACGCAAAACTGACAGTTAATTGTAAGGTTCAGAGCCTCTTAATGACAATGGAACACACAAAACGCGTCGTGATTCAATACATCGTCCTCCGGCTGACCTGTCTCCAAGGGTCTATTGCTGCCTTGGGCACCTTATGGTCGATCTCCTGTGAGTCTAGATTTTCGAATCCGACGCAAAACTGACAGTTAATTGTAACGTTCAGAGCCTGTTAATGACGATGGAACACACAAATTGCGTCGCTATTCAATACGCCGTCCTCCAGCCAACTTGTCTCCAAGGGTCTATTGCTGCCTCGGACACCTTATGGTCGTTCTCCTGTGAGTCTAGATTTTCGAATGCGACGCAAAACTGACAGTTAATTGTAAGGTTCAGAGCCTGTTAATGACAATGGAACACACAAATCGCGTCGCGATTCAATACATCGTCCTCCGGCCGACCTGTCTCCTAGGGTCTATTGCTGCCTCGGGCACCTTATGGTCGATCTCCTGTGAGTCTAGATTTTCGAATCCGACGCAAAACTAACAGTTAATTGTAACGTTCAGAGCCTGTTAATGACGATGGAACACACAAATCGCGTCGCGATTCAATACATCGTCCTCCGGCCGACCTGTCTCCAAGGGTCTATTACTGCCTCGGGCACCTTATGGTCGATCTCCTGTGAGTCTAGATTTTCGAATCCGACGCAAAACGTACAGTTAATTGTAACGTTCAGAGCCTGTTAATGACGATGGAACACACAAATCGCGTCGCGATTCAATACATCGTCCTCCGGCCGACCTGTCTCCAAGGGTCTATTGCTGCCTCGAGCACCTTATGGTCGATCTCCTGTGAGTCTAGATTTTCGAATCCGACGCAAAACTGACAGTTAATTGTAAGGTTCAAAGCCTGTTGATGACGATGGAAAACACAAATTGCGTCGCGTTTCAATACATCGTCCTCCGGCCGACCTGTCTCCAAGGGTCTATTGCTGCCTCTGGCACCTTATGGTCGTTCTCCTGTGAGTCTAGATTTTCGAATCCGACGCAAAACTGACAGTTAATTGTAACGTTCAGAGCCTGTAAATGACAATGGAACACACAAATCGCGTCGCGATTCAATACATCGTCCTCCAGCCGACTTGTCTCCAAGTGTCTAGTGCTGCCTCGGGCACCTTATTGTCGTTCTCCTGTGAGTCTAGATTTTCAAATGCGACGCAAAACTGACAGTTAATCGTAAGGTTCAGAGCCTCTTAATGACAATGGAACACACAAAACTCGTCGCGATTCAATACATCGTCCTCCGGCCGACCTGTCTCCTAGGGTCTATTGCTGCCTCGGGCACCTTATGGTCGTTCTCCTGTGAGTCTAGATTTTCGAATCCGACGCAAAACTGACAGTTAATTGTAACATTCAGAGCCTGTTAATGACGATGGAACACACAAATTGCGTCGCGATTCAATACTTCGTCCTCCAGCCGACTTGTCTCCAAGGGTCTAGTGCTGCCTCGGGCACCTTATGGTCGTTCTCCTGTGAGTCTAGATTTTCGAATGCGACGCAAAACTGACAGTTAATCGTAAGGTTCAGAGCCTCTTAATGACAGTGGAACACACAAATTGCGTCGCGATTCAATACATCGTCCTCCGGCCGACCTGTCTCCAACGGTCTAGTGCTGCCTCGGACACCTTATGGTCGTTCTCCTGTTAGTCTAGATTTTCGAATCCGACGCAAAACTGGCAGTTAATTGTAAAGTTCAGAGCCAATTAATGACAATGGAACACACAAATCGCGTCGCGATTCAATACATCGTCCTCCGGCCGATCTGTCTCCAAGGGTCTATTGCTGCCTCAGGCACCTTATGGTCGATCTCCTGTGAGTCTAGATTTTCGAATCCGACGCAAAACTGACAGTTAATTGTAACGTTCAGAGCCTGTTAATGACGATGGAACACACAAATCGCGTCGCGATTCAATACATCGTCCTCCGGCCGACCTGTCTCCAAGGGTCTATTGCTACCTCGGGCACCTTATGGTCGGGTCTCCTGTGACTCTAGATTTTCGAATCCGACGCAAAACTGACAGTTAATTGTAAGGTTCAGAGCCTGTTAATGACGATGGGACACACAAATTGCGTCGCGATTCAATACATCGTCCTCCGGCCGACCTGTCTCCAACGGTCTATTGCTGCCTCGGACACCGTATGGTCGTTCTCCTGTGAGTCTAGATTTTCGAATCCGACGCAAAACTGACAGTTAATTGTAAGGTTCAGAGCCTGTTAATGACAATGGAACACACAAATCGCGTCGCCATTCAAAACATCGTCCTCCGGCCGACCTGTCTCCAAGGGTCTATTGCTGCCTCGGGCTCCTTATGGTCGATCTCCTGTGAGTCTAGATTTTCGAATCCGACGCAAAACTGACTGTTAATTGTAACGTTCAGAGCCTGTTAATGACGATGGAACACACAAATTGCGTCGCTATTCAATACGCCGTCCTCCAGCCAACTTGTCTCCAAGGGTCTATTGCTGCCTCGGACACCTTATGGTCGTTCTCCTGTGAGTCTAGATTTTCGAATGCGACGCAAAACTGACAGTTAATTGTAAAGTTCAGAGCCTCTTAATGACAATGGAACACACAAATCGCGTCGCGATTCAATACATCGTCCTCCGGCCGACCTGTCTCCTAGGGTCTATTGCTGCCTCGGGCACCTTATGGTCGATCTCCTGTGAGTCTAGATTTTCGAATCCGACGCAAAACTAACAGTTAATTGTAACGTTCAGAGCCTGTTAATGACGATGGAACACACAAATCGCGTCGCGATTCAATACATCGTCCTCCGGCCCACCTGTCTCCAAGGGTCTATTACTGCCTCGGGCACCTTATGGTCGATCTCCTGTGAGTCTAGATTTTCGAATCCGACGCAAAACGTACAGTTAATTGTAAGGTTCAGAGCCTCTTAATGACAATGGAACGCACAAATCGCGTCGCGATTCAATACATCGTCCTCCGGCTGACCTGTCTCCAAGGGTCTATTGCTGCCACGGGCACCTTATGGTCGATCTCCTGTGAGTCTAGATTTTCGAATCCGACGCAAAACTGACAGTTAATTGTAACGTTCAGAGCCTGTTAATGACGATGGAACACACAAATTGCGTCGCGATTCAATACATCGTCCTCCAGCCGACTTGTCTCCAAGGGTCTAGTGCTGCCTCGGACACATTATTGTCGTTCTCCTGTGAGTCTAGATTTTCGAATCCGACGCAAAACTGACAGTTAATTGTAAGGTTCAGAGCCTCTTAATGACAATGGAACACACAAAACGCGTCGTGATTCAATACATCGTCCTCCGGCTGACCTGTCTCCAAGGGTCTATTGCTGCCTTGGGCACCTTATGGTCGATCTCCTGTGAGTCTAGATTTTCGAATCCGACGCAAAACTGACAGTTAATTGTAACGTTCAGAGCCTGTTAATGACGATGGAACACACAAATTGCGTCGCTATTCAATACGCCGTCCTCCAGCCAACTTGTCTCCAAGGGTCTATTGCTGCCTCGGACACCTTATGGTCGTTCTCCTGTGAGTCTAGATTTTCGAATGCGACGCAAAACTGACAGTTAATTGTAAGGTTCAGAGCCTGTTAATGACAATGGAACACACAAATCGCGTCGCGATTCAATACATCGTCCTCCGGCCGACCTGTCTCCTAGGGTCTATTGCTGCCTCGGGCACCTTATGGTCGATCTCCTGTGAGTCTAGATTTTCGAATCCGACGCAAAACTAACAGTTAATTGTAACGTTCAGAGCCTGTTAATGACGATGGAACACACAAATCGCGTCGCGATTCAATACATCGTCCTCCGGCCGACCTGTCTCCAAGGGTCTATTACTGCCTCGGGCACCTTATGGTCGATCTCCTGTGAGTCTAGATTTTCGAATCCGACGCAAAACGTACAGTTAATTGTAACGTTCAGAGCCTGTTAATGACGATGGAACACACAAATCGCGTCGCGATTCAATACATCGTCCTCCGGCCGACCTGTCTCCAAGGGTCTATTGCTGCCTCGAGCACCTTATGGTCGATCTCCTGTGAGTCTAGATTTTCGAATCCGACGCAAAACTGACAGTTAATTGTAAGGTTCAAAGCCTGTTGATGACGATGGAAAACACAAATTGCGTCGCGTTTCAATACATCGTCCTCCGGCCGACCTGTCTCCAAGGGTCTATTGCTGCCTCTGGCACCTTATGGTCGTTCTCCTGTGAGTCTAGATTTTCGAATCCGACGCAAAACTGACAGTTAATTGTAACGTTCAGAGCCTGTAAATGACAATGGAACACACAAATCGCGTCGCGATTCAATACATCGTCCTCCAGCCGACTTGTCTCCAAGTGTCTAGTGCTGCCTCGGGCACCTTATTGTCGTTCTCCTGTGAGTCTAGATTTTCAAATGCGACGCAAAACTGACAGTTAATCGTAAGGTTCAGAGCCTCTTAATGACAATGGAACACACAAAACTCGTCGCGATTCAATACATCGTCCTCCGGCCGACCTGTCTCCTAGGGTCTATTGCTGCCTCGGGCACCTTATGGTCGTTCTCCTGTGAGTCTAGATTTTCGAATCCGACGCAAAACTGACAGTTAATTGTAACATTCAGAGCCTGTTAATGACGATGGAACACACAAATTGCGTCGCGATTCAATACTTCGTCCTCCAGCCGACTTGTCTCCAAGGGTCTAGTGCTGCCTCGGGCACCTTATGGTCGTTCTCCTGTGAGTCTAGATTTTCGAATGCGACGCAAAACTGACAGTTAATCGTAAGGTTCAGAGCCTCTTAATGACAGTGGAACACACAAATTGCGTCGCGATTCAATACATCGTCCTCCGGCCGACCTGTCTCCAACGGTCTAGTGCTGCCTCGGACACCTTATGGTCGTTCTCCTGTTAGTCTAGATTTTCGAATCCGACGCAAAACTGGCAGTTAATTGTAAAGTTCAGAGCCAATTAATGACAATGGAACACACAAATCGCGTCGCGATTCAATACATCGTCCTCCGGCCGATCTGTCTCCAAGGGTCTATTGCTGCCTCAGGCACCTTATGGTCGATCTCCTGTGAGTCTAGATTTTCGAATCCGACGCAAAACTGACAGTTAATTGTAACGTTCAGAGCCTGTTAATGACGATGGAACACACAAATCGCGTCGCGATTCAATACATCGTCCTCCGGCCGACCTGTCTCCAAGGGTCTATTGCTACCTCGGGCACCTTATGGTCGGGTCTCCTGTGACTCTAGATTTTCGAATCCGACGCAAAACTGACAGTTAATTGTAAGGTTCAGAGCCTGTTAATGACGATGGGACACACAAATTGCGTCGCGATTCAATACATCGTCCTCCGGCCGACCTGTCTCCAACGGTCTATTGCTGCCTCGGACACCGTATGGTCGTTCTCCTGTGAGTCTAGATTTTCGAATCCGACGCAAAACTGACAGTTAATTGTAAGGTTCAGAGCCTGTTAATGACGAAGGAACACACAAATTGCGTCGCGATTCAATACGTCGTCCTCCAGCCGACTTGTCTCCAAGGGTCTATTGCTGCCTCGGACACCTTATGGTCGTTCTCCTGTGAGTCTAGATTTTCGAATGCGACGCAAAACTGACAGTTAATTGTAAGGTTCAGAGCCTCCTAATGACAATGGAACACACAAATCGCGTCGCGATTCAATACATCGTCCTCCGGCCGACCTGTCTCCAAGGGTCTATTGCTGCCTCGGGCACCTTATGGTCGATCTCCTGTGAGTCTAGATTTTCGAATCCGACGCAAAACTGACAGTTAATTGTAACGTTCAGAGCCTGTTAATGACGATGGAACACACAAATCGCGTCGCGATTCAATACATCGTCCTCCGGCCGACCTGTCTCCAAGGGTCTATTGCTGCCTCGGGCACCTTATGGTCGATCTCCTGTGAGTCTAGATTTTCGAATCCGACGCAAAACTGACAGTTAATTGTTACGTTCAGAGCCTGTTAATGACGATGGAACACACAAATCCCGTCGCGATTCAATACATCGTCCTCCGGCCGACCTGTCTCCAAGGGTCTAGTGCTGCCGCGGGCAAGTTATGGTCGATCTCCTGTGAGTCTAGATTTTCGAATCCGACGCAAAACTGACAGTTAATTGTAACGTTCAGAGCCTGTTAATGACGATGGAACACACAAATTGCGTCGCGATTCAATACATCGTCGTCCAGCCGACTTGTCGCCAAGGGTCTATTGCTGCCTCGGACACCGTATGGTCGTTCTCCTGTGAGTCTAGATTTTCGAATCCGACGCAAAACTGACAGTTAATTGTAACGTTCAGAGCCTCTTAATGACAATGGAACACACAAATCGCGTCGCGACTCAATACATCGTCCTCCGGCCGACCTGTCTCCAAGTGTCTACTGCTGCCTCGGGCACCTTATGGTCGATCTCCTGTGAGTCTACAATTTCGAATCCGACGCAGTTAATTGTAACGTTCAGAGCCTGTTAATGACGATCTAACACACAAATTGCGTAGCGATTCAATACATCGTCCTCCGGCCGACCTGTCTCCAAGGGTCTATTGCTGCCTCGGACACCGTATGGTCGTTCTCCTGTGAGTCTAGATTTTCGAATCCGACGCAAAAACTGACAGTTAATTGTAAGGTTCAGAGCCTGTTAATGACGATGGAACACACAAATTGCGTCGCGATTCAATACGTCGTCCTCCAGCCGACTTGTCTCCAAGGGTCTATTGCTGCCTCGGACACCGTATGGTCGATCTCCTGTGAGTCTAGATTTTCGAATCCGACGCAAAACGTACAGTTAATTGTAACGTTCAGAGCCTGTTAATGACGATGGAACACACAAATCGCGTCGCGATTCAATACATCGTCCTCCGGCCGACCTGTCTCCAAGGGTCTATTGCTGCCTCGAGCACCTTATGGTCGATCTCCTGTGAGTCTAGATTTTCGAATCCGACGCAAAACTGACAGTTAATTGTAAGGTTCAAAGCCTGTTGATGACGATGGAAAACACAAATTGCGTCGCGTTTCAATACATCGTCCTCCGGCCGACCTGTCTCCAAGGGTCTATTGCTGCCTCTGGCACCTTATGGTCGTTCTCCTGTGAGTCTAGATTTTCGAATCCGACGCAAAACTGACAGTTAATTGTAACGTTCAGAGCCTGTAAATGACAATGGAACACACAAATCGCGTCGCGATTCAATACATCGTCCTCCAGCCGACTTGTCTCCAAGTGTCTAGTGCTGCCTCGGGCACCTTATTGTCGTTCTCCTGTGAGTCTAGATTTTCAAATGCGACGCAAAACTGACAGTTAATCGTAAGGTTCAGAGCCTCTTAATGACAATGGAACACACAAAACTCGTCGCGATTCAATACATCGTCCTCCGGCCGACCTGTCTCCTAGGGTCTATTGCTGCCTCGGGCACCTTATGGTCGTTCTCCTGTGAGTCTAGATTTTCGAATCCGACGCAAAACTGACAGTTAATTGTAACATTCAGAGCCTGTTAATGACGATGGAACACACAAATTGCGTCGCGATTCAATACTTCGTCCTCCAGCCGACTTGTCTCCAAGGGTCTAGTGCTGCCTCGGGCACCTTATGGTCGTTCTCCTGTGAGTCTAGATTTTCGAATGCGACGCAAAACTGACAGTTAATCGTAAGGTTCAGAGCCTCTTAATGACAGTGGAACACACAAATTGCGTCGCGATTCAATACATCGTCCTCCGGCCGACCTGTCTCCAACGGTCTAGTGCTGCCTCGGACACCTTATGGTCGTTCTCCTGTTAGTCTAGATTTTCGAATCCGACGCAAAACTGGCAGTTAATTGTAAAGTTCAGAGCCAATTAATGACAATGGAACACACAAATCGCGTCGCGATTCAATACATCGTCCTCCGGCCGATCTGTCTCCAAGGGTCTATTGCTGCCTCAGGCACCTTATGGTCGATCTCCTGTGAGTCTAGATTTTCGAATCCGACGCAAAACTGACAGTTAATTGTAACGTTCAGAGCCTGTTAATGACGATGGAACACACAAATCGCGTCGCGATTCAATACATCGTCCTCCGGCCGACCTGTCTCCAAGGGTCTATTGCTACCTCGGGCACCTTATGGTCGGGTCTCCTGTGACTCTAGATTTTCGAATCCGACGCAAAACTGACAGTTAATTGTAAGGTTCAGAGCCTGTTAATGACGATGGGACACACAAATTGCGTCGCGATTCAATACATCGTCCTCCGGCCGACCTGTCTCCAACGGTCTATTGCTGCCTCGGACACCGTATGGTCGTTCTCCTGTGAGTCTAGATTTTCGAATCCGACGCAAAACTGACAGTTAATTGTAAGGTTCAGAGCCTGTTAATGACAATGGAACACACAAATCGCGTCGCCATTCAAAACATCGTCCTCCGGCCGACCTGTCTCCAAGGGTCTATTGCTGCCTCGGGCTCCTTATGGTCGATCTCCTGTGAGTCTAGATTTTCGAATCCGACGCAAAACTGACTGTTAATTGTAACGTTCAGAGCCTGTTAATGACGATGGAACACACAAATTGCGTCGCTATTCAATACGCCGTCCTCCAGCCAACTTGTCTCCAAGGGTCTATTGCTGCCTCGGACACCTTATGGTCGTTCTCCTGTGAGTCTAGATTTTCGAATGCGACGCAAAACTGACAGTTAATTGTAAAGTTCAGAGCCTCTTAATGACAATGGAACACACAAATCGCGTCGCGATTCAATACATCGTCCTCCGGCCGACCTGTCTCCTAGGGTCTATTGCTGCCTCGGGCACCTTATGGTCGATCTCCTGTGAGTCTAGATTTTCGAATCCGACGCAAAACTAACAGTTAATTGTAACGTTCAGAGCCTGTTAATGACGATGGAACACACAAATCGCGTCGCGATTCAATACATCGTCCTCCGGCCCACCTGTCTCCAAGGGTCTATTACTGCCTCGGGCACCTTATGGTCGATCTCCTGTGAGTCTAGATTTTCGAATCCGACGCAAAACGTACAGTTAATTGTAAGGTTCAGAGCCTCTTAATGACAATGGAACGCACAAATCGCGTCGCGATTCAATACATCGTCCTCCGGCTGACCTGTCTCCAAGGGTCTATTGCTGCCACGGGCACCTTATGGTCGATCTCCTGTGAGTCTAGATTTTCGAATCCGACGCAAAACTGACAGTTAATTGTAACGTTCAGAGCCTGTTAATGACGATGGAACACACAAATTGCGTCGCGATTCAATACATCGTCCTCCAGCCGACTTGTCTCCAAGGGTCTAGTGCTGCCTCGGACACATTATTGTCGTTCTCCTGTGAGTCTAGATTTTCGAATCCGACGCAAAACTGACAGTTAATTGTAAGGTTCAGAGCCTCTTAATGACAATGGAACACACAAAACGCGTCGTGATTCAATACATCGTCCTCCGGCTGACCTGTCTCCAAGGGTCTATTGCTGCCTTGGGCACCTTATGGTCGATCTCCTGTGAGTCTAGATTTTCGAATCCGACGCAAAACTGACAGTTAATTGTAACGTTCAGAGCCTGTTAATGACGATGGAACACACAAATTGCGTCGCTATTCAATACGCCGTCCTCCAGCCAACTTGTCTCCAAGGGTCTATTGCTGCCTCGGACACCTTATGGTCGTTCTCCTGTGAGTCTAGATTTTCGAATGCGACGCAAAACTGACAGTTAATTGTAAGGTTCAGAGCCTGTTAATGACAATGGAACACACAAATCGCGTCGCGATTCAATACATCGTCCTCCGGCCGACCTGTCTCCTAGGGTCTATTGCTGCCTCGGGCACCTTATGGTCGATCTCCTGTGAGTCTAGATTTTCGAATCCGACGCAAAACTAACAGTTAATTGTAACGTTCAGAGCCTGTTAATGACGATGGAACACACAAATCGCGTCGCGATTCAATACATCGTCCTCCGGCCGACCTGTCTCCAAGGGTCTATTACTGCCTCGGGCACCTTATGGTCGATCTCCTGTGAGTCTAGATTTTCGAATCCGACGCAAAACGTACAGTTAATTGTAACGTTCAGAGCCTGTTAATGACGATGGAACACACAAATCGCGTCGCGATTCAATACATCGTCCTCCGGCCGACCTGTCTCCAAGGGTCTATTGCTGCCTCGAGCACCTTATGGTCGATCTCCTGTGAGTCTAGATTTTCGAATCCGACGCAAAACTGACAGTTAATTGTAAGGTTCAAAGCCTGTTGATGACGATGGAAAACACAAATTGCGTCGCGTTTCAATACATCGTCCTCCGGCCGACCTGTCTCCAAGGGTCTATTGCTGCCTCTGGCACCTTATGGTCGTTCTCCTGTGAGTCTAGATTTTCGAATCCGACGCAAAACTGACAGTTAATTGTAACGTTCAGAGCCTGTAAATGACAATGGAACACACAAATCGCGTCGCGATTCAATACATCGTCCTCCAGCCGACTTGTCTCCAAGTGTCTAGTGCTGCCTCGGGCACCTTATTGTCGTTCTCCTGTGAGTCTAGATTTTCAAATGCGACGCAAAACTGACAGTTAATCGTAAGGTTCAGAGCCTCTTAATGACAATGGAACACACAAAACTCGTCGCGATTCAATACATCGTCCTCCGGCCGACCTGTCTCCTAGGGTCTATTGCTGCCTCGGGCACCTTATGGTCGTTCTCCTGTGAGTCTAGATTTTCGAATCCGACGCAAAACTGACAGTTAATTGTAACATTCAGAGCCTGTTAATGACGATGGAACACACAAATTGCGTCGCGATTCAATACTTCGTCCTCCAGCCGACTTGTCTCCAAGGGTCTAGTGCTGCCTCGGGCACCTTATGGTCGTTCTCCTGTGAGTCTAGATTTTCGAATGCGACGCAAAACTGACAGTTAATCGTAAGGTTCAGAGCCTCTTAATGACAGTGGAACACACAAATTGCGTCGCGATTCAATACATCGTCCTCCGGCCGACCTGTCTCCAACGGTCTAGTGCTGCCTCGGACACCTTATGGTCGTTCTCCTGTTAGTCTAGATTTTCGAATCCGACGCAAAACTGGCAGTTAATTGTAAAGTTCAGAGCCAATTAATGACAATGGAACACACAAATCGCGTCGCGATTCAATACATCGTCCTCCGGCCGATCTGTCTCCAAGGGTCTATTGCTGCCTCAGGCACCTTATGGTCGATCTCCTGTGAGTCTAGATTTTCGAATCCGACGCAAAACTGACAGTTAATTGTAACGTTCAGAGCCTGTTAATGACGATGGAACACACAAATCGCGTCGCGATTCAATACATCGTCCTCCGGCCGACCTGTCTCCAAGGGTCTATTGCTACCTCGGGCACCTTATGGTCGGGTCTCCTGTGACTCTAGATTTTCGAATCCGACGCAAAACTGACAGTTAATTGTAAGGTTCAGAGCCTGTTAATGACGATGGGACACACAAATTGCGTCGCGATTCAATACATCGTCCTCCGGCCGACCTGTCTCCAACGGTCTATTGCTGCCTCGGACACCGTATGGTCGTTCTCCTGTGAGTCTAGATTTTCGAATCCGACGCAAAACTGACA
The DNA here is from genome assembly GCF_023898315.1 of Schistocerca nitens. NCBI lineage: Eukaryota > Metazoa > Arthropoda > Insecta > Orthoptera > Acrididae > Schistocerca > Schistocerca nitens. The sequence continues at coordinate 759,925,022 of NC_064619.1, forward strand.
GTTAATTGTAAGGTTCAGAGCCTGTTAATGACGAAGGAACACACAAATTGCGTCGCGATTCAATACGTCGTCCTCCAGCCGACTTGTCTCCAAGGGTCTATTGCTGCCTCGGACACCTTATGGTCGTTCTCCTGTGAGTCTAGATTTTCGAATGCGACGCAAAACTGACAGTTAATTGTAAGGTTCAGAGCCTCTTAATGACAATGGAACACACAAATCGCGTCGCGATTCAATACATCGTCCTCCGGCCGACCTGTCTCCAAGGGTCTATTGCTGCCTCGGGCACCTTATGGTCGATCTCCTGTGAGTCTAGATTTTCGAATCCGACGCAAAACTGACAGTTAATTGTAACGTTCAGAGCCTGTTAATGACGATGGAACACACAAATCGCGTCGCGATTCAATACATCGTCCTCCGGCCGACCTGTCTCCAAGGGTCTATTGCTGCCTCGGGCACCTTATGGTCGATCTCCTGTGAGTCTAGATTTTCGAATCCGACGCAAAACTGACAGTTAATTGTTACGTTCAGAGCCTGTTAATGACGATGGAACACACAAATCCCGTCGCGATTCAATACATCGTCCTCCGGCCGACCTGTCTCCAAGGGTCTAGTGCTGCCGCGGGCAAGTTATGGTCGATCTCCTGTGAGTCTAGATTTTCGAATCCGACGCAAAACTGACAGTTAATTGTAACGTTCAGAGCCTGTTAATGACGATGGAACACACAAATTGCGTCGCGATTCAATACATCGTCGTCCAGCCGACTTGTCGCCAAGGGTCTATTGCTGCCTCGGACACCGTATGGTCGTTCTCCTGTGAGTCTAGATTTTCGAATCCGACGCAAAACTGACAGTTAATTGTAACGTTCAGAGCCTCTTAATGACAATGGAACACACAAATCGCGTCGCGACTCAATACATCGTCCTCCGGCCGACCTGTCTCCAAGTGTCTACTGCTGCCTCGGGCACCTTATGGTCGATCTCCTGTGAGTCTACAATTTCGAATCCGACGCAGTTAATTGTAACGTTCAGAGCCTGTTAATGACGATCTAACACACAAATTGCGTAGCGATTCAATACATCGTCCTCCGGCCGACCTGTCTCCAAGGGTCTATTGCTGCCTCGGACACCGTATGGTCGTTCTCCTGTGAGTCTAGATTTTCGAATCCGACGCAAAAACTGACAGTTAATTGTAAGGTTCAGAGCCTGTTAATGACGATGGAACACACAAATTGCGTCGCGATTCAATACGTCGTCCTCCAGCCGACTTGTCTCCAAGGGTCTATTGCTGCCTCGGACACCTTATGGTCGTTCTCCTGTGAGTCTAGATTTTCGAATGCGACGCAAAACTGACAGTTAATTGTAAGGTTCAGAGCCTCTTAATGACAATGGAACACACAAATCGCGTCGCGATTCAATACATCGTCCTCCGGCCGACCTGTCTCCAAGGGTCTATTGCTGCCTCGGGCACCTTATGGTCGATCTCCTGTGAGTCTAGATTTTCGAATCCGACGCAAAACTGACAGTTAATTGTAACGTTCAGAGCCTGTTAATGACGATGGAACACACAAATCGCGTCGCGATTCAATACATCGTCCTCCGGCCGACCTGTCTCCAAGGGTCTATTGCTGCCTCGGGCACCTTATGGTCGATCTCCTGTGAGTCTAGATTTTCGAATCCGACGCAAAACTGACAGTTAATTGTAACGTTCAGAGCCTGTTAATGACGATGGAACACACAAATCGCGTCGCGATTCAATACATCGTCCTCCGGCCGACCTGTCTCCTAGGGTCTATTACTGCCTCGGGCACCTTATGGTCGATCTCCTGTGAGTCTAGATTTTCGAATCCGACGCAAAACGTACAGTTAATTGTAAGGTTCAGAGCCTCTTAATGACAATGGAACACACAAATCGCGTCGCGATTCAATACATCGTCCTCCGGCTGACCTGTCTCCAAGGGTCTATTGCTGCCACGTGCACCTTATGGTCGATCTCCTGTGAGTCTAGATTTTCGAATCCGACGCAAAACTGACAGTTAATTGTAACGTTCAGAGCCTGTTAATGACGATGGAACACACAAATTGCGTCGCGATTCAATACATCGTCCTCCAGCCGACTTGTCTCCAAGGGTCTAGTGCTGCCTCGGACACATTATTGTCGTTCTCCTGTGAGTCTAGATTTTCGAATCCGACGCAAAACTGACAGTTAATTGTAAGGTTCAGAGCCTCTTAATGACAATGGAACACACAAATCGCGTCGTGATTCAATACATCGTCCTCCGGCCGACCTGTCTCCAAGGGTCTATTGCTGCCTCGGGCACCTTATGGTCGATCTCCTGTGAGTCTAGATTTTCGAATCCGACGCAAAAATGACAGTTAATTGTAACGTTCAGAGCCTGTTAATGACGATGGAACACACAAATCACGTCGCGATTCAATACATCATCCTCCAGCCGACTTGTCTCCAAGGGTCTAGTGCTGCCTCGGGCACCTTATGGTCGTTCTCCTGTGAGTCTAGATTTTCGAATCCGACGCAAAACTGACAGTTAATTGTAACGTTCAGAGCCAGTTAATGACGATGTAACACACAAATTGCGTCGCGATTCAATACATCGTCCTCCAGCCGACTTATCTCCAAGGGTGTAGTGCTGCCTCGGACACCTTATGTTCGTTCTCCTGTGAGTCTAGATTTTCGAATCCGACGCAAAACTGACAGTTAATTGTAAGGTTCAGAGCCTCTTAATGACAATGGAACACACAAATCGCGTCGCGATTCAATACATCGTCCTCCGGCCGAACTGTCTCCAAGTGTCTACTGCTGCCTCGGGCACCTTATGGTCGATCTCCTGTGAGTCTAGAATTTCGAATCCGACGCAGTTAATTGTAACGTTCACAGCCTGTTAATGACGATGGAACACACAAATTGCGTAGCGAATCAATACATCGTCCTCCGGCCGACCTGTCTCCAAGGGTCTATTGCTGCCTCGGACACCGTATGGTCGTTCTCCTGTGAGTCTAGATTTTCGAATCCGACGCAAAAATGACAGTTAATTCTAAGGTTCAGAGCCTGTTAATGACGATGGAACACACAAATTGCGTCGCGATTCAATACGTCGTCCTCCAGCCGCCTTGTCTCCAAGGGTCTATTGCTGCCTCGGACACCTTATGGTCGTTCTCCTGTGAGTCTAGATTTTCGAATCCGACGCAAAACTGACAGTTAATTGTAAGGTTCAGAGCCTCTTAATGACAATGGAACACACAAATCGCGTCGCGATTCAATACACCGTCCTCCGGCCGACCTGTCTCCAAGGGTCTATTGCTGCCACGGGCACCTTATGGTCGATCTCCTGTGAGTCTAGATTTTCGAATCCGACGCAAAACTGACAGTTAATTGTAACGTTCAGAGCCTGTTAATGACGATGGAACACACAAATTACGTCGCGATTCAATACATCGTCCTCCAGCCGACTTGTCTCCAAGGGTCTATTGCTGCCTCGGACACCTTATGGTCGTTCTCCTGTGAGTCTAGATTTTCGAATGCGACGCAAAACTGACAGTTAATTGTAAGGTTCAGAGCCTCTTAATGACAATGGAACACACAAATCGCGTCGCGATTCAAAACATCGTCCTCCGGCCGACCTGTCTCCAAGGGTCTATTGCTGCCTCGGGCTCCTTATGGTCGTTCTCCTCTGAGTCTAGATTTTCGAATCCGACGCAAAACTGACTGTTAGTTGTAACGTTCAGAGCCTGTTAATGACGATGGAACACACAAATTGCGTCGCGATTCAATACGCCGTCCTCCAGCCAACTTGTCTCCAAGGGTCTATTGCTGCCTCGGACACCTTATGGTCGTTCTCCTGTGAGTCTAGATTTTCGAATGCGACGCAAAACTGACAGTTAATTGTAAGGTTCAGAGCCTCTTAATGACAATGGAACACACAAATCGCGTCGCGATTCAATACATCGTCCTCCGGCCGACCTGTCTCCTAGGGTCTATTGCTGCCTCGGGCACCTTATGGTCGTTCTCCTGTGAGTCTAGATTTTCGAATCCGACGCAAAACTGACAGTTAATTGTAACGTTCAGAGCCTGTTAATGACGATGGAACACACAAATCGCGTCGCGATTCAATACATCGTCCTCCGGCGGACCTGTCTCCAAGGGTCTATTACTGCCTCGGGCACCTTATGGTCCATCTCCTGTGAGTCTAGATTTTCGAATCCGACGCAAAACGTACAGTTAATTGTAAGGTTCAGAGCCTGTTAATGACAATGGAACACACAAATCGCGTCGCGACTCAATACATCGTCCTCCGGCCGACCTGTCTCCAAGGGTCTATTGCTGCCACGGGCACCTTATGGTCGATCTCCTGTGAGTCTAGATTTTCGAATCCGACGCAAAACTAACAGTTAATTGTAACGTTCAGAGCCTGTTAATGACGATGGAACACACAAATCGCGTCGCGATTCAATACATCGTCCTCCGGCCGACCTGTCTCCAAGGGTCTATTGCTGCCTCGGGCACCTTATGGTCGATCTCCTGTGAGTCTAGATTTTCGAATCCGACGCAAAACTGACGGTTAATTGTAACGTTAAGAGCTTCATAATGACAATGGAACACACAAATCGCGTCGCGATTCAATACGCCGTCCTCCGGCCAACCTGTCTCCAAGGGTCTATTGCTGCCTCGGGCACCGTATGGTCGATCTCCTGTGAGTCTAGATTTTCGAATCCGACGCAAAACTGACAGTTAATTGTTACGTTCAGAGCCTGTTAATGACGATGGAACACACAAATCCCGTCGCGATTCTATACATCGTCCTCCAGCCGACCTGTCTCCAAGGGTCTAGTGCTGCCTCGGGCACCTTATGGTCGATCTCCTGTGAGTCTAGATTTTCGAATCCGACGCAAAACTGACAGTTACTTGTAACCTTCAGAGCCTGTTAATGACAATGGAACACACAAATTGCGTCGCGATTCAATACATCGTCGTCCAGCCGACTTGTCTCCAAGGGTCTATTGCTGCCTCGGACACCGTATGGTCGTTCTCCTGTGAGTCTAGATTTTCGAATCCGACGCAAAACTGACAGTTAATTGTACGGTTCAGAGCCGCTTAATGACAATGGAACACACAAATCGCGTCGCGATTCAATACATCGTCCTCCGGCCGACCTGTCTCCAAGTGTCTATTGCTGCCTCGGGTACCTTATGGTCGATCTCCTGTGAGTCTAGAATTTCGAATCCGACGCAGTTAATTGTAACGTTCAGAGCCTGTTAATGACGATCTAACACACAAATTGCGTAGCGATTCAATACATCGTCCTCCGGCCGACCTGTCTCCAAGGGTCTATTGCTGCCTCGGACACCGTATGGTCGTTCTCCTGTGAGTCTAGATTTTCGAATCCGACGCAAAACTGACAGTTAATTGTAAGGTTCAGAGCCTGTTAATGACGATGTAACACACAAATTGCGTCGCGATTCAATACGTCGTCCTCCAGCCGACTTGTCTCCAAGGGTCTATTGCTGCCTCGGACACCTTATGGTCGTTCTCCTGTGAGTCTAGATTTTCGAATGCGACGCAAAACTGACAGTTAATTGTAAGGTTCAGAGCCTCTTAATGACAATGGAACACACAAATCGCGTCGCGATTCAATACATCGTCCTCCGGCCGACCTGTCTCCAAGGGTCTATTGCTGCCTCGGGCACCTTATGGTCGATCTCCTGTGAGTCTAGATTTTCGAATCCGACGCAAAACTGACAGTTAATTGTAACGTTCAGAGCCTGTTAATGACGATGGAACACACAAATCGCGTCGCGATTCAATACATCGTCCTCCGGCCGACCTGTCTCCAAGGGTCTATTGCTGCCTCGGGCACCTTATGGTCGATCTCCTGTGAGTCTAGATTTTCGAATCCGACGCAAAACTGACAGTTAATTGTAACGTTCAGAGCCTGTTAATGACGATGGAACACACAAATCGCGTCGCGATTCAATACATCGTCCTCCGGCCGACCTGTCTCCTAGGGTCTATTACTGCCTCGGGCACCTTATGGTCGACCTCCTGTGAGTCTAGATTTTCGAATCCGACGCAAAACGTACAGTTAATTGTAAGGTTCAGAGCCTCTTAATGACAATGGAACACACAAATCGCGTCGCGATTCAATACATCGTCCTCCGGCTGACCTGTCTCCAAGGGTCTATTGCTGCCACGTGCACCTTATGGTCGATCTCCTGTGAGTCTAGATTTTCGAATCCGACGCAAAACTGACAGTTAATTGTAACGTTCAGAGCCTGTTAATGACGATGGAACACACAAATTGCGTCGCGATTCAATACATCGTCCTCCAGCCGACTTGTCTCCAAGGGTCTAGTGCTGCCTCGGACACATTATTGTCGTTCTCCTGTGAGTCTAGATTTTCGAATCCGACGCAAAACTGACAGTTAATTGTAAGGTTCAGAGCCTCTTAATGACAATGGAACACACAAATCGCGTCGTGATTCAATACATCGTCCTCCGGCCGACCTGTCTCCAAGGGTCTATTGCTGCCTCGGGCACCTTATGGTCGATCTCCTGTGAGTCTAGATTTTCGAATCCGACGCAAAAATGACAGTTAATTGTAACGTTCAGAGCCTGTTAATGACGATGGAACACACAAATCACGTCGCGATTCAATACATCATCCTCCAGCCGACTTGTCTCCAAGGGTCTAGTGCTGCCTCGGGCACCTTATGGTCGTTCTCCTGTGAGTCTAGATTTTCGAATCCGACGCAAAACTGACAGTTAATTGTAACGTTCAGAGCCAGTTAATGACGATGTAACACACAAATTGCGTCGCGATTCAATACATCGTCCTCCAGCCGACTTATCTCCAAGGGTGTAGTGCTGCCTCGGACACCTTATGTTCGTTCTCCTGTGAGTCTAGATTTTCGAATCCGACGCAAAACTGACAGTTAATTGTAAGGTTCAGAGCCTCTTAATGACAATGGAACACACAAATCGCGTCGCGATTCAATACATCGTCCTCCGGCCGAACTGTCTCCAAGTGTCTACTGCTGCCTCGGGCACCTTATGGTCGATCTCCTGTGCGTCTAGAATTTCGAATCCGACGCAGTTAATTGTAACGTTCACAGCCTGTTAATGACGATGGAACACACAAATTGCGTAGCGAATCAATACATCGTCCTCCGGCCGACCTGTCTCCAAGGGTCTATTGCTGCCTCGGACACCGTATGGTCGTTCTCCTGTGAGTCTAGATTTTCGAATCCGACGCAAAAATGACAGTTAATTCTAAGGTTCAGAGCCTGTTAATGACGATGGAACACACAAATTGCGTCGCGATTCAATACGTCGTCCTCCAGCCGCCTTGTCTCCAAGGGTCTATTGCTGCCTCGGACACCTTATGGTCGTTCTCCTGTGAGTCTAGATTTTCGAATCCGACGCAAAACTGACAGTTAATTGTAAGGTTCAGAGCCTCTTAATGACAATGGAACACACAAATCGCGTCGCGATTCAATACACCGTCCTCCGGCCGACCTGTCTCCAAGGGTCTATTGCTGCCTCGGGCACCTTATGGTCGATCTCCTGTGAGTCTAGATTTTCGAATCCGACGCAAAACTGACAGTTAATTGTAACGTTCAGAGCCTGTTAATGACGATGGAACACACAAATTACGTCGCGATTCAATACATCGTCCTCCAGCCGACTTGTCTCCAAGGGTCTATTGCTGCCTCGGACACCTTATGGTCGTTCTCCTGTGAGTCTAGATTTTCGAATGCGACGCAAAACTGACAGTTAATTGTAAGGTTCAGAGCCTCTTAATGACAATGGAACACACAAATCGCGTCGCGATTCAAAACATCGTCCTCCGGCCGACCTGTCTCCAAGGGTCTATTGCTGCCTCGGGCTCCTTATCGTCGTTCTCCTCTGAGTCTAGATTTTCGAATCCGACGCAAAACTGACTGTTAGTTGTAACGTTCAGAGCCTGTTAATGACGATGGAACACACAAATTGCGTCGCGATTCAATACGCCGTCCTCCAGCCAACTTGTCTCCAAGGGTCTATTGCTGCCTCGGACACCTTATGGTCGTTCTCCTGTGAGTCTAGATTTTCGAATGCGACGCAAAACTGACAGTTAATTGTAAGGTTCAGAGCCTCTTAATGACAATGGAACACACAAATCGCGTCGCGATTCAATACATCGTCCTCCGGCCGACCTGTCTCCTAGGGTCTATTGCTGCCTCGGGCACCTTATGGTCGTTCTCCTGTGAGTCTAGATTTTCGAATCCGACGCAAAACTGACAGTTAATTGTAACGTTCAGAGCCTGTTAATGACGATGGAACACACAAATCGCGTCGCGATTCAATACATCGTCCTCCGGCGGACCTGTCTCCAAGGGTCTATTACTGCCTCGGGCACCTTATGGTCCATCTCCTGTGAGTCTAGATTTTCGAATCCGACGCAAAACGTACAGTTAATTGTAAGGTTCAGAGCCTGTTAATGACAATGGAACACACAAATCGCGTCGCGACTCAATACATCGTCCTCCGGCCGACCTGTCTCCAAGGGTCTATTGCTGCCACGGGCACCTTATGGTCGATCTCCTGTGAGTCTAGATTTTCGAATCCGACGCAAAACTAACAGTTAATTGTAACGTTCAGAGCCTGTTAATGACGATGGAACACACAAATCGCGTCGCGATTCAATACATCGTCCTCCGGCCGACCTGTCTCCAAGGGTCTATTGCTGCCTCGGGCACCTTATGGTCGATCTCCTGTGAGTCTAGATTTTCGAATCCGACGCAAAACTGACGGTTAATTGTAACGTTAAGAGCTTCATAATGACAATGGAACACACAAATCGCGTCGCGATTCAATACGCCGTCCTCCGGCCAACCTGTCTCCAAGGGTCTATTGCTGCCTCGGGCACCGTATGGTCGATCTCCTGTGAGTCTAGATTTTCGAATCCGACGCAAAACTGACAGTTAATTGTTACGTTCAGAGCCTGTTAATGACGATGGAACACACAAATCCCGTCGCGATTCTATACATCGTCCTCCAGCCGACCTGTCTCCAAGGGTCTAGTGCTGCCTCGGGCACCTTATGGTCGATCTCCTGTGAGTCTAGATTTTCGAATCCGACGCAAAACTGACAGTTACTTGTAACCTTCAGAGCCTGTTAATGACAATGGAACACACAAATTGCGTCGCGATTCAATACATCGTCGTCCAGCCGACTTGTCTCCAAGGGTCTATTGCTGCCTCGGACACCGTATGGTCGTTCTCCTGTGAGTCTAGATTTTCGAATCCGACGCAAAACTGACAGTTAATTGTACGGTTCAGAGCCGCTTAATGACAATGGAACACACAAATCGCGTCGCGATTCAATACATCGTCCTCCGGCCGACCTGTCTCCAAGTGTCTATTGCTGCCTCGGGTACCTTATGGTCGATCTCCTGTGAGTCTAGAATTTCGAATCCGACGCAGTTAATTGTAACGTTCAGAGCCTGTTAATGACGATCTAACACACAAATTGCGTAGCGATTCAATACATCGTCCTCCGGCCGACCTGTCTCCAAGGGTCTATTGCTGCCTCGGACACCGTATGGTCGTTCTCCTGTGAGTCTAGATTTTCGAATCCGACGCAAAACTGACAGTTAATTGTAAGGTTCAGAGCCTGTTAATGACGATGTAACACACACATTGCGTCGCGATTCAATACGTCGTCCTCCAGCCGACTTGTCTCCAAGGGTCTATTGCTGCCTCGGACACCTTATGGTCGTTCTCCTGTGAGTCTAGATTTTCGAATGCGACTCAAAACTGACAGTTAATTGTAAGGTTCAGAGCCTCTTAATGACAATGGAACACACAAATCGCGTCGCGATTCAATACATCGTCCTCCGGCCGACCTGTCTCCAAGGGTCTATTGCTGCCTCGGGCACCTTATGGTCGATCTCCTGTGAGTCTAGATTTTCGAATCCGACGCAAAACTGACAGTTAATTGTAACGTTCAGAGCCTGTTAATGACGATGGAACACACAAATCGCGTCGCGATTCAATACATCGTCCTCCGGCCGACCTGTCTCCTAGGGTCTATTACTGCCTCGGGCACCTTATGGTCGATCTCCTGTGAGTCTAGATTTTCGAATCCGACGCAAAACGTACAGTTAATTGTAAGGTTCAGAGCCTCTTAATGACAATGGAAGACACAAATCGCGTCGCGATTCAATACATCGTCCTCCGGCCGACCTGTCTCCAAGGGTCTATTGCTGCCACGGGCACCTTATGGTCGATCTCCTGTGAGTCTAGATTTTCGAATCCGACGCAAAACTGACAGTTAATTGTAACGTTCAGAGCCTGTTAATGACGATGGAACACACAAATTACGTCGCGGTGCAATACATCGTCCTCCAGCCGACTTGTCTCCAAGGGTCTATTGCTGCCTCGGACACCTTATGGTCGTTCTCCTGTGAGTCTAGATTTTCGAATGCGACGCAAAACTGACAGTTAATTGTAAGGTTCAGAACCTCTTAATCACAATGGAACACACAAATCGCGTCGCGATTCAAAACATCGTCCTCCGGCCGACCTGTCTCCAAGGGTCTATTGCTGCCTCGGGCTCCTTATGGTCGATCTCCTGTGAGTCTAGATTTTCGAATCCGACGCAAAACTGACTGTTAATTGTAACGTTCAGAGCCTGTTAATGACGATGGAACACACAAATTGCGTCGCTATTCAATACGCCGTCCTCCAGCCAACTTGTCTCCAAGGGTCTATTGCTGCCTCGGACACCTTATGGTCGTTCTCCTGTGAGTCTAGATTTTCGAATGCGACGCAAAACTGACAGTTAATTGTAAGGTTCAGAGCCTCTTAATGACAATGGAACACACAAATCGCGTCGCGATTCAATACATCGTCCTCCGGCCGACCTGTCTCCTAGGGTCTATTGCTGCCTCGGGCACCTTATGGTCGATCTCCTGTGAGTCTAGATTTTCGAATCCGACGCAAAACTAACAGTTAATTGTAACGTTCAGAGCCTGTTAATGACGATGGAACACACAAATCGCGTCGCGATTCAATACATCGTCCTCCGGCCGACCTGTCTCCAAGGGTCTATTACTGCCTCGGGCACCTTATGGTCGATCTCCTGTGAGTCTAGATTTTCGAATCCGACGCAAAACGTACAGTTAATTGTAAGGTTCAGAGCCTCTTAATGACAATGGAACACACAAATCGCGTCGCGATTCAATACATCGTCCTCCGGCTGACCTGTCTCCAAGGGTCTATTGCTGCCACGGGCACCTTATGGTCGATCTCCTGTGAGTCTAGATTTTCGAATCCGACGCAAAACTGACAGTTAATTGTAACGTTCAGAGCCTGTTAATGACGATGGAACACACAAATTGCGTTGCGATTCAATACATCGTCCTGCAGCCGACTTGTCTCCAAGGGTCTAGTGCTGCCTCGGACACATTATTGTCGTTCTCCTGTGAGTCTAGATTTTCGAATCCGACGCAAAACTGACAGTTAATTGTAAGGTTCAGAGCCTCTTAATGACAATGGAACACACAAAACGCGTCGTGATTCAATACATCGTCCTCCGGCCGACCTGTCTCCAAGGGTCTATTGCTGCCTTGGGCACCTTATGGTCGATCTCCTGTGAGTCTAGATTTTCGAATCCGACGCAAAACTGACAGTTAATTGTAACGTTCAGAGCCTGTTAATGACGATGGAACACACAAATTACGTCGCGATTCAATACATCGTCCTCCAGCCGACTTGTCTCCAAGGGTCTATTGCTGCCTCGGACACCTTATGGTCGTTCTCCTGTGAGTCTAGATTTTCGAATGCGACGCAAAACTGACAGTTAATTGTAAGGTTCAGAGCCTCTTAATGACAATGGAACACACAAATCGCGTCGCGATTCAAAACATCGTCCTCCGGCCGACCTGTCTCCAACGGTCTATTGCTGCCTCGGGCTCCTTATGGTCGTTCTCCTGTGAGTCTAGATTTTCGAATCCGACGCAAAACTGACTGTTAGTTGTAACGTTCAGAGCCTGTTAATGACGATGGAACACACAAATTGCGTCGCGATTCAATACGCCGTCCTCCAGCCAACTTGTCTCCAAGGGTCTATTGCTGCCTCGGACACCTTATGGTCGTTCTCCTGTGAGTCTAGATTTTCGAATGCGACGCAAAACTGACAGTTAATTGTAAGGTTCAGAGCCTCTTAATGACAATGGAACACACAAATCGCGTCGCGATTCAATACATCGTCCTCCGGCCGACCTGTCTCCTAGGGTCTATTGCTGCCTCGGGCACCTTATGGTCGATCTCCTGTGAGTCTAGATTTTCGAATCCGACGCAAAACTGACAGTTAATTGTAACTTTCAGAGCCTGTTAATGACGATGGAACACACAAATCGCTTCGCGATTCAATACATCGTCCTCCGGCGGACCTGTCTCCAAGGGTCTATTACTGCCTCGGGCACCTTATGGTCCATCTCCTGTGAGTCTAGATTTTCGAATCCGACGCAAAACGTACAGTTAATTGTAAGGTTCAGAGCCTCTTAATGACAATGGAACACACAAATCGCGTCGCGATTCAATACATCGTCCTCCGGCCGACCTGTCTCCTAGGGTCTATTGCTGCCTCGGGCACCTTATGGTCGATCTCCTGTGAGTCTAGATTTTCGAATCCGACGCAAAACTGACAGTTAATTGTAACGTTCAGAGCCTGTTAATGACGATGGAACACACAAATTGCGTCGCGATTCAATACATCGTCCTCCAGCCGACTTGTCTCCAAGGGTCTAGTGCTGCCTCGGACACATTATTGTCGTTCTCCTGTGAGTCTAGATTTTCGAATCCGACGCAAAACTGACAGTTAATTGTAAGGTTCAGAGCCTCTTAATGACAATGGAACACACAAATCGCGTCGCGATTCAATACATCGTCCTCCGGCCGACCTGTCTCCAAGGGTCTATTGCTGCCTCGGGCACCTTATGGTCGATCTCCTGTGAGTCTAGATTTTCGAATCCGACGCAAAAATGACAGTTAATTGTAACGTTCAGAGCCTGTTAATGACGATGGAACACACAAATCACGTCGCGATTCAATACATCATCCTCCAGCCGACTTGTCTCCAAGGGTCTAGTGCTGCCTCGGGCACATTATTGTCGTTCTCCTGTGAGTCTAGATTTTCGAATCCGACGCAAAACTGACAGTTAATTGTAAGGTTCAGAGCCTCATAATGACAATGGAACACACAAATCGCGTCGCGATTCAATACATCGTCCTCCGGCCGACCTGTCTCCAAGGGTCTATTGCTGCCACGGGCACCTTATGGTCGATCTCCTGTGAGTCTAGATTTTCGAATCCGACGCATAACTGACAGTTAATTGTAACGTTCAGAGCCTGTTAATGACGATGGAACACACAAATTGCGTCGCGATTCAATACATCGTCCTCCAGCCGACTTGTCTCCAAGGGTCTAGTGCTGCCTCGGACACATTATTGTCGTTCTCCTGTGAGTCTAGATTTTCGAATCCGACGCAAAACTGACAGTTAATTGTAAGGTTCAGAGCCTCTTAATGACAATGGAACACACAAATCGCGTCGCGATTCAAAACATCGTCCTCCGGCCGACCTGTCTCCAAGGGTCTATTGCTGCCTCGGGCTCCTTATGGTCGATCTCCTGTGAGTCTAGATTTTCGAATCCGATGCAAAACTGACTGTTAGTTGTAACGTTCAGAGCCTGTTAATGACGATGGAACACACAAATTGCGTCGCGATTCAATACGCCGTCCTCCAGCCGACTTGTCTCCAAGGGTCTATTGCTGCCTCGGACACCTTATGGTCGTTCTCCTGTGAGTCTAGATTTTCGAATGCGACGCAAAACTGACAGTTAATTGTAAGGTTCAGAGCCTCTTAATGACAATGGAACACACAAATCGCGTCGCGATTCAATACATCGTCCTCCGGCCGACCTGTCTCCTAGGGTCTATTGCTGCCTCGGGCACCTTATGGTCGATCTCCTGTGAGTCTAGATTTTCGAATCCGACGCAAAACTGACAGTTAATTGTAACGTTCAGAGCCTGTTAATGACGATGGAACACACAAATCGCGTCGCGATTCAATACATCGTCCTCCGGCGGACCTGTCTCCAAGGGTCTATTACTGCCTCGGGCACCTTATGGTCGATCTCCTGTGAGTCTAGATTTTCGAATCCGACGCAAAACGTACAGTTAATTGTAAGGTTCAGAGCCTCTTAATGACAATGGAACACACAAATCGCGTCGCGATTCAATACATCGTCCTCCGGCCGACCTGTCTCCAAGGGTCTATTGCTGCCACGGGCACCTTATGGTCGATCTCCTGTGAGTCTAGATTTTCGAATCCGACGCAAAAATGACAGTTAATTGTAACGTTCAGAGCCTGTTAATGACGATGGAACACACAAATTGCGTCGCGATTCAATACATCGTCCTCCAGCCGACTTGTCTCCAAGGGTCTAGTGCTGCCTCGGACACATTATTGTCGTTCTCCTGTGAGTCTAGATTTTCGAATCCGACGCAAAACTGACAGTTAATTGTAAGGTTCAGAGCCTCTTAATGACAATGGAACACACAAATCGCGTCGCGATTCAATACATCGTCCTCCGGCCGACCTGTCTCCAAGGGTCTATTGCTGCCTCGGGCACCTTATGGTCGATCTCCTGTGAGTCTAGATTTTCGAATCCGACGCAAAAATGACAGTTAATTGTAACGTTCAGAGGCTGTTAATGACAATGGAACACACAAATCACGTCGCGATTCAATACATCATCCTCCAGCCGACTTGTCTCCAAGGGTCTAGTGCTGCCTCGGGCACATTATTGTCGTTCTCCTGTGAGTCTAGATTTTCGAATCCGAAGCAAAACTGACAGTTAATTGTAAGGTTCAGAGCCTCTTAATGACAATGGAACACACAAATCGCGTCGCGATTCAATACATCGTCCTCCGGCCGACCTGTCTCCAAGGGTCTATTGCTGCCTCGGGCACCTTATGGTCGATCTCCTGTGAGTCTAGATTTTCGAATCCGACGCAAAACTGACAGTTAATTGTAACGTTCAGGGCCTGTTAATGACGATGGAACACACAAATCACGTCGCGATTCAATACATCATCCTCCAGCCGACTTGTCTCCAAGGGTCTAGTGCTGCCTCGGGCACCTTATGGTCGTTCTCCTGTGAGTCTAGATTTTCGAATGCGACGCAAAACTGACAGTTAATTGTAAGGTTCAGAGCCTCTTAATGACAATGGAACACACAAATCGCGTCGCGATTCAATACATCGTCCTCCGGCCGACCTGTCTCCTAGGGTCTATTGCTGCCTCGGGCACCTTATGGTCGATCTCCTGTGAGTCTAGATTTTCGAATCCGACGCAAAACTGACAGTTAATTGTAACGTTCAGAGCCTGTTAATGACGATGGAACACACAAATCGCGTCGCGATTCAATACATCGTCCTCCGGCCGACCTGTCTCCAAGGGTCTATTACTGCCTCGGGCACCTTATGGTCGATCTCCTGTGAGTCTAGATTTTCGAATCCGACGCAAAACGTACAGTTAATTGTAAGGTTCAGAGCCTCTTAATGACAATGGAACACACAAATCGCGTCGCGATTCAATACATCGTCCTCCGGCCGACCTGTCTCCAAGGGTCTATTGCTGCCACGGGCACCTTATGGTCGATCTCCTGTGAGTCTAGATTTTCGAATCCGACGCAAAACTGACAGTTAATTGTAACGTTCAGAGCCTGTTAATGACGATGGAACACACAAATTGCGTCGCGATTCAATACATCGTCCTCCAGCCGACTTGTCTCCAAGGGTCTAGTGCTGCCTCGGACACATTATTGTCGTTCTCCTGTGAGTCTAGATTTTCGAATCCGACGCAAAACTGACAGTTAATTGTAAGGTTCAGGGCCTCTTAATGACAATGGAACACACAAATCGCGTCGCGATTCAATACATCGTCCTCCGGCCGACCTGTCTCCAAGGGTCTATTGCTGCCTCGGGCACCTTATGGTCGATCTCCTGTGAGTCTAGATTTTCGAATCCGACGCAAAAATGACAGTTAATTGTAACGTTCAGAGCCTGTTAATGACGATGGAACACACAAATCACGTCGCGATTCAATACATCATCCTCCAGCCGACTTTTCTCCAAGGGTCTAGTGCTGCCTCGGGCACCTTATGGTCGTTCTCCTGTGAGTCTAGATTTTCGAATCCGACGCAAAACTGACAGTTAATTGTAACGTTCAGAGCCTGTTAATGACGATGTAACACACAAATTGCGTCGCGATTCAATACGCCGTCCTCCAGCCGACTTGTCTCCAAGGGTCTATTGCTGCCTCGGACACCTTATGGTCATTCTCCTGTGAGTCTAGATTTTCGAATGCGACGCAAAACTGACAGTTAATTGTAAGGTTCAGAGCCTCTTAATGACAATGGAACACACAAATCGCGTCGCGATTCAATACATCGTCCTCCGGCCGACCTGTCTCCTAGGGTCTATTGCTGCCTCGGGCACCTTATGGTCGATCTCCTGTGAGTCTAGATTTTCGAATCCGACGCAAAACTGACAGTTAATTGTAACGTTCAGAGCCTGTTAATGACGATGGAACACACAAATCGCGTCGCGATTCAATACATCGTCCTCCGGCCGACCTGTCTCCAAGGGTCTATTACTGCCTCGGGCACCTTATGGTCGATCTCCTGTGAGTCTAGATTTTCGAATCCGACGCAAAACGTACAGTTAATTGTAAGGTTCAGAGCCTCTTAATGACAATGGAACACACAAATCGCGTCGCGATTCAATACATCGTCCTCCGGCCGACCTGTCTCCAAGGGTCTATTGCTGCCACTGGCAACTTATGGTCGATCTCCTGTGAGTCTAGATTTTCGAATCCGACGCAAAACTGACAGTTAATTGTAACGTTCAGAGCCTGTTAATGACGATGGAACACACAAATTGCGTCGCGATTCAATACATCGTCCTCCAGTCGACTTGTCTCCAAGGGTCTAGTGCTGCCTCGGACACATTATTGTCGTTCTCCTGTGAGTCTAGATTTTCGAATCCGACGCAAAACTGACAGTTAATTGTAAGGTTCAGAGCCTCTTAATGACAATGGAACACACAAATCGCGTCGTGATTCAATACATCGTCCTCCGGCCGACCTGTCTCCAAGGGTCTATTGCTGCCTCGGGCACCTTATGGTCGATCTCCTGTGAGTCTAGATTTTCGAATCCGACGCAAAAATGACAGTTAATTGTAACGTTCAGAGCCTGTTAATGACGATGGAACACACAAATCACGTCGCGATTCAATACATCATCCTCCAGCCGACTTGTCTCCAAGGGTCTAGTGCTGCCTCGGGCACCTTATGGTCGTTCTCCTGTGAGTCTAGATTTTCGAATCCGACGCAAAACTGACAGTTAATTGTAACGTTCAGAGCCTGTTAATGACGATGTAACACACAAATTGCGTCGCGATTCAATACATCGTCCTCCAGCCGACTTATCTCCAAGGGTGTAGTGCTGCCTCGGACACCTTATGTTCGTTCTCCTGTGAGTCTAGATTTTCGAATCCGACGCAAAACTAACAGTTAATTGTAAGGTTCAGAGCCTCTTAATGACAATGGAACACACAAATCGCGTCGCGATTCAATACATCGTCCTCCGGCCGACCTGTCTCCAAGGGTCTATTGCTGCCACGGGCACCTTATGGTCGATCTCCTGTGAGTCTAGATTTTCGAATCCGACGCAAAACTGACAGTTAATTGTAACGTTCAGAGCCTGTTAATGACGATGGAACACACAAATTACGTCGCGATTCAATACATCGTCCTCCAGCCGACTTGTCACCAAGGGTCTATTGCTGCCTCGGACACCTTATGGTCGTTCTCCTGTGAGTCTAGATTTTCGAATGCGACGCAAAACTGACAGTTAATTGTAAGGTTCAGAGCCTCTTAATTACAATGGAACACACAAATCGCGTCGCGATTCAAAACCTCGTCCTCCGGCCGACCTGTCTCCAAGGGTCTATTGCTGCCTCGGGCTCCTTATGGTCGATCTCCTGTGAGTCTAGATTTTCGAATCCAACGCAAAACTGACTGTTAATTGTAACGTTCAGAGCCTGTTAATGACGATGGAACACACAAATTGCGTCGCGATTCAATACGCCGTCCTCCAGCCGACTTGTCTCCAAGGGTCTATTGCTGCCTCGGACACCTTATGGTCGTTCTCCTGTGAGTCTAGATTTTCGAATGCGACGCAAAACTGACAGTTAATTGTAAGGTTCAGAGCCTGTTAATGACAATGGAACACACAAATCGCGTCGCGATTCAATACATCGTCCTCCGGCCGACTTGTCTCCAAGGGTCTATTGCTGCCTCGGGCACCTTATGGTCGATCTCCTGTGAGTCTAGATTTTCGAATCCGACGCAAAACTGACAGTTAATTGTAACGTTCAGAGCCTGTTAATGACGATGGAACACACAAATCGCGTCGCGATTCAATACATCGTCCTCCGGCCGACTTGTCTCCAAGGGTCTATTGCTGCCTCGGGCACCTTATGGTCGATCTCCTGTGAGTCTAGATTTTCGAATCCGACGCAAAACGTACAGTTAATTGTAAGGTTCAGAGCCTCTTAATGACAATGGAACACACAAATCGCGTCGCGATTCAATACATCGTCCTCCGGCCGACCTGTCTCCAAGGGTCTATTGCTGCCACGGGCACCTTTTGGTCGATCTCCTGTGAGTCTAGATTTTCGAATCCGACGCAAAACTGACAGTTAATTGTAACGTTCAGAGCCTGTTAATGACGATATAACACACAAATTGCGTCGCGATTCAATACATCGTCCTCCAGCCGACTTGTCTCCAAGGGTCTAGTGCTGCCTCGGACACATTATTGTCGTTCTCCTGTGAGTCTAGATTTTCGAATCCGACGCAAAACTGACAGTTAATTGTAAGGTTCAGAGCCTCTTAATGACAATGGAACACACAAATCGCGTCGCGATTCAATACATCGTCCTCCGGCCGACCTGTCTCCAAGGGTCTATTGCTGCCTCGGGCACCTTATGGTCGATCTCCTGTGAGTCTAGATTTTCGAATCCGACGCAAAAATGACAGTTAATTGTAACGTTCAGAGCCTGTTAATGACGATGGAACACACAAATCACGTCGCGATTCAATACATCATCCTCCAGCCGACTTGTCTCCAAGGGTCTAGTGCTGCCTCGGGCACATTATTGTCGTTCTCCTGTGAGTCTAGATTTTCGAAAACGACGCAAAACTGACAGTTAATTGTAAGGTTCAGAGCCTCTTAATGACAATGGAACACACAAATCGCGTCACGATTCAATACATCGTCCTCCGGCCGACCTGTCTCCAAGGGTCTATTGCTGCCTCGGGCACCTTATGGTCGATCTCCTGTGAGTCTAGATTTTCGAATCCGACGCAAAACGTACAGTTAATTGTAAGGTTCGGATCCTCTTAATGACAATGGAACACACAAATCGCGTCGCGATTCAATACATCGTCCTCCGGCCGACCTGTCTCCAAGGGTCTATTGCTGCCACTGGCAACTTATGGTCGATCTCCTGTGAGTCTAGATTTTCGAATCCGACGCAAAACTGACAGTTAATTGTAACGTTCAGAGCCTGTTAATGACGATGGAACACACAAATTGCGTCGCGATTCAATACATCGTCCTCCAGCCGACTTGTCTCCAAGGGTCTAGTGCTGCCTCGGACACATTATTGTCGTTCTCCTGTGAGTCTAGATTTTCGAATCCGACGCAAAACTGACAGTTAATTGTAAGGTTCAGAGCCTCTTAATGACAATGGAACACACAAATCGCGTCGTGATTCAATACATCGTCCTCCGGCCGACCTGTCTCCAAGGGTCTATTGCTGCCTCGGGCACCTTATGGTCGATCTCCTGTGAGTCTAGATTTTCGAATCCGACGCAAAAGTGACAGTTAATTGTAACGTTCAGAGCCTGTTAATGACGATGGAACACACAAATCACGTCGCGATTCAATACATCATCCTCCAGCCGACTTGTCTCCAAGGGTCTAGTGCTGCCTCGGGCACCTTATGGTCGTTCTCCTGTGAGTCTAGATTTTCGAATCCGACGCAAAACTGACAGTTAATTGTAAGGTTCAGAGCCTCTTAATGACAATGGAACACACAAATCGCGTCGCGATTCAATACATCGTCCTCCGGCCGACCTGTCTCCAAGGGTCTATTGCTGCCACGGGCACCTTATGGTCGATCTCCTGTGAGTCTAGATTTTCGAATCCGACGCAAAACTGACAGTTAATTGTAACGTTCAGAGCCTGTTAATGACGATGGAACACACAAATTACGTCGCGATTCAATACATCGTCCTCCAGCCGACTTGTCACCAAGGGTCTATTGCTGCCTCGGACACCTTATGGTCGTTCTCCTGTGAGTCTAGATTTTCGAATGCGACGCAAAACTGACAGTTAATTGTAAGGTTCAGAGCCTCTTAATTACAATGGAACACACAAATCGCGTCGCGATTCAAAACATCGTCCTCCGGCCGACCTGTCTCCAAGGGTCTATTGCTGCCTCGGGCTCCTTATGGTCGATCTCCTGTGAGTCTAGATTTTCGAATCCAACGCAAAACTGACTGTTAATTGTAACGTTCAGAGCCTGTTAATGACGATGGAACACACAAATTGCGTCGCGATTCAATACGCCGTCCTCCAGCCGACTTGTCTCCAAGGGTCTATTGCTGCCTCGGACACCTTATGGTCGTTCTCCTGTGAGTCTAGATTTTCGAATGCGACGCAAAACTGACAGTTAATTGTAAGGTTCAGAGCCTGTTAATGACAATGGAACACACAAATCGCGTCGCGATTCAATACATCGTCCTCCGGCCGACTTGTCTCCAAGGGTCTATTGCTGCCTCGGGCACCTTATGGTCGATCTCCTGTGAGTCTAGATTTTCGAATCCGACGCAAAACTGACAGTTAATTGTAACGTTCAGAGCCTGTTAATGACGATGGAACACACAAATCGCGTCGCGATTCAATACATCGTCCTCCGGCCGACTTGTCTCCAAGGGTCTATTGCTGCCTCGGGCACCTTATGGTCGATCTCCTGTGAGTCTAGATTTTCGAATCCGACGCAAAACGTACAGTTAATTGTAAGGTTCAGAGCCTCTTAATGACAATGGAACACACAAATCGCGTCGCGATTCAATACATCGTCCTCCGGCCGACCTGTCTCCAAGGGTCTATTGCTGCCACGGGCACCTTTTGGTCGATCTCCTGTGAGTCTAGATTTTCGAATCCGACGCAAAACTGACAGTTAATTGTAACGTTCAGAGCCTGTTAATGACGATATAACACACAAATTGCGTCGCGATTCAATACATCGTCCTCCAGCCGACTTGTCTCCAAGGGTGTAGTGCTGCCTCGGACACATTATTGTCGTTCTCCTGTGAGTCTAGATTTTCGAATCCGACGCAAAACTGACAGTTAATTGTAAGGTTCAGAGCCTCTTAATGACAATGGAACACACAAATCGCGTCGCGATTCAATACATCGTCCTCCGGCCGACCTGTCTCCAAGGGTCTATTGCTGCCTCGGGCACCTTATGGTCGATCTCCTGTGAGTCTAGATTTTCGAATCCGACGCAAAAATGACAGTTAACTGTAACGTTCAGAGCCTGTTAATGACGATGGAACACACAAATCACGTCGCGATTCAATACATCATCCTCCAGCCGACTTGTCTCCAAGGGTCTAGTGCTGCCTCGGGCACATTATTGTCGTTCTCCTGTGAGTCTAGATTTTCGAAAACGACGCAAAACTGACAGTTAATTGTAAGGTTCAGAGCCTCTTAATGACAATGGAACACACAAATCGCGTCACGATTCAATACATCGTCCTCCGGCCGACCTGTCTCCAAGGGTCTATTGCTGCCTCGGGCACCTTATGGTCGATCTCCTGTGAGTCTAGATTTTCGAATCCGACGCAAAAATGACAGTTAATTGTAACGTTCAGAGCCTGTTAATGACGATGGAACACACAAATCACGTCGCGATTCAATACATCATCCTCCAGCCGACTTGTCTCCAAGGGTCTAGTGCTGCCTCGGGCACCTTATGATCGTTCTCCTGTGAGTCTAGATTTTCGAATCCGACGCAAAACTGACAGGTAATTGTAACATTCAGAGCCTGTTAATGACGATGTAACACACAAATTGCGTCGCGATTCAATACATCGTCCTCCAGCCGACTTGTCACCAAGGGTCTATTGCTGCCTCGGACACCTTATGGTCGTTCTCCTGTGAGTCTAGATTTTCGAATGCGACGGAAAACTGACAGTTAATTGTAAGGTTCAGAGCCTCTTAATTACAATGGAACACACAAATCGCGTCGCGATTCAAAACATCGTCCTCCGGCCGACCTGTCTCCAAGGGTCTATTGCTGCCTCGGGCTCCTTATGGTCGATCTCCTGTGAGTCTAGATTTTCGAATCCAACGCAAAACTGACTGTTAATTGTAACGTTCAGAGCCTGTTAATGACGATGGAACACACAAATTGCGTCGCGATTCAATACGCCGTCCTCCAGCCGACTTGTCTCCAAGGGTCTATTGCTGCCTCGGACACCTTATGGTCGTTCTCCTGTGAGTCTAGATTTTCGAATGCGACGCAAAACTGACAGTTAATTGTAAGGTTCAGAGCCTCTTAATGACAATGGATCACACAAATCGCGTCGCGATTCAATACATCGTCCTCCGGCCGACTTGTCTCCAAGGGTCTAATGCTGCCTCGGGCACCTTATGGTCGATCTCCTGTGAGTCTAGATTTTCGAATCCGACGCAAAACTGACAGTTAATTGTAACGTTCAGAGCCTGTTAATGACGATGGAACACACAAATCGCGTCGCGATTCAATACATCGTCCTCCGGCCGACTTGTCTCCAAGGGTCTATTGCTGCCTCGGGCACCTTATGGTCGATCTCCTGTGAGTCTAGATTTTCGAATCCGACGCAAAACGTACAGTTAATTGTAAGGTTCAGAGCCTCTTAATGACAATGGAACACACAAATCGCGTCGCGATTTAATACATCGTCCTCCGGCCGACCTGTCTCCAAGGGTCTATTGCTGCCACGGGCACCTTTTGGTCGATCTCCTGTGAGTCTAGATTTTCGAATCCGACGCAAAACTGACAGTTAATTGTAACGTTCAGAGCCTGTTAATGACGATGGAACACACAAATTGCGTCGCGATTCAATACATCGTCCTCCAGCCGACTTGTCTCCAAGGGTCTAGTGCTGCCTCGGACACATTATTGTCGTTCTCCTGTGAGTCTAGATTTTCGAATCCGACGCAAAACTGACAGTTAATTGTAAGGTTCAGAGCCTCTTAATGACAATGGAACACACAAATCGCGTCGCGATTCAATACATCGTCCTCCGGCCGACCTGTCTCCAAGGGTCTATTGCTGCCTCGGGCACCTTATGGTCGATCTCCTGTGAGTCTAGATTTTCGAATCCGACGCAAAAATGACAGTTAATTGTAACGTTCAGAGCCTGTTAATGACGATGGAACACACAAATCACGTCGCGATTCAATACATCATCCTCCAGCCGACTTGTCTCCAAGGGTCTAGTGCTGCCTCGGGCACATTATTGTCGTTCTCCTGTGAGTCTAGATTTTCGAAAACGACGCAAAACTGACAGTTAATTGTAAGGTTCAGAGCCTCTTAATGACAATGGAACACACAAATCGCGTCACGATTCAATACATCGTCCTCCGGCCGACCTGTCTCCAAGGGTCTATTGCTGCCTCGGGCACCTTATGGTCGATCTCCTGTGAGTCTAGATTTTCGAATCCGACGCAAAAATGACAGTTAATTGTAACGTTCAGAGCCTGTTAATGACGATGGAACACACAAATCACGTCGCGATTCAATACATCATCCTCCAGCCGACTTGTCTCCAAGGGTCTAGTGCTGCCTCGGGCACCTTATGGTCGTTCTCCTGTGAGTCTAGATTTTCGAATCCGACGCAAAACTGACAGTTAATTGTAACGTTCAGAGCCTGTTAATGACGATGTAACACACAAATTGCGTCGCGATTCAATACATCGTCCTCCAGCCGACTTATCTCCAAGGGTGTAGTGCTGCCTCGGACACCTTATGTTCGTTCTCCTGTGAGTCTAGATTTTCGAATCCGACGCAAAACTGACAGTTAATTGTAAGGTTCAGAGCCTCTTAATGACAATGGAACACACAAATCGCGTCGCGATTCAATACATCGTCCTCCGGCCGACCTGTCTCCAAGGGTCTATTGCTGCCTCGGGCACCTTATGGTCGATCTCCTGTGAGTCTAGATTTTCGAATCCGACGCAAAAATGACAGTTAATTGTAACGTTCAGAGCCTGTTAATGACGATGGAACACACAAATCACGTCGCGATTCAATACATCATCCTCCAGCCGACTTGTCTCCAAGGGTCTAGTGCTGCCTCGGGCACATTATTGTCGTTCTCCTGTGAGTCTAGATTTTCGAAAACGACGCAAAACTGACAGTTAATTGTAAGGTTCAGAGCCTCTTAATGACAATGGAACACACAAATCGCGTCGCGATTCAATACATCGTCCTCCGGCCGACCTGTCTCCAAGGGTCTATTGCTGCCTCGGGCACCTTATGGTCGATCTCCTGTGAGTCTAGATTTTCGAATCCGACGCAAAAATGACAGTTAATTGTAACGTTCAGAGCCTGTTAATGACGATGGAACACACAAATCACGTCGCGATTCAATACATCATCCTCCAGCCGACTTGTCTCCAAGGGTCTAGTGCTGCCTCGGGCACCTTATGGTCGTTCTCCTGTGAGTCTAGATTTTCGAATCCGACGCAAAACTGACAGTTAATTGTAACGTTCAGAGCCTGTTAATGACGATGTAACACACAAATTGCGTCGCGATTCAATACATCGTCCTCCAGCCGACTTATCTCCAAGGGTGTAGTGCTGCCTCGGACACCTTATGTTCGTTCTCCTGTGAGTCTAGATTTTCGAATCCGACGCAAAACTGACAGTTAATTGTAAGGTTCAGAGCCTCTTAATGACAATGGAACACACAAATCGCGTCGCGATTCAATACATCGTCCTCCGGCCGACCTGTCTCCAAGGGTCTATTGCTGCCTCGGGCACCTTATGGTCGATATCCTGAGAGTCTAGATTTTCGAATCCGACGCAAAACTGACAGTTAATTGTAACGTTCAGAGCCTGTTAATGACGATGGAACACACAAATCGCGTCGCGATTCAATACATCGTCCTCCGGCCGACCTGTCTCCAAGGGTCTATTACTGCCTCGGTCA
Source organism: Schistocerca nitens (assembly GCF_023898315.1). Taxonomy (NCBI): domain Eukaryota; kingdom Metazoa; phylum Arthropoda; class Insecta; order Orthoptera; family Acrididae; genus Schistocerca; species Schistocerca nitens. Next base: position 759,950,423 of record NC_064619.1, read on the forward strand.
CCTTATGGTTGATCTCCTGTGAGTCTAGATTTTCGAATCCGACGCAAAACGTACAGTTAATTGTAAGGTTCAGAGCTTCTTAATGACAATGGAACACACAAATCGCGTCGCGATTCAATACATTGTCCTCCGGCCGACCTGTCTCCAAGGGTCTATTGCTGCCACGGGCACCTTTTGGTCGATCTCCTGTGAGTCTAGATTTTCGAATCCGACGCAAAACTGACAGTTAATTGTAACCTTCAGAGCCTGTTAATGACGATGGAACACACAAATTGCGTCGCGATTCAATACATCGTCCTCCAGCCGACTTGTCTCCAAGGGTCTAGTGCTGCCTCGGACACATTATTGTCGTTCTCCTGTGAGTCTAGATTTTCGAATCCGACGCAAAACTGAGAGTTAATTGTAAGGTTCAGAGCCTCTTAATGACAATGGAACACACAAATCGCGTCGCGATTCAATACATCGTCCTCCGGCCGACCTGTCTCCAAGGGTCTATTGCTGCCTCGGGCACCTTATGGTCGATCTCCTGTGAGTCTAGATTTTCGAATCCGACGCAAAAATGACAGTTAATTGTAACGTTCAGAGCCTGTTAATGACGATGGAACACACAAATCACGTCGCTATTCAATACATCATCCTCCAGCCGACTTGTCTCCAAGGGTCTAGTGCTGCCTCGGGCACATTATTGTCGTTCTCCTGTGAGTCTAGATTTTCGAAAACGACGCAAAACTGACAGTTAATTGTAAGGTTCAGAGCCTCTTAATGACAATGGAACACACAAATCGCGTCACGATTCAATACATCGTCCTCCGGCCGACCTGTCTCCAAGGGTCTATTGCTGCCTCGGGCACCTTATGGTCGATCTCCTGTGAGTCTAGATTTTCGAATCCGACGCAAAAATGACAGTTAATTGTAACGTTCAGAGCCTGTTAATGACGATGGAACACACAAATCACGTCGCGATTCAATACATCATCCTCCAGCCGACTTGTCTCCAAGGGTCTAGTGCTGCCTCGGGCACCTTATGGTCGTTCTCCTGTGAGTCTAGATTTTCGAATCCGACGCAAAACTGACAGTTAATTGTAACGTTCAGAGCCTGTTAATGACGATGTAACACACAAATTGCGTCGCGATTCAATACATCGTCCTCCAGCCGACTTATCTCCAAGGGTGTAGTGCTGCCTCGGACACCTTATGTTCGTTCTCCTGTGAGTCTAGATTTTCGAATACGACGCAAAACTGACAGTTAATTGTAAGGTTCAGAGCCTCTTAATGACAATGGAACACACAAATCGCGTCGCGATTCAATACATCGTCCTCCGGCCGACCTGTCTCCAAGGGTCTATTGCTGCCTCGGGCACCTTATGGTCGATCTCCTGTGAGTCTAGATTTTCGAATCCGACGCAAAAATGACAGTTAATTGTAACGTTCAGAGCCTGTTAATGACGATGGAACACACAAATCACGTCGCGATTCAATAAATCATCCTCCAGCCGACTTGTCTCCAAGGGTGTAGTGCTGCCTCGGGCACATTATTGTCGTTCTCCTGTGAGTCTAGATTTTCGAAAACGACGCAAAACTGACAGTTAATTGTAAGGTTCAGAGCCTCTTAATGACAATGGAACACACAAATCGCGTCGCGATTCAATACATCGTCCTCCGGCCGACCTGTCTCCAAGGGTCTATTGCTGCCTCGGGCACCTTATGGTCGTTCTCCTGTGAGTCTAGATTTTCGAATCCGACGCAAAAATGACAGTTAATTGTAACGTTCAGAGCCTGTTAATGACGATGTAACACACAAATTGCGTCGCGATTCAATCCATCGTCCTCCAGCCGACTTATCTCCAAGGGTGTAGTGCTGCCTCGGACACCTTATGTTCGTTCTCCTGTGAGTCTAGATTTTCGAATCCGACGCAAAACTGACAGTTAATTGTAAGGTTCAGAGCCTCTTAATGACAATGGAACACACAAATCGCGTCGCGATTCAATACATCGTCCTCCGGCCGACCTGTCTCCAAGGGTCTATTGCTGCCTCGGGCTCCTTATGGTCGATCTCCTGTGAGTCTAGATTTTCGAATCCAACGCAAAACTGACTGTTAATTGTAACGTTCAGAGCCTGTTAATGACGATGGAACACACAAATTGCGTCGCGATTCAATACGCCGTCCTCCAGCCGACTTGTCTCCAAGGGTCTATTGCTGCCTCGGACACCTTATGGTCGTTCTCCTGTGAGTCTAGATTTTCGAATGCGACGCAAAACTGACAGTTAATTGTAAGGTTCAGAGCCTCTTAATGACAATGGAACACACAAATCGCGTCGCGATTCAATACATCGTCCTCCGGCCGACTTGTCTCCAAGGGTCTATTGCTGCCTCGGGCACCTTATGGTCGATCTCCTGTGAGTCTAGATTTTCGAATCCGACGCAAAACTGACAGTTAATTGTAACGTTCAGAGCCTGTTAATGACGATGGAACACACAAATCGCGTCGCGTTTCATATACATCGTCCTCCGGCCGACTTGTCTCCAAGGGTCTATTGCTGCCTCGGGCACCTTATGGTCGATCTCCTGTGAGTCTAGATTTTCGAATCCGACGCAAAACGTACAGTTAATTGTAAGGTTCAGAGCCTCTTAATGACAATGGAACACACAAATCGCGTCGCGATTCAATACATCGTCCTCCGGCCGACCTGTCTCCAAGGGTCTATTGCTGCCTCGGGCACCTTATGGTCGATCTCCTGTGAGTCTAGATTTTCGAATCCGACGCAAAACTGACAGTTAATTGTAACGTTCAGAGCCTGTTAATGACGATGGAACACACAAATTGCGTCGCGATTCAATACATCGTCCTCCAGCCGACTTGTCTCCAAGGGTGTAGTGCTGCCTCGGACACCTTATGTTCGTTCTCCTGTGAGTCTAGATTTTCGAATCCGACGCAAAACTGACAGTTAATTGTAAGGTTCAGAGCCTCTTAATGACAATGGAACACACAAATCGCGTCGCGATTCAATACATCGTCCTCCGGCCGACCTGTCTCCAAGGGTCTATTGCTGCCTCGGGCACCTTATGGTCGATCTCCTGTGAGTCTAGATTTTCGAATCCGACGCAAAAATGACAGTTAATTGTAACGTTCAGAGCCTGTTAATGACGATGGAACACACAAATCACGTCGCGATTCAATACATCATCCTCCAGCCGACTTGTCTCCAAGGGTCTAGTGCTGCCTCGGGCACATTATTGTCGTTCTCCTGTGAGTCTAGATTTTCGAAAACGACGCAAAACTGACAGTTAATTGTAAGGTTCAGAGCCTCTTAATGACAATGGAACACACAAATCGCGTCGCGATTCAATACATCGTCCTCCGGCCGACCTGTCTCCAAGGGTCTATTGCTGCCTCGGGCACCTTATGGTCGATCTCCTGTGAGTCTAGATTTTCGAATCCGACGCAAAAATGACAGTTAATTGTAACGTTCAGAGCCTGTTAATGACGATGGAACACACAAATCACGTCGCGATTCAATACATCATCCTCCAGCCGACTTGTCTCCAAGGGTCTAGTGCTGCCTCGGGCACCTTATGGTCGTTCTCCTGTGAGTCTAGATTTTCGAATCCGACGCAAAACTGACAGTTAATTGTAACGTTCAGAGCCTGTTAATGACGATGTAACACACAAATTGCGTCGCGATTCAATACATCGTCCTCCAGCCGACTTATCTCCAAGGGTGTAGTGCTGCCTCGGACACCTTATGTTCGTTCTCCTGTGAGTCTAGATTTTCGAATCCGACGCAAAACTGACAGTTAATTGTAAGGTTCAGAGCCTCTTAATGACAATGGAACACACAAATCGCGTCGCGATTCAATACATCGTCCTCCGGCCGACCTGTCTCCAAGGGTCTATTGCTGCCTCGGGCACCTTATGGTCGATCTCCTGTGAGTCTAGATTTTCGAATCCGACGCAAAACTGACAGTTAATTGTAACGTTCAGAGCCTGTTAATGACAATGGAACACACAAATCGCGTCGCGATTCAATACATCGTCCTCCGGCCGACCTGTCTCCAAGGGTCTATTGCTGCCTCGGGCACCTTATGGTCGATCTCCTGTGAGTCTAGATTTTCGAATCCGACGCAAAAATGACAGTTAATTGTAACGTTCAGAGCCTGTTAATGACGATGGAACACACAAATCACGTCGCGATTCAATACATCATCCTCCAGCCGACTTGTCTCCAAGGGTCTAGTGCTGCCTCGGGCACATTATTGTCGTTCTCCTGTGAGTCTAGATTTTCGAAAACGACGCAAAACTGACAGTTAATTGTAAGGTTCAGAGCCTCTTAATGACAATGGAACACACAAATCGCGTCGCGATTCAATGCATCGTCCTCCGGCCGACCTGTCTCCAAGGGTCTATTGCTGCCTCGGGCACCTTATGGTCGATCTCCTGTGAGTCTAGATTTTCGAATCCGACGCAAAAATGACAGTTAATTGTAACGTTCAGAGCCTGTTAATGACGATGGAACACACAAATCACGTCGCGATTCAATACATCATCCTCCAGCCGACTTGTCTCCAAGGGTCTAGTGCTGCCTCAGGCACATTATTGTCGTTCTCCTGTGAGTCTAGATTTTCGAAAACGACGCAAAACTGACAGTTAATTGTAAGGTTCAGAGCCTCTTAATGACAATGGAACACACAAATCGCGTCGCGATTCAATACATCGTCCTCCGGCCGACCTGTCTCCAAGGGTCTATTGCTGCCTCGGGCACCTTATGGTCGTTCTCCTGTGAGTCTAGATTTTCGAATCCGACGCAAAAATGACAGTTAATTGTAACGTTCAGAGCCTGTTAATGACGATGTAACACACAAATTGCGTCGCGATTCAATACATCGTCCTCCAGCCGACTTATCTCCAAGGGTGTAGTGCTGCCTCGGACACCTTATGTTCGTTCTCCTGTGAGTCTAGATTTTCGAATCCGACGCAAAACTGACAGTTAATTGTAAGGTTCAGAGCCTCTTAATGACAATGGAACACACAAATCGCGTCGCGATTCAATACATCGTCCTCCGGCCGACCTGTCTCCAAGGGTCTATTGCTGCCACGGGCATCTTATGGTCGATCTCCTGTGAGTCTAGATTTTCGAATCCGACGCAAAACTGACAGTTAATTGTAACGTTCAGAGCCTGTTAATGACGATGGAACACACAAATTACGTCGCGATTCAATACATCGTCCTCCAGCCGACTTGTCACCAAGGGTCTATTGCTGCCTCGGACACCTTATGGTCGTTCTCCTGTGAGTCTAGATTTTCGAATGCGACGCAAAACTGACAGTTAATTGTAAGGTTCAGAGCCTCTTAATGACAATGGAACACACAAATCGCGTCGCGATTCAAAACATCGTCCTCCGGCCGACCTGTCTCCAAGGGTCTATTGCTGCCTCGGGCTCCTTATGGTCGATCTCCTGTGAGTCTAGATTTTCGAATCCAACGCAAAACTGACTGTTAATTGTAACGTTCAGAGCCTGTTAATGACGATGGAACACACAAATTGCGTCGCGATTCAATACGCCGTCCTCCAGCCGACTTGTCTCCAAGGGTCTATTGCTGCCTCGGACACCTTATGGTCGTTCTCCTGTGAGTCTAGATTTTCGAATGCGACGCAAAACTGACAGTTAATTGTAAGGTTCAGAGCCTCTTAATGACAATGGAACACACAAATCGCGTCGCGATTCAATACATCGTCCTCCGGCCGACTTGTCTCCAAGGGTCTATTGCTGCCTCGGGCACCTTATGGTCGATCTCCTGTGAGTCTAGATTTTCGAATCCGACGCAAAACTGACAGTTAATTGTAACGTTCAGAGCCTGTTAATGACGATGGAACACACAAATCGCGTCGCGATTCAATACATCGTCCTCCGGCCGACTTGTCTCCAAGGGTCTATTGCTGCCTCGGGCACCTTATGGTCGATCTCCTGTGAGTCTAGATTTTCGAATCCGACTCAAAACGTACAGTTAATTGTAAGGTTCAGAGCCTCTTAATGACAATGGAACACACAAATCGCGTCGCGATTCAATACATCGTCCTCCGGCCGACCTGTCTCCAAGGGTCTATTGCTGCCACGGGCACCTTTTGGTCGATCTCCTGTGAGTCTAGATTTTCGAATCCGACGCAAAACTGACAGTTAATAGTAACGTTCAGAGCCTGTTAATGACGATGGAACACACAAATTGCGTCGCGATTCAATACATCGTCCTCCAGCCGACTTGTCTCCAAGGGTCTAGTGCTGCCTCGGACACATTATTGTCGTTCTCCTGTGAGTCTAGATTTTCGAATCCGACGCAAAACTGACAGTTAATTGTAAGGTTCAGAGCCTCTTAATGACAATGGAACACACAAATCGCGTCGCGATTCAATACATCGTCCTCCGGCCGACCTGTCTCCAAGGGTCTATTGCTGCCTCGGGCACCTTATGGTCGATCTCCTGTGAGTCTAGATTTTCGAATCCGACGCAAAAATGACAGTTAATTGTAACGTTCAGAGCCTGTTAATGACGATGGAACACACAAATCACGTCGCGATTCAATACATCATCCTCCAGCCGACTTGTCTCCAAGGGTCTAGTGCTGCCTCGGGCACATTATTGTCGTTCTCCTGTGAGTCTAGATTTTCGAAAACGACGCAAAACTGACAGTTAATTGTAAGGTTCAGAGCCTCTTAATGACAATGGAACACACAAATCGCGTCGCGATTCAATACATCGTCCTCCGGCCGACCTGTCTCCAAGGGTCTATTGCTGCCTCGGGCACCTTATGGTCGATCTCCTGTGAGTCTAGATTTTCGAATCCGACGCAAAAATGACAGTTAATTGTAACGTTCAGAGCCTGTTAATGACGATGGAACACACAAATCACGTCGCGATTCAATACATCATCCTCCAGCCGACTTGTCTCCAAGGGTCTAGTGCTGCCTCGGGCACCTTATGGTCGATCTCCTGTGAGTCTAGATTTTCGAATCCGACGCAAAACTGACGGTTAATTGTAACGTTCAGAGCCTGTTAATGACGATGTAACACACAAATTGTGTCGCGATTCAATACATCGTCCTCCAGCCGACTTATCTCCAAGGGTGTAGTGCTGCCTCGGACACCTTATGTTCGTTCTCCTGTGAGTCTAGATTTTCGAATCCGACGCAAAACTGACAGTTAATTGTAAGGTTCAGAGCCTCTTAATGACAATGGAACACACAAATCGCGTCGCGATTCAATACATCGTCCTCCGGCCGACCTGTCTCCAAGGGTCTATTGCTGCCTCGGGCACCTTATGGTCGATCTCCTGTGAGTCTAGATTTTCGAATCCGACGCAAAACTGACAGTTAATTGTAACGTTCAGAGCCTGTTAATGACGATGGAACACACAAATCGCGTCGCGATTCAATACATCGTCCTCCGGCCGACCTGTCTCCAAGGGTCTATTACTGCCTCGGTCACCTTATGGTTGATCTCCTGTGAGTCTAGATTTTCGAATCCGACGCAAAACGTACAGTTAATTGTAAGGTTCAGAGCTTCTTAATGACAATGGAACACACAAATCGCGTCGCGATTCAATACATCGTCCTCCGGCCGACCTGTCTCCAAGGGTCTATTGCTGCCACGGGCACCTTATGGTCGATCTCCTGTGAGTCTAGATTTTCGAATCCGACGCAAAACTGACAGTTAATTGTAACGTTCAGAGCCGGTTAATGACGATGGAACACACAAATTGCGTCGCGATTCAATACATCGTCCTCCAGCCGACTTGTCTCCAAGGGTCTAGTGCTGCCTCGGACACATTATTGTCGTTCTCCTGTGAGTCTAGATTTTCGAATCCGACGCAAAACTGACAGTTAATTGTAAGGTTCAGAGCCTCTTAATGACAATGGAACACACAAATCGCGTCGCGATTCAATACATCGTCCTCCGGCCGACCTGTCTCCAAGGGTCTATTGCTGCCTCGGGCACCTTATGGTCGATCTCCTGTGAGTCTAGATTTTCGAATCCGACGCAAAAATGACAGTTAATTGTAACGTTCAGAGCCTGTTAATGACGATGGAACACACAAATCACGTCGCGACTCAATACATCATCCTCCAGCCGACTTTTCTCCAAGGGTCTAGTGCTGCCTCGGGCACCTTATGGTCGTTCTCCTGTGAGTCTAGATTTTCGAATCCGACGCAAAACTGACAGTTAATTGTAACGTTCAGAGCCTGTTAATGACGATGTAACACACAAATTGCGTCGCGATTCAATACATCGTCCTCCAGCCGACTTATCTCCAAGGGTGTAGTGCTGCCTCGGACACCTTATGTTCGTTCTCCTGTGAGTCTAGATTTTCGAATCCGACGCAAGACTGACAGTTAATTGTAAGGTTCAGAGCCTCTTAATGACAATGGAACACACAAATCGCGTCGCGATTCAATACATCGTCCTCCGGCCGACCTGTCTCCAAGGGTCTATTGCTGCCTCGGGCACCTTATGGTCGATCTCCTGTGAGTCTAGATTTTCGAATCCGACGCAAAAATGACAGTTAATTGTAACGTTCAGAGCCTGTTAATGACGATGGAACACACAAATCACGTCGCGATTCAATACATCATCCTCCAGCCGACTTGTCTCCAAGGGTCTAGTGCTGCCTCGGGCACATTATTGTCGTTCTCCTGTGAGTCTAGATTTTCGAAAACGACGCAAAACTGACAGTTAATTGTAAGGTTCAGAGCCTCTTAATGACAATGGAACACACAAATCGCTTCGCGATTCAATACATCGTCCTCCGGCCGACCTGTCTCCAAGGGTCTATTGCTGCCTCGGGCACCTTATGGTCGATCTCCTGTGAGTCTAGATTTTCGAATCCGACGCAAAAATGACAGTTAATTGTAACGTTCAGAGCCTGTTAATGACGATGGAACACACAAATCACGTCGCGATTCAATACATCATCCTCCAGCCGACTTGTCTCCAAGGGTCTAGTGCTGCCTCGGGCACCTTATGGTCGTTCTCCTGTGAGTCTAGATTTTCGAATCCGACGCAAAACTGACAGTTAATTCTAACGTTCAGAGCCTGTTAATGACGATGTAACACACAAATTGCGTCGCGATTCAATACATCGTCCTCCAGCCGACTTATCTCCAAGGGTGTAGTGCTGCCTCGGACACCTTATGTTCGTTCTCCTGTGAGTCTAGATTTTCGAATCCGACGCAAAACTGACAGTTAATTGTAAGGTTCAGAGCCTCTTAATGACAATGGAACACACAAATTGCGTCGCGATTCAATACGTCGTCCTCCAGCCGACTTGTCTCCAAGGGTCTATTGCTGCCTCGGACACCTTATGGTCGTTCTCCTGTGAGTCTAAATTTTCGAATGCGACGCAAAACCGATAATTAATTGTAAGGTTCAGAGCCTCTTAATGACAATGGAACACACAAATCGCGTCGCGATTCAATACATCGTCCTCCGGCCGACCTGTCTCCAAGGGTCTATTGCTGCCTCGGGCACCTTATGGTCGATCTCCTGTGAGTCTAGATTTTCGAATCCGACGCAAAACTGACAGTTAATTGTAACGTTCAGAGCCTGTTAATGACAATGGGACACACAAATCGCGTCGCGATTCAAGACATCGTCCTCCGGCCGACCTGTCTCCAAGGGTCTATTGCTGCCTCGGGCTCCTTATGGTCGATCTCCTGTGAGTCTAGATTTTCGAATCCGAAGCAAAACTGACTGTTAATTGTAACGTTCAGAGCCTGTTAATGACGATGGAACACACAAATTGCGTCGCGATTCAATACGCCGTCCTCCAGCCGACTTGTCTCCAAGGGTCTATTACTGCCTCGGACACCTTATGGTCGTTCTCCTGTGAGTCTAGATTTTCGAATGCGACGCAAAACTGACAGTTAATTGTAAGGTTCAGAGCCTCTTAATGACAATGGAACACACAAATCGCGTCGCGATTCAATACATCGTCCTCCGGCCGACCTGTCTCCTAGGGTCTATTGCTGCCTCGGGCACCTTATGGTCGATCTCCTGTGAGTCTAGATTTTCGAATCCGACGCAAAACTGACAGTTAATTGTAACGTTCAGAGCCTGTTAATGACGATGGAACACACAAATCACGTCGCGATTCAATACATCGTCCTCCGGCCGACCTGTCTCCAAGGGTCTATTACTGCCTCGGGCACCTTATGGTCGATCTCCTGTGAGTCTAGATTTTCGAATCCGACGCAAAACGTACAGTTAATTGTAAGGTTCAGAGCCTCTTAATGACAATGGAACACACAAATCGCGTCGCGATTCAATACATCGTCCTCCGGCCGACCTGTCTCCAAGGGTCTATTGCTGCCTCGGGCACCTTATGGTCGATCTCCTGTGAGTCTAGATTTTCGAATCCGACGCAAAACTGACAGTTAATTGTAACGTTCAGAGCCGGTTAATGACGATGGAACACACAAATTGCGTCGCGATTCAATACATCGTCCTCCGGCCGACCTGTCTCCAAGGGTCTAGTGCTGCCTCGGACACCTTATGGTCGTTCTCCTGTGAGTCTAGATTTTCGAATCCGACGCAAAACTGACAGATAATTGTAACGTTCACAGCCAATTAATGACAATGGAACACACAAATCGCGTCGCGATTCAATACATCGTCCTCCGGCCGACCGGTCTCCAAGGGTCTATTGCTGCCTCGGGCACCTTATGGTCGATCTCCTGTGAGTCTAGATTTTCGAATCCGACGCAAAAATGACAGTTAATTGTAACGTTCAGAGCCTGTTAATGACGATGGAACACACAAATCACGTCGCGATTCAATACATCATCCTCCTGCCGACTTGTCTCCAAGGGTCTAGTGCTGCCTCGGACACATTATTGTCGTTCTCCTGTGAGTCTAGATTTTCGAATCCGACGCAAAACTGACAGTTAATTGTAACGTTCAGAGCCTGTTAATGACGATGTAACACACAAATTGCGTCGCGATTCAATACATCGTCCTCCAGCCGACTTATCTCCAAGGGTGTAGTGCTGCCTCGGACACCTTATGTTCGTTCTCCTGTGAGTCTAGATTTTCGAATCCGACGCAAAACTGACAGTTAATTGTAACGTTCAGAGCCTGTTAATGACGATGGAATACACAAATCGCGTCGCGATTCAATACATCGTCCTCCAACCGACTTGTCTCCAAGGGTCTAGTGCTGCCTCGGGCACCTTATGGTCGTTCTCCTGTGAGTCTAGATTTTCGAATCCGACGCAAAACTGACAGTTAATTGTAAGGTTCAGAGCCCGTTAATGACGATGGAACACACAAATTGCGTCGCGATTCAATACATCGTCCTCCGGCCGACCTGTCTCCAAGGGTCTATTGCTGCCTCGGGCACCTTATGGTCGATCTACTGTGAGTCTAGATTTTCGAATCCGACGCAAAACTTACAGTTAATTGTAAGTTTCAGAATCTCTTATTGACAATGGAACACACAAATCGCGTCGCGATACCATACGTCGTCCTCCGGCCGACCTGTCTCCAAGGGTCTATTGCTGCCTCGGGCACCTTATGGTCGACCTCCTGTGAGTCTAGATTTCCGAATCCGACGCAAAAATGACAGTTAATTGTAACGTACAGAGCCTGTTAATGACGATGGAACACACAAATCACGTCGCGATTCAATACATCATCCTCCAGCCGACTTGTCTCCAAGGGTCTAGTGCTGCCTCGGGCACATTATTGTCGTTCTCCTGTTAGTCTAGATTTTCGAATCCGACGCAAAACTGACAGTTAATTGTAACGTTCAGAGCCTGTTAATGACGATGGAACACACAAATTGCGTCGCGATTCAATACATCGTCCTCCAGCCGACTTATCTCCAAGGGTGTAGTGCTGCCTCGGACACCTTATGTTCGTTCTCCTGTGAGTCTAGATTTTCGAATCCGACGCAAAACTGACAGTTAATTGTAACGTTCAGCGCCTGTTAATGACGATGGAATACACAAATCGCGTCGCGATTCAATACATCGTCCTCCAGCCGACTTGTCTCCGAGGGTCTAGTCCTGCCTCGGGCACCTTATGGTCGTTCTCTGTGAGTCTGTATTTTCGAATTCGACGCAAAACTGACAGTTAATTGTTAGGTTCAGAGCCTCTTAAAGCAATGGAACACACAAATTGCGTCGCGATTCAATACATCGTCCTCCGGCCGACCTGTCTCCAAGGGTCTATTGCTGCCTCGGGCACCTTATGGTCGATCTCCTGTGAGTCTAGATTTTCGAATCGGGCGCAAAAATGACAGTTAATTGTAAGGTTCAGAGCCTGTTAATGACGATGGAACACACAAATCACGTCGCGATTCAATACATCATCCTCCAGCCGACTTGTCTCCAAGGGTCTAGTGCTGCCTCGGGCACCTTATGGTCGTTCTCCTGTGAGTCTAGATTTTCGAATCCGACGCAAAACTGACAGTTAATTTTAAGGTTCAGAGCCTGTTAATGAAGATGGAACACACAAATTGCGTCGCGATTCAATACATCGTCCTCCGGCCGACCTGTCTCCAAGGGTCTATTGCTGCCTCGGTCACCTTATGGTCGATCTCCTGTGAGTCTAGATTTTCGAATCCGACGCAAAACTGACAGTTAATTGTAAGGTTCAGAGCCAGTTAATGACGATGGAACACACAAATTGCGTCGCGATTCAATACATCGTCCTCCGGCCGACCCGTCTCCAAGGGTCTATTGCTGCCTCGGTCACCTTATGGTCGTTCTCCTGTGAGTCTAGATTTTCGAATCCGACGCAAAACTGACAGTTAATTGTAAGGCTCAGAGCCTGTTAATGACGATGGAACACACAAATCGCGTCGCGATTCAATACATCGTCCTCCGGCCGACCTGTCTCCAAGGGTCTATTGCTGCCTCGGGCAACTTATGGTCGATCTCCTGTGAGTCTAGATTTTCGAATCCGACGCAAAAATGACAGTTAATTGTAACGTTCAGAGCCTGTTAATGACGATGGAACACACAAATCACGTCGCGATTCAATACATCATCCTCCTGCCGACTTGTCTCCAAGGGTCTAGTGCTGCCTCGGGCACCTTATGGTCGTTCTCCTGTGAGTCTAGATTTTCGAATCCGACGCAAAACTGACAGTTAATTGTAACGTTCAGAGCCTGTTAATGACGATGTAACACACAAATTGCGTCGCGATTCAATACATCGTCCTCCAGCCGACTTATCTCCAAGGGTGTAGTGCTGCCTCGGACACCTTATGTTCGTTCTCCTGTGAGTCTAGATTTTCGAATCCGACGCAAAAATGACAGTTAGTTGTAAGGTTCAGAGCCTCTTAATGACAATGGAACACACAAATCGCGTCGCGATTCAATACATCGTCCTCCGGCCGACCTGTCTCCAAGGGTCTATTGCTGCCACGGGCACCTTATGGTCGATCTCCTGTGAGTCTAGATTTTCGAATCCGACGCAAAACTGACAGTTAATTGTAACGTTCAGAGCCTGTTAATGACGATGGAACACACAAATTGCGTCGCGATTCAATACATCGTCCTCCAGCCGACTTATCTCCAAGGGTGTAGTGCTGCCTCGGACACCTTATGTTCGTTCTCCTGTGAGTCTAGATTTTCGAATCCGACGCAAAACTGACAGTTAATTGTAACGTTCAGAACCTGTTAATGACGATGGAATACACAAATCGCGTCGCGATTCAATACATCGTCCTCCAACCGACTTGTCTCCAAGGGTCTAGTGCTGCCTCGGGCACCTTATGGTCGTTCTCCTGTGAGTCTAGATTTTCGAATCCGACGCAAAACTGACAGTTAATTGTAAGGTTCAGAGCCCGTTAATGACGATGGAACACACAAATTGCGTCGCGATTCAATACATCGTCCTCCGGCCGACCTGTCTCCAAGGGTCTATTGCTGCCTCGGGCACCTTATGGTCGATCTACTGTGAGTCTAGATTTTCGAATCCGACGCAAAACTTACAGTTAATTGTAAGTTTCAGAGTCTCTTATTGACAATGGAACACACAAATCGCGTCGCGATACCATACGTCGTCCTCCGGCCGACCTGTCTCCAAGGGTCTATTGCTGCCTCGGGCACCTTATGGTCGACCTCCTGTGAGTCTAGATTTCGGAATCCGACGCAAAAATGACAGTTAATTGTAACGTACAGAGCCTGTTAATGACGATGGAACACACAAATCACGTCGCGATTCAATACATCATCCTCCAGCCGACTTGTCTCCAAGGGTCTAGTGCTGCCTCGGGCACATTATTGTCGTTCTCCTGTTAGTCTAGATTTTCGAAACCGACGCAAAACTGACAGTTAATTGTAACGTTCAGAGCCTGTTAATGACGATGGAACACACAAATTGCGTCGCGATTCAATACATCGTCCTCCAGCCGACTTATCTCCAAGGGTGTAGTGCTGCCTCGGACACCTTATGTTCGTTCTCCTGTGAGTCTAGATTTTCGAATCCGACGCAAAACTGACAGTTAATTGTAACGTTCAGCGCCTGTTAATGACGATGGAATACACAAATCGCGTCGCGATTCAATACATCGTCCTCCAGCCGACTTGTCTCCGAGGGTCTAGTCCTGCCTCGGGCACCTTATGGTCGTTCTTCTGTGAGTCTGTATTTTCGAATTCGACGCAAAACTGACAGTTAATTGTTAGGTTCAGAGCCTCTTAAAGCAATGGAACACACAAATTGCGTCGCGATTCAATACATCGTCCTCCGGCCGACCTGTCTCCAAGGGTCTATTGCTGCCTCGGGCACCTTATGGTCGATCTCCTGTGAGTCTAGATTTTCGAATCCGACGCAAAACTGACAGTTAATTTTAAGGTTCAGAGCCTGTTAATGAAGATGGAACACACAAATTGAGTCGCGATTCAATACATCGTCCTCCGGCCGACCTGTCTCCAAGGGTCTATTGCTGCCTCGGTCACCTTATGGTCGATCTCCTGTGAGTCTAGATTTTCGAATCCGACGCAAAACTGACAGTTAATTGTAACGTTCAGAGCCAGTTAATGACGATGGAACACACAAATTGCGTCGCGATTCAATACATCGTCCTCCGGCCGACCCGTCTCCAAGGGTCTATTGCTGCCTCGGTCACCTTATGGTCGTTCTCCTGTGAGTCTAGATTTTCGAATCCGACGCAAAACTGACAGTTAATTGTAAGGTTCAGAGCCTGTTAATGACGATGGAACACACAAATCGCGTCGCGATTCAATACATCGTCCTCCGGCCGACCTGTCTCCAAGGGTCTATTGCTGCCTCGGGCAACTTATGGTCGATCTCCTGTGAGTCTAGATTTTCGAATCCGACGCAAAGCTGACAGTTAATTGTAACGTTCAGAGCCTGTTCATGACGATGGAACAGACAAATTGCGTCGCGATTCAATACATCGTCCTCCGGCCGACCTGTCTCCAAGGGTCTATTGCTGCCTCGGGCAGCTTATGGTCGTTCTCCTGTGAGTCTAGACTTTCGAATCCGACGCAAAACTGACAGTTAATTGTAACGATCAGAGCCTGTTAATAACGATGGAACACACAAATTGCGTCGCGATTCAATTCATAGTGCTCCAGCCGACTTGTCTCCAAGGGTCTATTGCTGCCTCGGGCACCTTATGGTCGTTCTTCTGTGAGTCTAGATTTTCGAATCCGACGCAAAACTTACAGTTAATTGTAAGGTTCAAAGCCTCTTAATGACAATGGAACACACAAATCGCGTCGCGATTCAATACATCGTCCTCCGGGCTGACCTGTCTCCAAAGGTCTATTGCTGCCTCGGGCACCTTATGGTCGATCTCCTGTGAGTCTAGATTTTCGAATCCGACGCAAAACTGACAGTTAATTGTAACGTTCAGAGCCTGTTAATGACGATGGGACACACAAATTGCGTCGCGATTCAATACATCGTCCTCCGGCCGACCTTTCTCCAAGGGTCTATTGTTGCCTCGGGCACCTTATGGTCGATCTCCTGTGAGTCTAGATTTTCGAATCCGACGCAAAACTGACAGTTAATTGTAACGTTCAGAGCCTGTTAATGACGATGGAACACACAAATCGCGTCGCGATTCAATACATCGTCCTCCGGCCGCCCTGTCTCCAAGGGTGTATTGCTGCCTCGGTCACCTTATGGTCGTTCTCCTGTGAGTCTAGATTTTCGAATCCGACGCAAAACTGACAGTTAATTGTAAGGTTCAGAGCCTGTTAATGACGATGGAACACACAAATCGCGTCGCGATTCAATACATCGTCCTCCGGCCGACCTGTCTCCAAGGGTCTATTGCTGCCTCGGGCACCTTATGGTCATTCTCCTGTGAGTCTAGATTTTCGAATCCGACGCAAAACTGACAGTTAATTGTAACGTTCAGAGCCTGTTAATGACGATGGAATACACAAATCGCGTCGCGATTCAATACATCGTCCTCCAACCGACTTGTCTCCAAGGGTCTAGTGCTGCCTCGGGCACCTTATGGTCGTTCTCCTGTGAGTCTAGATTTTCGAATCCGACGCAAAACTTACAGTTAATTGTAAGTTTCAGAGTCTCTTATTGACAATGGAACACACAAGTCGCGTCGCGATACCATACGTCGTCCTCCGGCCGACCTGTCTCCAAGGGTCTATTGCTGCCTCGGGCACCTTATGGTCGACCTCCTGTGAGTCTAGATTTCCGAATCCGACGCAAAAATGACAGTTAATTGTAACGTTCAGAGCCTGTTAATGACGATGGAACACACAAATCACGTCGCGATTCAATACATCATCCTCCAGCCGACTTGTCTCCAAGGGTCTAGTGCTGCCTCGGGACATTATGGTCGTTCTCCTGTGAGTCTAGATTTTCGAATCCGACGCAAAACTGACAGTTAATTGTAACGTTCAGAGCATGTTAATGACGATGTAACACACAAATTGCGTCGCGATTCAATACATCGTCCTCCAGCCGACTTATCTCCAAGGGTGTAGTGCTGCCTCGGACACATTATGTTCGTTCTCCTGTGAGTCTAGATTTTCGAATCCGACGCAAAACTGACAGTTAATTGTAAGGTTCAGAGCCTCTTAATGACAATGGAACACACAAATTGCGTCGCGATTCAATACATCGTCCTCCGTCCGACCTGTCTCCAAGGGTCTAGTGCTGCCTCGGACACCTTATGGTCGATCTCCTGTGAGTCTAGATTTTCGAATCCGACGCAAAACTGACAGTTAATTGTAACGTTCAGAGCCAGTTAATGACGATGGAACACACAAATTGCGTCGCGATTCAATACATCGTCCTCCGGCCGACCTGTCTCCAAGGGTCTATTGCTGCCTCGGGCACCTTAAGGTCGATCTCCTGTGAGTCTAGATTTGCGAATCCGACGCAAAACTGACAGTTAATTGTAACGTTCAGAGCCTGTTAATGACGATGGAACACACAAATCGCGTCGCGATTCAATACATCGTCCTCCGGCCGACCTTTCTCCAAGGGTCTATTGCTGCCTCGGTCACCTTATGGTCGTTCTCCTGTGAGTCTAGTTTTTCGAATCCGACGCAAAACTGACAGTTAATTGTAAGGTTCAGAGCCTGTTAATGACGATGGAACACACAAATCGCGTCGCGATTCAATACATCGTCCTCCGGCCGACCTGTCTCCAAGGGTCTATTGCTGCCTCGGGCAACTTATGGTCGATCTCCTGTGAGTCTAGATTTTCGAATCCGAAGCAAAACTGACAGTTAATTGTAACGTTCAGAGCCTGTTCATGACGATGGAACAGACAAATTGCGTCGCGATTCAATACATCGTCCTCCGGCCGACCTGTCTCCAAGGGTCTATTGCTGCCTCGGGCAGCTTGTGGTCGTTCTCCTGTGAGTCTAGACTTTCGAATCCGACGCAAAACTGACAGTTAATTGTAACGATCAGAGCCTGTTAATAACGATGGAACACACAAATTGCGTCGCGATTCAATTCATAGTCCTCCAGCCGACTTGTCTCCAAGGGTCTATTGCTGCCTCGGGCACCTTATGGTCGTTCTTCTGTGAGTCTAGATTTTCGAATCCGACGCAAAACTTACAGTTAATTGTACGGTTCAAAGCCTCTTAATGACAATGGAACACACAAATCGCGTCGCGGTTCAATACATCGTCCTCCGGGCCGACCTGTCTCCAAGGGTCTATTGCTGCCTCGGCCACCTTATGGTCGATCTCCTGTGAGTCTAGATTTTCGAATCCGACGCAAAACTGACAGTTAATTGTAACGTTCAGAGCCTGTTAATGACGATGGAACACACAAATTGCGTCGCGATTCAATACATCGTCCTCCGGCCGACCTGTCTCCAAGGGTCTATTGCTGCCTCGGGCACCTTATGGTCGATCTCCTGTGAGTCTAGATTTTCGAATCCGACGCAAAACTGACAGTTAATTGTAACGTTCAGAGCCTGTTAATGACGATGGAACACACAAATCACGTCGCGATTCAATACATCATCCTCCAGCCGACTTGTCTCCAAGGGTCTAGTGCTGCCTCGGGCACCTTATGGTCGTTCTCCTGTGAGTCTAGATTTCCGAATCCGACGCAAAACTGACAGTTAATTGTAAGGTTTACAGCCTGATAATGACGATGGAACACACAAATTGCGTCGCGATTCAATACATCGTCCTCCGGACGACCTGTCTCCAAGGGTCTATTGCTGCCTCGGGCACCTTAAGGTCGATCTCCTGTGAGTCTAGATTTTCGAATGCGACGCAAAACTGACAGTTAATTGTAACGTTCAGAGCCTGTTAATGACGATGGAACACACAAATCACGTCGCGATTCAATACATCATCCTCCAGCCGACTTGTCTCCGAGGGTCTAGTGCTGCCTCGGGACCTTATGGTCGTTCTCCTGTGAGTCCAGATTTTCGAATCCGACGCTAAACTGACAGTTAATTGTAACGTTCAGAGCCTGTTAATGACGATGTAACACACAAATTGCGTCGCGATTCAATACATCGTCCTCCAGCCGACTTATCTCCAAGGGTGTAGTGCTGCCTCGGACACATTATGTTCCTTCTCCTGTGAGTCTAGATTTTCGAATCCGACGAAAAACTGACAGTTAATTGTAAGGTTCAGAGCCTCTTAATGACAATGGAACACACAAATTGCGTCGCGATTCAATACATCGTCCTCCGGCCGACCTGTCTCCAAGGGTCTAGTGCTGCCTCGGACACCTTATGGTCGTTCTCCTGTGAGTCTAGATTTTCGAATCCGACGCAAAACTGACAGTTAATTGTAACGTTCAGCGCCTGTTAATGACGATGGAATACACAAATCACGTCGCGATTCAATAGATCATCCTCCAGCCGACTTGTCTCCAAGGGTCTAGTGCTGCCTCGGGCACCTTATGGTCGTTCTCCTGTGAGTCTAGATTTTCGAATCCGACGCAAAAGTGACAGTTAATTGTAAGGTTCAGAGCCTGTTAATGAAGATGGAACACACAAATTGCGTCGCGATTCAATACATCGTCCTCCGGCCGACCTGTCTCCAAGGGTCTATTGCTGCCTCGGTCACCTTATGGTCGATCTCCTGTGAGTCTAGATTTTCGAATCCGACGCAAAACTGACAGTTAATTGTAACGTTAAGAGCCTGTTAATGACGATGGAACACACAAATTGCGTCGCGATTCAATACATCGTCCTCCGGCCGACCTGTCTCCAAGGGTCTATTGCTGCCTCGGGCAACTTATGGTCGATCTCCTGTGAGTCTAGATTCTCGAATCCGACGCAAAACTGACAGTTAATTGTAACGTTCAGAGCCTGTTCATGACGATGGAACAGACAAATTGCGTCGCGATTCAATACATCGTCCTCCGGCCGACCTGTCTCCAAGGGTCTATTGCTGCGTCGGGCACCTTATGGTCGTTCTCCTGTGAGTCTAGACTTTCGAATCCGACGCAAAACTGACAGTTAATTGTAACGATCAGAGCCTGTTAATAACGATGGAACACACAAATTGCGTCGCGATTCAATTCATAGTCCTCCAGCCGACTTGTCTCCAAGGGTCTAGTGCTGCTTCGGGCACCTTATGGTCGTTCTCCTGTGAGTCTAGATTTTCGAATCCGACGCAAAACTGACAGTTAATCGTAAGGTTCAGAGCCTCTTAATGACAATGGAACACACAAATTTCGTCGCGAATCAATACATCGTCCTCCGGCCGACCTGTCTCCAAGGGTCTATTGTTGCCTCGGGCACCTAATTGTCGACCTCCTGTGAGTCTAGATTTTCGAATTCGACGCAAAAATGACAGTTAATTGTAACGTTCAGAGCCTGTTAATGACGATGGAACACACAAATCACGTCGCGATACAACACATCATCCTCCAGCCGACTTGTCTCCAAGGGTCTAGTGCTGCCTCGGGCACCTTATGGTCGTTCTCCTGTGAGTCTAGATTTTCGAATCCGACGCAAAACTGACAGTTAATTGTAACGTTCAGAGCCTGTTAATGACGATGTAACACACAAATTGCGTCGCGATTCAATACATCGTCCTCCAGCCGACTTATCTCCAAGGGTGTAGTGCTGCCTCGGACACCTTATGTTCGTTCTCCTGTGAGTCTAGATTTTCGAATCCGACGCAAAACTGACAGTTAATTGTAAGGTTCAGAGCCTCTTAATGACAATGGAACACACAAATTGCGTCGCGATTCAATACATCGTCCTCCGGCCGACCTGTCTCCAAGGGTCTAGTGCTGCCTCGGACACCTTATGGTCGTTCTCCTGTGAGTCTAGATTTTCGAATCCGACGCAAAACTGACAGTTAATTGTAATGTTCAGAGCCTGTTAATGACGATGGAACACACAAATCGCGTCGCGATTCAATACATCGTCCTCCAACCGACTTGTCTCCAATGGTCTAGTGCTGCCTCGGCACCTTATGGTCGTTCTCCTGTGAGTCTAGATTTTCGAATCCGACGCAAAACTGACAGTTAATTGTAACGTTCAGAGCCTGTTCATGACGATGGAACAGACAAATTGCGTCGCGATTCAATACATCGTCCTCCGGCCGACCTGTCTCCAAGGGTCTATTGCTGCCTCGGGCACCTTATGGTCGTTCTCCTGTGAGTCTAGATTTTCGAATCCGAGGCGAAACTGACAGTTAATTGTAAGGTTCAGAGCCTCTTAATGACAATGGAACACACAAATTGCGTCGCGATTCAATACATCGTCCTCCGTCCGACCTGTCTCCAAGGGTCTAGTGCTGCCTCGGACACCTTATGGTCGTTCTCCTGTGAGTCTAGATTTTCGAATCCGACGCAAAACTGACAGTTAATTGTAATGTTCAGAGCCTGTTAATGACGATGGAACACACAAATCGCGTCGCGATTCAATAGATCGTCCTCCAACCGACTTGTCTCCAATGGTCTAGTGCTGCCTCGGGACCATATGGTCGTTCTCCTGTGAGTCTAGATTTTCGAATCCGACGCAAAACTGACAGTTAATTGTAACGTTCAGAGCCTGTTACTGACGATGTAACACACAAATTGCGTCGCGATTCAATACATCGTCCTCCAGCCGACTTATCTCCAAGGGTGTAGTGCTGCCTCGGACACATTATGTTCGTTCTCCTGTGAGTCTAGATTTTCGAATCCGACGCGAAACTGACAGTTAATTGTAAGGTTCAGAGCCTCTTAATGACAATGGAACACACAAATTGCGTCGCGATTCAATACATCGTCCTCCGGCCGACCCGTCTCCAAGGGTCTAGTGCTGCCTCGGACACCTTATGGTCGTCCTCCTGTGAGTCTACATTTTCTAATCCGACGCAAAACTGACAGTTAATTGTAACGTTCAGCGCCTGTTAATGACGATGGAATACACAAATCGCGTCGCGATTCAATACATCGTCCTCCAGCCGACTTGTCTCCTAGGGTCTAGTCCTGCCTCGGGCACCTTATGGTCGTTCTTCTGTGAGTATGGATTTTCGAATCCGACGCAAAACTGACAGTTAATTGTAAGGTTCAGAGCCTCTTAATGACAATGGAACACACAAATTGCGTCGCGATTCAATACATCGTCCTCCGGCCGACCTGTCTCCAAGGGTCTAATGCTGCCTCGGTCACCTTATGGTAGATCTCCTGTGAGTCTAGATTTTCGAATCCGACGCAAAACTGACAGTTAATTGTAACGTTCAGAGCCTGTTAATGACGATGGAACACACAAATTGCGTCGCGATTCAATACATCCTCCGGCCGACCTGTCTCCAAGGGTCTATTGCTGCCTCGGGCACCTTAAGGTCGATCTCCTGTGAGTCTAGATTTTCGAATCCGACGCAAAGCTGACAGTTAATTGTAACGGTCAGAGCCTGTTAATGACGATGGAACACACAAATCGCGTCGCGATTCAATACATCGTCCTCCGGCCGACCTGTCTCCAAGGGTCTATTGCTGCCTCGGTCACCTTATGGTCGTTCTCCTGTGAGTCTAAATTTTCGAATCCGACGCAAAACAGACAGTTAATTGTAACGTCTAGATTTTCGAATCCGACGCAAAACTGACAGTTAATTGTAACGTTCAGAGCCTGTTAATGACGATGTAACACACAAATTGCGTCGCGATTCAATACATCGTCCTCCAGCCGACTTATCTCCAAGGGTGTAAGGTTCAGAGCCTGTTAATGACGATGGAACACACAAATCGCGTCGCGATTCAATACATCGTCCTCCGGCCGACCTGTCTCCAAGGGTCTATTGCTGCCTCGGGCAACTTATGGTCGATCTCCTGTGAGTCTAGATTCTCGAATCCGACGCAAAACTGACAGTTAATTGTAACGTTCAGAGCCTGTTCATGACGATGGAACAGACAAATTGCGTCGCGATTCAATACATCGTCCTCCGGCCGACCTGTCTCCAAGGGTCTATTGCTGCCTCGGGCACCTTATGGTCGTTCTCCTGTGAGTCTAGACTTTCGAATCCGACGCAAAACTGACAGTTAGCTGTAACGATCAGAGCCTGTTAATAACGATGGAACACACAAATTGCGTCGCGATTCAATTCATAGTCCTCCAGCCGACTTGTCTCCAAGGGTCTAGTGCTGCTTCGGGCACCTTATGGTCGTTCTCCTGTGTGTCTAGATTTTCGAATCCGACGCAAAACTGACAGTTAATCGTAAGGTTCAGAGCCTCTTAATGACAATGGAACACACAAATTGAGTCGCGATTCAATACATCATCCTCCAGCCGACTTGTCTCCAAGGGTCTAGTGCTGCCTCGGGCACCTTATGGTCGTTCTCCTGTGAGTCTAAATTTTCGAATCCGACGCAAAACTGACAGTTAATTGTAACGTTCAGAGCCTGTTAATGACGATGTAACACACAAATTGCGTCGCGATTCAATACATCGTCCTCCAGCCGACTTATCTCCAAGGGTGTAGTGCTGCCTCGGACACCTTATGTTCGTTCTCCTGTGAGTCTAGATTTTCGAATCCGACGCAAAACTGACAGTTAATTGTAACGTTCAGAGCCTTTTAATGACGATGGAACACACAAATCGCGTCGCGATTCAATACATCGTCCTCCGGCCGACCTGTCTCCAAGGGTGTAGTGCTGCCTCGGACACCTTATGTTCGTTCTCCTGTGAGTCTAGATTTTCGAATCCGACACAAAACTGACAGTTAATTGTAAGGTTCAGAGCCTCTTAATGACAATGGAACACACAAATTTCGTCGCGAATCAATACATCGTCCTCCAGCCGACCTGTCTCCAAGGGTCTAGTGCTGCCCCGGAAACCTTATGGTCGTTCTCCTGTGAGTCTAGATTTTCGAATCCGACGCAAAACTGACAGTTAATTGTAAGGTTCAGAGCCTCTTAATGACAATGGAACACACAAATTGAGTCGCGATTCAATACATCGTCCTCCGGCCGACCTGTCTCCAAGGGTCTATTGCTGCCTCGGGCAACTTATGGTCGATCTCCTGTGAGTCTAGATTTTCGAATCCGACGCAAAACTGACAGTTAATTGTAACGTTCAGAGCCTGTTAATGACGATGTAACACACAAATTGCGTCGCGATTCAATACATCGTCGTCCAGCCGACTTATCTCCAAGGGTGTAGTGCTGCCTCGGACACCTTATGTTCGTTCTCCTGTGAGTCTAGATTTTCGAATCCGACGCAAAACTGACAGTTAATTGTAAGGTTCAGAGCCTCTTAATGACAATGGAACACACAAATTGCGTCGCGATTCAATACATCGTCCTCCGGCCGACCTGTCTCCAAGGGTCTAGTGCTGCCTCGGACACCTTATGGTCGTTCTCCTGTGAGTCTAGATTTTCGAATCCGACGCAAAACTGACAGTTAATTGTAATGTTCAGAGCCTGTTAATGACGATGGAACACTCAAATCGCGTCGCGATTCAATACATCGTCCTCCAACCGACTTGTCTCCAATGGTCTAGTGCTGCCTCGGGACCTTATGGTCGTTCTCCTGTGAGTCTAGATTTTCGAATCCGACGCAAAACTGACAGTTAATTGTAACGTTCAGAGCCTGTTAATGACGATGTAACACACAAATTGCGTCGCGATTCAATACATCGTCCTCCAGCCGACTTATCTCCAAGGGTGTAGTGCTGCCTCGGACACATTATGTTCGTTCTCCTGTGAGTCTAGATTTTCGAATCCGACGCGAAACTGACAGTTAATTGTAAGGTTCAGAGCCTCTTAATGACAATGGAACACACAAATTGCGTCGCGATTCAATACATCGTCCTCCGGCCGACCTGTTCCAAGGGTCTAGTGCTGCCTCGGACACCTTATGGTCGTTCTCCTGTGAGTCTAGAATTTCGAATCCGACGCAAAACTGACAGTTAATTGTAATGTTCAGAGCCTGTTAATGACGATGGAACACACAAATCGCGTCGCGATTCAATACATCGTCCTCCAACCGACTTGTCTCCAATGGTCTAGTGCTGCCTCGGGACCATATGGTCGTTCTCCTGTGAGTCTAGATTTTCGAATCCGACGCAAAACTGACAGTTAATTGTAACGTTCAGAGCCTGTTAATGACGATGTAACACACAAATTGCGTCGCGATTCAATACATCGTCCTCCAGCCGACTTATCTCCAAGGGTGTAGTGCTGCCTCGGACACATTATGTTCGTTCTCCTGTGAGTCTAGATTTTCGAATCCGACGCGAAACTGACAGTTAATTGTAAGGTTCAGAGCCTCTTAATGACAATGGAACACACAAATTGCGTCGCGATTCAATACATCGTCCTCCGGCCGACCTGTCTCCAAGGGTCTAGTGCTGCCTCGGACACCTTATGGTCGTCCTCCTGTGAGTCTACATTTTCTAATCCGACGCAAAACTGACAGTTAATTGTAACGTTCAGCGCCTGTTAATGACGATGGAATACACAAATCGCGTCGCGATTCAATACATCGTCCTCCAGCCGACTTGTCTCCTAGGGTCTAGTCCTGCCTCGGGCACCTTATGGTCGTTCTTCTGTGAGTCTGGATTTTCGAATCCGACGCAAAACTGACAGTTAATTGTAAGGTTCAGAGCCTCTTAATGACAATGGAACACACAAATTGCGTCGCGATTCAATACATCGTCCTCCGGCCGACTTGTCTCCAAGGGTCTAATGCTGCCTCGGTCACCTTATGGTAGATCTCCTGTGAGTCTAGATTTTCGAATCCGACGCAAAACTGACAGTTAATTGTAACGTTCAGAGCCTGTTAATGACGATGGAACACACAAATTGCGTCGCGATTCAATACATCCTCCGGCCGACCTGTCTCCAAGGGTCTATTGCTGCCTCGGGCACGTTAAGGTCGATCTCCTGTGAGTCTAGATTTTCGAATCCGACGCAAAGCTGACAGTTAATTGTAACGGTCAGAGCCTGTTAATGACGATGGAACACACAAATCGCGTCGCGATTCAATACATCGTCCTCCGGCCGACCTGTCTCCAAGGGTCTATTGCTGCCTCGGTCACCTTATGGTCGTTCTCCTGTGAGTATAAATTTTCGAATCCGACGCAAAACAGACAGTTAATTGTAACGTCTAGATTTTCGAATCCGACGCAAAACTGACAGTTAATTGTAACGTTCAGAGCCTGTTAATGACGATGTAACACACAAATTGCGTCGCGATTCAATACATCGTCCTCCAGCCGACTTATCTCCAAGGGTGTAAGGTTCAGAGCCTGTTAATGACGATGGAACACACAAATCGCGTCGCGATTCAATACATCGTCCTCCGGCCGACCTGTCTCCAAGGGTCTATTGCTGCCTCGGGCAACTTATGGTCGATCTCCTGTGAGTCTAGATTCTCGAATCCGACGCAAAACTGACAGTTAATTGTAACGTTCAGAGCCTGTTCATGACGATGGAACAGACAAATTGCGTCGCGATTCAATACATCGTCCTCCGGCCGACCTGTCTCCAAGGGTCTATTGCTGCCTCGGGCACCTTATGGTCGTTCTCCTGTGAGTCTAGACTTTCGAATCCGACGCAAAACTGACAGTTAGCTGTAACGATCAGAGCCTGTTAATAACGATGGAACACACAAATTGCGTCGCGATTCAATTCATAGTCCTCCAGCCGACTTGTCTCCAAGGGTCTAGTGCTGCTTCGGGCACCTTATGGTCGTTCTCCTGTGGGTCTAGATTTTCGAATCCGACGCAAAACTGACAGTTAATCGTAAGGTTCAGAGCCTCTTAATGACAATGGAACACACAAATTGAGTCGCGATTCAATACATCATCCTCCAGCCGACTTGTCTCCAAGGGTCTAGTGCTGCCTCGGGCACCTTATGGTCGTTCTCCTGTGAGTCTAAATTTTCGAATCCGACGCAAAACTGACAGTTAATTGTAACGTTCAGAGCCTGTTAATGACGATGTAACACACAAATTGCGTCGCGATTCAATACATCGTCCTCCAGCCGACTTATCTCCAAGGGTGTAGTGCTGCCTCGGACACCTTATGTTCGTTCTCCTGTGAGTCTAGATTTTCGAATCCGACGCAAAACTGACAGTTAATTGTAACGTTCAGAGCCTTTTAATGACGATGGAACACACAAATCGCGTCGCGATTCAATACATCGTCCTCCGGCCGACCTGTCTCCAAGGGTCTAGTGCTGCCTCGGACACCTTATGTTCGTTCTCCTGTGAGTCTAGATTTTCGAATCCGACGCAAAACTGACAGTTAATTGTAAGGTTCAGAGCCTCTTAATGACAATGGAACACACAAATTTCGTCGCGAATCAATACATCGTCCTCCAGCCGACCTGTCTCCAAGGGTCTAGTGCTGCCTCGGAAACCTTATGGTCGTTCTCCTGTGAGTCTAGATTTTCGAATCCGACGCAAAACTGACAGTTAATTGTAAGGTTCAGAGCCTCTTAATGACAATGGAACACACAAATTGAGTCGCGATTCAATACATCGTCCTCCGGCCGACCTGTCTCCAAGGGTCTATTGCTGCCTCGGGCACCTTATGGTCATTCTCCTGTGAGTCTAGATTTTCGAATCCGACGCAAAACTGACAGTTAATTGTAACGTTCAGAGCCTGTTAATGACGATGAAACACACAAATCGCGTCGCGATTCAATACATCGTCCTCCAACCGACTTGTCTCCAAGGGTATAGTGCTGCCTCGGGCACCCTATGGTCGTTCTCCTGTGAGTCTAGATTTTCGAATCCGACGCAAAAGTGACAGTTAATTGTAAGGTTCAGAGCCTGTTAATGGCGATGGAACACACAAATTGCGTCGCGATTCAATACATCGTCCTCCGGCCGACCTGTCTCCAAGGGTCTATTGATGCCTCGGGCGCTTTATGGTCGATCTACTGTGAGTCTAGATTTTCGAATCCGACGCAAAACTTACAGTTAATTGTAACGGTCAGAGCCTCTTAATGACAATGGAACACACAAATCGCGTCGCGATACAATACGTCGTCCTCCGGCCGACCTGTCTCCAAGTGTCTATTGCTGCCTCGGGCACCTAATGGTCGACCTCCTGTGAGTCTAGATTTTCGAATCCGACGCAAAAATGACAGTTAATTGTAACGTTCAGAGCCTGTTAATGACGATGGAACACACAAATCACGTCGCGATTCAATACATCATCCTCCAGCCGACTTGTCTCCAAGGGTCTAGTGCTGCCTCGGGCACCTTATGGTCGTTCTCCTGTGAGTCTAGATTTTCGAATCCGACGCAAAACTGACGGTTAATTGTAACGTTCAGAGCCTGTTAATGACGATGTAACACACAAATTGCGTCGCGATTCAATACATCGTCCTCCAACCGACTTGTCTCCAATGGTCTAGTGCTGCCTCGGGACCTTATGGTCGTTCTCCTGTGAGTCTAGATTTTCGAATCCGACGCAAAACTGACAGTTAATTGTAACGTTCAGAGCCTGTTAATGACGATGTAACACACAAATTGCGTCGCGATTCAATACATCGTCCTCCAGCCGACTTATCTCCAAGGGTGTAGTGCTGCCTCGGACACATTATGTTCGTTCTCCTGTGAGTCTAGATTTTCGAATCCGACGCGAAACTGACAGTTAATTGTAAGGTTCAGAGCCTCTTAATGACAATGGAACACACAAATTGCGTCGCGATTCAATACATCGTCCTCCGGCCGACCTGTCTCCAAGGGTCTAGTGCTGCCTCGGACACCTTATGGTCGTTCTCCTGTGAGTCTAGAATTTCGAATCCGACGCAAAACTGACAGTTAATTGTAATGTTCAGAGCCTGTTAATGACGATGGAACACACAAATCGCGTCGCGATTCAATACATCGTCCTCCAACCGACTTGTCTCCAATGGTCTAGTGCTGCCTCGGGACCATATGGTCGTTCTCCTGTGAGTCTAGATTTTCGAATCCGACGCAAAACTGACAGTTAATTGTAACGTTCAGAGCCTGTTAATGACGATGTAACACACAAATTGCGTCGCGATTCAATACATCGTCCTCCAGCCGACTTATCTCCAAGGGTGTAGTGCTGCCTCGGACACATTATGTTCGTTCTCCTGTGAGTCTAGATTTTCGAATCCGACGCGAAACTGACAGTTAATTGTAAGGTTCAGAGCCTCTTAATGACAATGGAACACACAAATTGCGTCGCGATTCAATACATCGTCCTCCGGCCGACCTGTCTCCAAGGGTCTAGTGCTGCCTCGGACACCTTATGGTCGTTCTCCTGTGAGTCTAGAATTTCGAATCCGACGCAAAACTGACAGTTAATTGTAATGTTCAGAGCCTGTTAATGACGATGGAACACACAAATCGCGTCGCGATTCAATACATCGTCCTCCAACCGACTTGTCTCCAATGGTCTAGTGCTGCCTCGGGACCATATGGTCGTTCTCCTGTGAGTCTAGATTTTCGAATCCGACGCAAAAGTGACAGTTAATTGTAACGTTCAGAGCCTGTTAATGACGATGTAACACACAAATTGCGTCGCGATTCAATACATCGTCCTCCAGCCGACTTATCTCCAAGGGTGTAGTGCTGCCTCGGACACATTATGTTCGTTCTCCTGTGAGTCTAGATTTTCGAATCCGACGCGAAACTGACAGTTAATTGTAAGGTTCAGAGCCTCTTAATGACAATGGAACACACAAATTGCGTCGCGATTCAATACATCGTCCTCCGGCCGACCTGTCTCCAAGGGTCTAGTGCTGCCTCGGACACCTTATGGTCGTCCTCCTGTGAGTCTACATTTTCTAATCCGACGCAAAACTGACAGTTAATTGTAACGTTCAGCGCCTGTTAATGACGATGGAATACACAAATCGCGTCGCGATTCAATACATCGTCCTCCAGCCGACTTGTCTCCTAGGGTCTAGTCCTGCCTCGGGCACCTTATGGTCGTTCTTCTGTGAGTCTGGATTTTCGAATCCGACGCAAAACTGACAGTTAATTGTAAGGTTCAGAGCCTCTTAATGACAATGGAACACACAAATTGCGTCGCGATTCAATACATCGTCCTCCGGCCGACCTGTCTCCAAGGGTCTAATGCTGCCTCGGTCACCTTATGGTAGATCTCCTGTGAGTCTAGATTTTCGAATCCGACGCAAAACTGACAGTTAATTGTAACGTTCAGAGCCTGTTAATGACGATGGAACACACAAATTGCGTCGCGATTCAATACATCCTCCGGCCGACCTGTCTCCAAGGGTCTATTGCTGCCTCGGGCACCTTAAGGTCGATCTCCTGTGAGTCTAGATTTTCGAATCCGACGCAAAGCTGACAGTTAATTGTAACGGTCAGAGCCTGTTAATGACGATGGAACACACAAATCGCGTCGCGATTCAATACATCGTCCTCCGGCCGACCTGTCTCCAAGGGTCTATTGCTGCCTCGGTCACCTTATGGTCGTTCTCCTGTGAGTCTAAATTTTCGAATCCGACGCAAAACAGACAGTTAATTGTAACGTCTAGATTTTCGAATCCGACGCAAAACTGACAGTTAATTGTAACGTTCAGAGCCTGTTAATGACGATGTAACACACAAATTGCGTCGCGATTCAATACATCGTCCTCCAGCCGACTTATCTCCAAGGGTGTAAGGTTCAGAGCCTGTTAATGACGATGGAACACACAAATCGCGTCGCGATTCAATACATCGTCCTCCGGCCGACCTGTCTCCAAGGGTCTATTGCTGCCTCGGGCAACTTATGGTCGATCTCCTGTGAGTCTAGATTCTCGAATCCGACGCAAAACTGACAGTTAATTGTAACGTTCAGAGCCTGTTCATGACGATGGAACAGACAAATTGCGTCGCGATTCAATACATCGTCCTCCGGCCGACCTGTCTCCAAGGGTCTATTGCTGCCTCGGGCACCTTATGGTCGTTCTCCTGTGAGTCTAGACTTTCGAATCCGACGCAAAACTGACAGTTAGCTGTAACGATCAGAGCCTGTTAATAACGATGGAACACACAAATTGCGTCGCGATTCAATTCATAGTCCTCCAGCCGACTTGTCTCCAAGGGTCTAGTGCTGCTTCGGGCACCTTATGGTCGTTCTCCTGTGGGTCTAGATTTTCGAATCCGACGCAAAACTGACAGTTAATCGTAAGGTTCAGAGCCTCTTAATGACAATGGAACACACAAATTGAGTCGCGATTCAATACATCATCCTCCAGCCGACTTGTCTCCAAGGGTCTAGTGCTGCCTCGGGCACCTTATGGTCGTTCTCCTGTGAGTCTAAATTTTCGAATCCGACGCAAAACTGACAGTTAATTGTAACGTTCAGAGCCTGTTAATGACGATGTAACACACAAATTGCGTCGCGATTCAATACATCGTCCTCCAGCCGACTTATCTCCAAGGGTGTAGTGCTGCCTCGGACACCTTATGTTCGTTCTCCTGTGAGTCTAGATTTTCGAATCCGACGCAAAACTGACAGTTAATTGTAACGTTCAGAGCCTTTTAATGACGATGGAACACACAAATCGCGTCATGATTCAATACATCGTCCTCCGGCCGACCTGTCTCCAAGGGTCTAGTGCTGCCTCGGACACCTTATGTTCGTTCTCCTGTGAGTCTAGATTTTCGAATCCGACGCAAAACTGACAGTTAATTGTAAGGTTCAGAGCCTCTTAATGACAATGGAACACACAAATTTCGTCGCGAATCAATACATCGTCCTCCAGCCGACCTGTCTCCAAGGGTCTAGTGCTGCCTCGGAAACCTTATGGTCGTTCTCCTGTGAGTCTAGATTTTCGAATCCGACGCAAAACTGACAGTTAATTGTAAGGTTCAGAGCCTCTTAATGACAATGGAACACACAAATTGAGTCGCGATTCAATACATCGTCCTCCGGCCGACCTGTCTCCAAGGGTCTATTGCTGCCTCGGGCACCTTATGGTCATTCTCCTGTGAGTCTAGATTTTCGAATCCGACGCAAAACTGACAGTTAATTGTAACGTTCAGAGCCTGTTAATGACGATGAAACACACAAATCGCGTCGCGATTCAATACATCGTCCTCCAACCGACTTGTCTCCAAGGGTCTAGTGCTGCCTCGGGCACCCTATGGTCGTTCTCCTGTGAGTCTAGATTTTCGAATCCGACGCAAAAGTGACAGTTAATTGTAAGGTTCAGAGCCTGTTAATGGCGATGGAACACACAAATTGCGTCGCGATTCAATACATCGTCCTCCGGCCGACCTGTCTCCAAGGGTCTATTGATGCCTCGGGCGCTTTATGGTCGATCTACTGTGAGTCTAGATTTTCGAATCCGACGCAAAACTTACAGTTAATTGTAACGTTCAGAGCCTCTTAATGACAATGGAACACAGAAATCGCGTCGCGATACAATACGTCGTCCTCCGGCCGACCTGTCTCCAAGGGTCTATTGCTGCCTCGGGCACCTAATGGTCGACCTCCTGTGAGTCTAGATTTTCGAATCCGACGCAAAAATGACAGTTAATTGTAACGTTCAGAGCCTGTTAATGACGATGGAACACACAAATCACGTCGCGATTCAATACATCATCCTCCAGCCGACTTGTCTCCAAGGGTCTAGTGCTGCCTCGGGCACCTTATGGTCGTTCTCCTGTGAGTCTAGATTTTCGAATCCGACGCAAAACTGACGGTTAATTGTAACGTTCAGAGCCTGTTAATGACGATGTAACACACAAATTGCGTCGCGATTCAATACATCGTCCTCCGGCCGACCTGTCTCCAAGGGTCTAGTGCTGCCTCGGACACCTTATGGTCGTTCTCCTGTGAGTCTAGATTTTCGAATCCGACGCAAAACTGACAGTTAATTGTAACGATCAGAGCCTGTTAATGACGATGGAACACACAAATCGCGTCGCGATTCAATACATCGTCCTCCAACCGACTTGTCTCCAAGGGTCTAGTGCTGCCTGGGGCACCTTATGGTCGTTCTCCTGTGAGTCTAGATTTTAGAATCCGACGCAAAACTGACAGTTAATTGTAAGGTTCAGAGCCTGTTAATGACGATGGAACACACAAATCGCGTCGCGATTCAATACATCGTCCTCCGGCCGACCTGTCTCCAAGGGTCTATTGCTGCCTCGGGCACCTTATGGTCGATCTACTGTGAGTCTAGATTTTCGAATCCGACGCAAAACTTACAGTTAATTGTAAGGTTCAGAGCCTCTTAATGACAATGGAACACACAAATCGCGTCGCGATACAATACGTCGTCCTCCGGCCGACCTGTCTCCAAGGGTCTATTGCTGCCTCGGGCACCTTATGGTCGACCTCCTGTGAGTCTAGATTTTCGAATGCGACGCAAAAATGACAGTTAATTGTAACGTTCACAGCCTGTTAATGACGATGGAACACACAAATCACGTCGCAATTCAATACATCATCCTCCAGCCGACTTGTCTCCAAGGGTCTAGTGCTGCCTCGGGCACCTTATGGTCGTTCTCCTGTGAGTCTAAATTTTCGAATCCGACGCAAAACTGACAGTTAATTGTAACGTTCAGAGCCTGTTAATGACGATGTAACACACAAATTGCGTCGCGATTCAATACATCGTCCTCCAGCCGACTTATCTCCAAGGGTGTAGTGCTGCCTCGGACACCTTATGTTCGTTCTCCTGTGAGTCTAGATTTTCGAATCCGACGCAAAACTGACAGTTAATTGTAAGGTTCAGAGCCTCTTAATGACAATGGAACACACAAATTGCGTCGCGATTCAATACATCGTCCTCCGGCCGACCTGTCTCCAAGCGTCTAGTGCTGCCTCGGACACCTTATGGTCGTTCTCCTGTGAGTCTAGATTTTCGAATCCGACGCAAAACTGACAGTTAAGTGTAACGTTCAGCGCCTGTTAATGACGATGGAATACACAAATCGCGTCGCGATTCAATACATCGTCCTCCAGCCGACCTGTCTCCAAGAGTCTAGCCCTGCCTCGGGCACCTTATGGTCGTTCTTCTGTGAGTCTGGATTTTCGAATCCGACGCAAAACTGACAGTTAACTGTAAGGTTCAGAGCCTCTTAATAACAATGGAACACACAAATTGCGTCGCGATTCAATACATCGTCCTCCGGTCGACCTGTCTCCAAGGGTCTATTGCTGCCTCGGGCACCTTATGGTCGATCTCCTGTGAGTCTAGATTTTCGAATCCGACGCAAAAATGACAGTTAATTGTAACGTTCAGAGCCTGTTAATGACGATGGAACACACAAATCACGTCGCGATTCAATACATCATCCTCCAGCCGACTTGTCTCCAAGGGTCTAGTGCTGCCTCGGGCACCTTATGGTCGTTCTCCTGTGAGTCTAGATTTTCGAATCCGACGCAAAACTGACAGTTAATTGTAACGTTCAGAGCCTGTTAATGACGATGTAACACACAAATTGCGTCGCGATTCAATACATCGTCCTCCAGCCGACTTATCTCCAAGGGTGTAGTGCTGCCTCGGACACCTTATGTTCGTTCTCCTGTGAGTCTAGATTTTCGAATCCGACGCAAAACTGACAGTTAATTGTAAGGTTCAGAGCCTCTTAATGATAATGGAACACACAAATTGCGTCGCCATTTAATACATCGTCCTCCGGCCGACCTGTCTCCAAGGGTCTAGTGCTGCCTCGGACACCTTATGGTCGTTCTCCTGTGAGTCTAGATTTTCGAATCCGACGCAAAACTGACAGTTAATTGTAACGTTCAGCGCCTGTTAATGACGATGGAATACACAAATCGCGTCGCGATTCAATACATCGTCCTCCAGCCGACCTGTCTCCAAGGGTCTAGCCCTGCCTCGGGCACCTTATGGTCGTTCTTCTGTGAGTCTGGATTTTCGAATCCGACGCAAAACTGACAGTTAACTGTAAGGTTCAGAGCCTCTTAATGACAATGGAACACACAAATTGCGTCGCGATTCAATACATCGTCCTCCGGCCGACCTGTCTCCAAGGGTCTATTGCTGCCTCGGGCACCTTATGGTAGATCTCCTGTGAGTCTAGATTTTCGAATCCGACGCAAAACTTACAGTTAATTGTAAGGTTCACAGCCTCTTAATGACAATGGAACACACAAATCGCGTCGCGATACAATTCGTCGTCCTCCGGCCGACCTGTCTCCAAGGGTCTATTGCTGCCTCGGGCACCTAATGGTCGAACTCCTGTGAGTCTAGATTTTCGAATCCGACGCAAAAATGACAGTTAATTGTAACGTTCAGAGCCTGTTAATGACGATGGAACACACAAATCACGTCGCGATTCAATACATCATCCTCCAGCCGACTTGTCTCCAAGGGTCTAGTGCTGCCTCGGGCACCTTATGGTCGTTCTCCTGTGAGTCTAGATTTTCGAATCCGACGCAAAACTGACAGTTAATTGTAACGTTCAGAGCCTGTTAAAGACGATGTAACACACAAATTGCGTCGCGATTCAATACATCGTCCTCCAGCCGACTTATCTCCAAGGGTGTATTGCTGCCTCGGACACCTTATGTTCGTTCTCCTGTGAGTCTAGATTTTCGAGTCCGACGCAAAACTGACAGTTAATTGTAAGGTTCAGAGCCTCTTAATGACAATGGAACACACAAATTGCGTCGTGATTCAATACATCGTCCTCCGGCCGACCTGTCTCCAAGGGTCTAGTAATGCCTCGGACACCTTATCGTCGTTCTCCTGTGAGTCTAGATTTTCGAATCCGACGCAAAACTGACAGTTAATTGTAACGTTCAGAGCCTGTTAATGACGATGGAACACACAAATCGCGTCGCGATTCAATACATCGTCCTCCGGCCGACCTGTCTCCAAGGGTCTATTGCTGCCTCGGGCACCTTATGGTCGACCTCCTGTGAGTCTAGATTTTCGAATGCGACGCAAAAATGACAGTTAATTGTAACGTTCACGGCCTGTTAATGACGATGGAACACACAAATCACGTCGCGATTCAATACATCATCCTCCAGCCGACTTGTCTCCAAGGGTCTAGTGCTGCCTCGGGCACCTTATGGTCGTTCTCCTGTGAGTCTAAATTTTCGAATCCGACGCAAAACTGACAGTTAATTGTAACGTTCAGAGCCTGTTAATGACGATGTAACACACAAATTGCGTCGCGATTCAATACATCGTCCTCCAGCAGACCTGTCTCCAAGGGTCTATTGCTGCCTCGGGCACCTTATGGTCGACCTCCTGTGAGTCTAGATTTTCGAATCCGACGCAAAAATGACAGTTAATTGTAACGTTCAGAGCCTCGTAATGACGATGGAACACACAAATCACGTCGCGATTCAATACATCATCCTCCAGCCGACTTGTCTCCAAGGGTCTAGTGCTGCCTGGGGCACCTTATGGTCGTTCTCCTGTGAGTCTAAATTTTCGAATCCGACGCAAAACTGACAGTTAATTGTAACGTTCAGAGCCTGTTAATGACGATGTAACACACAAATTGCGTCGCGATTCAATACATCGTCCTCCAGCCGACTTATCTCCAAGGGTGTAGTGCTGCCTCGGACACCTTATGTTCGTTCTCCTGTGAGTCTAGATTTTCGAATCCGACGCAAAACTGACAGTTAATTGTAAGGTTCAGAGCCTCTTAATGACAATGGAACACACAAATTGCGTCGTGATTCAATACATCGTCCTCCGGCCGACCTGTCTCCAAGGGTCTAGTGCTGCCTCGGACACCTTATGGTCGTTCTCCTGTGAGTCTAGATTTTCGAATCCGACGCAAAACTGACAGTTAATTGTAACGTTCAGAGCCTGTTAATGACGATGGAACACACAAATTGCGTCGCGATGCAATACATCGTCCTCCGGCCGACCTGTCTCCAAGGGTCTATTGCTGCCTCGGGCACCTTATGGTCGATCTACTGTGAGTCTACATTTTCGAATCCGACGCAAAACTTACAGTTAATTGTAAGGTTCAGAGCCTCTTAATGACAATGGAACACACAAATCGCGTCGCGATACAATACGTCGTCCTCCGGCCGACCTGTCTCCAAGGGTCTATTGCTGCCTCGGGCACCTTATGGTCGACCTCCTGTGAGTCTAGATTTTCGAATCCGACGCAAAAATGACAGTTAATTGTAACGTTCAGAGCCTGTTAATGACGATGGAACACACAAATCATGTCGCGATTCAATACATCATCCTCCAGCCGACTTGTCTCCAAGGGTCTAGTGCTGCCTCGGGCACCTTATGGTCGTTCTCCTGTGAGTCTAAATTTTCGAATCCGACGCAAAACTGACAGTTAATTGTAACGTTCAGAGCCTGTTAATGACGATGTAACACACAAATTGCGTCGCGATTCAATACATCGTCCTCCAGCCGACTTATCTCCAAGGGTGTAGTGCTGCCTCGGACACCTTATGTTCGTTCTCCTGTGAGTCTAGATTTTCGAATCCGACGCAAAACTGACAGTTAATTGTAAGGTTCAGAGCCTCTTAATGACAATGGAACACACAAATTGCGTCGCGATTCAATACATCGTCCTCCGGCCGACCTGTCTCCAAGGGTCTAGTGCTGCCTCGGACACCTTATGGTCGTTCTCCTGTGAGTCTAGATTTTCGAATCCGACGCAAAACTGACAGTTAAGTGTAACGTTCAGCGCCTGTTAATGACGATGGAATACACAAATCGCGTCGCGATTCAATACATCGTCCTCCAGCCGACCTGTCTCCAAGGGTCTAGCCCTGCCTCGGGCACCTTATGGTCGTTCTTCTGTGAGTCTGGATTTTCGAATCCGACGCAAAACTGACAGTTAACTGTAAGGTTCAGAGCCTCTTAATGACAATGGAACACACAAATTGCGTCGCGATTCAATACATCGTCCTCCGGTCGACCTGTCTCCAAGGGTCTATTGCTGCCTCGGGCACCTTATGGTCGATCTCCTGTGAGACTAGATTTTCGAATCCGACGCAAAACTTACAGTTAATTGTAAGGTTCAGAGCCTCTTAATGACAATGGAACACACAAATCGCGTCGCGATACAATACGTCGTCCTCCGGCCGACCTGTCTCCAAGGGTCTATTGCTGCCTCGGGCACCTTATGGTCGATCTACTGTGAGTCTACATTTTCGAATCCGACGCAAAACTTACAGTTAATTGTAAGGTTCAGAGCCTCTTAATGACAATGGAACACACAAATCGCGTCGCGATACAATACGTCGTCCTCCGGCCGACCTGTCTCCAAGGGTCTATTGCTGCCTCGGGCA
This sequence comes from Schistocerca nitens, assembly GCF_023898315.1. Classification (NCBI taxonomy): domain Eukaryota; kingdom Metazoa; phylum Arthropoda; class Insecta; order Orthoptera; family Acrididae; genus Schistocerca; species Schistocerca nitens. Next base: position 759,988,549 of record NC_064619.1, read on the forward strand.
CCTAATGGTCGACCTCCTGTGAGTCTAGATTTTCGAATCCGACGCAAAAATGACAGTTAATTGTAACGTTCAGAGCCTCGTAATGACGATGGAACACACAAATCACGTCGCGATTCAATACATCATCCTCCAGCCGACTTGTCTCCAAGGGTCTAGTGCTGCCTCGGGCACCTTATGGTCGTTCTCCTGTGAGTCTAGATTTTCGAATCCGACGCAAAACTGACAGTTAATTGTAACGTTCAGAGCCTGTTAATGACGATGTAACACACAAATTGCGTCGCGATTCAATACATCGTCCTCCAGCCGACTTATCTCCAAAGGTGTAGTGCTGCCTCGGACACCTTATGTTCGTTCTCCTGTGAGTCTAGATTTTCGAATCCGACGCAAAACTGACAGTTAATTGTAACGTTCAGAGCCTGTTAATGCCGATGGAACACACAAATCACGTCGCGATTCAATACATCATCCTCCAGCCGACTTGTCTCCAAGGGTCTAGTGCTGCCTCGGGCACCTTATGGTCGTTCTCCTGTGAGTCTAAATTTTCGAATCCGACGCAAAACTGACAGTTAATTGTAACGTTCAGAGCCTGTTAATGACGATGTAACACACAAATTGCGTCGCGATTCAATACATCGTCCTCCAGCCGACTTATCTCCAAGGGTGTAGTGCTGCCTCGGACACCTTATGTTCGTTCTCCTGTGAGTCTAGATTTTCGAATCCGACGCAAAACTGACAGTTAATTGTAAGGTTCAGAGCCTCTTAATGACAATGGAACACACAAATTGCGTCGTGATTCAATACATCGTCCTCCGGCCGACCTGTCTCCAAGGGTCTAGTGCTGCCTCGGACACCTTATGGTCGTTCTCCTGTGAGTCTAGATTTTCGAATCCGACGCAAAACTGACAGTTAATTGTAACGTTCAGAGCCTGTTAATGACGATGGAACACACAAATTGCGTCGCGATGCAATACATCGTCCTCCGGCCGACCTGTCTCCAAGGGTCTATTGCTGCCTCGGGCACCTTATGGTCGATCTACTGTGAGTCTACATTTTCGAATCCGACGCAAAACTTACAGTTAATTGTAAGGTTCAGAGCCTCTTAATGACAATGGAACACACAAATCGCGTCGCGATACAATACGTCGTCCTCCGGCCGACCTGTCTCCAAGGGTCTATTGCTGCCTCGGGCACCTTATGGTCGACCTCCTGTGAGTCTAGATTTTCGAATCCGACGCAAAAATGACAGTTAATTGTAACGTTCAGAGCCTGTTAATGACGATGGAACACACAAATCATGTCGCGATTCAATACATCATCCTCCAGCCGACTTGTCTCCAAGGGTCTAGTGCTGCCTCGGGCACCTTATGGTCGTTCTCCTGTGAGTCTAAATTTTCGAATCCGACGCAAAACTGACAGTTAATTGTAACGTTCAGAGCCTGTTAATGACGATGTAACACACAAATTGCGTCGCGATTCAATACATCGTCCTCCAGCCGACTTATCTCCAAGGGTGTAGTGCTGCCTCGGACATCTTATGGTCGTTCTCCTGTGAGTCTAGATTTTCGAATCCGACGCAAAACTGACAGTTAAGTGTAACGTTCAGCGCCTGTTAATGACGATGGAATACACAAATCGCGTCGCGATTCAATACATCGTCCTCCAGCCGACCTGTCTCCAAGGGTCTAGCCCTGCCTCGGGCACCTTATGGTCGTTCTTCTGTGAGTCTGGATTTTCGAATCCGACGCAAAACTGACAGTTAACTGTAAGGTTCAGAGCCTCTTAATGACAATGGAACACACAAATTGCGTCGCGATTCAATACATCGTCCTCCGGTCGACCTGTCTCCAAGGGTCTATTGCTGCCTCGGGCACCTTATGGTCGATCTCCTGTGAGTCTAGATTTTCGAATCCGACGCAAAACTTACAGTTAATTGTAAGGTTCAGAGCCTCTTAATGACAATGGAACACACAAATCGCGTCGCGATACAATACGTCGTCCTCCGGCCGACCTGTCTCCAAGGGTCTATTGCTGCCTCGGGCACCTAATGGTCGACCTCCTGTGAGTCTAGATTTTCGAATCCGACGCAAAAATGACAGTTAATTGTAACGTTCAGAGCCTGTTAATGACGATGGAACACACAAATCACGTCGCGATTCAATACATCATACTCCAGCCGACTTGTCTCCAAGGGTCTAGTGCTGCCTCGGGCACCTTATGGTCGTTCTCCTGTGAGTCTAAATTTTCGAATCCGACGCAAAACTGACAGTTAATTGTAACGTTCAGAGCCTGTTAATGACGATGTAACACACAAATTGCGTCGCGATTCAATACATCGTCCTCCAGCCGACTTATCTCCAAGGGTGTAGTGCTGCCTCGGACACCTTATGTTCGTTCTCCTGTGAGTCTAGATTTTCGAATCCGACGCAAAACTGACAGTTGATTGTAAGGTTCAGAGCCTCTTAATGACAATGGAACACACAAATTGCGTCGCGATTCAATACATCGTCCTCCGGCCGACCTGTCTCCAAGGGTCTAGTGCTGCCTCGGACACCTTATGGTCGTTCTCCTGTGAGTCTAGATTTTCGAATCCGACGCAAAACTGACAGTTAATTGTAACGTTCAGCGCCTGTTAATGACGATGGAATACACAAATCGCGTCGCGATTCAATACATCGTCCTCCAGCCGACCTGTCTCCAAGGGTCTAGCCCTGCCTCGGGCACCTTATGGTCGTTCTTCTGTGAGTCTGGATTTTCGAATCCGACGCAAAACAGACAGTTAACTGTAAGGTTCAGAGCCTCTTAATGACAATGGAACACACAAATTGCGTCGCGATTCAATACATCGTCCTCCGGCCGACCTGTCTCCAAGGGTCTATTGCTGCCTCGGGCACCTTATGGTCGATCTCCTGTGAGTCTAGATTTTCGAATCCGACGCAAAACTTACAGTTAATTGTAAGGTTCAGAGCCTCTTAATGACAATGGAACACACAAATCGCGTCGCGATACAATTCGTCGTCCTCCGCCCGACCTGTCTCCAAGGGTCTATTGCTGCCTCGGGCACCTAATGGTCGACCTCCTGTGAGTCTAGATTTTCGAATCCGACGCAAAAATGACAGTTAATTGTAACGATCAGAGCCTGTTAATGACGATGGAACACACAAATCACGTCGCGATTCAATACATCATCCTCCAGCCGACTTGTCTCCAAGGGTCTAGTGCTGCCTCGGGCACCTTATGGTCGTTCTCCTGTGAGTCTAGATTTTCGAATCCTACGCAAAACTGACAGTTAATTGTAACGTTCAGAGCCTGTTAAAGACGATGTAACACACAAATTGCGTCGCGATTCAATACATCGTCCTCCAGCCGACTTATCTCCAAGGGTGTAGTGCTGCCTCGGACACCTTATGTTCGTTCTCCTGTGAGTCTAGATTTTCGAGTCCGACGCAAAACTGACAGTTAATTGTAAGGTTCAGAGCCTCTTAATGACAATGGAACACACAAATTGCGTCGTGATTCAATACATCGTCCTCCGGCCGACCTGTCTCCAAGGGTCTAGTGCTGCCTCGGACACCTTATGGTCGTTCTCCTGTGAGTCTAGATTTTCGAATCCGACGCAAAACTGACAGTTAATTGTAACGTTCAGAGCCTGTTAATGACGATGGAACACACAAATCGCGTCGCGATTCAATACATCGTCCTCCGGCCGACCTGTCTCCAAGGGTCTATTGCTGCCTCGGTCACCTTATGGTCGTTCTCCTGTGAGTCTAGATTTTCGAATCCGACGAAAAACTTACAGTTAATTGTAAGGTTCAGAGCCTCTTAATGACAATGGAACACACAAATCGCGTCGCGATACAATACGTCGTCCTCCGGCCGACCTGTCTCCAAGGGTCTATTGCTGCCTCGGGCACCTTATGGTCGACCTCCTGTGAGTCTAGATTTTCGAATGTGACGCAAAAATGACAGTTAATTGTAACGTTCACGGCCTGTTAATGACGATGGAACACACAAATCACGTCGCGATTCAATACATCATCCTCCAGCCGACTTGTCTCCAAGGGTCTAGTGCTGCCTCGGGCACCTTATGGTCGTTCTCCTGTGAGTCTAAATTTTCGAATCCGACGCAAAACTGACAGTTAATTGTAACGTTCAGAGCCTGTTAATGACGATGTAACACACAAATTGCGTCGCGATTCAATACATCGTCCTCCAGCCGACCTGTCTCCAAGGGTCTATTGCTGCCTCGGGCACCTTATGGTCGACCTCCTGTGAGTCTAGATTTTCGAATCCGACGCAAAAATGACAGTTAATTGTAACGTTCAGAGCCTCGTAATGACGATGGAACACACAAATCACGTCGCGATTCAATACATCATCCTCCAGCCGACTTGTCTCCAAGGGTCTAGTGCTGCCTCGGGCACCTTATGGTCGTTCTCCTGTGAGTCTAAATTTTCGAATCCGACGCAAAACTGACAGTTAATTGTAACGTTCAGAGCCTGTTAATGACGATGTAACACACAAATTGCGTCGCGATTCAATACATCGTCCTCCAGCCGACTTATCTCCAAGGGTGTAGTGCTGCCTCGGACACCTTATGTTCGTTCTCCTGTGAGTCTAGATTTTCGAATCCGACGCAAAACTGACAGTTAATTGTAAGGTTCAGAGCCTCTTAATGACAATGGAACACACAAATTGCGTCGTGATTCAATACATCGTCCTCCGGCCGACCTGTCTCCAAGGGTCTAGTGCTGCCTCGGACACCTTATGGTCGTTCTCCTGTGAGTCTAGATTTTCGAATCCGACGCAAAACTGACAGTTAATTGTAACGTTCAGAGCCTGTTAATGACGATGGAACACACAAATTGCGTCGCGATGCAATACATCGTCCTCCGGCCGACCTGTCTCCAAGGGTCTATTGCTGCCTCGGGCACCTTATGGTCGATCTACTGTGAGTCTACATTTTCGAATCCGACGCAAAACTTACAGTTAATTGTAAGGTTCAGAGCCTCTTAATGACAATGGAACACACAAATCGCGTCGCGATACAATACGTCGTCCTCCGGCCGACCTGTCTCCAAGGGTCTATTGCTGCCTCGGGCACCTTATTGTCGACCTCCTGTGAGTCTAGATTTTCGAATCCGACGCAAAAATGACAGTTAATTGTAACGTTCAGAGCCTGTTAATGACGATGGAACACACAAATCACGTCGCGATTCAATACATCATCCTCCAGCCGACTTGTCTCCAAGGGTCTAGTGCTGCCTCGGGCACCTTATGGTCGTTCTCCTGTGAGTCTAAATTTTCGAATCCGACGCAAAACTGACAGTTAATTGTAATGTTCAGAGCCTGTTAATGACGATGTAACACACAAATTGCGTCGCGATTCAATACATCGTCCTCCAGCCGACTTATCTCCAAGGGTGTAGTGCTGCCTCGGACACCTTATGTTCGTTCTCCTGTGAGTCTAGATTTTCGAATCCGACGCAAAACTGACAGTTAATTGTAAGGTTCAGAGCCTCTTAATGACAATGGAACACACAAATTGCGTCGCGATTCAATACATCGTCCTCCGGCCGACCTGTCTCCAAGGGTCTATTGCTGCCTCGGGCACCTTATGGTCATTCTCCTGTGAGTCTAGATTTTCGAATCCGACGCAAAAATGACAGTTAATTGTAACGTTCAGAGCCTGTTAATGACGATGGAACACACAAATCACGTCGCGATTCAATACATCACCCTCCAGCCGACTTGTCTCCAATGGTCTAGTGCTGCCTCGGCCACCTTATGGTCGATCTCCTGTGAGTCTAGATTTTCGAATCCGACGCAAAACTGACAGTTAATTGTAACGTTCAGAGCCTGTTAATGACGATGGAACACCCAAATTGCGTCGCGATTCAATACATCGTCCTCCGGCCGACCTGTCTCCAAGGGTCTATTGCTGCCTCGGGCACCTTAAGGTCGATCTCCAGTGAGTCTAGATTTTCGATTCCGACGCAAAACTGACAGTTAATTGTAACGTTCAGAGCCTGTTAATGACGATGGAACACACAAATCGCGTCGCGATTCGATACATCGTCCTCCAGCCGACCTGTCTCCAAGGGTGTAGTGCTGCCTCGGACACCTTATGTTCGTTCTCCTGTGAGTCTAGATTTTCGAATCCGACGCAAAACTGACAGTTAATTGTAAGGTTCAGAGCCTCTTAATGACAATGGAACACACAAATTTCGTCGCGAATCAATACATCGTCCTCCGGCCGACCTGTCTCCAAGGGTCTATTGCTGCCTCGGGCACCTAATGGTCGACCTCCTGTGAGTCTAGATTTTCGAATCCGACGCAAAAATGACAGTTAATTGTAACGTTCAGAGCCTGTTAATGACGATGGAACACACAAATCACGTCGCGATTCAATACATCATCCTCCAGCCGACTTGTCTCCAAGGGTCTAGTGCTGCCTCGGGCACCTTATGGTCGTTCTCCTGTGAGTCTAGATTTTCGAATCCGACGCAAAACTGACAGTTAATTGTAACGTTCAGAGCCTGTTAATGACGATGTAACACACAAATTGCGTCGCGATTCAATACATCGTCCTCCGGCCGACCTGTCTCCAAGGGTCTAGTGCTGCCTCGGACACCTTATGGTCGTTCTCCTGTGAGTCTAGATTTTCGAATCCGACGCAAAACTGACAGTTAATTGTAACGTTCAGAGCCTGTTAATGACGATGGAACACACAAATCGCGTCGCGATTCAATACATCGTCCTCCAACCGACTTGTCTCCAAGGGTCTAGTGCTGCCTCGGGCACCTTATGGTCGTTCTCCTGTGAGTCTAGATTTTCGAATCCGACGCAAAACTGACAGTTAATTGTAAGGTTCAGAGCCTGTTAATGACGATGGAACACACAATTTGCGTCGCGATTCAATACATCGTCCTCCGGCCGACCTGTCTCCAAGGGTCTATTGCTGCCTCGGGCACCTTATGGTCGATCTACTGTGAGTCTACATTTTCGAATCCGACGCAAAACTTACAGTTAATTGTAAGGTTCAGAGCCTCTTAATGACAATGGATCACACAAATCGCGTCGCGATACAATACGTCGTCCTCCGGCCGACCTGTCTCCAAGGGTCTATTGCTGCCTCGGGCACCTTATGGTCGACCTCCTGTGAGTCTAGATTTTCGAATCCGACGCAAAAATGACAGTTAATTGTAAGGTTCAGAGCCTGTTAATGACGATGCAACACACAAATCACGTCGCGATTCAATACATCATCCTCCAGCCGACTTGTCTCCAAGGGTCTAGTGCTGCATCGGGCACCTTATGGTCGTTCTCCTGTGAGTCTAAATTTTCGAATCCGACGCAAAACTGACAGTTAATTGTAACGTTCAGAGCCTGTTAATGACGATGTAACACACAAATTGCGTCGCGATTCAATACATCGTCCTCCAGCCGACTTATCTCCAAGGGTGTAGTGCTGCCTCGGACACCTTATGTTCGTTCTCCTGTGAGTCTAGATTTTCGAATCCGACGCAAAACTGACAGTTAATTGTAAGGTTCAGAGCCTCTTAATGACAATGGAACACACAAATTGCGTCGCGATTCAATACATCGTCCTCCGGCCGACCTGTCTCCAAGGGTCTAGTGCTGCCTCGGACACCTTATGGTCGTTCTCCTGTGAGTCTAGATTTTCGAAACCGACGCAAAACTGACAGTTAATTGTAACGTTCAGCGCCTGTTAATGACGATGGAATACACAAATCGCGTCGCGATTCAATACATCGTCCTCCAGCCGACTTGTCTCCAAGGGTCTAGCCCTGCCTCGGGCACCTTATGGTCGTTCTTCTGTGAGTCTGGATTTTCGAATCCGACGCAAAACTGACAGTTAACTGTAAGGTTCAGAGCCTCTTAATGACAATGGAACACACAAATTGCGTCGCGATTCAATACATCGTCCTCCGGCCGACCTGTCTCCAAGGGTCTATTGCTGCCTCGGGCACCTTATGGTCGATCTCCTGTGAGTCTAGATTTTCGAATCCGACGCAAAACTGACAGTTAATTGTAACGTTCAGAGCCTGTTAATGACGATGGAACACACAAATCACGTCGCGATTCAATACACCATCCTCCAGCCGACTTGTCTCCAGGGGTCTAGTGCTGCCTCGGGCACCTTATGGTCGTTCTCCTGTGAGTCTAGATTTTCGAATCCGACGCAAAACTGACAGTTAATTGTAAGGTTCAGAGCCTGTTAATGACGATGGAACACACAAATTGCGTCGCGATTCAATACATCGTCCTCCGGCCGACCTGTCTCCAAGGGTCTATTGCTGCTTCGGTCACCTTATGGTTGTTCTCCTGTGAGTCTAGATTTTCGAATCCGACGCAAAACTGACAGTTAATTGTAAGGTTCAGAGCCTGTTAATGACGATGTAACACACAAATCGCGTCGCGATTCGAAACATCGTCCTCCGGCCGACCTGTCTCCAAGGGTCTATTGCTGCCTCGGGCAACTTATGGTCGCTCTCCTGTGAGTCTAGATTTTCGAATCCGACGCAAAACTGACAGTTAATTGTAACGTTCAGAGCCTGTTAATGACGATGCAACACACAAATTGCGTCGCGATTCCATACATCGTCCTCCAGCCGACTTGTCTCCAAGGGTCTATTGCTGCTTCGGGCACCTTATGGTCGTTCTCCTGTGAGTCTAGATTTTCGAATCCGACGCAAAAATGACAGTTAATCGTAAGGTTCAGAGCCTCTTAATGACAATGGAACACACAAATTGCGTCGCGATTCAATACATCGTCCTCCGGCCGACCTGTCTCCAAGGGTCTAGTGCTGCCTCGGGCACCTTATGGTCGATCTCCTGTGAGTCTAGATTTTCGAATCCGACGCAAAACGGACAGTCAATTGTAACGTTCAGAGCCTGTTAATGACGATGTAACACACAAAATGCGTCACGATTCAATACATTGTCCTCCAGCCGACTTGTCTCCAAGGGTGTAGTGCTGCCTCGGACACCTTATGTTCGTTCTCCTGTGAGTCTAGATTTTCGAATCCGACGCAAAACTGACAGTTAATTGTAAGGTTCAGAGCCTGTTAATGACAATGTAACACACAAATTGCGTCGCGATTCAATACATCGTCCTCCGGCCGACCTGTCTCCAAGGGTCTAGTGCTGCCTCGGGCACCTTATGTTCGTTCTCCTGTGAGTCTAGATTTTCGAATCCGACGCAAAACTGACAGTTAATTGTAAGGTTCAGAGCCTCTTAATGACAATGGAACACACAAATTGCGTCGCGATTCAATACATCGTCCTCCGGCCGACCTGACTCCAAGGGTCTAGTGCTGCCTCGGACACATTATGGTCGTTCTCCTGTGAGTCTAGATTTTCGAATCCGACGCAAAACTGACAGTTAATTGTAACGTTCAGAGCCTGTTAATGACGATGGAACACACAAATCGCGTCGCGATTCAATACATCGTCCTCCAACCGACTTGTCTCCAAGGGTCTAGTGCTGCCTCGGGCACCTTATGGTCGTTCTCCTGTGAGTCTAGATTTTCGAATCCGACGCAAAACTGACAGTTAATTGTAAGGTTCAGAGCCTGTTAACACGTTCACTGCCATCGGCGCACCAGCGCGTCCGGCCGATACTAGTGCATATGCCGTCGACGCGCCTGCGCGGCGAGACACTCAGCTGTTTCTCAGCGCCACAGTTTAGTCGGGCACAGCCATTCGGTGTGGTTCATTGCGCAGGCACTCTAAGAACGTATTGTTTTCAATTTTTGCGGGTGCGGTTCGTGTGTTTTCCCTACAGTTTTTCTCTGTTGTGGGACTGAACATGGAAGACAATCGTGACACGGCGGGCCCTTCAGAACCTAAGAAACGTAAAACACAGGACACAAGAAACGTACAAAAACTAACGGATGCGGAATTATTACGAATATTAGAAGAAAGCGATTCGGAAACGGAACTGGCCAGTGAGGAGGACGGCGTGGAATCCAGTGTAGAGTCTGACGGAGCCGAGTTTGTTTTAGATGAGACTGTAGAAATGGCTGTGAATCCTAGCGACAGGGAAATGGCAGAAGGAGTGGTAACAAGAGATAACGCAGCTGATACAACTGTTGCGTGGGAAAGAGAGCCAGTTGGAATGATAAATTGCCCATTTATAAAAAAAGAGGGACTGCTTATTCAACCGACGGAAAACACTCCCTTAGATTATTTTCGTCTTTTGCTGACGGACGAATTTCTATTGACAGTTGTAGAAGAAACAAATCGAAACGCGATTGAATTATTCCTTTCTGCGGGAACCAAAGGACAATCACGAATAAACTGTTGGAAAGATGTGACTGTTGGCGAATTGTTAGTGTTCTTGGGAGTTTTCCTGCACATGGGAAATGTAAAGATGAGGAATTTGCAGGACTATTGGAAAAAGGACGCTTTATTCAACGTGAAAGGAATTGCCGATAGTATTTCACGAAATCGTTTTCTGCTAATACTACGTGCATTACACTTTTCTGAAAATCCAAAACAGGGCAAACCAACACCATCCGACAGGTTGTATAAAATACGTCCCGTTATCAATTTTTTCAATGAAAGGATGTGCCAAGTTTACTACCCTGGACGGGAACTGTCTCTGGACGAATCAATGATCCTTTGGCGTGGACGATTACTTTTCCGCCAATACATCAAAAACAAAAAGCACAAATATGGCATAAAGCTATATATTTTGACAACTCCCACTGGAATGGTCCTAAAATTCGCGGTATACACTGGCATGCTGGACGATTTAGGAGGAAGAGGCCATGCGCAAAAAATTGTTCTTCATTTACTAGATGAAAAGTTGAATGCTGGTCACCATGTGTACATGGACAATTACTATAACAGCTTCGCATTGGCAAAGCTGCTCCTGGATAAGAAGACCCACTGCACGGGAACTCTGAGGGCGAATAGGAAGGATACACCCAAGGAAATACAGGAAGCAAAACTACGAAAAGGTGAAGCCGTTGCCAGATTTGCGGAAGGAGTTATGATAGGTAAGTGGCGTGATAAGAGGGAGGTTTGCTACATTTCTAATGCATTTACAAATGAAATGGTTGAGGTTGAAACCAAAAGAAAGGAGAAGAAATCTAAGCCCTTGGCCATTGTAAACTACAATAAATTTATGGCGGGAGTTGATCGGCACGATCAGATGTTATCATATTACCTCTCGGAACGCAAAACCATACGCTGGTACAAGAAACTTTTTATCCACGTTGTGGAAATGATACTGACAAACGCACATGCCCTACACAATAAATATTGTGGCACAAAAATGCCCCTCCAAGAATTTAGACTCAGTATTATAAGAGCACTATTGCCACGAAAGCAGGTAGAACGGCCAGTCAGAAATCCCCAACATGTTGTGGTAAAACGAGAATCAAATGGAAAATCAAAAACACCGCGAAAAAAGTGCAGATCATGCGCCAGCCGTGGACAACGAACAGACACGATTTACGAGTGCCTAGATTGCCCAAATAAAGCAGGATATTGTTTGAATTGTTGTGTTATTCACCACCTCTAAAGGCAGATAGCACTTTCGTTGCTCATTTATTTTTCGACAGTTATGTGTCGGTACTATTCTTAAACTTTGTATTTATTTTATTTGTTTGAGAGTAATGGATAAAGCTCTAGATTGTATTTTTCTTAGATTTGACATACATTTTATTTCAGAAGTTTCTTCGAGATCTTGTGTTTGTATTTGAATGTTTCTACTGTATTTTTTGTCCAATAAATATGTCGTTTGTCAGTAGGATGTTTCGTTTCATTTATGAATATAAAATGAAATTGTAGTAACCTAAACTGTCACACTAACCAGGAACAATACACTAGACGCATTGGCGCGTCCACGGCCACCCGCTACAGAATATGGCCTGATATGCCACTGACGCCTTAGTGCGCCCCAAAACAACTTTGATTCACGAGAGTAAATTTGATTGTGTACTTATAAAATAAATACATGTTATATTACTTTTAGCAATATATTTTCAGATTCTATTAAGAAAAATATTGGTTACGTGGCAAAGCAAGGCCAATTACAGTGGCAGTGAACGTGTTAATGACGATGAAACACACAAATTGTGTCGGGATTCAATACATCGTCCTCCGGCCGACCTGTCTCCAAGGGTCTATTGCTGCCTCGGGCAATTTATGGTCGATCTACTGTGTGTCTAGATTTTCGAATCCGACGCAAAACTTACAGTTAATTGTAACGTTCAGAGCCTGTTAATGACGATGGAACACACAAATCACGTCGCGATTCAATACATCATCCTCTAGCCGACTTGTCTCCAAGGGTCTAGTGCTGCCTCGGGCACCTTATGGTCGTTCTCCTGTGAGTCTAGATTTTCGAATCCGACGCAAAACTGACAGTTAATTGTAACGTTCAGAGCCTGTTAATGAAGATGGAACACACTAATTGCGTCGCGATTCAATACATCGTCCTCCGGCCGACCTGTCTCCAAGTGTCTATTGCTGCCTCGGTCACCTTATGGTCGATCTCCTGTGAGTCTAGATTTTCGAATCCGACGCAAAACTGACAGTTAATTGTAACGTTCAGAGCCTGTTAATGACGATGGAGCACACAAATTGCGTCGCGATTCAATACATCGTCCTCCGGCCGACCTGTCTCCAAGGGTCTATTGCTGCCTCGGGCACCTTAAGGTCGATCTCCTGTGAGTCTAGATTTTCGAATCCGACGCAAAACTGACAGTTAATTGTAACGTTCAGAGCCTGTTAATGACGATGGAACACACAAATCGCGTCGCGATTCAATACATCGTCCTCCGGCCGACCTGTCTCCAAGGGTCTATTGCTGCCTCGGTCACCTTATGGTCGTTGTCCTGTGAGTCTAGATTTTCGAATCCGACGCAAAACTGACAGTTAATTGTAAGGTTCAGAGCCTGTTAATAACGATGGAACACACAAATTGCGTCGCGATTCAATTCATAGTCCTCCAGCCGACTTGTCTCCAAGGGTCTATTGCTGCCTCGGGCACCTTATGGTCGTTCTCCTGTGAGTCTAGATTTTCGAATCCGACGCAAAACTGACAGTTAATCGTAAGGTTCAGAGCCTCTGAATGACAATGGAACACACAAATTGCGTCGCGATTCAATACATCGTCCTCCGGCTGACCTGTCTCCAAGGGTCTATTGCTGCCTCGGGCACCTTATGGTCGATCTCCTGTGAGTCTAGATTTTCGAATCCGACGCAAAAATGACAGTTAATTGTAGCGTTTAGAGCCTGTTAATGACGATGGAACACACAAATCACGTCGCGATACAATACATCATCCTCCAGCCGACTTGTCTCCAAGGGTCTAGTGCTGCCTCGGGCACCTTATGGTCGTTCTCCTGTGAGTCTAGATTTTCGAATCCGACGCAAAACTGACAGTTAATTGTAAGGTTCAGAGCCTGTTAATGAAGATGGAACACACAAATTGCGTCGCGATTCAATACATCGTCCTCCGGCCGACCTGTCTCCAAGGGTCTATTGCTGCCTCGGTCACCTTATGGTCGATCTCCTGTGAGTCTAGATTTTCGAATCCGACGCAAAACTGACAGTTAATTGTAACGTTCAGAGCCTGTTAATGACGATGGAACACACAAATTGCGTCGCGATTCAATACATCGTCCTCCGGCCGACCTGTCTCCAAGGGTCTATTGCTGCCTCGGGCACCTTAAGGTCGATCTCCTGTGAGTCTAGATTTTCGAATCCGACGCAAAACTGACAGTTAATTGTAACGTTCAGAGCCTGTTAATGACGATGGAACACACAAATCGCGTCGCGATTCAATGCATCGTCCTCCGGCCGAACTGTCTCCAAGGGTCTATTGCTGCTTCGGTCACCTTATGGTCGTTCTCCTGTGAGTCTAGATTTTCGAATCCGACGCAAAACTGACAGTTAATTGTAAGGTTCAGAGCCTCTTAATGACGATGGAACACACAAATCGCGTCGCGATTCAATACATCGTCCTCCGGCCGACCTGTCTCCAAGGGTCTATTGCTGCCTCGGGCACCTTATGGTCGATCTCCTGTGAGTCTAGATTTTCGAATCCGACGCAAAAATGACAGTTAATTGTAACGTTCAGAGCCTGTTAATGACGATGGAACACACAAATCACGTCGCGATTCAATACACCATCCTCCAGCCGACTTGTCTCCAGGGGTCTAGTGCTGCCTCGGGCACCTTATGGTCGTTCTCCTGTGAGTCTAGATTTTCGAATCCGACGCAAAACTGACAGTTAATTGTAAGGTTCAGAGCCTGTTAATGAAGATGGAACACACAAATTGCGTCGCGATTCAATACATCGTCCTCCGGCCGACCTGTCTCCAAGGGTCTATTGCTGCTTCGGTCACCTTATGGTCGTTCTCCTGTGAGTCTAGATTTTCGAATCCGACGCAAAACTGACAGTTAATGGTAAGGTTCAGAGCCTGTTAATGACGATGGAACACACAAATCGCGTCGCGATTCGATACATCGTCCTCCGGCCGACCTGTCTCCAAGGGTCTATTGCTGCCTCGGGCAACTTATGGTCGATCTCCTGTGAGTCTAGATTTTCGAATCCGACGCAAAACTGACAGTTAATTGTAACGTTCAGAGCCTGTTAATGACGATGCAACACACAAATTGCGTCGCGATTCAATACATCGTCCTCCAGCCGTCTTGTCTCCAAGGGTCTATTGCTGCTTCGGGCACCTTATGGTCGTTCTCCTGTGAGTCTAGATTTTCGAATCCGACGCAAAAATGACAGTTAATCGTAAGGTTCAGAGCCTCTTAATGACAATGGAACACACAAATTGCGTCGCGATTCAATACATCGTCCTCCGGCCGACCTGTCTCCAAGGGTCTACTGCTGCCTCGGGCACCTTATGGTCGATCTCCTGTGAGTCTAGATTTTCGAATCCGACGCAAAACGGACAGTCAATTGTAAGGTTAAGAGCCTCTTAATGACGATGTAACACACAAATTGCGTCACGATTCAATACATTGTCCTCCAGCCGACCTGTCTCCAAGGGTCTAGTGCAGCCTCGGACACCTTATGGTCGTTCTCCTGTGAGTCTAGATTTTCGAATCCGACGCAATACTGACAGTTAATTGTAAGGCTCAGAGCCTGTTAATGACGATGTAACACACAAATTGCGTCGCGATTCAATACATCGTCCTCCGGCCGACCTGTTTCCAAGGGTCTAGTGCTGCCTCGGGCACCTTATGGTCGTTCTCCTGTGAGTCTAGATTTTCGAATCCGACGCAAAACTGACAGTTAATTGTAAGGTTCAGGGCCTGTTAATGACGATGAAACACACAAATTGTGTCGGGATTCAATACATCGTCCTCCGGCCGACCTGTCTCCAAGGGTCTATTGCTGCCTCGGGCAATTTATGGTCGATCTACTGTGTGTCTAGATTTTCGAATCCGACGCAAAACTTACAGTTAATTGTAAGGTTCAGAGCCTCTTAATGACAATGGAACACACAAATCGCGTCGCGATTCAATACGTCGTCCTCCGGCCGACCTGTCTCCAAGGGTCTATTGCTGCCTCGGGCACCTTATGGTCGACCTCCTGTGAGTCTAGATTTTCGAATCCGACGCAAAAATGACAGATAATTGTAACGTTCAGAGCCTGTTAATGACGATGGAGCACACAAATTGCGTCGCGATTCAATACATCGTCCTCCGGCCGACCTGTCTCCAAGGGTCTATTGCTGCCTCGGGCACCTTAAGGTCGATCTCCTGTGAGTCTAGATTTTCGAATCCGACGCAAAACTGACAGTTAATTGTAACGTTCAGAGCCTGTTAATGACGATGGAACACACAAATCGCGTCGCGATTCAATACATCGTCCTCCGGCCGACCTGTCTCCAAGGGTCTATTGCTGCCTCGGGCACCTTATGGTCGTTCTCCTGTGAGTCTAGACTTTCGAATCCGACGCAAAACTGACAGTTAATTGTAACGATCAGAGCCTGTTAATAACGATGGAACACACAAATTGCGTCGCGATTCAATTCATAGTCCTCCAGCCGAATTGTCTCCAAGGGTCTATTGCTGCCTCGGGCACCTTATGGTCGTTCTCCTGTGAGTCTAGATTTTCGAATCCGACGCAAAACTGACAGTTAATCGTAAGGTTCAGAGCCTCTGAATGACAATGGAACACACAAATTGCGTCGCGATTCAATACATCGTCCTCCGGCTGACCTGTCTCCAAGGGTCTAGTGCTGCCTCGGGCACCTTATGGTCGATCTCCTGTGAGTCTAGATTTTCGAATCCGACGCAAAACTGACAGTTAATTGTAAGGTTCAGAGCCTGTTAATGAAGATGGAACACACAAATTGCGTCGCGATTCAATACATCGTCCTCCGGCCGACCTGTCTCCAAGGGTCTATTGCTGCCTCGGTCACCTTATGGTCGATCTCCTGTGAGTCTAGATTTTCGAATCCGACGCAAAACTGACAGTTAATTGTAACGTTCAGAGCCTGTTAATGACGATGGAACACACAAATTGCGTCGCGATTCAATACATCGTCCTCCGGCCGACCTGTCTCCAAGGGTCTATTGCTGCCTCGGGCACCTTAAGGTCGATCTCCTGTGAGTCTAGATTTTCGAATCCGACGCAAAACTGACAGTTAATTGTAACGTTCAGAGCCTGTTAATGACGATGGAACACACAAATCGCGTCGCGATTCAATGCATCGTCCTCCGGCCGACCTGTCTCCAAGGGTCTATTGCTGCTTCGGTCACCTTATGGTCGTTCTCCTGTGAGTCTAGATTTTCGAATCCGACGCAAAACTGACAGTTAATTGTAAGGTTCAGAGCCTCTTAATGACGATGGAACACACAAATCGCGTCGCGATTCAATACATCGTCCTCCGGCCGACCTGTCTCCAAGGGTCTATTGCTGCGTCGGGCAACTTATGGTCGATCTCCTGTGAGTCTAGATTTTCGAATCCGACGCAAAACTGACAGTTAATTGTAACGTTCAGAGCCTGTTAATGACGATGCAACACACAAATTGCGTCGCGATTCAATACATCGTCCTCCAGCCGACTTGTCTCCAAGGGTCTATTGCTGCTTCGGGCACCTTATGGTCGTTCTCCTGTGAGTCTAGATTTTCGAATCCGACGCAAAACTGACAGTTAATCGTAAGGTTCAGAGCCTCTTAATGACAATGGAACACATAAATTGCGTCGCGATTCAATACATCGTCCTCCGGCCGACCTGTCTCCAAGGGTCTAGTGCTGCCTCGGGCACCTTATGGTCGATCTCCTGTGAGTCTAGATTTTCGAATCCGACGCAAAACTGACAGTCAATTGTAACGTTCAGAGCCTGTTAATGACGATGTAACACACAAATTGCGTCGCGATTCAATACATTGTCCTCCAGCCGACTTGTCTCCAAGGGTGTAGTGCTGCCTCGGACACCTTATATTCGTTCTCCTGTGAGTCTAGATTTTCGAATCCGACGCAAAACTGACAGTTAATTGTAACGTTCAGAGCCTGTTAATGACGATGGAACACACAAATTGCGTCGCGATTCAATACATCGTCCTCCGGCCGACCTGTCTCCAAGGGTCTATTGCTGCCTCGGGCACCTTAAGGTCGATCTCCTGTGAGTCTAGATTTTCGAATCCGACGCAAAACTGACAGTTAATTGTAACGTTCAGAGCCTGTTAATGACGATGGAACACACAAATCGCGTCGCGATTCAATGCATCGTCCTCCGGCCGACCTGTCTCCTGCTGCTTCGGTCACCTTATGGTCGTTCTCCTGTGAGTCTAGATTTTCGAATCCGACGCAAAACTGACAGTTAATTGTAAGGTTCAGAGCCTCTTAATGATGATGGAACACACAAATCGCGTCGCGATTCAATACATCGTCCTCCGGCCGACCTGTCTCCAAGGGTCTATTGCTGCTTCGGGCACCTTATGGTCGTTCACCTGTGAGTCTAGATTTTCGAATCCGACGCAAAACTGACAGTTAATCGTAAGGTTCAGAGCCTCTTAATGACAATGGAACACACAAATTGCGTCGCAAATTCAATACATCGTCCTCCGGCCGACCTGTCTCCAAGGGTCTAGTGCTGCCTCGGGCACCTTATGGTCGATCTCCTGTGAGTCTAGATTTTCGAATCCGACGCAAAACTGACAGTCAATTGTAACGTTCAGAGCCTGTTAATGACGATGTAACACACAAATTGCGTCGCGTTTCAATACATTGTCCTTCAGCCGACTTGTCTCCAAGGGTGTAGTGCTGCCTCGGACACCTTATGTTCGTTCTCCTGTGAGTCTAGATTTTCGAATCCGACGCAAAACTGACAGTTAATTGTAAGGTTCAGAGCCTCCTAATGACAATGGAACACACAAATTGCGTCGCGAATCAATACATCGTCCTCCAGCCGACCTGTCTCCAAGGGTCTAGTGCTGCCTCGGACACCTTACGGTCGTTCTGCTGTGAGTCTAGATTTTCGAATCCGACGCAAAACTGACAGTTAATTGTAAGGTTCAGAGCCTCTTAATGACAATGGAACACACAAATCGCGTCGCGATTCAATACGTCATCCTCCGGCCGACCTGTCTCCAAGGGTTTATTGCTGCCTCGGGCACCTTATGGTCGACCTCCTGTGAGTCTAGTTTTTTGAATCCGACGCAAAAATGACAGTTAATTGTAACGTTCAGAACCTGTTAATGAAGATGGAACACACAAATTGCGTCGCGATTCAATACATCGTCCTCCGGCCGATCTGTCTCCAAGTGTCTATTGCTGCCTCGGTCACCTTATGGTCGATCTCCTGTGAGTCTAGATTTTCGAATCCGACGCAAAACTGACAGTTAATTGTAACGTTCAGAGCCTGTTAATGACGATGGAACACACAAATTGCGTCGCGATTCAATACATCGTCCTCCGGCCGACCTGTCTCCAAGGGTTTATTGCTGCCTCGGGCACGTTAAGGTCGATCTCCTGTTTGTCTAGATTTTCGAATCCGACGCAAAACTGACAGTTAATTATAACGTTCAGAGCCTGTTAATGACGATGGAACACACAAATCGCGTCGCGATTCAATACATCGTCCTCCGGCCGACCTGTCTCCAAGGGTGTATTGCTGCCTCGGTCACCTTATGGTCGTTCTCCTGTGAGTCTAGATTTTCGAATCCGACGCAAAACTGACAGTTAATTGTAAGGTTCAGAGCCTGTTAATGACGATGGAACACACAAATCGCGTCGCGATTCAATACATCGTCCTCCGGCCGACCTGTCTCCAAGGGTCTATTGCTGCCTCGGGCAACTTATGGTCGACCTCCTGTGAGTCTAGATTTTCGAATCCGACGCAAAACTGACAGTTAATTGTAACGTTCAGAGCCTGTTCATGACGATGGAACAGACAAATTGCGTCGCGATTCAATACATCGTCCTCCGGCCGACCTGTCTCCAAGGGTCTATTGCTGCCTCGGGCACCTTATGGTCGTTCTCCTGTGAGTCTAGACTTTCGAATCCGACGCAAAACTGACAGTTAATTGTAACGATCAGAGCCTGTTAATAACGATGGAACACACAAATTGCGTCGCGATTCAATTCATAGTCCTCCAGCCGACTTGTCTCCAAGGGTCTATTGCTGCCACGGGCACCTTATGGTCGTTCTCCTGTGAGTCTAGATTTTCGAATCCGACGCAAAACTGACAGTTAATCGTAAGGTTCAGAGCCTCTTAATGACAATGGAACACACAAATTGCGTCGCGAATCAATACATCGTCCTCCAGCCGACCTGTCTCCAAGGGTCTAGTGCTGCCTCGGGCACCTTATGGTCGTTCTCCTGTGAGTCTAGATTTTCGAATGCGACGCAAAACTGACGGTTAATTGTAAGGTTCAGAGCCTGTTAATGACGATGGAACACACAAATTGCGTCGCGATTCAATACATCGTCCTCCGGCCGACCTGTCTCCAAGGGTCTATTGCTGCCTCGGGCACCTTATGGTCGTTCTCCTGTGAGTCTAGATTTTCGAATCCGACGCAAAACTGACAGTTAATTGTAAGGTTCAGAGCCTGTTAATGACGATGGAACACACAAATTGCGTCGCGATTCAATACATCATCCTCCGGCTGACCTGTCTGAAAGGGTCTATTGCTGCCTCGGGCACCTTATGGTCGTTCTTCTGTGAGTCTAGATTTTCGAATCCGACGCCAAACTGACAGTTAATTGTAACGTTCAGAGCCTGTTAATGACGATCGAACACACAAATCACGTCGCGATTCAATACATCATCCTCCAGCCGACTTGTCTCCAAGGGTCTAGTGCTGCCTCGGGGACTTTATGGTCGTTCTCCTGTGAGTCTAGATTTTCGAATCCGACGCAAAACTGACAGTTAATTGTAAGGTTCAGAGCCTGTTAATGACGATGGAACACACAAATAGCGTCGCGATTCAATACATCGTCCTCCGGCCGACCTGTCTCCAAGGGTCTAATGCTGCCTCGGGCACCTTATGCTCGATCTCCTGTGAGTCTTGATTTTCGAATCCGACGCAAAACTGACAGTTAATTGTAACGTTCAGAGCCTGGTAATGACGATGGAACACACAAATTGCGTCGCGATTCAATACATCGTCCTCCGGCCAACCTGTCTCCAAGGGTCTAATGCTGCCTCGGGCACCTTATGCTCGATCTCCTGTGAGTCTAGATTTTCGAATCCGACGCAAAACTGACAGTCAATTGTAACGTTCAGAGCCTGTTAATGAAGATGGAACACACAAATTGCGTCGCGCTTCAATACATCGTCCTCCGGCCGACCTGTCTCCAAGGGTCTATTGCTGCTTCGGTCACCTTATGGTCGTTCTCCTGTGAGTCTAGATTTTCGAATCCGACGCAAAACTGACAGTTAATTGTAACGTTCAGAGCCTGTTAATGACGATGGAACACACAAATCACGTCGCGATTCAATACATCATCCTTCAGCCGACTTGTCTCCAAGGGTCTAGTGCTGCCTCGGGCACCTTAAGGTCGATCTCCTGTGAGTCTAGATTTTCGATTCCGACGCAAAACCGACAGTTAATTGTAAGGTTCAGAGCCTGTTAATGACGATGGAACACACAAATTGCGTCGCGATTCAATACATCGTCCTCCGGCCGACCTGTCTCCAAGGGTCTAGTGCTGCCTCGGGCACCTTATGGTCGTTCTCCTGTGAGTCTAGATTTTCGAATCCGACGCAAAACTGACAGTTAATTGTAAGGTTCAGGGCCTGTTAATGACGATGAAACACACAAATTGTGTCGGGATTCAATACATCGTCCTCCGGCCGACCTGTCTCCAAGGGCCTATTGCTGCCTCGGGCAATTTATGGTCGATCTACTGTGTGTCTAGATTTTCGAATCCGACGCAAAACTTACAGTTAATTGTAAGGTTCAGAGCCTCTTAATTACAATGGAACACACAAATCGCGTCGCGATTCAATACGTCGTCCTCCGGCCGACCTGTCTCCAAGGGTCTATTGCTGCCTCGGGCACCTTATGGTCGACCTCCTGTGAGTCTAGATTTTCGAATCCGACGCAAAAATGACAGTTAATTGTAACGTTCAGAGCCTGTTAATGACGATGGAGCACACAAATTGCGTCGCGATTCAATACATCGTCCTCCGGCCGACCTGTCTCCAAGGGTCTATTGCTGCCTCGGGCACCTTAAGGTCGATCTCCTGTGAGTCTAGATTTTCGAATCCGACGCAAAACTGACAGTTAATTGTAACGTTCAGAGCCTGTTAATGACGATGGAACACACAAATCGCGTCGCGATTCAATACATCGTCCTCCGGCCGACCTGTCTCCAAGGGTCTATTGCTGCCTCGGGCACCTTATGGTCGTTCTCCTGTGAGTCTAGACTTTCGAATCCGACGCAAAACTGACAGTTAATTGTAACGATCAGAGCCTGTTAATAACGATGGAACACACAAATTGCGTCGCGATTCAATTCATAGTCCTCCAGCCGACTTGTCTCCAAGGGTCTATTGCTGCCTCGGGCACCTTATGGTCGTTCTCCTGTGAGTCTAGATTTTCGAATCCGACGCAAAACTGACAGTTAATCGTAAGGTTCAGAGCCTCTGAATGACAATGGAACACACAAATTGCGTCGCGATTCAATACATCGTCCTCCGGCTGACCTGTCTCCAAGGGTCTAGTGCTGCCTCGGGCACCTTATGGTCGATCTCCTGTGAGTCTAGATTTTCGAATCCGACGCAAAACTGACAGTTAATTGTAAGGTTCAGAGCCTGTTAATGAAGATGGAACACACAAATTGCGTCGCGATTCAATACATCGTCCTCCGGCCGACCTGTCTCCAAGGGTCTATTGCTGCCTCGGTCACCTTATGGTCGATCTCCTGTGAGTCTAGATTTTCGAATCCGACGCAAAACTGACAGTTAATTGTAACGTTCAGAGCCTGTTAATGACGATGGAACACACAAATTGCGTCGCGATTCAATACATCGTCCTCCGGCCGACCTGTCTCCAAGGGTCTATTGCTGCCTCGGGCACCTTAAGGTCGATCTCCTGTGAGTCTAGATTTTCGAATCCGACGCAAAACTGACAGTTAATTGTAACGTTCAGAGCCTGTTAATGACGATGGAACACACAAATCGCGTCGCGATTCAATGCATCGTCCTCCGGCCGACCTGTCTCCAAGGGTCTATTGCTGCTTCGGTCACCTTATGGTCGTTCTCCTGTGAGTCTAGATTTTCGAATCCGACGCAAAACTGACAGTTAATTGTAAGGTTCAGAGCCTCTTAATGACGATGGAACACACAAATCGCGTCGCGATTCAATACATCGTCCTCCGGCCGACCTGTCTCCAAGGGTCTATTGCTGCGTCGGGCAACTTATGGTCGATCTCCTGTGAGTCTAGATTTTCGAATCCGACGCAAAACTGACAGTTAATTGTAACGTTCAGAGCCTGTTAATGACGATGCAACACACAAATTGCGTCGCGATTCAATACATCGTCCTCCAGCCGACTTGTCTCCAAGGGTCTATTGCTGCTTCGGGCACCTTATGGTCGTTCTCCTGTGAGTCTAGATTTTCGAATCCGACGCAAAACTGACAGTTAATCGTAAGGTTCAGAGCCTCTTAATGACAATGGAACACACAAATTGCGTCGCGATTCAATACATCGTCCTCCGGCCGACCTGTCTCCAAGGGTCTAGTGCTGCCTCGGGCACCTTATGGTCGTTCTCCTGTGAGTCTAGATTTTCGAATCCGACGCAAAACTGACAGTCAATTGTAACGTTCAGAGCCTGTTAATGACGATGTAACACACAAATTGCGTCGCGATTCAATACATTGTCCTCCAGCCGACTTGTCTCCAAGGGTGTAGTGCTGCCTCGGACACCTTATATTCGTTCTCCTGTGAGTCTAGATTTTCGAATCCGACGCAAAACTGACAGTTAATTGTAACGTTCAGAGCCTGTTAATGACGATGGAACACACAAATTGCGTCGCGATTCAATACATCGTCCTCCGGCCGACCTGTCTCCAAGGGTCTATTGCTGCCTCGGGCACCTTAAGGTCGATCTCCTGTGAGACTAGATTTTCGAATCCGACGCAAAACTGACAGTTAATTGTAACGTTCAGAGCCTCTTAATGACGATGGAACACACAAATCGCGTCGCGATTCAATACATCGTCCTCCGGCCGACCTGTCTCCAAGGGTCTATTGCTGCTTCGGGCACCTTATGGTCGTTCACCTGTGAGTCTAGATTTTCGAATCCGACGCAAAACTGACAGTTAATCGTAAGGTTCAGAGCCTCTTAATGACAATGGAACACACAAATTGCGTCGCGATTCAATACATCGTCCTCCGGCCGACCTGTCTCCAAGGGTCTATTGCTGCCTCGGGCACCTTATGAGCGATCTCCTGTGAGTCTAGATTTTCGAATCCGACGCAAAACTGACAGTCAATTGTAACGTTCAGAGCCTGTTAATGACGACGTAACACACAAATTGCGTCGCGATTCAATACATTGTCCTCCAGCCGACTTGTCTCCAAGGGTGTAGTGCTGCCTCGGACACCTTATGTTCGTTCTCCTGTGAGTCTAGATTTTCGAATCCGACGCAAAACTGACAGTTAATTGTAAGGTTCAGAGCCTCCTAATGACAATGGAACACACAAATTGCGTCGCGAATCAATACATCGTCCTCCAGCCGACCTGTCTCCAAGGGTTTATTGCTGCCTCGGGCACCTTATGGTCGACCTCCTGTGAGTCTAGTTTTTTGAATCCGACGCAAAAATGACAGTTAATTGTAACGTTCAGAACCTGTTAATGAAGATGGAACACACAAATTGCGTCGCGATTCAATACATCGTCCTCCGGCCGATCTGTCTCCAAGTGTCTATTGCTGCCTCGGTCACCTTATGGTCGATCTCCTGTGAGTCTAGATTTTCGAATCCGACGCAAAACTGACAGTTAATTGTAACGTTCAGAGCCTGTTAATGACGATGGAACACACAAATTGCGTCGCGATTCAATACATCGTCCTCCGGCCGACCTGTCTCCAAGGGTTTATTGCTGCCTCGGGCTCGTTAAGGTCGATCT
This sequence comes from Schistocerca nitens, assembly GCF_023898315.1. Lineage (NCBI taxonomy): Eukaryota > Metazoa > Arthropoda > Insecta > Orthoptera > Acrididae > Schistocerca > Schistocerca nitens. Next base: position 760,013,141 of record NC_064619.1, read on the forward strand.
CCTGTTTGTCTAGATTTTCGAATCCGACGCAAAACTGTCAGTTAATTATAACGTTCAGAGCCTGTTAATGACGATGGAACACACAAATCGCGTCGCGATTCAATACATCGTCCTCCGGCCGACCTGTCTCCAAGGGTCTATTGCAGCCTCGGGCACCTTATGGTCGTTCTCCTGTGAGTCTAGGTTTTCGAATCCGACGCAAAACTGACAGTTAATTGTAAGGTTCAGAGCCTGTTAATGACGATGGAACACACAAATTGCGTCGCGATTCAATACATCATCCTCCGGCTGACCTGTCTGAAAGAGTCTATTGCTGCCTCGGGCACCTTATGGTCGTTCTTCTGTGAGTCTAGATTTTGGAATCCGACGCAAAACTGACAGTTAATTGTAACGTTCAGAGCCTGTTAATGACGATGGAACACACAAATCACGTCGCGATTCAATACATCATCCTCCAGCCGACTTGTCTCCAAGGGTCTAGTGCTGCCTCGGGCACTTTATGGTCGTTCTCCTGTGAGTCTAGATTTTCGAATCCGACGCAAAACTGACAGTTAATTGTAAGGTTCAGAGCCTGTTAATGACGATGGAACACACAAATAGCGTCGCGATTCAATACATCGTCCTCCGGCCGACCTGTCTCCAAGGGTCTAATGCTGCCTCGGGCACCTTATGCTCGATCTCCTGTGAGTCTTGATTTTCGAATCCGACGCAAAACTGACAGTTAATTGTAACGTTCAGAGCCTGTTAATGACGATGGAACACACAAATTGCGTCGCGATTCAATACATCGTCCTCCGGCCGACCTGTCTCCAAGGGTCTAATGCTGCCTCGGGCACCTTATGCTCGATCTCCTGTGAGTCTAGATTTTCGAATCCGACGCAAAACTGACAGTTAATTGTAAGGTTCAGAGCCTGTTAATGAAGATGGAACACACAAATTGCGTCGCGCTTCAATACATCGTCCTCCGGCCGACCTGTCTCCAAGGGTCTATTGCTGCTTCGGTCACCTTATGGTCGTTCTCCTGTGAGTCTAGATTTTCGAATCCGACGCAAAACTGACAGTTAATTGTAACGTTCAGAGCCTGTTAATGACGATGGAACACACAAATCACGTCGCGATTCAATACATCATCCTCCAGCCGACTTGTCTCCAAGGGTCTAGTGCTGCCTCGCGCACCTTATGGTCGTTCTCCTGTGAGTCTAGATTTTCGAATCCGACGCAAAACTGACAGTTAATTGTAACGTTCAGAGCCTGTTAATGAAGATGGAACAGACTAATTGCGTCGCGATTCAATACATCGTCCTCCGGCCGACCTGTCTCCAAGTGTCTATTGCTGCCTCGGTCACCTTATGGTCGATCTCCTGTGAGTCTAGATTTTCGAATCCGACGCAAAACTGACAGTTAATTGTAACGTTCAGAGCCTGTTAATGACGATGGAACACACAAATTGCGTCGCGATTCAATACATCGTCCTCCGGCCGACCTGTCTCCAAGGGTCTATTGCTGCCTCGGGCACCTTAAGGTCGATCTCCTGTGAGTCTAGATTTTCGAATCCGACGCAAAACTGACAGTTAATTGTAACGTTCAGAGCCTGTTAATGACGATGGAACACACAAATCGCGTCGCGATTCAATACATCGTCCTCCGGCCGACCTGTCTCCAAGGGTCTATTGCTGCCTCGGTCACCTTATGGTCGTTCTCCTGTGAGTCTAGATTTTCGAATCCGACGCAAAACTGACAGTTAATCGTAAGGTTCAGAGCCTCTTAATGACAATGGAACACACAAATTGCGTCGCGATTCAATACATCGTCCTCCGGCCGACCTGTCTCCAAGGGTCTAGTGCTGCCTCGGGCACCTTATGGTCGATCTCCTGTGAGTCTAGATTTTCGAATCCGACGCAAAACTGACAGTCAATTGTAACGTTCAGAGCCTGTTAATGACGATGTAACACACAAATTGCGTCGCGATTCAATACATTGTCCTCCAGCCGACTTGTCTCCAAGGGTGTAGTGCTGCCTCGGACACCTTATGTTCGTTCTCCTGTGAGTCTAGATTTTCGAATCCGACGCAAAACTGACAGTTAATTGTAAGGTTCAGAGCCTCTTAATGACAATGGAACACACAAATTGCGTCGCGATTCAATACATCGTCCTCCGGCCGACCTGTCTCCAAGGGTCTAGTGCTGCCTCGGACACATTATGGTCGTTCTCTTGTGAGTCTAGATTTTCGAATCCGACGCAAAACTGACAGTTAATTGTAACGTTCAGAGCCTGTTAATGACGATGGAACACACAAATCGCGTCGCGATTCAATACATCGTCCTCCAACCGACTTGTCTCCAAGGGTCTAGTGCTGCCTCGGGCACCTTATGGTCGACCTCCTGTGAGTCTAGATTTTCGAATCCGACGCAAAAATGACAGTTAATTGTAACGTTCAGAGCCTGTTAATGACGATGGAACACACAAATCACGTCGCGATTCAATACATCTTCCTCCAGCCGACTTGTCTCCAAGGGTCTAGTGCTGCCTCGGGCACCTTATGGTCGTTCTCCTGTGAGTCTAGATTTTCGAATCCGACGCAAAACTGACAGTTAATTGTAACGTTCAGAGCCTGTTAATGAAGATGGAACAGACTAATTGCGTCGCGATTCAATACATCGTCCTCCGGCCGACCTGTCTCCAAGTGTCTATTGCTGCCTCGGTCACCTTATGGTCGATCTCCTGTGAGTCTAGATTTTCGAATCCGACGCAAAACTGACAGTTAATTGTAACGTTCAGAGCCTGTTAATGACGATGGAACACACAAATTGCGTCGCGATTCAATACATCGTCCTCCGGCCGACCTGTCTCCAAGGGTCTATAGCTGCCTCGGGCACCTTAAGGTCGATCTCCTGTGAGTCTAGATTTTCGAATCCGACGCAAAACTGACAGTTAATTGTAACGTTCAGAGCCTGTTAATGACGATGGAACACACAAATCGCGTCGCGATTCAATACATCTTCCTCCGGCCGACCTGTCTCCAAGGGTCTATTGCTGCCTCGGTCACCTTATGGTCGTTCTCCTGTGAGTCTAGATTTTCGAATCCGACGCAAAACTGACAGTTAATTGTAAGGTTCAGAGCCTGTTAATGACGATGGAACACACAAATCGCGTCGCGATTCAATACATCGTCCTCCGGCCGACCTGTCTCCAAGGGTCTAGTGCTGCCTCGGGCACCTTATGGTCGTTCTCCTGTGAGTCTAGATTTTGAATCCGATTCAAAACTGACAGTTAATTGTAAGGTTCAGAGCCTGTTAATGACGATGGAACACACAAATTGCGTCGGGATTCAATACATCGTCCTCCGGCCGACCTGTCTCCAAGGGTCTATTGCTGCCTCGGGCACCTTATGGTCGATCTACTGTGAGTCTAGATTTTCGAATCCGACGCAAAACTTACAGTTAATTGTAAGGTTCAGAGCCTCTTAATGACAATGGAACACACAAATCGCGTCGCGATTCAATACGTCATCCTCCGGCCGACCTGTCTCCAAGGGTCTATTGCTGGCTCGGGCACCTTATGGTCGACCTCCTGTGAGTCTAGTTTTTTGAATCCGACGCAAAAATGACAGTTAATTGTAACGTTCAGAGCCTGTTAATGACGATGGAACACACAAATCACGTCGCGATTCAATACATCATCCACCAGCCGACTTGTCTCCAAGGGTCTAGTGCTGCCTCGGGCACCTTATGGTCGTTCTCCTGTGAGTCTAGATTTTCGAATCCGACGCAAAACTGACAGCTAATTGTAACGTTCAGAGCCTGTTAATGAAGATGGAACACACAAATTGCGTCGCGATTCAATACATCGTCCTCCGGCCGACCTGTCTCCAAGTGTCTATTGCTGCCTCGGTCACCTTATGGTCGATCTCCTGTGAGTCTAGATTTTCGAATCCGACGCAAAACTGACAGTTAATTGTAACGTTCAAAGCCTGTTAATGACGATGGAACACACAAATTGCGTCGCGATTCAATACATCGTCCTCCGGCCGACCTGTCTCCAAGGGTTTATTGCTGCCTCGGGCACCTTAAGGTCGATCTCCTGTGAGTCTAGATTTTCGAATCCGACGCAAAACTGACAGTTAATTATAACGTTCAGAGCCTGTTAATGACGATGGAACACACAAATCGCGTCGCGATTCAATACATCGTCCTCCGGCCGACCTGTCTCCAAGGGTCTATTGCTGCCTCGGTCACCTTATGGTCGTTCTCCTGTGAGTCTAGATTTTCGAATCCGACGCAAAACTGACAGTTAATTGTAAGGTTCAGAGCCTGTTAATGACGATGGAACACACAAATCGCGTCGCGATTCAATACATCGTCCTCCGGCCGACCTGTCTCCAAGGGTCTATTGCTGCCTCGGGCACCTTATGGTCGATCTCCTGTGAGTCTAGATTTTCGAATCCGACGCAAAACTGACAGTTAATTGTAACGTTCAGAGCCTGTTCATGACGATGGAACAGACAAATTGCGTCGCGATTCAATACATCGTCCTCCGGCCGACCTGTCTCCAAGGGTCTATTGCTGCCTCGGGCACCTTATGGTCGTTCTCCTGTGAGTCTAGACTTTCGAATCCGACGCAAAACTGACAGTTAATTGTAACGATCAGAGCCTGTTAATAACGATGGAACACACAAATTGCGTCGCGATTCAATTCATAGTCCTCCAGCCGACTTGTCTCCAAGGGTCTATTGCTGCCTCGGGCACCTTATGGTCGTTCTCCTGTGAGTCTAGATTTTCGAATCCGACGCAAAACTGACAGTTAATCGTAAGGTTCAGAGCCTCTTAATGACAATGGAACACACAAATTGCGTCGCGATTCAATACATCGTCCTCCGGCTGACCTGTCTCCAAGGGTCTAGTGCTGCCTCGGGCACCTTATGGTCGATCTCCTGTGAGTCTAGATTTTCGAATCCGACGCAAAACTGACAGTCAATTGTAACGTTCAGAGCCTGTTAATGACGATGTAACACACAAATTGCGTCGCGATTCAATACATTGTCCTCCAGCCGAGTTATCTCCAAGGGTGTAGTGCTGCCTCGGACACCTTATGTTCGTTCTCCTGTGAGTCTAGATTTTCGAATCCGACACAAAACTGACAGTTAATTGTAAGGTTCAGAGCCTGTTAATGACAATGGAACACACAAATTGCGTCGCGAATCAATACATCGTCCTCCAGCCGACCTGTCTCCAAGGGTCTAGTGCTGCCTCGGACACCTTATGGTCGATCTCCTGTGAGTCTAGATTTTCGAATCCGACGCAAAACTGACAGTTAATTGTAAGGTTCAGAGCCTCTTAATGACAATGGATACACACAAATTGAGCCGCGATTCAATACATCGTCCTCCGGCCGACCTGTCTCCAAGGGTCAATTGCTGCCTCGGGCACCTTATGGTCATTCTCCTGTGAGTCTAGATTTTCGAATCCGACGCAAAACTGACAGTTAATTGTAAGGTTCAGAGCCTGTTAATGACGATGGAACACACAAATTGCGTCGCGATTCAATACATCGTCCTCCGGCTGACCTGTCTGAAAGGGTCTAGTGCTGCCTCGGGCACCTTATGGTCGTTCTCCTGTGAGTCTAGATTTTAGAATCCGACGCAAAACTGACAGTTAATTGTAACGTTCAGAGCCTGTTAATGAAGATGGAACACACAAATTGCGTCGCGATTCAATACATCGTCCTCCGGCCGACCTGTCTCCAAGTGTCTATTGCTGCCTCGGTCACCTTATGGTCGATCTCCTGTGAGTCTAGATTTTCGAATCCGACGCAAAACTGACAGTTAATTGTAACGTTCAGAGCCTGTTCATGACGATGGAACAGACAAATTGCGTCGCGATTCAATACATCGTCCTCCGGCCGACCTGTCTCCAAGGGTTTATTGCTGCCTCGGGCACCTTATGTTCGTTCTCCTGTGAGTCTAGACTTTCGAATCCGACGCAAAACTGACAGTTAATTGTAACGATCAGAGCCTGTTAATAACGATGGAACACACAAATTGCGTCGCGATTCAATTCATAGTCCTCCAGCCGACTTGTCTCCAAGGGTCTATTGCTGCCTCGGGCACCTTATGGTCGTTGTCCTGTGAGTCTAGATTTTCGAATCCGACGCAAAACTGACAGTTAATCGTAAGGTTCAGAGCCTCTTAATGACAATGGAACACACAAATTGCGTCGCGATTCAATACATCGTCCTCCGGCTGTCCTGTCTCCAAGGGTCTAGTGCTGCCTCGGACACCTTATGTTCGTTCTCCTGTGAGTCTAGATTTTCGAATCCGACGCAAAACTGACAGTTAATTGTAAGGTTCAGAGCCTCTTAATGACAATGGAACACACAAATTGCGTCGCGAATCAATACATCGTCCTCCAGCCGACCTATCTCCAAGGGTCAATTGCTGCCTCGGGCACCTTATGGTCATTCACCTGTGAGTCTAGATTTTCGAATCCGACGCAAAACTGACAGTTAATTGTAACGTTCTGAGCCTGTTAATGACGATGGAACACACAAATCGCGTCGCGATTCAATACATCGTCCTCCAACCGACTTGTCTCCAAGGGTCTAGTGCTGCCTCGGGCACCTTATGGTCGTTCTCCTGTGAGTCTAGATTTTCGAATCCGACGCAAAACTGACAGTTAATTGTAAGGTTCAGAGACTGTTAATGACGATGGAACACACAAATTGCGTCGCGATTCAATACATCGTCCTCCGGCCGACCTGTCTCCAAGGGTCTATTGCTGCCTCGGGCACCTTATGGTCGTTCTCCTGTGAGTCTAGACTTTCGAATCCGACGCAAAACTGACAGTTAATTGTAACGATCAGAGCCTGTTAATAACGATGGAACACACAAATTGCGTCGCGATTCAATTCATAGTCCTCCAGCCGACTTGTCTCCAAGGGTCTATTGCTGCCTCGGGCACCTTATGGTCGTTCTCCTGTGAGTCTAGATTTTCGAATCCGACGCAAAACTGACAGTTAATCGTAAGGTTCAGAGCCTCTTAATGACAATGGAACACACAAATTGCGTCGCGATTCAATACATCGTCCTCCGGCTGACCTGTCTCCAAGGGTCTAGTGCTGCCTCGGGCACCTTATGGTCGATCTCCTGTGAGTCTAGATTTTCGAATCCGACGCAAAACTGACAGTCAATTGTAACGTTCAGAGCCTGTTAATGACGATGTAACACACAAATTGCGTCGCGATTCAATACATTGTCCTCCAGCCGAGTTATCTCCAAGGGTGTAGTGCTGCCTCGGACACCTTATGTTCGTTCTCCTGTGAGTCTAGATTTTCGAATCCGACACAAAACTGACAGTTAATTGTAAGGTTCAGAGCCTCTTAATGACAATGGAACACACAAATTGCGTCGCGAATCAATACATCGTCCTCCAGCCGACCTGTCTCCAAGGGTCTAGTGCTGCCTCGGACACCTTATGGTCGATCTCCTGTGAGTCTAGATTTTCGAATCCGACGCAAAACTGACAGTTAATTGTAAGGTTCAGAGCCTCTTAATGACAATGGATACACACAAATTGAGCCGCGATTCAATACATCGTCCTCCGGCCGACCTGTCTCCAAGGGTCAATTGCTGCCTCGGGCACCTTATGGTCATTCTCCTGTGAGTCTAGATTTTCGAATCCGACGCAAAACTGACAGTTAATTGTAAGGTTCAGAGCCTGTTAATGACGATGGAACACACAAATTGCGTCGCGATTCAATACATCGTCCTCCGGCTGACCTGTCTGAAAGGGTCTAGTGCTGCCTCGGGCACCTTATGGTCGTTCTCCTGTGAGTCTAGATTTTAGAATCCGACGCAAAACTGACAGTTAATTGTAACGTTCAGAGCCTGTTAATGAAGATGGAACACACAAATTGCGTCGCGATTCAATACATCGTCCTCCGGCCGACCTGTCTCCAAGTGTCTATTGCTGCCTCGGTCACCTTATGGTCGATCTCCTGTGAGTCTAGATTTTCGAATCCGACGCAAAACTGACAGTTAATTGTAACGTTCAGAGCCTGTTCATGACGATGGAACAGACAAATTGCGTCGCGATTCAATACATCGTCCTCCGGCCGACCTGTCTCCAAGGGTCTATTGCTGCCTCGGGCACCTTATGTTCGTTCTCCTGTGAGTCTAGACTTTCGAATCCGACGCAAAACTGACAGTTAATTGTAACGATCAGAGCCTGTTAATAACGATGGAACACACAAATTGCGTCGCGATTCAATTCATAGTCCTCCAGCCGACTTGTCTCCAAGGGTCTATTGCTGCCTCGGGCACCTTATGGTCGTTGTCCTGTGAGTCTAGATTTTCGAATCCGACGCAAAACTGACAGTTAATCGTAAGGTTCAGAGCCTCTTAATGACAATGGAACACACAAATTGCGTCGCGATTCAATACATCGTCCTCCGGCTGTCCTGTCTCCAAGGGTCTAGTGCTGCCTCGGACACCTTATGTTCGTTCTCCTGTGAGTCTAGATTTTCGAATCCGACGCAAAACTGACAGTTAATTGTAAGGTTCAGAGCCTCTTAATGACAATGGAACACACAAATTGCGTCGCGAATCAATACATCGTCCTCCAGCCGACCTATCTCCAAGGGTCAATTGCTGCCTCGGGCACCTTATGGTCATTCACCTGTGAGTCTAGATTTTCGAATCCGACGCAAAACTGACAGTTAATTGTAACGTTCTGAGCCTGTTAATGACGATGGAACACACAAATCGCGTCGCGATTCAATACATCGTCCTCCAACCGACTTGTCTCCAAGGGTCTAGTGCTGCCTCGGGCACCTTATGGTCGTTCTCCTGTGAGTCTAGATTTTCGAATCCGACGCAAAACTGACAGTTAATTGTAAGGTTCAGAGCCTGTTAATGACGATGGAACACACAAATTGCGTCGCGATTCAATACATCGTCCTCCGGCCGACCTGTCTCCAAGGGTCTATTGCTGCCTCGGGCACCTTATGGTCGTTCTCCTGTGAGTCTAGACTTTCGAATCCGACGCAAAACTGACAGTTAATTGTAACGATCAGAGCCTGTTAATAACGATGGAACACACAAATTGCGTCGCGATTCAATTCATAGTCCTCCAGCCGACTTGTCTCCAAGGGTCTATTGCTGCCTCGGGCACCTTATGGTCGTTCTCCTGTGAGTCTAGATTTTCGAATCCGACGCAAAACTGACAGTTAATCGTAAGGTTCAGAGCCTCTTAATGACAATGGAACACACAAATTGCGTCGCGATTCAATACATCGTCCTCCGGCTGACCTGTCTCCAAGGGTCTAGTGCTGCCTCGGGCACCTTATGGTCGATCTCCTGTGAGTCTAGATTTTCGAATCCGACGCAAAACTGACAGTCAATTGTAACGTTCAGAGCCTGTTAATGACGATGTAACACACAAATTGCGTCGCGATTCAATACATTGTCCTCCAGCCGAGTTATCTCCAAGGGTGTAGTGCTGCCTCGGACACCTTATGTTCGTTCTCCTGTGAGTCTAGATTTTCGAATCCGACACAAAACTGACAGTTAATTGTAAGGTTCAGAGCCTCTTAATGACAATGGAACACACAAATTGCGTCGCGAATCAATACATCGTCCTCCAGCCGACCTGTCTCCAAGGGTCTAGTGCTGCCTCGGACACCTTATGGTCGATCTCCTGTGAGTCTAGATTTTCGAATCCGACGCAAAACTGACAGTTAATTGTAAGGTTCAGAGCCTCTTAATGACAATGGATACACACAAATTGAGCCGCGATTCAATACATCGTCCTCCGGCCGACCTGTCTCCAAGGGTCAATTGCTGCCTCGGGCACCTTATGGTCATTCTCCTGTGAGTCTAGATTTTCGAATCCGACGCAAAACTGACAGTTAATTGTAAGGTTCAGAGCCTGTTAATGACGATGGAACACACAAATTGCGTCGCGATTCAATACATCGTCCTCCGGCTGACCTGTCTGAAAGGGTCTAGTGCTGCCTCGGGCACCTTATGGTCGTTCTCCTGTGAGTCTAGATTTTAGAATCCGACGCAAAACTGACAGTTAATTGTAACGTTCAGAGCCTGTTAATGAAGATGGAACACACAAATTGCGTCGCGATTCAATACATCGTCCTCCGGCCGACCTGTCTCCAAGTGTCTATTGCTGCCTCGGTCACCTTATGGTCGATCTCCTGTGAGTCTAGATTTTCGAATCCGACGCAAAACTGACAGTTAATTGTAACGTTCAGAGCCTGTTCATGACGATGGAACAGACAAATTGCGTCGCGATTCAATACATCGTCCTCCGGCCGACCTGTCTCCAAGGGTCTATTGCTGCCTCGGGCACCTTATGTTCGTTCTCCTGTGAGTCTAGACTTTCGAATCCGACGCAAAACTGACAGTTAATTGTAACGATCAGAGCCTGTTAATAACGATGGAACACACAAATTGCGTCGCGATTCAATTCATAGTCCTCCAGCCGACTTGTCTCCAAGGGTCTATTGCTGCCTCGGGCACCTTATGGTCGTTCTCCTGTGAGTCTAGATTTTCGAATCCGACGCAAAACTGACAGTTAATCGTAAGGTTCAGAGCCTCTTAATGACAATGGAACACACAAATTGCGTCGCGATTCAATACATCGTCCTCCGGCTGTCCTGTCTCCAAGGGTCTAGTGCTGCCTCGGACACCTTATGTTCGTTCTCCTGTGAGTCTAGATTTTCGAATCCGACGCAAAACTGACAGTTAATTGTAAGGTTCAGAGCCTCTTAATGACAATGGAACACACAAATTGCGTCGCGAATCAATACATCGTCCTCCAGCCGACCTATCTCCAAGGGTCAATTGCTGCCTCGGGCACCTTATGGTCATTCTCCTGTGAGTCTAGATTTTCGAATCCGACGCAAAACTGACAGTTAATTGTAACGTTCAGAGCCTGTTAATGACGATGGAACACACAAATCGCGTCGCGATTCAATACATCGTCCTCCAACCGACTTGTCTCCAAGGGTCTAGTGCTGCCTCGGGCACCTTATGGTCGTTCTCCTGTGAGTCTAGATTTTCGAATCCGACGCAAAACTGACAGTTAATTGTAAGGTTCAGAGCCTGTTAATGACGATGGAACACACAAATTGCGTCGCGATTCAATACATCGTCCTCCGGCCGACCTGTCTCCAAGGGTCTATTGCTGCCTCGGGCACCTTATGGTCGTTCTCCTGTGAGTCTAGATTTTCGAATCCGACGCAAAACTGACAGTTAATTGTAAGGTTCAGAGCCTGTTAATGACGATGGAACACACAAATTGCGTCGCGATTCAATACATCGTCCTCCGGCTGACCTGTCTCCAAGGGTCTAGTGCTGCCTCGGGCACCTTATGGTCGATCTCCTGTGAGTCTAGATTTTCGAATCCGACGCAAAACTGACAGTCAATTGTAACGTTCAGAGCCTGTTAATGACGATGTAACACACAAATTTCGTCGCGATTCAATACATTGTCCTCCAGCCGAGTTATCTCCAAGGGTGTAGTGCTGCCTCGGACACCTTATGTTCGTTCTCCTGTGAGTCTAGATTTTCGAATCCGACACAAAACTGACAGTTAATTGTAAGGTTCAGAGCCTCTTAATGACAATGGAACACACAAATTGCGTCGCGAATCAATACATCGTCCTCCAGCCGACCTGTCTCCAAGGGTCTAGTGCTGCCTCGGACACCTTATGGTCGATCTCCTGTGAGTCTAGATTTTCGAATCCGACGCAAAACTGACAGTTAATTGTAAGGTTCAGAGCCTCTTAATGACAATGGATACACACAAATTGAGCCGCGATTCAATACATCGTCCTCCGGCCGACCTGTCTCCAAGGGTCAATTGCTGCCTCGGGCACCTTATGGTCATTCTCCTGTGAGTCTAGATTTTCGAATCCGACGCAAAACTGACAGTTAATTGTAAGGTTCAGAGCCTGTTAATGACGATGGAACACACAAATTGCGTCGCGATTCAATACATCGTCCTCCGGCTGACCTGTCTGAAAGGGTCTAGTGCTGCCTCGGGCACCTTATGGTCGTTCTCCTGTGAGTCTAGATTTTAGAATCCGACGCAAAACTGACAGTTAATTGTAACGTTCAGAGCCTGTTAATGAAGATGGAACACACAAATTGCGTCGCGATTCAATACATCGTCCTCCGGCCGACCTGTCTAAAAGTGTCTATTGCTGCCTCGGTCACCTTATGGTCGATCTCCTGTGAGTCTAGATTTTCGAATCCGACGCAAAACTGACAGTTAATTGTAACGTTCAGAGCCTGTTCATGACGATGGAACAGACAAATTGCGTCGCGATTCAATACATCGTCCTCCGGCCGACCTGTCTCCAAGGGTCTATTGCTGCCTCGGGCACCTTATGTTCGTTCTCCTGTGAGTCTAGACTTTCGAATCCGACGCAAAACTGACAGTTAATTGTAACGATCAGAGCCTGTTAATAACGATGGAACACACAAATTGCGTCGCGATTCAATTCATAGTCCTCCAGCCGACTTGTCTCCAAGGGTCTATTGCTGCCTCGGGCACCTTATGGTCGTTGTCCTGTGAGTCTAGATTTTCGAATCCGACGCAAAACTGACAGTTAATCGTAAGGTTCAGAGCCTCTTAATGACAATGGAACACACAAATTGCGTCGCGATTCAATACATCGTCCTCCGGCTGTCCTGTCTCCAAGGGTCTAGTGCTGCCTCGGACACCTTATGTTCGTTCTCCTGTGAGTCTAGATTTTCGAATCCGACGCAAAACTGACAGTTAATTGTAAGGTTCAGAGCCTCTTAATGACAATGGAACACACAAATTGCGTCGCGAATCAATACATCGTCCTCCAGCCGACCTATCTCCAAGGGTCAATTGCTGCCTCGGGCACCTTATGGTCATTCACCTGTGAGTCTAGATTTTCGAATCCGACGCAAAACTGACAGTTAATTGTAACGTTCTGAGCCTGTTAATGACGATGGAACACACAAATCGCGTCGCGATTCAATACATCGTCCTCCAACCGACTTGTCTCCAAGGGTCTAGTGCTGCCTCGGGCACCTTATGGTCGTTCTCCTGTGAGTCTAGATTTTCGAATCCGACGCAAAACTGACAGTTAATTGTAAGGTTCAGAGCCTGTTAATGACGATGGAACACACAAATTGCGTCGCGATTCAATACATCGTCCTCCGGCCGACCTGTCTCCAAGGGTCTATTGCTGCCTCGGGCACCTTATGGTCGTTCTCCTGTGAGTCTAGACTTTCGAATCCGACGCAAAACTGACAGTTAATTGTAACGATCAGAGCCTGTTAATAACGATGGAACACACAAATTGCGTCGCGATTCAATTCATAGTCCTCCAGCCGACTTGTCTCCAAGGGTCTATTGCTGCCTCGGGCACCTTATGGTCGTTCTCCTGTGAGTCTAGATTTTCGAATCCGACGCAAAACTGACAGTTAATCGTAAGGTTCAGAGCCTCTTAATGACAATGGAACACACAAATTGCGTCGCGATTCAATACATCGTCCTCCGGCTGACCTGTCTCCAAGGGTCTAGTGCTGCCTCGGGCACCTTATGGTCGATCTCCTGTGAGTCTAGATTTTCGAATCCGACGCAAAACTGACAGTCAATTGTAACGTTCAGAGCCTGTTAATGACGATGTAACACACAAATTGCGTCGCGATTCAATACATTGTCCTCCAGCCGAGTTATCTCCAAGGGTGTAGTGCTGCCTCGGACACCTTATGTTCGTTCTCCTGTGAGTCTAGATTTTCGAATCCGACACAAAACTGACAGTTAATTGTAAGGTTCAGAGCCTCTTAATGACAATGGAACACACAAATTGCGTCGCGAATCAATACATCGTCCTCCAGCCGACCTGTCTCCAAGGGTCTAGTGCTGCCTCGGACACCTTATGGTCGATCTCCTGTGAGTCTAGATTTTCGAATCCGACGCAAAACTGACAGTTAATTGTAAGGTTCAGAGCCTCTTAATGACAATGGATACACACAAATTGAGCCGCGATTCAATACATCGTCCTCCGGCCGACCTGTCTCCAAGGGTCAATTGCTGCCTCGGGCACCTTATGGTCATTCTCCTGTGAGTCTAGATTTTCGAATCCGACGCAAAACTGACAGTTAATTGTAAGGTTCAGAGCCTGTTAATGACGATGGAACACACAAATTGCGTCGCGATTCAATACATCGTCCTCCGGCTGACCTGTCTGAAAGGGTCTAGTGCTGCCTCGGGCACCTTATGGTCGTTCTCCTGTGAGTCTAGATTTTAGAATCCGACGCAAAACTGACAGTTAATTGTAACGTTCAGAGCCTGTTAATGAAGATGGAACACACAAATTGCGTCGCGATTCAATACATCGTCCTCCGGCCGACCTGTCTCCAAGTGTCTATTGCTGCCTCGGTCACCTTATGGTCGATCTCCTGTGAGTCTAGATTTTCGAATCCGACGCAAAACTGACAGTTAATTGTAACGTTCAGAGCCTGTTCATGACGATGGAACAGACAAATTGCGTCGCGATTCAATACATCGTCCTCCGGCCGACCTGTCTCCAAGGGTCTATTGCTGCCTCGGGCACCTTATGTTCGTTCTCCTGTGAGTCTAGACTTTCGAATCCGACGCAAAACTGACAGTTAATTGTAACGATCAGAGCCTGTTAATAACGATGGAACACACAAATTGCGTCGCGATTCAATTCATAGTCCTCCAGCCGACTTGTCTCCAAGGGTCTATTGCTGCCTCGGGCACCTTATGGTCGTTCTCCTGTGAGTCTAGATTTTCGAATCCGACGCAAAACTGACAGTTAATCGTAAGGTTCAGAGCCTCTTAATGACAATGGAACACACAAATTGCGTCGCGATTCAATACATCGTCCTCCGGCTGTCCTGTCTCCAAGGGTCTAGTGCTGCCTCGGACACCTTATGTTCGTTCTCCTGTGAGTCTAGATTTTCGAATCCGACGCAAAACTGACAGTTAATTGTAAGGTTCAGAGCCTCTTAATGACAATGGAACACACAAATTGCGTCGCGAATCAATACATCGTCCTCCAGCCGACCTATCTCCAAGGGTCAATTGCTGCCTCGGGCACCTTATGGTCATTCTCCTGTGAGTCTAGATTTTCGAATCCGACGCAAAACTGACAGTTAATTGTAACGTTCAGAGCCTGTTAATGACGATGGAACACACAAATCGCGTCGCGATTCAATACATCGTCCTCCAACCGACTTGTCTCCAAGGGTCTAGTGCTGCCTCGGGCACCTTATGGTCGTTCTCCTGTGAGTCTAGATTTTCGAATCCGACGCAAAACTGACAGTTAATTGTAAGGTTCAGAGCCTGTTAATGACGATGGAACACACAAATTGCGTCGCGATTCAATACATCGTCCTCCGGCCGACCTGTCTCCAAGGGTCTATTACTGCCTCGGGCACCTTATGGTCGTTCTCCTGTGAGTCTAGATTTTCGAATCCGACGCAAAACTGACAGTTAATTGTAAGGTTCAGAGCCTGTTAATGACGATGGAACACACAAATTGCGTCGCGATTCAATACATCGTCCTCCGGCTGACCTGTCTCCAAGGGTCTATTGCTGCCTCGGGCACCTTATGGTCGTTCTTCTGTGAGTCTAGATTTTCGAATCCGACGCAAAACTGACAGTTAATTGTAACGTTCAGAGTCTGTTAATGACGATGGAACACACAAATCACGTCGCGATTCAATACATCATCCTCCAGCCGACTTGTCTCCAAGGGTCTAGTGCTGCCTCGGGCACTTTATGGTCGTTCTCCTGTGAGTCTAGATTTTCGAATCCGACGCAAAACTGACAGTTAATCGTAAGGTTCAGAGCCTGTTAATGACGATGGAACACACAAATAGCGTCGCGATTCAATACATCGTCCTCCGGCCGACCTGTCTCCAAGGGTCTAATGCTGCCTCGGGCACCTTATGCTCGATCTCCTGTGAGTCTTGATTTTCGAATCCGACGCAAAACTGACAGTTAATTGTAACGTTCAGAGCCTGTTAATGACGATGGAACACACAAATTGCGTCGCGAATCAATACATCGTCCTCCGGCCGACCTGTCTCCAAGGGTCTATTGCTGCCTCGGGCATTTTATGGTCGATCCCCTGGAGTCTAGATTTTCGAATCCGACGCAAAACTGACAGTTAATTGTAAGGTTCAGAGCCTGTTAATGAAGATGGAACACACAAATTGCGTCGCGCTTCAATACATCGTCCTCCGGCCGACCTGTCTCCAAGGGTCTATTGCTGCTTTGGTCACCTTATGGTCGTTCTCCTGTGAGTCTAGATTTTCGAATCCGACGCAAAACTGACAGTTAATTGTAAGGTTCAGAGCCTGTTAATGACGATGGAACACACAAATCGCGTCGCGATTCAATACATCGTCCTGCGGCCGACCTGTCTCCAAGTGTCTATTGCTGCCTCGGTCACCTTATGGTCGATCTCCTGTGAGTCTAGATTTTCGAATCCGACGCAAAACTGACAGTTAATTGTAACGTTCAAAGCCCGTTAATGTCGATGGAACACACAAATTGCGTCGCGATTCAATACATCGTCCTCCGGCCGACCTGTCTCCAAGTGTCTATTGCTGCCTCGGTCACCTTATGGTCGATCTCCTGTGAGTCTAGATTTTCGAATCCGACGCAAAACTGACAGTCAATTGTAACGTTCAGAGCCTGTTAATGACGATGTAACACACAAATTGCGTCGCGATTCAATACATTGTCCTCCTGCCGAGTTATCTCCAAGGGTGTAGTGCTGCCTCGGACACCTTATGTTCGTTCTCCTGTGAGTCTAGATTTTCGAATCCGACGCAAAACTGACAGTTAATTGTAAGGTTCAGAGCCTCTTAATGACAATGGAACACACAAATTGCGTCGCGAATCAATACATCGTCCTCCAGCCGACCTGTCTCCAAGGGTCTAGTGCTGCCTCGGACACCTTATGGTCGTTCTCCTGTGAGTCTAGATTTTCGAATCCGACGCAAAACTGACAGTTAATTGTAAGGTTCAGAGCCTCTTAATGACAATGGAACACACAAATTGAGTCGCGATTCAATACATCGTCCTCCGGCTGACCTGTCTCCAAGGGTCAATTGCTGCCTCGGGCACCTTATGGTCATTCTCCTGTGAGTCTAGATTTTCGAATCCGACGCAAAACTGACAGTTAATTGTAACGTTCAGAGCCTGTTAATGACGATGGAACACACAAATCGCGTGCGATTCAATACATCGTCCTCCAACCGACTTGTCTCCAAGGGTCTAGTGCTGCCTCGGGCACCTTATGGTCGTTCTCCTGTGAGTCTAGATTTTCGAATCCGACGCAAAACTGACAGTTAATTGTAAGGTTCAGAGCCTGTTAATGACGATGGAACACACAAATTGCGTCGCGATTCAATACATCGTCCTCCGGCCGACCTGTCTCCAAGGGTCTATTGCTGCCTCGGGCACCTTATGGTCGTTCTCCTGTGAGTCTAGATTTTCGAATCCGACGCAAAACTGACAGTTAATTGCAAGGTTCAGAGCCTGTTAATGACGATGGAACACACAAATTGCGTCGCGATTCAATACATCGTCCTCCGGCTGACCTGTCTGAAAGGGTCTATTGCTGCCTCGGGCACCTTATGGTCGTTCTTCTGTGAGTCTAGATTTTCGAATCCGACGCAAAACTGACAGTTAATTGTAACGTTCAGAGTCTGTTAATGACGATGGAACACACAAATCACGTCGCGATTCAATACATCATCCTCCAGCCGACTTGTCTCCAAGGGTCTAGTGCTGCCTCGGGCACTTTATGGTCGTTCTCCTGTGAGTCTAGATTTTCGAATCCGACGCAAAACTGACAGTTAATTGTAAGGTTCAGAGCCTGTTAATGACGATGGAACACACAAATAGCGTCGCGATTCAATACATCGTCCTCCGGCCGACCTGTCTCCAAGGGTCTAATGCTGCCTCGGGCACCTTATGCTCGATCTCCTGTGAGTCTTGATTTTCGAATCCGACGCAAAACTGACAGTTAATTGTAACGTTCAGAGCCTGTTAATGACGATGGAACACACAAATTGCGTCGCGAATCAATACATCGTCCTCCGGCCGACCTGTCTCCAAGGGTCTATTGCTGCCTCGGGCATTTTATGGTCGATCCCCTGGAGTCTAGATTTTCGTATCCGACGCAAAACTGACAGTTAATTGTAAGGTTCAGAGCCTGTTAATGAAGATGGAACACACAAATTGCGTCGCGCTTCAATACATCGTCCTCCGGCCGACCTGTCTCCAAGGGTCTATTGCTGCTTCGGTCACCTTATGGTCGTTCTCCTGTGAGTCTAGATTTTCGAATCCGACGCAAAACTGACAGTTAATTGTAAGGTTCAGAGCCTGTTAATGGCGATGGAACACACAAATCGCGTCGCGATTCAATACATCGTCCTCCGGCCGACCTGTCTCCAAGTGTCTATTGCTGCCTCGGTCACCTTATGGTCGATCTCCTGTGAGTCTAGATTTTCGAATCCAACGCAAAACTGACAGTTAATTGTAACGTTCAAAGCCTGTTAATGACAATGGATACACACAAATTGAGCCGCGATTCAATACATCGTCCTCCGGCCGACCTGTCTCCAAGGGTCAATTGCTGCCTCGGGCACCTTATGGTCATTCTCCTGTGAGTCTAGATTTTCGAATCCGACGCAAAACTGACAGTTAATTGTAAGGTTCAGAGCCTGTTAATGACGATGGAACACACAAATTGCGTCGCGATTCAATACATCGTCCTCCGGCTGACCTGTCTGAAAGGGTCTAGTGCTGCCTCGGGCACCTTATGGTCGTTCTCCTGTGAGTCTAGATTTTAGAATCCGACGCAAAACTGACAGTTAATTGTAACGTTCAGAGCCTGTTAATGAAGATGGAACACACAAATTGCGTCGCGATTCAATACATCGTCCTCCGGCCGACCTGTCTCCAAGTGTCTATTGCTGCCTCGGTCACCTTATGGTCGATCTCCTGTGAGTCTAGATTTTCGAATCCGACGCAAAACTGACAGTTAATTGTAACGTTCAGAGCCTGTTCATGACGATGGAACAGACAAATTGCGTCGCGATTCAATACATCGTCCTCCGGCCGACCTGTCTCCAAGGGTCTATTGCTGCCTCGGGCACCTTATGTTCGTTCTCCTGTGAGTCTAGACTTTCGAATCCGACGCAAAACTGACAGTTAATTGTAACGATCAGAGCCTGTTAATAACGATGGAACACACAAATTGCGTCGCGATTCAATTCATAGTCCTCCAGCCGACTTGTCTCCAAGGGTCTATTGCTGCCTCGGGCACCTTATGGTCGTTGTCCTGTGAGTCTAGATTTTCGAATCCGACGCAAAACTGACAGTTAATCGTAAGGTTCAGAGCCTCTTAATGACAATGGAACACACAAATTGCGTCGCGATTCAATACATCGTCCTCCGGCTGTCCTGTCTCCAAGGGTCTAGTGCTGCCTCGGACACCTTATGTTCGTGCTCCTGTGAGTCTAGATTTTCGAATCCGACGCAAAACTGACAGTTAATTGTAAGGTTCAGAGCCTCTTAATGACAATGGAACACACAAATTGCGTCGCGAATCAATACATCGTCCTCCAGCCGACCTATCTCCAAGGGTCAATTGCTGCCTCGGGCACCTTATGGTCATTCACCTGTGAGTCTAGATTTTCGAATCCGACGCAAAACTGACAGTTAATTGTAACGTTCTGAGCCTGTTAATGACGATGGAACACACAAATCGCGTCGCGATTCAATACATCGTCCTCCAACCGACTTGTCTCCAAGGGTCTAGTGCTGCCTCGGGCACCTTATGGTCGTTCTCCTGTGAGTCTAGATTTTCGAATCCGACGCAAAACTGACAGTTAATTGTAAGGTTCAGAGACTGTTAATGACGATGGAACACACAAATTGCGTCGCGATTCAATACATCGTCCTCCGGCCGACCTGTCTCCAAGGGTCTATTGCTGCCTCGGGCACCTTATGGTCGTTCTCCTGTGAGTCTAGACTTTCGAATCCGACGCAAAACTGACAGTTAATTGTAACGATCAGAGCCTGTTAATAACGATGGAACACACAAATTGCGTCGCGATTCAATTCATAGTCCTCCAGCCGACTTGTCTCCAAGGGTCTATTGCTGCCTCGGGCACCTTATGGTCGTTCTCCTGTGAGTCTAGATTTTCGAATCCGACGCAAAACTGACAGTTAATCGTAAGGTTCAGAGCCTCTTAATGACAATGGAACACACAAATTGCGTCGCGATTCAATACATCGTCCTCCGGCTGACCTGTCTCCAAGGGTCTAGTGCTGCCTCGGGCACCTTATGGTCGATCTCCTGTGAGTCTAGATTTTCGAATCCGACGCAAAACTGACAGTCAATTGTAACGTTCAGAGCCTGTTAATGACGATGTAACACACAAATTGCGTCGCGATTCAATACATTGTCCTCCAGCCGAGTTATCTCCAAGGGTGTAGTGCTGCCTCGGACACCTTATGTTCGTTCTCCTGTGAGTCTAGATTTTCGAATCCGACACAAAACTGACAGTTAATTGTAAGGTTCAGAGCCTCTTAATGACAATGGAACACACAAATTGCGTCGCGAATCAATACATCGTCCTCCAGCCGACCTGTCTCCAAGGGTCTAGTGCTGCCTCGGACACCTTATGGTCGATCTCCTGTGAGTCTAGATTTTCGAATCCGACGCAAAACTGACAGTTAATTGTAACGTTCAGAGCCTGTTCATGACGATGGAACAGACAAATTGCGTCGCGATTCAATACATCGTCCTCCGGCCGACCTGTCTCCAAGGGTCTATTGCTGCCTCGGGCACCTTATGTTCGTTCTCCTGTGAGTCTAGACTTTCGAATCCGACGCAAAACTGACAGTTAATTGTAACGATCAGAGCCTGTTAATAACGATGGAACACACAAATTGCGTCGCGATTCAATTCATAGTCCTCCAGCCGACTTGTCTCCAAGGGTCTATTGCTGCCTCGGGCACCTTATGGTCGTTGTCCTGTGAGTCTAGATTTTCGAATCCGACGCAAAACTGACAGTTAATCGTAAGGTTCAGAGCCTCTTAATGACAATGGAACACACAAATTGCGTCGCGATTCAATACATCGTCCTCCGGCTGTCCTGTCTCCAAGGGTCTAGTGCTGCCTCGGACACCTTATGTTCGTTCTCCTGTGAGTCTAGATTTTCGAATCCGACGCAAAACTGACAGTTAATTGTAAGGTTCAAAGCCTCTTAATGACAATGGAACACACAAATTGCGTCGCGAATCAATACATCGTCCTCCAGCCGACCTATCTCCAAGGGTCAATTGCTGCCTCGGGCACCTTATGGTCATTCACCTGTGAGTCTAGATTTTCGAATCCGACGCAAAACTGACAGTTAATTGTAACGTTCTGAGCCTGTTAATGACGATGGAACACACAAATCGCGTCGCGATTCAATACATCGTCCTCCAACCGACTTGTCTCCAAGGGTCTAGTGCTGCCTCGGGCACCTTATGGTCGTTCTCCTGTGAGTCTAGATTTTCGAATCCGACGCAAAACTGACAGTTAATTGTAAGGTTCAGAGCCTGTTAATGACGATGGAACACACAAATTGCGTCGCGATTCAATACATCGTCCTCCGGCCGACCTGTCTCCAAGGGTCTATTGCTGCCTCGGGCACCTTATGGTCGTTCTCCTGTGAGTCTAGACTTTCGAATCCGACGCAAAACTGACAGTTAATTGTAACGATCAGAGCCTGTTAATAACGATGGAACACACAAATTGCGTCGCGATTCAATTCATAGTCCTCCAGCCGACTTGTCTCCAAGGGTCTATTGCTGCCTCGGGCACCTTATGGTCGTTCTCCTGTGAGTCTAGATTTTCGAATCCGACGCAAAACTGACAGTTAATCGTAAGGTTCAGAGCCTCTTAATGACAATGGAACACACAAATTGCGTCGCGATTCAATACATCGTCCTCCGGCTGACCTGTCTCCAAGGGTCTAGTGCTGCCTCGGGCACCTTATGGTCGATCTCCTGTGAGTCTAGATTTTCGAATCCGACGCAAAACTGACAGTCAATTGTAACGTTCAGAGCCTGTTAATGACGATGTAACACACAAATTGCGTCGCGATTCAATACATTGTCCTCCAGCCGAGTTATCTCCAAGGGTGTAGTGCTGCCTCGGACACCTTATGTTCGTTCTCCTGTGAGTCTAGATTTTCGAATCCGACACAAAACTGACAGTTAATTGTAAGGTTCAGAGCCTCTTAATGACAATGGAACACACAAATTGCGTCGCGAATCAATACATCGTCCTCCAGCCGACCTGTCTCCAAGGGTCTAGTGCTGCCTCGGACACCTTATGGTCGATCTCCTGTGAGTCTAGATTTTCGAATCCGACGCAAAACTGACAGTTAATTGTAAGGTTCAGAGCCTCTTAATGACAATGGATACACACAAATTGAGCCGCGATTCAATACATCGTCCTCCGGCCGACCTGTCTCCAAGGGTCAATTGCTGCCTCGGGCACCTTATGGTCATTCTCCTGTGAGTCTAGATTTTCGAATCCGACGCAAAACTGACAGTTAATTGTAAGGTTCAGAGCCTGTTAATGACGATGGAACACACAAATTGCGTCGCGATTCAATACATCGTCCTCCGGCTGACCTGTCTGAAAGGGTCTAGTGCTGCCTCGGGCACCTTATGGTCGTTCTCCTGTGAGTCTAGATTTTAGAATCCGACGCAAAACTGACAGTTAATTGTAACGTTCAGAGCCTGTTAATGAAGATGGAACACACAAATTGCGTCGCGATTCAATACATCGTCCTCCGGCCGACCTGTCTCCAAGTGTCTATTGCTGCCTCGGTCACCTTATGGTCGATCTCCTGTGAGTCTAGATTTTCGAATCCGACGCAAAACTGACAGTTAATTGTAACGTTCAGAGCCTGTTCATGACGATGGAACAGACAAATTGCGTCGCGATTCAATACATCGTCCTCCGGCCGACCTGTCTCCAAGGGTCTATTGCTGCCTCGGGCACCTTATGTTCGTTCTCCTGTGAGTCTAGACTTTCGAATCCGACGCAAAACTGACAGTTAATTGTAACGATCAGAGCCTGTTAATAACGATGGAACACACAAATTGCGTCGCGATTCAATTCATAGTCCTCCAGCCGACTTGTCTCCAAGGGTCTATTGCTGCCTCGGGCACCTTATGGTCGTTCTCCTGTGAGTCTAGATTTTCGAATCCGACGCAAAACTGACAGTTAATCGTAAGGTTCAGAGCCTCTTAATGACAATGGAACACACAAATTGCGTCGCGATTCAATACATCGTCCTCCGGCTGTCCTGTCTCCAAGGGTCTAGTGCTGCCTCGGACACCTTATGTTCGTTCTCCTGTGAGTCTAGATTTTCGAATCCGACGCAAAACTGACAGTTAATTGTAAGGTTCAGAGCCTCTTAATGACAATGGAACACACAAATTGCGTCGCGAATCAATACATCGTCCTCCAGCCGACCTATCTCCAAGGGTCAATTGCTGCCTCGGGCACCTTATGGTCATTCTCCTGTGAGTCTAGATTTTCGAATCCGACGCAAAACTGACAGTTAATTGTAACGTTCAGAGCCTGTTAATGACGATGGAACACACAAATCGCGTCGCGATTCAATACATCGTCCTCCAACCGACTTGTCTCCAAGGGTCTAGTGCTGCCTCGGGCACCTTATGGTCGTTCTCCTGTGAGTCTAGATTTTCGAATCCGACGCAAAACTGACAGTTAATTGTAAGGTTCAGAGCCTGTTAATGACGATGGAACACACAAATTGCGTCGCGATTCAATACATCGTCCTCCGGCCGACCTGTCTCCAAGGGTCTATTGCTGCCTCGGGCACCTTATGGTCGTTCTCCTGTGAGTCTAGATTTTCGAATCCGACGCAAAACTGACAGTTAATTGTAAGGTTCAGAGCCTGTTAATGACGATGGAACACACAAATTGCGTCGCGATTCAATACATCGTCCTCCGGCTGACCTGTCTCCAAGGGTCTATTGCTGCCTCGGGCACCTTATGGTCGTTCTTCTGTGAGTCTAGATTTTCGAATCCGACGCAAAACTGACAGTTAATTGTAACGTTCAGAGTCTGTTAATGACGATGGAACACACAAATCACGTCGCGATTCAATACATCATCCTCCAGCCGACTTGTCTCCAAGGGTCTAGTGCTGCCTCGGGCACTTTATGGTCGTTCTCCTGTGAGTCTAGATTTTCGAATCCGACGCAAAACTGACAGTTAATCGTAAGGTTCAGAGCCTGTTAATGACGATGGAACACACAAATAGCGTCGCGATTCAATACATCGTCCTCCGGCCGACCTGTCTCCAAGGGTCTAATGCTGCCTCGGGCACCTTATGCTCGATCTCCTGTGAGTCTTGATTTTCGAATCCGACGCAAAACTGACAGTTAATTGTAACGTTCAGAGCCTGTTAATGACGATGGAACACACAAATTGCGTCGCGAATCAATACATCGTCCTCCGGCCGACCTGTCTCCAAGGGTCTATTGCTGCCTCGGGCATTTTATGGTCGATCCCCTGGAGTCTAGATTTTCGAATCCGACGCAAAACTGACAGTTAATTGTAAGGTTCAGAGCCTGTTAATGAAGATGGAACACACAAATTGCGTCGCGCTTCAATACATCGTCCTCCGGCCGACCTGTCTCCAAGGGTCTATTGCTGCTTTGGTCACCTTATGGTCGTTCTCCTGTGAGTCTAGATTTTCGAATCCGACGCAAAACTGACAGTTAATTGTAAGGTTCAGAGCCTGTTAATGACGATGGAACACACAAATCGCGTCGCGATTCAATACATCGTCCTGCGGCCGACCTGTCTCCAAGTGTCTATTGCTGCCTCGGTCACCTTATGGTCGATCTCCTGTGAGTCTAGATTTTCGAATCCGACGCAAAACTGACAGTTAATTGTAACGTTCAAAGCCCGTTAATGTCGATGGAACACACAAATTGCGTCGCGATTCAATACATCGTCCTCCGGCCGACCTGTCTCCAAGTGTCTATTGCTGCCTCGGTCACCTTATGGTCGATCTCCTGTGAGTCTAGATTTTCGAATCCGACGCAAAACTGACAGTCAATTGTAACGTTCAGAGCCTGTTAATGACGATGTAACACACAAATTGCGTCGCGATTCAATACATTGTCCTCCTGCCGAGTTATCTCCAAGGGTGTAGTGCTGCCTCGGACACCTTATGTTCGTTCTCCTGTGAGTCTAGATTTTCGAATCCGACGCAAAACTGACAGTTAATTGTAAGGTTCAGAGCCTCTTAATGACAATGGAACACACAAATTGCGTCGCGAATCAATACATCGTCCTCCAGCCGACCTGTCTCCAAGGGTCTAGTGCTGCCTCGGACACCTTATGGTCGTTCTCCTGTGAGTCTAGATTTTCGAATCCGACGCAAAACTGACAGTTAATTGTAAGGTTCAGAGCCTCTTAATGACAATGGAACACACAAATTGAGTCGCGATTCAATACATCGTCCTCCGGCTGACCTGTCTCCAAGGGTCAATTGCTGCCTCGGGCACCTTATGGTCATTCTCCTGTGAGTCTAGATTTTCGAATCCGACGCAAAACTGACAGTTAATTGTAACGTTCAGAGCCTGTTAATGACGATGGAACACACAAATCGCGTGCGATTCAATACATCGTCCTCCAACCGACTTGTCTCCAAGGGTCTAGTGCTGCCTCGGGCACCTTATGGTCGTTCTCCTGTGAGTCTAGATTTTCGAATCCGACGCAAAACTGACAGTTAATTGTAAGGTTCAGAGCCTGTTAATGACGATGGAACACACAAATTGCGTCGCGATTCAATACATCGTCCTCCGGCCGACCTGTCTCCAAGGGTCTATTGCTGCCTCGGGCACCTTATGGTCGTTCTCCTGTGAGTCTAGATTTTCGAATCCGACGCAAAACTGACAGTTAATTGCAAGGTTCAGAGCCTGTTAATGACGATGGAACACACAAATTGCGTCGCGATTCAATACATCGTCCTCCGGCTGACCTGTCTGAAAGGGTCTATTGCTGCCTCGGGCACCTTATGGTCGTTCTTCTGTGAGTCTAGATTTTCGAATCCGACGCAAAACTGACAGTTAATTGTAACGTTCAGAGTCTGTTAATGACGATGGAACACACAAATCACGTCGCGATTCAATACATCATCCTCCAGCCGACTTGTCTCCAAGGGTCTAGTGCTGCCTCGGGCACTTTATGGTCGTTCTCCTGTGAGTCTAGATTTTCGAATCCGACGCAAAACTGACAGTTAATTGTAAGGTTCAGAGCCTGTTAATGACGATGGAACACACAAATAGCGTCGCGATTCAATACATCGTCCTCCGGCCGACCTGTCTCCAAGGGTCTAATGCTGCCTCGGGCACCTTATGCTCGATCTCCTGTGAGTCTTGATTTTCGAATCCGACGCAAAACTGACAGTTAATTGTAACGTTCAGAGCCTGTTAATGACGATGGAACACACAAATTGCGTCGCGAATCAATACATCGTCCTCCGGCCGACCTGTCTCCAAGGGTCTATTGCTGCCTCGGGCATTTTATGGTCGATCCCCTGGAGTCTAGATTTTCGTATCCGACGCAAAACTGACAGTTAATTGTAAGGTTCAGAGCCTGTTAATGAAGATGGAACACACAAATTGCGTCGCGCTTCAATACATCGTCCTCCGGCCGACCTGTCTCCAAGGGTCTATTGCTGCTTCGGTCACCTTATGGTCGTTCTCCTGTGAGTCTAGATTTTCGAATCCGACGCAAAACTGACAGTTAATTGTAAGGTTCAGAGCCTGTTAATGACGATGGAACACACAAATCGCGTCGCGATTCAATACATCGTCCTCCGGCCGACCTGTCTCCAAGTGTCTATTGCTGCCTCGGTCACCTTATGGTCGATCTCCTGTGAGTCTAGATTTTCGAATCCAACGCAAAACTGACAGTTAATTGTAACGTTCAAAGCCTGTTAATGACGATGGAACACACAAATTGCGTCGCGATTCAATATATCGTCCTCCGGCCGACCTGTCTCCAAGTGTCTATTGCTGCCTCGGTCACCTTATGGTCGATCTCCTGTGAGTCTAGATTTTCGAATCCGACGCAAAACTGACAGTCAATTGTAACGTTCAGAGCCTGTTAATGACGATGTAACACACAAATTGCGTCGCGATTCAATACATTGTCCTCCTGCCGAGTTATCTCCAAGGGTGTAGTGCTGCCTCGGACACCTTATGTTCGTTCTCCTGTGAGTCTAGATTTTCGAATCCGACGCAAAACTGACAGTTAATTGTAAGGTTCAGAGCCTCTTAATGACAATGGAACACACAAATTGCGTCGCGAATCAATACATCGTCCTCCAGCCGACCTGTCTCCAAGGGTCTAGTGCTGCCTCGGACACCTTATGGTCGTTCTCCTGTGAGTCTAGATTTTCGAATCCGACGCAAAACTGACAGTTAATTGTAAGGTTCAGAGCCTCTTAATGACAATGGAACACACAAATTGAGTCGCGATTCAATACATCGTCCTCCGGCTGACCTGTCTCCAAGGATCAATTGCTGCCTCGGGCACCTTATGGTCATTCTCCTGTGAGTCTAGATTTTCGAATCCGACGCAAAACTGACAGTTAATTGTAACGTTCAGAGCCTGTTAATGACGATGGAACACACAAATCGCGTGCGATTCAATACATCGTCCTCCAACCGACTTGTCTCCAAGGGTCTAGTGCTGCCTCGGGCACCTTATGGTCGTTCTCCTGTGAGTCTAGATTTTCGAATCCGACGCAAAACTGACAGTTAATTGTAAGGTTCAGAGCCTGTTAATGACGATGGAACACACAAATTGCGTCGCGATTCAATACATCGTCCTCCGGCCGACCTGTCTCCAAGGGTCTATTGCTGCCTCGGGCACCTTATGGTCGTTCTCCTGTGAGTCTAGATTTTCGAATCCGACGCAAAACTGACAGTTAATTGCAAGGTTCAGAGCCTGTTAATGACGATGGAACACACAAATTGCGTCGCGATTCAATACATCGTCCTCCGGCTGACCTGTCTGCAAGGGTCTATTGCTGCCTCGGGCACCTTATGGTCGTTCTTCTGTGAGTCTAGATTTTCGAATCCGACGCAAAACTGACAGTTAATTGTAACGTTCAGAGTCTGTTAATGACGATGGAACACACAAATCACGTCGCGATTCAATACATCATCCTCCAGCCGACTTGTCTCCAAGGGTCTAGTGCTGCCTCGGGCACTTTATGGTCGTTCTCCTGTGAGTCTAGATTTTCGAATCCGACGCAAAACTGACAGTTAATTGTAAGGTTCAGAGCCTGTTAATGACGATGGAACACACAAATAGCGTCGCGATTCAATACATCGTCCTCCGGCCGACCTGTCTCCAAGGGTCTAATGCTGCCTCGGGCACCTTATGCTCGATCTCCTGTGAGTCTTGATTTTCGAATCCGACGCAAAACTGACAGTTAATTGTAACGTTCAGAGCCTCTTAATGACGATGGAACACACAAATTGCGTCGCGAATCAATACATCGTCCTCCGGCCGACCTGTCTCCAAGGGTCTATTGCTGCCTCGGGCATTTTATGGTCGATCCCCTGGAGTCTAGATTTTCGTATCCGACGCAAAACTGACAGTTAATTGTAAGGTTGAGAGCCTGTTAATGAAGATGGAACACACAAATTGCGTCGCGCTTCAATACATCGTCCTCCGGCCGACCTGTCTCCAAGGGTCTATTGCTGCTTCGGTCACCTTATGGTCGTTCTCCTGTGAGTCTAGATTTTCGAATCCGACGCAAAACTGACAGTTAATTGTAAGGTTCAGAGCCTGTTAATGACGATGGAACACACAAATCGCGTCGCGATTCAATACATCGTCCTCCGGCCGACCTGTCTCCAAGTGTCTATTGCTGCCTCGGTCACCTTATGGCCGATCTCCTGTGAGTCTTGATTTTCGAATCCGACGCAAAACTGACAGTTAATTGTAACGTTCAGAGCCTGTTAATGACGATGGAACACACAAATTGCGTCGCGAATCAATACATCGTCCTCCGGCCGACCTGTCTCCAAGGGTCTATTGCTGCCTCGGGCATTTTATGGTCGATCCCCTGGAGTCTAGATTTTCGAATCCGACGCAAAACTGACAGTTAATTGTAAGGTTCAGAGCCTGTTAATGAAGATGGAACACACAAATTGCGTCGCGCTTCAATACATCGTCCTCCGGCCGACCTGTCTCCAAGGGTCTATTGCTGCTTTGGTCACCTTATGGTCGTTCTCCTGTGAGTCTAGATTTTCGAATCCGACGCAAAACTGACAGTTAATTGTAAGGTTCAGAGCCTGTTAATGACGATGGAACACACAAATCGCGTCGCGATTCAATACATCGTCCTCCGGCCGACCTGTCTCCAAGTGTCTATTGCTGCCTCGGTCACCTTATGGTCGATCTCCTGTGAGTCTAGATTTTCGAATCCGACGCAAAACTGACAGTTAATTGTAACGTTCAAAGCCTGTTAATGACGATGGAACACACAAATTGCGTCGCGATTCAATATATCGTCCTCCGGCCGACCTGTCTCCAAGTGTCTATTGCTGCCTCGGTCACCTTATGGTCGATCTCCTGTGAGTCTAGATTTTCGAATCCGACGCAAAACTGACAGTCAATTGTAACGTTCAGAGCCTGTTAATGACGATGTAACACACAAATTGCGTCGCGATTCAATACATTGTCCTCCTGCCGAGTTATCTCCAAGGGTGTAGTGCTGCCTCGGACACCTTATGTTCGTTCTCCTGTGAGTCTAGATTTTCGAATCCGACGCAAAACTGACAGTTAATTGTAAGGTTCAGAGCCTCTTAATGACAATGGAACACACAAATTGCGTCGCGAATCAATACATCGTCGTCCAGCCGACCTGTCTCCAAGGGTCTAGTGCTGCCTCGGACACCTTATGGTCGTTCTCCTGTGAGTCTTGATTTTCGAATCCGACGCAAAACTGACAGTTAATTGTAAGGTTCAGAGCCTCTTAATGACAATGGAACACACAAATTGAGTCGCGATTCAATACATCGTCCTCCGGCTGACCTGTCTCCAAGGATCAATTGCTGCCTCGGGCACCTTATGGTCATTCTCCTGTGAGTCTAGATTTTCGAATCCGACGCAAAACTGACAGTTAATTGTAACGTTCAGAGCCTGTTAATGACGATGGAACACACAAATCGCGTGCGATTCAATACATCGTCCTCCAACCGACTTGTCTCCAAGGGTCTAGTGCTGCCTCGGGCACCTTATGGTCGTTCTCCTGTGAGTCTAGATTTTCGAATCCGACGCAAAACTGACAGTTAATTGTAAGGTTCAGAGCCTGTTAATGACGATGGAACACACAAATTGCGTCGCGATTCAATACATCGTCCTCCGGCCGACCTGTCTCCAAGGGTCTATTGCTGCCTCGGGCACCTTATGGTCGTTCTCCTGTGAGTCTAGATTTTCGAATCCGACGCAAAACTGACAGTTAATTGCAAGGTTCAGAGCCTGTTAATGACGATGGAACACACAAATTGCGTCGCGATTCAATACATCGTCCTCCGGCTGACCTGTCTGCAAGGGTCTATTGCTGCCTCGGGCACCTTATGGTCGTTCTTCTGTGAGTCTAGATTTTCGAATCCGACGCAAAACTGACAGTTAATTGTAACGTTCAGAGTCTGTTAATGACGATGGAACACACAAATCACGTCGCGATTCAATACATCATCCTCCAGCCGACTTGTCTCCAAGGGTCTAGTGCTGCCTCGGGCACTTTATGGTCGTTCTCCTGTGAGTCTAGATTTTCGAATCCGACGCAAAACTGACAGTTAATTGTAAGGTTCAGAGCCTGTTAATGACGATGGAACACACAAATAGCGTCGCGATTCAATACATCGTCCTCCGGCCGACCTGTCTCCAAGGGTCTAATGCTGCCTCGGGCACCTTATGCTCGATCTCCTGTGAGTCTTGATTTTCGAATCCGACGCAAAACTGACAGTTAATTGTAACGTTCAGAGCCTCTTAATGACGATGGAACACACAAATTGCGTCGCGAATCAATACATCGTCCTCCGGCCGACCTGTCTCCAAGGGTCTATTGCTGCCTCGGGCATTTTATGGTCGATCCCCTGGAGTCTAGATTTTCGTATCCGACGCAAAACTGACAGTTAATTGTAAGGTTCAGAGCCTGTTAATGAAGATGGAACACACAAATTGCGTCGCGCTTCAATACATCGTCCTCCGGCCGACCTGTCTCCAAGGGTCTATTGCTGCTTCGGTCACCTTATGGTCGTTCTCCTGTGAGTCTAGATTTTCGAATCCGACGCAAAACTGACAGTTAATTGTAAGGTTCAGAGCCTGTTAATGACGATGGAACACACAAATCGCGTCGCGATTCAATACATCGTCCTCCGGCCGACCTGTCTCCAAGTGTCTATTGCTGCCTCGGTCACCTTATGGCCGATCTCCTGTGAGTCTTGATTTTCGAATCCGACGCAAAACTGACAGTTAATTGTAACGTTCAGAGCCTGTTAATGACGATGGAACACACAAATTGCGTCGCGAATCAATACATCGTCCTCCGGCCGACCTGTCTCCAAGGGTCTATTGCTGCCTCGGGCATTTTATGGTCGATCCCCTGGAGTCTAGATTTTCGAATCCGACGCAAAACTGACAGTTAATTGTAAGGTTCAGAGCCTGTTAATGAAGATGGAACACACAAATTGCGTCGCGCTTCAATACATCGTCCTCCGGCCGACCTGTCTCCAAGGGTCTATTGCTGCTTTGGTCACCTTATGGTCGTTCTCCTGTGAGTCTAGATTTTCGAATCCGACGCAAAACTGACAGTTAATTGTAAGGTTCAGAGCCTGTTAATGACGATGGAACACACAAATCGCGTCGCGATTCAATACATCGTCCTCCGGCCGACCTGTCTCCAAGTGTCTATTGCTGCCTCGGTCACCTTATGGTCGATCTCCTGTGAGTCTAGATTTTCGAATCCGACGCAAAACTGACAGTTAATTGTAACGTTCAAAGCCTGTTAATGACGATGGAACACACAAATTGCGTCGCGATTCAATACATCGTCCTCCGGCCGACCTGTCTCCAAGTGTCTATTGCTGCCTCGGTCACCTTATGGTCGATCTCCTGTGAGTCTAGATTTTCGAATCCGACGCAAAACTGACAGTCAATTGTAACGTTCAGAGCCTGTTAATGACGATGTAACACACAAATTGCGTCGCGATTCAATACAATGTCCTCCTGCCGAGTTATCTCCAAGGGTGTAGTGCTGCCTCGGACACCTTATGTTCGTTCTCCTGTGAGTCTAGATTTTCGAATCCGACGCAAAACTGACAGTTAATTGTAAGGTTCAGAGCCTCTTAATGACAATGGAACACACAAATTGCGTCGCGAATCAATACATCGTCCTCCAGCCGACCTGTCTCCAAGGGTCTAGTGATGATTCGGACACCTTATGGTCGTTCTCCTGTGAGTCTAGATTTTCGAATCCGACGCAAAACTGACAGTTAATTGTAAGGTTCAGAGCCTCTTAATGACAATGGAACACACAAATTGAGTCGCGATTCAATACATCGTCCTCCGGCCGACCTGTCTCCAAGGGTCAATTGCTGCCTCGGGCACCTTATGGTCAATCTCCTGTGAGTCTAGATTTTCGAATCCGACGCAAAACTGACAGTTAATTGTAACGTTCAGAGCCTGTTAATGACGATGGAACACACAAATCGCGTGCGATTCAATACATCGTCCTCCAATCGACTTGTCTCCAAGGGTCTAGTGCTGCCTCGGGCACCTTATGGTCAATCTCCTGTGAGTCTAGATTTTCGAATCCGACGCAAAACTGACAGTTAATTGTAACGTTCAGAGTCTGTTAATGACGATGGAACACACAAATCACGTCGCGATTCAATACATCATCCTCCAGCCGACTTGTCTCCAAGGGTCTAGTGCTGCCTCGGGCACTTTATGGTCGTTCTCCTGTGAGTCTAGATTTTCGAATCCGACGCAAAACTGACAGTTAATCGTAAGGTTCAGAGCCTGTTAATGACGATGGAACACACAAATAGCGTCGCGATTCAATACATCGTCCTCCGGCCGACCTGTCTCCAAGGGTCTAATGCTGCCTCGGGCACCTTATGCTCGATCTCCTGTGAGTCTTGATTTTCGAATCCGACGCAAAACTGACAGTTAATTGTAACGTTCAGAGCCTGTTAATGACGATGGAACACACAAATTGCGTCGCGAATCAATACATCGTCCTCCGGCCGACCTGTCTCCAAGGGTCTATTGCTGCCTCGGGCATTTTATGGTCGATCCCCTGGAGTCTAGATTTTCGAATCCGACGCAAAACTGACAGTTAATTGTAAGGTTCAGAGCCTGTTAATGAAGATGGAACACACAAATTGCGTCGCGCTTCAATACATCGTCCTCCGGCCGACCTGTCTCCAAGGGTCTATTGCTGCTTTGGTCACCTTATGGTCGTTCTCCTGTGAGTCTAGATTTTCGAATCCGACGCAAAACTGACAGTTAATTGTAAGGTTCAGAGCCTGTTAATGACGATGGAACACACAAATCGCGTCGCGATTCAATACATCGTCCTGCGGCCGACCTGTCTCCAAGTGTCTATTGCTGCCTCGGTCACCTTATGGTCGATCTCCTGTGAGTCTAGATTTTCGAATCCGACGCAAAACTGACAGTTAATTGTAACGTTCAAAGCCCGTTAATGTCGATGGAACACACAAATTGCGTCGCGATTCAATACATCGTCCTCCGGCCGACCTGTCTCCAAGTGTCTATTGCTGCCTCGGTCACCTTATGGTCGATCTCCTGTGAGTCTAGATTTTCGAATCCGACGCAAAACTGACAGTCAATTGTAACGTTCAGAGCCTGTTAATGACGATGTAACACACAAATTGCGTCGCGATTCAATACATTGTCCTCCTGCCGAGTTATCTCCAAGGGTGTAGTGCTGCCTCGGACACCTTATGTTCGTTCTCCTGTGAGTCTAGATTTTCGAATCCGACGCAAAACTGACAGTTAATTGTAAGGTTCAGAGCCTCTTAATGACAATGGAACACACAAATTGCGTCGCGAATCAATACATCGTCCTCCAGCCGACCTGTCTCCAAGGGTCTAGTGCTGCCTCGGACACCTTATGGTCGTTCTCCTGTGAGTCTAGATTTTCGAATCCGACGCAAAACTGACAGTTAATTGTAAGGTTCAGAGCCTCTTAATGACAATGGAACACACAAATTGAGTCGCGATTCAATACATCGTCCTCCGGCTGACCTGTCTCCAAGGGTCAATTGCTGCCTCGGGCACCTTATGGTCATTCTCCTGTGAGTCTAGATTTTCGAATCCGACGCAAAACTGACAGTTAATTGTAACGTTCAGAGCCTGTTAATGACGATGGAACACACAAATCGCGTGCGATTCAATACATCGTCCTCCAACCGACTTGTCTCCAAGGGTCTAGTGCTGCCTCGGGCACCTTATGGTCGTTCTCCTGTGAGTCTAGATTTTCGAATCCGACGCAAAACTGACAGTTAATTGTAAGGTTCAGAGCCTGTTAATGACGATGGAACACACAAATTGCGTCGCGATTCAATACATCGTCCTCCGGCCGACCTGTCTCCAAGGGTCTATTGCTGCCTCGGGCACCTTATGGTCGTTCTCCTGTGAGTCTAGATTTTCGAATCCGACGCAAAACTGACAGTTAATTGTAAGGTTCAGAGCCTGTTAATGACGATGGAACACACAAATTGCGTCGCGATTCAATACATCGTCCTCCGGCTGACCTGTCTGAAAGGGTCTATTGCTGCCTCGGGCACCTTATGGTCGTTCTTCTGTGAGTCTAGATTTTCGAATCCGACGCAAAACTGACAGTTAATTGTAACGTTCAGAGTCTGTTAATGACGATGGAACACACAAATCACGTCGCGATTCAATACATCATCCTCCAGCCGACTTGTCTCCAAGGGTCTAGTGCTGCCTCGGGCACTTTATGGTCGTTCTCCTGTGAGTCTAGATTTTCGAATCCGACGCAAAACTGACAGTTAATTGTAAGGTTCAGAGCCTGTTAATGACGATGGAACACACAAATAGCGTCGCGATTCAATACATCGTCCTCCGGCCGACCTGTCTCCAAGGGTCTAATGCTGCCTCGGGCACCTTATGCTCGATCTCCTGTGAGTCTTGATTTTCGAATCCGACGCAAAACTGACAGTTAATTGTAACGTTCAGAGCCTGTTAATGACGATGGAACACACAAATTGCGTCGCGAATCAATACATCGTCCTCCGGCCGACCTGTCTCCAAGGGTCTATTGCTGCCTCGGGCATTTTATGGTCGATCCCCTGGAGTCTAGATTTTCGTATCCGACGCAAAACTGACAGTTAATTGTAAGGTTCAGAGCCTGTTAATGAAGATGGAACACACAAATTGCGTCGCGCTTCAATACATCGTCCTCCGGCCGACCTGTCTCCAAGGGTCTATTGCTGCTTCGGTCACCTTATGGTCGTTCTCCTGTGAGTCTAGATTTTCGAATCCGACGCAAAACTGACAGTTAATTGTAAGGTTCAGAGCCTGTTAATGACGATGGAACACACAAATCGCGTCGCGATTCAATACATCGTCCTCCGGCCGACCTGTCTCCAAGTGTCTATTGCTGCCTCGGTCACCTTATGGTCGATCTCCTGTGAGTCTTGATTTTCGAATCCGACGCAAAACTGACAGTTAATTGTAACGTTCAGAGCCTGTTAATGACGATGGAACACACAAATTGCGTCGCGAATCAATACATCGTCCTCCGGCCGACCTGTCTCCAAGGGTCTATTGCTGCCTCGGGCATTTTATGGTCGATCCCCTGGAGTCTAGATTTTCGAATCCGAC
This sequence comes from Schistocerca nitens, assembly GCF_023898315.1. Lineage (NCBI taxonomy): Eukaryota > Metazoa > Arthropoda > Insecta > Orthoptera > Acrididae > Schistocerca > Schistocerca nitens. The sequence continues at coordinate 760,049,198 of NC_064619.1, forward strand.
GCAAAACTGACAGTTAATTGTAACGTTCAAAGCCTGTTAATGACGATGGAACACACAAATTGCGTCGCGATTCAATACATCGTCCTCCGGCCGACCTGTCTCCAAGTGTCTATTGCTGCCTCGGTCACCTTATGGTCGATCTCCTGTGAGTCTAGATTTTCGAATCCGACGCAAAACTGACAGTCAATTGTAACGTTCAGAGCCTGTTAATGACGATGTAACACACAAATTGCATCGCGATTCAATACATTGTCCTCCTGCCGAGTTATCTCCAACGGTGTAGTGCTGCCTCGGACACCTTATGTTCGTTCTCCTGTGAGTCTAGATTTTCGAATCCGACGCAAAACTGACAGTTAATTGTAAGGTTCAGAGCCTCTTAATGACAATGGAACACACAAATTGCGTCGCGAATCAATACATCGTCCTCCAGCCGACCTGTCTCCAAGGGTCTAGTGCTGCCTCGGACACCTTATGGTCGTTCTCCTGTGAGTCTAGATTTTCGAATCCGACGCAAAACTGACAGTTAATTGTAAGGTTCAGAGCCTCTTAATGACAATGGAACACACAAATTGAGTCGCGATTCAATACATCGTCCTCCGGCTGACCTGTCTCCAAGGGTCAATTGCTGCCTCGGGCACCTTATGGTCATTCTCCTGTGAGTCTAGATTTTCGAATCCGACGCAAAACTGACAGTTAATTGTAACGTTCAGAGCCTGTTAATGACGATGGAACACACAAATCGCGTGCGATTCAATACATCGTCCTCCAACCGACTTGTCTCCAAGGGTCTAGTGCTGCCTCGGGCACCTTATGGTCGTTCTCCTGTGAGTCTAGATTTTCGAATCCGACGCAAAACTGACAGTTAATTGTAAGGTTCAGAGCCTGTTAATGACGATGGAACACACAAATTGCGTCGCGATTCAATACATCGTCCTCCGGCCGACCTGTCTCCAAGGGTCTATTGCTGCCTCGGGCACCTTATGGTCGTTCTCCTGTGAGTCTAGATTTTCGAATCCGACGCAAAACTGACAGTTAATTGTAAGGTTCAGAGCCTGTTAATGACGATGGAACACACAAATCGCGTCGCGATTCAATACATCGTCCTGCGGCCGACCTGTCTCCAAGTGTCTATTGCTGCCTCGGTCACCTTATGGTCGATCTCCTGTGAGTCTAGATTTTCGAATCCGACGCAAAACTGACAGTTAATTGTAACGTTCAAAGCCCGTTAATGTCGATGGAACACACAAATTGCGTCGCGATTCAATACATCGTCCTCCGGCCGACCTGTCTCCAAGTGTCTATTGCTGCCTCGGTCACCTTATGGTCGATCTCCTGTGAGTCTAGATTTTCGAATCCGACGCAAAACTGACAGTCAATTGTAACGTTCAGAGCCTGTTAATGACGATGTAACACACAAATTGCGTCGCGATTCAATACATTGTCCTCCTGCCGAGTTATCTCCAAGGGTGTAGTGCTGCCTCGGACACCTTATGTTCGTTCTCCTGTGAGTCTAGATTTTCGAATCCGACGCAAAACTGACAGTTAATTGTAAGGTTCAGAGCCTCTTAATGACAATGGAACACACAAATTGCGTCGCGAATCAATACATCGTCCTCCAGCCGACCTGTCTCCAAGGGTCTAGTGCTGCCTCGGACACCTTATGGTCGTTCTCCTGTGAGTCTAGATTTTCGAATCCGACGCAAAACTGACAGTTAATTGTAAGGTTCAGAGCCTCTTAATGACAATGGAACACACAAATTGAGTCGCGATTCAATACATCGTCCTCCGGCTGACCTGTCTCCAAGGGTCAATTGCTGCCTCGGGCTTCTTATGGTCATTCTCCTGTGAGTCTAGATTTTCGAATCCGACGCAAAACTGACAGTTAATTGTAACGTTCAGAGCCTGTTAATGACGATGGAACACACAAATCGCGTGCGATTCAATACATCGTCCTCCAACCGACTTGTCTCCAAGGGTCTAGTGCTGCCTCGGGCACCTTATGGTCGTTCTCCTGTGAGTCTAGATTTTCGAATCCGACGCAAAACTGACAGTTAATTGTAAGGTTCAGAGCCTGTTAATGACGATGGAACACACAAATTGCGTCGCGATTCAATACATCGTCCTCCGGCCGACCTGTCTCCAAGGGTCTATTGCTGCCTCGGGCACCTTATGGTCGTTCTCCTGTGAGTCTAGATTTTCGAATCCGACGCAAAACTGACAGTTAATTGTAAGGTTCAGAGCCTGTTAATGACGATGGAACACACAAATTGCGTCGCGATTCAATACATCGTCCTCCGGCTGACCTGTCTGAAAGGGTCTATTGCTGCCTCGGGCACCTTATGGTCGTTCTTCTGTGAGTCTAGATTTTCGAATCCGACGCAAAACTGACAGTTAATTGTAACGTTCAGAGTCTGTTAATGACGATGGAACACACAAATCACGTCGCGATTCAATACATCATCCTCCAGCCGACTTGTCTCCAAGGGTCTAGTGCTGCCTCGGGCACTTTATGGTCGTTCTCCTGTGAGTCTAGATTTTCGAATCCGACGCAAAACTGACAGTTAATTGTAAGGTTCAGAGCCTGTTAATGACGATGGAACACACAAATAGCGTCGCGATTCAATACATCGTCCTCCGGCCGACCTGTCTCCAAGGGTCTAATGCTGCCTCGGGCACCTTATGCTCGATCTCCTGTGAGTCTTGATTTTCGAATCCGACGCAAAACTGACAGTTAATTGTAACGTTCAGAGCCTGTTAATGACGATGGAACACACAAATTGCGTCGCGAATCAATACATCGTCCTCCGGCCGACCTGTCTCCAAGGGTCTATTGCTGCCTCGGGCATTTTATGGTCGATCCCCTGGAGTCTAGATTTTCGTATCCGACGCAAAACTGACAGTTAATTGTAAGGTTCAGAGCCTGTTAATGAAGATGGAACACACAAATTGCGTCGCGCTTCAATACATCGTCCTCCGGCCGACCTGTCTCCAAGGGTCTATTGCTGCTTCGGTCACCTTATGGTCGTTCTCCTGTGAGTCTAGATTTTCGAATCCGACGCAAAACTGACAGTTAATTGTAAGGTTCAGAGCCTGTTAATGACGATGGAACACACAAATCGCGTCGCGATTCAATACATCGTCCTCCGGCCGACCTGTCTCCAAGTGTCTATTGCTGCCTCGGTCACCTTATGGTCGATCTCCTGTGAGTCTTGATTTTCGAATCCGACGCAAAACTGACAGTTAATTGTAACGTTCAGAGCCTGTTAATGACGATGGAACACACAAATTGCGTCGCGAATCAATACATCGTCCTCCGGCCGACCTGTCTCCAAGGGTCTATTGCTGCCTCGGGCATTTTATGGTCGATCCCCTGGAGTCTAGATTTTCGAATCCGACGCAAAACTGACAGTTAATTGTAACGTTCAAAGCCTGTTAATGACGATGGAACACACAAATTGCGTCGCGATTCAATACATCGTCCTCCGGCCGACCTGTCTCCAAGTGTCTATTGCTGCCTCGGTCACCTTATGGTCGATCTCCTGTGAGTCTAGATTTTCGAATCCGACGCAAAACTGACAGTCAATTGTAACGTTCAGAGCCTGTTAATGACGATGTAACACACAAATTGCATCGCGATTCAATACATTGTCCTCCTGCCGAGTTATCTCCAAGGGTGTAGTGCTGCCTCGGACACCTTATGTTCGTTCTCCTGTGAGTCTAGATTTTCGAATCCGACGCAAAACTGACAGTTAATTGTAAGGTTCAGAGCCTCTTAATGACAATGGAACACACAAATTGCGTCGCGAATCAATACATCGTCCTCCAGCCGACCTGTCTCCAAGGGTCTAGTGCTGCCTCGGACACCTTATGGTCGTTCTCCTGTGAGTCTAGATTTTCGAATCCGACGCAAAACTGACAGTTAATTGTAAGGTTCAGAGCCTCTTAATGACAATGGAACACACAAATTGAGTCGCGATTCAATACATCGTCCTCCGGCCGACCTGTCTCCAAGGGTCAATTGCTGCCTCGGGCACCTTATGGTCATTCTCCTGTGAGTCTAGATTTTGGAATCCGACGCAAAACTGACAGTTAATTGTAACGTTCAGAGCCTGTTAATGACGATGGAACACACAAATCGCGTCGCGATTCAATACATCGTCCTCCAACCGACTTGTCTCCAAGGGTCTAGTGCTGCCTCGGGCACCTTATGGTCGTTCTCCTGTGAGTCTAGATTTTCGAATCCGACGCAAAACTGACAGTTAATTGTAAGGTTCAGAGCCTGTTAATGACGATGGAACACACAAATTGCGTCGCGATTCAATACATCGTCCTCCGGCCGACCTGTCTCCAAGGGTCTATTGCTGCCTCGGGCACCTTATGGTCGTTCTCCTGTGAGTCTAGATTTTCGAATCCGACGCAAAACTGACAGTTAATTGTAAGGTTCAGAGCCTGTTAATGACGATGGAACACACAAATTGCGTCGCGATTCAATACATCGTCCTCCGGCTGACCTGTCTCCAAGGGTCTATTGCTGCCTCGGGCACCTTATGGTCGTTCTTCTGTGAGTCTAGATTTTCGAATCCGACGCAAAACTGACAGTTAATTGTAACGTCCAGAGTCTGTTAATGACGATGGAACACACAAATCACGTCGCGATTCAATACATCATCCTCCAGCCGACTTGTCTCCAAGGGTCTAGTGCTGCCTCGGGCACTTTATGGTCGTTCTCCTGTGAGTCTAGATTTTCGAATCCGCAGCAAAACTGACAGTTAATCGTAAGGTTCAGAGCCTGTTAATGACGATGGAACACACAAATAGCGTCGCGATTCAATACATCGTCCTCCGGCCGACCTGTCTCCAAGGGTCTCATGCTGCCTCGGGCACCTTATGCTCGATCTCCTGTGAGTCTTGATTTTCGAATCCGACGCAAAACTGACAGTTAATTGTAACGTTCAGAGCCTGTTAATGACGATGGAACACACAAATTGCGTCGCGAATCAATACATCGTCCTCCGGCCGACCTGTCTCCAAGGGTCTATTGCTGCCTCGGGCATTTTATGGTCGATCCCCTGGAGTCTAGATTTTCGAATCCGACGCAAAACTGACAGTTAATTGTAAGGTTCAGAGCCTGTTAATGAAGATGGAACACACAAATTGCGTCGCGCTTCGATACATCGTCCTCCGGCCGACCTGTCTCCAAGGGTCTATTGCTGCTTTGGTCACCTTATGGTCGTTCTCCTGTGAGTCTAGATTTTCGAATCCGACGCAAAACTGACAGTTAATTGTAAGGTTCAGAGCCTGTTAATGACGATGGAACACACAAATCGCGTCGCGATTCAATACATCGTCCTCCGGCCGACCTGTCTCCAAGTGTCTATTGCTGCCTCGGTCACCTTATGGACGATCTCCTGTGAGTCTAGATTTTCGAATCCGACGCAAAACTGACAGTTAATTGTAACGTTCAAAGCCTGTTAATGACGATGTAACACACAAATTGCGTCGCGATTCAATACATTGTCCTCCTGCCGAGTTATCTCCAAGGGTGTAGTGCTGCCTCGGACACCTTATGTTCGTTCTCCTGTGAGTCTAGATTTTCGAATCCGACGCAAAACTGACAGTTAATTGTAAGGTTCAGAGCCTCTTAATGACAATGGAACACACAAATTGCGTCGCGAATCAATACATCGTCCTCCAGCCGACCTGTCTCCAAGGGTCTAGTGCTGCCTCGGACACCTTATGGTCGTTCTCCTGTGAGTCTAGATTTTCGAATCCGACGCAAAACTGACAGTTAATTGTAAGGTTCAGAGCCTCTTAATGACAATGGAACACACAAATTGAGTCGCGATTCAATACATCGTCCTCCGGCTGACCTGTCTCCAAGGATCAATTGCTGCCTCGGGCACCTTATGGTCATTCTCCTGTGAGTCTAGATTTTCGAATCCGACGCAAAACTGACAGTTAATTGTAACGTTCAGAGCCTGTTAATGACGATGGAACACACAAATCGCGTGCGATTCAATACATCGTCCTCCAACCGACTTGTCTCCAAGGGTCTAGTGCTGCCTCGGGCACCTTATGGTCGTTCTCCTGTGAGTCTAGATTTTCGAATCCGACGCAAAACTGACAGTTAATTGTAAGGTTCAGAGCCTGTTAATGACGATGGAACACACAAATTGCGTCGCGATTCAATACATCGTCCTCCGGCCGACCTGTCTCCAAGGGTCTATTGCTGCCTCGGGCACCTTATGGTCGTTCTCCTGTGAGTCTAGATTTTCGAATCCGACGCAAAACTGACAGTTAATTGCAAGGTTCAGAGCCTGTTAATGACGATGGAACACACAAATTGCGTCGCGATTCAATACATCGTCCTCCGGCTGACCTGTCTGCAAGGGTCTATTGCTGCCTCGGGCACCTTATGGTCGTTCTTCTGTGAGTCTAGATTTTCGAATCCGACGCAAAACTGACAGTTAATTGTAACGTTCAGAGTCTGTTAATGACGATGGAACACACAAATCACGTCGCGATTCAATACATCATCCTCCAGCCGACTTGTCTCCAAGGGTCTAGTGCTGCCTCGGGCACTTTATGGTCGTTCTCCTGTGAGTCTAGATTTTCGAATCCGACGCAAAACTGACAGTTAATTGTAAGGTTCAGAGCCTGTTAATGACGATGGAACACACAAATAGCGTCGCGATTCAATACATCGTCCTCCGGCCGACCTGTCTCCAAGGGTCTAATGCTGCCTCGGGCACCTTATGCTCGATCTCCTGTGAGTCTTGATTTTCGAATCCGACGCAAAACTGACAGTTAATTGTAACGTTCAGAGCCTCTTAATGACGATGGAACACACAAATTGCGTCGCGAATCAATACATCGTCCTCCGGCCGACCTGTCTCCAAGGGTCTATTGCTGCCTCGGGCATTTTATGGTCGATCCCCTGGAGTCTAGATTTTCGTATCCGACGCAAAACTGACAGTTAATTGTAAGGTTCAGAGCCTGTTAATGAAGATGGAACACACAAATTGCGTCGCGCTTCAATACATCGTCCTCCGGCCGACCTGTCTCCAAGGGTCTATTGCTGCTTCGGTCACCTTATGGCCGTTCTCCTGTGAGTCTAGATTTTCGAATCCGACGCAAAACTGACAGTTAATTGTAAGGTTCAGAGCCTGTTAATGACGATGGAACACACAAATCGCGTCGCGATTCAATACATCGTCCTCCGGCCGACCTGTCTCCAAGTGTCTATTGCTGCCTCGGTCACCTTATGGCCGATCTCCTGTGAGTCTTGATTTTCGAATCCGACGCAAAACTGACAGTTAATTGTAACGTTCAGAGCCTGTTAATGACGATGGAACACACAAATTGCGTCGCGAATCAATACATCGTCCTCCGGCCGACCTGTCTCCAAGGGTCTATTGCTGCCTCGGGCATTTTATGGTCGATCCCCTGGAGTCTAGATTTTCGAATCCGACGCAAAACTGACAGTTAATTGTAAGGTTCAGAGCCTGTTAATGAAGATGGAACACACAAATTGCGTCGCGCTTCAATACATCGTCCTCCGGCCGACCTGTCTCCAAGGGTCTATTGCTGCTTTGGTCACCTTATGGTCGTTCTCCTGTGAGTCTAGATTTTCGAATCCGACGCAAAACTGACAGTTAATTGTAAGGTTCAGAGCCTGTTAATGACGATGGAACACACAAATCGCGTCGCGATTCAATACATCGTCCTCCGGCCGACCTGTCTCCAAGTGTCTATTGCTGCCTCGGTCACCTTATGGTCGATCTCCTGTGAGTCTAGATTTTCGAATCCGACGCAAAACTGACAGTTAATTGTAACGTTCAAAGCCTGTTAATGACGATGGAACACACAAATTGCGTCGCGATTCAATACATCGTCCTCCGGCCGACCTGTCTCCAAGTGTCTATTGCTGCCTCGGTCACCTTATGGTCGATCTCCTGTGAGTCTAGATTTTCGAATCCGACGCAAAACTGACAGTCAATTGTAACGTTCAGAGCCTGTTAATGACGATGTAACACACAAATTGCGTCGCGATTCAATACAATGTCCTCCTGCCGAGTTATCTCCAAGGGTGTAGTGCTGCCTCGGACACCTTATGTTCGTTCTCCTGTGAGTCTAGATTTTCGAATCCGACGCAAAACTGACAGTTAATTGTAAGGTTCAGAGCCTCTTAATGACAATGGAACACACAAATTGCGTCGCGAATCAATACATCGTCCTCCAGCCGACCTGTCTCCAAGGGTCTAGTGATGATTCGGACACCTTATGGTCGTTCTCCTGTGAGTCTAGATTTTCGAATCCGACGCAAAACTGACAGTTAATTGTAAGGTTCAGAGCCTCTTAATGACAATGGTACACACAAATTGAGTCGCGATTCAATACATCGTCCTCCGGCCGACCTGTCTCCAAGGGTCAATTGCTGCCTCGGGCACCTTATGGTCAATCTCCTGTGAGTCTAGATTTTCGAATCCGACGCAAAACTGACAGTTAATTGTAACGTTCAGAGCCTGTTAATGACGATGGAACACACAAATCGCGTGCGATTCAATACATCGTCCTCCAATCGACTTGTCTCCAAGGGTCTAGTGCTGCCTCGGGCACCTTATGGTCGTTCTCCTGTGAGTCTAGATTTTCGAATCCGACGCAAAACTGACAGTTAATTGTAAGGTTCAGAGCCTGTTAATGACGATGGAACACACAAATTGCGTCGCGATTCAATACATCGTCCTCCGGCCGACCTGTCTCCAAGGGTCTATTGCTGCCTCGGGCACCTTATGGTCGTTCTCCTGTGAGTCTAGATTTTCGAATCCGACGCAAAACTGACAGTTAATTGTAAGGTTCAGAGCCTGTTAATGACGATGGAACACACAAATTGCGTCGCGATTCAATACATCGTCCTCCGGCTGACCTGTCTGAAAGGGTCTATTGCTGCCTCGGGCACCTTATGGTCGTTCTTCTGTGAGTCTAGATTTTCGAATCCGACGCAAAACTGACAGTTAATTGTAACGTTCAGAGTCTGTTAATGACGATGGAACACACAAATCACGTCGCGATTCAATACATCATCCTCCAGCCGACTTGTCTCCAAGGGTCTAGTGCTGCCTCGGGCACTTTATGGTCGTTCTCCTGTGAGTCTAGATTTTCGAATCCGACGCAAAACTGACAGTTAATTGTAAGGTTCAGAGCCTGTTAATGACGATGGAACACACAAATAGCGTCGCGATTCAATACATCGTCCTCCGGCCGACCTGTCTCCAAGGGTCTAATGCTGCCTCGGGCACCTTATGCTCGATCTCCTGTGAGTCTTGATTTTCGAATCCGACGCAAAACTGACAGTTAATTGTAACGTTCAGAGCCTGTTAATGACGATGGAACACACAAATTGCGTCGCGAATCAATACATCGTCCTCCGGCCGACCTGTCTCCAAGGGTCTATTGCTGCCTCGGGCATTTTATGGTCGATCCCCTGGAGTCTAGATTTTCGTATCCGACGCAAAACTGACAGTTAATTGTAAGGTTCAGAGCCTGTTAATGAAGATGGAACAGACAAATTGCGTCGCGCTTCAATACATCGTCCTCCGGCCGACCTGTCTCCAAGGGTCTATTGCTGCTTCGGTCACCTTATGGTCGTTCTCCTGTGAGTCTAGATTTTCGAATCCGACGCAAAACTGACAGTTAATTGTAAGGTTCAGAGCCTGTTAATGACGATGGAACACACAAATCGCGTCGCGATTCAATACATCGTCCTCCGGCCGACCTGTCTCCAAGTGTGTATTGCTGCCTCGGTCACCTTATGGTCGATCTCCTGTGAGTCTAGATTTTCGAATCCGACGCAAAACTGACAGTTAATTGTAACGTTCAAAGCCTGTTAATGACGATGGAAAACACAAATTGCGTCGCAATTCAATACATCGTCCTCCGGCCGACCTGTCTCCAAGGGTTTATTGCTGCCTCGGGCACCTTAAGGTCGATCTCCTGTGAGTCTAGATTTTCGAATCCGACGCAAAACTGACAGTTAATTATAGCGTTCAGAGCCTGTTAATGACGATGGAACACACAAATCGCGTCGCGATTCAATACATCGTCCTCCGGCCGACCTGTCTCCAAGGGTCTATTGCTGCCTCGGTCACCTTATGGTCGTTCTCCTGTGAGTCTAGATTTTCGAATCCGACGTAAAACTGACAGTTAATTGCAAGGTTCCGAGCCTGTTAATGACGATGGAACACACAAATCGCGTCGCGATTCAATACATCGTCCTCCGGCCGACCTGTCTCCAAGGGTCTATTGCTGCCTCGGGCAACTTATGGTCGATCTCCTGTGAGTCTAGATTTTCGAATCCGACGCAAAACTGACAGTTAATTGTAACGTTCAGAGCCTGTTCATGACGATGGAACAGACAAATTGCGTCGCGATTCAATACATCGTCCTCCGGCCGACCTGTCTCCAAGGGTCTATTGCTGCCTCGGGCACCTTATGGTCGTTCTCCTGTGATTCTAGACTTTCGAATCCGACGCAAAACTGACAGTTAATTGTAACGATCAGAGCCTGTTAATAACGATGGAACACACAAATTGCGTCGCGATTCAATTCATAGTCCTCCAGCCGACTTGTCTCCAAGGGTCTATTGCTGCCTCGGGCACCTTATGGTCGTTCTCCTGTGAGTCTAGATTTTCGAATCCGACGCAAAACTGACAGTTAATCGTAAGGTTCAGAGCCTCTTAATGACAATGGAACACACAAATTGCGTCGCGATTCAATACATCGTCCTCCGGCTGACCTGTCTCCAAGGGTCTAGTGCTGCCTCGGGCACCTTATTGTCGATCTCCTGTGAGTCTAGATTTTCGAATCCGACGCAAAACTGACAGTCAATTGTAACGTTCAGAGCCTGTTAATGACGATGTAACACACAAATTGCGTCGCGATTCAATACATTGTCCTCCAGCCGAGTTATCTCCAAGGGTGTAGTGCTGCCTCGGACACCTTATGTTCGTTTTTCTGTGAGTCTAGATTTTCGAATCCGACGCAAAACTGACAGTTAATTGTAAGGTTCAGAGCCTCTTAATGACAATGGAACACACAAATTGCGTCGCGAATCAATACATCGTCCTCCAGCCGACCTGTCTCCAAGGGTCTAGTGCTGCCTCGGACACCTTATGGTCGTTCTCCTGTGAGTCTAGATTTTCGAATCCGACGCAAAACTGACAGTTAATTGTAAGGTTCAGAGCCTCTTAATGACAATGGAACACACAAATTGAGTCGCGATTCAATACATCGTCCTCCGGCCGACCTGTCTCCAAGGGTCAATTGCTGCCTCGGGCACCTTATGGTCATTCTCCTGTGAGTCTAGATTTTCGAATCCGACGCAAAACTGACAGTTAATTGTAACGTTCAGAGCCTGTTAATGACGATGGAACACACAAATCGCGTCGCGATTCAATACATCGTCCTCCAACCGACTTGTCTCCAAGGGTCTAGTGCTGCCTCGGGCACCTAATGGTCGTTCTCCTGTGAGTCTAGATTTTCGAATCCGACGCAAAACTGACAGTTAATTGTAAGGTTCAGAGCCTGTTAATGACGATGGAACACACAAATTGCGTCGCGATTCAATACACCGTCCTCCGGCCGACCTGTCTCCAAGGGTCTATTGCTGCCTCGGGCACCTTATGGTCGTTCTCCTGTGAGTCTAGATTTTCGAATCCGACGCAAAACTGACAGTTAATTGTAAGGTTCAGAGCCTGTTAATGACGATGGAAAACACAAATTGCGTCGCGATTCAATACATCGTCCTCCGGCTGACCTGTCTGAAAGGGTCTATTGCTGCCTCGGGCACCTTATGGTCGATCTTCTGTGAGTCTAGATTTTCGAATCCGACGCAAAACTGACAGTTAATTGTAACGTTCAGAGTCTTTTAATGACGATGGAACACACAAATCACGTCGCGATTCAATACATCATCCTCCAGCCGACTTGTCTCCAAGGGTCTAGTGCTGCCTCGGGCACTTTATGGTCGTTCTCCTGTGAGTCTAGATTTTCGAATCCGACGCAAAACTGACAGTTAATTGTAAGGTTCAGAGCCTGTTAATGAAGATGGAACACACAAATAGCGTCCCGATTCAATACATCGTCCTCCGGCCGACCTGTCTCCAAGGGTCTAATGCTGCCTCGGGCACCTTATGCTCGATCTCCTGTGAGTCTTGATTTTCGAATCCGACGCAAAACTGACAGTTAATTGTAACGTTCAGAGCCTGTTAATGACGATGGAACACACAAATTGCGTCGCGATTCAATACATCGTCCTCCGCCCGACCTGTCTCCAAGGGTCTATTGCTGCCTCGGGCATTTTATGGTCGATCCCCTGGAGTCTAGATTTTCGAATCCGACGCAAAACTGACAGTTAATTGTAAGGTTCAGAGCCTGTTAATGAAGATGGAACACACAAATTGCGTCGCGCTTCAATACATCGTCCTCCGGCCGACCTGTCTCCAAGGGTCTATTGCTGCTTCGGTCACCTTATGGTCGTTCTCCTGTGAGTCTAGATTTTCGAATCCGACGCAAAACTGACAGTTAATTGTAAGTTTCAGAGCCTGTTAATGACGATGGAACACACAAATCGCGTCGCGATTCAATACATCGTCCTCCGGCCGACCTGTCTCCAAGGGTCTATTGCTGCCTCGGGCAACTTATGGTCGATCTCCTGTGAGTCTAGATTATCGAATCCGACACAAAACTGACAGTTAATTGTAACTTTCAGAGCCTGTTAATGACGATGCAACACACAAATTGCGTCGCGATTCAATACATCGTCCTCCAGCCGACTTGTCTCCAAGGGTCTTTTGCTGCTTCGGGCACCTTATGGTCGTTCTCCTGTGAGTCTAGATTTTCGAATCCGACGCAAAACTGACAGTTAATTGTAATGTTCAGAGCCTGTTAATGACGATGTAACACACAAATTGCGTCGCGATTCAATACATTGTCCTCCAGCCGACTTGTCTCCAAGGGTGTAGTGCTGCCTCGGGCACCTTATGGTCATTCTCCTGTGAGTCTAGATTTTCGAATCCGACGCAAAACTGACAGTTAATTGTAACGTTCAGAGCCTGTTAATGAAGATGGAACACACAAATTGCGTCGCGCTTCAATACATCGTCCTCCGGCCGACCTGTCTCCAAGGGTCTATTGCTGCTTCGGTCACCTTATGGTCGTTCTCCTGTGAGTCTAGATTTTCGAATCCGACGCAAAACTGACAGTTAATTGTAAGTTTCAGAGCCTGTTAATGACGATGGAACACACAAATCGCGTTGCGATTCAATACATCGTCCTCCGGCCGACCTGTCTCCAAGGGTCTATTGCTGCCTCGGGCAACTTATGGTCGATCTCCTGTGAGTCTAGATTATCGAATCCGACGCAAAACTGACAGTTAATTGTAACTTTCAGAGCCTGTTAATGACGATGCAACACACAAATTGCGTCGCGATTCAATACATCGTCCTCCAGCCGACTTGTCTCCAAGGGTCTTTTGCTGCTTCGGGCACCTTATGGTCGTTCTCCTGTGAGTCTAGATTTTCGAATCCGACGCAAAACTGACAGTTAATTGTAATGTTCAGAGCCTGTTAATGACGATGTAACACACAAATTGCGTCGCGATTCAATACATTGTCCTCCAGCCGACTTGTCTCCAAGGGTGTAGTGCTGCCTCGGGCACCTTATGGTCATTCTCCTGTGAGTCTAGATTTTCGAATCCGACGCAAAACTGACAGTTAATTGTAACGTTCAGAGCCTGTTAATGACGATGGAACACACAAATCGCGTGCGATTCAATACATCGTCCTCCAACCGACTTGTCTCCAAGGGTCTAGTGCTGCCTCGGGCACCTTATGGTCGTTCTCCTGTGAGTCTAGATTTTCGAATCCGACGCAAAACTGACAGTTAATTGTAAGGTTCAGAGCCTGTTAATGACGATGGAACACACAAATTGCGTCGCGATTGAATACATCGTCCTCCGGCCGACCTGTCTCCAAGGGTCTATTGCTGCCTCGGGCACCTTATGGTCGTTCTCCTGTGAGTCTAGATTTTCGAATCCGACGCAAAACTGACAGTTAATTGTAAGGTTCAGAGCCTGTTAATGACGATGGAACACACAAATTGCGTCGCGATTCAATACATCGTCCTCCGGCTGACCTGTCTGAAAGGGTCTATTGCTGCCTCGGGCACCTTATGGTCGTTCTTCTGTGAGTCTAGATTTTCGAATCCGACGCAAAACTGACAGTTAATTGTAACGTTCAGAGTCTGTTAATGACGATGGAACACACAAATCACGTCGCGATTCAATACATCATCCTCCAGCCGACTTGTCTCCAAGGGTCTAGTGCTGCCTCGGGCACTTTATGGTCGTTCTCCTGTGAGTCTAGATTTTCGAATCCGACGCAAAACTGACAGTTAATTGTAAGGTTCAGAGCCTGTTAATGACGATGGAACACACAAATAGCGTCGCGATTCAGTACATCGTCCTCCGGCCGACCTGTCTCCAAGGGTCTATTGCTGCTTCGGTCACCTTATGGTCGTTCTCCTGTGAGTCTAGATTTTCGAATCCGACGCAAAACTGACAGTTAATTGTAAGGTTCAGAGCCTGTTAATGACGATGGAACACACAAATCGCGTCGCGATTCAATACATCGTCCTCCGGCCGACCTGTCTCCAAGTGTCTATTGCTGCCTCGGTCACCTTATGGTCGATCTCCTGTGAGTCTAGATTTTCGAATCCGACGCAAAACTGACAGTTAATTGTAACGTTCAAAGCCTGTTAATGACGATGGAAAACACAAATTGCGTCGCGATTGAATACATCGTCCTCCGGCCGACCTGTCTCCAAGGGTTTATTGCTGCCTCGGGCACCTTAAGTTCGATCTCCTGTGAGTCTACATTTTCGAATCCGACGCAAAACTGACAGTTAATTATAACGTTCAGAGCCTGTTAATGACGATGGAACACACAAATCGCGTCGCGATTCAATACATCGTCCTCCGGCCGACCTGTCTCCAAGGGTCTATTGCTGCCTCGGTCACCTTATGGTCGTTCTCCTGTGAGTCTAGATTTTCGAATCCGACGTAAAACTGACAGTTAATTGTAAGGTTCAGAGCCTGTTAATGACGATGGAACACACAAATCGCGTCGCGATTCAATACATCGTCCTCCGGCCGACCTGTCTCCAAGTGTCTATTGCTGCCTCGGGCAACTTAT
The DNA here is from genome assembly GCF_023898315.1 of Schistocerca nitens. Lineage (NCBI taxonomy): Eukaryota > Metazoa > Arthropoda > Insecta > Orthoptera > Acrididae > Schistocerca > Schistocerca nitens. The sequence continues at coordinate 760,064,449 of NC_064619.1, forward strand.
GGTCGATCTCCTGTGAGTCTAGATTTTCGAATCCGACGCAAAACTGACAGTTAATTGTAACGTTCAGAGCCTGTTCATGACGATGGTACAGACAAATTGCGTCGCGATTCAATACATCGTCCTCCGGCCGACCTGTCTCCAAGGGTCTATTGCTGCCTCGGGCACCTTATGGTCGTTCTCCTGTGAGTCTAGACTTTCGAATCCGACGCAAAACTGACAGTTAATTGTAACGATCAGAACCTGTTAATAACGATGGAACACACAAATTGCGTCGCGATTCAATTCATAGTCCTCCAGCCGACTTGTCTCCAAGGGTCTATTGCTGCCTCGGGCACCTTATGGTCGTTCTCCTGTGAGTCTAGATTTTCGAATCCCAAGCAAAACTGACAGTTAATCGTAAGGTTCAGAGCCTCTTAATGACAATGGAACACACAAATTGCGTCGCGATTCAATACATCGTCCTCCAGCTGACTTGTCTCCAAGGGTCTAGTGCTGCCTCGGGCACCTTATGGTCGATCTCCTGTGAGTCTAGATTTTCGAATCCGACGCAAAACTGACAGTCAATTGTAACGTTCAGAGCCTGTTAATGACGATGTAACACACAAATTGCGTCGCGATTCAATACATTGTCCTCCAGCCGAGTTATCTCCAAGGGTGTAGTGCTGCCTCGGACACCTTATGTTCGTTCTCCTGTGAGTCTAGATTTTCGAATCCGACGCAAAACTGACAGTTAATTGTAAGGTTCAGAGCCTCTTAATGACAATGGAACACACAAATTGCGTCGCGAATCAATACATCGTCCTCCAGCCGACCTGTCTCCAAGGGTCTAGTGCTGCCTCGGACACTTTATGGTCGTTCTCCTGTGAGTCTAGATTTTCGAATCCGACGCAAAACTGACAGTTAATTGTAAGGTTCAGAGCCTCTTAATGACAATGGAACACACAAATTGAGTCGCGATTTAATACATCGTCCTCCGGCCGACCTGTCTCCAAGGGTCAATTGCTGCCTCGGGCACCTTATGGTCATTCTCCTGTGAGTCTAGATTTTCGAATCCGACGCAAAACTGACAGTTAATTGTAACGTTCAGAGCCTGTTCATGACGATGGAACACACAAATCGCGTCGCGATTCAATACATCGTCCTCCAACCGACTTGTCTCCAAGGGTCTAGTGCTGCCTCGGGCACCTAATGGTCGTTCTCCTGTGAGTCTAGACTTTCGAATCCGACGCAAAACTGACAGTTAATTGTAAGGTTCAGAGCCTGTTAATGACGATGGAACACACAAATTGCGTCGGGATTCAATACATCGTCCTCCGGCCGACCTGTCTCCAAGGGTCTATTGCTGCCTCGGGCACCTTATGGTCGTTCTCCTGTGAGTCTAGATTTTCGAATCCGACGCAAAACTGACAGTTAATTGTAAGGTTCAGAGCCTGTTAATGACGATGGAAAACACAAATTGCGTCGCGATTCAATACATCGTCCTCCGGCTGACCTGTCTGAAAGGGTCTATTGCTGCCTCGGGCACCTTATGGTCGATCTTCTGTGAGTCTAGATTTTCGAATCCGACGCAAAACTGACAATTAATTGTAACGTTCAGAGTCTTTTAATGACGATGGAACAGACAAATCACGTCGCGATTCAATACATCATCCTCCAGCCGACTTGTCTCCAAGGGTCTAGTGCTGCCTCGGGCACTTTATGGTCGTTCTCCTGTGAGTCCAGATTTTCGAATCCGACGCAAAACTGAGAGTTAATTGTAAGGTTCAGAGCCTGTTAATGAAGATGGAACACACAAATCGCGTCGCGATTCAATACATCGTCCTCCGGCCGACCTGTCTCCAAGGGTCTATTGCTGCCTCGGGCAACTTATGGTCGATCTCCTGTGAGTCTAGATTATCGAATCCGACGCAAAACTGACAGTTAATTGTAACTTTCAGAGCCTGTTAATGACGATGCAACACACAAATTGCGTCGCGATTCAATACATCGTCCTCCAGCCGACTTGTCTCCAAGGGTCTTTTGCTGCTTCGGGCACCTTATGGTCGTTCTCCTGTGAGTCTAGATTTTCGAATCCGACGCAAAACTGACAGTTAATCGTAAGGTTCAGAGCCTCTTAATGACAATGGAACACACAAATTGCGTCGCGATTCAATACATCGTCCTCCGGCCGACCTGTCTCCAAGGGTCTAGTGCTGCCTCGGGCACCTTATGGTCGATCTCCTGTGAGTCTAGATTTTCGAATCCGACGCAAAACTGACAGTCAATTGTAACGTTCAGAGCCTGTTAATGACGATGTAACACACAAATTGCGTCGCGATTCAATACATTGTCCTCCAGCGGACTTGTCTCCAAGGGTGTAGTGCTGCCTCGGACACCTTATGTTCGTTCTCCTGTGAGTCTAGATTTTCGAATCCGACGCAAAACTGACAGTTAATTGTAAGGTTCAGAGCCTCTTAATGACAATGTAACACACAAATTGCGTCGCGAATCAATACATCGTCCTCCAGCCGACCTGTCTCCAAGGGTCTAGTGCTGCCTCGGACACCTTATGGTCGTTCTCCTGTGAGTCTAGATTTTCGAATCCGACGCAAAACTGACAGTTAATTGTGAGGTTCAGAGCCTCTTAATGACAATGGAACACACAAATTGAGTCGCGATTCAATACATCGTCCTCCGGCCGACCTGTCTCCAAGGGTCTATTGCTGCCTCGGGCACCTTATGGTCATTCTCCTGTGAGTCTAGATTTTCGAATGCGACGCAAAACTGACAGTTAATTGTAACGTTCAGAGCCTGTTAATGACGATGGAACACACAAATCGCGTCGCGATTCAATACATCGTCCTCCAACCGACTTGTCTCCAAGGGTCTAGTGCTGCCTCGGGCACCTTATGGTCGATCTCCTGTGAGTCTAGATTTTCGAATCCGACGCAAAACTGACAGTTAATTGTAAGGTCCAGTGCCTGTTAATGGCGATGGAACACACAAATTGCGTCGCGATTCAATACATCGTCCTCCGGCCGACCTGTCTCCAAGGGTCTATTGCTGCCTCGGGCACCTTATGTTCGTTCTCCTGTGAGTCTAGATTTTCGAATCCGACGCAAAACTGACAGTTAATTGTAAGGTTCAGAGCCTCTTAATGACAATGGAACACACAAATTGCGTCGCGATTCAATACATCGTCCTCCGACCGACCTGTCTCCAAGGGTCTAGTGCTGCCTCGGACACATTATGGTCGTTCTCCTGTGAGTCTAGATTTTCGAATCCGACGCAAAACTGACAGTTAATTGTAACGTTCAGAGCCTGTTACTGACGATGGAACACACAAATCGCGTCGCGATTCAATACATCGTCCTCCAACCGACTTGTCTCCAAGGGTCTAGTGCTGCCTCGGGCACCTTATGATCGTTCTCCTGTGAGTCTAGATTTTCGAATCCGACGCAAAACTGACAGTTAATTGTAAGGTTCAGAGCCTGTTAATGACGATGGAACACACAAATTGCGTCGGGATTCAATACATCGTCCTCCGGCCGACCTGTCTCCAAGGGTCTATTGCTGCCTCGGGCACCTTATGGTCGATCTACTGTGAGTCTAGATTTTCGAATCCGACGCAAAACTTACAGTTAATTGTAAGGTTCAGAGCCTCTTAATGACAATGGAACACACAAATCGCGTCGCGATTCAATACGTCGTCCTCCGGCCGACCTGTCTCCAAGGGTCTATTGCTGCCTTGGGCACCTTATGGTCGACCTCCTGTGAGTCTAGATTTTCTAATCCGACGCAAAAATGACAGTTAATTGTAACGTTCAGAGCCTGTTAATGACAATGGAACACACAAATCACGTCGCGATTCAATACATCATCCTCCAGCCGACTTGTCTCCAAGGGTCTAGTGCTGCCTCGGGCACCTTATGGTCGTTCTCCTGTGAGTCTAGATTTTCGAATCCGACGCAAAACTGACAGTTAATTGTAACGTTCAGAGCCTGTTAATGAAGATGGAACACACTAATTGCGTCGCGATTCAATACATCGTCCTCCGGCCGACCTGTCTCCAAGTGTCTATTGCTGCCTCGGTCACCTTATGGTCGATCTCCTGTGAGTCTAGATTTTCGAATCCGACGCAAAACTGACAGTTAATTGTAACGTTCAGAGCCTGTTAATGATGATGGAACGCACAAATTGCGTCGCGATTCAATACATCGTCCTCCGGCCGACCTGTCTCCAAGGGTCTATTGCTGCCTCGGGCACCTTATGCTCGATCTCCTGTGAGTCTAGATTTTCGAATCCGACGCAAAACTGACAGTTAATTGTAACGTTCAGAGCCTGTTAATGACGATGGAACACACAAATCGCGTCGCGATTCAATACATCGTCCTCCGGCCGACCTGTCTCCAAGGGTCTATTGCTGCCTCGGTCACCTTATGGTCGTTCTCCTGTGAGTCTAGATTTTCGAATCCGACGCAAAACTGACAGTTAATTGTAAGGTTCAGAGCCTGTTAATGACGATGGAACACACAAATCGCGTCGCGATTCAATACATCGTCCTCCGGCCGACATGTCTCCAAGGGTCTATTGCTGCCTCGGGCACCTTATGGTCGTTCTCCTGTGAGTCTAGATTTTCGAATCCGACGCAAAACTGACAGTTAATTGTAACGTTCAGAGCCTGTTAATGACGATGGAACACACAAATCCCGTCGCGATTCAATACATCGTCCTCCAACCGACTTGTCTCCAAGGGTCTAGTGCTGCCTCGGCACCTTATGGTCGTTCTCCTGTGAGTCTAGATTTTCGAATCCGACGCAAAACTGACAGTTAATTGTAAGGTTCAGAGCCTGTTAATGACGATGGAACACACAAATTGCGTCGGGATTCAATACATCGTCCTCCGGCCGACCTGTCTCCAAGGGTCTATTGCTGCCTCGGGCACCTTATGGTCGATCTACTGTGAGTCTAGATTTTCGAATCCGACGCAAAACTTACAGTTAATTGTAAGGTTCAGAGCCTCTTAATGACAATGGAACACACAAATCGCGTCGCGATTCAATACGTCGTCCTCCGGCCGACCTGTCTCCAAGGGTCTATTGCTGCCTCGGGCACCTTATGGTCGACCTCCTGTGAGTCTAGATTTTCGAATCCGACGCAAAAATGACAGTTAATTGTAACGTTCAGAGCCTGTTAATGACGATGGAACACACAAATCACGTCGCGATTCAATACATCATCCTCCAGCCGACTTGTCTCCAAGGGTCTAGTGCTGCCTCGGGCACCTTATGGTCGTTCTCCTGTGAGTCTAGATTTTCGAATCCGACGCAAAACTGACAGTTAATTGTAACGTTCAGAGCCTGTTAATGAAGATGGAACACACTAATTGCGTCGCGATTCAATACATCGTCCGCCGGCCGACCTGTCTCCAAGTGTCTATTGCTGCCTCGGTCACCTTATGGTCGATCTCCTGTGAGTCTAGATTTTCGAATCCGACGCAAAACTGACAGTGAATTGTAACGTTCAGAGCCTGTTAATGACGATGGAACGCACAAATTGCGTCGCGATTCAATACATCGTCCTCCGGCCGACCTGTCTCCAAGGGTCTATTGCTGCCTCGGGCACCTTAAGGTCGATCTCCTGTGAGTCTAGATTTTCGAATCCGACGCAAAACTGACAGTTAATTGTAACGTTCAGAGCCTGTTAATGACGATGGAACACACAAATCGCGTCGCGATTCAATACATCGTCCTCCGGCCGACCTGTCTCCAAGGGTCTATTGCTGCCTCGGTCACCTTATGGTCGTTCTCCTGTGAGTCTAGATTTTCGAATCCGACGCAAAACTGACAGTTAATTGTAAGGTTCAGAGCCTGTTAATGACGATGGAACACACAAATCGCGTCGCGATTCAATACATCGTCCTCCGGCCGACATGTCTCCAAGGGTCTAGTGCTGCCTCGGGCACCTTATGTTCGTTCTCCTGTGAGTCTAGATTTTCGAATCCGACGCAAAACTGACTGTTAATTGTAAGGTTCAGAGCCTCTTAATGACAATGTAACACACAAATTGCGTCGCGAATCAATACATCGTCCTCCAGCCGACCTGTCTCCAAGGGTCTAGTGCTGCCTCGGACACCTTATGGTCGTTCTCCTGTGAGTCTAGATTTTCGAATCCGACGCAAAACTGACAGTTAATTGTGAGGTTCAGAGCCTCTTAATGACAATGGAACACACAAATTGAGTCGCGATTCAATACATCGTCCTCCGGCCGACCTGTCTCCAAGGGTCTATTGCTGCCTCGGGCACCTTATGGTCATTCTCCTGTGAGTCTAGATTTTCGAATGCGACGCAAAACTGACAGTTAATTGTAACGTTCAGAGCCTGTTAATGACGATGGAACACACAAATCGCGTCGCGATTCAATACATCGTCCTCCAACCGACTTGTCTCCAAGGGTCTAGTGCTGCCTCGGGCACCTTATGGTCGATCTCCTGTGAGTCTAGATTTTCGAATCCGACGCAAAACTGACAGTTAATTGTAAGGTCCAGTGCCTGTTAATGGCGATGGAACACACAAATTGCGTCGCGATTCAATACATCGTCCTCCGGCCGACCTGTCTCCAAGGGTCTATTGCTGCCTCGGGCACCTTATGTTCGTTCTCCTGTGAGTCTAGATTTTCGAATCCGACGCAAAACTGACAGTTAATTGTAAGGTTCAGAGCCTCTTAATGACAATGGAACACACAAATTGCGTCGCGATTCAATACATCGTCCTCCGACCGACCTGTCTCCAAGGGTCTAGTGCTGCCTCGGACACATTATGGTCGTTCTCCTGTGAGTCTAGATTTTCGAATCCGACGCAAAACTGACAGTTAATTGTAACGTTCAGAGCCTGTTACTGACGATGGAACACACAAATCGCGTCGCGATTCAATACATCGTCCTCCAACCGACTTGTCTCCAAGGGTCTAGTGCTGCCTCGGGCACCTTATGGTCGTTCTCCTGTGAGTCTAGATTTTCGAATCCGACGCAAAACTGACAGTTAATTGTAAGGTTCAGAGCCTGTTAATGACGATGGAACACACAAATTGCGTCGGGATTCAATACATCGTCCTCCGGCCGACCTGTCTCCAAGGGTCTATTGCTGCCTCGGGCACCTTATGGTCGATCTACTGTGAGTCTAGATTTTCGAATCCGACGCAAAACTTACAGTTAATTGTAAGGTTCAGAGCCTCTTAATGACAATGGAACACACAAATCGCGTCGCGATTCAATACGTCGTCCTCCGGCCGACCTGTCTCCAAGGGTCTATTGCTGCCTTGGGCACCTTATGGTCGACCTCCTGTGAGTCTAGATTTTCTAATCCGACGCAAAAATGACAGTTAATTGTAACGTTCAGAGCCTGTTAATGACAATGGAACACACAAATCACGTCGCGATTCAATACATCATCCTCCAGCCGACTTGTCTCCAAGGGTCTAGTGCTGCCTCGGGCACCTTATGGTCGTTCTCCTGTGAGTCTAGATTTTCGAATCCGACGCAAAACTGACAGTTAATTGTAACGTTCAGAGCCTGTTAATGAAGATGGAACACACTAATTGCGTCGCGATTCAATACATCGTCCTCCGGCCGACCTGTCTCCAAGTGTCTATTGCTGCCTCGGTCACCTTATGGTCGATCTCCTGTGAGTCTAGATTTTCGAATCCGACGCAAAACTGACAGTTAATTGTAACGTTCAGAGCCTGTTAATGATGATGGAACGCACAAATTGCGTCGCGATTCAATACATCGTCCTCCGGCCGACCTGTCTCCAAGGGTCTATTGCTGCCTCGGGCACCTTATGCTCGATCTCCTGTGAGTCTAGATTTTCGAATCCGACGCAAAACTGACAGTTAATTGTAACGTTCAGAGCCTGTTAATGACGATGGAACACACAAATCGCGTCGCGATTCAATACATCGTCCTCCGGCCGACCTGTCTCCAAGGGTCTATTGCTGCCTCGGTCACCTTATGGTCGTTCTCCTGTGAGTCTAGATTTTCGAATCCGACGCAAAACTGACAGTTAATTGTAAGGTTCAGAGCCTGTTAATGACGATGGAACACACAAATCGCGTCGCGATTCAATACATCGTCCTCCGGCCGACATGTCTCCAAGGGTCTATTGCTGCCTCGGGCACCTTATGGTCGTTCTCCTGTGAGTCTAGATTTTCGAATCCGACGCAAAACTGACAGTTAATTGTAACGTTCAGAGCCTGTTAATGACGATGGAACACACAAATCCCGTCGCGATTCAATACATCGTCCTCCAACCGACTTGTCTCCAAGGGTCTAGTGCTGCCTCGGCACCTTATGGTCGTTCTCCTGTGAGTCTAGATTTTCGAATCCGACGCAAAACTGACAGTTAATTGTAAGGTTCAGAGCCTGTTAATGACGATGGAACACACAAATTGCGTCGGGATTCAATACATCGTCCTCCGGCCGACCTGTCTCCAAGGGTCTATTGCTGCCTCGGGCACCTTATGGTCGATCTACTGTGAGTCTAGATTTTCGAATCCGACGCAAAACTTACAGTTAATTGTAAGGTTCAGAGCCTCTTAATGACAATGGAACACACAAATCGCGTCGCGATTCAATACGTCGTCCTCCGGCCGACCTGTCTCCAAGGGTCTATTGCTGCCTCGGGCACCTTATGGTCGACCTCCTGTGAGTCTAGATTTTCGAATCCGACGCAAAAATGACAGTTAATTGTAACGTTCAGAGCCTGTTAATGACGATGGAACACACAAATCACGTCGCGATTCAATACATCATCCTCCAGCCGACTTGTCTCCAAGGGTCTAGTGCTGCCTCGGGCACCTTATGGTCGTTCTCCTGTGAGTCTAGATTTTCGAATCCGACGCAAAACTGACAGTTAATTGTAACGTTCAGAGCCTGTTAATGAAGATGGAACACACTAATTGCGTCGCGATTCAATACATCGTCCGCCGGCCGACCTGTCTCCAAGTGTCTATTGCTGCCTCGGTCACCTTATGGTCGATCTCCTGTGAGTCTAGATTTTCGAATCCGACGCAAAACTGACAGTGAATTGTAACGTTCAGAGCCTGTTAATGACGATGGAACGCACAAATTGCGTCGCGATTCAATACATCGTCCTCCGGCCGACCTGTCTCCAAGGGTCTATTGCTGCCTCGGGCACCTTAAGGTCGATCTCCTGTGAGTCTAGATTTTCGAATCCGACGCAAAACTGACAGTTAATTGTAACGTTCAGAGCCTGTTAATGACGATGGAACACACAAATCGCGTCGCGATTCAATACATCGTCCTCCGGCCGACCTGTCTCCAAGGGTCTATTGCTGCCTCGGTCACCTTATGGTCGTTCTCCTGTGAGTCTAGATTTTCGAATCCGACGCAAAACTGACAGTTAATTGTAAGGTTCAGAGCCTGTTAATGACGATGGAACACACAAATCGCGTCGCGATTCAATACATCGTCCTCCGGCCGACATGTCTCCAAGGGTCTAGTGCTGCCTCGGGCACCTTATGGCCGATCTCCTGTGAGTCTAGATTTTCGAATCCGACGCAAAACTGACAGTCAATTGTAACGTTCAGAGCCTGTTAATGACGATGTAACACACAAATTGCGTCGCGATTCAATACATTGTCCTCCAGCCGAGTTATCTCCAAGGGTGTAGTGCTGCCTCGGACACCTCATGTTCGTTCTCCTGTGAGTCTAGATTTTCGAATCCGACGCAAAACTGACAGTTAATTGTAAGGTTCAGAGCCTCTTAATGACAATGGAACACACAAATTGAGTCGCGATTCAATACATCGTCCTCCGGCCGACCTGTCTCCAAGGGTCTATTGCTGCCTCGGGCACCTTATGGTCGACCTCCTGTGAGTCTAGATTTTCGAATCCGACGCAAAAATTTCAGTTAATTGTAACGTTCAGAGCCTGTTAATGACGATGGAACACACAAATCACGTCGCGATTCAATACATCATCCTCCAGCCGACTTGTCTCCAAGGGTCTAGTGCTGCCTCGGGCATCTATTGGCGTTCTCCTGTGAGTCTAGATTTTCGAATCCGACGCAAAACTGACAGTTAATTGTAACGTTCAGAACCTGTTAATGAAGATGGAACACACAAATTGCGTCGCGATTCAATACATCGTCGTCCGGCCGACCTGTCTCCAAGTGTCTATTGCTGCCTCGGTCACCTTATGGTCGATCTCCTGTGAGTCTAGATTTTCGAATCCGACGCAAAACTGACAGTTAATTGTAACGTTCAGAGCCTGTTAATGACGATGGAACACACAAATTGCGTCGCGATTCAATTCATAGTCCTCCAGCCGACTTGTCTCCAAGGGTCTATTGCTGCCTCGGGCACCTTATGGTGGTTCTCCTGTGAGTCTAGATTTTCGAATCCGACGCAAAACTGACAGTTAATCGTAAGGTTCAGAGCCTCTGAATGACAATGGAACACACAAATTGCGTCGCGATTCAATACATCGTCCTCCGGCTGACCTGTCTCCAAGGGTCTAGTGCTGCCTCGGGCACCTTATGGTCGATCTCCTGTGAGTCTAGATTTTCGAATCCGACGCAAAACTGACAGTCAATTGTAACGTTCAGAGCCTGTTAATGACGATGTAACACACAAATTGCGTCGCGATTCAATACATTGTCTTCCAGCCGAGTTATCTCCAAGGGTGTAGTGCTGCCTCGGACACCTCATGTTCGTTCTCCTGTGAGTCTAGATTTTCGAATCCGACGCAAAACTGACAGTTAATTGTAAGGTTCAGAGCCTCTTAATGACAATGGAACACACAAATTGAGTCGCGATTCAATACATCGTCCTCCGGCCGACCTGTCTCCAAGGGTCTATTGCTGCCTCGGGCACCTTATGGTCGACCTCCTGTGAGTCTAGATTTTCGAATCCGACGCAAAAATGTCAGTTAATTGTAACGTTCAGAGCCTGTTAATGATTATGGAACACACAAATCACGTCGCGATTCAATACATCATCCTCCAGCCGACTTGTCTCCAAGGGTCTAGTGCTGCCTCGGGCACCTTATGGTCGTTCTCCTGTGAGTCTAGATTTTCGAATCCGACGCAAAACTGACAGTTAATTGTAACGTTCAGAGCCTGTTAATGAAGATGGAACACACTAATTGCGTCGCGATTCAATACATCGTCTTCCGGCCGACCTGTCTCCAAGTGTCTATTGCTGCCTCGGTCACCTTATGGTCGATCTCCTGTGAGTCTAGATTTTCGAATCCGACGCAAAACTGACAGTTAATTGTAACGTTCAGAGCCTTTTAATGACGATGGAACACACAAATTGCGTCGCGATTCAATACATCGTCCTCCGGCCAACCAGTCTCCAAGGGTCTATTGCTGCCTCGGTCACCTTATGGTCGTTCTCCTGTGAGTCTAGATTTTCGAATCCGACGCAAAACTGACAGTTAATTGTAAGGTTCAGAGCCTGTTAATGACGATGGAACACACAAATCGCGTCGCGATTCAATACATCGTCCTCCGGCCGACCTGTCTCCAAGGGTCTATTGCTGCCTCGGGCACCTTATGGTCGTTCTCCTGTGAGTCTAGACTTTCGAATCCGACGCAAAACTGACAGTTAATTGTAACGATCAGAGCCTGTTAATAACGATGGAACACACAAATTGCGTCGCGATTCAATTCATAGTCCTCCAGCCGACTTGTCTCCAAGGGTCAATTGCTGCCTCGGGCACCTTATGGTCGTTCTCCTGTGAGTCTAGATTTTCGAATCCGACGCAAAACTGACAGTTAATCATAAGGTTCAGAGCCTCTGAATGACAATGGAACACACAAATTGCGTCGCGATTCAATACATCGTCCTCCGGTTGACCCGTCTCCAAGGGTCTAGTGCTGCCTCGGGCACGTTATGGTCGATCTCCTGTGAGTCTAGATTTTCGAATCCGACGCAAAACTGACAGTCAATTGTAACGTTCAGAGCCTGTTAATGACGATGTAACACACAAATTGCGTCGCGATTCAATACATTGTCCTCCAGCCGAGTTATCTCCAAGGGTGTATTGCTGCCTCGGACACCTTATGTTCGTTCTCCTGTGAGTCTAGATTTTCGAATCCGACGCAAAACTGACAGTTAATTGTAAGGTTCAGAGCCTCATAATGACAATGGAACACACAAATTGAGTCGCGATTCAATACATCGTCCTCCGGCCGACCTGTCTCCAAGGGTCTATTGCTGCTTCGGGCACCTTATGGTCGTTCTCCTGTGAGTCTAGATTTTCGAATCCGACGCAAAACTGACAGTTAATCGTAAGGTTCAGAGCCTCTGAATGACAATGGAACACACAAATTGCGTCGCGATTCAATACATCGTCCTCCGGTTGACCCGTCTCCAAGGGTCTAGTGCTGCCTCGGGCACGTTATGGTCGATCTCCTGTGAGTCTAGATTTTCGAATCCGACGCAAAACTGACAGTCAATTGTAACGTTCAGAGCCTGTTAATGACGATGTAACACACAAATTGCGTCGCGATTCAATACATTGTCCTCCAGCCGACTTGTCTCCAAGGGTCTAGTGCTGCCTCGGACACCTTATGGTCGTTCTCCCGTGAGTCTAGATTTTCGAATCCGACGCAAAACTGACAGTTAATTGTAAGGTTCAGAGCCTGTTAATGAAGATGGAACACACAAATTGCGTCGCGATTCAATACATCGTCCTCCGGCCGACCTGTCTCCAAGGGTCTATTGCTGCCTCGGTCACCTTATGGTCGAACTCCTGTGAGTCTAGATTTTCGAATCCGACGCAAAACTGACAGTTAATTGTAACGTTCAGAGCCTGTTAATGACGTTGGAACACACAAATTGCGTCGCGATTCAATACATCGTCCTCCGGCCGACCTGTCTCCAAGGGTCTATTGCTGCCTCGGGCACCTTAAGGTCGATCTCATGTGAGTCTAGATTTTCGAATCCGACGCAAAACTGACAGTTAATTGTAACGTTCAGAGCCTGTTAATGACGATGGAACACACAAATCGCGTCGCGATTCAATGCATCGTCCTCCGGCCGACCTGTCTCCAAGGGTCTATTGCTGCTTCGGTCACCTTATGGTCGTTCTCCTGTGAGTCTAGATTTTCGAATCCGACGCAAAACTGACAGTTAACTGTAAGGTTCAGAGCCTGTTAATGACGATGGAACACACAAATCGCGTCGCGATTCAATACATCGTCCTCCGGCCGACCTGTCTCCAAGGGTCTATTGCTGCCTCGGGCAACTTATGGTCGATCTCCTGTGAGTCTAGATTTTCGAATCCGACGCAAAACTGACAGTTAATTGTAAGGTTCAGAGCCTGTTAATGACGATGAAACACACAAATTGCGTCGCGATTCAATACATCGTCCTCCGGCTGACCTGTCTGAAAGGGTCTATTGCTGCCTCGGGCACCTTATGGTCATTCTTCTGTGAGTCTAGATTTTCGAATCCGACGCAAAACTGACAGTTAATTGTAACGTTCAGAGTCTGTTAATGACGATGGAACACACAAATCACGTCGCGATTCAATACATCATCCTCCAGCCGACTTGTCTCCAAGGGTCTAGTGCTGCCTCGGGCACTTTATGGTCGTTCTCCTGTGAGTCTAGATTTTCGAATCCGACGCAAAACTGACAGTTAATTGTAACGTTCAGAGCCTGTTAATGACGATGGAACACACAAATTGCGTCGCGATTCAATACATCGTCCTCCGGCCGACCTGTCTCCAAGGGTCTAATGCTGCCTCGGGCACCTTATGCTCGATCTCCTGTGAGTCTTGATTTTCGAATCCGACGCAAAACTGACAGTTAATTGTAACGTTGAGAGCCTGTTAATGACGATGGAACACACAAATTGCGTCGCGATTCAATACATCGTCCTCCGGCCGACCTGTCTCCAAGGGTCTATTGCTGCCTCGGGCATTTTATGGTCGATCCCCTGGAGTCTAGATTTTCGAATCCGACGCAAAACTGACAGTTAATTGTAAGGTTCAGAGCCTGTTAATGAAGATGGAACACACAAATTGCGTCGCGCTTCAATACATCGTCCTCCGGCCGACCTGTCTCCAAGGGTCTATTGCTGCTTCGGTCACCTTATGGTCGTTCTCCTGTGAGTCTAGATTTTCGAATCCGACGCAAAACTGACAGTTAATTTTAAGGTTCAGAGCCTGTTAATGACGATGGAACACACAAATCGCGTCGCGATTCAATACATCGTCCTCCGGCCGACCTGTCTCCAAGGGTCTATTGCTGCCTCGGGCAACTTATGGTCGATCTCCTGTGAGTCTAGATTTTCGAATCCGACGCAAAACTGACAGTTAATTGTAACGTTCAGAGCCTGTTAATGAAGATGCAACACACAAATTGCGTCGCGATTCAATACATCGTCCTCCATCCGACTTGTCTCCAAGGGTCTATTGCTGCTTCGGGCACCTTATGGTCGTTCTCCTGTGAGTCTAGATTTTCGAATCCGACGCAAAACTGACAGTTAATCGTAAGGTTCAGAGCCTCTTAATGACAATGGAACACACAAATTGCGTCGCGATTCAATACATCGTCCTCCGGCCGACCTGTCTCCAAGGGTCTAGTGCTGCCTCGGGCACCTTATGGTCGATCTCCTGTGAGTCTAGATTTTCGAATCCGACGCAAAACTGACAGTCAATTGTAACGTTCAGAGCCTGTTAATGACGATGTAACACACAAATTGCGTCGCGATTCAATTCATTGTCCTCCAGCCGACTTGTCTCCAAGGGTGTAGTGCTGCCTCGGACACCTTATGTTCGTTCTCCTGTGAGTCTAGATTTTCGAATCCGACGCAAAACTGACAGTTAATTGTAAGGTTCAGAGCCTCTTAATGACAATGTAACACACAAATTGCGTCGCGAATCAATACATCGTCCTCCAGCCGACCTGTCTCCAAGGGTCTAGTGCTGCCTCGGACACCTTATGGTCGTTCTCCTGTGAGTCTAGATTTTCGAATCCGACGCAAAACTGACAGTTAATTGTAAGGTTCAGAGCCTCTTAATGACAATGGAACACACAAATTGAGTCGCGATTCAATACATCGTCCTCCGGCCGACCTGTCTCCAAGGGTCTATTGCTGCCTCGGGCACCTTATGGTCATTCTCCTGTGAGTCTAGATTTTCGAATGCGACGCAAAACTGACAGTTAATTGTAACGTTCAGAGCCTGTTAATGACGATGGAACACACAAATCGCGTCGCGATTCAATACATCGTCCTCCAACCGACTTGTCTCCAAGGGTCTAGTGCTGCCTCGGGCACCTTATGGTCGATCTCCTGTGAGTCTTGATTTTCGAATCCGACGCAAAACTGACAGTTAATTGTAAGGTCCAGAGCCTGTTAATGGCGATGGAACACACAAATTGCGTCGCGATTCAATACATCGTCCTCCGGCCGACCTGTCTCATAGGGTCTATTGCTGCCTCGGGCACCTTATGGTCGATCTCCTGTGAGTCTAGATTTTCGAATCCGACGCAAAACTGACAGTTAATTGTAACGTTCAGAGCCTGTTAATGACGATGGAACACACAAATCGCGTCGCGATTCAATACATCGTCCTCCGGCCGACCTGTCTCCAAGGGTCTATTGCTGCCTCGGTCACCTTATGGTCGTTCTCCTGTGAGTCTAGATTTTCGAATCCGACGCAAAACTGACAGTTAATTGTAACGTTCAGAGCCTTTTAATGACGATGGAACACACAAATTGCGTCGCGATTCAATACATTGTCCTCCAGCCGAGTTATCTCCAAGGGTGTAGTGCTGCCTCGGACACCTTATGGTCGTTCTCTTGTGAGTCTAGATTTTCGAATCCGACGCAAAACTGACAGTTAATTGTAAGGTTCAGAGCCTCATAATGACAATGGAACACACAAATTGAGTCGCGATTCAATACATCGTCCTCCGGCCGACCTGTCTCCAAGGGTCTATTGCTGCCTCGGGCACCTTATGGTCGATCTCCTGTGAGTCTAGATTTTCGAATCCGACGCAGAAATGACAGTTAATTGTAACGTTCAGAGCCTGTTAATGACGATGGAACACACAAATCACGTCGCGATTCAATACATCATCCTCCAGCCGACTTGTCTCCAAGGGTCTAGTGCTGCCTCGGGCACCTTATGGTCGTTCTCCTGTGAGTCTAGATTTTCGAATCCGACGCAAAACTGACAGTTAATTGTAACGTTCAGAGCCTGTTAATGAAGATGGAACACACTAATTGCGTCGCGATTCAATACATCGTCTTCCGGCCGACCTGTCTCCAAGTGTCTATTGCTGCCTCGGTCACCTTATGGTCGATCTCCTGTGAGTCTAGATTTTCGAATCCGACGCAAAACTGACAGTTAATTGTAACGTTCAGAGCCTTTTAATGACGATGGAACACACAAATTGCGTCGCGATTCAATACATCGTCCTCCGGCCGACCTGTCTCCAAGGGTCTATTGCTGCCTCGGTCACCTTATGGTCGTTCTCCTGTGAGTCTAGATTTTCGAATCCGACGCAAAACTGACAGTTAATTGTAAGGTTCAGAGCCTGTTAATGACGATGGAACACACAAATCGCGTCGCGATTCAATACATCGTCCTCCGGCCGACCTGTCTCCAAGGGTCTATTGCTGCCTCGGGCACCTTATGGTCGTTCTCCTGTGAGTCTAGACTTTCTAATCCGACGCAAAACTGACAGTTAATTGTAACGATCAGAGCCTGTTAATAACGATGGAACACACAAATTGCGTCGCGATTCAATTCATAGTCCTCCAGCCGACTTGTCTCCAAGGGTCAATTGCTGCCTCGGGCACCTTATGGTCGTTCTCCTGTGAGTCTAGATTTTCGAATCCGACGCAAAACTGACAGTTAATCATAAGGTTCAGAGCCTCTGAATGACAATGGAACACACAAATTGCGTCGCGATTCAATACATCGTCCTCCGGTTGACCCGTCTCCAAGGGTCTAGTGCTGCCTCGGGCACGTTATGGTCGATCTCCTGTGAGTCTAGATTTTCGAATCCGACGCAAAACTGACAGTCAATTGTAACGTTCAGAGCCTGTTAATGACGATGTAACACACAAATTGCGTCGCGATTCAATACATTGTCCTCCAGCCGAGTTATCTCCAAGGGTGTAGTGCTGCCTCGGACACCTTATGTTCGTTCTCCTGTGAGTCTAGATTTTCGAATCCGACGCAAAACTGACAGTTAATTGTAAGGTTCAGAGCCTCATAATGACAATGGAACACACAAATTGAGTCGCGATTCAATACATCGTCCTCCGGCCGACCTGTCTCCAAGGGTCTATTGCTGCTTCGGGCACCTTATGGTCGTTCTCCTGTGAGTCTAGATTTTCGAATCCGACGCAAAACTGACAGTTAATCGTAAGGTTCAGAGCCTCTGAATGACAATGGAACACACAAATTGCGTCGCGATTCAATACATCGTCCTCCGGTTGACCCGTCTCCAAGGGTCTAGTGCTGCCTCGGGCACGTTATGGTCGATCTCCTGTGAGTCTAGATTTTCGAATCCGACGCAAAACTGACAGTCAATTGTAACGTTCAGAGCCTGTTAATGACGATGTAACACACAAATTGCGTCGCGATTCAATACATTGTCCTCCAGCCGACTTGTCTCCAAGGGTCTAGTGCTGCCTCGGACACCTTATGGTCGTTCTCCCGTGAGTCTAGATTTTCGAATCCGACGCAAAACTGACAGTTAATTGTAAGGTTCAGAGCCTGTTAATGAAGATGGAACACACAAATTGCGTCGCGATTCAATACATCGTCCTCCGGCCGACCTGTCTCCAAGGGTCTATTGCTGCCTCGGTCACCTTATGGTCGAACTCCTGTGAGTCTAGATTTTCGAATCCGACGCAAAACTGACAGTTAATTGTAACGTTCAGAGCCTGTTAATGACGTTGGAACACACAAATTGCGTCGCGATTCAATACATCGTCCTCCGGCCGACCTGTCTCCAAGGGTCTATTGCTGCCTCGGGCACCTTAAGGTCGATCTCATGTGAGTCTAGATTTTCGAATCCGACGCAAAACTGACAGTTAATTGTAACGTTCAGAGCCTGTTAATGACGATGGAACACACAAATCGCGTCGCGATTCAATGCATCGTCCTCCGGCCGACCTGTCTCCAAGGGTCTATTGCTGCTTCGGTCACCTTATGGTCGTTCTCCTGTGAGTCTAGATTTTCGAATCCGACGCAAAACTGACAGTTAACTGTAAGGTTCAGAGCCTGTTAATGACGATGGAACACACAAATCGCGTCGCGATTCAATACATCGTCCTCCGGCCGACCTGTCTCCAAGGGTCTATTGCTGCCTCGGGCAACTTATGGTCGATCTCCTGTGAGTCTAGATTTTCGAATCCGACGCAAAACTGACAGTTAATTGTAAGGTTCAGAGCCTGTTAATGACGATGAAACACACAAATTGCGTCGCGATTCAATACATCGTCCTCCGGCTGACCTGTCTGAAAGGGTCTATTGCTGCCTCGGGCACCTTATGGTCATTCTTCTGTGAGTCTAGATTTTCGAATCCGACGCAAAACTGACAGTTAATTGTAACGTTCAGAGTCTGTTAATGACGATGGAACACACAAATCACGTCGCGATTCAATACATCATCCTCCAGCCGACTTGTCTCCAAGGGTCTAGTGCTGCCTCGGGCACTTTATGGTCGTTCTCCTGTGAGTCTAGATTTTCGAATCCGACGCAAAACTGACAGTTAATTGTAACGTTCAGAGCCTGTTAATGACGATGGAACACACAAATTGCGTCGCGATTCAATACATCGTCCTCCGGCCGACCTGTCTCCAAGGGTCTAATGCTGCCTCGGGCACCTTATGCTCGATCTCCTGTGAGTCTTGATTTTCGAATCCGACGCAAAACTGACAGTTAATTGTAACGTTGAGAGCCTGTTAATGACGATGGAACACACAAATTGCGTCGCGATTCAATACATCGTCCTCCGGCCGACCTGTCTCCAAGGGTCTATTGCTGCCTCGGGCATTTTATGGTCGATCCCCTGGAGTCTAGATTTTCGAATCCGACGCAAAACTGACAGTTAATTGTAAGGTTCAGAGCCTGTTAATGAAGATGGAACACACAAATTGCGTCGCGCTTCAATACATCGTCCTCCGGCCGACCTGTCTCCAAGGGTCTATTGCTGCTTCGGTCACCTTATGGTCGTTCTCCTGTGAGTCTAGATTTTCGAATCCGACGCAAAACTGACAGTTAATTGTAAGGTTCAGAGCCTGTTAATGACGATGGAACACACAAATCGCGTCGCGATTCAATACATCGTCCTCCGGCCGACCTGTCTCCAAGGGTCTATTGCTGCCTCGGGCAACTTATGGTCGATCTCCTGTGAGTCTAGATTTTCGAATCCGACGCAAAACTGACAGTTAATTGTAACGTTCAGAGCCTGTTAATGAAGATGCAACACACAAATTGCGTCGCGATTCAATACATCGTCCTCCATCCGACTTGTCTCCAAGGGTCTATTGCTGCTTCGGGCACCTTATGGTCGTTCTCCTGTGAGTCTAGATTTTCGAATCCGACGCAAAACTGACAGTTAATCGTAAGGTTCAGAGCCTCTTAATGACAATGGAACACACAAATTGCGTCGCGATTCAATACATCGTCCTCCGGCCGACCTGTCTCCAAGGGTCTAGTGCTGCCTCGGGCACCTTATGGTCGATCTCCTGTGAGTCTAGATTTTCGAATCCGACGCAAAACTGACAGTCAATTGTAACGTTCAGAGCCTGTTAATGACGATGTAACACACAAATTGCGTCGCGATTCAATTCATTGTCCTCCAGCCGACTTGTCTCCAAGGGTGTAGTGCTGCCTCGGACACCTTATGTTCGTTCTCCTGTGAGTCTAGATTTTCGAATCCGACGCAAAACTGACAGTTAATTGTAAGGTTCAGAGCCTCTTAATGACAATGTAACACACAAATTGCGTCGCGAATCAATACATCGTCCTCCAGCCGACCTGTCTCCAAGGGTCTAGTGCTGCCTCGGACACCTTATGGTCGTTCTCCTGTGAGTCTAGATTTTCGAATCCGACGCAAAACTGACAGTTAATTGTAAGGTTCAGAGCCTCTTAATGACAATGGAACACACAAATTGAGTCGCGATTCAATACATCGTCCTCCGGCCGACCTGTCTCCAAGGGTCTATTGCTGCCTCGGGCACCTTATGGTCATTCTCCTGTGAGTCTAGATTTTCGAATGCGACGCAAAACTGACAGTTAATTGTAACGTTCAGAGCCTGTTAATGACGATGGAACACACAAATCGCGTCGCGATTCAATACATCGTCCTCCAACCGACTTGTCTCCAAGGGTCTAGTGCTGCCTCGGGCACCTTATGGTCGATCTCCTGTGAGTCTAGATTTTCGAATCCGACGCAAAACTGACAGTTAATTGTAAGGTCCAGAGCCTGTTAATGGCGATGGAACACACAAATTGCGTCGCGATTCAATACATCGTCCTCCGGCCGACCTGTCTCATAGGGTCTATTGCTGCCTCGGGCACCTTATGGTCGATCTCCTGTGAGTCTAGATTTTCGAATCCGACGCAAAACTGACAGTTAATTGTAACGTTCAGAGCCTGTTAATGACGATGGAACACACAAATCGCGTCGCGATTCAATACATCGTCCTCCGGCCGACCTGTCTCCAAGGGTCTATTGCTGCCTCGGTCACCTTATGGTCGTTCTCCTGTGAGTCTAGATTTTCGAATCCGACGCAAAACTGACAGTTAATTGTAACGTTCAGAGCCTGTTAATGACGATGGAACACACAAATCGCGTCGCGATTCAATACATCGTCCTCCGGCCGACCTGTCTCCAAGGGTCTATTGCTGCCTCGGGCACCTTATGGTCGTTCTCCTGTGAGTCTAGACTTTCGAATCCGACGCAAAACTGACAGTTAATTGTAACGATCAGAGCCTGTTAATAACGATGGAACACACAAATTGCGTCGCGATTCAATTCATAGTCCTCCAGCCGACTTGTCTCCAAGGGTCTATTGCTGCCTCGGGCACCTTATGGTCGTTCTCCTGTGAGTCTAGATTTTCGAATCCGACGCAAAACTGACAGTTAATCGTAAGGTTCAGAGCCTCTGAATGACAATGGAACACACAAATTGCGTCGCGATTCAATACATCGTCCTCCGGCTGACCTGTCTCCAAGGGTCTAGTGCTGCCTCGGGCACCTTATGGTCGATCTCCTGTGAGTCTAGATTTTCGAATCCGACGCAAAACTGACAGTCAATTGTAACGTTCAGAGCCTGTTAATGACGATGTAACACACAAATTGCGTCGCGATTCAATACATTGTCCTCCAGCCGAGTTATCTCCAAGGGTGTAGTGCTGCCTCGGACACCTTATGGTCGTTCTCTTGTGAGTCTAGATTTTCGAATCCGACGCAAAACTGACAGTTAATTGTAAGGTTCAGAGCCTCATAATGACAATGGAACACACAAATTGAGTCGCGATTCAATACATCGTCCTCCGGCCGACCTGTCTCCAAGGGTCTATTGCTGCCTCGGGCACCTTATGGTCGATCTCCTGTGAGTCTAGATTTTCGAATCCGACGCAGAAATGACAGTTAATTGTAACGTTCAGAGCCTGTTAATGACGATGGAACACACAAATCACGTCGCGATTCAATACATCATCCTCCAGCCGACTTGTCTCCAAGGGTCTAGTGCTGCCTCGGGCACCTTATGGTCGTTCTCCTGTGAGTCTAGATTTTCGAATCCGACGCAAAACTGACAGTTAATTGTAACGTTAAGAGCCTGTTAATGAAGATGGAACACACTAATTGCGTCGCGATTCAATACATCGTCCTCCGGCCGACCTGTCTCCAAGTGTATATTGCTGCCTCGGTCACCTTATGGTCGATCTCCTGTGAGTCTAGATTTTCGAATCCGACGCAAAACTGACAGTTAATTGTAACGTTCAGAGCCTGTTAATGACGATGGAACGCACAAATTGCGTCGCGATTCAATACATCGTCCTCCGGCCGACCTGTCTCCAAGGGTCTATTGCTGCCTCGGGCACCTTAAGGTCGATCTCCTGTGAGTCTAGATTTTCGAATCCGACGCAAAACTGACAGTTAATTGTAACGTTCAGAGCCTGTTAATGACGCTGGAACACACAAATCGCGTCGCGATTCAATACATCGTCCTCCGGCCGACCTGTCTCCAAGGGTCTATTGCTGCCTCGGTCAGCTTATGGTCGTTCTCCTGTGAGTCTAGATTTTCGAATCCGACGCAAAACTGACAGTTAATTGTAACGTTCAGAGCCTGTTAATGACGATGGAACACACAAATTACGTCGCGATTCAATACATCGTCCTCCGGCCGACCTGTCTCCAAGGGTCTAATGCTGCCTCGGGCACCTTATGCTCGATCTCCTGTGAGTCTTGATTTTCGAATCCGACGCAAAACTGACAGTTAATTGTAACGTTCAGAGCCTGTTAGTGACGATGGAACACACAAATCGCGTCGCGATTCAATACATCGTCCTCCGGCCGACCTGTCTCCAAGGGTCTATTGCTGCCTCGGGCAACTTATGGTCGATCTCCTGTGAGTCTAGATTTTCGAATCCGACGCAAAACTGACAGTTAATTGTAACGTTCAGAGCCTGTTAATGAAGATGCAACACACAAATTGCGTCGCGATTCAATACATCGTCCTCCAGCCGACTTGTCTCCAAGGGTCTATTGCTGCTTCGGGCACCTTATGGTCGTTCTCCTGTGAGTCTAGATTTTCGAATCCGACGCAAAACTGACAGTTAATCGTAAGGTTCAGAGCCTCTTAATGACAATGGAACACACAAATTGCGTCGCGATTCAATACATCGTCCTCCGGCCGACCTGTCTCCAAGGGTCTAGTGCTGCCTCGGGCACCTTATGGTCGATCTCCTGTGAGTCTAGATTTTCGAATCCGACGCAAAACTGACAGTCAATTGTAACGTTCAGAGCCTGTTAATGACGATGTAACACACAAATTGCGTCGCGATTCAATACATTGTCCTCCAGCCGACTTGTCTCCAAGGGTGTAGTGCTGCCTCGGACACCTTATGTTCGATCTCCTGTGAGTCTAGATTTTCGAATCCGACGCAAAACTGACAGTTAATTGTAAGGTCCAGAGCCTGTTAATGGCGATGGAACACACAAATTGCGTCGCGATTCAATACATCGTCCTCCGGCCGACCTGTCTCCAAGGGTCTATTGCTGCCTCGGGCACCTTAAGGTCGATCTCCTGTGAGTCTAGATTTTCGAATCCGACGCAAAACTGACAGTTAATTGTAACGTTCAGAGCCTGTTAATGACGATGGAACACACAAATCGCGTCGCGATTCAATACATCGTCCTCCGGCCGACCTGTCTCCAAGGGTCTATTGCTGCCTCGGTCACCTTATGGTCGTTCTCCTGTGAGTCTAGATTTTCGAATCCGACGCAAAACTGACAGTTAATTGTCACGTTCAGAGCCTGTTAATGACGATGGAACACACAAATCGCGTCGCGATTCAATACGTCGTCCTCCGGCCGACCTGTCTCCAAGGGTCTATTGCTGCCTCGGGCACCTTATGGTCGTTCTCCTGTGAGTCTAGACTTTCGAATCCGACGCAAAACTGACAGTTAATTGTAACGATCAGAGCCTGTTAATAACGATGGAACACACAAATTGCGTCGCGATTCAATTCATAGTCCTCCAGCCGACTTGTCTCCAAGGGTCTATTGCTGCCTCGGGCACCTTATGGTCGTTCTCCTGTGAGTCTAGATTTTCGAATCCGACGCAAAACTGACAGTTAATCGTAAGGTTCAGAGCCTCTGAATGACAATGGAACACACAAATTGCGTCGCGATTCAATACATCGTCCTCCGGCTGACCTGTCTCCAAGGGTCTAGTGCTGCCTCGGGCACCTTATGGTCGATCTCCTGTGAGTCTAGATTTTCGAATCTGACGCAAAACTGACAGTCAATTGTAACGTTCAGAGCCTGTTAATGACGATGTAACACACAAATTGCGTCGCGATTCAATACATTGTCCTCCAGCCGAGTTATCTCCAAGGGTGTAGTGCTGCCTCGGACACCTCATGTTCGTTCTCCCGTGAGTCTAGATTTTCGAATCCGACGCAAAACTGACAGTTAATTGTAAGGTTCAGAGCCTCTTAATGACAATGGAACACACAAATTGAGTCGCGATTCAATACATCGTCCTCCGGCCGACCTGTCTCCAAGGGTCTATTGCTGCCTCGGGCACCTTATGGTCGACCTCCTGTGAGTCTAGATTTTCGAATCCGACGCAAAAATGTCAGTTAATTGTAACGTTCAGAGCCTGTTAATGACGATGGAACACACAAATCACGTCGCGATTCAATACATCATCCTCCAGCCGACTTGTCTCCAAGGGTCTAGTGCTGCCTCGGGCACCTTATGGTCGTTCTCCTGTGAGTCTAGATTTTCGAATCCGACGCAAAACTGACAGTTAATTGTAACGTTCAGAGCCTGTTAATGAAGATGGAACACACAAATTGCGTCGCGATTCAATACATCGTCGTCCGGCCGACCTGTCTCCAAGTGTCTATTGCTGCCTCGGTCACCTTATGGTTGATCTCCTGTGAGTCTAGATTTTCGAATCCGACGCAAAACTGACAGTTAATTGTAACGTTCAGAGCCTGTTAATGACGATGGAACACACAAATTGCGTCGCGATTCAATACATCGTCCTCCGGCCGACCTGTCTCCAAGGGTCTATTGCTGCCTCGGGCACCTTAAGGTCGATCTCCTGTGAGTCTAGATTTTCGAATCCGACGCAAAACTGACAGTTAATTGTAACGTTCAGAGCCTGTTAATGACGATGGAACACACAAATCGCGTCGCGATTCAATACATCGTCCTCCGGCCGACCTGTCTCCAAGGGTCTATTGCTGCCTCGGTCACCTTATGGTCGTTCTCCTGTGAGTCTAGATTTTCGAATCCGACGCAAAACTGACAGTTAATTGTAAGGTTCAGAGCCTGTTAATGACGATGGAACACACAAATCGCGTCGCGATTCAATACATCGTCCGCCGGCCGACCTGTCTCCAAGGGTCTATTGCTGCCTCGGGCACCTTATGGTCGTTCTCCTGTGAGTCTAGACTTTCGAATCCGACGCAAAACTGACAGTTAATTGTAACGATCAGAGCCTGTAATAACGATGGAACACACAAATTGCGTCGCGATTCAATTCATAGTCCTCCAGCCGACTTGTCTCCAAGGGTCTATTGCTGCCTCGGGCACCTTATGGTCGTTCTCCTGTGAGTCTAGATTTTCGAATCCGACGCAAAACTGACAGTTAATCGTAAGGTTCAGAGCCTCTGAATGACAATGGAACACACAAATTGCGTCGCGATTCAATACATCGTCCTCCGGCTGACCTGTCTCCAAGGGTCTAGTGCTGCCTCGGGCACCTTATGGTCGATCTCCTGTGAGTCTAGATTTTCGAATCCGACGCAAATCTGACAGTCAATTGTAACGTTCAGAGCCTGTTAATGACGATGTAACACACAAATTGCGTCGCGATTCAATACATTGTCCTCCAGCCGAGTTATCTCCAAGGGTGTAGTGCTGCCTCAGACACCTCATGTTCGTTCTCCTGTGAGTCTAGATTTTCGAATCCGACGCAAAAATGTCAGTTAATTGTAACGTTCAGAGCCTGTTAATGACGATGGAACACACAAATCACGTCGCGATTCAATACATCATCCTCCAACCGACTTGTCTCCAAGGGTCTAGTGCTGCCTCGGGCACCTTATGGTCGTTCTCCTGTGAGTCTAGATTTTCGAATCCGACGCAAAACTGACAGTTAATTGTAACGTTCAGAGCCTGTTAATGAAGATGGAACACACTAATTGCGTCGCGATTCAATACATCGTCCTCCGGCCGACCTGTCTCCAAGTGTCTATTGCTGCCTCGGTCACCTTATGGTCGATCTCCTGTGAGTCTAGATTTTCGAATCCGACGCAAAACTGACAGTTAATTGTAACGTTCAGAGCCTTTTAATGACGATGGAACACACAAATTGCGTCGCGATTCAATACATCGTCCTCCGGCCGACCTGTCTCAAAGGGTCTATTGCGCCCTCGGGCACCTTAAGGTCGATCTCCTGTGAGTCTAGATTTTCGAATCCGACGCAAAACTGACAGTTAATTGTAACGTTCAGAGCCTGTTAATGACGATGGAACACACAATTCGCGTCGCGATTCAATACATCGTCCTCCGGCCGACCTGTCTCCAAGGGTCTATTGCTGCCTCGGGCACCTTATGGTCGTTCTCCTGTGAGACTAGACTTTCGAATCCGACGCAAAACTGACAGTTAATTGTAACGATCAGAGCCTGTTAATAACGATGGAACACACAAATTGCGTCGCGAATCAATTCATAGTCCTCCAGCCGACTTGTCTCCAAGGGTCCATTGCTGCCTCGGGCACCTTATGGTCGTTCTCCTGTGAGTCTAGATTTTCGAATCCGACGCAAAACTGACAGTTAATCGTAAGGTTCAGAGCCTCTGAATGACAATGGAACACACAAATTGCGTCGCGATTCAATACATCGTCCTCCGGCTGACCCGTCTCCAAGGGTCTAGTGCTGCCTCGGGCACGTTATGGTCAATCTCCTGTGAGTCTAGATTTTCGAATCCGACGCAAAACTGACAGTCAATTGTAACGTTCAGAGCCTGTTAATGACGATGTAACACACAAATTGCGTCGCGATTCAATACATTGTCCTCCAGCCGAGTTATCTCCATGGGTGTAGTGCTGCCTCGGACACCTTATGTTCGTTCTCCTGTGAGTCTAGATTTTCGAATCCGACGCAAAACTGACAGTTAATTGTAAGGTTCAGAGCCTCATAATGACAATGGAACACACAAATTGAGTCGCGATTCAATACATCGTCCTCCGGCCGACCTGTCTCCAAGGGTCTATTGCTGCCTCGGGCACCTTATGGTCGATCTCCTGTGAGTCTAGATTTTCGAATCCGACGCAAAAATGACAGTTAATTGTAACGTTCAGAGCCTGTTAATGACGATGGAACACACAAATCGCGTCGCGATTCAATACATCGTCCTCCGGCCGACCTGTCTCCAAGGGTCTATTGCTGCCTCGGTCACCTTATGGTCGTTCTCCTGTGAGTCTAGATTTTCGAATCCGACGTAAAACTGACAGTTATCTGTAAGGTTCAGAGCCTGTTAATGACGATGGAACACACAAATCGCGTCGCGATTCAATACATCGTCCTCCGGCCGACCTGTCTCCAAGTGTCTATTGCTGCCTCGGGCAACTTATGGTCGATCTCCTGTGAGTCTAGATTTTCGAATCCGACGCAAAACTGACAGTTAATTGTAACGTTCAGAGCCTGTTAATGACGTTGGAACACACAAATTGCGTCGCGATTCAATACATCGTCCTCCGGCCGACCTGTCTCCAAGGGTCTATTGCTGCCTCGGGCACCTTAAGGTCGATCTCCTGTGAGTCTAGATTTTCGAATCCGACGCAAAACTGACAGTTAATTGTAACGTTCAGAGCCTGTTAATGACGATGGAACACACAAATCGCGTCGCGATTCAATGCATCGTCCTCCGGCCGACCTGTCTGAATGGGTTTATTGCTGCTTCGGTCACCTTATGGTCGTTCTCCTGTGAGTCTAGATTTTCGAATCCGACGCAAAACTGACAGTTAATTGTAAGGTTCAGAGCCTGTTAATGACGATGGAACACACAAATCGCGTCGCGATTCAATACATCGTCCTCCGGCCGACCTGTCTCCAAGGGTCTATTGCTGCCTCGGGCAACTTATGGTCGATCTCCTGTGAGTCTAGATTTTCGAATCCGACGCAAAACTGACAGTTAATTGTAACGTTCAGAGCCTGTTAATGACGATGCAACACACAAATTGCGTCGCGATTCAATACATCGTCCTCCAGCCGACTTGTCTCCAAGGGTCTAGTGCTGCTTCGGGCACCTTATGGTCGTTCTCCTGTGAGTCTAGATTTTCGAATCCGACGCGAAACTGACAGTTAATCGTAAGGTTCAGAGCCTCTTAATGACAATGGAACACACAAATTGCGTCGCGATTCAATACATCGTCCTCCGGGCGACCTGTCTCCAAGGGTCTAGTGCTGCCTCGGGCACCTTATGGTCGATCTCCTGTGAGTCTAGATTTTCGAATCCGACGCAAAACTGACAGTTAATTGTAAGGTTCAGAGCCTCTTAATGACAATGGAACACACAAATTGAGTCGCGATTCAATACATCGTCCTCCGGCCGACCTGTCTCCAAGGGTCAATTGCTGCCTCGGGCACCTTATGGTCATTCTCCTGTGAGTCTAGATTTTCGAATCCGACACAAAACTGACAGTTAATTGTAACGTTCAGAGCCTGTTAATGACGATGGAACACACAAATCGCGTCGCGATTCAATACATCGTCCTCCAACCGACTTGTCTCCAAGGGTCTAGTGCTGCCTCGGGCACCTTATGGTCGTTCTCCTGTGAGTCTAGATTTTCGAATCCGACGCAAAACTGACAGTTAATTGTAAGGTTCAGAGCCTGTTAATGACGATGGAACACACAAATTGCATCGCGATTCAATACATCGTCCTCCGGCCGACCTGTCTCCAAGGGTCTATTGCTGCCTCGGGCACCTTATGGTCGTTCTCCTGTGAGTCTAGATTTTCGAATCCGACGCAAAACTGACAGTTAATTGTAAGGTTCAGAGCCTGTTAATGACGATGGAACACACAAATTGCGTCGCGATTCAATACATCGTCCTCCGGCTGACCTGTCTGAAAGGGTCTATTGCTGCCTCGGGCACCTTATGGTCATTCTTCTGTGAGTCTAGATTTTCGAATCCGACGCAAAACTGACAGTTAATTGTAACGTTCAGAGTCTGTTAATGACGATGGAACACACAAATCACGTCGCGATTCAATACATCATCCTCCAGCCAACTTGTCTCCAAGGGTCTAGTGCTGCCTCGGGCACTTTATGGTCGTTCTCCTGTGAGTCTAGATTTTCGAATCCGACGCAAAACTGACAGTTAATTGTAAGGTTCAGAGCCTGTTAATGACGATGGAACACACAAATAGCGTCGCGATTCAATACATCGTCCTCCGGCCGACCTGTCTCCAAGGGTCTAATGCTGCCTCGGGCACCTTATGGTCGATCTCCTGTGAGTCTTGATTTTCGAATCCGACGCAAAACTGACAGTTAATTGTAACGTTCAGAGCCTGTTAATGACGATGCAACACACAAATTGCGTCGCGATTCAATACATCGTCCTCCAGCCGACTTGTCTCCAAGGGTCTATTGCTGCTTCGGGCACCTTATGGTCGTTCTCCTGTGAGTCTAGATTTTCGAATCCGACGCAAAACTGACAGTTAATCGTAAGGTTCAGAGCCTCTTAATGACAATGGAACACACAAATTGCGTCGCGATTCAATACATCGTCCTCCGGCCGACCTGTCTCCAAGGGTCTAGTGCTGCCTCGGGCACCTTATGGTCGATCTCCTGTGAGTCTAGATTTTCGAATCCGACGCAAAACTGACAGTCAATTGTAACGTTCAGAGCCTGTTAATGACGATGGAACACACAAATTGCGTCGCGATTCAATACATTGTCCTCCAGCCGACTTGTCTCCAAGGGTGTAGTGCTGCCTCGGACACCTTATGTTCGTTCTCCTGTGAGTCTAGATTTTCGAATCCGACGCAAAACTGACAGTTAATTGTAAGGTTCAGAGCCTCTTAATGACAATGTAACACACAAATTGCGTCGCGAATCAATACATCGTCCTCCAGCCGACCTGTCTCCAAGGGTCTAGTGCTGCCTCGGACACCTTATGGTCGTTCTCCTGTGAGTCTAGATTTTCGAATCCGACGCAAAACTGACAGTTAATTGTAAGGTTCAGAGCCTCTTAATGACAATGGAACACACAAATTGTGTCGCGATTCAATACATCGTCCTCCGGCCGACCTGTCTCCAAGGGTCTATTGCTGCCTCGGGCACCTTATGGTCATTCTCCTGTGAGTCTAGATTTTCGAATGCGACGCAAAACTGACAGTTAATTGTAACGTTCAGAGCCTGTTAATGACGATGGAACACACAAATCGCGTCGCGATTCAATACATCGTCCTCCAACCGACTTGTCTCCAAGGGTCTAGTGCTGCCTCGGGCACCTTATGGTCGATCTCCTGTGAGTCTAGATTTTCGAATCCGACGCAAAACTGACAGTTAATTGTAAGGTCCAGAGCCTGTTAATGGCGATGGAACACACAAATTGCGTCGCGATTCAATACATCGTCCTCCGGCCGACCTGTCTCCAAGGGTCTATTGCTGCCTCGGGCACCTTAAGGTCGATCTCCTGTGAGTCTAGATTTTCGAATCCGACGCAAAACTGACAGTTAATTGTAACGTTCAGAGCCTGTTAATGACGATGGAACACACAAATCGCGTCGCGATTCAATACATCGTCCTCCGGCCGACCTGTCTCCAAGGGTCTACTGCTGCCTCGGTCACCTTATGGTCGTTCTCCTGTGAGTCTAGATTTTCGAATCCGACGCAAAACTGACAGTTAATTGTAAGGTTCAGAGCCTGTTAATGACGATGGAACACACAAATCGCGTCGCGATTCAATACATCGTCCTCCGGCCGACCTGTCTCCAAGGGTCTATTGCTGCCTCGGGCACCTTATGGTCGTTCTCCTGTGAGTCTAGACTTTCGAATCCGACGCAAAACTGACAGTTAATTGTAACGATCAGAGCCTGTTAATAACGATGGAACACACAAATTGCGTCGCGATTCAATTCATAGTCCTCCAGCCGACTTGTCTCCAAGGGTCTATTGCTGCCACGGGCACCTTATGGTCGTTCTCCTGTGAGTCTAGATTTTCGAATCCGACGCAAAACTGACAGTTAATCGTAAGGTTCAGAGCCTCTGAATGACAATGGAACACACAAATTGCGTCGCGATTCTATACATCGTCCTCCGGCTGACCTGTCTCCAAGGGTCTAGTGGTGCCTCGGGCACCTTATGGTCGATCTCCTGTGAGTCTAGATTTTCGAATCCGACGCAAAACTGACAGTCAATTGTAACGTTCAGAGCCTGTTAATGACGATGTAACACACAAATTGCGTCGCGATTCAATACATTGTCCTCCAGCCGAGTTATCTCCAAGGGTGTAGTGCTGCCTCGGACACCTTATGTTCGTTCTCTTGTGAGTCTAGATTTTCGAATCCGACGCAAAACTGACAGTTAATTGTAAGGTTCAGAGCCTCATAATGACAATGGAACCCACAAATTGAGTCGCGATTCAATACATCGTCCTCCGGCCGACCTGTCTCCAAGGGTCTATTGCTGCCTCGGGCACCTTATGGTCGATCTCCTGTGAGTCTAGATTTTCGAATCCGACGCAAAAATGACAGTTAATTGTAACGTTCAGAGCCTGTTAATGACGATGGAACACACAAATCACGTCGCGATTCAATACATCATCCTCCAGCCGACTTGTCTCCAAGGGTCTAGTGCTGCCTCGGGCACCTTATGGTCGTTCTCCTGTGAGTCTAGATTTTCGAATCCGACGCAAAACTGACAGTTAATTGTAACGTTCAGAGCCTGTTAATGAAGATGGAACACACTAATTGCGTCGCGATTCAATACATCGTCCTCCGGCCGACCTGTCTCCAAGTGTCTATTGCTGCCTCGGTCACCTTATGGTCGATCTCCTGTGAGTCTAGATTTTCGAATCCGACGCAAAACTGACAGTTAATTGTAACGTTCAGAGCCTGTTAATGACGATGGAACGCACAAATTGCGTCGCGATTCAATACATCGTCCTCCGGCCGACCTGTCTCCAAGGGTCTATTGCTGCCTCGGGCACCTTAAGGTCGATCTCCTGTGAGTCTAGATTTTCGAATCCGACGCAAAACTGACAGTTAATTGTAACGTTCAGAGCCTGTTAATGACGATGGAACACACAAATCGCGTCGCGATTCAATACGTCGTCCTCCGGCCGACCTGTCTCCAAGGGTCTATTGCTGCCTCGGTCACCTTATGGTCGTTCTCCTGTGAGTCTAGATTTTCGAATCCGACGCAAAACTGACAGTTAATTGTAAGGTTCAGAGCCTGTTAATGACGATGGAACACACAAATCGCGTCGCGATTCAATACATCGTCCTCCGGCCGACATGTCTCCAAGGGTCTATTGCTGCCTCGGGCACCTTATGGTCGTTCTCCTGTGAGTCTAGACTTTCGAATCCGACGCAAAACTGACAGTTAATTGTAACGATCAGAGCCTGTTAATAACGATGGAACACACAAATTGCGTCGCGATTCAATTCATAGTCCTCCAGCCGACTTGTCTCCAAGGGTCTATTGCTGCCTCGGGCACCTTATGGTCGTTCTCCTGTGAGTCTAGATTTTCGAATCCGACGCAAAACTGACAGTTAATCGTAAGGTTCAGAGCCTCTGAATGACAATGGAACACACAAATTGCGTCGCGATTCAATACATCGTCCTCCGGCTGACCTGTCTCCAAGGGTCTAGTGCTGCCTCGGGCACCTTATGGTCGATCTCCTGTGAGTCTAGATTTTCGAATCCGACGCAAAACTGACAGTCAATTGTAAGGTTCAGAGCCTGTTAATGACGATGTAACACACAAATTGCGTCGCGATTCAATACATTGTCCTCCAGCCGAGTTATCTACAAGGGTGTAGTGCTGCCTCGGACACCTCATGTTCGTTCTCCTGTGAGTCTAGATTTTCGAATCCGACGCAAAACTGACAGTTAATTGTAAGGTTCAGAGCCTCTTAATGACAATGGAACACACAAATTGAGTCGCGATTCAATACATCGTCCTCCGGCCGACCTGTCTCCAAGGGTCTATTGCTGCCTCGGGCACCTTATGGTCGACCTCCTGTGAGTCTAGATTTTCGAATCCGACGCAAAAATGTCAGTTAATTGTAACGTTCAGAGCCTGTTAATGACGATGGAACACACAAATCACGTCGCGATTCAATACATCATCCTCCAGCCGACTTGTCTCCAAGGGTCTAGTGCTGCCTCGGGCACCTTATGGTCGTTCTCCTGTGAGTCTAGATTTTCGAATCCGACGCAAAACTGACAGTTAATTGTAACCCTCAGAGCCTGTTAATGAAGATGGAACACACTAATTGCGTCGCGATTCAATACATCGTCCTCCGGCCGACCTGTCTCCAAGTGTCTATTGCTGCTTCGGTCACCTTATGGTCGATCTCCTGTGAGTCTAGATTTTCGAATCCGACGCAAAACTGACAGTTAATTGTAACGTTCAGAGCCTGTTAATGACGATGGAACACACAAATTGCGTCGCGATTCAATACATCGTCCTCCGGCCGACCTGTCTCCAAGGGTCTATTGCTGCCTCGGGCACCTTAAGGTCGATCTCCTGTGAGTCTAGATTTTCGAATCCGACGCAAAACTGACAGTTAATTGTAACGTTCAGAGCCTGTTAATGACGATGGAACACACAAATCGCGTCGCGATTCAATTCATCGTCCTCCGGCCGACCTGTCTCCAAGGGTCTATTGCTGCCTCGGTCACCTTATGGTCGTTCTCCTGTGAGTCTAGATTTTCGAATCCGACGCAAAACTGACAGTTAATTGTAAGGTTCAGAGCCTGTTAATGACGATGGAACACACAAATCGCGTCGCGATTCAATACATCGTCCTCCGGCCGACATGTCTCCAAGGGTCTATTGCTGCCTCGGGCACCTTATGGTCGTTCTCCTGTGAGTCTAGACTTTCGAATCCGACGCAAAACTGACAGTTAATTGTAACGATCAGAGCCTGTTAATAACGATGGAACACACAAATTGCGTCGCGATTCAATTCATAGTCCTCCAGCCGACTTGTCTCCAAGGGTCTATTGCTGCCTCGGGCACCTTATGGTCGTTCTCCTGTGAATCTAGATTTTCGAATCCGACGCAAAACTGACAGTTAATCGTAAGGTTCAGAGCCTCTGAATGACAATGGAACACACAAATTGCGTCGCGATTCAATACATCGTCCTCCGGCTGACCTGTCTCCAAGGGTCTAGTGCTGCCTCGGGCACCTTATGGTCGATCTCCTGTGAGTCTAGATTTTCGAATCCGACGCAAAACTGACAGTCAATTGTAAGGTTCAGAGCCTGTTAATGACGATGTAACACACAAATTGCGTCGCGATTCAATACATTGTCCTCCAGCCGAGTTATCTACAAGGGTGTAGTGCTGCCTCGGACACCTCATGTTCGTTCTCCTGTGAGTCTAGATTTTCGAATCCGACGCAAAACTGACAGTTAATTGTAAGGTTCAGAGCCTCTTAATGACAATGGAACACACAAATTGAGTCGCGATTCAATACATCGTCCTCCGGCCGACCTGTCTCCAAGGGTCTATTGCTGCCTCGGGCACCTTATGGTCGACCTCCTGTGAGTCTAGATTTTCGAATCCGACGCAAAAATGTCAGTTAATTGTAACGTTCAGAGCCTGTTAATGACGATGGAACACACAAATCACGTCGCGATTCAATACATCATCCTCCAGCCGACTTGTCTCCAAGGGTCTAGTGCTGCCTCGGGCACCTTATGGTCGTTCTCCTGTGAGTCTAGATTTTCGAATCCGACGCAAAACTGACAGTTAATTGTAACCCTCAGAGCCTGTTAATGAAGATGGAACACACTAATTGCGTCGCGATTCAATACATCGTCCTCCGGCCGACCTGTCTCCAAGTGTCTATTGCTGCTTCGGTCACCTTATGGTCGATCTCCTGTGAGTCTAGATTTTCGAATCCGACGCAAAACTGACAGTTAATTGTAACGTTCAGAGCCTGTTAATGACGATGGAACACACAAATTGCGTCGCGATTCAATACATCGTCCTCCGGCCGACCTGTCTCCAAGGGTCTATTGCTGCCTCGGGCACCTTAAGGTCGATCTCCTGTGAGTCTAGATTTTCGAATCCGACGCAAAACTGACAGTTAATTGTAACGTTCAGAGCCTGTTAATGACGATGGAACACACAAATCGCGTCGCGATTCAATTCATCGTCCTCCGGCCGACCTGTCTCCAAGGGTCTATTGCTGCCTCGGTCACCTTATGGTCGTTCTCCTGTGAGTCTAGATTTTCGAATCCGACGCAAAACTGACAGTTAATTGTAAGGTTCAGAGCCTGTTAATGACGATGGAACACACAAATCGCGTCGCGATTCAATACATCGTCCTCCGGCCGACCTGTCTCCAAGGGTCTATTGCTGCCTCGGGCACCTTATGGTCGTTCTCCTGTGAGTCTAGACTTTCGAATCCGACGCAAAACTGACAGTTAATTGTAACGATCAGAGCCTGTTAATGACGATGGAACACACAAATTGCGTCGCGATTCAATTCATAGTCCTCCAGCCGACTTGTCTCCAAGGGTGTAGTGCTGCCTCGGGCACCTTATGGTCGTTCTCCTGTGAGTCTAGATTTTCGAATCCGACGCAAAACTGACAGTTAATCGAAAGGTTCAGAGCCTCTGAATGACAATGGAACACACAAATTGCGTCGCGATTCAATACATCGTCCTCCGGCTGACCTGTCTCCAAGGGTCTAGTACTGCCTCGGGCACCTTATGGTCGATCTCCTGTGAGTCTAGATTTTCGAATCCGACGCAAAACTGACAGTCAATTGTAACGTTCAGAGCCTGTTAATGACGATGTAACACACAAATTGCGTCGCGATTCAATACATTGTCCTCCAGCCGAGTTATCTCCAAGGGTGTAGTGCTGCCTCGGACACCTTATGTTCGTTCTCTTGTGAGTCTAGATTTTCGAATCCGACGCAAAACTGACAGTTAATTGTAAGGTTCAGAGCCTCATAATGACAATGGAACACACAAATTGAGTCGCGATTCAATACAACGTCCTCCGGCCGACCTGTCTCCAAGGGTCAATTGCTGCCTCGGGCAACTTATGGTCGATCTCCTGTGAGTCTAGATTTTCGAATCCGACGCAAAAATGACAGTTAATTGTAACGTTCAGAGCCTGCTAATGACGATGGAACACACAAATCACGTCGCGATTCAATACATCGTCCTCCGGCCGACCTGTCTCCAAGTGTCTATTGCTGCCTCGGGCAACTTATGGTCGATCTCCTGTGAGTCTAGATTTTCGAATCCGACGTAAAACTGACAGTTAATTGTAACGTTCAGAGCCTGTTAATGACGTTGGAACACACAAATTGCGTCGCGATTCAATACATCGTCCTCCGGCCGACCTGTCTCCAAGGGTCTATTGCTGCCTCGGGCACCTTAAGGTCGATCTCCTGTGAGTCTAGATTTTCGAATCCGACGCAAAACTGACAGTTAATTGTAACGTTCAGAGCCTGTTAATGACGATGGAACACACAAATCGCGTCGCGATTCAATGCATCGTCCTCCGGCCGACCTGTCTCCAAGGGTCTATTGCTGCTTCGGTCACCTTATGGTCGTTCTCCTGTGAGTCTAGATTTTCGAATCCGACGCAAAACTGACAGTTAATTGTAAGGTTCAGAGCCTGTTAATGACGATGGAACACACAAATCGCGTCGCGATTCAATACATCGTCCTCCGGCCGACCTGTCTCCAAGGGTCTATTGCTGCCTCGGGCAACTTATGGTCGATCTCCTGTGAGTCTAGATTTTCGAATCCGACGCAAAACTGACAGTTAATTGTAACGTTCAGAGCCTGTTAATGACGATGCAACACACAAATTGCGTCGCGATTCAATACATCGTCCTCCAGCCGACTTGTCTCCAAGGGTCTAGTGCTGCTTCGGGCACCTTATGGTCGTTCTCCTGTGAGTCTAGATTTTCGAATCCGACGCAAAACTGACAGTTAATCGTAAGGTTCAGAGCCTCTTAATGACAATGGAACACACAAATTGCGTCGCGATTCAATACATCGTCCTCCGGGCGACCTGTCTCCAAGGGTCTAGTGCTGCCTCGGGCACCTTATGGTCGATCTCCTGTGAGTCTAGATTTTCGAATCCGACGCAAAACTGACAGTTAATTGTAAGGTTCAGAGCCTCTTAATGACAATGGAACACACAAATTGAGTCGCGATTCAATACATCGTCCTTCGGCCGACCTGTCTCCAAGGGTCAATTGCTGCCTCGGGCACCTTATGGTCATTCTCCTGTGAGTCTAGATTTTCGAATCCGACACAAAACTGACAGTTAATTGTAACGTTCAGAGCCTGTTAATGACGATGGAACACACAAATCGCGTCGCGATTCAATACATCGTCCTCCAACCGACTTGTCTCCAAGGGTCTAGTGCTGCCTCGGGCACCTTATGGTCGTTCTCCTGTGAGTCTAGATTTTCGAATCCGACGCAAAACTGACAGTTAATTGTAAGGTTCAGAGCCTGTTAATGACGATGGAACACACAAATTGCATCGCGATTCAATACATCGTCCTCCGGCCGACCTGTCTCCAAGGGTCTATTGCTGCCTCGGGCACCTTATGGTCGTTCTCCTGTGAGTCTAGATTTTCGAATCCGACGCAAAACTGACAGTTAATTGTAAGGTTCAGAGCCTGTTAATGACGATGGAACACACAAATTGCGTCGCGATTCAATACATCGTCATCCGGCTGACCTGTCTGAAAGGGACTATTGCTGCCTCGGGCACCTTATGGTCATTCTTCTGTGAGTCTAGATTTTCGAATCCGACGCAAAACTGACAGTTAATTGTAACGTTCAGAGCCTGTTAATGAAGATGGAACACACAAATTGCGTCGCGCTTCAATACATCGTCCTCCAAGGGTCTATTGCTGCTTCGGTCACCTTATGGTCGTTCTCCTGTGAGTCTAGATTTTCGAATCCGACGCAAAACTGACAGTTAATTGTAAGGTTCAGAGCCTGTTAATGACGATGGAACACACAAATCGCGTCGCGATTCAATACATCGTCCTCCGGCCGACCTGTCTCCAAGGGTCTATTGCTGCCTCTGGCAACTTATGGTCGATCTCCTGTGAGTCTAGATTTTCGAATCCGACGCAAAACTGACAGTTAATTGTAACGTTCAGAGCCTGTTAATGACGATGCAACACACAAATTGCGTCGCGATTCAATACATCGTCCTCCAGCCGACTTGTCTCCAAGGGTCTATTGCTGCCTCGGGCACCTTATGGTCGATCTCCTGTGAGTCTAGATTTTCGAATCCGACGCAAAACTGACAGTCAATTGTAACGTTCAGAGCCTGTTAATGACGATGGAACACACAAATTGCGTCGCGATTCAATACATTGTCCTCCAGCCGACTTGTCTCCAAGGGTGTAGTGCTGCCTCGGACACCTTATGTTCGTTCTCCTGTGAGTCTAGATTTTCGAATCCGACGCAAAACTGACAGTTAATTGTAAGGTTCAGAGCCTCTTAATGACAATGTAACACACAAATTGCGTCGCGAATCAATACATCGTCCTCCAGCCGACCTGTCTCCAAGGGTCTAGTGCTGCCTCGGACACCTTATGGTCGTTCTCCTGTGAGTCTAGATTTTCGAATCCGACGCAAAACTGACAGTTAATTGTAAGGTTCAGAGCCTCTTAATGACAATGGAACACACAAATTGAGTCGCGATTCAATACATCGTCCTCCGGCCGACCTGTCTCCAAGGGTCTATTGCTGCCTCGGGCACCTTATGGTCATTCTCCTGTGAGTCTAGATTTTCGAATGCGACGCAAAACTGACAGTTAATTGTAACGTTCAGAGCCTGTTAGTGACGATGGAACACACAAATCGCGTCGCGATTCAATACATCGTCCTCCAACCGACTTGTCTCTAAGGGTCTAGTGCTGCCTCGGGCACCTTATGGTCGATCTCCTGTGAGTCTAGATTTTCCAATCCGACGCAAAACTGACAGTTAATTGTAAGGTCCAGAGCCTGTTAATGGCGATGGAACACACAAATTGCGTCGCGATTCAATACATCGTCCTCCGGCCGACCTGTCTCCAAGGGTCTATTGCTGCCTCGGGCACCTTAAGGTCGATCTCCTGTGAGTCTAGATTTTCGAATCCGACGCAAAACTGACAGTTAATTGTAACGTTCAGAGCCTCTTAATGACGATGGAACACACAAATCGCGTCGCGATTCAATACATCGTCCTCCGGCCGACCTGTCTCCAAGGGTCTACTGCTGCCTCGGTCACCTTATGGTCGTTCTCCTGTGAGTCTAGATTTTCGAATCCGACGCAAAACTGACAGTTAATTGTAAGGTTCAGAGCCTGTTAATGACGATGGAACACACAAATCGCGTCGCGATTCAATACATCGTCCTCCGGCCGACCTGTCTCCAAGGGTCTATTGCTGCCTCGGGCACCTTATGGTCGTTCTCCTGTGAGTCTAGACTTTCGAATCCGACGCAAAACTGACAGTTAATTGTAACGATCAGAGCCTGTTAATAACGATGGAACACACAAATTGCGTCGCGATTCAATTCATAGTCCTCCAGCCGACATGTCTCCAAGGGTCTATTGCTGCCACGGGCACCTTATGGTCGTTCTCCTGTGAGTCTAGATTTTCGAATACGACGCAAAACTGACAGTTAATCGTAAGGTTCAGAGCCTCTGAATGACAATGGAACACACAAATTGCGTCGCGATTCAATACATCGTCCTCCGGCTGACCTGTCTCCAAGGGTCTAGTGGTGCCTCGGGCACCTTATGGTCGATCTCCTGTGAGTCTAGATTTTCGAATCCGACGCAAAACTGACAGTCAATTGTAACGTTCAGAGCCTGTTAATGACGATGTAACACACAAATTGCGTCGCGATTCAATACATTGTCCTCCAGCCGAGTTATCTCCAAGGGTGTAGTGCTGCCTCGGACACCTTATGTTCGTTCTCTTGTGAGTCTAGATTTTCGAATCCGACGCAAAACTGACAGTTAATTGTAAGGTTCAGAGCCTCATAATGACAATGGAACCCACAAATTGAGTCGCGATTCAATACATCGTCCTCCGGCCGACCTGTCTCCAAGGGTCTATTGCTGCCTCGGGCACCTTATGGTCGATCTCCTGTGAGTCTAGATTTTCGAATCCGACGCAAAAATGACAGTTAATTGTAACGTTCAGAGCCTGTTAATGACGATGGAACACACAAATCACGTCGCGATTCAATACATCATCCTCCAGCCGACTTGTCTCCAAGGGTCTAGTGCTGCCTCGGGCACCTTATGGTCGTTCTCCTGTGAGTCTAGATTTTCGAATCCGACGCAAAACTGACAGTTAATTGTAACGTTCAGAGCCTGTTAATGAAGATGGAACACACTAATTGCGTCGCGATTCAATACATCGTCCTCCGGCCGACCTGTCTCCAAGTGTCTATTGCTGCCTCGGTCACCTTATGGTCGATCTCCTGTGAGTCTAGATTTTCGAATCCGACGCAAAACTGACAGTTAATTGTAACGTTCAGAGCCTGTTAATGACGATGGAACACACAAATCACGTCGCGATTCAATACATCATCCTCCAGCCGACTTGTCTCCAAGGGTCTAGTGCTGCCTCGGGCACTTTATGGTCGTTCTCCTGTGAGTCTAGATTTTCGAATCCGACGCAAAACTGACAGTTAATTGTAAGGTTCAGAGCCTGTTAATGACGATGGAACACACAAATAGCGTCGCGATTCAATACATCGTCCTCCGGCCGACCTGTCTCCAAGGGTCTAATGCTGCCTCGGGCACCTTATGCTCGATCTCCTGTGAGTCTTGATTTTCGAATCCGACGCAAAACTGACAGTTAATTGTAACGTTCAGAGCCTGTTAATGACGATGGAACACACAAATCGCGTCGCGATTCAATACATGGTCCTCCAGCCGACTTGTCTCCAAGGGTCTAGTGCTGCCTCGGGCACCTTATGGTCATTCCTCTGTGAGTCTAGATTTTCGAATCCGACGCAAAACTGACAGTTAATAGTAAGGTTCAGAGCCTCATGATGACAATGGAACACACAAATCGCGACGCGATTCAATACATCGTCCTCCGGCCGACCTGTCTCCAAGGGTCTATTGCTGCCTCGGTCACCTTATGGTCGATCTCCTGTGAGTCTAGATTATCGAATCCGACGCAAAACTGACAGTTGATTGTAACGTTCAGAGCCTGTTAACGACGATGGAACACACAAATTGCGTCGCGATTCAATACATCGTCCTCCGTCAGACCTGTCTCCAAGGGTCTATTGCTGCCTCGGGCACCTTATGGTCGTTCTCCTGTGAGTCTAGATTTTCGAATCCGACGCAAAACTGACAGTTAATTGTAAGGTTCAGAGCCTGTTAATGACGATG
The DNA here is from genome assembly GCF_023898315.1 of Schistocerca nitens. Lineage (NCBI taxonomy): Eukaryota > Metazoa > Arthropoda > Insecta > Orthoptera > Acrididae > Schistocerca > Schistocerca nitens. The sequence goes on from NC_064619.1 coordinate 760,105,823, forward strand.
GAACAAACAAATTGCGTCGCGATTCAGTACATCGTGCTCCGGCCGACCTGTCTCCAAGGGTCTATTGCTGCCTCGGGCACCTTATGGTCGTTCTCCTGTGAGTCTAGGTTTTCGAATCCGACGCAAAACTAACAGTTGATTGTAACGTTCAGAGCCTGTTAATGACGATGGTACACACAAATCGCGTCGCGATTCAATACATCGTCCTCCAGCCGACTTGTCTCCAAGGGTCTACTGCTGCCTCGGGCACCTTATGGTCGTTCTCCTGTGAGTCTAGGTTTTCGAATCCGACGCAAAACTGACAGTTGATTGTAACGTTCAGAGCCTGTTAATGACGATGGTACACACAAATCGCGTCGCGATTCAATACATCGTCCTCCAGCCGACTTGTCTCCAAGGTTCTACTGCTGCCTCGGGCACCTTATGGTCGTTCCTCTGTGAGTCTAGATTATCGAATCCGACGCAAAACTAACTGTTAATTGTAACGCTCAGAGCCTGTTAATGACGATGGAACACACAAATTGCGTCGCGATTCAATACATCATCCTCTGGCCGACCTGTCTCCAAGGGTCTATTGCTGCCTCGGGCACCTTATGGTCGTTCTCCTGTGAGTCTAAATTTTCGAATCCGACGCAAAACTGACAGTTGATTGTAACGTTCAGAGCCTGTTAATGACGATGGAACACACAAATCGCGTCGCGATTCAATACATCGTCCTCCGGCCGACCTGTCTCCAAGGGTCTATTGCTGCCTCGGGCACCTTATTGTCGATCTCCTGTGAGACTAGATTTTCGAATCCGACGCAAAACTGAGAGTTAATTGTAACGTTCAGAGCCTGTTAATGACGATGGAACACACAAATCGCGTCGCGATTCAATACATCGTGCTCCGGCCGACCTGTCTCCAAGGGTCTATTGCTGCCTCGGGCACCTTATGGTCGTTCTCCTGTGAGTCTAGGTTTTCGAATCCGACGCAAAACTGACAGTTGATTGTAACGTTCAGAGCCTGTTAATGACGATGGTACACACAAATCGCGTCGCGATTCAATACATCGTCCTCCAGCCGACTTGTCTCCAAGGTTCTACTGCTGCCTCGGGCACCTTATGGTCGTTCCTCTCTGAGTCTAGATTATCGAATCCGACGCAAAACTGACAGTTAATTGTTAGGTTCAGAGCCTCTTAATGACAATGGAAGACACAAATGGCGTCGCGATTCAATACATCGTCCTCCGGCCGACCTGTCTCCAAGGGTCTATTGCTGCCTCGGGCACCTTATGGTCGTTCTCCTGTGAGTCTAAATTTTCGAATCCGACGCAAAACTGACAGTTGATTGTAACGTTCAGAGCCTGTTAATGACGATGGAACACGCAAATCGCGTCGCGATTCAATACATGGTCCTCCAGCCGACTTGTCTTCAAGGGTCTAGTGCTGCCTCGGGCACCTTATGGTCATTCCTCTGTGAGTCTAGATTTTCGAATCCGACGCAAAACTGACAGTTAATTGTAAGGTTCAGAGCCTCATAATGACAATGGAACACACATTGCGTCGCGATACAATACATCGTCCTCCAGCCGCCTTGTCTCCAAGGGTCTATTGCTGCCTCGGTCACTTTATGGTCGTTCTCCTGTGTCTAGTTTTTCGAATCCGACGCATAACTGACAGTCAATTGTAACGTTCAGAGCCTGTTAATGACGATGGAACACACAAATCGCGTCGCGATTCAATACATCGTCCTCCGGCCGACCTGTCTCCAAGGGTCTATTGCTGCCTCGGGCACCTTATGGTCGACCTCCTGTGAGTCTAGATTTTCGAATACGACGCAAAACTGACAGTTAATTGTAAGGTTCAGAGCCTGTTAATGACGATGGAACACACAAATTGCGTCGCGATTCAATACATCGTCCTCCGGCCGACCTGTCTCCAAGGGTCTATTGCTGCCTCGGGCACCTTATGGTCGTTCTCCTGTGAGTCTAGATTTTCGAATCCGACGCAAAACTCACAGTTAATTGTAAGGTTCAGAGCCTGTTAATGACGATGGAACACACAAATAGCGTCGCGATTCAATACATCGTCCTCCGGCCGACCTGTCTCCAAGGGTCTAATGCTGCCTCGGGCACCTTATGCTCGATCTCCTGTGAGTCTTGATTTTCGAATCCGACGCAAAACTGACAGTTAATTGTAACGTTCAGAGCCTGTTAATGACGATGGAACACACAAATCGCGTCGCGATTCAATACATGGTCCTCCAGCCGACTTGTCTCCAAGGGTCTAGTGCTGCCTCGGGCTCCTTATGGTCGTTCTCCTGTGAGTCTAGATTTTCGAATCCGACGCAAAACTGACAGTTAATCGTAAGGTTCAGAGCCTCTTAATGACAATGGAACAAACAAATTGCGTCGCGATTCAATACATCGTCCTCCGGCCGACCTGTCTCCAAGGGTTTATTGCTGCCTCGGGCACCTTATGGTCGATCTCCTGTGAGTCTAGATTTTCGAATCCGACGCAAAACTGACAGTTAATTGTAAAGGTCAGAGCCTGTTAATGACGATGGAACACACAAATCGATCGCGATTCAATACATCGTCCTCCAGCCGACTTGTCTCCAAGGATCTAGTGCTGCCTCGGGCACCTTATGGTCGTTCTCCTGTGAGTCTAGATTTTCGAAACCGACGCAAAACTGACAGTTAATCGTAAGGTTCAGAACCTCTTAATGACAATGGAACACACAAATTGCGTCGCGATTCAATACATCGTCCTCCGGCCGACCTGTCTCCAAGGGTCTATTGCTGCCTCGGGCACCTTATGGTCGATCTCCTGTGAGTCTAGATTTTCGAATGCGACGCAAAACTGACAGTTAATTGTAACGTTCAGAGCCTGTTAATGACGATGGAACACACAAATCCCGTCGCGATTCAATACATCGTCCTCCGGCAGACCTGTCTCCAAGGGTCTATTGCTGCCTCGGGCACCTTATGGTCGATCTCCTGTGAGTCTAGATTTTCGAATCCGACGCAAAACTGACAGTTAATTGTAACGTTCAGAGCCTGTTAATGACGATGGAACACACAAATCGCGTCGCGATTCAATACATCGTCCTCCGGCCGACCTGTCTCCAAGGGTCTATTGCTGCCTCGGGCACCTTATGGTCGACCTCCTGTGAGTCTAGATTTTCGAATCTGACGCAAAACTGACAGTTAATTGTAACGTTCAGAGCCTGTTAATGACGATGGAACACACAAATCGCGTCGCGATTCAATACATGGTCCTTCAGCCGACTTGTCTCCAAGGGTCTAGTGCTGGCTCGGGCACCTTATGGTCGTTCCTCTGTCAGTCTAGATTTTCGAATCCGACGCAAAACTGACAGTTAATTGTAAGGTTCAGAGCCTCTTAATGACAATGGAACACACAAATTGCGTCGCGATTCAATACATCGTCCTCCGGCCGACCTGTCTCCAAGGGTCTATTGCTGCCTCGGGCACCTTATGTTCGATCTCCTGTGAGTCTAGATTTTCGAATCCGACGCAAAACTGACAGTTAATTGTAACGTTCAGAGCCTGTTAATGACGATGGAACACACAAATCGATCGCGATTCAATACATCGTCCTCCAGCCGACATGTCTCCAAGGGTCTAGTGCTGCCTCGGGCACCTTATGGTCGTTCCCTCTAAGTCTAGATTTTCGAATCCGACGCAAAACTGACAGTTAATCGTAAGGTTCAGAGCCTCTTAATGACAATGGAACACACAAATTGCGTCGCGATTCAATACATCGTCCTCCGGCCGACCTGTCTCCAAGGATTTTTGCTGCCTCGGGCACCTTATGGTCGATCTCCTGTGAGTCTAGATTTTCGAATCCGACGCAAAACTGACAGTTAATTGTAACGTTCAGAGCCTGTTAATGACGATGGAACACACAAATCGCGTCGCGATTCAATACATCGTCCACCAGCCGACTTGTCTCCAAGGGTCTAGTGCTGCCTCGGGCACCTTATGGTCGTTCTCCTGTGAGTCTAGATTTTCGAATCCGACGCAAAACTGACGGTTAATTGTAAGGTTCAGAGCCTCTTAATGACAATGGAACAGACAAATTGCGTCGCGATTCAAAACATCGTCCTCCAGCCGACCTGTCTCCAAGGGTCTAGTGCTGCCTCGGACACCTTATGGTCGTTTTCCTGTGAGTCTAGATTTTCGAATCCGACGCAAAACTGACAGTTAATTGTAACGTTCAGAGCCTGTTAATGACGATGGAACACACAAATCGCGTCGCCATTCAATACATCGTCCTCCAGCCGACTTGTCTCCAAGGGTCTATAGCTGCCTCGGGCACCTTATCGTCGTCCTCCTGTGAGTCTAGTTTTTCGAATCCGACGCAAAACTGACAGTTAATTGTAACGTTCAGAGCCTCTTAATGACGATGGAACACACAAATTGCATCGCGATTCAATACATCGTCCTCCAGCCGCACTGTCTCCAAGGGTCTATTGCTGCCTCGGTCACCTTATGGTCGTTCTCCTGTGAGTCTAGATTTTCGAATCCGACGCAAAACTGACAGTTAATTGTAACGTTCAGAGCCTCTTAATGACGATGGAACACACAAATTGCGTCGCGATTCAATACATCGTCCTTCTGCCGACTTGTCTCCAAGGGTCTATAGCTGCCTCGGGCACCTGATCGTCGTTCTCCTGTGAGTCTAGATTTTCGAATCCGACGCAAAACTGACAGTTAATTGTAACGTACAGATCCTGTTAATGACTATGGAACACACATTGCGTCGCGATTCAATACATCGTCCTCCAGCCACCTTGTCTCCAAGGGTCTATTGCTGTCTCGGTCACTTTATGGTCGTTCTCCTGTGTCTAGTTTTTCGAATCCGACGCATAACTGACAGTTAATTGTAACGTTCAGAGCCTGTTAATGACGATGGAACACACAAATCGCGTCGCGATTCAATACATCGTCCTCCGACCGACCTGTCTCCAAGGGTCTATTGCTGCCTCGGGCACCTTATGGTCGATCTCCTGTGAGTCTAGATTTTCGAATCCGACGCAAAAATCGTCCTCCGGCCGACCTGTCTCCAAGGGTCTATTGCTGCCTCGGGCACCTTATGGTCGTTCTCCTGTGAGTCTAGATTTACGAATCCGACGCAAAACTGACAGTTAATTGTAACGTTCAGAGCCTGTTAATGACGATGGAACACACATTCCGCGTCGCGATTTGATACACCGTCCTCCAGCCGACTTGTCTCCAAGGGTCTATTGCTGCCTCGGGCACCTTATGGTCGTTCCTCTGTGAGTCAAGATTTTCGAATCCGACGCAAAACTGACAGTTAATTGTAAGGTTCAGAGCCTCTTAATGACAATGGAACACACAAATTGCGTCGCGATTCAATACATCGTCCTCCGGCCTACCTGTCTCCAAGGGTCTATTGCTGCCTCGGGCACCTTATGGTCGATCTCCTGTGAGTCTAGATTTTCGAATCCGACGCAAAACTGACAGTTAATTGTAACATTCAGAGCCTGTTAATGACGATGGAACACACAAATCGCGTCGCGATTCAATACATCGTCCTCCAGCCGACTTGTCTCCAAGGGTCCAGTGCTGCCTCGGGCACCTTATGGTCGTTCTCCTGTGAGTCTAGATTTTCGAATCCGACGCAAAACTGACAGTTAATTGTAAGGTTCAGAGCCTGTTAATGACGATGGAACACACAAATCCCGTCGCGATTCAATATATCGTCCTCCGGCCGACCTATCTCCAAGGGTCTATTGCTGCCTCGGGCACCTTATGGTCGTTCTCCTGTGAGTCTAGATTTTCGAATCCGACGCAAAGCTGACAGTTAATTGTAACGTTCAGAGCCTGTTAGTGACGATGGAATACACAAATCGCGTCGCGATTCAATACATCGTCCTCCAGCCGACTTGTCTCCAAGGGTCTAGTGCTGCCTCGGGCACCTTATGGTCGTTCTCCTGTGAGTCTAGATTTTCGAATCCGACGCAAAACTGACAGTTAATCGTAATTTTAAGAGCCTCTTAATGACAATGGAACACACAAATTGCGTTGCGATTCAATACATCGTCCTCCGGCCGACCTGTCTCCAAGGGGCTATTGCTGCCTCGGGCACCTTATGGTCGTTCTCCTGTGAGTCTAGATTTTCGAATCCGACGCAAAACTGACAGTTAATTGTAACGTTCAGAGCCTGTTACTGACGATGGAACACACAAATTGCGTCGCGATTCAATACATCGTCCTCCAGCCGACTTGTCTCCAAGGATCTAGTGCTGCCTCGGACCCCTTATGGTCGTTCTCCTGTGAGTCTAGATTTTCGAATCTGACGCAAAACTGACAGTTAATTGTAACGTTCAGAGCCTCTTAATGACACTGGAACACACAAATCGCGTCGCGATTCAATACATCGTCCTCCGGCCGACCTGTCTCGAAGGGTCTATTGCTGCCTCGGGCACCTTATGGTCGATCTCCTGTGAGTCTAGATTTTCGAATCCGACGCAGTTAATTGTAACGTTCAGAGCCTGTTAGTGACGATGGAACACACAAATCGCGTCGCGATGCAATACATCGTCCTCCAGCCGACTTGTCTCCAAGGGTCTAGTGCTGCCTCGGACACCTTATGGTCGTTCTCCTGTGAGTCTAGATTTTCGAATCCCACGCAAAACTGACAGTTAATTGTAAGGTTCAGAGCCTCTTAATGACAATGGAACACACAAATCGCGTCGCGATTCAATACATCGTCCTCCGGCCGACCTGTCTCCAAGGGTCTATTGCTGCCTCGGGCAACTTATGGTCGATCTCCTGTGAGTCTAGATTTTCGAATGCGACGCAAAACTGACAGTTAATTGTAACGTTCAGAGCCTGTTAATGACGATGGAACACACAAATCCCGTCGCGATTCAATACATCGTCCTCCGGCAGACCTGTCTCCAAGGGTCTATTGCTGCATCGGGAACCTTATGGTCGATCTCCTGTGAGTCTAGATTTTCGAATCCGACGCAAAACTGACAGTTAATTGTAACGTTCAGAGCCTGTTAATGACCATGGAACACACAAATCGCGTCGCGATTCAATACATCGTCCTCCGGCCGACCTGTCTCCAAGGGTCTATTGCTGCCTCGGGCACCTTATGGTCGTTCTCCTGTGAGTCTAGATTTCCGAATCCGACGCAAAACTGACAGTTGATTGTAACGTTCAGAGCCTGTTAATGACGATGGAACACACAAATCGCGTCGCGATTCAATACATGGTCCTCCAGCCGACTTGTCTCCAAGGGTCTAGTGCTGCCTCGGGCACCTTATGGTCGTTCGTCTGTGAGTCTAGATTTTCGAATCCGACGCAAAACTGACAGTTAATTGTAAGGTTCAGAGCCTCTTAATGACAATGGAACACACAAATTGCGTCGCGATTCAATACATCGTCCTCCAGCCGACATGTCTCCAAGGGTCTAGTGCTGCCTCCGGCACCTTATGGTCGTTCTGCTCTGAGTCTAGATTTTCGAATCCGACGCAAAACTGACAGTTAATTGTAAGGTTCAGAGCCTCTTAATGACAATGGAACACACAAATTGCGTCGCGATTCAATACATCGTCCTCCGGCCGACCTGTCTCCAAGGATTTTTGCTGCCTCGGGCACCTTATGGTCGATCTCCTGTGAGTCTAGATTTTCGAATCCGACGCAAAACTGACAGTTAATTGTAACGTTCAGAGCCTGTTAATGACGATGGAACACACAAATCGCGTCGCGATTCAATACATCGTCCTCCAGCCGACTTGTCTCCAAGGGTCTAGTGCTGCCTCGGGCACCTTATGGTTGTTCTCCTGTGAGTCTAGATTTTCGAAACCGACGCAAAACTGACAGTTAATCGTAAGGTTCAGAGCCTCTTAATGACAATGGAACACACAAATTGCGTCGCGATTCAATACATTGTCCTCCGGTCGACCTGTCCCCCAGGGTCTATTGCTGCCTCGGGCACCTTATGGTCGATCTCCTGTGAGCCTAGATTTTCGAATCCGACGCAAAACTGACAGTTAATTGTAACGTTCATAGCCTGTTAATGACGATGTAACACACAAATTGCGTCGCGATTCAATACATCGTCCTCCAGCCGAATTGTCTCCAAGGGTCTAGTGCTGCCTCGGACACCTTATGGTCGTTCTCCTGTGAGTCTAGATTTTCGAATCCGACGCAAAACTGACAGTTAATTGTAAGGTTCAGAGCCTCTTAATGACAATGGAACAGACAAATTGCGTCGCGATTCAATACATCGTCCTTCGGCCGACCTGTCTCCAAGGGTCTAGTGCTGCCTCGGACACCTTATGGTCGTTTTCCTGTGAGTCTAGATTTTCGAATTCGACGCAAAACTGACAGTTAATTGTAACGTTCAGAGCCTGTTAATGACGATGGAACACACAAATCGCGTCGCGATTCAATACATCGTCCTCCAGCCGACTTGTCTCCAAGGGTCTAGTGCTGCCTCGGGCACCTTATGGTCGTTCTTCTTTGAGTCTAGACTTTCGAATCCGACGCAAAACTGACAGTTAATTGTAAGGTTATGAGCCTCTTAATGACAATGGAACACACAAATTGGGTCGCGATTCAATACATCGTCCTTCTGCCGACTTGTCTCCAAGGGTCTATAGCTGCCTCGGGCACCTGATCGTCGTTCTCCTGTGAGTCTAGATTTTCGAATCCGACGCAAAACTGACAGTTAATTGTAACGTACAGAGCCTGTTAATGACTATGGAACACACATTGCGTCGCGATTCAATACATCGTCCTCCAGCCACCTTGTCTCCAAGGGTCTATTGCTGCCTCGGTCACCTTATGGGCGTTCTCCTGTGTCTAGTTTTTCGAATCCGACGCATAACTGACAGTTAATTGTAACGTTCAGAGCCTGTTAATGACGATGGAACACACAAATCGCGTCGCGATTCAATACATCGTCCACCGGCCGACCTGTCTCCAAGGGTCTATTGCTGCCTCGGGCACCTTATGGTCGATCTCCTGTGAGTCTAGATTTTCGAATCCGACGCAAAACTGACAGTTAATTGTAAGGTTCAGAGCCTGTTAATGACGATGGAACACACAAATTGCGTCGCGATTCAATACATCGTCCTCCGGCCGACCTGTCTCCAAGGGTCTATTGCTGCCTCGGGCACCTTATGGTCGTTCTCCTGTGAGTCTAGATTTTCGAATCCGACGCAAAACTGACAGTTAATTGTAACGTTCAGAGCCTGTTAATGACGATGGAACACACAAATCGCGTCGCGATTCGATACATCATCCTCCAGCCGACTTGTCTCCAAGGGTCTAGTGCTGCCTCGGGCACCTTATGGTCGTTCTCCTGTGAGTCTAGATTTTCGAAACCGACGCAAAACTGACAGTTAATCGTAAGGTTCAGAGCCTCTTAATGACAATGGAACACACAAATTGCGTCGCGATTCAATACATCGCCCTCCGGTCGACCTGTCCCCCAGGGTCTATTGCTGCCTCGGGCACCTTATGGCCGATCTCCTGTGAGCCTAGATTTTCGAATCCGACGCAAAACTGACAGTTAATTGTAACGTTCAGAGCCTGTTAATGACGATGTAACACACAAATTGCGTCGCGATTCAATACATCGTCCTCCAGCCGAATTGTCTCCAAGGGTCTAGTGCTGCCTCGGACACCTTATGGTCGTTCTCCTGTGAGTCTAGATTTTCGAATCCGACGAAAAACTGACAGTTAATTGAAAGGTTCAGAGCCTCTTAATGACAGTGGAACAGACAAATTGCGTCGCGATTCAATACATCGTCCTTCGGCCGACCTGTCTCCAAGGGTCTAGTGCTGCCTCGGACACCTTATGGTCGTTTTCCTGTGAGTCTAGATTTTCGAATTCGACGCAAAACTGACAGTTAATTGTAACGTTCAGAGCCTGTTAATGACGATGGAACACACAAATCGCGTCGCGATTCAATTCATCGTCCTCCAGCCGACTTGTCTCCAAGGGTCTAGTGCTGCCTCGGGCACCTTATGGTCGATCTCCTGTGAGTCTAGATTTTCGAATCAGACGCAAAACTGACAGTTAATTGTAAGGTTCAGAGCCTGTTAATGACGATAGAACACACAAATTGCGTCGGGATTCAATACATCGTCCTCCAGCCGACTTGTCTCCAAGGGTCTATAGCTGCCATGGGCACCTTATCGTCGTTCTCCTGTGAGTCTAGTTTTTCGAATCCGACGCAAAACTGACAGTTAATTGTAACGTTCAGAGCCTCTTAATGACGATGGAACACACAAATTGCATCGCGATTGAATACATCGTCCTCCAGCCGCACTGTCTCCAAGGGTCTATTGCAGCCTCGGTCACCTTATGGTCGTTCTCCTGTGAGTCTAGATTTTCGAATCCGACGCAAAACTGATAGTTAATTGTAACGTTCAGAGCTTCTTAATGACGATGGAACACACAAATTGCGTCGCGATTCAATACATCGTCCTTCTGCCGACTTGTCTCCAAGGGTCTATAGCTGCCTCGGGCACCTGATCGTCGTTCTCCTGTGAGTCTAGATTTTCGAATCCGACGCAAAACTGACAGTTAATTGTAACGTACAGAGCCTGTTAATGACTATGGAACACACATTGCGTCGCGATTCAATACATCGTCCTCCAGCCACCTTGTCTCCAAGGGTCTATTGCTGCCTCGGTCACCTTATGGTCGTTCTCCTGTGTCTAGTTTTTCGAATCCGACGCATAACTGACAGTTAATTGTAACGTTCAGAGCCTGTTAATGACGATGGAACACACAAATTGCGTCGCGATTCAATACATCGTCCTCCAGCCGAAATGTCTCCAAGGGTCTAGTGCTGCCTCGGACACCTTATGGTCGTTCTCCTGTGAGTCTAGATTTTCGAATCCGACGAAAAACTGACAGTTAATTGAAAGGTTCAGAGCCTCTTAATGACAGTGGAACAGACAAATTGCGTCGCGATTCAATACATCGTCCTTCGGCCGACCTGTCTCCAAGGGTCTAGTGCTGCCTCGGACACCTTATGGTCGTTTTCCTGTGAGTCTAGATTTTCGAATTCGACGCAAAACTGACAGTTAATTGTAACGTTCAGAGCCTGTTAATGACGATGGAACACACAAATCGCGTCGCGATTCAATTCATCGTCCTCCAGCCGACTTGTCTCCAAGGGTCTAGTGCTGCCTCGGGCACCTTATGGTCGTTCTTCTTTGAGTCTAGACTTTCGAATCCGACGCAAAACTGACAGTTAATTGTAAGGTTATGAGCCTCTTAATGACAATGGAACACACAAATTGCGTCGCGATTCAATACATCGTCCTCCGGCCGACCTGTCTCCAAGGGTCTATTGCTGCCTCGGGCACCTTATGGTCGATCTCCTGTGAGTCTAGATTTTCGAATCCGACGCAAAGCTGACAGTTAATTGTAACATTCAGAGCCTGTTAATGACGATGGAACACACAAATCGTGTCGCGATTCAATACATCGTCCTCCAGCCAACTTGTCTCCAAGGGTCTATTGCTGCCTCGGGCACCTTATGGTCGTTCTCCTGTGAGTCTAGATTTTCGAATCCGACGCAAAACTGACAGTTAATTGTAAGGTTCAGAGCCTGTTAATGACGATGGAACACACAAATCCCGTCGCGATTCAATACATCGTCCTCCGGCCGACCTATCTCCAAGGTTCTATTGCTGCCTCGGGTACCTTATAGTCGTTCTCCTGTGAGTCTAGATTTTCGAATCCGACGCAAAACTGACAGTTAATTGTAACGTTCAGAGCCTGTTAATGACGATGGAACACACAAATCGCGTCGCGATTCAATACATCGTCCTCCAGCCGACTTGTCTCCAAGGGTCTAGTGCTGCCTCGGGCAGCTTATGGTCGTTCTCCTGTGAGTCTAGATTTTCGAATCCGACGCAAAACTGACAGTTAATCATAAGGATCAGAGCCTCTTAATGACAATGGAACACACAAATTGCGTCTCGAATCAATACATCGTCCTCCGGCCGACGTGTCTCCAAGGGGCTATTGCTGCCACGGGCAACTTATGGTCGTTCTCCTGTGAGTCTAGATTTTCGAATCCGACGCAAAACTGACAGTTAATCATAAGGATCAGAGCCTCTTAATGACAATGGAACACACAAATTGCGTCTCGAATCAATACATCGTCCTCCGGCCGACGTGTCTCCAAGGGGCTATTGCTGCCACGGGCACCTTATGGTCGTTCTCCTGTGAGTCTAGATTTTCGAATCCGACGCAAAACTGACAGTTAATTGTAACGTTCAGAGCCTGTTACTGACGATGGAACACACAAATTGCGTCGCGATTCAATACATCGTCCTCCAGCCGACTTGTCTCCAAGGGTCTAGTGCTGCCTCGGACACCTTATGGTCGTTCTCCTGTGAGTCTAGATTTTCGAATCCGACGCAAAACTGACAGTTAATTGTAACGTTCATAGCCTCTTAATGACAATGGAACACACAAATCGTGTCGCGATTCAATACATCGTCCTCCGGCCGACCTGTCTCCAAGGGTCTATTGCTGCCTCGGGCACCTTATGGTCGATCTCCTGTGAGTCTAGATTTTCGAATCCGACGCAAAACTGACAGTTAATTGTAACGTTCTGAGTTTGTTAATGACGATGGAACACACAAATCCCGTCGCGATTCTATACATCGTCCTCCGGCCGACCTGTCTCCAAGGGTCTATTGCTGCCTCGGGCACCTTATGGTCGATCTCCTGTGAGTCTAGATTTTCGAATCCGACGCAAAACTGACAGTTAATTGTAACGTTCAGAGCCTGTTAATGACGATGTAACACACAAATCGCGTCGCGATTCAATACATCGTCCTCCGGCCGACCTGTCTCCAAGGGTCTATTGCTGCCTCGGGCACCTTATGGTCGTTTCTCTGTGAGTCAAGATTTTCGAATCCGACGCAAAACTGACAGTTAATGGTAAGGTTCAGAGCCTCTTAATGACAATGGAACACACAAATTGCGTCGCGATTCAATACATCGTCCTCCGGCCGACCTGTCTCCAAGGGTCTATTGCTGCCTCGGGCACCTTATGGTCGATCTCCTGTGAGTCTAGATTTTCGAATCCGACGCAAAGCTGACAGTTAATTGTAACATTCAGAGCCTGTTAATGACGATGGAACACACAAATCGTGTCGCGATTCAATACATCGTCCTCCAGCCAACTTGTCTCCAAGGGTCTATTGCTGCCTCGGGCACCTTATGGTCGTTCTCCTGTGAGTCTAGATTTTCGAATCCGACGCAAAACTGACAGTTAATTGTAAGGTTCAGAGCCTGTTAATGACGATGGAACACACAAATCCCGTCGCGATTCAATACATCGTCCTCCGGCCGACCTATCTCCAAGGTTCTATTGCTGCCTCGGGTACCTTATAGTCGTTCTCCTGTGAGTCTAGATTTTCGAATGCGACGCAAAACTGACAGTTAATTGTAACGTTCAGAGCCTGTTAATGACGATGGAACACACAAATCGCGTCGCGATTCAATACATCGTCCTCCAGCCGACTTGTCTCCAAGGGTCTAGTGCTGCCTCGGGCAGCTTATGGTCGTTCTCCTGTGAGTCTAGATTTTCGAATCCGACGCAAAACTGACAGTTAATCATAAGGATCAGAACCTCTTAATGACAATGGAACACACAAATTGCGTCTCGAATCAATACATCGTCCTCCGGCCGACGTGTCTCCAAGGGGCTATTGCTGCCACGGGCACCTTATGGTCGTTCTCCTGTGAGTCTAGATTTTCGAATCCGACGCAAAACTGACAGTTAATTGTAACGTTCAGAGCCTGTTACTGACGATGGAACACACAAATCGCGTCGCGATTCAATACATCGTCCTCCGGCCGACCTGTCTCCAAGGGTCTATTGCTGCCTCGGGCACCTTATGGTCGTTTCTCTGTGAGTCAAGATTTTCGAATCCGACGCAAAACTGACAGTTAATGGTAAGGTTCAGAGCCTCTTAATGACAATGGAACACACAAATTTCGTCGCGATTCAATACATCGTCCTCCGGCCGACCTGTCTCCGAGGGTCTATTACTGCCTCGGGCACCTTATGGTCGTTCTCCTGTGAGTCTAGATTTTCGAATCCGACGCAAAACTGACAGTTAATTGTAACGTTCAGATCCGGTTAATGACGATGGAACACACAAATTGCGTCGCGATTCAATACATCGTCCTCCAGCTGACTTGTCTCCAAGGGTCTAGTGCTGCCTCGAGCACCTTATGGTCGTTCTTCTATGAGTCTAGATTTTCGAATCCGACGCAAAACTGACAGTTAATTGTAACGTTCAGAGCCTCTTAATGACAATGGAACACACAAATTGCGTCGCGATTCAATACATCGTCCTCCGGCCGACCTGTCTCCAAGGGTCTATTGCTGCCTCGGGCACCTTATGGTAGTTCTCCTGTGTCTAGATTTTCGAATCCGACGCAAAACTGACAGTTAATTGTAAGGTTCAGAGCCTGTTAATGACGATGGAACACACAAATCCCGTCGCGATTCAATACATCGTCCTCCGGCCGACCTGTCTCCAAGGGTCTATTGCTGCCTCGGGCACCTTATGGTCGTTCTCCTGTGAGTCTAGATTTTCGAATCCGACGCAAACCTGACAGTTAATTGTAACGTTCAGAGCCTCTTAATGACGATGGAACACACAAATTGCGTCGCGATTCAATACATCGTCCTTCTGCCGACTTGTCTCCAAGGGTCTACAGCTGCCTCGGGCACCTGATCGTCGTTCTCCTGTGAGTCTAGATTTTCGAATCCGACGCAAAACTGACAGTTAATTGTAACGTACAGAGCCTGTTAATTACTATGGAACACACATTGCGTCGCGATTCAATACATCGTCCTCCAGCCACCTTGTGTCCAAGGGTCTATTGCTGCCTCGGTCACCTTATGGTCGTTCTCCTGTGTCTAGTTTTTCGAATCCGACGCATAACTGACAGTTAATTGTAACGTTCAAAGCCTGTTAATGACGATGGAACACACAAATCGCGTCGCGATTCAATACATCGTCCACCGGCCGACCTGTCTCCAAGGGTCTATTGCTGCCTCGGGCACCTTATGGTCGATCTCCTGTGAGTCTAGATTTTCGAATCCGACGCAAAACTGACAGTTAATTGTAAGGTTCAGAGCCTGTTAATGACGATGGAACACACAAATTGCGTCGCGATTCAATACATCGTCCTCCGGCCGACCTGTCTCCAAGGGTCTATTGCTGCCTCGGGCACCTTATGGTCGTTCTCCTGTGAGTCTAGATTTTCGAATCCGACGCAAAACTGACAGTTAATTGTAACGTTCAGAGCCTGTTAATGACGATGGAACACACAAATCGCGTCGCGATTCAATACATCGTCCTCCAGCCGACTTGTCTCCAAGGGTCTAGTGCTGCCTCGGGCACCTTATGGTCGTTTCTCTGTGAGTCAAGATTTTCGAATCCGACGCAAAACTGACAGTTAATGGTAAGGTTCAGAACCTCTTAATGACAATGGAACACACATATTGCGTCGCGATTCAATACATCGTCCTCCGGCCGACCTGTCTCCAAGGGTCTATTGCTGCCTCGGGCACCTTATGGTCGATCTCCTGTGAGTCTAGATTTTCGAATCCGACGCAAAACTGACAGTTAATTGTAACATTCAGAGCCTGTTAATGACGATGGAACACACAAATCGCGTCGCGATTCAATACATCGTCCTCCAGCCAACTTGTCTCCAAGGGTCTATTGGTGCCTCGGGCACCTTATGGTCGTTCTCCTGTGAGTCTAGATTTTCGAATCCGACGCAAAACTGACAGTTAATTGTAAGGTTCAGAGCCTGTTAATGACGATGGAACACACAAATCCCGTCGCGAATCAATACATCGTCCTCCGGCCGACCTATCTCCAAGGGTCTATTGCTGCCTCGGGTACCTTATAGTCGTTCTCCTGTGAGTCTAGATTTTCGAATCCGACGCAAAACTGACAGTTAATTGTAACGTTCAGAGCCTGTTAATGACGATGGAACACACAAATCCCGTCGCGATTCAATACATCGTCCTCCAGCCAACTTGTCTCCAAGGTTCTACTGCTGCCTCGGGCAGCTTATGGTCGTTCTCCTGTGAGTCTAGATTTTCGAATCCGACGCAAAACTGACAGTTAATCGTAACGTTCAGAGCCGGTTAATGACGATGGAACACACAAATTGCGTCGCGAATCAATACATCGTCCTCCGGCCGACCTGTCTCCAAGGGGCTATTGCTGCCACGGGCACCTTATGGTCGTTCTCCTGTGAGTCTAGATTTTCGAATCCGACGCAAAACTGACAGTTAATTGTAACGTTCAGAGCCTGTTACTGACGATGGAACACACAAATTGCGTCGCGATTCAATACATCGTCCTCCAGCCGACTTGTCTCCAATGGTCTAGTGCTGCCTCGTACACCTTATGGTCGTTCTCCTGTGAGTCTAGATTTTCGAATCCGACGCAAAACTGACAGTTAATTGTAACGTTCAGAGCCTGTTAATGACGATGGAACACACAAATCGTGTCGCGATTCAATACATCGTCCTCCGGCCGACCTGTCTCCAAGGGTCTATTGCTGCCTCGGGCACCTTATGGTCGTTCTCCTGTGAGTTAGATTTTCGAATCCGACGCAAAACTGACAGTTAATTGTAACGTTCAGAGCCGGTTAATGACGATGGAACACACAAATTGCGTCGCGATTCAATACATCGTCCTCCAGCTGACTTGTCTCCAAGGGTCTAGTGCTCCCTCGGGCACCTTATGGTCGTTCTTCTATGAGTCTAGATTTTCGAATCCGACGCAAAACTGACAGTTAATTGTAACGTTCAGAGCCTCTTAATGACAATGGAACACACAAATTGCGTCGCGATTCAATACATCGTCCTCCGGCCGACCTGTCTCCAAGGGTCTATTGCTGCCTCGGGCACCTTATGGTCGATCTCCTGTGAGTCTAGATTTTCGAATCCGACGCAAAACTGACAGTTAATTGTAACGTTCAGAGCCTGTTAATGACGATGGAACACACAAATCGCGTCGCGATTCAATACATCGTCCTCCGGCCGACCTGTCTCCAAGGGTCTATTGCTGCCTCGGGCATCTTATGGTCGATCTCCTGTGAGTCTAGATTTTCGAAACCGACGCAAAACCGACAGTTAATTGTAAGGTTCAGAGCCTGTTAATGACGATGGAACACACAAATCCCGTCGCGATCCAATACATCGTCCTCCGGCCGACCTGTCTCCAAGGGTCTATTGCTGCCTCGGGCACCTTATGGTCGTTCTCCTGTGAGTCTAGATTTTCGAATCCGACGCAAACCTGACAGTTAATTGTAACGTTCAGAGCCTGTTAATGACGATGGAACACACAAATCGCGTCGCGATTCAATACATCGTCCTCCAGCCGACTTGTCTCCAAGGGTCTATTGCTGCCTCGGTCACCTTATGGTCGTTCTCCTGTGAGTCTAGATTTTCGAATCCGACGCAAAACTGACAGTTAATCGTAAGGTTCAAAGCCTCTTAATGACAATGGAACACACAAATTGCGTCGCGATTCAATACATCGTCCTCCGGCCGACCTGTCTCCAAGGGGCTATTGCTGCCTCGGGCACCTTATGGTCGTTCTCCTGTGAGTCTAGATTTTCGAATCCGACGCGAAACTGACAGTTAATTGTAACGTTCAGAGCCTGTTAATGACGATGGAACACACAAATCGCGTCGCGATTCAATACATCGTCCTCCAGCCGACTTGTCTCCAAGGGTCTAGTGCTGCCTCGGGCACCTTATGGTCGTTCTCCTGTGAGTCTAGATTTTCGAATCCGACGCAAAACTGACAGTTAATCGTAAGGTTCAGAGCCTCTTAATGACAATGGAACACACAAATTGCGTCGCGAATCAATACATCGTCCGACAGCCGACTTGTCTCCAAGGGTCTAGTGCTGCCTCGGACACCTTATGGTAGTTCTCCTGTGAGTCTAGATTTTCGAATCCGACGCAAAACTGACAGTTAATTGTAACGTTCAGAGCCTGTTAATGACGATGGAACACACAAATCCCGTCGCGATTCAATACATCGTCCTCCGGCCGACCTGTCTCCAAGGGTCTATTGCTGCCTCGGGCACCTTATGGTCGATCTCCTGTGAGTCTAGATTTTCGTATCCGACGCAAAACTGACAGTTAATTGTAACGTTCAGAGCCTGTTAATGACGAGGGAACACACAAATCGCGTCGCGATTCAATACATCGTCCTCCAGCCGACTTGTCTCCAAGGGTCTAGTGCTGCCTCGGGCACCTTATGGTCGTTCTCTTGTGAGTCCAGATTTTCGAATCCGACGCAAAACTGACAGTTAATTGTAAGGTTCAGAGCCTGTTAATGACGATGGAACACACAAATTGCGTCGCGATTCAATACATCGTCCTCCGGCCGACCTGTCTCCAAGAGTCTATTGCTGCCTCGGGCACCTTATGGTCGATCTCCTGTGAGTCTAGATTTTCGAATCCGACGCAAAACTGACAGTTAATTGCAACGTTCAGAGCCTGAAAATGACGATGGAACACACAAATCGCGTCGCGATTCAATACATCGTCCTCCGGCCGACCTGTCTCCAAGGGACTATTGCTGCCTCGGACACCTTATGGTCGATCTCCTGTGAGTCTAGATTTTCGAATCCGACGCAAAACTGACAGTTAATTGTAAGGTTCAGAGCCTGTTAATGACGATGGAACACATAAATCGCGTCGCGATTCAATACATCGTCCTCCGGCCGACCTGTCTCCGAGGGTCTATTGCTGCCTCGGGCACCTTATGGTCGTTCTCCTGTGAGTCTAGACTTTTGAATCCGACGCAAAACTGGCAGTTAATTGTAAGGTTCAGAGCCTGTTAATGACGATGGAACACACAAATTGCGTCGCGATTCAATACGTCGTCCTCCAGCCGACTTGTCTCCAAGGGTCTAGTGCTGCCTCGGACACCTTATGGTCGTTCTCCTGTGAGTCTAGATTTTCGAATGCGACGCAAAACTGACAGTTAATTGTAAGGTTCAGAGCCTCTTAATGACAATGGAACACACAAATCGCGTCGCGATTCAATACATCGTCCTCCGGCCGACCTGTCTCCAAGGTTCTATTGCTGCCTCGGGCACCTTATGGTCGATCTCCTGTGAGTCTAGAATTTCGAATCCGACGCAGTTAATTGTAACGTTCAGAGCCTTTTAATGACTATGGAACACACAAATTGCGTCGCGATTCAATACATCGTCCTCCAGCCGACTTGTCTCCAAGTGTCTAGTGCTGCCTCGGACACCTTATGGTCGTTCTCCTGTGAGTCTAGATTTTCGAATCCCACGCAAAACTGACAGTTAATTGTAAGGTTCAGAGCCTCTTAATGACAATGGAACACACAAATCGCGTCGCGATTCAATACATCGTCCTCCGGCCGACCTGTCTCCAAGGGTCTATTGCTGCCTCGGGCACCTTATGGTCGATTTCCTGTGAGTCTAGATTTTCGAATGCGACGCAAAACTGACAGTTAATTGTAACGTTCAGAGCCTGTTAATGACGATGGAACACACAAATCCCTTCGCGATTCAATACATCGTCCTCCGGCAGACCTATCTCCAAGGTTCTATTGCTGCCTCGGGTACCTTATAGTCGTTCTCCTGTGAGTCTAGATTTTCGAATCCGACTCAAAACTGACAGTTAATTGTAACGTTCAGAGCCTGTTAATGACGATGGAACACACAAATTACGTCGCGATTCAATACATCGTCCTCCAGCCAACTTGTCTCCAAGGGTCTAGTGCTGCCTCGGGCAGCTTATGGTCGTTCTCCTGTGAGTCTAGATTTTCGAATCCGACGCAAAACTGACAGTTAATCATAAGGTTCAGAGCCTCTTAATGACAATGGAACACAAAATTTCGTCGCGAATCAATACATCGTCCTCCGGCCGACGTGTCTCCAAGGGGCTATTGCTGCCACGGGCACCTTATGGTCGTTCTCCTGTGAGTCTAGATTTTCGAATCCGACGCAAAACTGACAGTTAATTGTAACGTTCAGAGCCTGTTACTGACGATGGAACACACAAATTGCGTCGCGATTGAATACATCGTCCTCCAGCCGACTTGTCTCCAAGGGTCTAGTGCTGCCTCGGATACCTTATGGTCGTTCTCCTGTGAGTCTAGATTTTCGAATCCGACGCAAAACTGACAGTTAATTGTAACGTTCATAGCCTCTTAATGACAATGGAACACACAAATCGTGTCGCGATTCAATACATCGTCCTCCGGCCGACCTGTCTCCAAGGGTCTATTGCTGCCTCGGGCACCTTATGGTCGATCTCCTGTGAGTCTAGATTTTCGAATCCGACGCAAAACTGACAGTTAATTGTAACGTTCAGAGCCTGTTAATGACGATGGAACACACAAATCCCGTCGCGATTCTATACATCGTCCTCCGGCCGACCTGTCTCCAAGGGTCTATTGCTGCCTCGGGCACCTTATGGTCGATCTCCTGTTAGTCTAGATTTTCGAATCCGACGCAAAACTGACAGTTAATTGTAACGTTCAGAGCCTGTTAATGACGATGTAACACACAAATCGCGTCGCGATTCAATACATCGTCCTCCGCCCGACCTGTCTCCAAGGGTCTATTGCTGCCTCGGGCACCTTATGGTCGATCTCCTGTGAGTCTAGATTTTCGAATCCGACGCAAAACTGACAGTTAATTGTAAGGTTCAGAGCCTGTTAATGACGATGGAACACACAAATTGCGTCGCGATTCAATACATCGTCCTCAGGCCGACCTGTCTCCAAGGGTCTATTACTGCCTCGGGCACCTTATGGTCGTTCTCCTGTGAGTCTAGATTTTCGAATCCGACGCAAAACTGACAGTTAATTGTAACGTTCAGAGCCGGTTAATGACGATGGAACACACAAATTGCGTCGCGATTCAATACATCGTCCTCCAGCTGACTTGTCTCCAAGGGTCTAGTGCTGCCTCGAGCACCTTATGGTCGTTCTTCTATGAGTCTAGATTTTCGAATCCGACGCAAAACTGACAGTTAATTGTTATGTTCAGAGCCTCTTAATGACAATGGAACACACAAATTGCGTCGCGATTCAATACATCGTCCTCCGGCCGACCTGTCTCCAAGGGTCTATTGCTGCCTCGGGCACCTTATGGTCGATCTCCTGTGAGTCTAGATTTTCGAATCCGACGCAAAACTGACAGTTAATTGTAACGTTCAGAGCCTGTTAATGACGATGGAACACACAAATTGCGTCGCGATTCAATACATCGTCCTCCAGCCGACTTGTCTCCAAGGGTCTAGTGCTGCCTCGGACACCTTATGGTCGTTCTCCTGTGAGTCAGGATTTTCGAATCCGACGCAAAACTGACAGTTAATTGTAAGGTTCAGAGCCTCTTAATGACAATGGAACACACAAATCCCGTCGCGATTCAATACATCGTCCTCCGGCCGACCTGTCTCCAAGGGTCTATTGCTGCCTCGGGCACCTTATGGTCGTTCTCCTGTGAGTCTAGATTTTCGAATCCGACGCAAACCTGACAGTTAATTGTAACGTTCAGAGCCTCTTAATGACGATGGAACACACAAATTGCGTCGCGATTCAATACATCGTCCTTCTGCCGACTTGTCTCCAAGGGTCTACAGCTGCCTCGGGCACCTGATCGTCGTTCTCCTGTGAGTCTAGATTTTCGAATCCGACGCAAAACTGACAGTTAATTGTAACGTACAGAGCCTGTTAATTACTATGGAACACACATTGCGTCGCGATTCAATACATCGTCCTCCAGCCACCTTGTCTCCAAGGGTCTATTGCTGCCTCGGTCACCTTATGGTCGTTCTCCTGTGTCTAGTTTTTCGAATCCGACGCATAACTGACAGTTAATTGCAACGTTCAGAGCCTGTTAATGACGATGGAACACACAAATCGCGTCGCGATTCAATACATCGTCCACCGGCCGGCCTGTCTCCAAGGGTCTATTGCTGCCTCGGGCACCTTATGGTCGATCTCCTGTGAGTCTAGATTTTCGAATCCGACGCAAAACTGACAGTTAATTGTAAGGTTCAGAGCCTGTTAATGACGATGGAACACACAAATTGCGTCGCAATTCAATACATCGTCCTCCGGCCGACCTGTCTCCAAGGGTCTATTGCTGCCTCGGGCACCTTATGGTCGTTCTCCTGTGAGTCTAGATTTTCGAATCCGACGCAAAACTGACAGTTAATTGTAACGTTCAGAGCCTGTGAATGACGATGGAACACACAAATCGCGTCGCGATTCGATACATCGTCCTCCAGCCGACTTGTCTCCAAGGGTCTAGTGCTGCCTCGGGCACCTTATGGTCGTTTCTCTGTGAGTCAAGATTTTCGAATCCGACGCAAAACTGACAGTTAATTGTAAGGTTCAGAACCTCTTAATGACAATGGAACACACATATTGCGTCGCGATTCAATACATCGTCCTCCGGCCGACCTGTCTCCAAGGGTCTATTGCTGCCTCGGGCACCTTATGGTCGATCTCCTGTGAGTCTAGATTTTCGAATCCGACGCAAAACTGACAGTTAATTGTAACATTCAGAGCCTGTTAATGACGATGGAACACACAAATCGCGTCGCGATTCAATACATCGTCCTCCAGCCAACTTGTCTCCAAGGGTCTATTGGTGCCTCGGGCACCTTATGGTCGTTCTCCTGTGAGTCTAGATTTTCGAATCCGACGCAAAACTGACAGTTAATTGTAAGGTTCAGAGCCTGTTAATGACGATGGAACACACAAATCCCGTCGCGAATCAATACATCGTCCTCCGGCCGACCTATCTCCAAGGGTCTATTGCTGCCTCGGGTACCTTATAGTCGTTCTCCTGTGAGTCTAGATTTTCGAATCCGACGCAAAACTGACAGTTAAATGTAACGTTCAGAGCCTGTTAATGACGATGGAACACACAAATCGCGTCGCGATTCAATACATCGTCCTCCAGCCGACTTGTCTCCAAGGTTCTACTGCTGCCTCGGGCAGCTTATGGTCGTTCTCCTGTGAGTCTAGATTTTCGAATCCGACGCAAAACTGACAGTTAATCGTAAGGTTCAGAGCCTCTTAATGACAATGGAACACACAAATTGCGTCGCGAATCAATACATCGTCCTCCGGCCGACCTGTCTCCAAGGGGCTATTGCTGCCACGGGCACCTTATGGTCGTTCTCCTGTGAGTCTAGATTTTCGAATCCGACGCAAAACTGACAGTTAATTGTAACGTTCAGAGCCTGTTACTGACGATGGAACACACAAATTGCGTCGCGATTCAATACATCGTCCTCCAGCCGACTTGTCTCCAAGGGTCTAGTGCTGCCTCGTACACCTTATGGTCGTTCTCCTGTGAGTCTAGATTTTCGAATCCGACGCAAAACTGACAGTTAATTGTAACGTTCAGAGCCTGTTAATGACGATGGAACACACAAATCGTGTCGCGATTCAATACATCGTCCTCCGGCCGACCTGTCTCCAAGGGTCTATTGCTGCCTCGGGCACCTTATGGTCGTTCTCCTGTGAGTCTAGATTTTCGAATCCGACGCAAAACTGACAGTTAATTGTAACGTTCAGAGCCGGTTAATGACGATGGAACACACAAATTGCGTCGCGATTCAATACATCGTCCTCCAGCTGACTTGTCTCCAAGGGTCTAGTGTTCCCTCGGGCACCTTATGGTCGTTCTTCTATGAGTCTAGATTTTCGAATCCGACGCAAAACTGACAGTTAATTGTAACGTTCAGAGCCTCTTAATGACAATGGAACACACAAATTGCGTCGCGATTCAATACATCGTCCTCCGGCCGACCTGTCTCCAAGGGTCTATTGCTGTCTCGGGCACCTTATGGTCGATCTCCTGTGAGTCTAGATTTTCGAATCCGACGCAAAACTGACAGTTAATTGTAACGTTCAGAGCCTGTTACTGACGATGGAACACACAAATCGCGTCGCGATTCAATACATCGTCCTCCAGCCGACTTGTCTCCAAGTGTCTAGTGCTGCCTCGGGCACCTTATGGTAGTTCTCCTGTGTCTAGATTTTCGGATCCGACGCAAAACTGACAGTTAATTGTAAGGTTTAGAGCCTGTTAATGACCATGGAACACACAAATCCCGTCGCAATTCAATACATCGTCCTCCGGCCGACCTGTCTCCAAGGGTCTATTGCTGCCTCGGGCACCTTATGGTCGTTCTCCTGTGAGTCTAGATTTTCGAATCCGACGCAAACCTGACAGTTAATTGTAACGTTCAGAGCCTGTTAATGACGATGGAACACACAAATCGCGTCGCGATTCAATACATCGTCCTCCAGCCGACTTGTCTCCAAGGGTCTATTGCTGCCTCGGTCACCTTATGGTCGTTCTCCTGTGAGTCTAGATTTTCGAATCCGACGCAAAACTGACAGTTAATCGTAAGGTTCAGAGCCTCTTAATGACAATGGAACACACAAATTGCGTCGCGATTCAATACATCGTCCTCCGGCCGACCTGTCTCCAAGGGGCTATTGCTGCCTCGGGCACCTTATGGTCGTTCTCCTGTGAGTCTAGATTTTCGAATCCGACGCGAAACTGACAGTTAATTGTAACTTTCAGAGCCTGTTAATGACGATGGAACACACAAATCGCGTCGCGATTCAATACATTGTCCTCCAGCCGACTTGTCTCCAAGGGTCTATTGCTGCCTCGGTCACCTTATGGTCGTTCTCCTGTGAGTCTAGATTTTCGAATCCGACGCAAAACTGACAGTTAATTGAAACGTTCAGAGCCTGTTAATGACGATGGAACACACAAATCCCGTCGCGATTCAATACATCGTCCTCCGGCCGACCTGTCTCCAAGGGTCTATTGCTGCCTCGGGCACCTTATGGTCGATCTCCTGTGAGTCTAGATTTTCGAATCCGACGCAAAACTGACAGTTAATCGTAAGGTTCAGAGCCTCTTAATGACAATGGAACACAGAAATTGCGTCGCGATTCAATACATCGTCCTCCGGCCGACCTGTCTCCAAGGGGCTATTGCTGCCTCGGGCACCTTATGGTCGTTCTCCTGTGAGTCTAGATTTTCGAATCCGACGCGAAACTGACAGTTAATTGTAACGTTCAGAGCCTGTTAATGACGATGGAACACACAAATCGCGTCGCGATTCAATACATTGTCCTCCAGCCGACTTGTCTCCAAGGGTCTAGTGCTGCCTCGGACACCTTATGGTCGCTCTCCTGTGAGTCTAGATTTTCGAATCCGACGCAAAACTGACAGTTAATTGTAACGTTCAGAGCCTGTTAATGACGATGGAACACACAAATCGCGTCGCGATTCAATACATCGTCGTCCGGCCGACCTGTCTCCAAGGGTCTATTGCTGCCTCGGGCACCTTATGGTCGATCTCCTGTGAGTCTAGATTTTCGAAACCGACGCAAAACCGACAGTTAATTGTAAGGTTCAGTGCCTGTTAATGACGATGGGACACACAAATCCCGTCGCGATCCAATACATCGTCCTCCGGCCGACCTGTCTCCAAGGGTCTATTGCTGCCTCGGGCACCTTATGGTCGATCTCCTGTGAGTCTAGATTTTCGAATCCGACGCAAACCTGACAGTTAATTGTAACGTTCAGAGCCTGTTAATGACGATGGAACACACAAATCGCGTCGCGATTCAATACATCGTCCTCCAGCCGACTTGTCTCCAAGGGTCTAGTGCTGCCTCGGGCACCTTATGGTCGTTCTCCTGTGAGTCTAGATTTTCGAATCCGACGCAAAACTGACAGTTAATTGTAACGTTCAGAGCCTGTTAATGACGATGGAACACACAAATCGCGTCGCGATTCAATACATCGTCCTCCGGCCGACCTGTCTCCAAGGGTCTATTGCTGCCTCGGGCACCTTATGGTCGATCTCCTGTGAGTCTAGATTTTCGTATCCGACGCAAAACTGACAGTTAATTGTAACGTTCAGAGCCTGTTAATGACGAGGGAACACACAAATCGCGTCGCGATTCAATACATCGTCCTCCAGCCGACTTGTCTCCAAGTGTCTAGTGCTGCCTCGGGCACCTTATGTTCGTTCTCTTGTGAGTCCAGATTTTCGAATCCGACGCAAAACTGACAGTTAATTGTAAGGTTCAGAGCCTGTTAATGACGATGGAACACACAAATTGCATCGCGATTCAATACATCGTCCTCCGGCCGACCTGTCTCCAAGAGTCTATTGCTGCCTCGGGCACCTTATGGTCGATCTCCTGTGAGTCTAGATTTTCGAATCCGACGCAAAACTGACAGTTAATTGTAACGTTCAGAGCCTGTTAATGACGATGGAACACACAAATCCCGTCGCGATTCAATACATCGTCCTCCGGCCGACCTGTCTCCAAGGGTCTATTGCTGCCTCGGGCACCTTATGGTCGATCTCCTGTGAGTCTAGATTTTCGAATCCGACGCAAAACTGACAGTTAATTGTAACGTTCAGAGCCTGAAAATGACGATGGAACACACAAATCGCGTCGCGATTCAATACATCGTCCTCCGGCCGACCTGTCTCCAATGGTCTATTGCTGCCTCGGACACCTTATGGTCGATCTCCTGTGAGTCTAGATTTTCGAATCCGACGCAAAACTGACAGTTAATTGTAAGGTTCAGAGCCTGTTAATGACGATGGAACACATAAATCGCGTCGCGATTCAATACATCGTCCTCCGGCCGACCTGTCTCCGAGTGTCTATTGCTGCCTCGGGCACCTTATGGTCGTTCTCCTGTGAGTCTAGACTTTTGAATCCGACGCAAAACTGGCAGTTAATTGTAAGGTTCAGAGCCTGTTAATGACGATGGAACACACAAATTGCGTCGCGATTCAATACGTCGTCCTCCAGCCGACTTGTCTCCAAGGGTCTAGTGCTGCCTCGGACACCTTATGGTCGTTCTCCTGTGAGTCTAGATTTTCGAATGCGACGCAAAACTGACAGTTAATTGTTAGGTTCAGAGCCTCTTAATGACAATGGAACACACAAATCGCGTCGCGATTCAATACATCGTCCTCCGGCCGACCTGTCTCCAAGGTTCTATTGCTGCCTCGGGCACCTTATGGTCGATCTCCTGTGAGTCTAGAGTTTCGAATCCGACGCAGTTAATTATAACGTTCAGAGCCTTTTAATGACGATGGAACACACAAATTGCGTCGCGATTCAATACATCGTCCTCCAGCCGACTTGTCTCCAAGTGTCTAGTGCTGCCTCGGACACCTTATGGTCGTTCTCCTGTGAGTCTAGATTTTCGAATCCCACGCAAAACTGACAGTTAATTGTAAGGTTCAGAGCCTCTTAATGACAATGGAACACACAAATCGCGTCGCGATTCAATACATCGTCCTCCGGCCGACCTGTCTCCAAGGGTCTATTGCTGCCTCGGGCACCTTATGGTCGATCTCCTGTGAGTCTAGATTTTCGAATGCGACGCAAAACTGACAGTTAATTGTAACGTTCAGAGCCTGTTAATGACGATGGAACACACAAATTGCGTCGCGATTCAATACATCGTCCTCCAGCCGACTTGTCTCCAAGGGTCTATTGCTGCCTCGGTCACCTTATGGTCGTTCTCCTGTGAGTCTAGATTTTCGAATCCGACGCAAAACTGACAGTTAATTGTAACGTTCAGAGCCTGTTAATGACGATGGAACACACAAATCCCGTCGCGATTCAATACATCGTCCTCCGGCCGACCTGTCTCCAAGGGTCTATTGTTGCCTCGGGCATCTTATGGTCGATCTCCTGTGAGTCTAGATTTTCGAATCCGACGCAAAACTGACAGTTAATCGTAAGGTTCAGAGCCTCTTAATGACAATGGAACACAGAAATTGCGTCGCGATTCAATACATCGTCCTCCGGCCGACCTGTCTCCAAGGGGCTATTGCTGCCTCGGGCACCTTATGGTCGTTCTCCTGTGAGTCTAGATTTTCGAATCCGACGCGAAACTGACAGTTAATTGTAACGTTCAGAGCCTGTTAATGACGATGGAACACACAAATCGCGTCGCGATTCAATACATTGTCCTCCAGCCGACTTGTCTCCAAGGGTCTAGTGCTGCCTCGGACACCTTATGGTCGCTCTCCTGTGAGTCTAGATTTTCGAATCCGACGCAAAACTGACAGTTAATTGTAACGTTCACAGCCTGTTAATGACGATGGAACACACAAATCGCGTCGCGATTCAATACATCGTCCTCCGGCCGACCTGTCTCCAAGGGTCTATTGCTGCCTCGGGCACCTTATGGTCGATCTCCTGTGAGTCTAGATTTTCGAAACCGACGCAAAACCGACAGTTAATTGTAAGGTTCAATGCCTGTTAATGACGATGGAACACACAAATCCCGTCGCGATCCAATACATCGTCCTCCGGCCGACCTGTCTCCAAGGGTCTATTGCTGCCTCGGGCACCTTATGGTCGATCTCCTGTGAGTCTAGATTTTCGAATCCGACGCAAACCTGACAGTTAATTGTAACGTTCAGAGCCTGTTAATGACGATTGAACACACAAATCGCGTCGCGATTCAATACATCGTCCTCCAGCCGACTTGTCTCCAAGGGTCTAGTGCTGCCTCGGTCACCTTATGGTCGTTCTCCTGTGAGTCTAGATTTTCGAATCCGACGCAAAACTGACAGTTAATCGTAAGGTTCAGAGCCTCTTAATGACAATGGAACACACAAATTGCGTCGCGAATCAATACATCGTCCGACAGCCGACTTGTCTCCAAGGGTCTAGTGCTGCCTCGGACACCTTATGGTAGTTCTCCTGTGAGTCTAGATTTTCGAATCCGACGCAAAACTGACAGTTAATTGTAACGTTCAGAGCCTGTTAATGACGATGGAACAAACAAATCCCGTCGCGATTCAATACATCGTCCTCCGGCCGACCTGTCTCCAAGGGTCTATTGCTGCCTCGGGCACCTTATGGTCGATCTCCTGTGAGTCTAGATTTTCGTATCCGACGCAAAACTGACAGTTAATTGTAACGTTCAGAGCCTGTTAATGACGATGGAACACACAAATCGCGTCGCGATTCAATACATCGTCCTCCGGCCGACCTGTCTCCAAGAGTCTATTGCTGCCTCGGGCACCTTATGGTCGATCTCCTGTGAGTCTAGATTTTCGAATCCGACGCAAAACTGACAGTTAATTGTAACGTTCAGAGCCTGTTAATGACGATGGAACACACAGATCCCGTCGCGATTCAATACATCGTCCTCCGGCCGACCTGTCTCCAAGGGTCTATTGCTGCCTCGGGCACCTTATGGTCGATCTCCTGTGAGTCTAGATTTTCGAATCCGACGCAAAACTGACAGTTAATTGTAACGTTCAGAGCCTGAAAATGACGATGGAACACACAAATCGCGTCGCGATTCAATACATCGTCCTCCGGCCGACCTGTCTCCAAGGGTCTATTGCTACCTCGGACACCTTATGGTCGATCTCCTGTGAGTCTAGATTTTCGAATCCGACGCAAAACTGACAGTTAATAGTAAGGTTCAGAGCCTGTTAATGACGATGGAACACATAAATCGCGTCGCGATTCAATACATCGTCCTCCGGCCGACCTGTCTCCGAGGGTCTATTTCTGCCTCGGGCACCTTATGGTCGTTCTCCTGTGAGTCTAGACTTTTGAATCCGACGCAAAACTGGCAGTTAATTGTAAGGTTCAGAGCCTGTTAATGACGATGGAACACACAAATTGCGTCGCGATTCAATACGTCGTCCTCCAGCCGACTTGTCTCCAAGGGTCTAGTGCTGCCTCGGACACCTTATGGTCGTTCTCCTGTGAGTCTAGATTTTCGAATGCGACGCAAAACTGACAGTTAATTGTAAGGTTCAGAGCCTCTTAATGACAATGGAACACACAAATCGCGTCGCGATTCAATACATCGTCCTCCGGCCGACCTGTCTCCAAGGTTCTATTGCTGCCTCGGGCAGCTTATGGTCGATCTCCTGTGAGTCTAGAGTTTCGAATCCTACGCAGTTAATTGTAACGTTCAGAGCCTTTTAATGACGATGGAACACACAAATTGCGTCGCGATTCAATACATCGTCCTCCAGCCGACTTGTCTCCAAGTGTCTAGTGCTGCCTCGGACACCTTATGGTCGTTCTCCTGTGAGTCTAGATTTTCGAATCCCACGCAAAACTGACAGTTAATCGTAAGGTTCAGAGCCTCTTAATGACAATGGAACACACAAATCGCGTCGCGATTCAATACATCGTCCTCCGGCCGACCTGTCTCCAAGGGTCTATTGCTGCCTCGGGCACCTTATGGTCGATCTCCTGTGAGTCTAGATTTTCGAAACCGACGCAAAACCGACAGTTAATTGTAAGGTTCAGTGCCTGTTAATGACGATGGAACACACAAATCCCGTCGCGATCCAATACATCGTCCTCCGGCCGACCTGTCTCCAAGGGTCTATTGCTGCCTCGGGCACCTTATGGTCGATCTCCTGTGAGTCTAGATTTTCGAATCCGACGCAAACCTGACAGTTAATTGTAACGTTCAGAGCCTGTTAATGACGATGGAACACACAAATTGCGTCGCGATTCAATACATCGTCCTCCAGCCGACTTGTCTCCAAGGGTCTAGTGCTGCCTCGGTCACCTTATGGTCGTTCTCCTGTGAGTCTAGATTTTCGAATCCGACGCAAAACTGACAGTTAATCGTAAGGTTCAGAGCCTCTTAATGACAATGGAACACACAAATTGCGTCGCGAATCAATACATCGTCCGACAGCCGACTTGTCTCCAAGGGTCTAGTGCTGCCTCGGACACCTTATGGTAGTTCTCCTGTGAGTCTAGATTTTCGAATCCGACGCAAAACTGACAGTTAATTGTAACGTTCAGAGCCTGTTAATGACGATGGAACACACAAATCGCGTCGCGATTCAATACATCGTCCTCCGGCCGACCTGTCTTCAAGGGTCTATTGCTGCCTCGGGCACCTTATGGTCGATCTCCTGTGAGTCTAGATTTTCGTATCCGACGCAAAACTGACAGTTAATTGTAACGTTCACAGCCTGTTAATGACGATGGAACACACAAATCGCGTCGCGATTCAATACATCGTCCTCCAGCCGACTTGTCTCCAAGGGTCTAGTGCTGCCTCGGGCACCTTATGGTCGTTCTCTTGTGAGTCCAGATTTTCGAATCCGACGCAAAACTGACAGTTAATTGTAAGGTTCAGAGCCTGTTAATGACGATGGAACACATAAATCGCGTCGCGATTCAATACATCGTCCTCCGGCCGACCTGTCTCCGAGGGTCTATTGCTGCCTCGGGCACATTATGGTCGTTCTCCTGTGAGTCTAGACTTTTGAATCCGACGCAAAACTGGCAGTTAATTGTAAGGTTCAGAGCCTGTTAATGACGATGGAACACACAAATTGCGTCGCGATTCAATACGTCGTCCTCCAGCCGACTTGTCTCCAAGGGTCTAGTGCTGCCTCGGACACCTTATGGTCGTTCTCCTGTGAGTCTAGATTTTCGAATGCGACGCAAAACTGACAGTTAATTGTAAGGTTCAGAGCCTCTTAATGACAATGGAACACACAAATCGCGTCGCGATTCAATACATCGTCCTCCGGCCGACCTGTCTCCAAGGTTCTATTGCTGCCTCGGGCACCTTATGGTCGATCTCCTGTGAGTCTAGAGTTTCGAATCCGACGCAGTTAATTGTAACGTTCAGAGCCTTTTAATGACGATGGAACACACAAATTGCGTCGCGATTCAATACATCGTCCTCCAGCCGACTTGTCTCCAAGTGTCTAGTGCTGCCTCGGACACCTTATGGTCGTTCTCCTGTGAGTCTAGATTTTCGAATCCCACGCAAAACTGACAGTTAATTGTAAGGTTCAGAGCCTCTTAATGACATTGGAACACACAAATCGCGTCGCGATTCAATACATCGTCCTCCGGCCGTCCTGTCTCCAAGGGTCTATTGCTGCCTCGGGCACCTTATGGTCGATCACCTGTGAGTCTAGATTTTCGAATGCGACGCAAAACTGACAGTTAATTGTAACGTTCAGAGCCTGTTAATGACGATGGAACACACAAATCCCGTCGCGATTCAATACATCGTCCTCCAGCCGACTTGTCTCCAAGGGTCTATTGCTGCCTCGGTCACCTTATGGTCGTTCTCCTGTGAGTCTAGATTTTCGAATCCGACGCAAAACTGACAGTTAATTGTAACGTTCAGAGCCTGTTAATGACGATGGAACACACAAATCCCGTCGCGATTCAATACATCGTCCTCCGGCCGACCTGTCTCCAAGGGTCTATTGCTGCCTCGGGCACCTTATGGTCGATCTCCTGTGAGTCTAGATTTTCGAATCCGACGCAAAACTGACAGTTAATCGTAAGGTTCAGAGCCTCTTAATGACAATGGAACACAGAAATTGCGTCGCGATTCAATACATCGTCCTCCGGCCGACCTGTCTCCAAGGGGCTATTGCTGCCTCGGGCACCTTATGGTCGTTCTCCTGTGAGTCTAGATTTTCGAATCCGACGCGAAACTGACAGTTAATTGTAACGTTCAGAGCCTGTTAATGACGATGGAACACACAAATCGCGTCGCGATTCAATACATTGTCCTCCAGCCGACTTGTCTCCAAGGGTCTAGTGCTGCCTCGGGCACCTTATGGTCGTTCTCCTGTGAGTCTAGATTTTCGAATCCGACGCAAAACTGACAGTTAATTGTAACGTTCAGAGCCTGTTAATGACGATGGAACACACAAATCGCGTCGCGATTCAATACATCGTCCTCCGGCCGACCTGTCTCCAAGGGTCTATTGCTGCCTCGGGCACCTTATGGTCGATCTCCTGTGAGTCTAGATTTTCGAAACCGACGCAAAACCGACAGTTAATTGTAAGGTTCAGTGCCTGTTAATGACGATGGAACACACAAATCCCGTCGCGATCCAATACATCGTCCTCCGGCCGACCTGTCTCCAAGGGTCTATTGCTGCCTCGGGCACCTTATGGTCGATCTCCTGTGAGTCTAGATTTTCGAATCCGACGCAAACCTGACAGTTAATTGTATCGTTCAGAGCCTGTTAATGACGATGGAACACACAAATCGCGTCGCGATTCAATACATCGTCCTCCAGCCGACTTGTCTCCAAGGGTCTAGTGCTGCCTCGGGCACCTTATGGTCGTTCTCCTGTGAGTCTAGATTTTCGAATCCGACGCAAAACTGACAGTTAATCGTAAGGTTCAGAGCCTCTTAATGACAATGGAACACACAAATTGCGTCGCGAATCAATACATCGTCCGACAGCCGACTTGTCTCCAAGGGTCTAGTGCTGCCTCGGACACCTTATGGTCGTTCTCCTGTGAGTCTAGATTTTCGAATCCCACGCAAAACTGACAGTTA
This sequence comes from Schistocerca nitens, assembly GCF_023898315.1. Taxonomy (NCBI): domain Eukaryota; kingdom Metazoa; phylum Arthropoda; class Insecta; order Orthoptera; family Acrididae; genus Schistocerca; species Schistocerca nitens. Next base: position 760,139,299 of record NC_064619.1, read on the forward strand.
ATTGTAACGTTCAGAGCCTGTTAATGACGATGGAACACACAAATCCCGTCGCGATTCAATACATCGTCCTCCAGCCGACTTGTCTCCAAGGGTCTAGTGCTGCCTCGGGCACCTTATGGTCGATCTCCTGTGAGTCTAGATTTTCGAATCCGACGCAAAACTGACAGTTAATTGTAACGTTCAGAGCCTGAAAATGACGATGGAACACACAAATCGCGTCGCGATTCAATACATCGTCCTCCGGCCGACCTGTCTCCAAGGGTCTATTGCTGCCTCGGACACCTTATGGTCGATCTCCTGTGAGTCTAGATTTTCGAATCCGACGCAAAACTGACAGTTAATTGTAAGGTTCAGAGCCTGTTAATGACGATGGAACTCATAAATCGCGTCGCGATTCAATACATCGTCCTCCGGCCGACCTGTCTCCGAGGGTATATTGCTGCCTCGGGCACCTTATGGTCGTTCTCCTGTGATTCTAGACTTTTGAATCCGACGCAAAACTGGCAGTTAATTGTAAGGTTCAGAGCCTGTTAATGACGATGGAACACACAAATTGCGTCGCGATTCTATACGTCGTCCTCCAGCCGACTTGTCTCCAAGGGTCTAGTGCTGCCTCGGACACCTTATGGTCGTTCTCCTGTGAGTCTAGATTTTCGAATGCGACGCAAAACTGACATTTAATTGTAAGGTTCAGAGCCTCTTAATGACAATGGAACACACAAATCGCGTCGCGATTCAATACATCGTCCTCCGGCCGTCCTGTCTCCAAGGGTCTATTGCTGCCTCGGACACCTTATGGTCGATCTCCTGTGAGTCTAGATTTTCGAATCCGACGCAAAACTGACAGTTAATTGTAACGTTCAGAGCCTGTTAATGACGATGGAACACACAAATCGCGTCGCGATTCAATACATCGTCCTCCGGCCGACCTGTCTTCAAGGGTCTATTGCTGCCTCGGGCACCTTATGGTCGATCTCCTGTGAGTCTAGATTTTCGTATCCGACGCAAAACTGACAGTTAATTGTAACGTTCAGAGCCTGTTAATGACGATGGAACACACAAATCGCGTCGCGATTCAATACATCGTCCTCCAGCCGACTTGTCTCCAAGGGTCTAGTGCTGCCTCGGGCACCTTATGGTCGTTCTCTTGTGAGTCCAGATTTTCGAATCCGACGCAAAACTGACAGTTAATTGTAAGGTTCAGAGCCTGTTAATGACGATGGAACACACAAATTGCGTCGCGATTCAATACATCGTCCTCCGGCCGACCTGTCTCCAAGAGTCTATTGCTGCCTCGGGCACCTTATGGTCGATCTCCTGTGAGTCTAGATTTTCGAATCCGACGCAAAACTGACAGTTAATTGTAACGTTCAGAGCCTGTTAATGACGATGGAACACACAGATCCCGTCGCGATTCAATACATCGTCCTCCGGCCGACCTGTCTCCAAGGGTCTATTGCTGCCTCGGGCACCTTATGGTCGATCTCCTGTGAGTCTAGATTTTCGAATCCGACGCAAAACTGACAGTTAATTGTAACGTTCAGAGCCTGAAAATGACGATGGAACACACAAATCGCGTCGCGATTCAATACATCGTCCTCCGGCCGACCTGTCTCCAAGGGTCTATTGCTGCCTCGGACACCTTATGGTCGATCTCCTGTGAGTCTAGATTTTCGAATCCGACGCAAAACTGACAGTTAATTGTAAGGTTCAGAGCCTGTTAATGACGATGGAACACATAAATCGCGTCGCGATTCAATACATCGTCCTCCGGCCGACCTGTCTCCGAGGGTCTATTGCTGCCTCGGGCACATTATGGTCGTTCTCCTGTGAGTCTAGACTTTTGAATCCGACGCAAAACTGGCAGTTAATTGTAAGGTTCAGAGCCTGTTAATGACGATGGAACACACAAATTGCGTCGCGATTCAATACGTCGTCCTCCAGCCGACTTGTCTCCAAGGGTCTAGTGCTGCCTCGGACACCTTATGGTCGTTCTCCTGTGAGTCTAGATTTTCGAATGCGACGCAAAACTGACAGTTAATTGTAAGGTTCAGAGCCTCTTAATGACAATGGAACACACAAATCGCGTCGCGATTCAATACATCGTCCTCCGGCCGACCTGTCTCCAAGGTTCTATTGCTGCCTCGGGCACCTTATGGTCGATCTCCTGTGAGTCTAGAGTTTCGAATCCGACGCAGTTAATTGTAACGTTCAGAGCCTTTTAATGACGATGGAACACACAAATTGCGTCGCGATTCAATACATCGTCCTCCAGCCGACTTGTCTCCAAGTGTCTAGTGCTGCCTCGGACACCTTATGGTCGTTCTCCTGTGAGTCTAGATTTTCGAATCCCACGCAAAACTGACAGTTAATTGTAAGGTTCAGAGCCTCTTAATGACAATGGAACACACAAATCGCGTCGCGATTCAATACATCGTCCTCCGGCCGTCCTGTCTCCAAGGGTCTATTGCTGCCTCGGGCACCTTATGGTCGATCACCTGTGAGTCTAGATTTTCGAATGCGACGCAAAACTGACAGTTAATTGTAACGTTCAGAGCCTGTTAATGACGATGGAACACACAAATCCTGTCGCGATTCAATACATCGTCCTCCAGCCGACTTGTCTCCAAGGGTCTATTGCTGCCTCGGTCACCTTATGGTCGTTCTCCTGTGAGTCTAGATTTTCGAATCCGACGCAAAACTGACAGTTAATTGTAACGTTCAGAGCCTGTTAATGACGATGGAACACACAAATCCCGTCGCGATTCAATACATCGTCCTCCGGCCGACCTGTCTCCAAGGGTCTATTGCTGCCTCGGGCACCTTATGGTCGATCTCCTGTGAGTCTAGATTTTCGAATCCGACGCAAAACTGACAGTTAATCGTAAGGTTCAGAGCCTCTTAATGACAATGGAACACAGAAATTGCGTCGCGATTCAATACATCGTCCTCCGGCCGACCTGTCTCCAAGGGGCTATTGCTGCCTCGGGCACCTTATGGTCGTTCTCCTGTGAGTCTAGATTTTCGAATCCGACGCGAAACTGACAGTTAATTGTAACGTTCAGAGCCTGTTAATGACGATGGAACACACAAATCGCGTCGCGATTCAATACATTGTCCTCCAGCCGACTTGTCTCCAAGGGTCTAGTGCTGCCTCGGACACCTTATGGTCGATCTCCTGTGAGTCTAGATTTTCGAATCCGACGCAAAACTGACAGTTAATTGTAACGTTCAGAGCCTGTTAATGACGATGGAACACACAAATCGCGTCGCGATTCAATACATCGTCCTCCGGCCGACCTGTCTCCAAGGGTCTATTGCTGCCTCGGGCACCTTATGGTCGATCTCCTGTGAGTCTAGATTTTCGAAACCGACGCAAAACCGACAGTTAATTGTAAGGTTCAGTGCCTGTTAATGACGATGGAACACACAAATCCCGTCGCGATCCAATACATCGTCCTCCGGCCGACCTGTCTCCAAGGGTCTATTGCTGCCTCGGGCACCTTATGGTCGATCTCCTGTGAGTCTAGATTTTCGAATCCGACGCAAACCTGACAGTTAATTGTATCGTTCAGAGCCTGTTAATGACGATGGAACACACAAATCGCGTCGCGATTCAATACATCGTCCTCCAGCCGACTTGTCTCCAAGGGTCTAGTGCTGCCTCGGGCACCTTATGGTCGTTCTCCTGTGAGTCTAGATTTTCGAATCCGACGCAAAACTGACAGTTAATCGTAAGGTTCAGAGCCTCTTAATGACAATGGAACACACAAATTGCGTCGCGAATCAATACATCGTCCGACAGCCGACTTGTCTCCAAGGGTCTAGTGCTGCCTCGGACACCTTATGGTCGTTCTCCTGTGAGTCTAGATTTTCGAATCCCACGCAAAACTGACAGTTAATTGTAACGTTCAGAGCCTGTTAATGACGATGGAACACACAAATCCCGTCGCGATTCAATACATCGTCCTCCAGCCGACTTGTCTCCAAGGGTCTAGTGCTGCCTCGGGCACCTTATGGTCGATCTCCTGTGAGTCTAGATTTTCGAATCCGACGCAAAACTGACAGTTAATTGTAACGTTCAGAGCCTGAAAATGACGATGGAACACACAAATCGCGTCGCGATTCAATACATCGTCCTCCGGCCGACCTGTCTCCAAGGGTCTATTGCTGCCTCGGACACCTTATGGTCGATCTCCTGTGAGTCTAGATTTTCGAATCCGACGCAAAACTGACAGTTAATTGTAAGGTTCAGAGCCTGTTAATGACGATGGAACTCATAAATCGCGTCGCGATTCAATACATCGTCCTCCGGCCGACCTGTCTCCAAGGGTCTATTGCTGCCTCGGGCACCTTATGGTCGTTCTCCTGTGATTCTAGACTTTTGAATCCGACGCAAAACTGGCAGTTAATTGTAAGGTTCAGAGCCTGTTAATGACGATGGAACACACAAATTGCGTCGCGATTCTATACGTCGTCCTCCAGCCGACTTGTCTCCAAGGGTCTAGTGCTGCCTCGGACACCTTATGGTCGTTCTCCTGTGAGTCTAGATTTTCGAATGCGACGCAAAACTGACATTTAATTGTAAGGTTCAGAGCCTCTTAATGACAATGGAACACACAAATCGCGTCGCGATTCAATACATCGTCCTCCGGCCGACCTGTCTCCAAGGTTCTATTGCTGCCTCGGGCACCTTATGGTCGATCTCCTGTGAGTCTAGAGTTTCGAATCCGACGCAGTTAATTGTAACGTTCAGAGCCTTTTAATGACGATGGAACACACAAATTGCGTCGCGATTCAATACATCGTCCTCCAGCCGACTTGTCTCCAAGTGTCTAGTGCTGCCTCGGACACCTTATGGTCGTTCTCCTGTGAGTCTAGATTTTCGAATCCCACGCAAAACTGACAGTTAATTGTAAGGTTCAGAGCCTCTTAATGACACACAAATTGCGTCGCGATTCAATACATCGTCCTCCGGCCGACCTGTCTCCAAGGGTCTATTGCTGCCTCGGGCACCTTATGGTCGATCTCCTGAGAGTCTAGATTTTCGAATGCGACGCAAAACTGACAGTTAATTGTAACGTTCAGAGCCTGTTAATGACGATGGAACACACAAATCCCGTCGCGATTCAATACATCGTCCTCCGGCAGACCTGTCTCCAAGGGTCTATTGCTGCCTCGGGCACCTTATGGTCGATCTCCTGTGAGTCTAGATTTTCGAATCCGACGCAAAACTGACAGTTAATTGTAACGTTCAGAGCCTGTTAATGACGATGGAACACACAAATCGCGTCGCGATTCAATACATCGTCCTCCGGCCGACCTGTCTCCAAGGGTCTATTGCTGCCTCGGGCACCTTATGGTCGATCTCCTGTGAGTCTAGATTTTCGAATCCGACGCAAAACTGACAGTTAATTGTAAGGTTCAGAGCCTCTTACCGACAATGGAACACACAAATTGCGTCGCGATTCAATACATCGTCCTCCGGCCGACCTGTCTCCAAGGGTCTATTGCTGCCTCGGGCACCTTATGGTCGATCTCTTGTGAGTCTAGATTTTCGAATCCGACGCAAAACTGACAGTTAATTGTAAGGTTCAGAGCCTGTTAATGACGATGGAACACACAAATTGCGTCGCGATTCAATACATCTCCTGTGAGTCTAGATTTTCGAATCCGACGCAAAACTGACAGTTAATTGTAAGGTTCAGAGCCTGTTAATGACGATGGAACACACAAATTGCGTCGCGATTCAATACATCGTCCTCCGGCCGACCTGTCTCCAAGGGTCTATTGCTGCCTCGGGCACCTTATGGTCGTTCTCCTGTGAGTCTAGATTTTCGAATCAGACGCAAAACTGACAGTTGATTATAACGTTCAGAGCCTGTTAATGACGATGGAACACACAAATCGCGTCGCGATTCAATACATGGTCCTCCAGCCGACTTGTCTCCAAGGGTCTAGTGCTGCCTCGGGCACCTTATAATCGTTCCTCTATGAGTCTAGATTTTCGAATCCGACGCAAAACTGACAGTTAATTGTAAGGTTCAGAGCCTCTTACCGACAATGGAACACACAAATTGCGTCGCGATTCAATACATCGTCCTCCGGCCGACCTGTCTCCAAGGGTCTATTGCTGCCTCGGGCACCTTATGGTCGATCTCTTGTGAGTCTAGATTTTCGAATCCGACGCAAAACTGACAGTTAATTGTAACGTTCAGGGCCTGTTAATGACGATGGAACACACAAATCGCGTCGCGATTCAATACATCGTCCTCCGGCCGACATGTCTCCAATGGTCTATTGCTGCCTCGGACACCTTATGGTCGATCTCCTGTGAGTCTAGATTTTCGAATCCGACACAAAACTGACAGTTAATTGTAAGGTTCAGAGCCTGTTAATGACGATGGAACACACAAATCGCGTCGCGATTCAATACATCGTCCTCCGGCCGACATATCTCCAAGGGTATATTGCTGCCTCGGGCACCTTTTGGTCGATCTCCTGTGAGTCTAGATTTTCGAATCCGACGCAAAACTGACAGTTAATTGTAATTTTCAGAGCCTGTTAATGACGATGGAACACACAAATTGCGTCGCGATTCAATACATCGTCCTCCGGCCGACCTGTCTTTAAGGGTCTATTGCTGCCTCGGGCACCTTATGGTCGTTCTCCTGTGAGTCTAGACTTTTGAATCCGACGCAAAACTGACAGTTAATTGTAAGGTTCAGAGCCTGTTAATGACGATGGAACACACAAATTGCGTCGCGATTCAATACATCGTCCTCCAGCCGACTTGTCTCCAAGGGTCTTGTGCTGCCTTGGGCACCTTGTGGTCGTTCTTCTGTGAGTCTAGATTTTCGAATCCGACGCAAAACTTACAGTTAATTGTAAGGTTCAGAGCCTCTTAATGACAATGGAACACACAAATCGCGTCGCGATTCAATACATCGTCCTCCGGCCGACCTGTCTCCAAGGGCCTATTGCTGCCTCGGGCACCTTATGGTCGATCTCCTGTGAGTCTAGATTTTCGAATCCGACGCAAAACTGACAGTTAATTGTAAGGTTCAGAGCCTGTTAATGACGATGGAACACACAAATTGCGTCGCGATTCAATACATCGTCCTGCGGCCGACCTGTCTCCGAGGGTCTATTGCTGCCTCGGGCACCTTATGGTCGTTCTCCTGTGAGTCTAGACTTTTGAATCCGACGCAAAACTGGCAGTTAATTGTAAGGTTCAGAGCCTGTTAATGACGATGGAACACAGAAATCGCGTCGCGATTCAATACATCGTCCTCCAGCCGACTTGTCTCCAAGGGTCTTGTGCTGCCTTGGGCACCTTATGGTCGTTCTTCTGTGAGTCTAGATTTTCGAATCCGACGCAAAACTTACAGTTAATTGTAAGGTTCAGAGCCTCTTAATGACAATGGAACACACAAATCGCGTCGCGATTCAATACATCGTCCTCCGGCCGACCTGTCTCCAAGTGTCTATTGCTGCCTCGGGCACCTTATGGTCGATCTCCTGTGAGTCTAGATTTTCGAATCCGACGCAAAACTGACAGTTAATTGTAACGTTCAGAGCCTGTTAATGACGATGGAACACATAAATTGCGTCGCGATTCAATACATGGTCCTCCAGCCGACTTGTCTCCAAGGGTCTAGTGCTGCCTCGGACACCGTATGGTCGTTCTCCTGTGAGTCTAGATTTTCGAATCCGACCCAAAACTGATAGGTTATTGCAAGGTTCAGAGCCTCTTAATGACAATGGAACACACAAATCGCGTCGCGATTCAATACATCGTCCTCCGGCCGACCTGTCTCCAAGGGTCTATTGCTGCCTCGGGCACCTTATGGTCGATCTCCTGTGAGCCTAGATTTTCGAATCCGACGCAAAACTGACAGTTAATTGTAAGGTTCAGAGCCTGTTAATGACGATGGAACACACAAATTGCGTCGCGATTCAATACGTCGTCCTCCAGCCGACTTGTCTCCAAGGGTCTAGTGCTGCCTCGGACACCTTATGGTCGTTCTCCTGTGAGTCTAGATTTTCGAATGCGACGCAAAACTGACAGTTAATTGTAAGGTTCAGAGCCTCTTAATGACAATGGAACACACAAATCGCGTCGCGATTCAATACATCGTCCTGCAGCCGACTTGTCTCCAAGTGTCTAGTGCTGCCTCGGACACCTTATGGTCGTTCTCCTGTGAGTCTAGATTTTCGAATGCGACGCAAAACTGACAGTTAATTGTAAGGTTCAGAGCCTCTTAATGACAATGGAACACACAAATCGCGTCGCGATTCAATACATCGTCCTCCGGCCGACCTGTCTCCAAGCGTCTATTGCTGCATCGGGCACCTTATGGTCGATCTCCTGTGAGTCTAGAGTTTCGAATCCGACGTAGTTAATTGTAACGTTCAGAGCCTTTTAATGACGATGGAACACACAAATTGCGTCGCGATTCAATACATCGTCCTCCAGCCGACTTGTCTCCAAGTGTCTAGTGCTGCCTCGGACACCTTATGGTCGTTCTCCTGTGGGTCTAGATTTTCGAATCCCACGCAAAACTGACAGTTAATTGTAAGGTTCAGAGCCTCTTAATGACAATGGAACACACAAATCGCGTCGCGATTCAATACATCGTCCTCCGGCCGACCTGTCTCCAAGGGTCTATTGCTGCCTCGGGCACCTTATGGTCGATCTCCTGTGAGTCTAGATTTTCGAATGCGACGCAAAACTGACAGTTAATTGTAACGTTCAGAGCCTGTTAATGACGATGGAACACACAAATCCCGTCGCGATTCAATACATCGTCCTCCGGCAGACCTGTCTCCAAGGGTCTATTGCTGCCTCGGGCACCTTATGGTCGATCTCCTGTGAGTCTAGATTTTCGAATCCGACGCAAAACTGACAGTTAATTGTAACGTTCAGAGCCTGTTAATGACGATGGAACACACAAACCGCGTCGCGATTCAATACATCGTCCTCCGGCCGACCTGTCTCCAAGGGTGTATTGCTGCCTCTGGCACCTTATGGTCGATCTCCTGTGAGTCTAGATTTTCGAATCCGACGCAAAACTGACAGTTCATTGTAAGGTTCAGAGCCTGTTAATGACGATGGAACACACAAATTGCGTCGCGATTCAATACATCGTCCTCTGGCCGACCTGTCTCCAAGGGTCTATTGCTGCCTCGGGCACCTTATGGTCGTTCTCCTGTGAGTCTAGATTTTCGAATCCGACGCAAAACTGACAGTTGATTATAACGTTCAGAGCCTGTTAATGACGATGGAACACACAAATCGCGTCGCGATTCAATACATGGTCCTCCAGCCGACTTGTTTCCAAGGGTCTAGTGCTGCCTCTGGCACCTTATGATCGTTCCTCTGTGAGTCTAGATTTTCGAATCCGACGCAAAACTGACAGTTAATTGTAAGGTTCAGAGCCTCTTACTGACAATGGAACACACAAATTGCGTCGCGATTCAATACATCGTCCTCCGGCCGACCTGTCTCCAAGGGTATATTGCTGCCTCGGGCACCTTATGGTCGATCTCCTGTGTGTCTAGATTTTCGAATCCGACGCAAAACTGATAGTTAATTGTAACGTTCAGAGCCTCTTAATGACGATGGAACACACAAATCGCGTCGCGATTCAATACATCGTCCTCCGGCCGACATGTCTCCAAGGGTATATTGCTGCCTCGGGAACCTTTTGGTCGATGTCCTGTGAGTCTAGACTTTTGAATCCGACGCAAAACTGGCAGTTAATTGTAAGGTTCAGAGCCTGTTAATGACGATGGAACACACAAATTGCGTCGCGATTCAATACATCATCCTCCAGCCGACTTGTCTCCAAGGGTCTTGTGCTGCCTTGGGCACCTTATGGTCGATCTTCTGTGAGTCTAGATTTTCGAATCCGACGCCAAACTTACAGTTAATTGTAAGGTTCAGAGCCTCTTAATGACAATGGAACACACAAATCGCGTCGCGATTCAATACATCGTCCTCCGGCCGACCTGTCTCCAAGGGCCTATTGCTGCCTCGGGCACGTTATGGTCGATCTCCTGTGAGTCTAGATTTTCGAATCCGACGCAAAACTGACAGTTAATTGTAAGGTTCAGAGCCTGTTAATGACGATGGAACACACAAATTGCGTCGCGATTCAATACATCGTCCTGCGGCCGACCTGTCTCCGAGGGTCTATTGCTGCCTCGGGCACCTTATGGTCGTTCTCCTGTGAGTCTAGACTTTTGAATCCGACGCAAAACTGGCAGTTAATTGTAAGGTTCAGAGCCTGTTAATGACGATGGAACACAGAAATCGCGTCGCGATTCAATACATCGTCCTCCAGCCGACTTGTCTCCAAGGGTCTTGTGCTGCCTTGGGCACCTTATGGTCGTTCTTCTGTGAGTCTAGATTTTCGAATCCGACGCAAAACTTACAGTTAATTGTAAGGTTCAGAGCCTCTTAATGACAATGGAACACACAAATCGCGTCGCGATTCAATACATCGTCCTCCGGCCGACCTGTCTCCAAGTGTCTATTGCTGCCTCGGGCACCTTATGGTCGATCTCCTGTGAGTCTAGATTTTCGAATCCGACGCAAAACTGACAGTTAATTGTAACGTTCAGAGCCTGTTAATGACGATGGAACACATAAATTGCGTCGCGATTCAATACATGGTCCTCCAGCCGACTTGTCTCCAAGGGTCTAGTGCTGCCTCGGACACCGTATGGTCGTTCTCCTGTGAGTCTAGATTTTCGAATCGGACCCAAAACTGATAGGTTATTGCAAGGTTCAGAGCCTCTTAATGACAATGGAACACACAAATCGCGTCGCGATTCAATACATCGTCCTCCGGCCGACCTGTCTCCAAGGGTCTATTGCTGCCTCGGGCACCTTATGGTCGATCTCCTGTGAGCCTAGATTTTCGAATCCGACGCAAAACTGACAGTTAATTGTAAGGTTCAGAGCCTGTTAATGACGATGGAACACACAAATTGCGTCGCGATTCAATACGTCGTCCTCCAGCCGACTTGTCTCCAAGGGTCTAGTGCTGCCTCGGACACCTTATGGTCGTTCTCCTGTGAGTCTAGATTTTCGAATGCGACGCAAAACTGACAGTTAATTGTAAGGTTCAGAGCCTCTTAATGACAATGGAACACACAAATCGCGTCGCGATTCAATACATCGTCCTGCAGCCGACTTGTCTCCAAGTGTCTAGTGCTGCCTCGGACACCTTATGGTCGTTCTCCTGTGAGTCTAGATTTTCGAATGCGACGCAAAACTGACAGTTAATTGTAAGGTTCAGAGCCTCTTAATGACAATGGAACACACAAATCGCGTCGCGATTCAATACATCGTCCTCCGGCCGACCTGTCTCCAAGCGTCTATTGCTGCATCGGGCACCTTATGGTCGATCTCCTGTGAGTCTAGAGTTTCGAATCCGACGTAGTTAATTGTAACGTTCAGAGCCTTTTAATGACGATGGAACACACAAATTGCGTCGCGATTCAATACATCGTCCTCCAGCCGACTTGTCTCCAAGTGTCTAGTGCTGCCTCGGACACCTTATGGTCGTTCTCCTGTGAGTCTAGATTTTCGAATCCCACGCAAAACTGACAGTTAATTGTAAGGTTCAGAGCCTCTTAATGACAATGGAACACACAAATCGCGTCGCGATTCAATACATCGTCCTCCGGCCGACCTGTCTCCAAGGGTCTATTGCTGCCTCGGGCACCTTATGGTCGATCTCCTGTGAGTCTAGATTTTCGAATGCGACGCAAAACTGACAGTTAATTGTAACGTTCAGAGCCTGTTAATGACGATGGAACACACAAATCCCGTCGCGATTCAATACATCGTCCTCCGGCAGACCTGTCTCCAAGGGTCTATTGCTGCCTCGGGCACCTTATGGTCGATCTCCTGTGAGTCTAGATTTTCGAATCCGACGCAAAACTGACAGTTAATTGTAACGTTCAGAGCCTGTTAATGACGATGGAACACACAAACCGCGTCGCGATTCAATACATCGTCCTCCGGCCGACCTGTCTCCAAGGGTGTATTGCTGCCTCTGGCACCTTATGGTCGATCTCCTGTGAGTCTAGATTTTCGAATCCGACGCAAAACTGACAGTTCATTGTAAGGTTCAGAGCCTGTTAATGACGATGGAACACACAAATTGCGTCGCGATTCAATACATCGTCCTCTGGCCGACCTGTCTCCAAGGGTCTATTGCTGCCTCGGGCACCTTATGGTCGTTCTCCTGTGAGTCTAGATTTTCGAATCCGACGCAAAACTGACAGTTGATTATAACGTTCAGAGCCTGTTAATGACGATGGAACACACAAATCGCGTCGCGATTCAATACATGGTCCTCCAGCCGACTTGTTTCCAAGGGTCTAGTGCTGCCTCTGGCACCTTATGATCGTTCCTCTGTGAGTCTAGATTTTCGAATCCGACGCAAAACTGACAGTTAATTGTAAGGTTCAGAGCCTCTTACTGACAATGGAACACACAAATTGCGTCGCGATTCAATACATCGTCCTCCGGCCGACCTGTCTCCAAGGGTCTATTGCTGCCTCGGGCACCTTATGGTCGATCTCCTGTGTGTCTAGATTTTCGATTCCGACGCAAAACTGATAGTTAATTGTAACGTTCAGAGCCTCTTAATGACGATGGAACACACAAATCGCGTCGCGATTCAATACATCGTCCTCCGGCCGACATGTCTCCAAGGGTATATTGCTGCCTCGGGAACCTTTTGGTCGATGTCCTGTGAGTCTAGACTTTTGAATCCGACGCAAAACTGGCAGTTAATTGTAAGGTTCAGAGCCTGTTAATGACGATGGAACACACAAATTGCGTCGCGATTCAATACATCGTCCTCCAGCCGACTTGTCTCCAAGGGTCTTGTGCTGCCTTGGGCACCTTATGGTCGATCTTCTGTGAGTCTAGATTTTCGAATCCGACGCCAAACTTACAGTTAATTGTAAGGTTCAGAGCCTCTTAATGACAATGGAACACACAAATCGCGTCGCGATTCAATACATCGTCCTCCGGCCGACCTGTCTCCAAGGGTCTATTGCTGCCTCGGGCACCTTATGGTCGATCTCCCGTGAGTCTAGATTTTCGAATCCGACGCAAAACTGTCAGTTAATTGTAACGTTCAGAGCCTGTTAATGACGATGGAACACACAAATCGCGTCGCGATTCAATACATCGTCCTCCGGCCGACCTGTCTCCAAGGGTCTATTGCTGCCTCGGGCACCTTATGGTCGATCTCCTGTGAGTCTAGATTTTCGAATCCGACGCAAAACTGACAGTTAATTGTAACGTTCAGAGCCTGTTAATGACGATGGAACACACAAATTGCGTCGCGATTCAATACATCGTCCTCCGGCCGACCTGTCTCCAAGGGTCTATTGATGCCTCGGGCACCTTATGGTAGTTCTCCTGTGAGTCTAGATTTTCGAATCCGACGCAAAACTGACAGTTGATTATAACGTTCAGAGCCTGTTAATGACGATGGAACACAGAAATCGCGTCGCGATTCAATACATGGTCCTCCAGCCGACTTGTTTCCAAGGGTCTAGTGCTGCCTCGGGCACCATATGATCGTTCCTCTGTGAGTCTAGATTTTCGAATCCGACGCAAAACTGACAGTTAATTGTAAGGTTCAGAGCCTCTTACTGACAATGGAACACACAAATTGCGTCGCGATTCAATACATCGTCCTCCGGCCGACCTGTCTCCAAGGGTCTATTGCTGCCTCGGGCACCTTATGGTCGATCTCCTGTGAGTCTAGATTTTCGAATCCGACGCAAAACTGACAATTGTAACGTTCAGGGCCTGTTAATGAAGATGGAACACACAAATCGCGTCGCGATTCAATACATCGTCCTCCGGCCGACCTGTCTCCAAGGGTCTATTGCTGCCTCGGACACCTTATGGTCGATCTCCTGTGAGACTAGATTTTCGAATCCGACGCAAAACTGACAGTTAATTGTAAGGTTCTGAGCCTGTTAATGACGATGGAACACACAAATCGCGTCGCGATTCAATACATCGTCCTCCGGCCGACATGTCTCCAAGGGTATATTGCTGCCTCGGGCACCTTTTGGTCGATCTCCCGTGAGTCTAGATTTTCGAATCCGACGCAAAACTGACAGTTAATTGTAAGGTTCAGAGCCTGTTAATGACGATGGAACACACAAATTGCGTCGCGATTCAATACATCGTCCTCCGGCCTGCCTTTCTCCAAGGGTCTATTGCTGCCTCGGGCACCTTATGGTCGTTCTCCTGTGAGTCTAGACTTTTGACTCCGACGCAAAACTGACAGTTAATTGTAAGGTTCAGAGCCTGTTAATTACGATGGAACACACAAATTGCGTCGCGATTCAATACATCGTCCTCCAGCCGACTTGTCTCCAAGGGTCTTGTGCTGCCTTGGGCACCTTTTGGTCGTTCTTCTGTGAGTCTAGATTTTCGAATCCGACGCAAAACTTAAAGTTAATTGTAAGGTTCAGAGCCTCTTAATGACAATGGAACACACAAATCGCGTCGCGATTCAATACATCGTCCTCCGGCCGACCTGTCTCCAAGGGTCTATTGCTGCCTCGGGCACCTTATGGTCGATCTCCTGTGAGTCTAGAATTTCGAATCCGACGCAAAACTGACAGTTAATTGTAAGGTTCAGAGCCTGTTAATGACGATGGAACACACAAAATGCGTCGCGATTCAATACATCGTCCTCCGGCCGACCTGTCTCCAAGGGTCTATTGCTGCCTCGGGCACCTTATGGTCGTTCTCCTGTGAGTCTACACTTTTGAATCCGACGCAAAACTGGCAGTTAATTGTAAGGTTCAGAGCCTGTTAATGACGATGGAACACACAAATTGCGTCGCGATTCAATACATCGTCCTCCGGCCTGCCTTTCTCCAAGGGTCTGTTGCTGTCTCGGGCACCTTATGGTCGTTCTCCTGTGAGTCTAGACTTTTGACTCCGACGCAAAACTGATAGTTAATTGTAAGGTTCAGAGCCTGTTAATTACGATGGAACACACAAATTGCGTCGCGATTCAATACATCGTCCTCCAGCCGACTTGTCTCCAAGGGTCTTGTGCTGCCTTGGGCACCTTATGGTCGTTCTTCTGTGAGTCTAGATTTTCGAATCCGACGCAAAACTTAAAGTTAATTGTAAGGTTCAGAGCCTCTTAATGACAATGGAACACACAAATCGCGTCGCGATTCAATACATCGTCCTCCGGCCGACCTGTCTCCAAGGGTCTATTGCTGCCTCGGGCACCTTATGGTCGATCTCCTGTGAGTCTAGAATTTCGAATCCGACGCAAAACTGACAGTTAATTGTAAGGTTCAGAGCCTGTTAATGACGATGGAACACACAAAATGCGTCGCGATCCAATACATCGTCCTCCGGCCGACCTGTCTCCAAGGGTCTATTGCTGCCTCGGGCACCTTATGGTCGTTCTCCTGTGAGTCTACACTTTTGAATCCGACGCAAAACTGGCAGTTAATTGTAAGGTTCAGAGCCTCTTAATGACAATGGAACACACAAATCGCGTCGCGATTCAATACATCGTCCTCCGGCCGACCTGTCTCCAAGGGTCTATTGCTGCCTCGGGCACCTTAAGGTCGATCTCCTGTGAGTCTAGATTTTCGAATGCGACGGAAAACTGACAGTTAATTGTAACGTTCAGAGCCTGTTAATGACGATGGAACACACAAATCCCGTCGCGATTCAATACATCGTCCTCCGGCAGACCTGTCTCCAAGGGTCTATTGCTGCCTCGGGCACCTTATGGTCGTTCTCCTGTGAGTCTAGATTTTCGAATCCGACGCAAAACTGACAGTTAATTGTAACGTTCAGGGCCTGTTAATGACGATGGAACACACAAATCGCGTCGCGATTCAATACATCGTCCTCCAGCCGACTTGTCTCCAAGGGTCTTGTGCTGCCTTGGGCACCTTATGGTCGTTCTTCTGTGAGTCTAGATTTACGAATCCCACGCAAAACTGACAGTTATTTGTAAGGTTCAGAGCCTCTTAATGACAATGGAACACACAAATCGCGTCGCGATTCAATACATCGTCCTCCGGCCGACCTGTCTCCAAGGGTCTATTGCTGCCTCGGGCACCTTATGGTCGATCTCCTGTGAGTCTAGATTTTCGAATGCGACGCAAAACTGACAGTTAATTGTAACGTTCAGAGCCTGTTAATGACGATGGAACACACAAATCCCGTCGCGATTCAATACATCGTCCTCCGGCAGACCTGTCTCCAAGGGTCTATTGCTGCCTCGGGCACCTTATGGTCGATCTCCTGTGAGTCTAGATTTTCGAATCCGACGCAAAACTGTCAGTTAATTGTAACGTTCAGAGCCTGTTAATGACGATGGAACACACAAATCGCGTCGCGATTCAATACATCGTCCTCCGGCCGACCTGTCTCCAAGGGTCTATTGCTGCCTCGGGCACCTTATGGTCGATATCCTGTGAGTCTAGATTTTCGAATCCGACGCAAAACTGACAGTTAATTGTAAGGTTCTGAGCCTGTTAATGACGATGGAACACACAAATCGCGTCGCGATTCAAAACATCGTCCTCCGGCCGACATGTCTCCAAGGGTATATTGCTGCCTCGGGCACCTTTTGGTCGATCTCCCGTGAGACTAGATTTTCGAATCCGACGCAAAACTGACAGTTAATTGTAAGGTTCAGAGCCTGTTAATGACGATGGAACACACAAATTGCGTCGCGATTCAATACATCGTCCTCCGGCCTGCCTTTCTCCAAGGGTCTATTGCTGCCTCGGGCACCTTATGGTCGTTCTCCTGTGAGTCTAGACTTTTGAATCCGACGCAAAACTGACAGTTAATTGTAAGGTTCAGAGCCTGTTAATTACGATGGAACACACAAATTGCGTCGCGATTCAATACATCGTCCTCCAGCCGACTTGTCTCCAAGGGTCTTGTGCTGCCTTGGGCACCTTATGGTCGTTCTTCTGTGAGTCTAGATTTACGAACCGACGCAAAACTTACAGTTAATTGTAAGGTTCAGAGCCTCTTAATGACAATGGAACACACAAATCGCGTCGCGATTCAATACATCGTCCTCCGGCCGACCTGTCTCCAAGGGTCTATTGCTGCCTCGGGCACCTTATGGTCGATCTCCTGTGAGTCTAGATTTTCGAATGCGACGCAAAACTGACAGTTAATTGTAACGTTCAGAGCCTGTTAATGACGATGGAACACACAAATCCCGTCGCGATTCAATACATCGTCCTCCGGCAGACCTGTCTCCAAGGGTCTATTGCTGCCTCGGGCACCTTATGGTCGTTCTCCTGTGAGTCTAGATTTTCGAATCCGACGCAAAACTGACAGTTAATTGTAACGTTCAGGGCCTGTTAATGACGATGGAACACACAAATCGCGTCGCGATTCAATACATCGTCCTCCAGCCGACTTGTCTCCAAGGGTCTTGTGCTGCCTTGGGCACCTTATGGTCGTTCTTCTGTGAGTCTAGATTTACGAATCCCACGCAAAACTGACAGTTATTTGTAAGGTTCAGAGCCTCTTAATGACAATGGAACACACAAATCGCGTCGCGATTCAATACATCGTCCTCCGGCCGACCTGTCTCCAAGGGTCTATTGCTGCCTCGGGCACCTTATGGTCGATCTCCTGTGAGTCTAGATTTTCGAATGCGACGCAAAACTGACAGTTAATTGTAACGTTCAGAGCCTGTTAATGACGATGGAACACACAAATCCCGTCGCGATTCAATACATCGTCCTCCGGCAGACCGGTCTCCAAGGGTCTAGTGCTGCCTCGGGCACCTTATGGTCGATCTCCTGTGAGTCTAGATTTTCGAATCCGACGCAAAACTGTCAGTTAATTGTAACGTTCAGAGCCTGTTAATGACGATGGAACACACAAATCGCGTCGCGATTCAATACATCGTCCTCCGGCCGACCTGTCTCCAAGGGTCTATTGCTGCCTCGGGCACCATATGGTCGATATCCTGTGAGTCTAGATTTTCGAATCCGACGCAAAACTGACAGTTAATTGTAAGGTTCTGAGCCTGTTAATGACGATGGAACACACAAATCGCGTCGCGATTCAATACATCGTCCTCCGGCCGACATGTCTCCAAGGGTATATTGCTGCCTCGGGCACCTTTTGGTCGATCTCCCGTGAGTCTAGATTTTCGAATCCGACGCAAAACTGACAGTTAATTGTAAGGTTCAGAGCCTGTTAATGACGATGGAACACACAAATTGCGTCGCGATTCAATACATCGTCCTCCGGCCTGCCTTTCTCCAAGGGTCTATTGCTGCCTCGGGCACCTTATGGTCGTTCTCCTGTGAGTCTAGACTTTTGAATCCGACGCAAAACTGACAGTTAATTGTAAGGTTCAGAGCCTGTTAATTACGATGGAACACACAAATTGCGTCGCGATTCAATACATCGTCCTCCAGCCGACTTGTCTCCAAGGGTCTTGTGCTGCCTTGGGCACCTTATGGTCGTTCTTCTGTGAGTCTAGATTTTCGAATCCGACGCAAAACTTACAGTTAATTGTAAGGTTCAGAGCCTCTTAATGACAATGGAACACACAGATCGCGTCGCGATTCAATACATCGTCCTCCGGCCGACCTGTCTCCAAGGGTCTATTGCTGCCTCGGACACCTTATGGTCGATTTCCTGTGAGTCTAGAGTTTCGAATCCGACGCAGTTAATTGTAACGTTCAGAGCCTCTTGATGACGATGGAACACACAAATTGCGTCACGATTCAATACATCGTCCTCCAGCCGACTTGTCTCCAAGGGTCTAGTGCTGCCTCGGACACCTTATGGTCGTTCTCCTGTGAGTCTAGATTTTCGAATCCCACGCAAAACTGACAGTTAATTGTAAGGTTCAGAGCCTCTTAATGACAATGGAACACACAAATCGCGTCGCGATTCAATACATCGTCCTCCGGCCGACCTGTCTCCAAGGGTCTATTGCTGCCTCGGGCACCTTATGGTCGATCTCCTGTGAGTCTAGATTTTCGAATGCGACGCAAAACTGACAGTTAATTGTAACGTTCAGAGCCTGTTAATGACGATGGAACACACAAATCCCGTCGCGATTCAATACATCGTCCTCTGGCAGACCTGTCTCCAAGGGTCTATTGCTGCCTCGGGCACCTTATGGTCGTTCTCCTGTGAGTCTAGATTTTCGAATGCGACGCAAAACTGACAGTTAATTGTAACGTTCAGGGCCTGTTAATGACGATGGAACACACAAATCGCGTCGCGATTCAATACATCGTCCTCCAGCCGACTTGTCTCCAAGGGTCTTGTGCTGCCTTGGGCACCTTATGGTCGTTCTTCTGTGAGTCTAGATTTACGAATCCCACGCAAAACTGACAGTTATTTGTAACGTTCAGAGCCTCTTAATGACAATGGAACACACAAATCGCGTCGCGATTCAATACATCGTCCTCCGGCCGACCTGTCTCCAAGGGTCTATTGCTGCCTCGGGCACCTTATGGTCGATCTCCAGTGAGTCTAGATTTTCGAATGCGACGCAAAACTGACAGTTAATTGTAACGTTCAGAGCCTGTTAATGACGATGGAACACACAAATCCCGTCGCGATTCAATACATCGTCCTCCGGCAGACCTGTCTCCAAGGGTCTATTGCTGCCTCGGGCACCTTATGGTCGATCTCCTGTGAGTCTAGATTTTCGAATCCGACGCAAAACTGTCAGTTAATTGTAACGTTCAGAGCCTGTTAATGACGATGGAACACACAAATCGCGTCGCGATTCAATACATCGTCCTCCGGCCGACCTGTCTCCAAGGGTCTATTGCTGCCTCGGGCACCTTATGGTCGATCTCCTGTGAGTCTAGATTTTCGAATCCGACGTAAAACTGACAGTTAATTGTAAGGTTCAGAGCCTCTTAATGACGATGGAACACACAAATCGCGTCGCGATTCAATACATCGTCCTCCGGCCGACATGTCTCCAAGGGTATATTGCTGCCTCGGGAACCTTTTGGTCGATGTCCTGTGAGTCTAGACTTTTGAATCCGACGCAAAACTGGCAGTTAATTGTAAGGTTCAGAGCCTGTTAATGACGATGGAACACACAAATTGCGTCGCGATTCAATACATCGTCCTCCAGCTGACTTGTCTCCAAGGGTCTTGTGCTGCCTTGGGCACCTTATGGTCGATCTTCTGTGAGTCTAGATTTTCGAATCCGACGCCAAACTTACAGTTAATTGTAAGGTTCAGAGCCTCTTAATGACAATGGAACACACAAATCGCGTCGCGATTCAATACATCGTCCTCCGGCCGACCTGTCTCCAAGGGTCTATTGCTGCCTCGGGCACCTTATGGTCGATCTCCCGTGAGTCTAGATTTTCGAATCCGACGCAAAACTGTCAGTTAATTGTAACGTTCAGAGCCTGTTAATGACGATGGAACACACAAATCGCGTCGCGATTCAATACATCGTCCTCCGGCCGACCTGTCTCCAAGGGTCTATTGCTGCCTCGGGCACCTTATGGTCGATCTCCTGTGAGTCTAGATTTTCGAATCCGACGCAAAACTGACAGTTAATTGTAACGTTCAGAGCCTGTTAATGACGATGGAACACACAAATTGCGTCGCGATTCAATACATCGTCCTCCGGCCGACCTGTCTCCAAGGGTCTATTGATGCCTCGGGCACCTTATGGTAGTTCTCCTGTGAGTCTAGATTTTCGAATCCGACGCAAAACTGACAGTTGATTATAACGTTCAGAGCCTGTTAATGACGATGGAACACAGAAATCGCGTCGCGATTCAATACATGGTCCTCCAGCCGACTTGTTTCCAAGGGTCTAGTGCTGCCTCGGGCACCATATGATCGTTCCTCTGTGAGTCTAGATTTTCGAATCCGACGCAAAACTGACAGTTAATTGTAAGGTTCAGAGCCTCTTACTGACAATGGAACACACAAATTGCGTCGCGATTCAATACATCGTCCTCCGGCCGACCTGTCTCCAAGGGTCTATTGCTGCCTCGGGCACCTTATGGTCGATCTCCTGTGAGTCTAGATTTTCGAATCCGACGCAAAACTGACAATTGTAACGTTCAGGGCCTGTTAATGAAGATGGAACACACAAATCGCGTCGCGATTCAATACATCGTCCTCCGGCCGACCTGTCTCCAAGGGTCTATTGCTGCCTCGGACACCTTATGGTCGATCTCCTGTGAGACTAGATTTTCGAATCCGACGCAAAACTGACAGTTAATTGTAAGGTTCTGAGCCTGTTAATGACGATGGAACACACAAATCGCGTCGCGATTCAATACATCGTCCTCCGGCCGACATGTCTCCAAGGGTATATTGCTGCCTCGGGCACCTTTTGGTCGATCTCCCGTGAGTCTAGATTTTCGAATCCGACGCAAAACTGACAGTTAATTGTAAGGTTCAGAGCCTGTTAATGACGATGGAACACACAAATTGCGTCGCGATTCAATACATCGTCCTCCGGCCTGCCTTTCTCCAAGGGTCTATTGCTGCCTCGGGCACCTTATGGTCGTTCTCCTGTGAGTCTAGACATTTGACTCCGACGCAAAACTGACAGTTAATTGTAAGGTTCAGAGCCTGTTAATTACGATGGACCACACAAATTGCGTCGCGATTCAATACATGGTCCTCCAGCCGACTTGTCTCCAAGGGTCTTGTGCTGCCTTGGGCACCTTTTGGTCGTTCTTCTGTGAGTCTAGATTTTCGAATCCGACGCAAAACTTAAAGTTAATTGTAAGGTTCAGAGCCTCTTAATGACAATGGAACACACAAATCGCGTCGCGATTCAATACATCGTCCTCCGGCCGACCTGTCTCCAAGGGTCTATTGCTGCCTCGGGCACCTTATGGTCGATCTCCTGTGAGTCTAGAATTTCGAATCCGACGCAAAACTGACAGTTAATTGTAAGGTTCAGAGCCTGTTAATGACGATGGAACACACAAAATGCGTCGCGATTCAATACATCGTCCTCCGGCCGACCTGTCTCCAAGGGTCTATTGCTGCCTCGGGCACCTTATGGTCGTTCTCCTGTGAGTCTACACTTTTGAATCCGACGCAAAACTGGCAGTTAATTGTAAGGTTCAGAGCCTGTTAATGACGATGGAACACACAAATTGCGTCGCGATTCAATACATCGTCCTCCGGCCTGCCTTTCTCCAAGGGTCTATTGCTGTCTCGGGCACCTTATGGTCGTTCTCCTGTGAGTCTAGACTTTTGACTCCGACGCAAAACTGACAGTTAATTGTAAGGTTCAGAGCCTGTTAATTACGATGGAACACACAAATTGCGTCGCGATTCAATACATCGTCCTCCAGCCGACTTGTCTCCAAGGGTCTTGTGCTGCCTTGGGCACCTTATGGTCGTTCTTCTGTGAGTCTAGATTTTCGAATCCGACGCAAAACTTAAAGTTAATTGTAAGGTTCAGAGCCTCTTAATGACAATGGAACACACAAATCGCGTCGCGATTCAATACATCGTCCTCCGGCCGACCTGTCTCCAAGGGTCTATTGCTGCCTCGGGCACCTTATGGTCGATCTCCTGTGAGTCTAGAATTTCGAATCCGACGCAAAACTGACAGTTAATTGTAAGGTTCAGAGCCTGTTAATGACGATGGAACACACAAAATGCGTCGCGATCCAATACATCGTCCTCCGGCCGACCTGTCTCCAAGGGTCTATTGCTGCCTCGGGCACCTTATGGTCGTTCTCCTGTGAGTCTACACTTTTGAATCCGACGCAAAACTGGCAGTTAATTGTAAGGTTCAGAGCCTCTTAATGACAATGGAACACACAAATCGCGTCGCGATTCAATACATCGTCCTCCGGCCGACCTGTCTCCAAGGGTCTATTGCTGCCTCGGGCACCTTATGGTCGATCTCCTGTGAGTCTAGATTTTCGAATGCGACGGAAAACTGACAGTTAATTGTAACGTTCAGAGCCTGTTAATGACGATGGAACACACAAATCCCGTCGCGATTCAATACATCGTCCTCCGGCAGACCTGTCTCCAAGGGTCTATTGCTGCCTCGGGCACCTTATGGTCGTTCTCCTGTGAGTCTAGATTTTCGAATCCGACGCAAAACTGACAGTTAATTGTAACGTTCAGGGCCTGTTAATGACGATGGAACACACAAATCGCGTCGCGATTCAATACATCGTCCTCCAGCCGACTTGTCTCCAAGGGTCTTGTGCTGCCTTGGGCACCTTATGGTCGTTCTTCTGTGAGTCTAGATTTACGAATCCCACGCAAAACTGACAGTTATTTGTAAGGTTCAGAGCCTCTTAATGACAATGGAACACACAAATCGCGTCGCGATTCAATACATCGTCCTCCGGCCGACCTGTCTCCAAGGGTCTATTGCTGCCTCGGGCACCTTATGGTCGATCTCCTGTGAGTCTAGATTTTCGAATGCGACGCAAAACTGACAGTTAATTGTAACGTTCAGAGCCTGTTAATGACGATGGAACACACAAATCCCGTCGCGATTCAATACATCGTCCTCCGGCAGACCTGTCTCCAAGGGTCTATTGCTGCCTGGGGCACCTTATGGTCGATCTCCTGTGAGTCTAGAGTTTCGAATCCGACGCAGTTAATTGTAACGTTCAGAGCCTCTTAATGACGATGGAACACACAAATTGCGTCGCGTTTCAATACATCGTGCTCCAGCCGACTTGTCTCCAAGGGTCTAGTGCTGCCTCGGACACCTTATGGTCGTTCTCCTGTGAGTCTAGATTTTCGAATCCCACGCAAAACTGACAGTTAATTGTAAGGTTCAGAGCCTCTTAATGACAATGGAACACACAAATCGCGTCGCGATTCAATACATCGTCCTCCGGCCGACCTGTCTCCAAGGGTCTATTGCTGCCTCGGGCACCTTATGGTCGATCTCCTGTGAGTCTAGATTTTCGAATGCGACGCAAAACTGACAGTTAATTGTAACGTTCAGAGCCTGTTAATGACGATGGAACACACAAATCCCGTCGCGATTCAATACATCGTCCTCCGGCAGACCTGTCTCCAAGGGTCTATTGCTGCCTCGGGCACCTTATGGTCGTTCTCCTGTGAGTCTAGATTTTCGAATCCGACGCAAAACTGACAGTTAATTGTAACGTTCAGGGCCTGTTAATGACGATGGAACACACAAATCGCGTCGCGATTCAATACATCGTCCTCCAGCCGACTTGTCTCCAAGGGTCTTGTGCTGCCTTGGGCACCTTATGGTCGTTCTTCTGTGAGTCTAGATTTACGAATCCCACGCAAAACTGACAGTTATTTGTAAGGTTCAGAGCCTCTTAATGACAATGGAACACACAAATCGCGTCGCGATTCAATACATCGTCCTCCGGCCGACCTGTCTCCAAGGGTCTATTGCTGCCTCGGGCACCTTATGGTCGATCTCCTGTGAGTCTAGATTTTCGAATGCGACGCAAAACTGACAGTTAATTGTAACGTTCAGAGCCTGTTAATGACGATGGAACACACAAATCCCGTCGCGATTCAATACATCGTCCTCCGGCAGACCTGTCTCCAAGGGTCTATTGCTGCCTCGGGCACCTTATGGTCGATCTCCTGTGAGTCTAGATTTTCGAATCCGACGCAAAACTGTCAGTTAATTGTAACGTTCAGAGCCTGTTAATGACGATGGAACACAGAAATCGCGTCGCGATTCAATACATCGTCCTCCGGCCGACCTGTCTCCAAGGGTCTATTGCTGCCTCGGGCACCTTATGGTCGATATCCTGTAAGTCTAGATTTTCGAATCCGACGCAAAACTGACAGTTAATTGTAAGGTTCTGAGCCTGTTAATGACGATGGAACACACAAATCGCGTCGCGATTCAAAACATCGTCCTCCGGCCGACATGTCTCCAAGGGTATATTGCTGCCTCGGGCACCTTTTGGTCGATCTCCCGTGAGACTAGATTTTCGAATCCGACGCAAAACTGACAGTTAATTGTAAGGTTCAGAGCCTGTTAATGACGATGGAACACACAAATTGCGTCGCGATTCAATACATCGTCCTCCGGCCTGCCTTTCTCCAAGGGTCTATTGCTGCCTCGGGCACCTTATGGTCGTTCTCCTGTGAGTCTAGACTTTTGAATCCGACGCAAAACTGACAGTTAATTGTAAGGTTCAGAGCCTGTTAATTACGATGGAACACACAAATTGCGTCGCGATTCAATACATCGTCCTCCAGCCGACTTGTCTCCAAGGGTCTTGTGCTGCCTTGGGCACCTTATGGTCGTTCTTCTGTGAGTCTAGATTTACGAATCCGACGCAAAACTTACAGTTAATTGTAAGGTTCAGAGCCTCTTAATGACAATGGAACACACAAATCGCGTCGCGATTCAATACATCGTCCTCCGGCCGACCTGTCTCCAAGGGTCTATTGCTGCCTCGGGCACCTTATGGTCGATCTCCTGTGAGTCTAGATTTTCGAATGCGACGCAAAACTGACAGTTAATTGTAACGTTCAGAGCCTGTTAATGACGATGGAACACACAAATCCCGTCGCGATTCAATACATCGTCCTCCGGCAGACCTGTCTCCAAGGGTCTATTGCTGCCTCGGGCACCTTATGGTCGTTCTCCTGTGAGTCTAGATTTTCGAATCCGACGCAAAACTGACAGTTAATTGTAACGTTCAGGGCCTGTTAATGACGATGGAACACACAAATCGCGTCGCGATTCAATACATCGTCCTCCAGCCGACTTGTCTCCAAGGGTCTTGTGCTGCCTTGGGCACCTTATGGTCGTTCTTCTGTGAGTCTAGATTTACGAATCCCACGCAAAACTGACAGTTATTTGTAAGGTTCAGAGCCTCTTAATGACAATGGAACACACAAATCGCGTCGCGATTCAATACATCGTCCTCCGGCCGACCTGTCTCCAAGGGTCTATTGCTGCCTCGGGCACCTTATGGTCGATCTCCTGTGAGTCTAGATTTTCGAATGCGACGCAAAACTGACAGTTAATTGTAACGTTCAGAGCCTGTTAATGACGATGGAACACACAAATCCCGTCGCGATTCAATACATCGTCCTCCGGCAGACCGGTCTCCAAGGGTCTAGTGCTGCCTCGGGCACCTTATGGTCGATCTCCTGTGAGTCTAGATTTTCGAATCCGACGCAAAACTGTCAGTTAATTGTAACGTTCAGAGCCTGTTAATGACGATGGAACACACAAATCGCGTCGCGATTCAATACATCGTCCTCCGGCCGACCTGTCTCCAAGGGTCTATTGCTGCCTCGGGCACCATATGGTCGATATCCTGTGAGTCTAGATTTTCGAATCCGACGCAAAACTGACAGTTAATTGTAAGGTTCTGAGCCTGTTAATGACGATGGAACACACAAATCGCGTCGCGATTCAATACATCGTCCTCCGGCCGACATGTCTCCAAGGGTATATTGCTGCCTCGGGCACCTTTTGGTCGATCTCCCGTGAGTCTAGATTTTCGAATCCGACGCAAAACTGACAGTTAATTGTAAGGTTCAGAGCCTGTTAATGACGATGGAACACACAAATTGCGTCGCGATTCAATACATCGTCCTCCGGCCTGCCTTTCTCCAAGGGTCTATTGCTGCCTCGGGCACCTTATGGTCGTTCTCCTGTGAGTCTAGACTTTTGAATCCGACGCAAAACTGACAGTTAATTGTAAGGTTCAGAGCCTGTTAATTACGATGGAACACACAAATTGCGTCGCGATTCAATACATCGTCCTCCAGCCGACTTGTCTCCAAGGGTCTTGTGCTGCCTTGGGCACCTTATGGTCGTTCTTCTGTGAGTCTAGATTTTCGAATCCGACGCAAAACTTACAGTTAATTGTAAGGTTCAGAGCCTCTTAATGACAGTGGAACACACAGATCGCGTCGCGATTCAATACATCGTCCTCCGGCCGACCTGTCTCCAAGGGTCTATTGCTGCCTCGGACACCTTATGGTCGATTTCCTGTGAGTCTAGAGTTTCGAATCCGACGCAGTTAATTGTAACGTTCAGAGCCTCTTGATGACGATGGAACACACAAATTGCGTCACGATTCAATACATCGTCCTCCAGCCGACTTGTCTCCAAGGGTCTAGTGCTGCCTCGGACACCTTATGGTCGTTCTCCTGTGAGTCTAGATTTTCGAATCCCACGCAAAACTGACAGTTAATTGTAAGGTTCAGAGCCTCTTAATGACAATGGAACACACAAATCGCGTCGCGATTCAATACATCGTCCTCCGGCCGACCTGTCTCCAAGGGTCTATTGCTGCCTCGGGCACCTTATGGTCGATCTCCTGTGAGTCTAGATTTTCGAATGCGACGCAAAACTGACAGTTAATTGTAACGTTCAGAGCCTGTTAATGACGATGGAACACACAAATCCCGTCGCCATTCAATACATCGTCCTCTGGCAGACCTGTCTCCAAGGGTCTATTGCTGCCTCGGGCACCTTATGGTCGTTCTCCTGTGAGTCTAGATTTTCGAATCCGACGCAAAACTGACAGTTAATTGTAACGTTCAGGGCCTGTTAATGACGATGGAACACACAAATCGCGTCGCGATTCAATACATCGTCCTCCAGCCGACTTGTCTCCAAGGGTCTTGTGCTGCCTTGGGCACCTTATGGTCGTTCTTCTGTGAGTCTAGATTTACGAATCCCACGCAAAACTGACAGTTATTTGTAACGTTCAGAGCCTCTTAATGACAATGGAACACACAAATCGCGTCGCGATTCAATACATCGTCCTCCGGCCGACCTGTCTCCAAGGGTCTATTGCTGCCTCGGGCACCTTATGGTCAATCTCCAGTGAGTCTAGATTTTCGAATGCGACGCAAAACTGACAGTTAATTGTAACGTTCAGAGCCTGTTAATGACGATGGAACACACAAATCCCGTCGCGATTCAATACATCGTCCTCCGGCAGACCTGTCTCCAAGGGTCTATTGCTGCCTCGGGCACCTTATGGTCGATCTCCTGTGAGTCTAGATTTTCGAATCCGACGCAAAACTGTCAGTTAATTGTAACGTTCAGAGCCTGTTAATGACGATGGAACACACAAATCGCGTCGCGATTCAATACATCGTCCTCCGGCCGACCCGTCTCCAAGGGTCTATTGCTGCCTCGGGCACCTTATGGTCGTTCTCCTGTGAGTCTAGATTTTCGAATCCGACGCAAAACTGACAGTTGATTATAACGTTCAGAGCCTGTTAATGACGATGGAACACACAAATCGCGTCGCGATTCAATACATGGTCCTCCAGCCGACTTGTCTCCAAGGGTCTAATGCTGCCTCGGGCACCTTATGATCGTTCCTCTGTGAGTCTAGATTTTCGAATCCGACGCAAAAGTGACAGTTAATTGTAAGGTTCAGAGCCTCTTACTGACAATGGAACACACAAATTGCGTCGCGATTCAATACATTGTCCTCCGGCCGACCTGTCTCCAAGGGTCTATTGCTGCCTCGGGCACCTTATGGTCGATCTCCTGTGAGTCTAGATTTTCGAATCCGACTCAAAACTGAAAGTTAATTGTAACGTTCAGGGCCTGTTAATGACGATGCAACACACAAATCGCGTTGCGATTCAATACATCGTCCTCCGGCCGACCTGTCTCCAAGGGTCTATTGCTGCCTCGGGCACCTTATGGTCGATCTCCTGTGAGTCTAGATTTTCGAATCCGACGTAAAACTGACAGTTAATTGTAAGGTTCAGAAACTGTTAATGACGATGGAACACACATATTGCGTCGCGATTCAATACATCGTCCTCCAGCCGACTTGTCTCCAAGGGTCTTGTGCTGCCTTGGGCACCTTATGGTCGTTCTTCTGTGAGTCTAGATTTTCGAATCCGACGCAAAACTTACAGTTAATTGTAAGGTTCAGAGCCGCTTAAAGACAGTGGAACACACAGATCGCGTCGCGATTCAATACATCGTCCTCCGGCCGACCTGTCTCCAAGGGTCTATTGCTGCCTCGGGCACCTTATGGTCGATCTCCTGTGAGTCTAGAGTTTCGAATCCGACGCAGTTAATTGTAACGTTCAGAGCCTCTTAATGACGATGGAACACACAAATTGCGTCGCGATTCAATACATCGTCCTCCAGCCGACTTGTCTCCAAGGGTCTAGTGCTGCCTCGGACACCTTATGGTCGTTCTCCTGTGAGTCTAGATTTTCGAATCCCACGCAAAACTGACAGTTAATTGTAAGGTTCAGAGCCTCTTAATGACAATGGAACACACAAATCGCGTCGCGATTCAATACATCGTCCTCCGGCCGACCTGTCTCCAAGGGTCTATTGCTGCCTCGGGCACCTTATGGTCGATCTCCTGTGAGTCTAGATTTTCGAATGCGACGCAAAACTGACAGTTAATTGTAACGGTCAGAGCCTGTTAATGACGATGGAACACACAAATCCCGTCGCGATTCAATACATCGTCCTCCGGCAGACCTGTCTCCAAGGGTCTATTGCTGCCTCGGGCACCTTATGGTCGATCTCCTGTGAGTCTAGATTTTCGAATCCGACGCAAAACTGTCAGTTAATTGTAACGTTCAGAGCCTGTTAATGACGATGGAACACACAAATCGCGTCGCGATTCAATACATCGTCCTCCGGCCGACCTGTCTCCAAGGGTCTATTGCTGCCTCGGGCACCTTATGGTCGTTCTCCTGTGAGTCTAGATTTTCGAATCCGACGCAAAACTGACAGTTGATTATAACGTTCAGAGCCTGTTAATGACGATGGAACACACAAATCGCGTCGCGATTCAATACATGGTCCTCCAGCCGACTTGTCTCCAAGGGTCTAGTGCTGCCTCGGGCACCTTATGATCGTTCCTCTGTGAGTCTAGATTTTCGAATCCGACGCAAAAGTGACAGTTAATTATAAGGTTCAGAGCCTCTTACTGACAATGGAACACACAAATTGCGTCGCGATTCAATACATCGTCCTCCGGCCGACCTGTCTCCAAGGGTCTATTGCTGCCTCGGGCACCTTATGGTCGATCTCCTGTGAGTCTAGATTTTCGAATCCGACTCAAAACTGACAGTTAATTGTAACGTTCAGGGCCTGTTAATGACGATGGAACACACAAATCGCGTCGCGATTCAATACATCGTCCTCCGGCCGACCTGTCTCCAAGGGTCTATTGCTGCCTCGGACACCTTATGGTCGATCTCCTGTGAGTCTAGATTTTCGAATCCGACGTAAAACTGACAGTTAATTGTAAGGTTCAGAGCCTGTTAATGACGATGGAACACACAAATCGCGTCGCGATTCAATACATCGTCCTCCGGCCGACTTGTCTCCAAGGGTATATTGCTGCCTCGGGCACCTTTTGGTCGATCTCCTGTGAGTCTAGATTTTCGAATCCGACGCAAAACTGACAGTTAATTGTAAGGTTCGGAGCCTGTTAATGACGATGGAACACACAAATTGCGTCGCGATTCAATACATCGTCCTCCGGCCGACCTGTCTCCAAGGGTCTATTGCGGCCTCGGGCACCTTATGGTCGTTCTCCTGTGAGTCTAGACATTTGAATTCGACGCAAAACTGACAGTTAATTGTAAGGTTCAGAGCCTGTTAATGACGATGGAACACACAAATTGCGTCGCGATTCAATACATCGTCCTCCAGCCGACTTGTCTCCAAGGGTCTTGTGCTCCCTTGGGCACCTTATGGTCGTTCTTCTGTGAGTCTAGATTTTCGAATCCGACGCAAAACTTACAGTTAATTGTAAGGTTCAGAGCCTCTTAATGACAATGGAACACACAAATCGCGTCGCGATTCAATACATCGTCCTCCGGCCGACCTGTCTCCAAGGGTCTATTGCCGCCTCGGGCACCTTATGGTCGATCTCCTGTGAGTCTAGATTTTCGAATCCGACGCAAAACTGACAGTTAATTGTAACGTTCAGGGCCTGTTAAAAACGATGGAACACACAAATCGCGTCGCGATTCAATACATCGTCCTCCGGCCGACCTGTCTCCAAGGGTCTATTGCTGCCTCGGACACCTTATGGTCGATCTCCTGTGAGTCTAGATTTTCGAATCCGACGCAAAACTGACAGTTAATTGTAAGGTTCAGAGCCTGTTAATGACGATGGAACACACAAATCGCGTCGCGATTCAATACATCGTCCTCCGGCCGACATGTCTCCAAGGGTATATTGCTGCCTCGGGCACCTTTTGGTCGATCTCCTGTGAGTCTAGATTTTCGAATCCGACGCAAAACTGACAGTTAATTGTAACGTTCAGAGCCTGTTAATGACGATGGAACACACAAATTGCGTCGCGATTCAATACATCGTCCTCCGGCCGACCTGTCTCCAAGGGTCTATTGCTGCCTCGGGCACCTTATGGTCGTTCTCCTGTGAGTCTAGACTTTTGAATCCGACGCAAAACTGGCAGTTAATTGTAAGGTTCAGAGCCTGTTAATGACGATGGAACACACAAATTGCGTCGCGATTCAATACATCGTCCTCCGGCCGACCTGTCTCCAAGGGTCTATTGCTGCCTCGGGCACCTTATGGTCGTTCTCCTGTGAGTCTAGATTTTCGAATCCGACGCAAAACTGACAGTTGATTATAACGTTCAGAGCCTGTTAATGACGATGGAACACACAAATCGCGTCGCGATTCAATACATGGTCCTCCAGCCGACTTGTCTCCAAGGGTCTAGTGCTGCCTCGGGCACCTTATGATCGTTCCTCTGTGAGTCTAGATTTTCGAATCCGACGCAAAAGTGACAGTTAATTGTAAGGTTCAGAGCCTCTTACTGACAATGGAACACACAAATTGCGTCGCGATTCAATACATCGTCCTCCGGCCGACCTGTCTCCAAGGGTCTATTGCTGCCTCGGACACCTTATGGTCGATCTCCTGTGAGTCTAGATTTTCGAATCCGACGCAAAACTGACAGTTAATTGTAAGGTTCAGGGCCTGTTAATGACGATGGAACACACAAATCGCGTCGCGATTCAATACATCGACCTCCGGCCGACCTGTCTCCAAGGGTCTATTGCTGCCTCGGACACCTTATGGTCGATCTCCTGTGAGTCTAGATTTTCGAATCCGACGTAAAACTGACAGTTAATTGTAAGGTTCAGAGCCTGTTAATGACGATGGAACACACAAATCGCGTCGCGATTCAATACATCGTCCTCCGGCCGACTTGTCTCCAAGGGTATATTGCTGCCTCGGGCACCTTATGGTCGATCTCCTGTGAGTCTAGATTTTCGAATCCGACGTAAAACTGACAGTTAATTGTAAGGTTCAGAGCCTGTTAATGACGATGGAACACACAAATCGCGTCGCGATTCAATACATCGTCCTCCGGCCGACTTGTCTCCAAGGGTCTATTGCGGCCTCGGGCACCTTATGGTCGTTCTCCTGTGAGTCTAGACATTTGAATTCGACGCAAAACTGACAGTTAATTGTAAGGTTCAGAGCCTGTTAATGACGATGGAACACACAAATTGCGTCGCGATTCAATACATCGTCCTCCAGCCGACTTGTCTCCAAGGGTTTTGTGCTCCCTTGGGCACCTTATGGTCGTTCTTCTGTGAGTCTAGATTTTCGAATCCGACGCAAAACTTACAGTTAATTGTAAGGTTCAGAGCCTCTTAATGACAATGGAACACACAAATCGCGTCGCGATTCAATACATCGTCCTCCGGCCGACCTGTCTCCAAGGGTCTATTGCCGCCTCGGGCACCTTATGGTCGATCTCCTGTGAGTCTAGATTTTCGAATCCGACGCAAAACTGACAGTTAATTGTAACGTTCAGGGCCTGTTAAAAACGATGGAACACACAAATCGCGTCGCGATTCAATACATCGTCCTCCGGCCGACCTGTCTCCAAGGGTCTATTGCTGCCTCGGACACCTTATGGTCGATCTCCTGTGAGTCTAGATTTTCGAATCCGACGCAAAACTGACAGTTAATTGTAAGGTTCAGAGCCTGTTAATGACGATGGAACACACAAATCGCGTCGCGATTCAATACATCGTCCTCCGGCCGACATGTCTCCAAGGGTATATTGCTGCCTCGGGCACCTTTTGGTCGATCTCCTGTGAGTCTAGATTTTCGAATCCGACGCAAAACTGACAGTTAATTGTAACGTTCAGAGCCTGTTAATGACGATGGAACACACAAATTGCGTCGCGATTCAATACATCGTCCTCCGGCCGACCTGTCTCCAAGGGTCTATTGCTGCCTCGGGCACCTTATGGTCGTTCTCCTGTGAGTCTAGACTTTTGAATCCGACGCAAAACTGGCAGTTAATTGTAAGGTTCAGAGCCTGTTAATGACGATGGAACACACAAATTGCGTCGCGATTCAATACATCGTCCTCCAGCCGACTTGTCTCCAAGGGTCTATTGCTGCCTCGGGCACCTTATGGTCGTTCTCCTGTGAGTCTAGATTTTCGAATCCGACGCAAAACTGACAGTTGATTATAACGTTCAGAGCCTGTTAATGACGGTGGAACACACAAATCGCGTCGCGATTCAATACATCGTCCTCCAGCCGACTTGTCCCCAAGGGTCTAGTGCTGCCCCGGGCACCTAATGATCGTTCCTCTGTGAGTCTAGATTTTCGAATCCGACGCAAAACTGACAGTTAATTGTAAGGTTCAGAGCCTCTTACTGACAATGGAGCACACAAATTGCGTCGCGATTCAATACATCGTCCTCCGGCCGACCTGTCTCCAAGGGTCTATTGCTGCCTCGGACACCTTATGGTCGATCTCCTGTGAGTCTAGATTTTCGAATCCGACGCAAAACTGACAGTTAATTGTAAGGTTCAGGGCCTGTTAATGACGATGGAACACACAAATCGCGTCGCGATTCAATACATCGTCCTCCGGCCGACCTGTCTCCAAGGGTCTATTGCTGCCTCGGACACCTTATGGTCGATCTCCTGTGAGTCTAGATTTTCGAATCCCACGCAAAACTGACAGTTAATTGTAAGGTTCAGAGCCTCTTAATGACAATGGAACACACAAATCGCGTCGCGATTCAATACATCGTCCTCCGGCCGACATGTCTCCAAGGGTATATTGCTGCCTCGGGCACCTTTTGGTCGATCTCCCGTGAGTCTAGATTTTCGAATCCGACGCAAAACTGACAGTTAATTGTAAGCTTCAGAGCCTGTTAATGACGATGGAACACACAAATTGCGTCGCGATTCAATACATCGTCCTCCGGCCTGCCTTTCTCCAAGGGTCTATTGCTGCCTCGGGCACCTTATGGTCGTTCTCCTGTGAGTCTAGACTTTTGAATCCGACGCAAAACTGACAGTTAATTGTAAGGTTCAGAGCCTGTTAATTACGATGGAACACACAAATTGCGTCGCGATTCAATACATCGTCCTCCAGCCGACTTGTCTCCAAGGGTCTTGTGCTGCCTTGGGCACCTTATGGTCGTTCTTCTGTGAGTCTAGATTTTCGAATCCGACGCAAAACTTACAGTTAATTGTAACGTTCAGAGCCTGTTAATGACGATGGAACACACAAATCCCGTCGCGATTCAATACATCGTCCTCCGGCAGACCTGTCTCCAAGGGTCTATTGCTGCCTCGGGCACCTTATGGTCGATCTCCTGTGAGTCTAGATTTTCGAATCCGACGCAAAACTGTCAGTTAATTGTAACGTTCAGAGCCTGTTAATGACGATGGAACACACAAATCGCGTCGCGATTCAATACATCGTCCTCCGGCCGACCTGTCTCCAAGGGTCTATTGCTGCCTCGGGCACCTTATGGTCGTTCTCCTGTGAGTCTAGATTTTCGAATCCGACGCAAAACTGACAGTTGATTATAACGTTCAGAGCCTGTTAATGACGATGGAACACACAAATCGCGTCGCGATTCAATACATCGTCCTGCAGCCGACTTGTCTCCAAGGGTCTAGTGCTGCCTCGGGCACCTTATGATCGTTCCTCTGTGAGTCTAGATTTTCGAATCCGACGCAAAAGTGACAGTTAATTGTAAGGTTCAGAGCCTCTTACTGACAATGGAACACACAAATTGCGTCGCGATTCAATACATCGTCCTCCGGCCGACCTGTCTCCAAGGGTCTATTGCTGCCTCGGGCACCTTATGGTCGATCTCCTGTGAGTCTAGATTTTCGAATCCGACTCAAAACTGAAAGTTAATTGTAACGTTCAGGGCCTGTTAATGACGATGGAACACACAAATCGCGTTGCGATTCAATACATCGTCCTCCGGCCGACCTGTCTCCAAGGGTCTATGGCTGCCTCGGGCACCTTATGGTCGATCTCCTGTGAGTCTAGATTTTCGAATCCGACGTAAAACTGACAGTTAATTGTAAGGTTCAGAGCCTGTTAATGACGATGGAACACACATATTGCGTCGCGATTCAATACATCGTCCTCCAGCCGACTTGTCTCCAAGGGTCTTGTGCTGCCTTGGGCACCTTATGGTCGTTCTCCTGTGAGTCTAGACTTTTGAATCCGACGCAAAACTGACAGTTAATTGTAAGGTTCAGAGCCTGTTAATGACGATGGAACACACAAATCGCGTCGCGATTCAATACATCGTCCTCCGGCCGACATGTCTCCAAGGGTATATTGCTGCCTCGGGCACCTTTTGGTCGATCTCCTGTGAGTCTAGATTTTCGAATCCGACGCAAAACTGACAGTTAATTGTAACGTTCAGAGCCTGTTAATGACGATGGAACACACAAATTGCGTCGCGATTCAATACATCGTCCTCCGGCCGACCTGTCTCCAAGGGTCTATTGCTGCCTCGGGCACCTTATGGTCGTTCTCCTGTGAGTCTAGACTTTTGAATCCGACGCAAAACTGGCAGTTAATTGTAAGGTTCAGAGCCTGTTAATGACGATGGAACACACAAATTGCGTCGCGATTCAATACATCGTCCTCCGGCCGACCTGTCTCCAAGGGTCTATTGCTGCCTCGGGCACCTTATGGTCGTTCTCCTGTGAGTCTAGATTTTCGAATCCGACGCAAAACTGACAGTTGATTATAACGTTCAGAGCCTGTTAATGACGATGGAACACACAAATCGCGTCGCGATTCAATACAT
Organism: Schistocerca nitens; assembly: GCF_023898315.1. Classification (NCBI taxonomy): domain Eukaryota; kingdom Metazoa; phylum Arthropoda; class Insecta; order Orthoptera; family Acrididae; genus Schistocerca; species Schistocerca nitens. The sequence goes on from NC_064619.1 coordinate 760,175,424, forward strand.
GGTCCTCCAGCCGACTTGTCTCCAAGGGTCTAGTGCTGCCTCGGGCACCTTATGATCGTTCCTCTGTGAGTCTAGATTTTCGAATCCGACGCAAAAGTGACAGTTAATTGTAAGGTTCAGAGCCTCTTACTGACAATGGAACACACAAATTGCGTCGCGATTCAATACATCGTCCTCCGGCCGACCTGTCTCCAAGGGTCTATTGCTGCCTCGGACACCTTATGGTCGATCTCCTGTGAGTCTAGATTTTCGAATCCGACGCAAAACTGACAGTTAATTGTAAGGTTCAGGGCCTGTTAATGACGATGGAACACACAAATCGCGTCGCGATTCAATACATCGACCTCCGGCCGACCTGTCTCCAAGGGTCTATTGCTGCCTCGGACACCTTATGGTCGATCTCCTGTGAGTCTAGATTTTCGAATCCCACGCAAAACTGACAGTTAATTGTAAGGTTCAAAGCCTCTTAATGACAATGGAACACACAAATCGCGTCGCGATTCAATACATCGTCCTCCGGCCGACCTGTCTCCAAGGGTCTATTGCTGCCTCGGGCACCTTATGGTCGATCTCCTGTGAGTCTAGATTTTCGAATGCGACGCAAAACTGACAGTTAATTGTAACGTTCAGAGCCTGTTAATGACAATGGAACACACAAATCGCGTCGCGATTCAATACATCGTCCTCCGGCCGACCTGTCTCCAAGGGTCTATTGCTGCCTCGGACACCTTATGGTCGATCTCCTGTGAGTCTAGATTTTCGAATCCGACGTAAAACTGACAGTTAATTGTAAGGTTCAGAGCCTGTTAATGACGATGGAACACACAAATCGCGTCGCGATTCAATACATCGTCCTCCGGCCGACTTGTCTCCAAGGGTATATTGCTGCCTCGGGCACCTTATGGTCGATCTCCTGTGAGTCTAGATTTTCGAATCCGACGTAAAACTGACAGTTAATTGTAAGGTTCAGAGCCTGTTAATGACGATGGAACACACAAATCGCGTCGCGATTCAATACATCGTCCTCCGGCCGACTTGTCTCCAAGGGTCTATTGCGGCCTCGGGCACCTTATGGTCGTTCTCCTGTGAGTCTAGACATTTGAATTCGACGCAAAACTGACAGTTAATTGTAAGGTTCAGAGCCTGTTAATGACGATGGAACACACAAATTGCGTCGCGATTCAATACATCGTCCTCCAGCCGACTTGTCTCCAAGGGTTTTGTGCTCCCTTGGGCACCTTATGGTCGTTCTTCTGTGAGTCTAGATTTTCGAATCCGACGCAAAACTTACAGTTAATTGTAAGGTTCAGAGCCTCTTAATGACAATGGAACACACAAATCGCGTCGCGATTCAATACATCGTCCTCCGGCCGACCTGTCTCCAAGGGTCTATTGCCGCCTCGGGCACCTTATGGTCGATCTCCTGTGAGTCTAGATTTTCGAATCCGACGCAAAACTGACAGTTAATTGTAACGTTCAGGGCCTGTTAAAAACGATGGAACACACAAATCGCGTCGCGATTCAATACATCGTCCTCCGGCCGACCTGTCTCCAAGGGTCTATTGCTGCCTCGGACACCTTATGGTCGATCTCCTGTGAGTCTAGATTTTCGAATCCGACGCAAAACTGACAGTTAATTGTAAGGTTCAGAGCCTGTTAATGACGATGGAACACACAAATCGCGTCGCGATTCAATACATCGTCCTCCGGCCGACATGTCTCCAAGGGTATATTGCTGCCTCGGGCACCTTTTGGTCGATCTCCTGTGAGTCTAGATTTTCGAATCCGACGCAAAACTGACAGTTAATTGTAACGTTCAGAGCCTGTTAATGACGATGGAACACACAAATTGCGTCGCGATTCAATACATCGTCCTCCGGCCGACCTGTCTCCAAGGGTCTATTGCTGCCTCGGGCACCTTATGGTCGTTCTCCTGTGAGTCTAGACTTTTGAATCCGACGCAAAACTGGCAGTTAATTGTAAGGTTCAGAGCCTGTTAATGACGATGGAACACACAAATTGCGTCGCGATTCAATACATCGTCCTCCAGCCGACTTGTCTCCAAGGGTCTATTGCTGCCTCGGGCACCTTATGGTCGTTCTCCTGTGAGTCTAGATTTTCGAATCCGACGCAAAACTGACAGTTGATTATAACGTTCAGAGCCTGTTAATGACGGTGGAACACACAAATCGCGTCGCGATTCAATACATCGTCCTCCAGCCGACTTGTCCCCAAGGGTCTAGTGCTGCCCCGGGCACCTAATGATCGTTCCTCTGTGAGTCTAGATTTTCGAATCCGACGCAAAACTGACAGTTAATTGTAAGGTTCAGAGCCTCTTACTGACAATGGAGCACACAAATTGCGTCGCGATTCAATACATCGTCCTCCGGCCGACCTGTCTCCAAGGGTCTATTGCTGCCTCGGACACCTTATGGTCGATCTCCTGTGAGTCTAGATTTTCGAATCCGACGCAAAACTGACAGTTAATTGTAAGGTTCAGGGCCTGTTAATGACGATGGAACACACAAATCGCGTCGCGATTCAATACATCGTCCTCCGGCCGACCTGTCTCCAAGGGTCTATTGCTGCCTCGGACACCTTATGGTCGATCTCCTGTGAGTCTAGATTTTCGAATCCCACGCAAAACTGACAGTTAATTGTAAGGTTCAGAGCCTCTTAATGACAATGGAACACACAAATCGCGTCGCGATTCAATACATCGTCCTCCGGCCGACATGTCTCCAAGGGTATATTGCTGCCTCGGGCACCTTTTGGTCGATCTCCCGTGAGTCTAGATTTTCGAATCCGACGCAAAACTGACAGTTAATTGTAAGCTTCAGAGCCTGTTAATGACGATGGAACACACAAATTGCGTCGCGATTCAATACATCGTCCTCCGGCCTGCCTTTCTCCAAGGGTCTATTGCTGCCTCGGGCACCTTATGGTCGTTCTCCTGTGAGTCTAGACTTTTGAATCCGACGCAAAACTGACAGTTAATTGTAAGGTTCAGAGCCTGTTAATTACGATGGAACACACAAATTGCGTCGCGATTCAATACATCGTCCTCCAGCCGACTTGTCTCCAAGGGTCTTGTGCTGCCTTGGGCACCTTATGGTCGTTCTTCTGTGAGTCTAGATTTTCGAATCCGACGCAAAACTTACAGTTAATTGTAACGTTCAGAGCCTGTTAATGACGATGGAACACACAAATCCCGTCGCGATTCAATACATCGTCCTCCGGCAGACCTGTCTCCAAGGGTCTATTGCTGCCTCGGGCACCTTATGGTCGATCTCCTGTGAGTCTAGATTTTCGAATCCGACGCAAAACTGTCAGTTAATTGTAACGTTCAGAGCCTGTTAATGACGATGGAACACACAAATCGCGTCGCGATTCAATACATCGTCCTCCGGCCGACCTGTCTCCAAGGGTCTATTGCTGCCTCGGGCACCTTATGGTCGTTCTCCTGTGAGTCTAGATTTTCGAATCCGACGCAAAACTGACAGTTGATTATAACGTTCAGAGCCTGTTAATGACGATGGAACACACAAATCGCGTCGCGATTCAATACATCGTCCTGCAGCCGACTTGTCTCCAAGGGTCTAGTGCTGCCTCGGGCACCTTATGATCGTTCCTCTGTGAGTCTAGATTTTCGAATCCGACGCAAAAGTGACAGTTAATTGTAAGGTTCAGAGCCTCTTACTGACAATGGAACACACAAATTGCGTCGCGATTCAATACATCGTCCTCCGGCCGACCTGTCTCCAAGGGTCTATTGCTGCCTCGGGCACCTTATGGTCGATCTCCTGTGAGTCTAGATTTTCGAATCCGACTCAAAACTGAAAGTTAATTGTAACGTTCAGGGCCTGTTAATGACGATGGAACACACAAATCGCGTTGCGATTCAATACATCGTCCTCCGGCCGACCTGTCTCCAAGGGTCTATGGCTGCCTCGGGCACCTTATGGTCGATCTCCTGTGAGTCTAGATTTTCGAATCCGACGTAAAACTGACAGTTAATTGTAAGGTTCAGAGCCTGTTAATGACGATGGAACACACATATTGCGTCGCGATTCAATACATCGTCCTACAGCCGACTTGTCTCCAAGGGTCTTGTGCTGCCTTGGGCACCTTATGGTCGTTCTTCTGTGAGTCTAGATTTTCGAATCCGAGGCAAAACTTACAGTTAATTGTAAGGTTCAGAGCCGCTTAAAGACAGTGGAACACACAGATCGCGTCGCGATCAATACATCGTCCTCCGGCCGACCTGTCTCCAAGGGTCTATTGCTGCCTCGGGCACCTTATGGTCGTTCTCCTGTGAGTCTAGATTTTCGAATCCGACGCAAAACTGACAGTTAATTGTAAGGTTCAGAGCCTGTTAATGACGATGGAACACACAAATCCCGTCGCGATTCAATACATCGTCCTCCGGCCGACCTATCTCCAAGGTTCTATTGCTGCCTCGGGTACCTTATAGTCGTTCTCCTGTGAGTCTAGATTTTCGAATCCGACGCAAAACTGACAGTTAATTGTAAGGTTCAGAGCCTCTTAATGACAATGGAACACACAAATCGCGTCGCAATTCAATACATCGTCCTCCGGCCGACCTGTCTCCAAGGGTCTATTGCTGCCTCGGGCACCTTATGGTCGATCTCCTGTGAGTCTAGATTTTCGAATGCGACGCAAAACTGACAGTTAATTGTAACGGTCAGAGCCTGTTAATGACGATGGAACACACAAATCCCGTCGCGATTCAATACATCGTCCTCCGGCAGACCTGTCTCCAAGGGTCTATTGCTGCCTCGGGCACCTTATGGTCGATCTCCTGTGAGTCTAGATTTTCGAATCCGACGCAAAACTGACAGTTGATTATAACGTTCAGAGCCTGTTAATGACGATGGAACACACAAATCGCGTCGCGATTCAATACATGGTCCTCCAGCCGACTTGTCTCCAAGGGTCTAGTGCTGCCTCGGGCACCTTATGATCGTTCCTCTGTGAGTCTAGATTTTCGAATCCGACGCAAAAGTGACAGTTAATTGTAAGGTTCAGAGCCTCTTACTGACAATGGAACACACAAATTGCGTCGCGATTCAATACATCGTCCTCCGGCCGACCTGTCTCCAAGGGTCTATTGCTGCCTCGGGCACCTTATGGTCGATCTCCTGTGAGTCTAGATTTTCGAATCCGACTCAAAACTGACAGTTAATTGTAACGTTCAGGGCCTGTTAATGACGATGGAACACACAAATCGCGTCGCGATTCAATACATCGTCCTCCGGCCGACCTGTCTCCAAGGGTCTATTGCTGCCTCGGACACCTTATGGTCGATCTCCTGTGAGTCTAGATTTTCGAATCCGACGTAAAACTGACAGTTAATTGTAAGGTTCAGAGCCTGTTAATGACGATGGAACACACAAATCGCGTCGCGATTCAATACATCATCCTCCGGCCGACTTGTCTCCAAGGGTATATTGCTGCCTCGGGCACCTTTTGGTCGATCTCCTGTGAGTCTAGATTTTCGAATCCGACGCAAAACTGACAGTTAATTGTAAGGTTCAGAGCCTGTTAATGACGATGGAACACACAAATTGCGTCGCGATTCAATACATCGTCCTCCGGCCGACCTGTCTCCAAGGGTCTATTGCTGCCTCGGGCACCTTATGGTCGTTCTCCTGTGAGTCTAGATTTTCGAATCCGACGCAAAACTGACAGTTGATTATAACGTTCAGAGCCTGTTAATGACGATGGAACACACAAATCGCGTCGCGATTCAATACATGGTCCTCCAGCCGACTTGTCTCCAAGGGTCTAGTGCTGCCTCGGGCACCTTATGATCGTTCCTCTGTGAGTCTAGATTTTCGAATCCGACGCAAAAGTGACAGTTAATTGTAAGGTTCAGAGCCTCTTACTGACAATGGAACACACAAATTGCGTCGCGATTCAATACATCGTCCTCCGGCCGACCTGTCTCCAAGGGTCTATTGCTGCCTCGGGCACCTTATGGTCGATCTCCTGTGAGTCTAGATTTTCGAATCCGACTCAAAACTGACAGTTAATTGTAACGTTCAGGGCCTGTTAATGACGATGGAACACACAAATCGCGTCGCGATTCAATACATCGTCCTCCGGCCGACCTGTCTCCAAGGGTCTATTGCTGCCTCGGACACCTTATGGTCGATCTCCTGTGAGTCTAGATTTTCGAATCCGACGTAAAACTGACAGTTAATTGTAAGATTCAGAGCCTGTTAATGACGATGGAACACACAAATCGCGTCGCGATTCAATACATCGTCCTCCGGCCGACTTGTCTCCAAGGGTATATTGCTGCCTCGGGCACCTTTTGGTCGATCTCCTGTGAGTCTAGATTTTCGAATCCGACGCAAAACTGACAGTTAATTGTAAGGTTCAGAGCCTGTTAATGACGATGGAACACACAAATTGCGTCGCGATTCAATACATCGTCCTCCGGCCGACCTGTCTCCAAGGGTCTATTGCGGCCTCGGGCACCTTATGGTCGTTCTCCTGTGAGTCTAGACATTTGAATTCGACGCAAAACTGACAGTTAATTGTAAGGTTCAGAGCCTGTTAATGACGATGGAACACACAAATTGCGTCGCGATTCAATACATCGTCCTCCAGCCGACTTGTCTCCAAGGGTCTTGTGCTCCCTTGGGCACCTTATGGTCGTTCTTCTGAGAGTCTAGATTTTCGAATCCGACGCAAAACTTACAGTTAATTGTAAGGTTCAGAGCCTCTTAATGACAATGGAACACACAAATCGCGTCGCGATTCAATACATCGTCCTCCGGCCGACCTGTGTCCAAGGGTCTATTGCCGCCTCGGGCACCTTATGGTCGATCTCCTGTGAGTCTAGATTTTCGAATCCGACGCAAAACTGACAGTTAATTGTAACGTTCAGGGCCTGTTAAAAACGATGGAACACACAAATCGCGTCGCGATTCAATACATCGTCCTCCGGCCGACCTGTCTCCAAGGGTCTATTGCTGCCTCGGACACCTTATGGTCGATCTCCTGTGAGTCTAGATTTTCGAATCCGACGCAAAACTGACAGTTAATTGTAAGGTTCAGAGCCTGTTAATGACGATGGAACACACAAATCGCGTCGCGATTCAATACATCGTCCTCCGGCCGACATGTCTCCAAGGGTATATTGCTGCCTCGGGCACCTTTTGGTCGATCTCCTGTGAGTCTAGATTTTCGAATCCGACGCAAAACTGACAGTTAATTGTAACGTTCAGAGCCTGTTAATGACGATGGAACACACAAATTGCGTCGCGATTCAATACATCGTCCTCCGGCCGACCTGTCTCCAAGGGTCTATTGCTGCCTCGGGCACCTTATGGTCGTTCTCCTGTGAGTCTAGACTTTTGAATCCGACGCAAAACTGGCAGTTAATTGTAAGGTTCAGAGCCTGTTAATGACGATGGAACACACAAATTGCGTCGCGATTCAATACATCGTCCTCCAGCCGACTTGTCTCCAAGGGTCTATTGCTGCCTCGGGCACCTTATGGCCGTTCTCCTGTGAGTCTAGATTTTCGAATCCGACGCAAAACTGACAGTTGATTATAACGTTCAGAGCCTGTTAATGACGGTGGAACACACAAATCGCGTCGCGATTCAATACATCGTCCTCCAGCCGACTTGTCCCCAAGGGTCTAGTGCTGCCCCGGGCACCTAATGATCGTTCCTCTGTGAGTCTAGATTTTCGAATCCGACGCAAAACTGACAGTTAATTGTAAGGTTCAGAGCCTCTTACTGACAATGGAGCACACAAATTGCGTCGCGATTCAATACATCGTCCTCCGGCCGACCTGTCTCCAAGGGTCTATTGCTGCCTCGGACACCTTATGGTCGATCTCCTGTGAGTCTAGATTTTCGAATCCGACGCAAAACTGACAGTTAATTGTAAGGTTCAGGGCCTGTTAATGACGATGGAACACACAAATCGCGTCGCGATTCAATACATCGTCCTCCGGCCGACCTGTCTCCAAGGGTCTATTGCTGCCTCGGACACCTTATGGTCGATCTCCTGTGAGTCTAGATTTTCGAATCCCACGCAAAACTGACAGTTAATTGTAAGGTTCAGAGCCTCTTAATGACAATGGAACACACAAATCGCGTCGCGATTCAATACATCGTCCTCCGGCCGACATGTCTCCAAGGGTATATTGCTGCCTCGGGCACCTTTTGGTCGATCTCCCGTGAGTCTATATTTTCGAATCCGACGCAAAACTGACAGTTAATTGTAAGCTTCAGAGCCTGTTAATGACGATGGAACACACAAATTGCGTCGCGATTCAATACATCGTCCTCCGGCCTGCCTTTCTCCAAGGGTCTATTGCTGCCTCGGGCACCTTATGGTCGTTCTCCTGTGAGTCTAGACTTTTGAATCCGACGCAAAACTGACAGTTAATTGTAAGGTTCAGAGCCTGTTAATTACGATGGAACACACAAATTGCGTCGCGATTCAATACATCGTCCTCCAGCCGACTTGTCTCCAAGGGTCTTGTGCTGCCTTGGGCACCTTATGGTCGTTCTTCTGTGAGTCTAGATTTTCGAATCCGACGCAAAACTTACAGTTAATTGTAACGTTCAGAGCCTGTTAATGACGATGGAACACACAAATCCCGTCGCGATTCAATACATCGTCCTCCGGCAGACCTGTCTCCAAGGGTCTATTGCTGCCTCGGGCACCTTATGGTCGATCTCCTGTGAGTCTAGATTTTCGAATCCGACGCAAAACTGTCAGTTAATTGTAACGTTCAGAGCCTGTTAATGACGATGGAACACACAAATCGCGTCGCGATTCAATACATCGTCCTCCGGCCGACCTGTCTCCAAGGGTCTATTGCTGCCTCGGGCACCTTATGGTCGTTCTCCTGTGAGTCTAGATTTTCGAATCCGACGCAAAACTGACAGTTGATTATAACGTTCAGAGCCTGTTAATGACGATGGAACACACAAATCGCGTCGCGATTCAATACATCGTCCTGCAGCCGACTTGTCTCCAAGGGTCTAGTGCTGCCTCGGGCACCTTATGATCGTTCCTCTGTGAGTCTAGATTTTCGAATCCGACGCAAAAGTGACAGTTAATTGTAAGGTTCAGAGCCTCTTACTGACAATGGAACACACAAATTGCGTCGCGATTCAATACATCGTCCTCCGGCCGACCTGTCTCCAAGGGTCTATTGCTGCCTCGGGCACCTTATGGTCGATCTCCTGTGAGTCTAGATTTTCGAATCCGACTCAAAACTGAAAGTTAATTGTAACGTTCAGGGCCTGTTAATGACGATGGAACACACAAATCGCGTTGCGATTCAATACATCGTCCTCCGGCCGACCTGTCTCCAAGGGTCTATGGCTGCCTCGGGCACCTTATGGTCGATCTCCTGTGAGTCTAGATTTTCGAATCCGACGTAAAACTGACAGTTAATTGTAAGGTTCAGAGCCTGTTAATGACGATGGAACACACATATTGCGTCGCGATTCAATACATCGTCCTCCAGCCGACTTGTCTCCAAGGGTCTTGTGCTGCCTTGGGCACCTTATGGTCGTTCTTCTGTGAGTCTAGATTTTCGAATCCGAGGCAAAACTTACAGTTAATTGTAAGGTTCAGAGCCGCTTAAAGACAGTGGAACACACAGATCGCGTCGCGATCAATACATCGTCCTCCGGCCGACCTGTCTCCAAGGGTCTATTGCTGCCTCGGGCACCTTATGGTCGTTCTCCTGTGAGTCTAGATTTTCGAATCCGACGCAAAACTGACAGTTAATTGTAAGGTTCAGAGCCTGTTAATGACGATGGAACACACAAATCCCGTCGCGATTCAATACATCGTCCTCCGGCCGACCTATCTCCAAGGTTCTATTGCTGCCTCGGGTACCTTATAGTCGTTCTCCTGTGAGTCTAGATTTTCGAATCCGACGCAAAACTGACAGTTAATTGTAAGGTTCAGAGCCTCTTAATGACAATGGAACACACAAATCGCGTCGCAATTCAATACATCGTCCTCCGGCCGACCTGTCTCCAAGGGTCTATTGCTGCCTCGGGCACCTTATGGTCGATCTCCTGTGAGTCTAGATTTTCGAATGCGACGCAAAACTGACAGTTAATTGTAACGGTCAGAGCCTGTTAATGACGATGGAACACACAAATCCCGTCGCGATTCAATACATCGGCCTCCGGCAGACCTGTCTCCAAGGGTCTATTGCTGCCTCGGGCACCTTATGGTCGATCTCCTGTGAGTCTAGATTTTCGAATCCGACGCAAAACTGACAGTTGATTATAACGTTCAGAGCCTGTTAATGACGATGGAACACACAAATCGCGTCGCGATTCAATACATGGTCCTCCAGCCGACTTGTCTCCAAGGGTCTAGTGCTGCCTCGGGCACCTTATGATCGTTCCTCTGTGAGTCTAGATTTTCGAATCCGACGCAAAAGTGACAGTTAATTGTAAGGTTCAGAGCCTCTTACTGACAATGGAACACACAAATTGCGTCGCGATTCAATACATCGTCCTCCGGCCGACCTGTCTCCAAGGGTCTATTGCTGCCTCGGGCACCTTATGGTCGATCTCCTGTGAGTCTAGATTTTCGAATCCGACTCAAAACTGACAGTTAATTGTAACGTTCAGGGCCTGTTAATGACGATGGAACACACAAATCGCGTCGCGATTCAATACATCGTCCTCCGGCCGACCTGTCTCCAAGGGTCTATTGCTGCCTCGGACACCTTATGGTCGATCTCCTGTGAGTCTAGATTTTCGAATCCGACGTAAAACTGACAGTTAATTGTAAGGTTCAGAGCCTGTTAATGACGATGGAACACACAAATCGCGTGCGATTCAATACATCATCCTCCGGCCGACTTGTCTCCAAGGGTATATTGCTGCCTCGGGCACCTTTTGGTCGATCTCCTGTGAGTCTAGATTTTCGAATCCGACGCAAAACTGACAGTTAATTGTAAGGTTCAGAGCCTGTTAATGACGATGGAACACACAAATTGCGTCGCGATTCAATACATCGTCCTCCGGCCGACCTGTCTCCAAGGGTCTATTGCTGCCTCGGGCACCTTATGGTCGTTCTCCTGTGAGTCTAGATTTTCGAATCCGACGCAAAACTGACAGTTGATTATAACGTTCAGAGCCTGTTAATGACGATGGAACACACAAATCGCGTCGCGATTCAATACATGGTCCTCCAGCCGACTTGTCTCCAAGGGTCTAGTGCTGCCTCGGGCACCTTATGATCGTTCCTCTGTGAGTCTAGATTTTCGAATCCGACGCAAAAGTGACAGTTAATTGTAAGGTTCAGAGCCTCTTACTGACAATGGAACACACAAATTGCGTCGCGATTCAATACATCGTCCTCCGGCCGACCTGTCTCCAAGGGTCTATTGCTGCCTCGGGCACCTTATGGTCGATCTCCTGTGAGTCTAGATTTTCGAATCCGACTCAAAACTGACAGTTAATTGTAACGTTCAGGGCCTGTTAATGACGATGGAACACACAAATCGCGTCGCGATTCAATACATCGTCCTCCGGCCGACCTGTCTCCAAGGGTCTATTGCTGCCTCGGACACCTTATGGTCGATCTCCTGTGAGTCTAGATTTTCGAATCCGACGTAAAACTGACAGTTAATTGTAAGGTTCAGAGCCTGTTAATGACGATGGAACACACAAATCGCGTCGCGATTCAATACATCGTCCTCCGGCCGACTTGTCTCCAAGGGTATATTGCTGCCTCGGGCACCTTTTGGTCGATCTCCTGTGAGTCTAGATTTTCGAATCCGACGCAAAACTGACAGTTAATTGTAAGGTTCAGAGCCTGTTAATGACGATGGAACACACAAATTGCGTCGCGATTCAATACATCGTCCTCCGGCCGACCTGTCTCCAAGGGTCTATTGCGGCCTCGGGCACCTTATGGTCGTTCTCCTGTGAGTCTAGACATTTGAATTCGACGCAAAACTGACAGTTAATTGTAAGGTTCAGAGCCTGTTAATGACGATGGAACACACAAATTGCGTCGCGATTCAATACATCGTCCTCCAGCCGACTTGTCTCCAAGGGTCTTGTGCTCCCTTGGGCACCTTATGGTCGTTCTTCTGTGAGTCTAGATTTTCGAATCCGACGCAAAACTTACAGTTAATTGTAAGGTTCAGAGCCTCTTAATGACAATGGAACACACAAATCGCGTCGCGATTCAATACATCGTCCTCCGGCCGACCTGTGTCCAAGGGTCTATTGCCGCCTCGGGCACCTTATGGTCGATCTCCTGTGAGTCTAGATTTTCGAATCCGACGCAAAACTGACAGTTAATTGTAACGTTCAGGGCCTGTTAAAAACGATGGAACACACAAATCGCGTCGCGATTCAATACATCGTCCTCCGGCCGACCTGTCTCCAAGGGTCTATTGCTGCCTCGGACACCTTATGGTCGATCTCCTGTGAGTCTAGATTTTCGAATCCGACGCAAAACTGACAGTTAATTGTAAGGTTCAGAGCCTGTTAATGACGATGGAACACACAAATCGCGTCGCGATTCAATACATCGTCCTCCGGCCGACATGTCTCCAAGGGTATATTGCTGCCTCGGGCACCTTTTGGTCGATCTCCTGTGAGTCTAGATTTTCGAATCCGACGCAAAACTGACAGTTAATTGTAACGTTCAGAGCCTGTTAATGACGATGGAACACACAAATTGCGTCGCGATTCAATACATCGTCCTCCGGCCGACCTGTCTCCAAGGGTCTATTGCTGCCTCGGGCACCTTATGGTCGTTCTCCTGTGAGTCTAGACTTTTGAATCCGACGCAAAACTGGCAGTTAATTGTAAGGTTCAGAGCCTGTTAATGACGATGGAACACACAAATTGCGTCGCGATTCAATACATCGTCCTCCGGCCGACCTGTCTCCAAGGGTCTATTGCTGCCTCGGGCACCTTAAGGTCGTTCTCCTGTGAGTCTAGATTTTCGAATCCGACGCAAAACTGACAGTTGATTATAACGTTCAGAGCCTGTTAATGACGATGGAACACACAAATCGCGTCGCGATTCAATACATGGTCCTCCAGCCGACTTGTCTCCAAGGGTCTAGTGCTGCCTCGGGCACCTTATGATCGTTCCTCTGTGAGTCTAGATTTTCGAATCCGACGCAAAAGTGACAGTTAATTGTAAGGTTCAGAGCCTCTTACTGACAATGGAACACACAAATTGCGTCGCGATTCAATACATCGTCCTCCGGCCGACCTGTCTCCAAGGGTCTATTGCTGCCTCGGGCACCTTATGGTCGATCTCCTGTGAGTCTAGATTTTCGAATCCGACTCAAAACTGACAGTTAATTGTAACGTTCAGGGCCTGTTAATGACGATGGAACACACAAATCGCGTCGCGATTCAATACATCGTCCTCCGGCCGACCTGTCTCCAAGGGTCTATTGCTGCCTCGGACACCTTATGGTCGATCTCCTGTGAGTCTAGATTTTCGAATCCGACGTAAAACTGACAGTTAATTGTAAGGTTCAGAGCCTGTTAATGACGATGGAACACACAAATCGCGTCGCGATTCAATACATCGTCCTCCGGCCGACTTGTCTCCAAGGGTATATTGCTGCCTCGGGCACCTTTTGGTCGATCTCCTGTGAGTCTAGATTTTCGAATCCGACGCAAAACTGACAGTTAATTGTAAGGTTCAGAGCCTGTTAATGACGATGGAACACACAAATTGCGTCGCGATTCAATACATCGTCCTCCGGCCGACCTGTCTCCAAGGGTCTATTGCGGCCTCGGGCACCTTATGGTCGTTCTCCTGTGAGTCTAGACATTTGAATTCGACGCAAAACTGACAGTTAATTGTAAGGTTCAGAGCCTGTTAATGACGATGGAACACACAAATTGCGTCGCGATTCAATACATCGTCCTCCAGCCGACTTGTCTCCAAGGGTCTTGTGCTCCCTTGGGCACCTTATGGTCGTTCTTCTGTGAGTCTAGATTTTCGAATCCGACGCAAAACTTACAGTTAATTGTAAGGTTCAGAGCCTCTTAATGACAATGGAACACACAAATCGCGTCGCGATTCAATACATCGTCCTCCGGCCGACCTGTGTCCAAGGGTCTATTGCCGCCTCGGGCACCTTATGGTCGATCTCCTGTGAGTCTAGATTTTCGAATCCGACGCAAAACTGACAGTTAATTGTAACGTTCAGGGCCTGTTAAAAACGATGGAACACACAAATCGCGTCGCGATTCAATACATCGTCCTCCGGCCGACCTGTCTCCAAGGGTCTATTGCTGCCTCGGACACCTTATGGTCGATCTCCTGTGAGTCTAGATTTTCGAATCCGACGCAAAACTGACAGTTAATTGTAAGGTTCAGAGCCTGTTAATGACGATGGAACACACAAATCGCGTCGCGATTCAATACATCGTCCTCCGGCCGACATGTCTCCAAGGGTATATTGCTGCCTCGGGCACCTTTTGGTCGATCTCCTGTGAGTCTAGATTTTCGAATCCGACGCAAAACTGACAGTTAATTGTAACGTTCAGAGCCTGTTAATGACGATGGAACACACAAATTGCGTCGCGATTCAATACATCGTCCTCCGGCCGACCTGTCTCCAAGGGTCTATTGCTGCCTCGGGCACCTTATGGTCGTTCTCCTGTGAGTCTAGACTTTTGAATCCGACGCAAAACTGGCAGTTAATTGTAAGGTTCAGAGCCTGTTAATGACGATGGAACACACAAATTGCGTCGCGATTCAATACATCGTCCTCCAGCCGACTTGTCTCCAAGGGTCTATTGCTGCCTCGGGCACCTTATGGTCGTTCTCCTGTGAGTCTAGATTTTCGAATCCGACGCAAAACTGACAGTTGATTATAACGTTCAGAGCCTGTTAATGACGATGGAACACACAAATCGCGTCGCGATTCAATACATCGTCCTCCAGCCGACTTGTCCCCAAGGGTCTAGTGCTGCCCCGGGCACCTAATGATCGTTCCTCTGTGAGTCTAGATTTTCGAATCCGACGCAAAACTGACAGTTAATTGTAAGGTTCAGAGCCTCTTACTGACAATGGAACACACAAATTGCGTCGCGATTCAATACATCGTCCTCCGGCCGACCTGTCTCCAAGGGTCTATTGCTGCCTCGGACACCTTATGGTCGATCTCCTGTGAGTCTAGATTTTCGAATCCGACGCAAAACTGACAGTTAATTGTAAGGTTCAGGGCCTGTTAATGACGATGGAACACACAAATCGCGTCGCGATTCAATACATCGTCCTCCGGCCGACCTGTCTCCAAGGGTCTATTGCTGCCTCGGACACCTTATGGTCGATCTCCTGTGAGTCTAGATTTTCGAATCCCACGCAAAACTGACAGTTAATTGTAAGGTTCAGAGCCTCTTAATGACAATGGAACACACAAATCGCGTCGCGATTCAATACATTGTCCTCCGGCCGACCTGTCTCCAAGGGTCTATTGCTGCCTCGGGCACCTTATGGTCGATCTCCTGTGAGTCTAGATTTTCGAATGCGACGCAAAACTGACAGTTAATTGTAACGTTCAGAGCCTGTTAATGACGATGGAACACACAAATCCCGTCGCGATTCAGTACATCGTCCTCCGGCAGACCTGTCTCCAAGGGTCTATTGCTGCCTCGGGCACCTTATGGTCGATCTCCTGTGAGTCTAGATTTTCGAATCCGACGCAAAACTGACAGTTAATTGTAACGTTCAGAGCCTGTTAATGACGATGGAACACACAAACCGCGTCGCGATTCAATACATCGTCCTCCGGCCGACCTGTCTCCAAGGGTGTATTGCTGCCTCGGGCACCTTATGGTCGATCTCCTGTGAGTCTAGATTTTCGAATCCGACGCAAAACTGATAGTTAATTGTAACGTTCAGGGCCTGTTAATGACGATGGAACACACAAATCGCGTCGCGATTCAATACATCGTCCTCCGGCCGGCATGTCTCCAAGGGTATATTGCTGCCTCGGGCACCTTTTGGTCGATGTCCTGTGAGTCTAGACTTTTGAATCCGACGCAAAACTGGCAGTTAATTGTAAGGTTCAGAGCCTGTTAATGACGATGGAACACACACATTGCGTCGCGATTCAATACATCGTCCTCCAGCCGACTTGTCTCCAAGGGTCTTGTGCTGCCTTGGGCACCTTATGGTCGTTCTTCTGTGAGTCTAGATTTTCGAATCCGACGCAAAACTGACAGTTAATTGAAAGGTTCAGAGCCTCTTAATGACAATGGAACACACAAATCGCGTCGCGATTCAATACATCGTCCTCCGGCCGACCTGTCTCCAAGGGTCTATTGCTGCCTCGGGCACCTTATTGTCGATCTCCTGTGAGTCTAGATTTTCGAATCCGACGCAAAACTGTCAGTTAATTGTAACGTTCAGAGCCTGTTAATGACGATGGAACACACAAATCGCGTCGCGATTCAATACATCGTCCTCCGGCCGACCTGTCTCCAAGGGTCTATTGCTGCCTCGGGCACCTTATGGTCGTTCTCCTGTGAGTCTAGATTTTCGAATCCGACGCAAAACTGACAGTTGATTATAACGTTCAGAGCCTGTTAATGACGATGGAACACACAAATCGCGTCGCGATTCAATACATGGTCCTCCAGCCGACTTGTCTCCAAGGGTCTAGTGCTGCCTCGGGCACCTTATGATCGTTCCTCTGTGAGTCTAGATTTTCGAATCCGACGCAAAAGTGACAGTTAATTGTAAGGTTCAGAGCCTCTTACTGACAATGGAACACACAAATTGCGTCGCGATTCAATACATCGTCCTCCGGCCGACCTGTCTCCAAGGGTCTATTGCTGCCTCGGGCACCTTATGGTCGATCTCCTGTGAGTCTAGATTTTCGAATCCGACTCAAAACTGAAAGTTAATTGTAACGTTCAGGGCCTGTTAATGACGATGGAACACACAAATCGCGTTGCGATTCAATACATCGTCCTCCGGCCGACCTGTCTCCAAGGGTCTATGGCTGCCTCGGGCACCTTATGGTCGATCTCCTGTGAGTCTAGATTTTCGAATCCGACGTAAAACTGACAGTTAATTGTAAGGTTCAGAGCCTGTTAATGACGATGGAACACACATATTGCGTCGCGATTCAATACATCGTTCTCCAGCCGACTTGTCTCCAAGGGTCTTGTGCTGCCTTGGGCACCTTATGGTCGTTCTTCTGTGAGTCTAGATTTTCGAATCCGAGGCAAAACTTACAGTTAATTGTAAGGTTCAGAGCCGCTTAAAGACAGTGGAACACACAGATCGCGTCGCGATCAATACATCGTCCTCCGGCCGACCTGTCTCCAAGGGTCTATTGCTGCCTCGGGCACCTTATGGTCGATCTCCTGTGAGTCTAGAGTTTCGAATCCGACGCAGTTAATTGTAACGTTCAGAGCCTCTTAATGACGATGGAACACACAAATTGCGTCGCGATTCAATACATCGTCCTCCAGCCGACTTGTCTCCAAGGGTCTAGTGCTGCCTCGGACACCTTATGGTCGTTCTCCTGTGAGTCTAGATTTTCGAATCCCACGCAAAACTGACAGTTAATTGTAAGGTTCAGAGCCTCTTAATGACAATGGAACACACAAATCGCGTCGCAATTCAATACATCGTCCTCCGGCCGACCTGTCTCCAAGGGTCTATTGCTGCCTCGGGCACCTTATGGTCGATCTCCTGTGAGTCTAGATTTTCGAATCCGACGCAAAACTGTCAGTTAATTGTAACGTTCAGAGCCTGTTAATGACGATGGAACACACAAATCGCGTCGCGATTCAATACATCGTCCTCCGGCCGACCTGTCTCCAAGGGTCTATTGCTGCCTCGGGCACCTTATGGTCGTTCTCCTGTGAGTCTAGATTTTCGAATCCGACGCAAAACTGACAGTTGATTATAACGTTCAGAGCCTGTTAATGACGATGGAACACACAAATCGCGTCGCGATTCAATACATGGTCCTCCAGCCGACTTGTCTCCAAGGGTCTAGTGCTGCCTCGGGCACCTTATGATCGTTCCTCTGTGAGTCTAGATTTTCGAATCCGACGCAAAAGTGACAGTTAATTGTAAGGTTCAGAGCCTCTTACTGACAATGGAACACACAAATTGCGTCGCGATTCAATACATCGTCCTCCGGCCGACCTGTCTCCAAGGGTCTATTGCTGCCTCGGGCACCTTATGGTCGATCTCCTGTGAGTCTAGATTTTCGAATCCGACTCAAAACTGACAGTTAATTGTAACGTTCAGGGCCTGTTAATGACGATGGAACACACAAATCGCGTCGCGATTCAATACATCGTCCTCCGGCCGACCTGTCTCCAAGGGTCTATTGCTGCCTCGGACACCTTATGGTCGATCTCCTGTGAGTCTAGATTTTCGAATCCGACGTAAAACTGACAGTTAATTGTAAGGTTCAGAGCCTGTTAATGACGATGGAACACACAAATCGCGTCGCGATTCAATACATCGTCCTCCGGCCGACATGTCTCCAAGGGTATATTGCTGCCTCGGGCACCTTTTGGTCGATCTCCTGTGAGTCTAGATTTTCGAATCCGACGCAAAACTGACAGTTAATTGTAACGTTCAGAGCCTGTTAATGACGATGGAACACACAAATTGCGTCGCGATTCAATACATCGTCCTCCGGCCGACCTGTCTCCAAGGGTCTATTGCTGCCTCGGGCACCTTATGGTCGTTCTCCTGTGAGTCTAGACTTTTGAATCCGACGCAAAACTGGCAGTTAATTGTAAGGTTCAGAGCCTGTTAATGACGATGGAACACACAAATTGCGTCGCGATTCAATACATCGTCCTCCAGCCGACTTGTCTCCAAGGGTCTATTGCTGCCTCGGGCACCTTATGGTCGTTCTCCTGTGAGTCTAGATTTTCGAATCCGACGCAAAACTGACAGTTGATTATAACGTTCAGAGCCTGTTAATGACGATGGAACACACAAATCGCGTCGCGATTCAATACATCGTCCTCCAGCCGACTTGTCCCCAAGGGTCTAGTGCTGCCCCGGGCACCTAATGATCGTTCCTCTGTGAGTCTAGATTTTCGAATCCGACGCAAAACTGACAGTTAATTGTAAGGTTCAGAGCCTCTTACTGACAATGGAACACACAAATTGCGTCGCGATTCAATACATCGTCCTCCGGCCGACCTGTCTCCAAGGGTCTATTGCTGCCTCGGACACCTTATGGTCGATCTCCTGTGAGTCTAGATTTTCGAATCCGACGCAAAACTGACAGGTAATTGTAAGGTTCAGGGCCTGTTAATGACGATGGAACACACAAATCGCGTCGCGATTCAATACATCGTCCTCCGGCCGACCTGTCTCCAAGGGTCTATTGCTGCCTCGGACACCTTATGGTCGATCTCCTGTGAGTCTAGATTTTCGAATCCCACGCAAAACTGACAGTTAATTGTAAGGTTCAGAGCCTCTTAATGACAAAGGAACACACAAATCGCGTCGCGATTCAATACATTGTCCTCCGGCCGACCTGTCTCCAAGGGTCTATTGCTGCCTCGGGCACCTTATGGTCGATCTCCTGTGAGTCTAGATTTTCGAATGCGACGCAAAACTGACAGTTAATTGTAACGTTCAGAGCCTGTTAATGACGATGGAACACACAAATCCCGTCGCGATTCAGTACATCGTCCTCCGGCAGACCTGTCTCCAAGGGTCCATTGCTGCCTCGGGCACCTTATGGTCGATCTCCTGTGAGTCTAGATTTTCGAATCCGACGCAAAACTGACAGTTAATTGTAACGTTCAGAGCCTGTTAATGACGATGGAACACACAAACCGCGTCGCGATTCAATACATCGTCCTCCGGCCGACCTGTCTCCAAGGGTGTATTGCTGCCTCGGGCACCTTATGGTCGATCTCCTGTGAGTCTAGATTTTCGAATCCGACGCAAAACTGATAGTTAATTGTAACGTTCAGGGCCTGTTAATGACGATGGAACACACAAATCGCGTCGCGATTCAATACATCGTACTCCGGCCGGCATGTCTCCAAGGGTATATTGCTGCCTCGGGCACCTTTTGGTCGATGTCCTGTGAGTCTAGACTTTTGAATCCGACGCAAAACTGGCAGTTAATTGTAAGGTTCAGAGCCTGTTAATGACGATGGAACACACACATTGCGTCGCGATTCAATACATCGTCCTCCAGCCGACTTGTCTCCAAGGGTCTTGTGCTGCCTTGGGCACCTTATGGTCGTTCTTCTGTGAGTCTAGATTTTCGAATCCGACGCAAAACTGACAGTTAATTGTAAGGTTCAGAGCCTCTTAATGACAATGGAACACACAAATCGCGTCGCGATTCAATACATCGTCCTCCGGCCGACCTGTCTCCAAGGGTCTATTGCTGCCTCGGGCACCTTATTGTCGATCTCCTGTGAGTCTAGATTTTCGAATCCGACGCAAAACTGTCAGTTAATTGTAACGTTCAGAGCCTGTTAATGACGATGGAACACACAAATCGCGTCGCGATTCAATACATCGTCCTCCGGCCGACCTGTCTCCAAGGGTCTATTGCTGCCTCGGGCACCTTATGGTCGTTCTCCTGTGAGTCTAGATTTTCGAATCCGACGCAAAACTGACAGTTGATTATAACGTTCAGAGCCTGTTAATGACGATGGAACACACAAATCGCGTCGCGATTCAATACATGGTCCTCCAGCCGACTTGTCTCCAAGGGTCTAGTGCTGCCTCGGGCACCATATGATCGTTCCTCTGTGAGTCTAGATTTTCGAATCCGACGCAAAACTGACTGTTAATTGTAAGGTTCAGAGCCTCTTACTGACAATGGAACACACAAATTGCGTCGCGATTCAATACATCGTCTTCCGGCCGACCTGTCTCCAAGGGTCTATTGCTGCCTCGGGCACCTTATGGTCGATCTCCTGTGAGTCTAGATTTTCGAATCCGACGCAAAACTGACAATTGTAACGTTCAGGGCCTGTTAATGACGATGGAACACACAAATCGCGTCGCGATTCAATACATCGTCCTCCGGCCGACCTGTCTCCAAGGGTCTATTGCTGCCTCGGACACCTTATGGTCGATCTCCTGTGAGTCTAGATTTTCGAATCCGACGCAAAACTGACAGTTAATTGTAAGGTTCAGAGCCTGTTAATGACGATGGAACACACAAATTGCGTCGCGATTCAATACATCGTCCTCCAGCCTGACTTTCTCCAAGGGTCTATTGCTGCCTCGGGCACCTTATGGTCGTTGTCCTGTGAGTCTAGACTTTTGAATCCGACGCAAAACTGACAGTTAATTGTAAGGTTCAGAGCCTCTTACTGACAATGGAACACACAAATTGCGTCGCGATTCAATACATCGTCCTCCGGCCGACCTGTCTCCAAGGGTCTATTGCTGCCTCGGACACCTTATGGTCGATCTCCTGTGAGTCTAGATTTTCGAATCCGACGCAAAACTGACAGTTAATTGTAAGGTTCAGAGCCTGTTAATGACGATGGAACACACAAACCGCGTCGCGATTCAATACATCGTCCTCCGGCCGACCTGTCTCCCAGGGTGTATTGCTGCCTCGGGCACCTTATGGTCGATCTCCTGTGAGTCTAGATTTTCGAATCCGACGCAAAACTGATAGTTAATTGTAACGTTCAGGGCCTGTTAATGACGATGGAACACACTAATCGCGTCGCGATTCAATACATCGTCCTCCGGCCGGCATGTCTCCAAGGGTATATTGCTGCCTCGGGCACCTTTTGGTCGATGTCCTGTGAGTCTAGACTTTTGAATCCGACGCAAAACTGGCAGTTAATTGTAAGGTTCAGAGCCTGTTAATGACGATGGAACACACACATTGCGTCGCGATTCAATACATCGTCCTCCAGCCGACTTGTCTCCAAGGGTCTTGTGCTGCCTTGGGCACCTTATGGTCGTTCTTCTGTGAGTCTAGACTTTTGAATCCGACGCAAAACTGGCAGTTAATTGTAAGGTTCAGAGCCTGTTAATGACGATGGAACACACAAATTGCGTCGCGATTCAATACATCGTCCTCCAGCCGACTTGTCTCCAAGGGTCTATTGCTGCCTCGGGCACCTTATGGTCGTTCTCCTGTGAGTCTAGATTTTCGAATCCGACGCAAAACTGACAGTTGATTATAACGTTCAGAGCCTGTTAATGACGATGGAACACACAAATCGCGTCGCGATTCAATACATCGTCCTCCAGCCGACTTGTCCCCAAGGGTCTAGTGCTGCCCCGGGCACCTAATGATCGTTCCTCTGTGAGTCTAGATTTTCGAATGCGACGCAAAACTGACAGTTAATTGTAAGGTTCAGAGCCTCTTACTGACAATGGAACACACAAATTGCGTCGCGATTCAATACATCGTCCTCCGGCCGACCTGTCTCCAAGGGTCTATTGCTGCCTCGGACACCTTATGGTCGATCTCCTGTGAGTCTAGATTTTCGAATCCGACGCAAAACTGACAGTTAATTGTAAGGTTCAGGGCCTGTTAATGACGATGGAACACACAAATCGCGTCGCGATTCAATACATCGTCCTCCGCCCGACCTGTCTCCAAGGGTCTATTGCTGCCTCGGACACCTTATGGTCGATCTCCTGTGAGTCTAGATTTTCGAATCCCACGCAAAACTGACAGTTAATTGTAAGGTTCAGAGCCTCTTAATGACAATGGAACACACAAATCGCGTCGCGATTCAATACATTGTCCTCCGGCCGACCTGTCTCCAAGGGTCTATTGCTGCCTCGGGCACCTTATGGTCGATCTCTTGTGAGTCTAGATTTTCGAATGCGACGCAAAACTGACAGTTAATTGTAACGTTCAGAGCCTGTTAATGACGATGGAACACACAAATCCCGTCGCGATTCAGTACATCGTCCTCCGGCAGACCTGTCTCCAAGGGTCTATTGCTGCCTCGGGCACCTTATGGTCGATCTCCTGTGAGTCTACATTTTCGAATCCGACGCAAAACTGACAGTTAATTGTAACGTTCAGAGCCTGTTAATGACGATGGAACACACAAACCGCGTCGCGATTCAATACATCGTCCTCCGGCCGACCTGTCTCCAAGAGTGTATTGCTGCCTCGGGCACCTTATGGTCGATCTCCTGTGAGCCTAGATTTTCGAATCCGACGCAAAACTGATAGTTAATTGTAACGTTCAGGGCCTGTTAATGACGATTGAACACACAAATCGCGTCGCGATTCAATACATCGTACTCCGGCCGGCATGTCTCCAAGGGTATATTGCTGCCTCGGGCACCTTTTGGTCGATGTCCTGTGAGTCTAGACTTTTGAATCCGACGCAAAACTGGCAGTTAATTGTAAGGTTCAGAGCCTGTTAATGACGATGGAACACACACATTGCGTCGCGATTCAATACATCGTCCTCCAGCCGACTTGTCTCCAAGGGTCTTGTGCTGCCTTGGGCACCTTATGGTCGTTCTTCTGTGAGTCTAGATTTTCGAATCCGACGCAAAACTGACAGTTAATTGTAAGGTTCAGAGCCTCTTAATGACAATGGAACACACAAATCGCGTCGCGATTCAATACATCGTCCTCCGGCCGACCTGTCTCCAAGGGTCTATTGCTGCCTCGGGCACCTTATTGTCGATCTCCTGTGAGTCTAGATTTTCGAATCCGACGCAAAACTGTCAGTTAATTGTAACGTTCAGAGCCTGTTAATGACGATGGAACACACAAATCGCGTCGCGATTCAATACATCGTCCTCCGGCCGACCTGTCTCCAAGGGTCTATTGCTGCCTCGGGCACCTTATGGTCGTTCTCCTGTGAGTCTAGATTTTCGAATCCGACGCAAAACTGACAGTTGATTATAACGTTCAGAGCCTGTTAATGACGATGGAACACACAAATCGCGTCGCGATTCAATACATCGTCCTCCAGCCGACTTGTCTCCAAGGGTCTTGTGCTGCCTTGGGCACCTTATGGTCGTTCTTCTGTGAGTCTAGATTTTCGAATCCGACGCAAAACTGACAGTTAATTGTAAGGTTCAGAGCCTCTTAATGACAATGGAACACACAAATCGCGTCGCGATTCAATACATCGTCCTCCGGCCGACCTGTCTCCAAGGGTCTATTGCTGCCTCGGGCACCTTATGGTCGATCTCCTGTGAGTCTAGAGTTTCGAATCCGACGCAGTTAATTGTAACGTTCAGAGCCTCTTAATGACGATGGAACACACAAATTGCGTCGCGATTCAATACATCGTCCTCCAGCCGACTTGTCTCCAAGGGTCTAGTGCTGCCTCGGACACCTTATGGTCGTTCTCCTGTGAGTCTAGATTTTCGAATCCCACGCAAAACTGACAGTTAATTGTAAGGTTCAGAGCCTCTTAATGACAATGGAACACACAAATCGCGTCGCAATTCAATACATCGTCCTCCGGCCGACCTGTCTCCAAGGGTCTATTGCTGCCTCGGGCACCTTATGGTCGATCTCCTGTGAGTCTAGATTTTCGAATGCGACGCAAAACTGACAGTTAATTGTAACGGTCAGAGCCTGTTAATGACGATGGAACACACAAATCCCGTCGCGATTCAATACATCGTCCTCCGGCAGACCTGTCTCCAAGGGTCTATTGCTGCCTCGGGCACCTTATGGTCGATCTCCTGTGAGTCTAGATTTTCGAATCCGACGCAAAACTGTCAGTTAATTGTAACGTTCAGAGCCTGTTAATGACGATGGAACACACAAATCGCGTCGCGATTCAATACATCGTCCTCCGGCCGACCTGTCTCCAAGGGTCTATTGCTGCCTCGGGCACCTTATGGTCGTTCTCCTGTGAGTCTAGATTTTCGAATCCGACGCAAAACTGACAGTTGATTATAACGTTCAGAGCCTGTTAATGACGATGGAACACACAAATCGCGTCGCGATTCAATACATGGTCCTCCAGCCGACTTGTCTCCAAGGGTCTAGTGCTGCCTCGGGCACCTTATGATCGTTCCTCTGTGAGTCTAGATTTTCGAATCCGACGCAAAAGTGACAGTTAATTGTAAGGTTCAGAGCCTCTTACTGACAATGGAACACACAAATTGCGTCGCGATTCAATACATCGTCCTCCGGCCGACCTGTCTCCAAGGGTCTATTGCTGCCTCGGGCACCTTATGGTCGTTCTTCTGTGAGTCTAGATTTTCGAATCCGACGCAAAACTTACAGTTAATTGTAAGGTTCAGAGCCTCTTAATGACAATGGAACACACAAATCGCGTCGCGATTCAATACATCGTCCTCCGGCCGACCTGTCTCCAAGGGTCTATTGCCGCCTCGGGCACCTTATGGTCGATCTCCTGTGAGTCTAGATTTTCGAATCCGACGCAAAACTGACAGTTAATTGTAACGTTCAGGGCCTGTTAAAAACGATGGAACACACAAATCGCGTCGCGATTCAATACATCGTCCTCCGGCCGACCTGTCTCCAAGGGTCTATTGCTGCCTCGGACACCTTATGGTCGATCTCCTGTGAGTCTAGATTTTCGAATCCGACGCAAAACTGACAGTTAATTGTAAGGTTCAGAGCCTGTTAATGACGATGGAACACACAAATCGCGTCGCGATTCAATACATCGTCCTCCGGCCGACATGTCTCCAAGGGTATATTGCTGCCTCGGGCACCTTTTGGTCGATCTCCTGTGAGTCTAGATTTTCGAATCCGACGCAAAACTGACAGTTAATTGTAACGTTCAGAGCCTGTTAATGACGATGGAACACACAAATTGCGTCGCGATTCAATACATCGTCCTCCGGCCGACCTGTCTCCAAGGGTCTATTGCTGCCTCGGGCACCTTATGGTCGTTCTCCTGTGAGTCTAGACTTTTGAATCCGACGCAAAACTGGCAGTTAATTGTAAGGTTCAGAGCCTGTTAATGACGATGGAACACACAAATTGCGTCGCGATTCAATACATCGTCCTCCAGCCGACTTGTCTCCAAGGGTCTATTGCTGCCTCGGGCACCTTATGGTCGTTCACCTGTGAGTCTAGATTTTCGAATCCGACGCAAAACTGACAGTTGATTATAACGTTCAGAGCCTGTTAATGACGATGGAACACACAAATCGCGTCGCGATTCAATACATCGTCCTCCAGCCGACTTGTCCCCAAGGGTCTAGTGCTGCCCCGGGCACCTAATGATCGTTCCTCTGTGAGTCTAGATTTTCGAATCCGACGCAAAACTGACAGTTAATTGTAAGGTTCAGAGCCTCTTACTGACAATGGAACACACAAATTGCGTCGCGATTCAATACATCGTCCTCCGGCCGACCTGTCTCCAAGGGTCTATTGCTGCCTCGGACACCTTATGGTCGATCTCCTGTGAGTCTAGATTTTCGAATCCGACGCAAAACTGACAGTTAATTGTAAGGTTCAGGGCCTGTTAATGACGATGGAACACACAAATCGCGTCGCGATTCAATACATCGTCCTCCGGCCGACCTGTCTCCAAGGGTCTATTGCTGCCTCGGACACCTTATGGTCGATCTCCTGTGAGTCTAGATTTTCGAATCACACGCAAAACTGACAGTTAATTGTAAGGTTCAGAGCCTCTTAATGACAATGGAACACACAAATCGCGTCGCGATTCAATACATTGTCCTCCGGCCGACCTGTCTCCAAGGGTCTATTGCTGCCTCGGGCACCTTATGGTCGATCTCCTGTGAGTCTAGATTTTCGAATGCGACGCAAAACTGACAGTTAATTGTAACGTTCAGAGCCTGTTAATGACGATGGAACACACAAATCCCGTCGCGATTCAGTACATCGTCCTCCGGCAGACCTGTCTCCAAGGGTCTATTGCTGCCTCGGGCACCTTATGGTCGATCTCCTGTGAGTCTAGATTTTCGAATCCGACGCAAAACTGACAGTTAATTGTAACGTTCAGAGCCTGTTAATGACGATGGAACACACAAACCGCGTCGCGATTCAATACATCGTCCTCCGGCCGACCTGTCTCCAAGGGTGTATTGCTGCCTCGGGCACCTTATGGTCGATCTCCTGTGAGTCTAGATTTTCGAATCCGACGCAAAACTGATAGTTAATTGTAACGTTCAGGGCCTGTTAATGACGATGGAACACACAAATCGCGTCGCGATTCAATACATCGTACTCCGGCCGGCATGTCTCCAAGGGTATATTGCTGCCTCGGGCACCTTTTGGTCGATGTCCTGTGAGTCTAGACTTTTGAATCCGACGCAAAACTGGCAGTTAATTGTAAGGTTCAGAGCCTGTTAATGACGATGGAACACACACATTGCGTCGCGATTCAATACATCGTCCTCCAGCCGACTTGTCTCCAAGGGTCTTGTGCTGCCTTGGGCACCTTATGGTCGTTCTTCTGTGAGTCTAGATTTTCGAATCCGACGCAAAACTGACAGTTAATTGTAAGGTTCAGAGCCTCTTAATGACAATGGAACACACAAATCGCGTCGCGATTCAATACATCGTCCTCCGGCCGACCTGTCTCCAAGGGTCTATTGCTGCCTCGGGCACCTTATTGTCGATCTCCTGTGAGTCTAGATTTTCGAATCCGACCCAAAACTGTCAGTTAATTGTAACGTTCAGAGCCTGTTAATGACGATGGAACACACAAATCGCGTCGCGATTCAATACATCGTCCTCCGGCCGACCTGTCTCCAAGGGTCTATTGCTGCCTCGGGCACCTTATGGTCGTTCTCCTGTGAGTCTAGATTTTCGAATCCGACGCAAAACTGACAGTTGATTATAACGTTCAGAGCCTGTTAATGACGATGGAACACACAAATCGCGTCGCGATTCAATACATGGTCCTCCAGCCGACTTGTCTCCAAGGGTCTAGTGCTGCCTCGGGCACCATATGATCGTTCCTCTGTGAGTCTAGATTTTCGAATCCGACGCAAAACTGACTGTTAATTGTAAGGTTCAGAGCCTCTTACTGACAATGGAACACACAAATTGCGTCGCGATTCAATACATCGTCTTCCGGCCGACCTGTCTCCAAGGGTCTATTGCTGCCTCGGGCACCTTATGGTCGATCTCCTGTGAGTCTAGATTTTCGAATCCGACGCAAAACTGACAAGTGTAACGTCTAGGGTCTGTTAATGACGATGGAACACACAAATCGCGTCGCGATTCAATACATCGTCCTCCGGCCGACCTGTCTCCAAGGGTCTATTGCTGCCTCGGACACCTTATGGTCGATCTCCTGTGAGTCTAGATTTTCGAATCCGACGCAAAACTGACAGTTAATTGTAAGGTTCAGAGCCTGTTAATGACGATGGAACACACAAATTGCGTCGCGATTCAATACATCGTCCTCCAGCCTGACTTTCTCCAAGGGTCTATTGCTGCCTCGGGCACCTTATGGTCGTTGTCCTGTGAGTCTAGACTTTTGAATCCGACGCAAAACTGACAGTTAATTGTAAGGTTCAGAGCCTGTTAATGACGATGGAACACACAAATCGCGTCGCGATTCAATACATCGTCCTCCGGCCGACCTGTCTCCAAGGGTCTATTGCTGCCTCGGACACCTTATGGTCGATCTCCTGTGAGTCTAGATTTTCGAATCCGACGTAAAACTGACAGTTAATTGTAAGGTTCAGAGCCTGTTAATGACGATGGAACACACAAATCGCGTCGCGATTCAATACATCGTCCTCCGGCCGACTTGTCTCCAAGGGTATATTGCTGCCTCGGGCACCTTTTGGTCGATCTCCTGTGAGTCTAGATTTTCGAATCCGACGCAAAACTGACAGTTAATTGTAAGGTTCAGAGCCTGTTAATGACGATGGAACACACAAATTGCGTCGCGATTCAATACATCGTCCTCCGGCCGACCTGTCTCCAAGGGTCTATTGCGGCCTCGGGCACCTTATGGTCGTTCTCCTGTGAGTCTAGACATTTGAATTCGACGCAAAACTGACAGTTAATTGTAAGGTTCAGAGCCTGTTAATGACGATGGAACACACAAATTGCGTCGCGATTCAATACATCGTTCTCCAGCCGACTTGTCTCCAAGGGTCTTGTGCTCCCTTGGGCACCTTATGGTCGTTCTTCTGTGAGTCTAGATTTTCGAATCCGACGCAAAACTTACAGTTAATTGTAAGGTTCAGAGCCTCTTAATGACAATGGAACACACAAATCGCGTCGCGATTCAATACATCGTCCTCCGGCCGACCTGTCTCCAAGGGTCTATTGCCGCCTCGGGCACCTTATGGTCGATCTCCTGTGAGTCTAGATTTTCGAATCCGACGCAAAACTGACAGTTAATTGTAACGTTCAGGGCCTGTTAAAAACGATGGAACACACAAATCGCGTCGCGATTCAATACATCGTCCTCCGGCCGACCTGTCTCCAAGGGTCTATTGCTGCCTCGGACACCTTATGGTCGATCTCCTGTGAGTCTAGATTTTCGAATCCGACGCAAAACTGACAGTTAATTGTAAGGTTCAGAGCCTGTTAATGACGATGGAACACACAAATCGCGTCGCGATTCAATACATCGTCCTCCGGCCGACATGTCTCCAAGGGTATATTGCTGCCTCGGGCACCTTTTGGTCGATCTCCTGTGAGTCTAGATTTTCGAATCCGACGCAAAACTGACAGTTAATTGTAACGTTCAGAGCCTGTTAATGACGATGGAACACACAAATTGCGTCGCGATTCAATACATCGTCCTCCGGCCGACCTGTCTCCAAGGGTCTATTGCTGCCTCGGGCACCTTATGGTCGTTCTCCTGTGAGTCTAGACTTTTGAATCCGACGCAAAACTGGCAGTTAATTGTAAGGTTCAGAGCCTGTTAATGACGATGGAACACACAAATTGCGTCGCGATTCAATACATCGTCCTCCAGCCGACTTGTCTCCAAGGGTCTATTGCTGCCTCGGGCACCTTATGGTCGTTCTCCTGTGAGTCTAGATTTTCGAATCCGACGCAAAACTGACAGTTGATTATAACGTTCAGAGCCTGTTAATGACGATGGAACACACAAATCGCGTCGCGATTCAATACATCGTCCTCCAGCCGACTTGTCCCCAAGGGTCTAGTGCTGCCCCGGGCACCTAATGATCGTTCCTCTGTGAGTCTAGATTTTCGAATCCGACGCAAAACTGACAGTTAATTGTAAGGTTCAGAGCCTCTTACTGACAATGGAACACACAAATTGCGTCGCGATTCAATACATCGTCCTCCGGCCGACCTGTCTCCAAGGGTCTATTGCTGCCTCGGACACCTTATGGTCGATCTCCTGTGAGTCTAGATTTTCGAATCCGACGCAAAACTGACAGTTAATTGTAAGGTTCAGGGCCTGTTAATGACGATGGAACACACAAATCGCGTCGCGATTCAATACATCGTCCTCCGGCCGACCTGTCTCCAAGGGTCTATTGCTGCCTCGGACACCTTATGGTCGATCTCCTGTGAGTCTAGATTTTCGAATCCCACGCAAAACTGACAGTTAATTGTAAGGTTCAGAGCCTCTTAATGACAATGGAACACACAAATCGCGTCGCGATTCAATACATTGTCCTCCGGCCGACCTGTCTCCAAGGGTCTATTGCTGCCTCGGGCACCTTATGGTCGATCTCCTGTGAGTCTAGATTTTCGAATGCGACGCAAAACTGACAGTTAATTGTAACGTTCAGAGCCTGTTAATGACGATGGAACACACAAATCCCGTCGCGATTCAGTACATCGTCCTCCGGCAGACCTGTCTCCAAGGGTCTATTGCTGCCTCGGGCACCTTATGGTCGATCTCCTGTGAGTCTAGATTTTCGAATCCGACGCAAAACTGACAGTTAATTGTAACGTTCAGAGCCTGTTAATGACGATGGAACACACAAACCGCGTCGCGATTCAATACATCGTCCTCCGGCCGACCTGTCTCCAAGGGTGTATTGCTGCCTCGGGCACCTTATGGTCGATCTCCTGTGAGTCTAGATTTTCGAATCCGACGCAAAACTGATAGTTAATTGTAACGTTCAGGGCCTGTTAATGACGATGGAACACACAAATCGCGTCGCGATTCAATACATCGTACTCCGGCCGGCATGTCTCCAAGGGTATATTGCTGCCTCGGGCACCTTTTGGTCGATGTCCTGTGAGTCTAGACTTTTGAATCCGACGCAAAACTGGCAGTTAATTGTAAGGTTCAGAGCCTGTTAATGACGATGGAACACACACATTGCGTCGCGATTCAATACATCGTCCTCCAGCCGACTTGTCTCCAAGGGTCTTGTGCTGCCTTGGGCACCTTATGGTCGTTCTTCTGTGAGTCTAGATTTTCGAATCCGACGCAAAACTGACAGTTAATTGTAAGGTTCAGAGCCTCTTAATGACAATGGAACACACAAATCGCGTCGCGATTCAATACATCGTCCTCCGGCCGACCTGTCTCCAAGGGTCTATTGCTGCCTCGGGCACCTTATTGTCGATCTCCTGTGAGTCTAGATTTTCGAATCCGACGCAAAACTGTCAGTTAATTGTAACGTTCAGAGCCTGTTAATGACGATGGAACACACAAATCGCGTCGCGATTCAATACATCGTCCTCCGGCCGACCTGTCTCCAAGGGTCTATTGCTGCCTCGGACACCTTATGGTCGATCTCCTGTGAGTCTAGATTTTCGAATCCGACGCAAAACTGACAGTTGATTATAACGTTCAGAGCCTGTTAATGACGATGGAACACACAAATCGCGTCGCGATTCAATACATCGTCCTCCAGCCGACTTGTCCCCAAGGGTCTAGTGCTGCCCCGGGCACCTAATGATCGTTCCTCTGTGAGTCTAGATTTTCGAATCCGACGCAAAACTGACAGTTAATTGTAAGGTTCAGAGCCTCTTACTGACAATGGAACACACAAATTGCGTCGCGATTCAATACATCGTCCTCCGGCCGACCTGTCTCCAAGGGTCTATTGCTGCCTCGGACACCTTATGGTCGATCTCCTGTGAGTCTAGATTTTCGAATCCGACGCAAAACTGACAGTTAATTGTAAGGTTCAGGGCCTGTTAATGACGATGGAACACACAAATCGCGTCGCGATTCAATACATCGTCCTCCGGCCGACCTGTCTCCAAGGGTCTATTGCTGCCTCGGACACCTTATGGTCGATCTCCTGTGAGTCTAGATTTTCGAATCCCACGCAAAACTGACAGTTAATTGTAAGGTTCAGAGCCTCTTAATGACAATGGAACACACAAATCGCGTCGCGATTCAATACATTGTCCTCCGGCCGACCTGTCTCCAAGGGTCTATTGCTGCCTCGGGCACCTTATGGTCGATCTCCTGTGAGTCTAGATTTTCGAATGCGACGCAAAACTGACAGTTAATTGTAACGTTCAGAGCCTGTTAATGACGATGGAACACACAAATCCCGTCGCGATTCAGTACATCGTCCTCCGGCAGACCTGTCTCCAAGGGTCTATTGCTGCCTCGGGCACCTTATGGTCGATCTCCTGTGAGTCTAGATTTTCGAATCCGACGCAAAACTGACAGTTAATTGTAACGTTCAGAGCCTGTTAATGACGATGGAACACACAAACCGCGTCGCGATTCAATACATCGTCCTCCGGCCGACCTGTCTCCAAGGGTGTATTGCTGCCTCGGGCACCTTATGGTCGATCTCCTGTGAGTCTAGATTTTCGAATCCGACGCAAAACTGATAGTTAATTGTAACGTTCAGGGCCTGTTAATGACGATGGAACACACAAATCGCGTCGCGATTCAATACATCGTACTCCGGCCGGCATGTCTCCAAGGGTATATTGCTGCCTCGGGCACCTTTTGGTCGATGTCCTGTGAGTCTAGACTTTTGAATCCGACGCAAAACTGGCAGTTAATTGTAAGGTTCAGAGCCTGTTAATGACGATGGAACACACACATTGCGTCGCGATTCAATACATCGTCCTCCAGCCGACTTGTCTCCAAGGGTCTTGTGCTGCCTTGGGCACCTTATGGTCGTTCTTCTGTGAGTCTAGATTTTCGAATCCGACGCAAAACTGACAGTTAATTGTAAGGTTCAGAGCCTCTTAATGACAATGGAACACACAAATCGCGTCGCGATTCAATACATCGTCCTCCGGCCGACCTGTCTCCAAGGGTCTATTGCTGCCTCGGGCACCTTATTGTCGATCTCCTGTGAGTCTAGATTTTCGAATCCGACGCAAAACTGTCAGTTAATTGTAACGTTCAGAGCCTGTTAATGACGATGGAACACACAAATCGCGTCGCGATTCAATACATCGTCCTCCGGCCGACCTGTCTCCAAGGGTCTATTGCTGCCTCGGGCACCTTATGGTCGTTCTCCTGTGAGTCTAGATTTTCGAATCCGACGCAAAACTGACAGTTGATTATAACGTTCAGAGCCTGTTAATGACGATGGAACACACAAATCGCGTCGCGATTCAATACATGGTCCTCCAGCCGACTTGTCTCCAAGGGTCTAGTGCTGCCTCGGGCACCATATGATCGTTCCTCTGTAAGTCTAGATTTTCGAATCCGACGCAAAACTGACTGTTAATTGTAAGGTTCAGAGCCTCTTACTGACAATGGAACACACAAATTGCGTCGCGATTCAATACATCGTCTTCCGGCCGACCTGTCTCCAAGGGTCTATTGCTGCCTCGGGCACCTTATGGTCGATCTCCTGTGAGTCTAGATTTTCGAATCCGACGCAAAACTGACAATTGTAACGTCTAGGGTCTGTTAATGACGATGGAACACACAAATCGCGTCGCGATTCAATACATCGTCCTCCGGCCGACCTGTCTCCAAGGGTCTATTGCTGCCTCGGACACCTTATGGGCGATCTCCTGTGAGTCTAGATTTTCGAATCCGACGCAAAACTGACAGTTAATTGTAAGGTTCAGAGCCTGTTAATGACGATGGAACACACAAATTGCGTCGCGATTCAATACATCGTCCTCCAGCCTGACTTTCTCCAAGGGTCTATTGCTGCCTCGGGCACCTTATGGTCGTTGTCCTGTGAGTCTAGACTTTTGAATCCGACGCAAAACTGACAGTTAATTGTAAGGTTCAGAGCCTCTTACTGACAATGGAACACACAAATTGCGTCGCGATTCAATACATCGTCCTCCGGCCGACCTGTCTCCAAGGGTCTATTGCTGCCTCGGACACCTTATGGTCGATCTCCTGTGAGTCTAGATTTTCGAATCCGACGCAAAACTGACAGTTAATTGTAACGTTCAGAGCCTGTTAATGACGATGGAACACACAAACCGCGTCGCGATTCAATACATCGTCCTCCGGCCGACCTGTCTCCCAGGGTGTATTGCTGCCTCGGGCACCTTATGGTCGATCTCCTGTGAGTCTAGATTTTCGAATCCGACGCAAAACTGATAGTTAATTGTAACGTTCAGGGCCTGTTAATGACGATGGAACACACTAATCGCGTCGCGATTCAATACATCGTCCTCCGGCCGGCATGTCTCCAAGGGTATATTGCTGCCTCGGGCACCTTTTGGTCGATGTCCTGTGAGTCTAGACTTTTGAATCCGACGCAAAACTGGCAGTTAATTGTAAGGTTCAGAGCCTGTTAATGACGATGGAACACACACATTGCGTCGCGATTCAATACATCGTCCTCCAGCCGACTTGTCTCCAAGGGTCTTGTGCTGCCTTGGGCACCTTATGGTCGTTCTTCTGTGAGTCTAGATTTTCGAATCCGACGCAAAACTGACAGTTAATTGTAAGGTTCAGAGCCTCTTAATGACAATGGAACACACAAATCGCGTCGCGATTCAATACATCATCCTCCGGCCGACCTGTCTCCAAGGGTCTATTGCTGCCTCGGGCACCTTATTGTCGATCTCCTGTGAGTCTAGATTTTCGAATCCGACGCAAAACTGTCAGTTAATTGTAACGTTCAGAGCCTGTTAATGACGATGGAACACACAAATCGCGTCGCGATTCAATACATCGTCCTCCGGCCGACCTGTCTCCAAGGGTCTATTGCTGCCTCGGGCACCTTATGGTCGTTCTCCTGTGAGTCTAGATTTTCGAATCCGACGCAAAACTGACAGTTGATTATAACGTTCAGAGCCTGTTAATGACGATGGAACACACAAACCGCGTCGCGATTCAATACATCGTCCTCCGGCCGACCTGTCTCCAAGGGTGTATTGCTGCCTCGGGCACCTTATGGTCGATCTCCTGTGAGTCTAGATTTTCGAATCCGACGCAAAACTGATAGTTAATTGTAACGTTCAGGGCCTGTTAATGACGATGGAACACACAAATCGCGTCGCGATTCAATACATAGTCCTCCGGCCGGCATGTCTCCAAGGGTATATTGCTGCCTCGGGCACCTTTTGGTCGATGTCCTGTGAGTCTAGACTTTTGAATCCGACGCAAAACTGGCAGTTAATTGTAAGGTTCAGAGCCTGTTAATGACGATGGAACACACACATTGCGTCGCGATTCAATACATCGTCCTCCAGCCGACTTGTCTCCAAGGGTCTTGTGCTGCCTTGGGCACCTTATGGTCGTTCTTCTGTGAGTCTAGATTTTCGAATCCGACGCAAAACTGACAGTTAATTGTAAGGTTCAGAGCCTCTTAATGACAATGGAACACACAAATCGCGTCGCGATTCAATACATCATCCTCCGGCCGACCTGTCTCCAAGGGTCTATTGCTGCCTCGGGCACCTTATTGTCGATCTCCTGTGAGTCTAGATTTTCGAATCCGACGCAAAACTGTCAGTTAATTGTAACGTTCAGAGCCTGTTAATGACGATGGAACACACAAATCGCGTCGCGATTCAATACATCGTCCTCCGGCC
This sequence comes from Schistocerca nitens, assembly GCF_023898315.1. Taxonomy (NCBI): domain Eukaryota; kingdom Metazoa; phylum Arthropoda; class Insecta; order Orthoptera; family Acrididae; genus Schistocerca; species Schistocerca nitens. Next base: position 760,211,272 of record NC_064619.1, read on the forward strand.
GACCTGTCTCCAAGGGTCTATTGCTGCCTCGGGCACCTTATGGTCGTTCTCCTGTGAGTCTAGATTTTCGAATCCGACGCAAAACTGACAGTTGATTATAACGTTCAGAGCCTGTTAATGACGATGGAACACACAAATCGCGTCGCGATTCAATACATGGTCCTCCAGCCGACTTGTCTCCAAGGGTCTAGTGCTGCCTCGGGCACCATATGATCGTTCCTCTGTGAGTCTAGATTTTCGAATCCGACGCAAAACTGACAGTTAATTGTAAGGTTCAGAGCCTCTTACTGACAATGGAACACACAAATTGCGTCGCGATTCAATACATCGTCCTCCGGCCGACCTGTTTCCAAGGGTCTATTGCTGCCTCGGGCACCTTATGGTCGATCTCCTGTGAGTCTAGATTTTCGAATCCGACGCAAAACTGACAATTGTAACGTTCAGGGCCTGTTAATGACGATGGAACACACAAATCGCGTCGCGATTCAATACATCGTCCTCCGGCCGACCTGTCTCGAAGGGTCTATTGCTGCCTCGGACACCTTATGGTCGATCTCCTGTGAGTCTAGATTTTCGAATCCGACGCAAAACTGACAGTTAATTGTAAGGTTTTGAGCCTGTTAATGACGATGGAACACACAAATCGCGTCGCGATTCAATACATCGTCCTCCGGCCGACATGTCTCCAAGGGTATATTGCTGCCTCGGGCACCTTTTGCCCAAGAAATTCACAGTGCCGTAGACACTGGCGAGCAGATTGATGCCGTATTCCTGGACTTCAGGAAGGCATTTGATACGGTTCCGCACTTACGTTTAGTGAAAAAAATACGTGCTTACGGAATATCGGACCAGGTTTGTGATTGGATTCAGGATTTCCTAGAAGAAAGAACACAACATGTCATTCTTAACGGTTCAAAATCTGCAGATGTAGAGGTAATTTCGGGAGTACCGCAAGGAAGCGTGATAGGACCTTTATTGTTTACAATATACATAAATGACTTAGTTGACAACATCGGTAGCTCCGTGAGGCTATTTGCAGATGACACGGTTGTCTACAAGAAAGTAGCAACATCAGAAGACTCGTACGTACTCCAGGAAGACCTGCAGAGGATTAATGAATGGTGCGACAGCTGGCAGCTTTCCCTAAACGTAGATAAATGTAATATAATGCGCATACATAGGGGCAGAAATCCATTCCAGTACGATTATGCCATAGGTGGTAAATCATTGGAAGCGGTAACGACCGTAAAATACTTAGGAGTTACTATCCGGAGCGATCTGAAGTGGAATGATCACATAAAACAAATAGTGGGAAAAGCAGGCGCCAGGTTGAGATTCATAGGAAGAATTCTAAGAAAATGTGACTCATCGACGAAAGAAGTAGCTTACAAAACGCTTGTTCGTCCGATTCTTGAGTATTGCTCATCAGTATGGGACCCTTACCAGGTTGGATTAATAGAGGAGATAGACATGATCCAGCGAAAAGCAGCGCGATTCGTCATGGGGACATTTAGTCAGCGCGAGAGCGTTACGGAGATGCTGAACAAGCTCCAGTGGCGGACACTTCAAGAAAGGCGTTACGCAATACGGAGAGGTTTATTATCGAAATTACGAGAGAGCACATTCCGGGAAGAGATGGGCAACATATTACTACCGCCCACATATATCTCGCGTAATGATCACAACGAAAAGATCCGAGAAATTAGAGCAAATACGGAGACTTACAAGCAGTCGTTCTTCCCACGCACAATTCGTGAATGGAACAGGGAAGGGGGGATCAGATAGTGGTACAATAAGTACCCTCCGCCACACACCGTAAGGTGGCTCGCGGAGTATAGATGTAGATGTAGATGTAGATGAGTCTAGATTTTCGAATCCGACGCAAAACTGACAGTTAATTGTAAGGTTCAGAGCCTGTTAATGACGATGGAACACACAAATTGCGTCGCGATTCAATACATCGTCCTCCGGCCTGACTTTCTCCAAGGGTCTATTGCTGCCTCGGGCACCTTATGGTCGTTCTCCTGTGAGTCTAGACTTTTGAATCCGACGCAAAACTGACAGTTAATTGTAAGGTTCAGAGCCTGTTAATTACGATGGAACACACAAATCGCGTCGCGATTCAATACATGGTCCTCCAGCCGACTTGTCTCCAAGGGTCTAGTGCTGCCTCGGGCACCATATGATCGTTCCTCTGTGAGTCTAGATTTTCGAATCCGACGCAAAACTGACAGTTAATTGTAAGGTTCAGAGCCTCTTACTGACAATGGAACACACAAATTGCGTCGCGATTCAATACATCGTCCTCCGGCCGACCTGTTTCCAAGGGTCTATTGCTGCCTCGGGCACCTTATGGTCGATCTCCTGTGAGTCTAGATTTTCGAATCCGACGCAAAACTGACAATTGTAACGTTCAGGGCCTGTTAATGACGATGGAACACACAAATCGCGTCGCGATTCAATACATCGTCCTCCGGCCGACCTGTCTCCAAGGGTCTATTGCTGCCTCGGACACCTTATGGTCGATCTCCTGTGAGTCTAGATTTTCGAATCCGACGCAAAACTGACAGTTAATTGTAAGGTTTTGAGCCTGTTAATGACGATGGAACACACAAATCGCGTCGCGATTCAATACATCGTCCTCCGGCCGACATGTCTCCAAGGGTATATTGCTGCCTCGGGCACCTTTTGCCCAAGAAATTCACAGTGCCGTAGACACTGGCGAGCAGATTGATGCCGTATTCCTGGACTTCAGGAAGGCATTTGATACGGTTCCGCACTTACGTTTAGTGAAAAAAATACGTGCTTACGGAATATCGGACCAGGTTTGTGATTGGATTCAGGATTTCCTAGAAGAAAGAACACAACATGTCATTCTTAACGGTTCAAAATCTGCAGATGTAGAGGTAATTTCGGGAGTACCGCAAGGAAGCGTGATAGGACCTTTATTGTTTACAATATACATAAATGACTTAGTTGACAACATCGGTAGCTCCGTGAGGCTATTTGCAGATGACACGGTTGTCTACAAGAAAGTAGCAACATCAGAAGACTCGTACGTACTCCAGGAAGACCTGCAGAGGATTAATGAATGGTGCGACAGCTGGCAGCTTTCCCTAAACGTAGATAAATGTAATATAATGCGCATACATAGGGGCAGAAATCCATTCCAGTACGATTATGCCATAGGTGGTAAATCATTGGAAGCGGTAACGACCGTAAAATACTTAGGAGTTACTATCCGGAGCGATCTGAAGTGGAATGATCACATAAAACAAATAGTGGGAAAAGCAGGCGCCAGGTTGAGATTCATAGGAAGAATTCTAAGAAAATGTGACTCATCGACGAAAGAAGTAGCTTACAAAACGCTTGTTCGTCCGATTCTTGAGTATTGCTCATCAGTATGGGACCCTTACCAGGTTGGATTAATAGAGGAGATAGACATGATCCAGCGAAAAGCAGCGCGATTCGTCATGGGGACATTTAGTCAGCGCGAGAGCGTTACGGAGATGCTGAACAAGCTCCAGTGGCGGACACTTCAAGAAAGGCGTTACGCAATACGGAGAGGTTTATTATCGAAATTACGAGAGAGCACATTCCGGGAAGAGATGGGCAACATATTACTACCGCCCACATATATCTCGCGTAATGATCACAACGAAAAGATCCGAGAAATTAGAGCAAATACGGAGACTTACAAGCAGTCGTTCTTCCCACGCACAATTCGTGAATGGAACAGGGAAGGGGGGATCAGATAGTGGTACAATAAGTACCCTCCGCCACACACCGTAAGGTGGCTCGCGGAGTATAGATGTAGATGTAGATGTAGATGAGTCTAGATTTTCGAATCCGACGCAAAACTGACAGTTAATTGTAAGGTTCAGAGCCTGTTAATGACGATGGAACACACAAATTGCGTCGCGATTCAATACATCGTCCTCCGGCCTGACTTTCTCCAAGGGTCTATTGCTGCCTCGGGCACCTTATGGTCGTTCTCCTGTGAGTCTAGACTTTTGAATCCGACGCAAAACTGACAGTTAATTGTAAGGTTCAGAGCCTGTTAATTACGATGGAACACACAAATTGCGTCGCGATTCAATACATCGTCCTCCAGCAGACTTGTCTCCAAGGGTCTTGTGCTGCCTTGGGCACCTTATGGTCGTTCTTCTGTGAGTCTAGATTTTCGAATCCGACGCAAAACCTACAGTTAATTGTAAGGTTCAGAGCCTCTTAAAGACAGTGGAACACACAGATCGCGTCGCGATTCAATACATCGTCCTCCGGCCGACCTGTCTCCAAGGGTCTATTGCTGCCTCGGGCACCTTATGGTCGATCTCCTGTGAGTCTAGAGTTTCGAATCCGACGCAGTTAATTGTAACGTTCAGAGCCTTTTAATGACGATGGAACACACAAATTGCGTCGCGATTCAATACATCGTCCTCCAGCCGACTTGTCTCCAAGGGTCTATTGCTGCCTCGGACACCTTATGGTCGTTCTCCTGTGAGTCTAGATTTTCGAATCCCACGCAAAACTGACAGTTAATTGTAAGGTTCAGAGCCTCTTAATGACAATGGAACACACAAATCGCGTCGCGATTCAATACATCGTCCTCCGGCCGACCTGTGTCCAAGGGTCTATTGCTGCCTCGGGCACCTTATGGTCGATCTCCTGTGAGTCTAGATTTTCGAATGCGACGCAAAACTGACAGTTAATTGTAACGTTCAGAGCCTGTTAATGACGATGGAACACACAAATCGCGTCGCGATTCAATACATGGTCCTCCAGCCGACTTGTCTCCAAGGGTCTAGTGCTGCCTCGGGCACCATATGATCGTTCCTCTGTGAGTCTAGATTTTCGAATCCGACGCAAAACTGACAGTTAATTGTAAGGTTCAGAGCCTCTTACTGACAATGGAACACACAAATTGCGTCGCGATTCAATACATCGTCCTCCGGCCGACCTGTCTCCAAGGGTCTATTGCTGCCTCGGGCACCTTATGGTCGATCTCCTGTGAGTCTAGATTTTCGAATCCGACGCAAAACTGACAATTGTAACGTTCAGGGCCTGTTAATGACGATGGAACACACAAATCGCGTCGCGATTCAATACATCGTCCTCCGGCCGACCTGTCTCCAAGGGTCTATTGCTGCCTCGGACACCTTATGGTCGATCTCCTGTGAGTCTAGATTTTCGAATCCGACGCAAAACTGACAGTTAATTGTAAGGTTCAGAGCCTGTTAATGACGATGGAACACACAAATTGCGTCGCGATTCAATACATCGTCCTCCAGCCTGACTTTCTCCAAGGGTCTATTGCTGCCTCGGGCACCTTATGGTCGTTCTCCTGTGAGTCTAGACTTTTGAATCCGACGCAAAACTGACAGTTAATTGTAAGGTTCAGAGCCTCTTACTGACAATGGAACACACAAATTGCGTCGCGATTCAATACATCGTCCTCCGGCCGACCTGTCTCCAAGGGTCTATTGCTGCCTCGGACACCTTATGGTCGATCTCCTGTGAGTCTAGATTTTCGAATCCGACGCAAAACTGACAGTTAATTGTAAGGTTCAGAGCCTGTTAATGACGATGGAACACACAAACCGCGTCGCGATTCAATACATCGTCCTCCGGCCGACCTGTCTCCCAGGGTGTATTGCTGCCTCGGGCACCTTATGGTCGATCTCCTGTGAGTCTAGATTTTCGAATCCGACGCAAAACTGGCAGTTAATTGTAAGGTTCAGAGCCTGTTAATGACGATGGAACACACACATTGCGTCGCGATTCAATACATCGTCCTCCAGCCGACTTGTCTCCAAGGGTCTTGTGCTGCCTTGGGCACCTTATGGTCGTTCTTCTGTGAGTCTAGATTTTCGAATCCGACGCAAAACTGACAGTTCATTGTAAGGTTCAGAGCCTCTTAATGACAATGGAACACACAAATCGCGTCGCGATTCAATACATCATCCTCCGGCCGACCTGTCTCCAAGGGTCTATTGCTGCCTCGGACACCTTATGGTCGATCTCCTGTGAGTCTAGATTTTCGAATCCGACGCAAAACTGACAGTTAATTGTAAGGTTCAGAGCCTGTTAATGACGATGGAACACACAAATTGCGTCGCGATTCAATACATCGTCCTCCAGCCTGACTTTCTCCAAGGGTCTATTGCTGCCTCGGGCACCTTATGGTCGTTCTCCTGTGAGTCTAGACTTTTGAATCCGACGCAAAACTGACAGTTAATTGTAAGGTTCAGAGCCTCTTACTGACAATGGAACACACAAATCGCGTCGCGATTCAATACATCGTCCTCCGGCCGGCATGTCTCCAAGGGTATATTGCTGCCTCGGGCACCTTTTGGTCGATGTCCTGTGAGTCTAGACTTTTGAATCCGACGCAAAACTGGCAGTTAATTGTAAGGTTCAGAGCCTGTTAATGACGATGGAACACACACATTGCGTCGCGATTCAATACATCGTCCTCCAGCCGACTTGTCTCCAAGGGTCTTGTGCTGCCTTGGGCACCTTATGGTCGTTCTTCTGTGAGTCTAGATTTTCGAATCCGACGCAAAACTGACAGTTAATTGTAAGGTTCAGAGCCTCTTAATGACAACGGAACACACAAATCGCGTCGCGATTCAATACATCATCCTCCGGCCGACCTGTCTCCAAGGGTCTATTGCTGCCTCGGGCACCTTATTGTCGATCTCCTGTGAGTCTAGATTTTCGAATCCGACGCAAAACTGTCAGTTAATTGTAACGTTCAGAGCCTGTTAATGACGATGGAACACACAAATCGCGTCGCGATTCAATACATCGTCCTCCGGCCGACCTGTCTCCAAGGGTCTATTGCTGCCTCGGGCACCTTATGGTCGTTCTCCTGTGAGTCTAGATTTTCGAATCCGACGCAAAACTGACAGTTGATTATAACGTTCAGAGCCTGTTAATGACGATGGAACACACAAATCGCGTCGCGATTCAATACATGGTCCTCCAGCCGACTTGTCTCCAAGGGTCTAGTGCTGCCTCGGGCACCATATGATCGTTCCTCTGTGAGTCTAGATTTTCGAATCCGACGCAAAACTGACAGTTAATTGTAAGGTTCAGAGCCTCTTACTGACAATGGAACACACAAATTGCGTCGCGATTCAATACATCGTCCTCCGGCCGACCTGTTTCCAAGGGTCTATTGCTGCCTCGGGCACCTTATGGTCGATCTCCTGTGAGTCTAGATTTTCGAATCCGACGCAAAACTGACAATTGTAACGTTCAGGGCCTGTTAATGACGATGGAACACACAAATCGCGTCGCGATTCAATACATCGTCCTCCGGCCGACCTGTCTCCAAGGGTCTATTGCTGCCTCGGACACCTTATGGTCGATCTCCTGTGAGTCTAGATTTTCGAATCCCACGCAAAACTGACAGTTAATTGTAAGGTTTTGAGCCTGTTAATGACGATGGAACACACAAATCGCGTCGCGATTCAATACATCGTCCTCCGGCCGACATGTCTCCAAGGGTATATTGCTGCCTCGGGCACCTTTTGGTCGATCTCCTGTGAGTCTAGATTTTCGAATCCGACGCAAAACTGACAGTTAATTGTAAGGTTCAGAGCCTGTTAATGACGATGGAACACACAAATTGCGTCGCGATTCAATACATCGTCCTCCGGCCTGACTTTCTCCAAGGGTCTATTGCTGCCTCGGGCACCTTATGGTCGTTCTCCTGTGAGTCTAGACTTTTGAATCCGACGCAAAACTGACAGTTAATTGTAAGGTTCAGAGCCTGTTAATTACGATGGAACACACAAATTGCGTCGCGATTCAATACATCGTCCTCCAGCAGACTTGTCTCCAAGGGTCTTGTGCTGCCTTGGGCACCTTATGGTCGTTCTTCTGTGAGTCTAGATTTTCGAATCCGACGCAAAACCTACAGTTAATTGTAAGGTTCAGAGCCTCTTAAAGACAGTGGAACACACAAATCGCGTCGCGATTCAATACATCGTCCTCCGGCCGACCTGTCTCCAAGGGTCTATTGCTGCCTCGGGCACCTTATGGTCGATCTCCTGTGAGTCTAGAGTTTCGAATCCGACGCAGTTAATTGTAACGTTCAGAGCCTTTTAATGACGATGGAACACACAAATTGCGTCGCGATTCAATACATCGTCCTCCAGCCGACTTGTCTCCAAGGGTCTATTGCTGCCTCGGACACCTTATGGTCGTTCTCCTGTGAGTCTAGATTTTCGAATCCCACGCAAAACTGACAGTTAATTGTAAGGTTCAGAGCCTCTTAATGACAATGGAACACACAAATCGCGTCGCGATTCAATACATCGTCCTCCGGCCGACCTGTGTCCAAGGGTCTATTGCTGCCTCGGGCACCTTATGGTCGATCTCCTGTGAGTCTAGATTTTCGAATGCGACGCAAAACTGACAGTTAATTGTAACGTTCAGAGCCTGTTAATGACGATGGAACACACAAATCCCGTCGCGATTCAATACATCGTCCTCCGGCAGACCTGTCTCCAAGGGTCTATTGCTGCCTCGGGCACCTTATGGTCGATCTCCTGTGAGTCTAGATTTTCGAATCCGACGCAAAACTGACAGTTAATTGTAACGTTCAGGGCCTGTGAATGACGATGGAACACACAAATCGCGTCGCGATTCAATACATCGTCCTCCAGCCGACTTGTCTCCAAGGGTCTTGTGCTGCCTTTTGCACCTTATGGTCGTTCTTCTGTGAGTCTAGATTTTCGAATCCCACGCAAAACTGACAGTTAATTGTAAGGTTCAGAGCCTCTTAATGACAATGGAACACACAAATCGCGTCGCGATTCAATACATCGTCCTCCGGCCGACCTGTCTCCAAGGGTCTATTGCTGCCTCGGGCACCTTATGGTCGATCTCCTGTGAGTCTAGATTTTCGAATCCGACGCAAAACTGACAGTTAATTGTAACGTTCAGAGCCTGTTAATGACGATGGAACACACAAACCGCGTCGCGATTCAATACATCGTCCTCCGGCCGACCTGTCTCCATGGGTGTATTGCTGCCTCGGGCACCTTATGGTCGATCGCCTGTGAGTCTAGATTTGCGAATCCGACGCAAAACTGACAGTTAATTGTAAGGTTCAGAGCCTGTTAATGACGATGGAACACACAAATCGCGTCGCGATTCAATACATCGTCCTCCAGCCGACTTGTCCCCAAGGGTCAAGTGCTGCCCCGGGCACCTAATGATCGTTCCTCTGTGAGTCTAGATTTTCGAATCCGACGCAAAACTGACAGTTAATTGTAAGGTTCAGGGCCTGTTAATGACGATGGAACACACAAATCGCGTCGCGATTCAATACATCGTCCTCCGGCCGACCTGTCTCCAAGGGTCTATTGCTGCCTCGGGCACCTTATGGTCGATCTCCTGTGAGTCTAGATTTTCGAATCCCACGCAAAACTGACAGTTAATTGTAAGGTTCAGAGCCTCTTAATGACAATGGAACACACAAATCGCGTCGCGATTCAATACATCGTCCTCCGGCCGACCTGTCTCCAAGGGTCTATTGCTGCCTCGGGCACCTTATGGTCGATCTCCTGTGAGTCTAGATTTTCGAATGCGACGCAAAACTGACAGTTAATTGTAACGTTCAGAGCCTGTTAATGACGATGGAACACACAAATCCCGTCGCGATTCAGTACATCGTCCTCCGGCAGACCTGTCTCCAAGGGTCTATTGCTGCCTCGGGCACCTTATGGTCGATCTCCTGTGAGTCTAGATTTTCGAATCCGACGCAAAACTGACAGTTAATTGTAACGTTCAGAGCCTGTTATTGACGATGGAACACACAAACCGCGTCGCGATTCAATACATCGTCCTCCGGCCGACCTGTCTCCAAGGGTGTATTGCTGCCTCGGGCACCTTATGGTCGATCTCCTGTGTGTCTAGATTTTCGAATCCGACGCAAAACTGACAGTTGATTATAACGTTCAGAGCCTGTTAATGACGATGGAACACACAAATCGCGTCGCGATTCAATACATCGTCCTCCGGCCGACCTGTCTACAAGGGTCTATTGCTGCCTCGGGCACCTTATGGTCGATCTCCTGTGAGTCTAGATTTTCGAATCCGACGCAAAACTGACAATTGTAACGTTCAGGGCCTGTTAATGACGATGGAACACACAAATCGCGTCGCGATTCAATACATCGTCCTCCGGCCGACCTGTCTCCAAGGGTCTATTGCTGCCTCGGACACCTTATGGTCGATCTCCTGTGAGTCTAGATTTTCGAATCCGACGCAAAACTGACAGTTAATTGTAAGGTTTTGAGCCTGTTAATGACGATGGAACACACAAATCGCGTCGCGATTCAATACATCGTCCTCCGGCCGACATGTCTCCAAGGGTATATTGCTGCCTCGGGCACCTTTTGGTCGATCTCCTGTGAGTCTAGATTTTCGAATCCGACGCAAAACTGACAGTTAATTGTAAGGTTCAGAGCCTGTTAATGTCGATGGAACACACAAATTGCGTCGCGATTCAATACATCGTCCTCCGGCCTGACTTTCTCCAAGTGTCTATTGCTGCCTCGGGCACCTTATGGTCGTTCTCCTCTGAGTCTAGACTTTTGAATCCGACGCAAAACTGACAGTTAATTGTAAGGTTCAGAGCCTGTTAATTACGATGGAACACACAAATTGCGTCGCGATTCAATACATCGTCTTCCAGCCGACTTGTCTCCAAGGGTCTTGTGCTGCCTTGCGCACCTTATGGTCGTTCTTCTGTGAGTCTAGATTTTCGAATCCGACGCAAAACCTACAGTTAATTGTAAGGTTCAGAGCCTCTTAAAGACAGTGGAACACACAGATCGCGTCGCGATTCAATACATCGTCCTCCGGCCGACCTGTCTCCAAGGGTCTATTGCTGCCTCTGGCACCTTATGGTCGATCTCCTGTGAGTCTAGAGTTTCGAATCCGACGCAGTTAATTGTAACGTTCAGAGCCTTTTAATGACGATGGAACACACAAATTGCGTCGCGATTCAATACATCGTCCTCCAGCCGACTTGTCTCCAAGGGACTATTGCTGCCTCGGACACCTTATGGTCGATCTCCTGTGAGTCTAGATTTTCGAATGCGACGCAAAACTGACAGTTAATTGTAACGTTCAGAGCCTGTTAATGACGATGGAACACACAAATCCCGTCGCGATTCAATACATCGTCCTCCGGCAGACCGGTCTCCAAGGGTCTATTGCTGCCTCGGGCACCTTATGGTCGATCTCCTGTGAGTCTAGATTTTCGAATCCGACGCGAAACTGACAGTTAATTGTAACGTTCAGGGCCTGTTAATGACGATGGAACACACAAATCGCGTCGCGATTCAATACATCGTCCTCCGGCAGACCTGTCTCCAAGGGTCTATTGCTGCCTAGGGCACCTTATGGTCGATCTCCTGTGAGTCTAGATTTTCGAATCCGACGCAAAACTGACAGTTAATTGTAACGTTCAGAGCCTGTTAATGACGATGGAACACACAAACCGCGTCGCGATTCAATACATCGTCCTCCGGCCGACCTGTCTCCATTGTTGTATTGCTGCCTCGGGCACCTTATGGTCGATCTCCTGTGAGTCTAGATTTTCGAATCCGACGCAAAACTGACAGTTAATTGTAATGTTCAGAGCCTGTTAATGACGATGGAACACACAAATCGCGTCGCGATTCAATACATCGTCCTCCAGCCGACTTGTCCCCAAGGGTCTAGTGCTGCCCCGGGCACCTAATGATCGTTCCTCTGTGAGTCTAGATTTTCGAATCCGACGCAAAACTGACAGTTAATTGTAAGGTTCAGAGCCTCTTACTGACAATGGAACACACAAATTGCGTCGCGATTCAATACATCGTCCTCCGGCCGACCTGTCTCCAAGGGTCTATTGCTGCCTCGGACACCTTATGGTCGATCTCCTGTGAGTCTAGATTTTCGAATCCGACGCAAAACTGACAGTTAATTGTAAGGTTCAGGGCCTGTTAATGACGATGGAACACACAAATCGCGTCGCGATTCAATACATCGTCCTCCGGCCGACCTGTCTCCAAGGGTCTATTGCTGCCTCGGACACCTTATGGTCGATCTCCTGTGAGTCTAGATTTTCGAATCCGACGCAAAACTGACAGTTAATTGTAAGGTTCAGAGCCTCTTAATGACAATGGAACACACAAATCGCGTCGCGATTCAATACATCGTCCTCCGGCCGACCTGTCTCCAAGGGTCTATTGCTGCCTCGGGCACCTTATGGTCGATCTCCTGTGAGTCTAGATTTTCGAATGCGACGCAAAACTGACAGTTAATTGTAACGTTCAGAGCCTGTTAATGACGATGGAACACACAAATCCCGTCGCGATTCAGTACATCGTCCTCCGGCAGACCTGTCTCCAAGGGTCTATTGCTGCCTCGGGCACCTTATGGTCGATCTCCTGTGAGTCTAGATTTTCGAATCCGACGCAATACTGACAGTTAATTGTAACGTTCAGAGCCTGTTAATGACGATGGAACACACAAACCGCGTCGCGATTCAATACATCGTCCTCCGGCCGACCTGTCTCCAAGGGTGTATTGCTGCCTCGGGCACCTTATGGTCGATCTCCTATGAGTCTAGATTTTCGAATCCGACGCAAAACTGATAGTTAATTGTAACGTTCAGGGCCTGTTAATGACGATGGAACACACAAATCGCGTCGCGATTCAATACATCGTCCTCCGGCCGGCATGTCTCCAAGGGTATATTGCTGCCTCGGGCACCTTTTGGTCGATGTCCTGTGAGTCTAGACTTTTGAATCCGAAGCAAAACTGGCAGTTAATTGTAAGGTTCAGAGCCTGTTAATGACGATGGAACACACACATTGCGTCGCGATTCAATACATCGTCCTCCAGCCGACTTGTCTCCAAGGGTCTTGTGCTGCCTTGGGCACCTTATGGTCGTTCTTCTGTGAGTCTAGATTTTCGAATCCGACGCAAAACTGACAGTTAATTGTAAGGTTCAGAGCCTCTTAATGACAATGGAACACACAAATCGCGTCGCGATTCAATACATCGTCCTCCGGCCGACCTGTCTCCAAGGGTCTATTGCTGCCTCGGGCACCTTATTGTCGATCTCCTGTGAGTCTAGATTTTCGAATCCGACGCAAAACTGTCAGTTAATTGTAACATTCAGAGCCTGTTAATGACGATGGAACACACAAATCGCGTCGCGATTCAATACATCGTCCTCCTACCGACCTGTCTCCAAGGGTCTATTCCTGCCTCGGGCACCTTATGGTCGTTCTCCTGTGAGTCTAGATTTTCGAATCCGACGCAAAACTGACAGTTGATTATAACGTTCAGAGCCTGTTAATGACGATGGAACACACAAATCGCGTCGCGATTCAATACATGGTCCTCCAGCCGACTTGTCTCCAAGGGTCTAGTGCTGCCTCGGGCACCATATGATCGTTCCTCTGTGAGTCTAGATTTTCGAATCCGACGCAAAACTGACAGTTAATTGTAAGGTTCAGAGCCTCTTACTGACAATGGAACACACAAATTGCGTCGCGATTCAATACATCGTCCTCCGGCCGACCTGTCTCCAAGGGTGTATTGCTGCCTCGGGCACCTTATGGTCGATCTCCTGTGAGTCTAGATTTTCGAATCCGACGCAAAACTGACAATTGTAACGTTCAGGGCCTGTTAATGACGATGGAACACACAAATCGCGTCGCGATTCAATACATCGTCCTCCGGCCGACCTGTCTCCAAGGGTCTATTGCTGCCTCGGACACCTTATGGTCGATCTCCTGTGAGTCTAGATTTTCGAATCCGACGCAAAACTGACAGTTAATTGTAAGGTTTTGAGCCTGTTAATGACGATGGAACACACAAATCGCGTCGCGATTCAATACATCGTCCTCCGGCCGACATGTCTCCAAGGGTATATTGCTGCCTCGGGCACCTTTTGGTCGATCTCCTGTGAGTCTAGATTTTCGAATCCGACGCAAAACCTACAGTTAATTGTAAGGTTCAGAGCCTCTTAAAGACAGTGGAACACACAGATCGCGTCGCGTTTCAATACATCGTCCTCCGGCCGACCTGTCTCCAAGGGTCTATTGCTGCCTCGGGCACCTTATGGTCGATCTCCTGTGAGTCTAGAGTTTCGAATCCGACGCAGTTAATTGTAACGTTCAGAGCCTTTTAATGACGATGGAACACACAAATTGCGTCGCGATTCAATACATCGTCCTCCAGCCGACTTGTCTCCAAGGGTCTATTGCTGCCTCAGACACCTTATGGTCGTTCTCCTGTGAGTCTAGATTTTCGAATCCCACGCAAAACTGACAGTTAATTGTAAGGTTCAGAGCCTCTTAATGACAATGGAACACACAAATCGCGTCGCGATTCAATACATCGTCCTCCGGCCGACCTGTCTCCAAGGGTCTATTGCTGCCTCGGGCACCTTATGGTCGATCTCCTGTGAGTCTAGATTTTCGAATGCGACGCAAAACTGACAGTTAATTGTAACGTTCAGAGCCTGTTAATGACGATGGAACACACAAATCCCGTCGCGATTCAATACATCGTCCTCCGGCAGACCTGTCTCCAAGGGTCTATTGCTGCCTCGGGCACCTTATGGTCGATCTCCTGTGAGTCTAGATTTTCGAATCCGACGCAAAACTGACAGTTAATTGTAACGTTCAGGGCCTGTTAATGACGATGGAACACACAAATCGCGTCGCGATTCAATACATGGTCCTCCAGCCGACTTGTCTCCAAGGGTCTTGTGCTGCCTTTTGCACCTTATGGTCGTTCTTCTGTGAGTCTAGGTTTTCGAATCCCACGCAAAACTGACAGTTAATTGTAAGGTTCAGAGCCTCTTAATGACAATGGAACACACAAATCGCGTCGCGATTCAATACATCGTCCTCCGGCCGACCTGTCTCCAAGGGTCTATTGCTGCCTCGGGCACCTTATGGTCGATCTCCTGTGAGTCTAGATTTTCGAATGCGACGCAAAACTGACAGTTAATTGTAACGTTCAGAGCCTGTTAATGACAATGGAACACACAAATCCCGTCGCTATTCAATACACCGTCCTCCGGCAGACCTGTCTCCAAGGGTCTATTGCTGCCTCGGGCACCTTATGGTCGATCTCCTGTGAACCTAGATTTTCGAATCCGACGCAAAACTGACAGTTAATTGTAAGGTTCAGAGCCTGTTAATGACGATGGAACACACAAACTGCGTCGCGATTCAATACATCGTCCTCCAGCCGACTTGTCTCCAAGTGTCTAGTGCTGCCTCGGACACCTTATGGTCGTTCTCCTGTGAGTCTAGATTTTCGAATCCCACGCAAAACTGACAGTTAATTGTAAGGTTCAGAGCCTCTTAATGACAATGGAACACACAAATCGCGTCGCGATTCAATACATCGTCCTCCGGCCGACCTGTCTCCAAGGGTCTATTGCTGCCTCGGGCACCTTATGGTCGATCTCCTGTGAGTCTAGATTTTCGAATGCGACGCAAAACTGACAGTTAATTGTAACGTTCAGAGCCTGTTAATGACGATGGAACACACAAATCCCGTCGCGATTCAATACATCGTCCTCCGGCAGACCTGTCTCCAAGGGTCTATTGCTGCCTCGGGCACCTTATGGTCGATCTCCTGTGAGTCTAGATTTTCGAATCCGACTCAAAACTGACAGTTAATTGTAACGTTCAGAGCCCGTTAATGACGATGGAACACACAAACCGCGTCGCGATTCAATACATCGTCCTCCGGCCGACCTGTCTCCATGGGTGTATTGCTGCCTCGGGCACCTTATGGTCGATCTCCTGTGAGTCTAGATTTTCGAATCCGACGCAAAACTGACAGTTAATTGTAAGGTTCAGAGCCTGTTAATGACGATGGAACACACAAATTGCGTCGCGATTCAATACATCGTCCTCTGGCCGACCTGTCTCCAAGGGTCTATTGCTGCCTCGGGCACCTTATGGTCGTTCTCCTGTGAGTCTAGATTTTCGAATCCGACGCAAAACTGACAGTTGATTATAACGTTCAGAGCCTGTTAATGACGATGGAACACACAAATCGCGTCGCGATTCAATACATGGTCCTCCAGCCGACTTGTCTCCAAGGGTCTAGTGCTGCCTCTGGCACCTTATGATCGTTCCTCTGTGAGTCTAGATTTTCGAATCCGACGCAAAACTGACAGTTAATTGTAAGGTTCAGAGCCTCTTACTGACAATGGAACACACAAATTGCGTCGCGATTCAGTACATCGTCCTCCGGCCGACCTGTCTCCAAGAGTCTATTGCTGCCTCGGGCACCTTATGGTCGATCTCCTGTGAGTCTAGATTTTCGAATCCGACGCAAAACTGAAAGTTAATTGTAACGTTCAGGGCCTGTTAATGAGGATGGAACACACAAATCGCGTCGCGATTCAATACATCGTCCTCCGGCCGACCTGTCTCCAAGGGTCTATTGCTGCCTCGGACACCTTATGGTCGATCTCCTGTGAGTCTAGATTTTCGAATCCGACCCAAAACTGACAGTTAATTGTAACGTTCAGAGCCTCTTAATGACGATGGAACACACAAATCGCGTCGCGATTCAATACATCGTCCTCCGGCCGACATGTCTCCAAGGGTATATTGCTGCCTCGGGCACCTTATGGTCGATCTCCTGTGAGTCTAGACTTTTGAATCCGACGCAAAACTGGCAGTTAATTGTAAGGTTCAGAGCCTGTTAATGACGATGGAACACACAAATTGCGTCGCGATTCAATACATGGTCCTCCAGCCGACTTGTCTCCAAGGGTCTAGTGCTGCCTCGGGCACCATATGATCGTTCCTCTGTGAGTCTAGATTTTCGAATCCGACGCAAAACTGACAGTTAATTGTAAGGTTCAGAGCCTCTTACTGACAATGGAACACACAAATTGCGTCGCGATTCAATACATCGTCCTCCGGCCGACATGTCTCCAAGGGTATATTGCTGCCTCGGGCACCTTATGGTCGATCTCCTGTGAGTCTACATTTTCGAATCCGACGCAAAACTGACAATTGTAACGTTCAGGGCCTGTTAATGACGATGGAACACACAAATCGCGTCGCGATTCAATACATCGTCCTCCGGCCGACCTGTCTCCAAGGGTCTATTGCTGCCTCGGACACCTTATGGTCGATCTCCTGTGAGTCTAGATTTTCGAATCCGACGCAAAACTGACAGTTAATTGTAAGGTTTTGAGCCTGTTAATGACGATGGAACACACAAATCGCGTCGCGATTCAATACATCGTCCTCCGGCCGACATGTCTCCAAGGGTATATTGCTGCCTCGGGCACCTTTTGGTCGATCTCCTGTGAGTCTAGATTTTCGAATCCGACGCAAAACCTACAGTTAATTGTAAGGTTCAGAGCCTCTTAAAGACAGTGGAACACACAGATCGCGTCGCGTTTCAATACATCGTCCTCCGGCCGACCTGTCTCCAAGGGTCTATTGCTGCCTCGGGCACCTTATGGTCGATCTCCTGTGAGTCTAGAGTTTCGAATCCGACGCAGTTAATTGTAACGTTCAGAGCCTTTTAATGACGATGGAACACACAAATTGCGTCGCGATTCAATACATCGTCCTCCAGCCGACTTGTCTCCAAGGGTCTATTGCTGCCTCAGACACCTTATGGTCGTTCTCCTGTGAGTCTAGATTTTCGAATCCCACGCAAAACTGACAGTTAATTGTAAGGTTCAGAGCCTCTTAATGACAATGGAACACACAAATCGCGTCGCGATTCAATACATCGTCCTCCGGCCGACCTGTCTCCAAGGGTCTATTGCTGCCTCGGGCACCTTATGGTCGATCTCCTGTGAGTCTAGATTTTCGAATGCGACGCAAAACTGACAGTTAATTGTAACGTTCAGAGCCTGTTAATGACGATGGAACACACAAATCCCGTCGCGATTCAATACATCGTCCTCCGGCAGACCTGTCTCCAAGGGTCTATTGCTGCCTCGGGCACCTTATGGTCGATCTCCTGTGAGTCTAGATTTTCGAATCCGACGCAAAACTGACAGTTAATTGTAACGTTCAGGGCCTGTTAATGACGATGGAACACACAAATCGCGTCGCGATTCAATACATGGTCCTCCAGCCGACTTGTCTCCAAGGGTCTTGTGCTGCCTTTTGCACCTTATGGTCGTTCTTCTGTGAGTCTAGATTTTCGAATCCCACGCAAAACTGACAGTTAATTGTAAGGTTCAGAGCCTCTTAATGACAATGGAACACACAAATCGCGTCGCGATTCAATACATCGTCCTCCGGCCGACCTGTCTCCAAGGGTCTATTGCTGCCTCGGGCACCTTATGGTCGATCTCCTGTGAGTCTAGATTTTCGAATGCGACGCAAAACTGACAGTTAATTGTAACGTTCAGAGCCTGTTAATGACAATGGAACACACAAATCCCGTCGCTATTCAATACATCGTCCTCCGGCAGACCTGTCTCCAAGGGTCTATTGCTGCCTCGGGCACCTTATGGTCGATCTCCTGTGAACCTAGATTTTCGAATCCGATGCAAAACTGACAGTTAATTGTAAGGTTCAGAGCCTGTTAATGACGATGGAACACACAAACTGCGTCGCGATTCAATACATCGTCCTCCAGCCGACTTGTCTCCAAGTGTCTAGTGCTGCCTCGGACACCTTATGGTCGTTCTCCTGTGAGTCTAGATTTTCGAATCCCACGCAAAACTGACAGTTAATTGTAAGGTTCAGAGCCTCTTAATGACAATGGAACACACAAATCGCGTCGCGATTCAATACATCGTCCTCCGGCCGACCTGTCTCCAAGGGTCTATTGCTGCCTCGGGCACCTTATGGTCGATCTCCTGTGAGTCTAGATTTTCGAATGCGACGCAAAACTGACAGTTAATTGTAACGTTCAGAGCCTGTTAATGACGATGGAACACACAAATCCCGTCGCGATTCAATACATCGTCCTCCGGCAGACCTGTCTCCAAGGGTCTATTGCTGCCTCGGGCACCTTATGGTCGATCTCCTGTGAGTCTAGATTTTCGAATCCGACGCAAAACTGACAGTTAATTGTAACGTTCAGAGCCCGTTAATGACGATGGAACACACAAACCGCGTCGCGATTCAATACATCGTCCTCCGGCCGACCTGTCTCCATGGGTGTATTGCTGCCTCGGGCACCTTATGGTCGATCTCCTGTGAGTCTAGATTTTCGAATCCGACGCAAAACTGACAGTTAATTGTAAGGTTCAGAGCCTGTTAATGACGATGGAACACACAAATTGCGTCGCGATTCAATACATCGTCCTCTGGCCGACCTGTCTCCAAGGGTCTATTGCTGCCTCGGGCACCTTATGGTCGTTCTCCTGTGAGTCTAGATTTTCGAATCCGACGCAAAACTGACAGTTGATTATAACGTTCAGAGCCTGTTAATGACGATGGAACACACAAATCGCGTCGCGATTCAATACATGGTCCTCCAGCCGACTTGTCTCCAAGGGTCTAGTGCTGCCTCTGGCACCTTATGATCGTTCCTCTGTGAGTCTAGATTTTCGAATCCGACGCAAAACTGACAGTTAATTGTAAGGTTCAGAGCCTCTTACTGACAATGGAACACACAAATTGCGTCGCGATTCAGTACATCGTCCTCCGGCCGACCTGTCTCCAAGAGTCTATTGCTGCCTCGGGCACCTTATGGTCGATCTCCTGTGAGTCTAGATTTTCGAATCCGACGCAAAACTGAAAGTTAATTGTAACGTTCAGGGCCTGTTAATGAGGATGGAACACACAAATCGCGTCGCGATTCAATACATCGTCCTCCGGCCGACCTGTCTCCAAGGGTCTATTGCTGCCTCGGACACCTTATGGTCGATCTCCTGTGAGTCTAGATTTTCGAATCCGACCCAAAACTGACAGTTAATTGTAACGTTCAGAGCCTCTTAATGACGATGGAACACACAAATCGCGTCGCGATTCAATACATCGTCCTCCGGCCGACATGTCTCCAAGGGTATATTGCTGCCTCGGGCACCTTATGGTCGATCTCCTGTGAGTCTAGACTTTTGAATCCGACGCAAAACTGGCAGTTAATTGTAAGGTTCAGAGCCTGTTAATGACGATGGAACACACAAATTGCGTCGCGATTCAATACATGGTCCTCCAGCCGACTTGTCTCCAAGGGTCTAGTGCTGCCTCGGGCACCATATGATCGTTCCTCTGTGAGTCTAGATTTTCGAATCCGACGCAAAACTGACAGTTAATTGTAAGGTTCAGAGCCTCTTACTGACAATGGAACACACAAATTGCGTCGCGATTCAATACATCGTCCTCCGGCCGACATGTCTCCAAGGGTATATTGCTGCCTCGGGCACCTTTTGGTCGATCTCCTGTGAGTCTAGTTTTTCGAATCCGACGCAATACTGACAGTTAATTGTAAGGTTCAGAGCCTGTTAATGACGATGGAACACACAAATTGCGTCGCGATTCAATACATCGTCCTCCGGCCTGCCTTTCTCCAAGGGTCTATTGCTGCCTCGGGCACCTTATGGTCGTTCTCCTGTGAGTCTAGACTTTTGAATCCGACGCAAAACTGACAGTTAATTGTAAGGTTCAGAGCCTGTTAATTACGATGGAACACACAAATTGCGTCGCGATTCAATACATCGTCCTCCAGCCGACTTGTCTCCAAGGGTCTTGTGCTGCCTTGGGCACCTTATGGTCGTTCTTCTGTGAGTCTAGATTTTCGAATCCGACGCAAAACTTACAGTTAATTGTAATTTTAAGAGCCTCTTAATGACAATGGAACACACAAATCGCGTCGCGATTCAATACATCGTCCTCCGGCCGACCTGTCTCCAAGGGTCTATTGCTGCCTCGGGCACCTTATGGGCGATCTCCTGTGAGTCTAGATTTTCGAATCCGACGCAAAACTGACAGTTAATTGTAAGGTTCAGAGCCTGTTAATGACGATGGAACACACAAAATGCGTCGCGATTCAATACATCGTCCTCCGGCCGACCTGTCTCCAAGGGTCTATTGCTGCCTCGGGCACCTTATGGTCGTTCTCCTGTGAGTCTACACTTTCGAATCCGACGCAAAACTTACAGTTAATTGTAAGGTTCAGAGCCTCTTAATGACAATGGAACACACAAATCGCGTCGCGATTCAATACATCGTCCTCCGGCCGACCTGTCTCCAAGGGTCTATTGCTGCCTCGGGCACCTTATAGTCGATCTCCTGTGAGTCTAGAGTTTCGAATCCGACGCAGTTAATTGTAACGTTCAGAGCCTTTTAATGACGATGGAACACACAAATTGCGTCGCGATTCAATACATCGTCCTCCAGCCGACTTGTCTCCAAGGGTCTAGTGCTGCCTCGGACACCTTGTGGTCTTTCTCCTGTGAGTCTAGATTTTCGAATCCCACGCAAAACTGACAGTTAATTGTAACGTTCAGGGCCTGTTAATGACGATGGAACACACAAATCGCGTCGCGATTCTATACATCGTCCTCCAGCCGACTTGTCTCCAAGGGTCTTGTGCTGCCTTGGGCACCTTATGGTCGTTCTTCTGTGAGTCTAGATTTTCGAATCCCACGCAAAACTGACAGTTAATTGTAAGGTTCAGAGCCTCTTAATGACAATGGAACACACAAATCGCGTCGCGATTCAATACATCGTCCTCCGGCCGACCTGTCTCCAAGGGTCTATTGCTGCCTCGGGCACCTTATGGTCGATCTCCTGTGAGTCTAGATTTTCGAATGCGACGATAAACTGACAGTTAATTGTAACGTTCAGAGCCTGTTAATGACGATGGAACACACAAATCCCGTCGCGATTCAATACATCGTCCTCCGGCAGACCTGTCTCCAAGGGTCTATTGCTGCCTCGGGCACCTTATGGTCGATCTCCTGTGAGTCTAGACTTTTGAATCCGACGCAAAACTGGCAGTTAATTGTAAGGTTCAGAGCCTGTTAATGACGATGGAACACACAAATCGCGTCGCGATTCATTACATGGTCCTCCAGCCGACTTGTCTCCAAGGGTCTAGTGCTGCCTCGGGCACCTTATGATCGTTCCTGTGTGAGTCTAGATTTTCGAATCCGACGCAAAAGTGACAGTTAATTGTAAGGTTCAGAGCCTCTTACTGACAATGGAACACACAAATTGCGTCGCGATACAATACATCGTCCTCCGGCCGATCTGTCTCCAAGGGTCTATTGCTGCCTCGGGCACCTTATGGTCGATCTCCTGTGAGTCTAGATTTTCGAATCCGACTCAAAACTGACAGTTAATTGTAACGTTCAGGGCCTGTTAATGACGATGGAACACACAAATCGCGTCGCGATTCAATACATCGTCCTCCGGCCGACCTGTCTCGAAGGGTCTATTGCTGCCTCGGACACCTTATGGTCGATCTCCTGTGAGTCTAGATTTTCGAATCCGACGTAAAACTGACAGTTAATTGTAAGGTTCAGAGCCTGTTAATGACGATGGAACACACAAATCGCGTCGCGATTCAATACATCGTCCTCCGGCCGACTTGTCTCCAAGGGTCTATTGCTGCCTCGGGCACCTTTTGGTCGATCTCCTGTGAGTCTAGATTTTCGAATCCGACGCAAAACTGACAGTTAATTGTAAGGTTCAGAGCCTGTTAATGACGATGGAACACACAAATTGCGTCGCGATTCAATACATCGTCCTCCGGCCGACCTGTCTCCAAGGGTCTCTTGCTGCCTCGGGCACCTTATGGTCGTTCTCCTGTGGTTCTAGACATTTGAATCCGACGCAATACTGACAGTTAATTGTAAGGTTCAGAGCCTGTTAATGACGATGGAACACACAAATTGCGTCGCGATTCAATACATCGTCCTCCAGCCGACTTGTCTCCAAGGGTCTTGTGCTCCCTTGGGCACCTTATGGTCGTTCTTCTGTGAGTCTAGATTTTCGAATCCGACGCAAAACTTACAGTTAATTGTAAGGTTCAGAGCCTCTTAATGACAATGGAACACACAAATCGCGTCGCGATTCAATACATCGTCCTCCGGCCGACCTGTCTCCAAAGGTCTATTGCCGCCTCGGGCACCTTATGGTCGATCTCCTGTGAGTCTAGATTTTCGAATCCGACGCAAAACTGACAGTTAATTGTAACGTTCAGGGCCTGTTAAAAACGATGGAACACACAAATCGCGTCGCGATTCAATACATCGTCCTCCGGCCGACCTGTCTCCAAGGGTCTATTGCTGACTCGGACACCTTATGGTCGATCTCCTGTGAGTCTAGATTTTCGAATCCGACGCAAAACTGACAGTTAATTGTAGGGTTCAAAGCCTGTTAATGACGATGGAACACACAAATCGCGTCGCGATTCAATACATCGTCCTCCGGCCGATATGTCTCCAATGGTATATTGCTGCCTCGGGCACCTTTTGGTCGATCTCCTGTGAGTCTAGATTTTCGAATCCGACGCAAAACTGACAGTTAATTGTAACGTTCAGAGCCTGTTAATGACGATGGAACACACAAATTGCGTCGCGATTCAATACATCGTCCTCCGGCCGAACTGTCTCCAAGGGTCTATTGCTGCCTCGGGCACCTTATGGTCGTTCTCCTGTGAGTCTAGACTTTTGAATCCGACGCAAAACTGGCAGTTAATTGTAAGGTTCAGAGCCTGTTAATGACGATGGAACACACAAATTGCGTCGCGATTCAATACATCGTCCTCCGGCCGACCTGTCTCCAAGGGTCTATTGCTGCCTCGGGCACCTTATTGTCGTTCTTCTGTGAGTCTAGACTTTTGAATCCGACGCAAAACTGGCAGTTAATTGTAAGGTTCAGAGCCTGTTAATGACGATGGAA
Source organism: Schistocerca nitens (assembly GCF_023898315.1). Lineage (NCBI taxonomy): Eukaryota > Metazoa > Arthropoda > Insecta > Orthoptera > Acrididae > Schistocerca > Schistocerca nitens. The sequence continues at coordinate 760,235,163 of NC_064619.1, forward strand.
CACACAAATTGCGTCGCGATTCAATACATCGTCCTCCAGCCGACTTGTCTCCAAGGGTCTTGTGCTGCCTTGGGCACCTTATGGTCGTTCTTCTGTGAGTCTAGATTTTCGAATCCGACGCAAAACTTACAGTTAAATGTAAGGTTCAGAGCCTCTTAATGACAATGGAACACACAAATCGCGTCGCGATTCAATACATCGTCCTCCGGCCGACCTGCCTCCAAGGGTCTATTGCTGCCTCGGACACCTTATGGTCGATCTCCTGTGAGTCTAGATTTTCGAATCCGAATCAAAACTGACAGTTAATTGTAAGGTTCAGAGCCTGTTAATGACGATGGAACACACAAATCGCGTCGCGATTCAATACATCGTCCTCCGACCGACATGTCTCCAAGGGTATATTGCTGCCTCGGGCACCTTTTGGTCGATCTCCTGTGAGTCTAGATTTTCGAATCCGACGCAAAACTGACAGTTAATTGTAAGGTTCAGAGCCTGTTAATGACGATGGAACACACAAATTGCGTCGCGATTCAATACATCGTCCTCCAGCCGACTTGTCTCCAAGGGTCTTGTGCTGCCTCGGACACCGTATGGTCGCTCTCATGTGAGTCTAGATTTTCGAATCCGACCCAAAACTGATAGGTTATTGCAAGGTTCAGAGCCTCTTAATGACAATGGAACACACAAAACGCGTCGCGATTCAATAAATCGTCTTCCGGCCGACCTGTCTTTAGGGTCTATTGCTGCCTCGGGCACCTTATGGTCGATCTCCTGTGAGTCTAGATTTTCGAATCCGACGCAAAACTGACATTTAATTGTAAGGTTCAGAGCCTGTTAATGACGATGGAACACACAAATTGCGTCGCGATTCAATACGTCGTCCTCCAGCCGACTTGTCTCCAAGGGTCTAGTGCTGCCTCGGGCACCTTATGGTCGTTCTTCTGTGAGTCTAGATTTTCGAATGCGACGCAAAACTGACAGTTAATTGTAAGGTTCAGAGCCTCTTAATGACAATGGAACACACAAATCGCGTCGCGATTCAATACATCGTCCTCCGGCCGACCTGTCTCCAAGGGTCTATTGCTGCCTCGGGCACCTTATGGTCAATCTCCTGTGAGTCTAGATTTTCGAATCCCACGCAAAACTGACAGTTAATTGTAACGTTCAGGGCCTGTTAATGACAATGGAACACACAAATCGCGTCGCGATTCTATACATCGTCCTCCAGCCGACTTGTCTCCAAGGGTCTTGTGCTGCCTTGGGCACCTTATGGTCGTTCTTCTGTGAGTCTAGATTTTCGAATCCCACGCAAAACTGACAGTTAATTGTAAGGTTCAGAGCCTCTTAATGACAATGGAACACACAAATCGCGTCGCAATTCAATACATCGTCCTCCGGCCGACCTGTCTCCAAGGGTCTATTGCTGCCTCGGGCACCTTATGGTCGATCTCCTGTGAGTCTAGATTTTCGAATGCGACGCAAAACTGACAGTTAATTGTAACGTTCAGAGCCTGTTAATGACGATGGAACACACAAACCCCGTCGCGATTCAATACACCGTCCTCCGGCAGACCTGTCTCCAAGGGTCTATTGCTGCCTCGGGCACCTTATGGTCGATCTCCTGTGAGTCTAGATTTTCGAATCCGACGCAAAACTGTCAGTTAATTGTAACGTTCAGAGCCTGTTAATGACGATGGAACACACAAATCGCGTCGCGATTCAATACATCGTCCTCCGGCCGACCTGTCTCCAAGGGTCTATTGCTGCCTCGGGCACCTTATGGTCGTTCTCCTGTGAGTCTAGATTTTCGAATCCGATGCAAAACTGACAGTTGATTATAACGTTCAGAGCCTGTTAATGACGATGGAACACACAAATCGCGTCGCGATTCATTACATGGTCCTCCAGCCGACTTGTCTCCAAGGGTCTAGTGCTGCCTCGGGCACCTTATGATCGTTCCTCTGTGAGTCTAGATTTTCGAATCCGACGCAAAAGTGACAGTTAATTGTAAGGTTCAGAGCCTCTTACTGACAATGGAACACACAAATTGCGTCGCGATTCAATACATCGTCCTCCGGCCGACCTGTCTCCAAGGGTCTATTGCTGCCTCGGGCACCTTATGGTCGATCTCCTGTGAGTCTAGATTTTCGAATCCGACTCAAAACTGACAGTTAATTGTAACGTTCAGGGCCTGTTAATGACGATGGAACACACAAATCGCGTCGCGATTCAATACATCGTCCTCCGGCCGACCTGTCTCCAAGGGTCTATTGCTGCCTCGGACACCTTGTGGTCGTTCTCCTGTGAGTCTAGATTTTCGAATCCGACGTAAAACTGACAGTTAATTGTAAGGTTCAGAGCCTGTTAATGACGATGGAACACACAAATCGCGTCGCGATTCAATACATCGTCCTCCGGCCGACTTGTCTCCAAGGGTATATTGCTGCCTCGGGCACCTTTTGGTCGATCTCCTGTGACTCTAGATTTACGAATCCGACGCAAAACTGACAGTTAATTGTAAGGTTCAGAGCCTGTTAATGACGATGGAACACACAAACCCCGTCGCGATTCAATACACCGTCCTCCGGCAGACCTGTCTCCAAGGGTCTATTGCTGCCTCGGGCACCTTATGGTCGATCTCCTGTGAGTCTAGATTTTCGAATCCGACGCAAAACTGTCAGTTAATTGTAACGTTCAGAGCCTGTTAATGACGATGGAACACACAAATCGCGTCGCGATTCAATACATCGTCCTCCGGCCGACCTGTCTCCAAGGGTCTATTGCTGCCTCGGGCACCTTATGGTCGTTCTCCTGTGAGTCTAGATTTTCGAATCCGATGCAAAACTGACAGTTGATTATAACGTTCAGAGCCTGTTAATGACGATGGAACACACAAATCGCGTCGCGATTCATTACATGGTCCTCCAGCCGACTTGTCTCCAAGGGTCTAGTGCTGCCTCGGGCACCTTATGATCGTTCCTCTGTGAGTCTAGATTTTCGAATCCGACGCAAAAGTGACAGTTAATTGTAAGGTTCAGAGCCTCTTACTGACAATGGAACACACAAATTGCGTCGCGATTCAATACATCGTCCTCCGGCCGACCTGTCTCCAAGGGTCTATTGCTGCCTCGGGCACCTTATGGTCGATCTCCTGTGAGTCTAGATTTTCGAATCCGACTCAAAACTGACAGTTAATTGTAACGTTCAGGGCCTGTTAATGACGATGGAACACACAAATCGCGTCGCGATTCAATACATCGTCCTCCGGCCGACCTGTCTCCAAGGGTCTATTGCTGCCTCGACACCTTATGGTCGTTCTCCTGTGAGTCTAGATTTTCGAATCCGACGTAAAACTGACAGTTAATTGTAAGGTTCAGAGCCTGTTAATGACGATGGAACACACAAATCGCGTCGCGATTCAATACATCGTCCTCCGGCCGACTTGTCTCCAAGGGTATATTGCTGCCTCGGGCACCTTTTGGTCGATCTCCTGTGACTCTAGATTTTCGAATCCGACGCAAAACTGACAGTTAATTGTAAGGTTCAGAGCCTGTTAATGACGATGGAACACACAAATTGCGTCGCGATTCAATACATCGTCCTCCGGCCGACCTGTCTCCAAGGGTCTCTTGCTGCATCGGGCACCTTATGGTCAATCTCCTGTGAGTCTAGACATATGAATCCGACGCAAAACTGACAGTTAATTGTAAGGTTCAGAGCCTGTTAATGACGATGGAACACACAAATTGCGTCGCGATTCAATACATCGTCGTCCAGCCGACTTGTCTCCAAGGGTCTTGTGCTCCCTTGGGCACCTTATGGTCGTTCTTCTGTGAGTCTAGATTTTCGAATCCGACGCAAAACTTACAGTTAATTGTAAGGTTCAGAGCCTCTTAATGACAATGGAACACACAAATCGCGTTGCGATTCAATACATCGTCCTCCGGCCGACCTGTCTCCAAGGGTCTATTGCCGCCTCGGGCAACTTATGGTCGATCTCCTGTGAGTCTAGATTTTCGAATCCGACGCAAAACTGACAGTTAATTGTAACGTTCAGGGCCTGTTAAAAACGATGGAACACACAAATCGCGTCGCGATTCAATACATCGTCCTCCGGCCGACCTGTCTCCAAGGGTCTATTGCTGCCTCGGACACCTTATGGTCGATCTCCTGTGAGTCTAGATTTTCGAATCCGACGCAAAACTGACAGTTAATTGTAACGTTCAGAGCCTGTTAATGACGATGGAACACACAAATTGCGTCGCGATTCAATACATCGTCCTCTGGCCGAACTGTCTCCAAGGGTCTATTGCTGCCTCGGGCACCTTATGGTCGTTCTCCTGTGAGTCTAGACTTTTGAATCCGACGCAAAACTGGCAGTTAATTGTAAGGTTCAGAGCCTGTTAATGACGATGGAACACACAAATTGCGTCGCGATTCAATACATCGTCCTCCGGCCGACCTGTCTCCAAGGGTCTATTGCTGCCTCGGGCACGTTATTGTCGTTCTCCTGTGAGTCTAGACTTTTGAATCCGACGCAAAACTGGCAGTTAATTGCAAGGTTCAGAGCCTGTTAATGACGATGGAACACACAAATTGCGTCGCGATTCAATACATCGTCCTCCAGCCGACTTGTCTCCAAGGGTCTTGTGCTGCCTTGGGCACCTTATGGTCGTTCTTCTGTGAGTCTAGATTTTCGAATCCGACGCAAAACTTACAGTTAATTGTAAGGTTCAGAGCCTCTTAATGACAATGGAACACACAAATCGCGTCGCGATTCAATACATCGTCCTCCGGCCGACCTGTCTCCAAGGGTCTAGTGCTGCCTCGGGCACCTTATGGTCGATCTCCTGTGAGTCTAGATTTTCGAATCCGACGCAAAACTGACAGTTAATTGTAACGTTCAGAGCCTGTTAATGACGATGGAACACACAAATCGCGTCGCGATTCAATACATCGTCCTCCGGCCGACCTGCCTCCAAGGGTCTATTGCTGCCTCGGACACCTTATGGTCGATCTCCTGTGAGTCTAGATTTTCGAATCCGAATCAAAACTGACAGTTAATTGTAAGGTTCAGAGCCTGTTAATGACGATGGAACACACAAATCGCGTCGCGATTCAATACATCGTCCTCCGACCGACATGTCTCCAAGGGTATATTGCTGCCTCGGGCACCTTTTGGTCGATCTCCTGTGAGTCTAGATTTTCGAATCCGACGCAAAACTGACAGTTACTTGTAAGGTTCAGAGCCTGTTAATGACGATGGAACACACAAATTGCGTCGCGATTCAATACATCGTCCTCCGGCCGACCTGTCTCCACGGGTCTATTGCTGCCTCGGGCACCTTATGGTCGATCTCCTGTGAGTCTAGATTTTCGAATCCGACGCAAAACTGACATTTAATTGTAAGGTTCAGAGCCTGTTAATGACGATGGAACACACAAATTGCGTCGCGATTCAATACGTCGTCCTCCAGCCGACTTGTCTCCAAGGGTCTAGTGCTGCCTCGGGCACCTTATGGTCGTTCTTCTGTGAGTCTAGATTTTCGAATGCGACGCAAAACTGACAGTTAATTGTAAGGTTCAGAGCCTCTTAATGACAATGGAACACACAAATCGCGTCGCGATTCAATACATCGTCCTTCGGCCGACCTGTCTCCAAGGGTCTATTGCTGCCTCGGGCACCTTATGGTCAATCTCCTGTGAGTCTAGATTTTCGAATCCCACGCAAAACTGACAGTTAATTGTAACGTTCAGGGCCTGTTAATGACAATGGAACACACAAATTGCGTCGCGATTCTATACATCGTCCTCCAGCCGACATGTCTTCAAGGGTCTTGTGCTGCCTTGGGCACCTTATGGTCGTTCTTCTGTGAGTCTAGATTTTCGAATCCCACGCAAAACTGACAGTTAATTGTAAGGTTCAGAGCCTCTTAATGACAATGGAACACACAAATCGCGTCGCAATTCAATACATCGTCCTCCGGCCGACCTGTCTCCAAGGGTCTATTGCTGCCTCGGGCACCTTATGGTCGATCTCCTGTGAGTCTAGATTTTCGAATGCGACGCAAAACTGACAGTTAATTGTAACGTTCAGAGCCTGTTAATGACGATGGAACACACAAACCCCGTCGCGATTCAATACACCGTCCTCCGGCAGACCTGTCTCCAAGGGTCTATTGCTGCCTCGGGCACCTTATGGTCGATCTCCTGTGAGTCTAGATTTTCGAATCCGACGCAAAACTGTCAGTTAATTGTAACGTTCAGAGCCTGTTAATGACGATGGAACACACAAATCGCGTCGCGATTCAATACATCGTCCTCCGGCCGACCTGTCTCCAAGGGTCTATTGCTGCCTCGGGCACCTTATGGTCGTTCTCCTGTGAGTCTAGATTTTCGAATCCGATGCAAAACTGACAGTTGATTATAACGTTCAGAGCCTGTTAATGACGATGGAACACACAAATCGCGTCGCGATTCATTACATGGTCCTCCAGCCGACTTGTCTCCAAGGGTCTAGTGCTGCCTCGGGCACCTTATGATCGTTCCTCTGTGAGTCTAGATTTTCGAATCCGACGCAAAAGTGACAGTTAATTGTAAGGTTCAGAGCCTCTTACTGACAATGGAACACACAAATTGCGTCGCGATTCAATACATCGTCCTCCGGCCGACCTGTCTCCAAGGGTCTATTGCTGCCTCGGGCACCTTATGGTCGATCTCCTGTGAGTCTAGATTTTCGAATCCGACTCAAAACTGACAGTTAATTGTAACGTTCAGGGCCTGTTAATGACGATGGAACACACAAATCGCGTCGCGATTCAATACATCGTCCTCCGGCCGACCTGTCTCCAAGGGTCTATTGCTGCCTCGGACACCTTATGGTCGATCTCCTGTGAGTCTAGATTTTCGAATCCGACGTAAAACTGACAGTTAATTGTAAGGTTCAGAGCCTGTTAATGACGATGGAACACACAAATCGCGTCGCGATTCAATACATCGTCCTCCGGCCGACTTGTCTCCAAGGGTATATTGCTGCCTCGGGCACCTTTTGGTCGATCTCCTGTGACTCTAGATTTTCGAATCCGACGCAAAACTGACAGTTAATTGTAAGGTTCAGAGCCTGTTAATGACGATGGAACACACAAATTGCGTCGCGATTCAATACATCGTCCTCCGGCCGACCTGTCTCCAAGGGTCTCTTGCTGCATCGGGCACCTTATGGTCAATCTCCTGTGAGTCTAGACATATGAATCCGACGCAAAACTGACAGCTAATTGTAAGGTTCAGAGCCTGTTAATGACGATGGAACACACAAATCGCGTCGCGATTCAATACATCGTCCTCCGGCCGACCTGTCTCCAAGGGTCTATTGCTGCCTCGGACACCTTATGGTCGTTCTCCTGTGAGTCTAGATTTTCGAATCCGACGTAAAACTGACAGTTAATTGTAAGGTTCAGAGCCTGTTAATGACGATGGAACACACAAATCGCGTCGCGATTCAATACATCGTCCTCCGGCCGACTTGTCTCCAAGGGTATATTGCTGCCTCGGGCACCTTTTGGTCGATCTCCTGTGACTCTAGATTTTCGAATCCGACGCAAAACTGACAGTTAATTGAAAGGTTCAGAGCCTGTTAATGACGATGGAACACACAAATTGCGTCGCGATTCAATACATCGTCCTCCGGCCTAATTGTCTCCAAGGGTCTCTTGCTGCATCGGGCACCTTATGGTCAATCTCCTGTGAGTCTAGACATATGAATCCGACGCAAAACTGACAGTTAATTGTAAGGTTCAGAGCCTGTTAATGACGATGGAACACACAAATTGCGTCGCGATTCAATACATCGTCGTCCAGCCGACTTGTCTCCAAGGGTCTTGTGCTCCCTTGGGCACCTTATGGTCGTTCTTCTGTGAGTCTAGATTTTCGAATCCGACGCAAAACTTACAGTTAATTGTAAGGTTCAGAGCCTCTTAATGACAATGGAACACACAAATCGCGTTGCGATTCAATACATCGTCCTCCGGCCGACCTGTCTCCAAGGGTCTATTGCCGCCTCGGGCAACTTATGGTCGATCTCCTGTGAGTCTAGATTTTCGAATCCGACGCAAAACTGACAGTTAATTGTAACGTTCAGGGCCTGTTAAAAACGATGGAACACACAAATCGCGTCGCGATTCAATACATCGTCCTCCGGCCGACCTATCTCCAAGGGTCTATTGCTGCCTCGGACACCTTATGGTCGATCTCCTGTGAGTCTAGATTTTCGAATCCGACGCAAAACTGACAGTTAATTGTAACGTTCAGAGCCTGTTAATGACGATGGAACACACAAATTGCGTCGCGATTCAATACATCGTCCTCTGGCCGAACTGTCTCCAAGGGTCTATTGCTGCCTCGGGCACCTTATGGTCGTTCTCCTGTGAGTCTAGACTTTTGAATCCGACGCAAAACTGGCAGTTAATTGTAAGGTTCAGAGCCTGTTAATGACGATGGAACACACAAATTGCGTCGCGATTCAATACATCGTCCTCCGGCCGACCTGTCTCCAAGGGTCTATTGCTGCCTCGGGCACGTTATTGTCGTTCTCCTGTGAGTCTAGACTTTTGAATCCGACGCAAAACTGGCAGTTAATTGTAAGGTTCAGAGCCTGTTAATGACGATGGAACACACAAATTGCGTCGCGATTCAATACATCGTCCTCCAGCCGACTTGTCTCCAAGGGTCTTGTGCTGCCTTGGGCACCTTATGGTCGTTCTTCTGTGAGTCTAGATTTTCGAATCCGACGCAAAACTTACAGTTAATTGTAAGGTTCAGAGCCTCTTAATGACAATGGAACACACAAATCGCGTCGCGATTCAATACATCGTCCTCCGGCCGACCTGTCTCCAAGGGTCTATTGCTGCCTCGGGCACCTTATGGTCGATCTCCTGTGAGTCTAGATTTTCGAATCCGACGCAAAACTGACAGTTAATTGTAACGTTCAGAGCCTGTTAATGACGATGGAACACACAAATCGCGTCGCGATTCAATACATCGTCCTCCGGCCGACCTGCCTCCAAGGGTCTATTGCTGCCTCGGACACCTTATGGTCGATCTCCTGTGAGTCTAGATTTTCGAATCCGAATCAAAACTGACAGTTAATTGTAAGGTTCAGAGCCTGTTAATGACGATGGAACACACAAATCGCGTCGCGATTCAATACATCGTCCTCCGACCGACATGTCTCCAAGGGTATATTGCTGCCTCGGGCACCTTTTGGTCGATCTCCTGTGAGTCTAGTTTTTCGAATCCGACGCAAAACTGACAGTTACTTGTAAGGTTCAGAGCCTGTTAATGACGATGGAACACACAAATTGCGTCGCGATTCAATACATCGTCCTCCGGCCGACCTGTCTCCAAGGGTCTATTGCTGCCTCGGGCACCTTATGGTCGTTCTCCTGTGAGTCTAGACTTTTGAATCCGACGCAAAACTGGCAGTTAATTGTAAGGTTCAGAGCCTGTTAATGACGATGGAACACACAAATTGCGTCGCGATTCAATACATCGTCCTCCAGCCGACTTGTCTCCAAGGGTCTTGTGCTGCCTCGGACACCGTATGGTCGTTCTCATGTGAGTCTAGATTTTCGAATCCGACCCAAAACTGATAGGTTATTGCAAGGTTCAGAGCCTCTTAATGACAATGGAACACACAAAACGCGTCGCGATTCAATAAATCGTCTTCCGGCCGACCTGTCTTTAGGGTCTATTGCTGCCTCGGGCACCTTATGGTCGATCTCCTGTGAGTCTAGATTTTCGAATCCGACGCAAAACTGACATTTAATTGTAAGGTTCAGAGCCTGTTAATGACGATGGAACACACAAATTGCGTCGCGATTCAATACGTCGTCCTCCAGCCGACTTGTCTCCAAGGGTCTAGTGCTGCCTCGGGCACCTTATGGTCGTTCTTGTGTGAGTCTAGATTTTCGAATGCGACGCAAAACTGACAGTTAATTGTACGGTTCAGAGCCTCTTAATGACAATGGAACACACAAATCGCGTCGCGATTCAATACATCGTCCTTCGGCCGACCTGTCTCCAAGGGTCTATTGCTGCCTCGGGCACCTTATGGTCAATCTCCTGTGAGTCTAGATTTTCGAATCCCACGCAAAACTGACAGTTAATTGTAACGTTCAGGGCTTGTTAATGACAATGGAACACACAAATTGCGTCGCGATTCTATACATCGTCCTCCAGCCGACATGTCTCCAAGGGTCTTGTGCTGCCTTGGGCACCTTATGGTCGTTCTTCTGTGAGTCTAGATTTTCGAATCCCACGCAAAACTGACAGTTAATTGTAAGGTTCAGAGCCTCTTAATGACAATGGAACACACAAATCGCGTCGCAATTCAATACATCGTCCTCCGGCCGACCTGTCTCCAAGGGTCTATTGCTGCCTCGGGCACCTTATGGTCGATCTCCTGTGAGTCTAGATTTTCGAATGCGACGCAAAACTGACAGTTAATTGTAACGTTCAGAGCCTGTTAATGACGATGGAACACACAAACCCCGTCGCGGTTCAATACACCGTCCTCCGGCAGACCTGTCTCCAAGGGTCTATTGCTGCCTCGGGCACCTTATGGTCGATCTCCTGTGAGTCTAGATTTTCGAATCCGACGCAAAACTGTCAGTTAATTGTAACGTTCAGAGCCTGTTAATGACGATGGAACACACAAATCGCGTCGCGATTCAATACATCGTCCTCCGGCCGACCTGTCTCCAAGGGTCTATTGCTGCCTCGAGCACCTTATGGTCGTTCCACTGTGAGTCTAGATTTTCGAATCCGATGCAAAACTGACAGTTGATTATAACGTTCAGAGCCTGTTAATGACGATGGAACACACAAATCGCGTCGCGATTCATTACATGGTCCTCCAGCCGATTTGTCTCCAAGGGTCTAGTGCTGCCTCGGGCACCTTATGATCGTTCCTCTGTGAGTCTAGATTTTCGAATCCGACGCAAAAGTGACAGTTAATTGTAAGGTTCAGAGCCTCTTACTGACAATGGAACACACAAATTGCGTCGCGATTCAATACATCGTCCTCCGGCCGACCTGTCTCCAAGGGTCTATTGCTGCCTCGGGCACCTTATGGTCGATCTCCTGTGAGTCTAGATTTTCGAATCCGACTCAAAACTGACAGTTAATTGTAACGTTCAGGGCCTGTTAATGACGATGGAACACACAAATCGCGTCGCGATTCAATACATCGTCCTCCGGCCGACCTGTCTCCAAGGGTCTATTGCTGCCTCGGACACCTTATGGTCGATCTCCTGTGAGTCTAGATTTTCGAATCCGACGTAAAACTGACAGTTAATTGTAAGGTTCAGAGCCTGTTAATGACGATGGAACACACAAATCGCGTCGCGATTCAATACATCGTCCTCCGGCCGACTTGTCTCCAAGGGTCTATTGCTGCCTCGGGCACCTTTTGGTCGATCTCCTGTGACTCTAGATTTTCGAATCCGACGCAAAACTGACAGTTAATTGTAAGGTTCAGAGCCTGTTAATGACGATGGAACACACAAATTGCGTCGCGATTCAATACATCGTCCTCCGGCCGACCTGTCTCCAAGGGTCTCTTGCTGCATCGGGCACCTTATGGTCAATCTCCTGTGAGTCTAGACATATGAATCCGACGCAAAACTGACAGTTAATTGTAAGGTTCAGAGCCTGTTAATAACGATGGAACACACAAATTGCGTCGCGATTCAATACATCGTCCTCCAGCCGACTTGTCTCCAAGGGTCTTGTGCTCCCTTGGGCACCTTATGGTCGTTCTTCTGTGAGTCTAGATTTTCGAATCCGACGCAAAACTTACAGTTAATTGTAAGGTTCAGAGCCTCTTAATGACAATGGAACACACAAATCGCGTTGCGCTTCAATACATCGTCCTCCGGCCGACCTGTCTCCAAGGGTCTATTGCCGCCTCGGGCACCTTATGGTCGATCTCCTGTGAGTCTAGATTTTCGAATCCGACGCAAAACTGACAGTTAATTGTAACGTTCAGGGCCTGTTAAAAACGATGGAACACACAAATCGCGTCGCGATTCAATACATCGTCCTCCGGCCGACCTGTCTCCAAGGGTCTATTGCTGCCTCGGACACCTTATGGTCGATCTCCTGTGAGTAGATTTTCGAATCCGACGCAAAACTGACAGTTAATTGTAAGGTTCAGAGCCTGTTAATGACGATGGAACACACAAATTGCGTCGCGATTCAATACATCGTCCTCTGGCCGAACTGTCTCCAAGGGTCTATTGCTGCCTCGCGCACCTTATGGTCGTTCTCCTGTGAGTCTAGACTTTTGAATCCGACGCAAAACTGGCAGTTAATTGTAAGGTTCAGAGCCTGTTAATGACGATGGAACACACAAATTGCGTCGCGATTCAATACATCGTCCTCCGGCCGACCTGTCTCCAAGGGTCTATTGCTGCCTCGGGCACCTTATTGTCGTTCTCCTGTGAGTCTAGACTTTTGAATCCGACGCAAAACTGGCAGTTAATTGTAAGGTTCAGAGCCTGTTAATGACGATGGAACACACAAATTGCGTCGCGATTCAATACATCGTCCTCCAGCCGACTTGTCTCCAAGGGTCTTGTGCTGCCTTGGGCACCTTATGGTCGTTCTTCTGTGAGTCTAGATTTTCGAATCCGACGCAAAACTTACAGTTAATTGTAAGGTTCAGAGCCTCTTAATGACAATGGAACACACAAATCGCGTCGCGATTCAATACATCGTCCTCCGGCCGACCTGTCTCCAAGGGTCTATTGCTGCCTCTAGCACCTAATGGTCGATCTCCTGTGAGTCTAGATTTTCGAATCCCACGCAAAACTGACAGTTAATTGTAACGTTCAGAGCCTGTTAATGACGATGGAACACACAAATCGCGTCGCGATTCAATACATCGTCCTCCGGCCGACCTGCCTCCAAGGGTCTATTGCTGCCTCGGACACCTTATGGTCGATTTCCTGTGAGTCTAGATTTTCGAATCCGAATCAAAACTGACAGTTAATTGTAAGGTTCAGAGCCTGTTAATGACGATGGAACACACAAATCGCGTCGCGATTCAATACATCGTCCTCCGACCGACATGTCTCCAAGGGTATATTGCTGCCTCGGGCACCTTTTGGTCGATCTCCTGTGAGTCTAGATTTTCGAATCCGACGCAAAACTGACAGTTACTTGTAAGGTTCAGAGCCTGTTAATGACGATGGAACACACAAATTGCGTCGCGATTCAATACATCGTCCTCCGGCCGACCTGTCTCCAAGGGTCTATTGCTGCCTCGGGCACCTTATGGTCGTTCTCCTGTGAGTCTAGACTTTTGAATCCGACGCAAAACTGGCAGTTAATTGTAAGGTTCAGAGCCTGTTAATGACGATGGAACACACAAATTGCGTCGCGATTCAATACATCGTCCTCCAGCCGACTTGTCTCCAAGGGTCTTGTGCTGCCTCGGACACCGTATGGTCGTTCTCCTGTGAGTCTAGATTTTCGAATCCGACCCAAAACTGATAGGTTATTGCAAGGTTCAGAGCCTCTTAATGACAATGGAACACACAAAACGCGTCGCGATTCAATACATCGTCTTCCGGCCGACCTGTCTTTAGGGTCTATTGCTGCCTCGGGCACCTTATGGTCGATCTCCTGTGAGTCTAGATTTTCGAATCCGACGCAAAACTGACATTTAATTGTAAGATTCAGAGCCTGTTAATGACGATGGAACACACAAATTGCGTCGCGATTCAATACGTCGTCCTCCAGCCGACTTGTCTCCAAGGGTCTAGTGCTGCCTCGGGCACCTTATGGTCGTTCTTCTGTGAGTCTAGATTTTCGAATGCGACGCAAAACTGACAGTTAATTGTAAGGTTCAGAGCCTCTTAATGACAATGGAACACACAAATCGCGTCGCGATTCAATACATCGTCCTCCGGCCGACCTGTCTCCAAGGGTCTATTGCTGCCTCGGGCACCTTATGGTCAATCTCCTGTGAGTCTAGAGTTTCGAATCCGACGCAGTTAATTGTAACGTTCAGAGCCTTTTAATGACGATGGAACACACAAATTGCGTCGCGATTCAATACATCGTCCTCCAGCCGACTTGTCTCCAAGGGTCTAGTGCTGCCTCGGACACCTTATGGTCGTTCTCCTGTGAGTCTATATTTTCGAATCCCACGCAAAACTGACAGTTAATTGTAAGGTTCAGAGCCCCTTAATGACAATGGAACACACAAATCGCGTCGCGATTCAATACATCGTCCTCCGGCCGACCTGTCTCCAAGGGTCTATTGCTGCCTCGGGCACCTTATGGTCGATCTCCTGTGAGTCTAGATTTTCGAATGCGACGCAAAACTGACAGTTAATTGTAACGTTCAGAGCCTGTTAATGACGATGGAACACACAAATCCCGTCGCGATTCAATACATCGTCCTCCGGCAGACCTGTCTCCAAGGGTCTATTGCTGCCTCGGGCACCTTATGGTCGATCTCCTGTGAGTCTAGATTTTCGAATCCGACGCAAAACTGACAGTTAATTGTAAGGTTCAGAGCCTGTTAATGACGATGGAACGCACAAATCGCGTCGCGATTCAATACATCGTCCTCCGGCCGACCTGTCTCCAAGGGTCTATTGCTGCCTCGGGCACCTTATGGTCGTTCTCCTGTGAGTCTAGATTTTCGAATCCGACGCAAAACTGACAGTTGATTATAACGTTCAGAGCCTGTTAATGACGATGGAACACACAAATCGCGTCGCGATTCAATACATGGTCCTCCAGCCGACTTGTCTCCAAGGGTCTAGTGCTGCCTCGGGCACCTTATGATCGTTCCTCTGTGAGTCTAGATTTTCGAATCCGACGCAAAACTGACAGTTAATTGTAAGGTTCAGAGCCTCTTACTGACAATGGAACACACAAATTGCGTCGCGATTCAATACATCGTTCTCCGGCCGACCTGTCTCCAAGGGTCTATTGCTGCCTCGGGCACCTTATGGTCGATCTCCTGTGAGTCTAGATTTTCGAATCCGACGCAAAACTGACAGTTAATTGTAACGTTGAGGGCCTGTTAATGACGATGGAACGCACAAATCGCGTCGCGATTCAATACATCGTCCTCCGGCCGACCTGTCTCCAAGGGTCTATTGCTGCCTCGGACACCTTATGGTCGATCTCCTGTGAGTCTAGATTTTCGAATCCGACGTAAAACTGACAGTTAATTCTAAGGTTCAGAGCCTGTTAATGACGATGGAACACACAAATCGCGTCGCGATTCAATACATCGTCCTCCGGCCGACATGTCTCAAAGGGTATATTGCTGCCTCGGGCACCTTTTGGTCGATCTCCTGTGAGTCTAGATTTTCGAATCCGACGCAAAACTGACAGTTAATTGTAAGGTTCAGAGCCTGTTAATGACGATGGAACACACAAATTGCGTCGCGATTCAATACATCGTCCTCCGGCCGACCTGTCTCCAAGGGTCTATTGCTGCCTCGGGCACCTTATGGTCGTTCTCCTGTGAGTCTAGACATTTGAATCCGACGCAAAACTGACAGTTAATTGTAAGGTTCAGAGCCTGTTAATGACGATGGAACACACAAATTGCGTCGCGATTCAATACATGGTCCTCCAGCCGACTTGTCTCCAAGGGTCCTGTACTCCCTTGGGCACCTTATGGTCGTTCTTCTCTGAGTCTAGATTTTCGAATCCGACGCAAAACTTACAGTTAATTGTAAGGTTCAGAGCCTCTTAATGACAATGGAACACACAAATCGCGTCGCGATTCAATACATCGTCCTCCGGCCGACCTGTCTCCAAGGGTCTATTGCCGCCTCGGGCACCTTATGGTCGATCTCCTGTGAGTCTAGATTTTCGAATCCGACGCAAAACTGACAGTTAATTGTAACGTTCAGGGCCTGTTAAAAACGATGGAACACACAAATCGCGTCGCGATTCAATACATCGTCCTCCGGCCGACCTGTCTCCAAGGGTCTATTGCTGCCTCGGACACCTTATGGTCGATCTCCTGTGAGTCTAGATTTTCTAATCCGACGCAAAACTGACTGTTAATTGTAAGGTTCAGAGCCTGTTAATGACGATGGAACAGACAAATCGCGTCGCGATTCTATACATCGTCCTCCGGCCGACATGTCTCCAAGGGTATATTGCTGCCTCGGGCACCTTTTGGTCGATCTCCTGTGAGTCTAGATTTTCGAATCCGACGCAAAACTGACAGTTAATTGTAAGGTTCAGAGCCTGTTAATGACGATGGAACACACAAATTACGTCGCGATTCAATACATCGTCCTCAGGCCGACCTGTCTACAAGGGTCTATTGCTGCCTCGGGCACCTTATGGTCGTTCTCCTGTGAGTCTAGACTTTTGAATCAGACGCAAAACTGGCAGTTAATTGTAAGGTTCAGGGCCTGTTAATGACGATGGAACACACAAATTGCGTCGCGATTCAATACATCGTCCTCCAGCCGACTTGTCTCCAAGGGTCTTGTGCTGCCTTGGGCACCTTATGGTCGTTCTTCTGTGAGTCTAGATTTTCGAATCCGACGCAAAACTTACAGTTAATTGTAAGGTTCAGAGCATCTTAATGACAATGGAACACACAAATCGCGTCGCGATTCAATACATCGTCCTCCGGCCGACCTGTCTCCAAGGGTCTATTGCTGCCTCGGGCACCTTATGGTCAATCTCCTGTGAGTCTAGATTTTCGAATCCGACGCAAAACTGACAGTTAATTGTAACGTTCAGAGCCTGTTAATGACGATGGAACACACAAATCGCGTCGCGATTCAATACATCGTCCTCCGGCCGACCAGTCTCCAAGGGTCTATTGCTGCCTCGGTCACCTTATGGTCGATCTCCTGTGAGTCTAGATTTTCGAATCCGACGTAAAACTGACAGTTAATTGTAAGGTTCAGAGCCTCTTACTGACAATGGAACACACAAATTGCGTCGCGATTCAATACATCGTTCTCCGGCCGACCTGTCTCCAAGGGTCTATTGCTGCCTCGGGCACCTTATGGTCGATCTCCTGTGAGTCTAGATTTTCGAATCCGACGCAAAACTGACAGTTAATTGTAACGTTGAGGGCCTGTTAATGACGATGGAACGCACAAATCGCGTCGCGATTCAATACATCGTCCTCCGGCCGACCTGTCTCCAAGGGTCTATTGCTGCCTCGGACACCTTATGGTCGATCTCCTGTGAGTCTAGATTTTCGAATCCGACGTAAAACTGACAGTTAATTGTAAGGTTCAGAGCCTGTTAATGACGATGGAACACACAAATCGCGTCGCGATTCAATACATCGTCCTCCGGCCGACATGTCTCCAAGGGTATATTGCTGCCTCGGGCACCTTTTGGTCGATCTCCTGTGAGTCTAGATTTTCGAATCCGACGCAAAACTGACAGTTAATTGTAAGGTTCAGAGCCTGTTAATGACGATGGAACACACAAATTGCGTCGCGATTCAATACATCGTCCTCCGGCCGACCTGTCTCCAAGGGTCTATTGCTGCCTCGGGCCCCTTATGGTCGTTCTCCTGTGAGTCTAGACATTTGAATCCGACGCAAAACTGACAGTTAATTGTAAGGTTCAGAGCCTGTTAATGACGATGGAACACACAAATTGCGTCGCGATTCAATACATCGTCCTCCAGCCGACTTGTCTCCAAGGGTCCTGTACTCCCTTGGGCACCTTATGGTCGTTCTTCTCTGAGTCTAGATTTTCGAATCCGACGCAAAACTTACAGTTAATTGTAAGGTTCAGAGCCTCTTAATGACAATGGAACACACAAATCGCGTCGCGATTCAATACATCGTCCTCCGGCCGACCTGTCTCCAAGGGTCTATTGCCGCCTCGGGCACCTTATGGTCGATCTCCTGTGAGTCTAGATTTTCGAATCCGACGCAAAACTGACAGTTAATTGTAACGTTCAGGGCCTGTTAAAAACGATGGAACACACAAATCGCGTCGCGATTCAATACATCGTCCTCCGGCCGACCTGTCTCCAAGGGTCTATTGCTGCCTCGGACACCTTATGGTCGATCTCCTGTGAGTCTAGATTTTCTAATCCGACGCAAAACTGACTGTTAATTGTAAGGTTCAGAGCCTATTAATGACGATGGAACAGACAAATCGCGTCGCGATTCTATACATCGTCCTCAGGCCGACATGTCTCCAAGGGTATATTGCTGCCTCGGGCACCTTTTGGTCGATCTCCTGTGAGTCTAGATTTTCGAATCCGACGCAAAACTGACAGTTAATTGTAAGGTTCAGAGCCTGTTAATGACGATGGAACACACAAATTGCGTCGCGATTCAATACATCGTCCTCCGGCCGACCTGTCTCCAAGGGTCTATTGCTGCCTCGGGCACCTTATGGTCGTTCTCCTGTGAGTTTAGACTTTTGAATCCGACGCAAAACTGGCAGTTAATTGTAAGGTTCAGAGCCTGTTAATGACGATGGAACATACAAATTGCGTCGCGATTCAATACATCGTCCTCCAGCCGACTTGTCCCCAAGGGTCTTGTGCTGCCTTAGGCACCTTATGGTCGTTCTTCTGTGAGTCTAGATTTTCGAATCCGACGCAAAACTTACAGTTAATTGTAAGGTTCAGAGCCTCTTAATGACAATGGAACACACAAATCGCGTCGCGATTCAATACATCGTCCTCCGGCCGACCTGTCTCCAAGGGTCTATTGCTGCCTCGGGCACCTTATGGTCGATCTCCCGTGAGTCTAGATTTTCGAATCCGACGCAAAACTGATAGTTAATTGTAACGTTCAGAGCCTGTTAATGACGATGGAACACACAAATTGCGTCGCGATTCAATACATCGTTCTCCGGCCGACCTGTCTCCAAGGGTCTATTGCTGCCTCGGGCACCTTTTGGTCGACCTCCTGTGAGTCTAGATTTTCGAATCCGACGCAAAACTGACAGTTAATTGTAAGGTTCAGAGCCTGTTAATGACGATGGAACACACAAATCGTGTCGCGATTCTATACATCGTCCTCCAGCCGACATGTCTCCAAGGGTATATTGCTGCCTCGGGCACCTTTTGGTCGATCTCCTGTGAGTCTAGATTTTCGAATCCGACGCAAAACTGACAGTTAGTTGTAAGGTTCAGAGCCTGTTAATGACGATGGAACACACAAATTGCGTCGCGATTCAATACATCGTCCTCCGGCCGACCTGTCTCCAAGGGTCTATTGCTGCCTCGGGCACCTTATGGTCGTTCTCCTGTGAGTCTAGACATTTGAATCCGACGCAAAACTGACAGTTAATTGTAAGGTTCAGAGCCTGTTAATGACGATGGAACACACAAATTGCGTCGCGATTCAATACATGGTCCTCCAGCCGACTTGTCTCCAAGGGTCCTGTACTCCCTTGGGCACCTTATGGTCGTTCTTCTCTGAGTCTAGATTTTCGAATCCGACGCAAAACTTACAGTTAATTGTAAGGTTCAGAGCCTCTTAATGACAATGGAACACACAAATCGCGTCGCGATTCAATACATCGTCCTCCGGCCGACCTGTCTCCAAGGGTCTATTGCCGCCTCGGGCACCTTATGGTCGATCTCCTGTGAGTCTAGATTTTCGAATCCGACGCAAAACTGACAGTTAATTGTAACGTTCAGGGCCTGTTAAAAACGATGGAACACACAAATCGCGTCGCGATTCAATACATCGTCCTCCGGCCGACCTGTCTCCAAGGGTCTATTGCTGCCTCGGACACCTTATGGTCGATCTCCTGTGAGTCTAGATTTTCTAATCCGACGCAAAACTGACTGTTAATTGTAAGGTTCAGAGCCTGTTAATGACGATGGAACAGACAAATCGCGTCGCGATTCTATACATCGTCCTCCGGCCGACATGTCTCCAAGGGTATATTGCTGCCTCGGGCACCTTTTGGTCGATCTCCTGTGAGTCTAGATTTTCGAATCCGACGCAAAACTGACAGTTAATTGTAAGGTTCAGAGCCTGTTAATGACGATGGAACACACAAATTACGTCGCGATTCAATACATCGTCCTCAGGCCGACCTGTCTACAAGGGTCTATTGCTGCCTCGGGCACCTTATGGTCGTTCTCCTGTGAGTCTAGACTTTTGAATCAGACGCAAAACTGGCAGTTAATTGTAAGGTTCAGGGCCTGTTAATGACGATGGAACACACAAATTGCGTCGCGATTCAATACATCGTCCTCCAGCCGACTTGTCTCCAAGGGTCTTGTGCTGCCTTGGGCACCTTATGGTCGTTCTTCTGTGAGTCTAGATTTTCGAATCCGACGCAAAACTTACAGTTAATTGTAAGGTTCAGAGCATCTTAATGACAATGGAACACACAAATCGCGTCGCGATTCAATACATCGTCCTCCGGCCGACCTGTCTCCAAGGGTCTATTGCTGCCTCGGGCACCTTATGGTCAATCTCCTGTGAGTCTAGATTTTCGAATCCGACGCAAAACTGACAGTTAATTGTAACGTTCAGAGCCTGTTAATGACGATGGAACACACAAATCGCGTCGCGATTCAATACATCGTCCTCCGGCCGACCTGTCTCCAAGGGTCTATTGCTGCCTCGGTCACCTTATGGTCGATCTCCTGTGAGTCTAGATTTTCGAATCCGACGTAAAACTGACAGTTAATTGTAAGGTTCAGAGCCTCTTACTGACAATGGAACACACAAATTGCGTCGCGATTCAATACATCGTTCTCCGGCCGACCTGTCTCCAAGGGTCTATTGCTGCCTCGGGCACCTTATGGTCGATCTCCTGTGAGTCTAGATTTTCGAATCCGACGCAAAACTGACAGTTAATTGTAACGTTGAGGGCCTGTTAATGACGATGGAACGCACAAATCGCGTCGCGATTCAATACATCGTCCTCCGGCCGACCTGTCTCCAAGGGTCTATTGCTGCCTCGGACACCTTATGGTCGATCTCCTGTGAGTCTAGATTTTCGAATCCGACGTAAAACTGACAGTTAATTGTAAGGTTCAGAGCCTGTTAATGACGATGGAACACACAAATCGCGTCGCGATTCAATACATCGTCCTCCGGCCGACATGTCTCCAAGGGTATATTGCTGCCTCGGGCACCTTTTGGTCGATCTCCTGTGAGTCTAGATTTTCGAATCCGACGCAAAACTGACAGTTAATTGTAAGGTTCAGAGCCTGTTAATGACGATGGAACACACAAATTGCGTCGCGATTCAATACATCGTCCTCCGGCCGACCTGTCTCCAAGGGTCTATTGCTGCCTCGGGCCCCTTATGGTCGTTCTCCTGTGAGTCTAGACATTTGAATCCGACGCAAAACTGACAGTTAATTGTAAGGTTCAGAGCCTGTTAATGACGATGGAACACACAAATTGCGTCGCGATTCAATACATCGTCCTCCAGCCGACTTGTCTCCAAGGGTCCTGTACTCCCTTGGGCACCTTATGGTCGTTCTTCTCTGAGTCTAGATTTTCGAATCCGACGCAAAACTTACAGTTAATTGTAAGGTTCAGAGCCTCTTAATGACAATGGAACACACAAATCGCGTCGCGATTCAATACATCGTCCTCCGGCCGACCTGTCTCCAAGGGTCTATTGCCGCCTCGGGCACCTTATGGTCGATCTCCTGTGAGTCTAGATTTTCGAATCCGACGCAAAACTGACAGTTAATTGTAACGTTCAGGGCCTGTTAAAAACGATGGAACACACAAATCGCGTCGCGATTCAATACATCGTCCTCCGGCCGACCTGTCTCCAAGGGTCTATTGCTGCCTCGGACACCTTATGGTCGATCTCCTGTGAGTCTAGATTTTCTAATCCGACGCAAAACTGACTGTTAATTGTAAGGTTCAGAGCCTATTAATGACGATGGAACAGACAAATCGCGTCGCGATTCTATACATCGTCCTCCGGCCGACATGTCTCCAAGGGTATATTGCTGCCTCGGGCACCTTTTGGTCGATCTCCTGTGAGTCTAGATTTTCGAATCCGACGCAAAACTGACAGTTAATTGTAAGGTTCAGAGCCTGTTAATGACGATGGAACACACAAATTGCGTCGCGATTCAATACATCGTCCTCCGGCCGACCTGTCTCCAAGGGTCTATTGCTGCCTCGGGCACCTTATGGTCGTTCTCCTGTGAGTTTAGACTTTTGAATCCGACGCAAAACTGGCAGTTAATTGTAAGGTTCAGAGCCTGTTAATGACGATGGAACACACAAATTGCGTCGCGATTCAATACATCGTCCTCCAGCCGACTTGTCTCCAAGGGTCTTGTGCTGCCTTAGGCACCTTATGGTCGTTCTTCTGTGAGTCTAGATTTTCGAATCCGACGCAAAACTGACAGTTAATTGTAAGGTTCAGAGCCTCTTAATGACAATGGAACACACAAATCGCGTCGCGATTCAATACATCGTCCTCCGGCCGACCTGTCTCCAAGGGTCTATTGCTGCCTCGGGCACCTTATGGTCGATCTCCCGTGAGTCTAGATTTTCGAATCCGACGCAAAACTGATAGTTAATTGTAACGTTCAGAGCCTGTTAATGACGATGGAACACACAAATTGCGTCGCGATTCAATACATCGTTCTCCGGCCGACCTGTCTCCAAGGGTCTATTGCTGCCTCGGGCACCTTTTGGTCGACCTCCTGTGAGTCTAGATTTTCGAATCCGACGCAAAACTGACAGTTAATTGTAAGGTTCAGAGCCTGTTAATGACGATGGAACACACAAATCGTGTCGCGATTCAATACATCGTCCTCCGGCCGACATGTCTCCAAGGGTATATTGCTGCCTCGGGCACCTTTTGGTCGATCTCCTGTGAGTCTAGATTTTCGAATCCGACGCAAAACTGACAGTTAATTGTAAGGTTCAGAGCCTGTTAATGACGATGGAACACACAAATTACGTCGCGATTCAATACACCGTTCTCCGGCCGACCTGTCTACAAGGGTCTATTGCTGCCTCGGGCACCTTATGGTCGATCTCCTGTGAGTCTAGATTTTCGAATCCGACGTAAAACTGACAGTTCATTGTAAGGTTCAGAGCCTCTTACTGACAATGGAACACACAAATTGCGTCGCGATTCAATACATCGTTCTCCGGCCGACCTGTCTCCAAGGGTCTATTGCTGCCTCGGGCACCTTATGGTCGATCTCCTGTGAGTCTAGATTTTCGAATCCGACGCAAAACTGACAGTTAATTGTAACGTTGAGGGCCTGTTAATGACGATGGAACGCACAAATCGCGTCGCGATTCAATACATCGTCCTCCGGCCGACCTGTCTCCAAGGGTCTATTGCTGCCTCGGACACCTTATGGTCGATCTCCTGTGAGTCTAGATTTTCGAATCCGACGTAAAACTGACAGTTAATTGTAAGGTTCAGAGCCTGTTAATGACGATGGAACACACAAATCGCGTCGCGATTCAATACATCGTTCTCCGGCCGACATGTCTCCAAGGGTATATTGCTGCCTCGGGCACCTTTTGGTCGATCTCCTGTGAGTCTAGATTTTCGAATCCGACGCAAAACTGACAGTTAATTGTAAGGTTCAGAGCCTGTTAATGACGATGGAACACACAAATTGCGTCGCGATTCAATACATCGTCCTCCGGCCGACCTGTCTCCAAGGGTCTATTGCTGCCTCGGGCACCTTATGGTCGTTCTCCTGTGAGTCTAGACATTTGAATCCGACGCAAAACTGACAGTTAATTGTAAGGTTCAGAGCCTGTTAATGACGATGGAACACACAAATTGCGTCGCGATTCAATACATCGTCCTCCAGCCGACTTGCCTCCAAGGGTCCTGTACTCCCTTGGGCACCTTATGGTCGTTCTTCTCTGAGTCTAGATTTTCGAATCCGACGCAAAACTTACAGTTAATTGTAAGGTTCAGAGCCTCTTAATGACGATGGAACACACAAATCGCGTCGCGATTCAATACATCGTCCTCCGGCCGACCTGTCTCCAAGGGTCTATTGCCGCCTCGGGCACCTTATGGTCGATCTCCTGTGAGTCTAGATTTTCGAATCCGCCGCAAAACTGACAGTTAATTGTAACGTTCAGGGCCTGTTAAAAACGATGGAACACACAAATCCCGTCGCGATTCAATACATCGTCCTCCGGCAGACATGTCTCCAAGGGTATATTGCTGCCTCGGGCACCTTTTGGTCGATCTCCTGTGAGTCTAGATTTTCGAATCCGACGCAAAACTGACAGTTAATTGTAAGGTTCAGAGCCTGTTAATGACGATGTAACACACAAATTACGTCGCGATTCAATACATTGTCCTCAGGCCGACCTGTCTCCAAGGGTCTATTGCTGCCTCGGGCACCTTATGGTCGTTCTCCTGTGAGTCTAGACTTTTGAATCCGACGCAAAACTGGCAGTTAATTGTAAGGTTCAGGGCCTGTTAATGACGATGGAACACACAAATTGCGTCGCGATTCAATACATCGTCCTCCAGCCGACTTGTCTCCAAGGGTCTTGTGCTGCCTTGGGCACCTTATGGTCGTTCTTCTGTGAGTCTAGATTTTCGAATCCGACGCAAAACTTACAGTTAATTGTAAGGTTCAGAGCATCTTAATGACAATGGAACACACAAATCGCGTCGCGATTCAATACATCGTCCTCCGGCCGACCTGTCTCCAAGGGTCTATTGCTGCCTCGGGCACCTTATGGTCGATCTCTTGTGAGTCTAGATTTTCGAATCCGACGCAAAACTGACAGTTAATTGTAACGTTCAGAGCCTGTTAATGACGATGGAACACACAAATCGCGTCGCGATTCAATACATCGTCCTCCGGCCGACCTGTCTCCAAGGGTCTATTGCTGCCTCGGACACCTTATGGTCGATCTCCTGTGAGTCTAGATTTTCGAATCCGACGTAAAACTGACAGTTAATTGTAAGGTTCAGAGCCTGTTAATGACGATGGAACACACAAATCGCGTCGCGATTCAATACATCGTCCTCCGGCCGACATGTCTCCAAGGGTATATTGCTGCCTCGGGCACCTTTTGGTCGATCTCCTGTGAGTCTAGATTTTCGAATCCGACGCAAAACTGACAGTTAATTGTAAGGTTCAGAGCCTGTTAATGACGATGGAACACACAAATTGCGTCGCGATTCAATACATCGTGCTCCGGCCGACCTGTCTCCAAGGGTCTATTGCTGCCTCGGGCACCTTATGGTCGTTCTCCTGTGAGTCTAGACTTTTGAATCCGACGCAAAACTGGCAGTTAATTGTAAGGTTCAGAGCCTGTTAATGACGATGGAACACACAAATTGCGTCGCGATTCAATACATCGTCCTCCAGCCGACTTGTCTCCAAGGGTCTTGTGCTGCCTTGGGCACCATATGGTCGTTCTTCTGTGAGACTAGATTTTCGAATCCGACGCAAAACTTACAGTTAATTGTGAGGTTCAGAGCCTCTTAATGACGATGGAACACACAAATCGCGTCGCGATTCAATACATCGTCCTCCGGCCGACCTGTCTCCAAGGGTCTATTGCTGCCTCGGGCACTTTATGGTCGATCTCCTGTGAGTCTAGATTTTCGAATCCGACGCAAAACTGACAGTTAATTGTAACGTTCAGAGCCTGTTAATGACGGTGGAACACACAAATTGCGTCGCGATTCAATACATCGTCCTCCAGCCGACTTGTCTCCAAGGGTCTAGTGCTGCCTCGGACACCGTGCGGTCGTTCTCCTGTGAGTCTAGATTTTCGAATCCGACCCAAAACTGATAGGTTATTGCAAGGTTCAGAGCCTCTTAATGACAATGGAACACACAAATCGCGTCGCGATTCAATACATCGTCCTCCGGCCGTCCTGTCTCCAAGGGTCTATTGCTGCCTCGGGCACCTTATGGTCGATCTCCTGAGAGTCTAGAGTTCCGAATTCGACGCAGTTAATTGTAACGTTCAGAGCCTTTTAATGACGATGGAACACACAAATCCCGTCGCGATTCAATACATCGTCCTCCGGCAGACCTGTCTCCAAGGGTCTATTGCTGCCTCGGGCACCTTATGGTCGATCTCCTGTGAGTCTAGAGTTTCGAATCCGACGCAGTTAATTGTAACGTTCAGAGCCTTTTAATGACGATGGAACACACAAATTGCGTCGCGATTCAATACATCGTCCTCCAGCCGACTTGTCTCCAAGGGTCTAGTGCTGCCTCGGACACCTTATGGTCGTTCTCCTGTGAGTCTATATTTTCGAATCCCACGCAAAACTGACAGTTAATTGTAAGGTTCAGAGCCCCTTAATGACAATGGAACACACAAATCGCGTCGCGATTCAATACATCGTCCTCCGGCCGACCTGTCTCCAAGGGTCTATTGCTGCCTCGGGCACCTTATGGTCGATCTCCTGTGAGTCTAGATTTTCGAATCCGACGCAAAACTGACAGTTAATTGTAACGTTCAGAGCCTGTTAATGACGATGGAACACACAAATCCCGTCGCGATTCAATACATCGTCCTCCGGCAGACCTGTCTCCAAGGGTCTATTGCTGCCTCGGGCACCTTATGGTCGATCTCCTGTGAGTCTAGATTTTCGAATCCGACGCAAAACTGACAGTTAATTGTAAGGTTCAGAGCCTGTTAATGACGATGGAACACACAAATCGCGTCGCGATTCAATACATCGTCCTCCGGCCGACCTGTCTCCAAGGGTCTATTGCTGCCTCGGGCACCTTATGGTCGCTCTCCTGTGAGTCTAGATTTTCGAATCCGACGCAAAACTGACAGTTGATTATAACGTTCAGAGCCTGTTAATGACGATGGAACACACAAATCGCGTCGCGATTCAATACATGGTCCTCCAGCCGACTTGTCTCCAAGGGTCTAGTGCTGCCTCGGGCACCTTATGATCGTTCCTCCGTGAGTCTAGATTTTCGAATCCGACGCAAAACTGACAGTTAATTGTAAGGTTCAGAGCCTCTTACTGACAATGGAACACACAAATTGCGTCGCGATTCAATACATCGTTCTCCGGCCGACCTGTCTCCAAGGGTCTATTGCTGCCTCGGGCACCTTATGGTCGATCTCCTGTGAGTCTAGATTTTCGAATCCGACGCAAAACTGACAGTTAATTGTAACGTTGAGGGCCTGTTAATGACGATGGAACGCACAAATCGCGTCGCGATTCAATACATCGTCCTCCGGCCGACCTGTCTCCAAGGGTCTATTGCTGCCTCGGACACCTTATGGTCGATCTCCTGTGAGTCTAGATTTTCGAATCCGACGTAAAACTGACAGTTAATTGTAAGGTTCAGAGCCTGTTAATGACGATGGAACACACAAATCGCGTCGCGATTCAATACATCGTCCTCCGGCCGACATGTCTCCAAGGGTATATTGCTGCCTCGGGCACCTTTTGGTCGATCTCCTGTGAGTCTAGATTTTCGAATCCGACGCAAAACTGACAGTTAATTGTAAGGTTCAGAGCCTGTTAATGACGATGGAACACACAAATTGCGTCGCGATTCAATACATCGTCCTCCGGCCGACCTGTCTCCAAGGGTCTATTGCTGCCTCGGGCACCTTATGGTCGTTCTCCTGTGAGTCTAGACTTTTGAATCCGACGCAAAACTGGCAGTTAATTGTAAGGTTCAGAGCCTGTTAATGACGATGGAACACACAAATTGCGTCGCGATTCAATACATCGTCCTCCAGCCGACTTGTCTCCAAGGGTCTTGTGCTGCCTTGGGCACCTTATGGTCGTTCTTCTGTGAGTCTAGATTTTCGAATCCGACGCAAAACTTACAGTTAATTGTAAGGTTCAGAGCCTGTTAATGACGATGGAACACACAAATCGCGTCGCGATTCAATACATCGTTCTCCGGCCGACCTGTCTCCAAGGGTCTATTGCTGCCTCGGGCACCTTATGGTCGATCTCCTGTGAGTCTAGATTTTCGAATCCGACGTAAAACTGACAGTTAATTGTAAGGTTCAGAGCCTGTTAATGACGATGGAACACACAAATCGCGTCGCGATTCAATACATCGTCCTCCGGCCGACATGTCTCCAAGGGTATATTGCTGCCTCGGGCACCTTTTGGTCGATCTCCTGTGAGTCTAGATTTTCGAATCCGACGCAAAACTGACAGTTAATTGTAAGGTTCAGAGCCTGTTAATGACGATGGAACACACAAATTGCGTCGCGATTCAATACATCGTCCTCCGGCCGACCTGTCTCCAAGGGTCTATTGCTGCCTCGGGCACCTTATGGTCGTTCTCCTGTGAGTCTAGACATTTGAATCCGACGCAAAACTGACAGTTAATTGTAAGGTTCAGAGCCTGTTAATGACGATGGAACACACAAATTGCGTCGCGATTCAATACATCGTCCTCCAGCCGACTTGTCTCCAAGGGTCCTGTGCTCCCTTGGGCACCTTATGGTCGTTCTTCTCTGAGTCTAGATTTTCGAATCCGACGCAAAACTTACAGTTAATTGTAAGGTTCAGAGCCTCTTAATGACAATGGAACACACAAATCGCGTCGCGATTCAATACATCGTCCTCCGGCCGACCTGTCTCCAAGGGTCTATTGCCGCCTCGGGCACCTTATGGTCGATCTCCTGTGAGTCTAGATTTTCGAATCCGACGCAAAACTGACAGTTAATTGTAACGTTCAGGGCCTGTTAAAAACGATGGAACACACAAATCGCGTCGCGATTCAATACATCGTCCTCCGGCCGACCTGTCTCCAAGGGTCTATTGCTGCCTCGGACACCTTATGGTCGATCTCCTGTGAGTCTAGATTTTCTAATCCGACGCAAAACTGACTGTTAATTGTAAGGTTCAGAGCCTGTTAATGACGATGGAACAGACAAATCGCGTCGCGATTTTATACATCGTCCTCCGGCCGACATGTCTCCAAGGGTATATTGCTGCCTCGGGCACCTTTTGGTCGATCTCCTGTGAGTCTAGATTTTCGAATCCGACGCAAAACTGACAGTTAATTGTAAGGTTCAGAGCCTGTTAATGACGATGGAACACACAAATTGCGTCGCGATTCAATACATCGTCCTCCGGCCGACCTGTCTCCAAGGGTCTATTGCTGCCTCGGGCACCTTATGGTCGTTCTCCTGTGAGTCTAGACTTTTGAATCCGACGCAAAACTGGCAGTTAATTGTAAGGTTCAGAGCCTGTTAATGACGATGGAACACACAAATTGCGTCGCGATTCAATACATCGTCCTCCAGCCGACTTGTCTCCAAGGGTCTTGTGCTGCCTTGGGCACCTTATGGTCGTTCTTCTGTGAGTCTAGATTTTCGAATCCGACGCAAAACTTACAGTTAATTGTAAGGTTCAGAGCCTGTTAATGACGATGGAACACACAAATCGCGTCGCGATTCAATACATCGTTCTCCGGCCGACCTGTCTCCAAGGGTCTATTGCTGCCTCGGGCACCTTATGGTCGATCTCCTGTGAGTCTAGATTTTCGAATCCGACGCAAAACTGACAGTTAATTGTAAGGTTCAGAGCCTGTTAATGACGATGGAACACACAAATCGCGTCGCGATTCAATACATCGTCCTCCAGCCGACTTATCTCCAAGGGTCTTGTGCTGCCTTGGGCACCTTATGTTCGTTCTTCTGTGAGTCTAGATTTTCGAATCCGACGCAAAACTTACAGTTAATTGTAAGGTTCAGAGCATCTTAATGACAATGGAACACACAAATCGCGTCGCGATTCAATACATCGTCCTCCGGCCGACCTGTCTCCAAGGGTCTATTGCTGCCTCGGGCACCTTATGGTCGATCTCCTGTGAGTCTAGATTTTCGAATCCGACGCAAAACTGACAGTTAATTGTAACGTTCAGAGCCTGTTAATGACGATGGAACACACAAATCGCGTCGCGATTCAATACATCGTCCTCCGGCCGACCTGTCTCCAAGGGTCTATTGCTGCCTCGGACACCTTATGGTCGATCTCCTGTGAGTCTAGATTTTCGAATCCGACGTAAAACTGACAGTTAATTGTAAGGTTCAGAGCCTGTTAATGACGATGGAACACACAAATCGCGTCGCGATTCAATACATCGTCCTCCGGCCGACATGTCTCCAAGGGTATATTGCTGCCTCGGGCACCTTTTGGTCGATCTCCTGTGAGTCTAGATTTTCGAATCCGACGCAAAACTGACAGTTAATTGTAAGGTTCAGAGCCTGTTAATGACGATGGAACACACAAATTGCGTCGCGATTCGATACATCGTCCTCCGGCCGACCTGTCTCCAAGGGTCTATTGTTGCCTCGGGCACCTTATGGTCGTTCTCCTGTGAGTCTAGACTTTTGAATCCGACGCAAAACTGGCAGTTAATTGTAAGGTTCAGAGCCTGTTAATGACGATGGAACACACAAATTGCGTCGCGATTCAATACATCGTCCTCCAGCCGACTTGTCTCCAAGGGTCTTGTGCTGCCTTGGGCACCTTATGGTCGTTCTTCTGTGAGACTAGATTTTCGAATCCGACGCAAAACTTACAGTTAATTGTGAGGTTCAGAGCCTCTTAATGACGATGGAACACACAAATCGCGTCGCGATTCAATACATCGTCCTCCGGCCGACCTGTCTCCAAGGGTCTATTGCTGCCTCGGGCACCTTATGGTCAATCTCCTGTGAGTCTAGATTTTCGAATCCGACGCAAAACTGACAGTTAATTGTAACGTTCAGAGCCTGTTAATGACGGTGGAACACACAAATTGCGTCGCGATTCAATACATCGTCCTCCAGCCGACTTGTCTCCAAGGGTCTAGTGCTGCCTCGGACACCGTATGGTCGTTCTCCTGTGAGTCTAGATTTTCGAATCCGACCCAAAACTGATAGGTTATTGCAAGGTTCAGAGCCTCTTAATGACAATGGAACACACAAATCGCGTCGCGATTCAATACATCGTCCTCCGGCCGTCCTGTCTCCAAGGGTCTATTGCTGCCTCGGGCACCTTATGGTCGATCTCCTGTGAGTCTAGAGTTTCGAATCCGACGCAGTTAATTGTAACGTTCAGAGCCTTTTATTGACGATGGAACACACAAATCCCGTCGCGATTCAATACATCGTCCTCCGGCAGACCTGTCTCCAAGGGTCTATTGCTGCCTCGGGCACCTTATGGTCGATCTCCTGTGAGTCTAGATTTTCGAATCCGACGCAAAACTGACAGTTAATTGTAACGTTCAGACCCTGTTAATGACGATGGAACACACAAATCGCGTCCCGATTCAATACATCGTCCTCCGGCCGACCTGTCTCCAAGGGTCTATTGCTGCCTCGGGCACCTTATGGTCGATCTCCTGTAAGTCTAGATTTTCGAATCCGACGCAAAACTGACAGTTAATTGTAACGTTTAGAGCCTGTTAATGACGATGGAACACACAAATCGCGTCGCGATTCAATACATCGTCCTCCAGCCGACTTGTCTCCAGGGGTCTAGTGCTGCCTCGGGCACCTTATGGTCGTTCTCCTGTGAGTCTAGATTTTCGAATCCGACGCAAA
Organism: Schistocerca nitens; assembly: GCF_023898315.1. Lineage (NCBI taxonomy): Eukaryota > Metazoa > Arthropoda > Insecta > Orthoptera > Acrididae > Schistocerca > Schistocerca nitens. The sequence continues at coordinate 760,266,695 of NC_064619.1, forward strand.
ACTGACAGTTAATCGTAAGGTTCAGAGCCTCTTAATGACAATGGAACACACAAATTGCGTCGCGATTCAATACATCGTCCTCCGGCCGACCTTTCTCCAAGGGTTTATTGCTGCCTCGGGCACCTTATGGTCGATCTCCTGTGGGTCTAGGTTTTCGAATCCGACGCAAAACTGACAGTTAATTGTAACGTTCAGAGCCTGTTTATGACGATGGAACACACAAATTGCGTCGCGATTCAATACATCGTCCTCCGGCCGACCTGTCTCCAAGGGTCTATTGCTGCCTCGGGCACCTTATGGTCGATCTCCTGTGAGTCTAGATTTTCGAATCCGACGCAAAACTGACAGTTAATTGTAACGTTCAGAGCCTGTTAATGACGATGGAACACACAAATTGCGTCGCGATTCAATACTTCGTCCTCCGGCCGACCTGTCTCCAAGGGTCTATTGCTGCCTCGGGCACCTTATGGTCGCTCTCCTGTGAGTCTAGATTTTCGAATCCGACGCAAAACTGACAGTTGATTATAACGTTCAGAGCCTGTTAATGACGATGGAACACACAAATCGCGTCGCGATTCAATACATGGTCCTCCAGCCGACTTGTCTCCAAGGGTCTAGTGCTGCCTCGGGCACCTTATGATCGTTCCTCCGTGAGTCTAGATTTTCGAATCCGACGCAAAACTGACAGTTAATTGTAAGGTTCAGAGCCTCTTACTGACAATGGAACACACAAATTGCGTCGCGATTCAATACATCGTTCTCCGGCCGACCTGTCTCCAAGGGTCTATTGCTGCCTCGGGCACCTTATGGTCGATCTCCTGTGAGTCTAGATTTTCGAATCCGACGCAAAACTGACAGTTAATTGTAACGTTGAGGGCCTGTTAATGACGATGGAACGCACAAATCGCGTCGCGATTCAATACATCGTCCTCCGGCCGACCTGTCTCCAAGGGTCTATTGCTGCCTCGGACACCTTATGGTCGATCTCCTGTGAGTCTAGATTTTCGAATCCGACGTAAAACTGACAGTTAATTGTAAGGTTCAGAGCCTGTTAATGACGATGGAACACACAAATCGCGTCGCGATTCAATACATCGTCCTCCGGCCGACCTGTCTCCAAGGGTCTATTGCTGCCTCGGGCACCTTATGGTCGATCTCCTGTGAGTCTAGATTTTCGAATCCGACGCAAAACTGACAGTTAATTGTAAGGTACAGAGCCTCTTAATGACAATGGAACACACAAATCGCGTCGCGATTCAATACATCGTCCTCCGGCCGTCGTTTCTCCAAGGGTCTATTGCTGCCTCGGGCACCTTATGGTCGATCTCCTGTGAGTCTAGAGTTTCGAATCCGACGCAGTTAATTGTAACGTTCAGAGCCTTTTAATGACGATGGAACACACAAATCCCGTCGCGATTCAATACATCGTCCTCCGGCAGACCTGTCTCCAAGGGTCTATTGCTGCCTCGGGCACCTTATGGTCGATCTCCTGTGAGTCTAGATTTTCGAATCCGACGCAAAACTGACAGTTAATTGTAACGTTCAGAGCCTGTTAATGACGATGGAAGACACAAATCGCGTCGCGATTCAATACATCGCCCACCGGCCGACCTGTCTCCAAGGGTCTATTGCTGCCTCGGGCACCTTATGGTCGATCTCCTGTGAGTCTAGATTTTCGAATCCGACGCAAAACTGACAGTTAATCGTAAGGTTCAGAGCCTCTTAATGACAATGGAACACACAAATTGCGTCGCGATTCAATACATCGTCCTCCGGCCGACCTTTCTCCAAGGGTTTATTGCTGCCTCGGGCACCTTATGGTCGATCTCCTGTGGGTCTAGGTTTTCGAATCCGACGCAAAACTGACAGTTAATTGTAACGTTCAGAGCCTGTTTATGACGATGGAACACACAAATTGCGTCGCGATTCAATACATCGTCCTCCGGCCGACCTGTCTCCAAGGGTCTATTGCTGCCTCGGGCACCTTATGATCGATCTCCTGTGAGTCTAGATTTTCGAATCCGACGCAAAACTGACAGTTAATTGTAACGTTCAGAGCCTGTTAATGACGATGGAACACACAAATTGCGTCGCGATTCAATACTTCGTCCTCCAGCCGACTTGTCTCCAAGGGTCTAGTGCTGCCTCGGACACCTTATGGTCGTTCTCCTGTGAGTCTAGATTTTCGAATCCGACGCAAAACTTACAGTTAATTGTAAGGTTCAGAGCCTCTTAATGACAATGGAACACACAAATCGCGTCGCGATTCAATACATCGTCCTCCGGCCGACATGTCTCCAAGGGTATATTGCTGCCTCGGGCACCTTTTGGTCGATCTCCTGTGAGTCTAGATTTTCGAATCCGACGCAAAACTTACAGTTAATTGTGAGGTTCAGAGCCTCTTAATGACGATGGAACACACAAATCGCGTCGCGATTCAATACATCGTCCTCCGGCCGACCTGTCTCCAAGGGTCTATTGCTGCCTCGGGCACCTTATGGTCGATCTCCTGTGAGTCTAGACTTTTGAATCCGACGCAAAACTGGCAGTTAATTGTAAGGTTCAGAGCCTGTTAATGACGATGGAACACACAAATTGCGTCGCGTTTCAATACATCGTCCTCCAGCCGACTTGTCTCCAAGGGTCTTGTGCTGCCTTGGGCACCTTATGGTCGTTCTTCTGTGAGTCTAGATTTACGAATCCGACGCAAAACTTACAGTTAATTGTGAGGTTCAGAGCCTCTTAATGACGATGGAACACACAAATCGCGTCGCGATTCAATACATCGTCCTCCGGCCGACCTGTCTCCAAGGGTCTATTGCTGCCTCGGGCACCTTATGGTCGATCTCCTGTGAGTCTAGATTTTCGAATCCGACGCAAAACTGACAGTTAATTGTAAGGTTCAGAGCCTCTTAATGACAATGGAACACACAAATCGCGTCGCGATTCAATACATCGTCCTCCGGCCGTCCTTTCTCCAAGGGTCTATTGCTGCCTCGGGCACCTTATGGTCGATCTCCTGTGAGTCTAGAGTTTCGAATCCGACGCAGTTAATTGTAACGTTCAGAGCCTTTTAATGACGATGGAACACACAAATCCCGTCGCGATTCAATACATCGTCCTCCGGCAGACCAGTCTCCAAGGGTCTATTGCTGCCTCGGGCACCTTATGGTCGATCTCCTGTGAGTCTAGATTTTCGAATCCGACGCAAAACTGACAGTTAATTGTAACGTTCGGAGCCTGTTAATGACGATGGAAGACACAAATCGCGTCGCGATTCAATACATCGCCCTCCGGCCGACCTGTCTCCAAGGGTCTATTGCTGCCTCGGGCACCTTATGGTCGATCTCCTGTGAGTCTAGATTTTCGAATCCGACGCAAAACTGACAGTTAATTGTAAGGTTCAGAGCCTGTTAATGACGATGGAACACACAAATTGCGTCGCGATTCAATACATCGTCCTCCGGCCGACCTGTCTCCAAGGGTCTATTGCTGCGTCGGGCACCTTATGGTCGTTCTCCTGTGAGTCTAGATTTTCGAATCCCACGCAAAACTGACAGTTGATTGTAACGTTCAGAGCCTGTTAATGACGATGGAACACACAAATCGCGTCGCGATTCAATACATCGTCCTCCAGCCGACTTGTCTCCAAGGGTCTATTGCTGCCTCGGTCACCTTATGGTCGTTCTCCTGTGAGTCTAGATTTTCGAATCCGACGCAAAACTGACAGTTAATTGTAACGTTCACAGCCTGTTAATGACGACGGAACACACAAATTGCGTCGCGATTCAATACATCGTCCTCCAGCCGACCTGTCTCTAAGGGTCTATTGCTGCCTCGTGCACCTTATGGTCGTTCTCCTGTGAGTCTAGTTTTTCGAATCCGACGCAAAACTGACAGTTAATTGTAAGGTTCAGAGCCTGTTAATGACGATGGAACACACAAATTGCGTCGCGAATCAATACATCGTCCGACAGCCGACCTGTCTCCAAAGGTCTATTGCTGCCTCGGGCACCTTATGGTCGCTGTGCTGTGAGTCTAGTTTTTCGAATCCGACGCAAAACTGACAGTTAATAGTAACGTTCAGAGCCTGTTAATGACTATGGAACACACAAATTGCGTCGCGATTCAATACATAGTCCTCCAGCCGCCTTGTCTCCAAGGGTCTATTGCTGCCTCGGGCACCTTATGGTCGATCTCCTGTGAGTCTAGATTTTCGAATCCGACCCAAAACTGACAGTTAATTGTAACGTTCAGAGCCTGTTAATGACGGTGGAACACACAAATTGCGTCGCGATTCAATACATCGTCCTCCAGCCGACTTGTCTCCAAGGGTCTAGTGCTGCCTCGGACACCGTATGGTCGTTCTCCTGTGAGTCTAGATTTTCGAATCCGACCCAAAACTGATAGGTTATTGCAAGGTTCAAAGCCTCTTAATGAATATGGAACACACAAATCGCGTCGTGATTCAATACATCGTCCTCCCACCGACCTGTCTCCAAGGGTCTATTGCTGCCTCGGGCACCTTATGGTCGATCTCCTGTGAGTCTAGATTTTCGAATCCGACGCAAAACTGACAGTTAATTGTAAGGTTCAGAGCCTCTTAATGACAATGGAACACACAAATCGCGTCGCGATTCAATACATCGTCCTCCGGCCGTCCTGTCTCCAAGGGTCTATTGCTGCCTCGGGCACCTTTTGGTCGATCTCCTGTGAGTCTAGATTTTCGAATCCGACGCAAAACTGACAGTTAATTGTAAGGTTCAGAGCCTGTTAATGACGATGGAACACACAAATTGCGTCGCGATTCAATACATCGTCCTCCGGCCGACCTGTCTCCAAGGGTCTATTGCTGCCTCGGGCACCTTATGGTCGTTCTCCTGTGAGTCTAGACTTTTGAATCCGACGCAAAACTGGCAGTTAATTGTAAGGTTCAGAGCCTGTTAATGACGATGGAACACACAAATTGCGTCGCGATTCAATACATCGTCCTCCAGCCGACTTGTCTCCAAGGGTCTTGTGCTGCCTTGGGCACCTTATGGTCGTTCTTCTGTGAGTCTAGATTTTCGAATCCGACCCAAAACTTACAGTTAATTGTGAGGTTCAGAGCCTCTTAATGACAATGGAACACACAAATCGCGTCGCGATTCAATACATCGTTCTCCGGCCGACCTGTCTCCAAGGGTCTATTGCTGCCTCGGGCACCTTATGGTCGATCTCCTGTGAGTCTAGATTATCGAATCCGACGCAAAACTGACAGTTAATTGTAACGTTCAGAGCCTGTTAATGACGGTGGAACACACAAATTGCGTCGCGATTCAATACATCGTCCTCCAGCCGACTTGTCTCCAAGGGTCTAGTGCTGCCTCGGACACCGTATGGTCGTTCTCCTGTGAGTCTAGATTTTCGAATCCGACCAATAACTGATAGGTTATTGCAAGGTTCAGAGCCTCTTAATGACAATGGAACACACAAATCGCGTCGCGATTCAATACATCGTCCTCCGGCCGACCTGTCTCCAAGGGTCTATTGCTGCCTCGGGCACCTTATGGTCGATCTCCTGTGAGTCTAGATTTTCGAATCAGACGCAAAACTGACAGTTAATTGTAACGTTCAGAGCCTCTTAATGACAATGGAACACACAAATCGCGTCGCAATTCAATACATCGTCCTCCGGCCGTCCTTTCTCCAAGGGTCTATTGCTGCCTCGGGCACCTTATGGTCGATCTCCTGTGAGTCTAGAGTTTCGAATCCGACGCAGTTAATTGTAACGTTCAGAGCCTTTTAATGACGATGGAACACACAAATCCCGTCGCGATTCAATACATCGTCCTCCGGCAGACCTGTCTCCAAGGGTCTATTGCTGCCTCGGGCACCTTATGGTCGATCTCCTGTGAGTCTAGATTTTCGAATCCGACGCAAAACTGACAGTTAATTGTAACGTTCAGAGCCTGTTAATGACGATGGAAGACACAAATCGCGTCGCGATTCAATACATCGCCCTCCGGCCGACCTGTCTCCAAGGGTCTATTGCTGCCTCGGGCACCTTATGGTCGATCTCCTGTGAGTCTAGATTTTCGAATCCGACGCAAAACTGACAGTTAATTGTAAGTTTCAGAGCCTGTAAATGACGATGGAACACACAAATTGCGTCGCGATTCAATACATCGTCCTCCGGCCGACCTGTCTCCAAGGGTCTATTGCTGCCTCGGGCACCTTATGGTCGATCTCCTGTGAGTCTAGAGTTTCGAATCCGATGCAGTTAATTGTAACGTTCAGAGCCTTTTAATGACGATGGAACACACAAATTGCGTCGCGATTCAATACATCGTCCTCCAGCCGACTTGTCTCCAAGGGTCTAGTGCTGCCTCGGGCACCTTATGGTCGATCTCCTGTGAGTCTAGATTTTCGAATGCGACGCAAAACTGACAGTTAATTGTAACGTTCAGAGCCTGTTAATGACGATGGAACACACAAATTGCGTCGCGATTCAATACATCGTCCTCCGGCCGACCTGCCTCCAAGGGTCTATTGCTGCCTCGGGCACCTTATGGTCGATCTCCTGTGAGTCTAGGTTTTCGAATCCGACGCAAAACTGACAGTTAATTGTAACGTTCAGAGCCTGTTTATGACGATGGAACACACAAATTGCGTCGCGATTCAATACATCGTCCTCCGGCCGACCTGTCTCCAAGGGTCTAGTGCTGCCTCGGTCACCTTATGGTCGTTCTCCTGTGAGTCTAGATTTTCGAATCCGACGCAAAACTGACAGTTAATTGGAAGGTTCAGAGCCTGTTAATGACGATGGAACACACAAATCGCGTCGCGATTCAATACATCGTCCTCCGGCCGACCTGTCTCCAAGGGTCTATTGCTGCCTCGGGCACCTTATGGTCGATCTCCAGTGATTCTAGATTTTCGAATCCGACACAAAACTGACAGTTAATTGTAACGTTCAGAGCCTGTTAATGACGATGGAACACACAAATTGCATCGCGATTCAATATATCGTCCTCCGGCCGACCTGTCTCCAAGGGTCTATTGCTGCCTCGGGCACCTTATGGTCGATCTCCTGTGAGTCTAGACTTTTGAATCCGACGCAATACTGACAGTTAATTGTAAGGTTCAGAGCATGTTAAAGACGATGGAACACACAAATTGCGTCGCGATTCAATACATCGTCCTTCAGCCGACTTGTCTCCAAGGGTCTAATGCTGCCTCGGGCACCTTATGGTCGATCTCCTGTGAGTCTAGATTTTCGAATCCGACGCAAAACTGACAGTTAATTGTAACGTTAAGAGCCTGTTAATGACGGTGGAACACACAAATTGCGTCGCGTTCCAATACATCGTCCTCCAGCCGACTTGTCTCCAAGTGTCTAGTGCTGCCTCGGACACCGTATGGTCGTTCTCCTGTGAGTCTAGATTTTTGAATCCGACTCAAAACTGACAGTTAATTGCAAGGTTCAGAGCCTCTTAATGACAATGGAACAACAAATCGCGCCGCGATTCAATACATCGTCCTCCGGCCGACCTGTCTCCAAGGGTCTATTGCTGCCTCGGGCACCTTATGGTCGATCTCCTGTGAGTCTAGATTTTCGAATCCGACGCAAAACTGACAGTTAATTGTAACGTTCAGAGCCTGTTAATGACGATGGAACACACAAATTGCGTCGCAATTCAATACGTCGTCCTGCAGCCGACTTGTCTCCAAGGGTCTAGTGCTGCCTCGGACACCTTATGGTCGTTCTCCTGTGAGTCTAGATTTTCTAATGCGACGCAAAACTGACAGTTAATTGTAAGGTTCAGAGCCTCTTAATGACAATGGAACACACAAATCGCATCGCGATTCAATACATCGTCCTCCGGACAACCTGTCTCCAAGGGTCTATTGCTGCCTCGGGCACCTTATGGTCGATCTCCTGTGAGTCTAGATTTTCGAATCCGACGCAGTTAATTGTAACGTTCAGAGCCTGTTAATGACGATGGAACACACAAATTGCGTCGCGATTCAATACATCGTCCTCCAGCCGACCTGTCTCCAAGGGTCTATTGCTGCCTCGGGCACCTTAAGGTTGACCTCCTGTGAGTCTAGATTTTCGAATCCGACGCAAAACTGACAGTTAATTGCAAGGTTCAGAGCCTGTTAATGACGATGGAACACACAAATTGCGTCGCGATTCAATACATCGTCCTCCGGCCGACCTGTCTCCAAGGGTCTATTGCTGCGTCGGGCACCTTATGGTCGTTCTCCTGTGAGTCTAGATTTTCGAATCCCACGCAAAACTGACAGTTGATTGTAACGTTCAGAGCCTGTTAATGACGATGGAACACACAAATCGCGTCGCGATTCAATACATCGTCCTCCAGCCGACTTGTCTCCAAGGGTCTATTGCTGCCTCGGTCACCTTATGGTCGTTCTCCTGTGAGTCTAGATTTTCGAATCCGACGCAAAACTGACAGTTAATTGTAACGTTCACAGCCTGTTAATGACGACGGAACACACAAATTGCGTCGCGATTCAATACATCGTCCTTCTGCAGACTTGTCTCCAAGGGTCTATAGCTGCCTCGGGCACCTGATCGTCGTTCTCCTGTGAGTCTAGTTTTTCGAATCCGACGCAAAACTGACAATTAATTGTAACGTTCAGAGCCTCAATGACGATGGAACACACAAATTGCGTCGAGATTCAATACATCGTCCGACAGCCGACCTGTCTCCAAAGGTCTATTGCTGCCTCGGGCACCTTATGGTCGTTCTGCTGTGAGTCTAGTTTTCCGAATACGACGCATAACTGACAGTTAATTGTAACGTTCAGAGCCTGTTAATGACGATGGAACACACAAATTGCGTCGCGATTCAGTACATCGTCCTCCAGCCGACTGGTCCCCAAGGGTCTATTGCTGCCTCGGGCACCTTATGGTCGTTCTCCTGTGAGTCTAGTTTTTCGAATCCGACGCAAAACTGACAGTTAATTGTAACGTTCAGAGCCTCTTAATGACGATGGAACACACAAATTGCGTCGCGAATCAATACATCGTCCGACAGCCGACCTGTCTCCAAAGGTCTATTGCTGCCTCGGGCACCTTATGGTCGCTCTGCTGTGAGTCTAGTTTTTCGAATCCGACACAAAACTGACAGTTAATTGTAACGTTCAGAGCCTGTTAATGACGATGGAACACACAAATTGCATCGCGATTCAATACATCGTCCTCCGGCCGACCTGTCTCCAAGGGTCTATTGCTGCCTCGGGCACCTTATGGTCGATCTCCTGTGAGTCTAGACTTTTGAATCCGACGCAAAACTGACAGTTAATTGTAAGGTTCAGAGCATGTTAAAGACGATGGAACACACAAATTGCGTCGCGATTCAATACATCGTCCTTAAGCCGACTTGTCTCCAAGGGTCTAATGCTGCCTCGGGCACCTTATGGTCGTTTTTCTGTGAGTCTAGATTTTCGAATCCGACGCAAAACTTACAGTTAATTGTAAGGTTCAGAGCCTCTTAATGACAATGGAACACACAAATCGCGTCGCGATTCAATACATCGTCCTCCGGCCGACCTGTCTCCAAGGGTCTATTGCTGCCTCGGGCACCTTATGGTCGATCTCCTGTGAGTCTAGATTTTCGAATCCGACGCAAAACTGACAGTTAATTGTAACGTTAAGAGCCTGTTAATGACGGTGGAACACACAAATTGCGTCGCGTTCCAATACATCGTCCTCCAGCCGACTTGTCTCCAAGGGTCTAGTGCTGCCTCGGACACCGTATGGTCGTTCTCCTGTGAGTCTAGATTTTCGAATCCGACTCAAAACTGACAGTTAATTGCAAGGTTCAGAGCCTCTTAATGACAATGGAACAACAAATCGCGTCGCGATTCAATACATCGTCCTCCGGCCGACCTGTCTCCAAGGGTCTATTGCTGCCTCGGGCACCTTATGGTCGATCTCCTGTGAGTCTAGATTTTCGAATCCGACGCAAAACTGACAGTTAATTGTAACGTTCAGAGCCTGTTAATGACGATGGAACACACAAATTGCGTCGCAATTCAATACGTCGTCCTGCAGCCGACTTGTCTCCAAGGGTCTAGTGCTGCCTCGGACACCTTATGGTCGTTCTCCTGTGAGTCTAGATTTTCGAATCCGACGCAGTTAATTGTAACGTTCAGAGCCTGTTAATGACGATGGAACACACAAATTGCGTCGCGATTCAATACATCGTCCTCCAGCCGACCTGTCTCCAAGGGTCTATTGCTGCCTCGGGCACCTTAAGGTTGACCTCCTGTGAGTCTAGATTTTCGAATCCGACGCAAAACTGACAGTTAATTGCAAGGTTCAGAGCCTGTTAATGACGATGGAACACACAAATTGCGTCGCGATTCAATACATCGTCCTCCGGCCGACCTGTCTCCAAGGGTCTATTGCTGCGTCGGGCACCTTATGGTCGTTCTCCTGTGAGTCTAGATTTTCGAATCCGACGCAAAACTGACAGTTGATTGTAACGTTCAGAGCCTGTTAATGACGATGGAACACACAAATCGCGTCGCGATTCAATACATCGTCCTCCAGCCGACTTGTCTCCAAGGGTCTATTGCTGCCTCGGTCACCTTATGGTTGTTCTCCTGTGAGTCTAGATTTTCGAATCCGACGCAAAACTGACAGTTAATTGTAACGTTCACAGCCTGTTAATGACGACGGAACACACAAATTGCGTCGCGATTCAATACATCGTCCTTCTGCAGACTTGTCTCCAAGGGTCTATAGCTGCCTCGGGCACCTGATCGTCGTTCTCCTGTGAGTCTAGTTTTTCGAATCCGACGCAAAACTGACAATTAATTGTAACGTTCAGAGCCTCTCAATGACGATGGAACATACAAATTGCGTCGAGATTCAATACATCGTCCGACAGCCGACCTGTCTCCAAAGGTCTATTGCTGCCTCGGGCACCTTATGGTCGTTCTGCTGTGAGTCTAGTTTTCCGAATACGACGCATAACTGACAGTTAATTGTAACGTTCAGAGCCTGTTAATGACGATGGAACACACAAATTGCGTCGCGATTCAATACATCGTCCTCCAGCCGACTGGTCCCCAAGGGTCTATTGCTGCCTCGGGCACCTTATGGTCGTTCTCCTGTGAGTCTAGTTTTTCGAATCCGACGCAAAACTGACAGTTAATTGTAACGTTCAGAGCCTCTTAATGACGATGGAACACACAAATTGCGTCGCGAATCAATACATCGTCCGACAGCCGACCTGTCTCCAAAGGTCTATTGCTGCCTCGGGCACCTTATGGTCGCTCTGCTGTGAGTCTAGTTTTTCGAATCCGACGCAAAAACTGACAGTTAATTGTAACGTTCAGAGCCTGTTAATGACTATGGAGCACACAAATTGCGTTGCGATTCAATACATCGTCCTCCAGCCGCCTTGTCTCCAAGGGTCTATTGCTGCCTCGGTCACCTTATGGTCGTTCTCCTGTGTCTAGTTTTTCGAATCCGACGCATAACTGACAGTTAATTGTAACGTTCAGAGCCTCTTAATGACGACGGAACACACAAATTGCGTCGCGAATCAATACATCGTCCGACAGCCGACCTGTCTCCAAAGGTCTATTGCTGCCTCGGGCACCTTATGGTCGCTCTGCTGTGAGTCTAGTTTTTCGAATCCGACACAAAACTGACAGTTAATTGTAACGTTCAGAGCCTGTTAATGACGATGGAACACACAAATTGCATCGCGATTCAATACATCGTCCTCCGGCCGACCTGTCTCCAAGGGTCTATTGCTGCCTCGGGCACCTTATGGTCGATCTCCTGTGAGTCTAGACTTTTGAATCCGACGCAAAACTGACAGTTAATTGTAAGGTTCAGAGCATGTTAAAGACGATGGAACACACAAATTGCGTCGCGATTCAATACATCGTCCTTAAGCCGACTTGTCTCCAAGGGTCTAATGCTGCCTCGGGCACCTTATGGTCGTTTTTCTGTGAGTCTAGATTTTCGAATCCGACGCAAAACTTACAGTTAATTGTAAGGTTCAGAGCCTCTTAATGACAATGGAACACACAAATCGCGTCGCGATTCAATACATCGTCCTCCGGCCGACCTGTCTCCAAGGGTCTATTGCTGCCTCGGGCACCTTATGGTCGATCTCCTGTGAGTCTAGATTTTCGAATCCGACGCAAAACTGACAGTTAATTGTAACGTTAAGAGCCTGTTAATGACGGTGGAACACACAAATTGCGTCGCGTTCCAATACATCGTCCTCCAGCCGACTTGTCTCCAAGGGTCTAGTGCTGCCTCGGACACCGTATGGTCGTTCTCCTGTGAGTCTAGATTTTCGAATCCGACTCAAAACTGACAGTTAATTGCAAGGTTCAGAGCCTCTTAATGACAATGGAACAACAAATCGCGTCGCGATTCAATACATCGTCCTCCGGCCGACCTGTCTCCAAGGGTCTATTGCTGCCTCGGGCACCTTATGGTCGATCTCCTGTGAGTCTAGATTTTCGAATCCGACGCAAAACTGACAGTTAATTGTAACGTTCAGAGCCTGTTAATGACGATGGAACACACAAATTGCGTCGCAATTCAATACGTCGTCCTGCAGCCGACTTGTCTCCAAGGGTCTAGTGCTGCCTCGGACACCTTATGGTCGTTCTCCTGTGAGTCTAGATTTTCGAATGCGACGCAAAACTGACAGTTAATTGTAAGGTTCAGAGCCTCTTAATGACAATGGAACACACAAATCGCATCGCGATTCAATACATCGTCCTCCGGACAACCTGTCTCCAAGGGTCTATTGCTGCCTCGGGCACCTTATGGTCGATCTCCTGTGAGTCTAGATTTTCGAATCCGACGCAGTTAATTGTAACGTTCAGAGCCTGTTAATGACGATGGAACACACAAATTGCGTCGCGATTCAATACATCGTCCTCCAGCCGACCTGTCTCCAAGGGTCTATTGCTGCCTCGGGCACCTTAAGGTTGACCTCCTGTGAGTCTAGATTTTCGAATCCGACGCAAAACTGACAGTTAATTGCAAGGTGCAGAGCCTGTTAATGACGATGGAACACACAAATTGCGTCGCGATTCAATACATCGTCCTCCGGCCGACCTGTCTCCAAGGGTCTATTGCTGCGTCGGGCACCTTATGGTCGTTCTCCTGTGAGTCTAGATTTTCGAATCCGACGCAAAACTGACAGTTGATTGTAACGTTCAGAGCCTGTTAATGACGATGGAACACACAAATCGCGTCGCGATTCAATACATCGTCCTCCAGCCGACTTGTCTCCAAGGGTCTATTGCTGCCTCGGTCACCTTATGGTTGTTCTCCTGTGAGTCTAGATTTTCGAATCCGACGCAAAACTGACAGTTAATTGTAACGTTCACAGCCTGTTAATGACGACGGAACACACAAATTGCGTCGCGATTCAATACATCGTCCTTCTGCAGACTTGTCTCCAAGGGTCTATAGCTGCCTCGGGCACCTGATCGTCGTTCTCCTGTGAGTCTAGTTTTTCGAATCCGACGCAAAACTGACAATTAATTGTAACGTTCAGAGCCTCTCAATGACGATGGAACACACAAATTGCGTCGAGATTCAATACATCGTCCGACAGCCGACCTGTCTCCAAAGGTCTATTGCTGCCTCGGGCACCTTATGGTCGTTCTGCTGTGAGTCTAGTTTTCCGAATACGACGCATAACTGACAGTTAATTGTAACGTTCAGAGCCTGTTAATGACGATGGAACACACAAATTGCGTCGCGATTCAATACATCGTCCTCCAGCCGACTGGTCCCCAAGGGTCTATTGCTGCCTCGGGCACCTTATGGTCGTTCTCCTGTGAGTCTAGTTTTTCGAATCCGACGCAAAACTGACAGTTAATTGTAACGTTCAGAGCCTCTTAATGACGATGGAACACACAAATTGCGTCGCGAATCAATACATCGTCCGACAGCCGACCTGTCTCCAAAGGTCTATTGCTGCCTCGGGCACCTTATGGTCGCTCTGCTGTGAGTCTAGTTTTTCGAATCCGACGCAAAACTGACAGTTAATTGTAACGTTCAGAGCCTGTTAATGACTATGGAGCACACAAATTGCGTTGCGATTCAATACATCGTCCTCCAGCCGCCTTGTCTCCAAGGGTCTATTGCTGCCTCGGTCACCTTATGGTCGTTCTCCTGTGTCTAGTTTTTCGAATCCGACGCATAACTGACAGTTAATTGTAACGTTCAGAGCCTCTTAATGACGACGGAACACACAAATTGCGTCGCGAATCAATACATCGTCCGACAGCCGACCTGTCTCCAAAGGTCTATTGCTGCCTCGGGCACCTTATGGTCGCTCTGCTGTGAGTCTAGTTTTTCGAATCCGACACAAAACTGACAGTTAATTGTAACGTTCAGAGCCTGTTAATGACGATGGAACACACAAATTGCATAGCGATTCAATACATCGTCCTCCGGCCGACCTGTCTCCAAGGGTCTATTGCTGCCTCGGGCACCTTATGGTCGATCTCCTGTGAGTCTAGACTTTTGAATCCGACGCAAAACTGACAGTTAATTGTAAGGTTCAGAGCATGTTAAAGACGATGGAACACACAAATTGCGTCGCGATTCAATACATCGTCCTTAAGCCGACTTGTCTCCAAGGGTCTAATGCTGCCTCGGGCACCTTATGGTCGTTTTTCTGTGAGTCTAGATTTTCGAATCCGACGCAAAACTTACAGTTAATTGTAAGGTTCAGAGCCTCTTAATGACAATGGAACACACAAATCGCGTCGCGATTCAATACATCGTCCTCCGGCCGACCTGTCTCCAAGGGTCTATTGCTGCCTCGGGCACCTTATGGTCGATCTCCTGTGAGTCTAGATTTTCGAATCCGACGCAAAACTGACAGTTAATTGTAACGTTAAGAGCCTGTTAATGACGGTGGAACACACAAATTGCGTCGCGTTCCAATACATCGTCCTCCAGCCGACTTGTCTCCAAGGGTCTAGTGCTGCCTCGGACACCGTATGGTCGTTCTCCTGTGAGTCTAGATTTTCGAATCCGACTCAAAACTGACAGTTAATTGCAAGGTTCAGAGCCTCTTAATGACAATGGAACAACAAATCGCGTCGCGATTCAATACATCGTCCTCCGGCCGACCTGTCTCCAAGGGTCTATTGCTGCCTCGGGCACCTTATGGTCGATCTCCTGTGAGTCTAGATTTTCGAATCCGACGCAAAACTGACAGTTAATTGTAACGTTCAGAGCCTGTTAATGACGATGGAACACACAAATTGCGTCGCAATTCAATACGTCGTCCTGCAGCCGACTTGTCTCCAAGGGTCTAGTGCTGCCTCGGACACCTTATGGTCGTTCTCCTGTGAGTCTAGATTTTCGAATGCGACGCAAAACTGACAGTTAATTGTAAGGTTCAGAGCCTCTTAATGACAATGGAACACACAAATCGCATCGCGATTCAATACATCGTCCTCCGGACAACCTGTCTCCAAGGGTCTATTGCTGCCTCGGGCACCTTATGGTCGATCTCCTGTGAGTCTAGATTTTCGAATCCGACGCAGTTAATTGTAACGTTCAGAGCCTGTTAATGACGATGGAACACACAAATTGTGTCGCGATTCAATACATCGTCCTCCAGCCGACCTGTCTCCAAGGGTCTATTGCTGCCTCGGGCACCTTAAGGTTGACCTCCTGTGAGTCTAGATTTTCGAATCCGACGCAAAACTGACAGTTAATTGCAAGGTTCAGAGCCTGTTAATGACGATGGAACACACAAATTGCGTCGCGATTCAATACATCGTCCTCCGGCCGACCTGTCTCCAAGGGTCTATTGCTGCGTCGGGCACCTTATGGTCGTTCTCCTGTGAGTCTAGATTTTCGAATCCGACGCAAAACTGACAGTTGATTGTAACGTTCAGAGCCTGTTAATGACGATGGAACACACAAATCGCGTCGCGATTCAATACATCGTCCTCCAGCCGACTTGTCTCCAAGGGTCTATTGCTGCCTCGGTCACCTTATGGTTGTTCTCCTGTGAGTCTAGATTTTCGAATCCGACGCAAAACTGACAGTTAATTGTAACGTTCACAGCCTGTTAATGACGACGGAACACACAAATTGCGTCGCGATTCAATACATCGTCCTTCTGCAGACTTGTCTCCAAGGGTCTATAGCTGCCTCGGGCACCTGATCGTCGTTCTCCTGTGAGTCTAGTTTTTCGAATCCGACGCAAAACTGACAATTAATTGTAACGTTCAGAGCCTCTCAATGACGATGGAACACACAAATTGCGTCGAGATTCAATACATCGTCCGACAGCCGACCTGTCTCCAAAGGTCTATTGCTGCCTCGGGCACCTTATGGTCGTTCTGCTGTGAGTCTAGTTTTCCGAATACGACGCATAACTGACAGTTAATTGTAACGTTCAGAGCCTGTTAATGACGATGGAACACACAAATTGCGTCGCGATTCAATACATCGTCCTCCAGCCGACTGGTCCCCAAGGGTCTATTGCTGCCTCGGGCACCTTATGGTCGTTCTCCTGTGAGTCTAGTTTTTCGAATCCGACGCAAAACTGACAGTTAATTGTAACGTTCAGAGCCTCTTAATGACGATGGAACACACAAATTGCGTCGCGAATCAATACATCGTCCGACAGCCGACCTGTCTCCAAAGGTCTATTGCTGCCTCGGGCACCTTATGGTCGCTCTGCTGTGAGTCTAGTTTTTCGAATCCGACGCAAAACTGACAGTTAATTGTAACGTTCAGAGCCTGTTAATGACTATGGAGCACACAAATTGCGTTGCGATTCAATACATCGTCCTCCAGCCGCCTTGTCTCCAAGGGTCTATTGCTGCCTCGGTCACCTTATGGTCGTTCTCCTGTGTCTAGTTTTTCGAATCCGACGCATAACTGACAGTTAATTGTAACGTTCAGAGCCTCTTAATGACGACGGAACACACAAATTGCGTCGAGATTCAATACTTCGTCCGACAGCCGACCTGACACCAAGGGTCTATTGCTGCCTCGGGCACCTAATGGTCGTTCTGCTGTGCGTTTAGTTTTCCGAATACGACGCATAACTGACAGTTAATTGTAACGTTCAGAGCCTCTTAATGACAATGGAACACACAAATCGCGTCGCGATTCAATACATCGTCCTCCGGCCGACCTGTCTCCAAGGATCTATTGCTGCCTCGGGCACCTTATGGTCGATCTCCTGTGAGTCTAGATTTTCGAATCCGACGCAAAACTGACAGTTAATTGTAAGTTTCAGAGCCTGTTAATGACGATGGAACACACAAATTGCGTCGCGATTCAATACGTCGTCCTCCGGCCGACCTGTCTCCAAGGATCTATTGCTGCCTCGGGCACCTTATGGTCGATCTCCTGTGAGTCTAGATTTTCGAATCCGACGCAAAACTGACAGTTAATTGTAAGGTTCAGAGCCTCTTAATGACAATGGAACACACAAGTCGCGTCGCGATTCAATACATCGTCCTCCGGCCGGCCTGTCTCCAAGGGTCTATTGCTGCCTCGGGCACCTTATGGTCGATCTCCTGTGAGTCTAGATTTTCGAATCCAACGCAAAACTGACAGTTAATTGTAACGTTAAGAGCCTGTTAATGACGGTGGAACACACAAATTGCGTCGCGTTCCAATATATCGTCCTCCAGCCGACTTGTCTCCAAGGGTCTAGTGCTGCCTCGGACAACGTATGGTCGTTCTCCTGTGAGTCTAGATTTTATAATCCGACGCAAAACTGACAGTTAATTGCAAGGTTCAGAGCCTCTTAATGACAATTGAACACACAAATCGCGTCGCGATTCAATACATCGTCCTCCGGCCTACCTGTCTCCAAGGGTCTATTGCTGTCTCGGGCACCTTATGGTCGATCTCCTGTGAGTCTAGATTTTCGAATCCGACGCAGTTAATTGTAAGGTTCAGAGCCTCTTAATGACAATGGAACACACAAATCGCGTCGCGATTCAATACATCGTCCTCCGGCAGACCTGTCTCCAAGGGTCTATTGCTGCCTCGGGCACCTTATGGTCGATCTCCTGTGAGTCTAGATTTTCGAATCCGACGCAAAACTGACAGTTAATTGTAACGTTCAGAGCCTGTTAATGACGATGGAACACACAAATCGCGTCGCCATTCAATACATCGTCCTCCGGCCGACCTGTCTCCAAGGGTCTATTGCTGCCTCGGGCACCTTATGGTTGATCTCCTGTGAGTCTAGATTTTCGAATCCGACGCAAAACTGACAGTTAATTGCAAGGTTCAGAGCCTGTTAATGACGATGGAACACACAAATTGCGTCGCGATTCAATGCATCGTCCTCCGGCCGACCTGTCTCCAAGGGTCTATAGCTGCCTCGGGCACCTGATCGTCGTTCTCCTGTGAGTCTAGTTTTTCGAATCCGACGCAAAACTGACAATTAATTGTAACGTTCAGAGCCTCTCAATGACGATGGAACACACAAATTGCGTCGAGATTCAATACATCGTCCGACAGCCGACCTGTCTCCAAAGGTCTATTGCTGCCTCGGGCACCATATGGTCGTTCTGCTGTGAGTCTAGATTTTCGAATCCGACGCAAAACTGACAGTTAATTGTAACGTTCAGAGCCTGTTAATGACTATGGAGCACACAAATTGCGTTGCGATTCAATACATCGTCCTCCAGCCGCCTTGTCTCCAAGGGTCTATTGCTGCCTCGGTCACCTTATGGTCGTTCTCCTGTGTCTAGTTTTTCGAATCCGACGCATAACTGACAGTTAATTGTAACGTTCAGAGCCTCTTAATGACGACGGAACACACAAATTGCGTCGCGAATCAATACATCGTCCGACAGCCGACCTGTCTCCAAAGGTCTATTGCTGCCTCGGGCACCTTATGGTCGCTCTGCTGTGAGTCTAGTTTTTCGAATCCGACACAAAACTGACAGTTAATTGTAACGTTCAGAGCCTGTTAATGACGATGGAACACACAAATTGCATAGCGATTCAATACATCGTCCTCCGGCCGACCTGTCTCCAAGGGTCTATTGCTGCCTCGGGCACCTTATGGTCGATCTCCTGTGAGTCTAGACTTTTGAATCCGACGCAAAACTGACAGTTAATTGTAAGGTTCAGAGCATGTTAAAGACGATGGAACACACAAATTGCGTCGCGATTCAATACATCGTCCTTAAGCCGACTTGTCTCCAAGGGTCTAATGCTGCCTCGGGCACCTTATGGTCGTTTTTCTGTGAGTCTAGATTTTCGAATCCGACGCAAAACTTACAGTTAATTGTAAGGTTCAGAGCCTCTTAATGACAATGGAACACACAAATCGCGTCGCGATTCAATACATCGTCCTCCGGCCGACCTGTCTCCAAGGGTCTATTGCTGCCTCGGGCACCTTATGGTCGATCTCCTGTGAGTCTAGATTTTCGAATCCGACGCAAAACTGACAGTTAATTGTAACGTTAAGAGCCTGTTAATGACGGTGGAACACACAAATTGCGTCGCGTTCCAATACATCGTCCTCCAGCCGACTTGTCTCCAAGGGTCTAGTGCTGCCTCGGACACCGTATGGTCGTTCTCCTGTGAGTCTAGATTTTCGAATCCGACTCAAAACTGACAGTTAATTGCAAGGTTCAGAGCCTCTTAATGACAATGGAACAACAAATCGCGTCGCGATTCAATACATCGTCCTCCGGCCGACCTGTCTCCAAGGGTCTATTGCTGCCTCGGGCACCTTATGGTCGATCTCCTGTGAGTCTAGATTTTCGAATCCGACGCAAAACTGACAGTTAATTGTAACGTTCAGAGCCTGTTAATGACGATGGAACACACAAATTGCGTCGCAATTCAATACGTCGTCCTGCAGCCGACTTGTCTCCAAGGGTCTAGTGCTGCCTCGGACACCTTATGGTCGTTCTCCTGTGAGTCTAGATTTTCGAATGCGACGCAAAACTGATAGTTAATTGTAAGGTTCAGAGCCTCTTAATGACAATGGAACACACAAATCGCATCGCGATTCAATACATCGTCCTCCGGACAACCTGTCTCCAAGGGTCTATTGCTGCCTCGGGCACCTTATGGTCGATCTCCTGTGAGTCTAGATTTTCGAATCCGACGCAGTTAATTGTAACGTTCAGAGCCTGTTAATGACGATGGAACACACAAATTGCGTCGCGATTCAATACATCGTCCTCCAGCCGACCTGTCTCCAAGGGTCTATTGCTGCCTCGGGCACCTTAAGGTTGACCTCCTGTGAGTCTAGATTTTCGAATCCGACGCAAAACTGACAGTTAATTGCAAGGTTCAGAGCCTGTTAATGACGATGGAACACACAAATTGCGTCGCGATTCAATACATCGTCCTCCGGCCGACCTGTCTCCAAGGGTCTATTGCTGCGTCGGGCACCTTATGGTCGTTCTCCTGTGAGTCTAGATTTTCGAATCCGACGCAAAACTGACAGTTGATTGTAACGTTCAGAGCCTGTTAATGACGATGGAACACACAAATCGCGTCGCGATTCAATACATCGTCCTCCAGCCGACTTGTCTCCAAGGGTCTATTGCTGCCTCGGTCACCTTATGGTTGTTCTCCTGTGAGTCTAGATTTTCGAATCCGACGCAAAACTGACAGTTAATTGTAACGTTCACAGCCTGTTAATGACGACGGAACACACAAATTGCGTCGCGATTCAATACATCGTCCTTCTGCAGACTTGTCTCCAAGGGTCTATAGCTGCCTCGGGCACCTGATCGTCGTTCTCCTGTGAGTCTAGTTTTTCGAATCGGACGCAAAACTGACAATTAATTGTAACGTTCAGAGCCTCTCAATGACGATGGAACACACAAATTGCGTCGAGATTCAATACATCGTCCGACAGCCGACCTGTCTCCAAAGGTCTATTGCTGCCTCGGGCACCTTATGGTCGTTCTGCTGTGAGTCTAGTTTTCCGAATACGACGCATAACTGACAGTTAATTGTAACGTTCAGAGCCTGTTAATGACGATGGAACACACAAATTGCGTCGCGATTCAATACATCGTCCTCCAGCCGACTGGTCCCCAAGGGTCTATTGCTGCCTCGGGCACCTTATGGTCGTTCTCCTGTGAGTCTAGTTTTTCGAATCCGACGCAAAACTGACAGTTAATTGTAACGTTCAGAGCCTCTTAATGACGATGGAACACACAAATTGCGTCGCGAATCAATACATCGTCCGACAGCCGACCTGTCTCCAAAGGTCTATTGCTGCCTCGGGCACCTTATGGTCGCTCTGCTGTGAGTCTAGTTTTTCGAATCCGACGCAAAACTGACAGTTAATTGTAACGTTCAGAGCCTGTTAATGACTATGGAGCACACAAATTGCGTTGCGATTCAATACATCGTCCTCCAGCCGCCTTGTCTCCAAGGGTCTATTGCTGCCTCGGTCACCTTATGGTCGTTCTCCTGTGTCTAGTTTTTCGAATCCGACGCATAACTGACAGTTAATTGTAACGTTCAGAGCCTCTTAATGACGACGGAACACACAAATTGCGTCGAGATTCAATACTTCGTCCGACAGCCGACCTGACACCAAGGGTCTATTGCTGCCTCGGGCACCTAATGGTCGTTCTGCTGTGCGTTTAGTTTTCCGAATACGACGCATAACTGACAGTTAATTGTAACGTTCAGAGCCTCTTAATGACAATGGAACACACAAATCGCGTCGCGATTCAATACATCGTCCTCCGGCCGACCTGTCTCCAAGGATCTATTGCTGCCTCGGGCACCTTATGGTCGATCTCCTGTGAGTCTAGATTTTCGAATCCGACGCAAAACTGACAGTTAATTGTAAGTTTCAGAGCCTGTTAATGACGATGGAACACACAAATTGCGTCGCGATTCAATACGTCGTCCTCCGGCCGACCTGTCTCCAAGGATCTATTGCTGCCTCGGGCACCTTATGGTCGATCTCCTGTGAGTCTAGATTTTCGAATCCGACGCAAAACTGACAGTTAATTGTAAGGTTCAGAGCCTCTTAATGACAATGGAACACACAAGTCGCGTCGCGATTCAATACATCGTCCTCCGGCCGGCCTGTCTCCAAGGGTCTATTGCTGCCTCGGGCACCTTATGGTCGATCTCCTGTGAGTCTAGATTTTCGAATCCAACGCAAAACTGACAGTTAATTGTAACGTTAAGAGCCTGTTAATGACGGTGGAACACACAAATTGCGTCGCGTTCCAATATATCGTCCTCCAGCCGACTTGTCTCCAAGGGTCTAGTGCTGCCTCGGACAACGTATGGTCGTTCTCCTGTGAGTCTAGATTTTATAATCCGACGCAAAACTGACAGTTAATTGCAAGGTTCAGAGCCTCTTAATGACAATTGAACACACAAATCGCGTCGCGATTCAATACATCGTCCTCCGGCCTACCTGTCTCCAAGGGTCTATTGCTGTCTCGGGCACCTTATGGTCGATCTCCTGTGAGTCTAGATTTTCGAATCCGACGCAGTTAATTGTAAGGTTCAGAGCCTCTTAATGACAATGGAACACACAAATCGCGTCGCGATTCAATACATCGTCCTCCGGCAGACCTGTCTCCAAGGGTCTATTGCTGCCTCGGGCACCTTATGGTCGATCTCCTGTGAGTCTAGATTTTCGAATCCGACGCAAAACTGACAGTTAATTGTAACGTTCAGAGCCTGTTAATGACGATGGAACACACAAATCGCGTCGCCATTCAATACATCGTCCTCCGGCCGACCTGTCTCCAAGGGTCTATTGCTGCCTCGGGCACCTTATGGTTGATCTCCTGTGAGTCTAGATTTTCGAATCCGACGCAAAACTGACAGTTAATTGCAAGGTTCAGAGCCTGTTAATGACGATGGAACACACAAATTGCGTCGCGATTCAATGCATCGTCCTCCGGCCGACCTGTCTCCAAGGGTCTATTGCTGCCTCGGGCACCTTATGGTCGTTCTCCTGTGAGTCTAGATTTTCGAATCCGACGCAAAACTGACAGTTGATTGTAACGTTCAGAGCCTGTTAATGACGATGGAACACACAAATCGCGTCGCGATTCAATACATCGTCCTCCAGGCGACTTGTCTCCAAGGGTCTAGTTTTTCCTCGGGCACCTTATGGTTGTTCCTCTGTGAGTCTAGATTTTCGAATCCGACGCAAAACTGACAGTTAATTGTAAGGTTCAGAGCCTCTTAATGACAATGGAACACACAAATTGCGTCGCGATTCAATACATCGTCCTCCGGCCGACCTGTCTCCAAGGGTCTATTGCTGCCTCGGGCACCTTATGGTCGATCTCCTGTGAGTCTAGATTTTCGAATCCGACGCAAAACTGACAGTTAATTGTAACGTTCAGAGCCTGTTAATGACGATGGAACACAAATCGCGTCGCGATTCAATACATCGTCCTTCAGCCGACTTGTCTCCAAGGGTCTAGTGCTGCCTCGGGCACCTTATGTTCGTTCTCCTGTGAGTCTAGATTTTCGAATCCGACGCAAAACTGACAGTTAATCGTAAGGTTCAGAGCCCCTTATTGACAATGGAACACACAAATTGCGTCGCGATTCAATACATCGTACTCCGGCCAACCTGTCTCCAAGGGTTTATTGCTGCCTCGGCCACCTTATGGTCGATCTCCTGTGAGTCTAGATTTTCGAATCCGACGCAAAACTGACAGTTAATTGTAACGTTCAGAGCCTGTTAATGACGATGGAACACACAAATTGCGTCGCGATTCAATACATCGTCCTCCGGCCGACCTGTCTCCAAGGGTCTATTGCTGCCTCGGGCACCTTATGGTCGATCTCCTGTGAGTCTAGACTTTTGAATCCGACGCAAAACTGACAGTTAATTGTAAGGTTCAGAGCCTGTTAATGACGATGGAACACACAAATTGCGTCGCGATTCATTACATCGTCCTCCAGCCGACTTGTCTCCAAGGGTCTAATGCTGCCTCGGGCACCTTATGGTCGTTCTTCTGTGAGTCTAGAGTTTCGAATCCGACGCAATACTAACAGTTAATTGTAAGGATCAGAGCCTCTTAATGACAATGGAACACACAAATCGCGTCGCGATTCAATACATCGTCCTCCGGCCGGCCTGTCTCCAAGGGTCTATTGCTGCCTCGGGCACCTTATGGTCGATCTCCTGTGAGTCTAGATTTTCGAATCCAACGCAAAACTGACAGTTAATTGTAACGTTAAGAGCCTGTTAATGACGGTGGAACACACAAATTGCGTCGCGTTCCAATATATCGTCCTCCAGCCGACTTGTCTCCAAGGGTCTAGTGCTGCCTCGGACAACGTATGGTCGTTCTCCTGTGAGTCTAGATTTTCGAATCCGACGCAAAACTGACAGTTAATTGCAAGGTTCAGAGCCTCTTAATGACAATTGAACACACAAATCGCGTCGCGATTCAATACATCGTCCTCCGGCCGACCTGTCTCCAAGGGTCTATTGCTGTCTCGGGCACCTTATGGTCGATCTCCTGTGAGTCTAGATTTTCGAATCCGACGCAAAACTGACAGTTAATTGTAACGTTCAGAGCCTGTTAACGACGATAGAACACACAAATTGCGTCGCGATTCAATACATCGTCCTTCTGCCGACTTGTCTCCACGCGTCTATAGCTGCCTCGGGCACCTGATCGTCGTCCTCCTGTGAGTCTAGTTTTTCGAATCCGACGCAAAACTGACAATTAATTGTAACGTTCAGAGCCTCTTAATGACGATGGAACACTCAAATTGCGTCGAGATTCAATACATCGTCCGACAGCCGACCTGTTTCCAAAGGTCCATTGCTGCCTCGGGCACCTAATGGTCGTTCTGCTGTGAGTCTAGTTTTCCGAATACGACGCATAACTGACAGTTAATTGTAACGTTCAGAGCCTGTTAATGACGATGGAACACACAAATTGCGTCGCGATTCAATTCATCGTCCTCCAGCCGACTTGTCCCCAAGGGTCTATTGCTGCCTCGGGCACCTTATGGTCGTTCTCCTGTGAGTCTAGTTTTTCGAATCCGACGCAAAACTGACAGTTTATTGTAACGTTCAGAGCCTGTTAATGACTATGGAACACACAAATTGCGTCGCGATTCAATACATCGTCCTCCAGCCGCCTTGTCTCCAAGGGTCTATTGCTGCCTCGGTCACCTTATGGTCGTTCTCCTGTGTCTAGTTTTTCGAATCCGACGCATAACTGACAGTTAACTGTAACGTTCAGAGCCTCTTAATGACGATGGAACACACAAATTGCGGCGAGATTCAATACTTCATCCGACAGCCGACCTGACCCCAAGGGTCTATTGCTGCCTCGGGCACCTAATGGTCGTTCTGCTGTGCGTTTAGTTTTCCGAATACGACGCATTACTGACAGTTAATTGTAACGTTCAGAGCCTGTTAATGGCGACGGAACATACAAATTGCGTCGCGATTCAATACATCGTCCTCCAGCCGACTTGTCTCCAAGGGTCTAGTGTTGCCTCGGGCACCTTATGGTCGTTCTTCTGTGAGTCTAGGTTTTTGAATCCGACGCAAAACTGACAGTTAATTGTAAGGTTCAGAGCATCTTAATGACGATGGAACACACAAATTGCGTCGCGATTCAATACATCGTCCTCCAGCCGACCTGTCTCCAAGGGTCTATTGCTGCCTCGGGCACCTTATGGTCGTTCTCCTGTGAGTCTAGTTTTTCGAATCCGACGCAAAACTGACAGTTAATTGTAACGTTCAGAGCCTCTTAATGACGATGGAACACACAAATTGCGTCGCGAATCAATACATCGTCCGACAGCCGACTTGTCTCCAAGGGTCTAGTGCTGCCTCGGGCACCTTATGGTCGTTCCTCTGTGAGTCTAGATTTTCGAATCCGACGCAAAACTGTAAGGTTCAGAGCCTGTTAATGACGATGGAACACACAAATTGCGTCGCGATTCAATACATCGTCCTCCAGCCGACTTGTCTCCAAGGGTCTAATGCTACCTCGGGCACCTTATGGTCGATGTCCTGTGAGTCTAGACTTTTGAATCCGACGCAAAACTGACAGTTAATTGTAAGGTTCAGAGCCTGTTAATGACGATGGAACACACAAATTGCGTCGCGATTCAATACATCGTCCTCCAGCCGACTTGTCTCCAAGGGTCTAATGCTGCCTCGGGCACCTTATGGTCGTTCTTCTGTGAGTCTAGAGTTTCGAATCCGACGCAAAACTAACAGTTAATTGTAAGGTTCAGAGCCTCTTCATGACAATGGAACACACAAATCGCGTCGCGATTCAATACATCGTCCTCCGGCCGGCCTGTCTCCAAGGGTCTATTGCTGCCTCGGGCACCTGATGGTCGATCTCCTGTGAGTCTAGATTTTCGAATCCAACGCAAAACTGACAGTTAATTGTAACGTTAAGAGCCTGTTAATGACGGTGGAACGCACAAATTGCGTCGCGTTCCAATATATCGTCCTCCAGCCGACTTGTCTCCAAGGGTCTAGTGCTGCCTCGGACAACGTATGGTCGTTCTCCTGTGAGTCTAGATTTTCGAATCCGACACAAAACTGACAGTTAATTGCAAGGTTCAGAGCCTCTTAATGACAATTGAACACACAAATCGCGTCGCGATTCAATACATCGTCCTCCGGCCGACCTGTCTCCAAGGGTCTATTGCTGTCTCGGGCACCTTATGGTCGATCTCCTGTGAGTCTAGATTTTCGAATCCGACGCAGTTAATTGTAACGTTCAGAGCCTCTTAATGACGATGGAACACACAAATTGCGTCGCGATTCAATACATCGTCCTCCAGCCGACTTGTCCCCAAGGGTCTAGTGCTGCCTCGGACACCTTATGGTCGTTCACCTGTGAGTCTAGATTTTCGAACCCGACGCAAAACTGACAGTTAATTGTAAGCTTCAGAGCCTCTTAATGACAATGGAACACACAAATCGCGTCGCGATTCAATACATCGTCCTCCGGCAGACCTGTCTCCAAGGGTCTATTGCTGCCTCGGGCACCTTATGGTCGATCTCCTGTGAGTCTAGATTTTCGAATCCGACGCAAAACTGACAGTTAATTGTAACGTTCAGAGCCTGTTAATGACGATGGAACACACAAATCGCGTCGCCATTCAATACATCGTCCTCCGGCCGACCTGTCTCCAAGGGTCTATTGCTGCCTCGGGCACCTTATGGTTGATCTCCTGTGAGTCTAGATTTTCGAATCCGACGCAAAACTGACAGTTAATTGCAATGTTCAGAGCCTGTTAATGACGATGGAACACACAAATTGCGTCGCGATTCAATGCATCGTCCTCCGGCCGACCTGTCTCCAAGGGTCTATTGCTGCCTCGGGCACCTTATTGTCGTTCTCCTGTGAGTCTAGATTTTCGAATCCGACGCAAAACTGACAGTTAATTGTAACGTTCAGAGCCTGTTAATGACGATGGAACACAAATCGCGTCGCGATTCAATACATCGTCCTTCAGCCGACTTGTCTCCAAGGGTCTAGTGCTGCCTCGGGCACCTTATGTTCGTTCTCCTGTGAGTCCAGATTTTCGAATCCGACGCAAAACTGACAGTTAATCGTAAGGTTCAGAGCCCCTTAATGACAATGGAACACACAAATTGCGTCGCGATTCAATACATCGTCCTCCGGCCAACCTGTCTCCAAGGGTTTATTGCTGCCTCGGGCACCTTATGGTCGATCTCCTGTGAGTCTAGATTTTCGAATCCGACGCAAAACAGACAGTTAATTGTACCGTTCAGAGCCTGTTAACGACGATGGAACACACAAATTGCGTCGCGATTCAATACATCGTCCTTCTGCCGACTTGTCTCCAAGCGTCTATAGCTGCCTCGGGCACCTGATCGTCGTCCTCCTGTGAGTCTAGTTTTTCGAATCCGACGCAAAACTGACAATTAATTGTAACGTTCAGAGCCTCTTAATGACGATGGAACACACAAATTGCGTCGAGATTCAATACATCGTCCGACAGCCGACCTGTTTCCAAAGGTCCATTGCTGCCTCGGGCACCTAATGGTCGTTCTGCTGTGAGTGTAGTTTTCCGAATACGACGCATAACTGACAGTTAATTGTAACGTTCAGAGCCTGTTAATGACGATGGAACACACAAATTGCGTCGCGATTCAATTCATCGTCCTCCAGCCGACTTGTCCCCAAGGGTCTATTGCTGCCTCGGGCACCTTATGGTCGTTCTCCTGTGAGTCTAGTTTTTCGAATCCGACGCAAAACTGACAGTTTATTGTAACGTTCAGAGCCTGTTAATGACTATGGAACACACAAATTGCGTCGCGATTCAATACATCGTCCTCCAGCCGCCTTGTCTCCAAGGGTCTATTGCTGCCTCGGTCACCTTATGGTCGTTCTCCTGTGTCTAGTTTTTCGAATCCGACGCATAACTGACAGTTAATTGTAACGATCAGAGCCTCTTAATGACGATGGAACACACAAATTGCGGCGAGATTCAATACTTCATCCGACAGTCGACCTGACCCCAAGGGTCTATTGCTGCCTCGGGCACCTAATGGTCGTTCTGCTGTGCGTTTAGTTTTCCGAATACGACGCATTACTGACAGTTAATTGTAACGTTCAGAGCCTGTTAATGGCGACGGAACATACAAATTGCGTCGCGATTCAATACATCGTCCTCCAGCCGACTTGTCTCCAAGGGTCTAGTGTTGCCTCGGGCACCTTATGGTCGTTCGTCTGTGAGTCTAGGTTTTTGAATCCGACGCAAAACTGACAGTTAATTGTAAGGTTCAGAGCATCTTAATGACGATGGAACACACAAATTGCGTCGCGATTCAATACATCGTCCTCCAGCCGACCTGTCTCCAAGGGTCTATTGCTGCCTCGGGCACCTTATGGTCGTTCTCCTGTGAGTCTAGTTTTTCGAATCCGACGCAAAACTGACAGTTAATTGTAACGTTCAGAACCTCTTAATGACGATGGAACACACAAATTGCGTCGCGAATCAATACATCGTCCGACAGCCGACTTGTCTCCAAGGGTCTAGTGCTGCCTCGGGCACCTTATGGTCGTTCCTCTGTGAGTCTAGATTTTCGAATCCGACGCAAAACTGAGAGTTAATTGTAAGGTTCAGAGCCTGTTAATGACGATGGAACACACAAATTGCGTCGCGATTCAATACATCGTCCTCCAGCCGACTTGTCTCCAAGGGTCTAATGGTGCCTCGGGCACCTTATGGTCGTTCTTCTGTGAGTCTAGAGTTTCGAATCCGACGCAAAACTTACAGTTAATTGTAAGGTTCAGAGCCTCTTAATGACAATGGAACACACAAATCGCGTCGCGATTCAATACATCGTCCTCCGGCCGACCTGTCTCCAAGGGTCTATTGCTGCCTCGGGCACCTTATGGTCGATCTCCTGTGAGTCTAGATTTTCGAATCCAACGCAAAACTGACAGTTAATTGTAACGTTAAGAGCCTGTTAATGACGGTGGAACACACAAATTGCGTCGCGTTCCAATATATCGTCCTCCAGCCGACTTGTCTCCAAGGGTCTAGTGCTGCCTCGGACACCGTCTGGTCGTTCTCCTGTGAGTCTAGATTTTCGAATCCGACGCAAAACTGACAGTTAGTTGCAAGGTTCAGAGCCTCTTAGTGACAATGGAACACACAAATCGCGTCGCGATTCAATACATCGTCCTCCGGCCGACCTGTCTCCAAGGGTCTATTGCTGCCTCGGGCACCTTATGGTCGATCTCCTGTGAGTCTAGATTTTCGAATCCGACGCAGTTAATTGTAACGTTCAGAGCCTCTTAATGACGATGGAACACACAAATTGCGTCGTGATTCAATACATCGTCCTCCAGCTTACTTGCCTCCAAGGGTCTATGCTGCCTCGGATACCTTATGGTCGTTCACCTGTGAGTCTAGGTTTTCGAATCCGACGCACAACTGACAGTTAATTGTAAGGTTCAGAGCCTCTTAATGACAATGGAACACACAAATCGCGTCGCGATTCAATACATCGTCCTCCGGCAGACCTGTCTCCAAGGGTCTATTGCTGCCTGGGGCACCTTATGGTCGATCTCCTGTGAGTCTAGATTATCGAATCCGACGCAAAACTGACAGTTAATTGTAACGTTCAGAGTCTGTTAATGACGATGGAACACACAAATCGCGTCGCCATTCAATACATCGTCCTCCGGCCGACCTGTCTCCAAGGGTCTATTGCTGCCTCGGGCACCTTATGGTTGATCTCCTGTGAGTCTAGATTTTCGAATCCGACGCAAAACTGACAGTTAACTGCAACGTTCAGAGCCTGTTAATAACGATGGAACACACAAATTGCGTCGCGATTCGATGCATCGTCCTCCGGCCGACCTGTCTCCAAGGGTCTATTGCTGCCTCGGGCACCTTATGGTCGTTCTCCTGTGAGTCTAGATTTTCGAATCCGACGCAAAACTGACAGTTGATTGTAACGTTCAGAGCCTGTTAATGACGATGGAACACACAAATCGCGTCGCGATTCAATACATCGTCCTCCAGCCGACTTGTCTCCAAGGGTCTAGTGCTGCCTCGGGCACCTTATGGTCGTTCCTCTGTGAGTCTAGATTTTCGAATCCGACGCAAAACTGACAGTTAATTGTAAGGTTCAGAGCCTCTTAATGACAATGGAACACACAAATTGCGTCGCGATTCAATACATCGTCCTCCGGCCGACCTGTCTCCAAGGGTCTATTGCTGCCTCGGGCACCTTATGGTCGATCTCCTGTGAGTCTAGATTTTCGAATCCGACGCAAAACTGACAGTTAATTGCAACGTTCAGAGCCTGTTAATGACGATGGAACCCACAAATCCCGTCGCGATTCAATACATCGTCCTCCGGCAGACCTGTCTCCAAGGGTCTATTGCTGCCTCGGGCACCTTATGGTCGATCTCCTGTGAGTCTAGATTTTCGAATCCGACGCAAAACTGACAGTTAATCGTAAGGTTCAGAGCCCTTTAATGACAATGGAACACACAAATTGCGTCGCGATTCAATACATCGTCCTCCGGCCGACCTGTCTCCAAGGGTTTATTGCTGCCTCGGGCACCTTATGGTCGATCTCCTGTGAGTCTAGATTTTCGAATCCGACGCAAAACTGACAGTTAATTGTAACGTTCAGAGCCTGTTAACGACGATGGAACACATAAATTGCGTCGCTATTCAATACATCGTCCTTCTGCCGACTTGTCTCCAAGGGTCTATAGCTGCCTCGGGCACCTGATCGTCGTCCTCCTGTGAGTCTAGTTTTTCGAATCCGACGCAAAACTGACAATTAATTGTAACGTTCAGAGCCTCTTAATGACGATGGAACACACAAATTGCGTCGAGATTCAATACATCGTCCGACAGCCGACCTGTCTCCAAAGGTCCATTGCTGCCTCGGGCACCTACTGGTCGTTCTGCTGTGAGTCTAGTTTTCCGAATACGACGCATAACTGACAGTTAATTGTAACGTTCAGAGCCTGTTAATGACGATGGAACACACAAATTGCGTCGCGATTCAATTCATCGTCCTCCAGCCGACTTGTCCCCAAGGGTCTATTGCTGCCTCGGGCACCTTATGGTCGTTCTCCTGTGAGTCTAGATATTCGAATCCGACGCAAAACTGACAGTTTATTGTAACGTTCAGAGCCTGTTAATGACTATGGAACACACAAATTGCGTCGCGATTCTATACATCGTCCTCCAGCCGCCTTGTCTCCAAGGGTCTATTGCTGCCTCGGTCACCTTATGGTCGTTCTCCTGTGTCTATTTTTTCGAATCCGACGCATAACTGACAGTTAATTGTAACGTTCAGAGCCTCTTAATGACGATGGAACACACAAATTGCGTCGAGATTCAATACTTCGTCCGACAGCCGACCTGACCCCAAGGGTCTATTGCTGCCTCGGGCACCTAATGGTCGTTCTGCTGTGCGTTTAGTTTTCCGAATACGACGCATTACTGACAGTTAATTGTAACGTTCAGAGCCTGTTAATGGCGACGGAACATACAAATTGCGTCGCGATTCAATACATCGTCCTCCAGCCGACTTGTCTCCAAGGGTCTAGTGTTGCCTCGGGCACCTTATGGTCGTTCTTCTGTGAGTCTAGGTTTTTGAATCCGACGCAAAACTGACAGTTAATTGTAAGGTTCAGAGCATCTTAATGACGATGGAACACACAAATTGTGTCGCGATTCAATACATCGTCCTCCAGCCGACCTGTCTCCAAGGGTCTATTGCTGCCTCGGGCACCTTATGGTCGTTCTCCTGTGAGTCTAGTTTTTCGAATCCGACGCAAAACTGACAGTTAATTGTAACGTTCAGAGCCTCTTAATGACGATGGAACACACAAATTGCGTCGCGAATCAATACATCGTCCGACAGCCGACTTGTCTCCAAGGGTCTAGTGCTGCCTCGGGCACCTTATGCTCGTTCTTCTGTGAGTCTAGATTTTCGAATCCGACGCAAAACTGACAGTTAATTGTAAGGTTCAGAGCCTCTAATGACAATGGAACACACAAATTGCGTCGCGATTCAATACATCGTCCTCCGGCCGAACTGTCTCCAAGGGTCTATTGCTGCCTCGGGCACCTTATGGTCGATCTCCTGTGAGTCTAGATTTTCGATTCCGTCGCAAAACTGACAGTTAATTGTAACGTTCAGAGCCTGATAATGACGATTTAACACAAAAATCGCGTCGCGATTCGATACATCGTCCGACTGCCGACTCGTCTCCAAGGGTCTAGTGCTGCCTCGGGCACCTTATGGTCGTCCTCCTGTGAGTCTAGCTTTTCGAATCCGACGCAAAACTGACAGTTAATTGTAACGTTCAGAGCCTGATAATGACGATTTAACACAATAATCGCGTCGCGATTCGATACATCGTCCTCCAGCCGCCCTGTCTCCAAGGGTGTATTGCTGCCTCGGTCACCTTATGGTCGTTCTCCTGTGTGTCTAGTTTTTCGAATCCGACGCAAAACTGACAGTGAATTGTAACGTTCAGAGCCTCTTAATGACAATGGAACACACAAATTGCGTCGCGATTCAATACATCGTCCTCCAGCCGACTTGTCTCCAAGGGTCTAGTGCTGCCTCGGGCACCTTATGGTCGTGAGTCTAGATTTTCGAATCCGACGCAAAACTGACAGTTAATTGTAACGTTCAGAGCCTGTTAATGACGATGGAACACACAAATCGCGTCGCGATTCAATACGTCGTCTTCCAGCCGCCCTGTCACCAAGGGTCTATTGCTGCCTCGGTCACCTTATGGTCGTTCTCCTGTGTGTCTAGTTTTTCGAATCCGACGCAAAACTGACAGTTAATTGTAACGTTCAGAGCCTCTTAATGACGATGGAACACACAAATTGCGTCGCGAATTAATACATCGTCCGACAGCCGACCTGTCTCCAAGGGTCTATTGCTGCCTCGGGCACCTTATGGTCGCTCTGCTGTGAGTCTAGTTTTTCGAATCCGACGCAAAACTGACAGTTAATTGTAACATTCAGAGCCTGTTAATGACGATGGAACATAGAAATCGCGTCGCGATTCAATACATCGTCCTCCAGGCGACTTGTCTCCAAGGGTCTAGTGCTGCCACGGGCACCTTATGGTCGTTCTTCTGTGAGTCTAGATTTTCGAATCCGACGCAAAACTGACAGTTAATTGTAAGGTTCAGAGCCTCTTAATGACAATGGAACACACAAATTGCGTCGCGATTCAATACATCGTCCTCCGGCCGACCTGTCTCCAAGGGTCTATTGCTGCCTCGGGCACCTTATGGTCGATCTCCTGTGAGTCTAGATTTTCGAATCCGTCGCAAAACTGACAGTTAAATGTTACGTTCAGAGCCTCTTAATGACGATGGAACACACAAATTGCGTCGAGATTCAATACTTCGTCCGACAGCCGACCTGTCTCCAAAGGTCTATTGCTGCCTCGGGCACCTTATGGTCGTTCTGCTGTGAGCCTAGTTTTCCGAATACGACGCATAACTGACAGTGAATTGTAACGTTCAGAGCCTGTTAATAACGATGGAACACACAAATTGCGTAGCGATTCAATACATCGTCCTCCAGCCGACTTGTCTCCAAGGGTCCATTGCTGCCTCGGGCACCTTATGGTCGTTCTCCTGTGAGTCTAGTTTTTCGAATCCGACGCAAAACCGACAGTTAATTGTAACGTTCAGAGCCTCTTAATGACGATGGAACACACAAATTGCGTCGCGATTCAATACATCGTCCTCCAGCCGACTAGTCTCCAAGGGTCTATTGCTGCCTCGGTCACCTTATGGTCGTCCTCCTGTGAGCCTAGCTTTTCGAATCCGACGCAAAACTGACAGTTAATTGTAACGTTCAGAGCCTGATAATGACGATTTAACACACAAATCGCTTCGCGATTCAATACATCGTCCTCCAGCCGCCCTGTCTCCAAGGGTCTATTGCTGCCTCAGTCACCTTATGGTCGTTCTCCTGTGTGTCTAGTTTTTCGAATCCGACGCAAAACTGACAGTTAATTGTAACGTTCAGAGCCTCTTAATGACGATGGAACACACAAATTGCGTCCCTATTCAATACATCATCCTCCAGGCGACTTGTCTCCAAGGGTCTATTGCTGCCTCGGGGACCTTGTGGTCGATCTCCTGTGAGTCTAGATTTTCGAATCCGACGCAAAACTGACAGTGAATTGTAACGTTCAGAGCCTCTTAATGACAATGGAACACACAAATTGCGTCGCGATTCAATACATCGTCCTCCAGTCGACTTGTCTCCAAGGGTCTATTGCTGCCTCGGGCACCTTATGGTCGTTCTCCTGTGAGTCTAGTTTTTCGAATCCGACGCAAAACTGACAGTTAATTGTAACGTTCAGAGCCTGTTAATGACTATGGAACACACAAATTGCGTCGCGATACGATACATCGTCCTCCAGCCGCCTAGTTTCCAAGGGTCTATTGCTGCCTCGGGCACCTTATGGTCGTTTTGCTGTGAGTCTAGTTTTCCGAATACGACGCATAACTGACAGCTAATTGTAACGTTCAGAGCCTCTTAATGACGATGGAACACACAAATTGCGTCGCGATTCAGTACATCGTCCTCCAGCCGACTTGTCTCCAAGGGTCTATTGCTGCCTCGGTCGCCTTATGGTCGTTCTCCTGTGAGTCTAGGTTTTCGAATCCGACGCAAAACTGACAGTGAATTGTAACGTTCAGAGCCTCTTAATGACGATGGAACACACAAATTGCGTCGCGATTCAATACATCGTCCGACAGCCGACTCGTCTCCAAGGGTCTAGTGCTGCCTCGGGCACCTTATGGTCGTCCTCCTGTGAGTTTAGCTTTTCGAATCCGACGCAAAACTGACAGATAATTGTAACGTTCAGAGCCTGATAATGACGATTTAACACACAAATCGCTTCGCGATTCAATACATCGTCCTCCAGCCGCCCTGTCTCCAAGGGTCTATTGCTGCCTCAGTCACCTTATGGTCGTTCTCCTGTGTGTCTAGTTTTTCGAATCCGACGCAAAACTGACAGTTAATTGTAACGTTCAGAGCCTCTTAATGACGATGGAACACACAAATTGCGTCCCTATTCAATACATCATCCTCCAGGCGACTTGTCTCCAAGGGTCTATTGCTGCCTCGGGCACCTTATGGTCGATCTCCTGTGAGTCTAGATTTTCGAATCCGACGCAAAACTGACAGTGAATTGTAACGTTCAGAGCCTCTTAATGACAATGGAACACACAAATTGCGTCGCGATTCAATACATCGTCCTCCAGTCGACTTGTCTCCAAGGGTCTATTGCTGCCTCGGGCACCTTATGATCGTTCTCCTGTGAGTCTAGTTTTTCGAATCCGACGCAAAACTGACAGTTAATCGTAAGGTTCAGAGCCCCTTAATGACAATGGAACACACAAATTGCGTCGCGATTCAATACATCGTCCTCCGGCCGACCTGTCTCCAAGGGTCTATAGCTGCCTCGGGCACCTTATGGTCGTTCTCCTGTGAGTCTAGTTTTTCGAAACCGACGCAAAACTGACAGTTAATCGTAAGGTTCAGAGCCTCTTAATGACAATGGAACACACAAATTGCGTCGCGATTCAATACATCGTCCTCCGGCAGACCTGTCCCCCAGGGTCTATTGCTGCCTCGGGCACCTTATGGTCGATCTCCTGTGAGTCTAAATTTTCGAATCCGACGCAAAACTGACAGTTAATTGTAACGTTCAGAGTCTGTTAATGACGATGTAACACACAAATTGCGTCTCGATTCAATACATCGTCCTCCAGCCGACTTGTCTCCAAGGGTCTAGTGCTGCCTCGGACACCTTATGGTCGTTCTCCTGTGAGTCTAGATTTTCGAATCCGACGCAAAACTGACAGTTAATTGTAAGTTTCAGAGCCTCTTAATGACAATGGAACACACAAATTGCGTCGCGATTCAATACATCGTCCTCCGGCCGACCTGTCTCCAAGGGTCTAGTGCTGCCTCGGACACCTTATGGTCGTTCTCCTGTGAGTCTAGATTTTCGAATCCGACGCAAAACTGACAGTTAATTGTAACGTTCAGAGCCTGTTAATGACGATGGAACACACAAATCGCGTCGCGATTCAATACATCGTCCTCCAGCCGACTTGTCTCCTGGGGTCTAGTGCTGCCTCGGGCACCTTATGGTCGTTCTTCTTTGAGTCTAGATTTTCGAATCCGACGCAAAACTGACAGTTAATTGTAAGGTTCAGAGCCTCTTAATGACAATGGAACACACAAATTGCGTCGCGATTCAATACATCGTCCTCCGGCCGACCTGTCTCCAAGGGTCTATTGCTGCCTCGGGCACCTTATGGTCGATCTCCTGTGAGTCTAGATTTTCGAATCCGACGCAAAACTGACAGTTAATTGTAACGTTCAGAGCCTGTTAATGACGATGGAACACACAAATTGCACCGCGATTCAATACATCGTCTTTCTGCCGACTTGTCTCCAAGGGTCTATAGCTGCCTCGGGCACCTGATCGTCGTTCTCCTGTGAGTCTAGTTTTTCAAATCCGACGCAAAACTGACAATTAATTGTAACGTTCAGAGCCTCTTAATGACGAAGGAAAACACAAATTGCGTCGAGATTCAATACATCGTCCGACAGCCGACCTGTCGCCAAAGGTCTATTGCTGCCTCGGACACCTTATGGTCGTTCTGGTATGAGTCTAGTTTTCCGAATACGACGCGTAACTGACAGTTAATTGTAACGTTCAGAGCCTGTTAATGACGATGGAACACACAAATTGCGTCGCGATTCAATACATCGTCCTCCAGCAGACTTGTCTCCAAGGGTCTATTGCTGCCTCGGGCACCTTATGGTCGTTCTCCTGTGAGTCTAGTTTTTCGAATCCGACGCATAACTGACAGTTAATTGTAACGATCAGAGCCTCTTAATGACGATGGAACACACAATTTGCGTCGAGATTCAATACTTCGTCCGACAGCCGACCTGTCTCCAAGGGTCTATTGCTGCCTCGGGCGTTCTGCTGTGCGTTTAGTTTTCCGAATACGACGCATAACTGACAGTTAATTGTAACGTTCAGAGCCTGTTAATGACTATGGAACACACAAATTGCGTCGCGATTCAATACATCGTCCTCCAGCCGCCTTGTCTCCAAGGTTCTATTGCTGCCTCGGTCACCTTATGGTCGTTCTCCTGTGAGTCTACAATTTTGAATCCGACGAAAAACTGACAGTTAATTGTAAGGTTCAGAGCCTCTTAATGACGATGGAACACACAAATTGCGTCGCGATTCAATACATCGTCCTCCAGCCGACCTGTCTCCAAGGGTCTATTGCTGCCTCGGGCACCTTATGGTCGTTCTCCTGTGATTCTAGTTTTTCGAATCCGACGCAAAACTGACAGTTAATTATAACGTTCAGAGCCTCTTAATGACGATGGAACACACAAATTGCGTCGCGATTCAATACATCGTCCTCCAGCCGACTTATGTTTAAGGGTCTAGTGCTGCCTCGGGCACCTTATGGTCGTTCTCCTGTGAGTCTAGATTTTCGAATCCGACGAAAAACTGACAGTTAATTGTAACGTTCAGAGCCTGTTAATGACGATGGAACAATCAAATCGCGTCGCGATTCAATACATCGTCCTCCAGCCGCCCTGTCTCCAAGGGTCTATTGCTGCCTCGGTCACCTTATGGTCGTGCTCCTGTGTGTCTAGTTTTTCGAATCCGACGCAAAACTGACAGTTAATTGGAACGTTCAGAGCCTCTTAATGACGATGGAACACACAAATTGCGTCGAAATTCAATACATCGTCCGACAGCCGACCTGTCTCCAAAGGTCTATTGCTGCCTCGGGCACCTTATGGTCGTTCTGCTGTGAGTCTAGTTTCCCGAATACGACAAATAACTGACAGTTAATTGTAACGTTCAGAGCCTGTTAATGACGATGGAACACACAAATTGCGCTGCGATTCAATACATCGTCCTCCAGCCGACATGTCTCCAAGGGACTATTGCTGCCTCGGGCACCTTATGGTCGGCTGCTGTGAGTCTAGTTTTTCGAATCCGACGCAAAACTGACAGTTAATTGTAACATTCAGAGCCTCTTAATGACGATGGAACACACAAATTGCGCTGAGATTCAATACATCGTCCTCCAGCCGACATGTCTCCAAGGGTCTATTGCTGCCTCTGGCACCTGATTGTCGCTCTGCTGTGAGTCTAGTTTTTCGAATCCGACGCAAAACTGACAGTTAATTGTAACGTTCAGAGCCTCTTAATGACGATGGAACACACGCGTCCCGATTCAAAAGATCGTCCACCCGGCGACTTGTCTCCAAGTGTCTATTGCTGCCTCGGGCACCTTATGGTCGATCTCCTGTGAGTCTAGTTTTTCGAATCCGACGCAAAACTGACAGTTAATTGTAACGTTCAGAGCCTCTTAATGACGATGGAACACACAAATTGCGTCGCGATTCAATACATCGTCCTCCAGCCGATTTGTCTCCAAGGGTCTATTGCTGCCTCGGGCACCTTATGGTCGTTCTCCTGTGAGTCTAGATTTTCGAATCCGACGCAAAACTGACAGTTAATTGTAATGTTCAGAGCCTCTTAATGACGATGGAACACACAAATTGCGTCGCGATTCAATACATCGTCCTCCAGCCGACTTGTCTCCAAGAGTCTATTGCTGCCTCGGGCACCTTATGGTCGTTCTCCTGTGTGTCTAGTTTTTCGAATCCGACGCAAAACTGACAGTTAATTGTAACAATCAGAGCCTGTTAATGACGATGGAACACACAAATTGCGTCCCGATTCAATACATCGTCCTCCAGGCGACTTGTCTCCAAGGGTCTATTGCTGCCTCGGGCACCTTATGGTCGATCTCCTGTGTGTCTAGATTTTCGAATCCGCCGCAAAACTGACAGTGAATTGTAACGTTCAGAGCCTCTTAATGACAATGGAACACACAAATTGCGTCGCGATTCAATACATCGTCCTCCAGCCGACTTGTCTCCAAGGGTCTATTGCTGCCTCGGGCACCTTATGGTCGTTCTCCTGTGAGTCTAGTTTTTCGAATCCGAGGCAAAACTGACAGTTAATTGTAACGTTCAGAGCCTGTTAATGACTATGGAACACACAAATTGCGTCGCGATTCAATACATCGTCCTCCGGCCGACATCTCTCCAAGGGTCTATTGCTGCCTCGGGCACCTTATGGTCGATCTCCTGTGAGTCTAGATTTTCGAATCCGTCGAAAAACTGACAGTTAAATGTTACGTTCAGAGCCTCTTAATGACGATGGAACACACAAATCGCGTCGCGATTCAATACTTCGTCCGACAGCCGACCTGTCTCCAAAGGTCATTTGCTGCCTCGGGGACCCTATGGTCGTTCTCCTGTGAGTCTAGTTTTTCGAATCCGACGCAAAACTGACAGTTAATTGTAACGTTCAGAGCCTCTTAATGACGATGGAACACACAAATTGCGTCGCGATTCAATACATCGTCTTTCTGCCGACTTGTCTCCAAGGGTCTATAGCTGCCTCGGGCACCTGATCGTCGTTCTCCTGTGAGTCAAGTTTTTCGAATCCGACGCAAAACTGACAATTAGTTGTAACGTTCAGAGCCTGTTAATGACGAAGGAAAACACAAATTGCGTCGAGATTCAATACATCGTCCGACAGCCGACCTGTCGCCAAAGGTCTATTGCTGCCTCGGACACCTTATGGTCGTTCTGGTGTGAGTCTAGTTTTCCGAATACGACGCGTAACTGACAGTTAATTGTAACGTTCAGAGCCTGTTAATGACGATGGAACACACAAATTGCGTCGCGATTCAATACATCGTCCTCCAGCCGACTTGTCTCGAAGGGTCTATTGCTGCCTCGGGCACCTTATGGTCGTTCTTCTGTGAGTCTAGTTTTTCGAATCCGACGCAAAACTGACAGTTAATTGTAACGTTCAGAGCCTCTTAATGACGATGGAACACACAGATTGCGTCGCGATTCAATACATCGTCCTCCAGCCGACTTGTCTCCAAGGGTCTATTGCTGCCTCGGGCACCTTATGGTCGTTCTCCTGTGAGTCTAGTTTTTCGAATCCGACGCAAAACTGACAGTTTATTGTAACGTTCAGAGCCTGTTAATGACTATGGAACACACAAATTGCGTCGCGATTCAATACATCGTCCACCAGCCGCCTTGTCTCCAAGGGTCTATTGCTGCCTCGGTCACCTTATGGTCGTTCTCCTGTGTCTAGTTTTTCGAATCCGACGCATAACTGACAGTTAATTGTAACGATCAGAGCCTCTTAATGACGATGGAACACACAAATTGCGTCGAGATTCAATACTTCGTCCGACAGCCGACCTGCCTCGGGCACCTAATGGTCGTTCTGCTGTGCGTTTAGTTTTCCGAATACGACGCATAACTGACAGTTAACTGTAACGTTCAGAGCCTGTTAATGACTATGGAACACACAAATTGCGTCGCGATTCAATACATCGTCCTCCAGCCGCCTTGTCTCCAAGGGTCTATTGCTGCCTCGGTCACCTTATGGTCGTTCTCCTGTGAGTCTAGAATTTTGAATCCGACGCAAAACTGACAGTTAATTGTAAGGTTCAGAGCCTCTTAATGACGATGGAACACACAAATTGCGTCGCGATTCAATACATCGTCCTCCAGCCGACCTGTCTCCAAGGGTCTATTGCTGCCTCGGGCACCTTATGGTCGTTCTGGTGTGAGTCTAGTTTTCCGAATACGACGCGTAACTGACAGTTAATTGTAACGTTCAGAGCCTGTTAATGACGATGGAACACACAAATTGCGTCGCGATTCAATACATCGTCCTCCAGCCGACTTGTCTCGAAGGGTCTATTGCTGCCTCGGGCACCTTATGGTCGTTCTTCTGTGAGTCTAGTTTTTCGAATCCGACGCAAAACTGACAGTTAATTGTAACGTTCAGAGCCTCTTAATGACGATGGAACACACAGATTGCGTCGCGATTCAATACATCGTCCTCCAGCCGACTTGTCTCCAAGGGTCTATTGCTGCCTCGGGCACCTTATGGTCGTTCTCCTGTGAGTCTAGTTTTTCGAATCCGACGCAAAACTGACAGTTAATTGTAACGTTCAGAGCCTGTTAATGACTATGGAACACACAAATTGCGTCGCGATACGATACATCGTCCTCCAGCCGCCTAGTTTCCAAGGGTCTATTGCTGCCTCGGGCACCTTATGGTCGTTTTGCTGTGAGTCTAGTTTTCCGAATACGACGCATAACTGACAGCTAATTGTAACGTTCAGAGCCTCTTAATGACGATGGAACACACAAATTGCGTCGCGATTCAGTACATCGTCCTCCAGCCGACTTGTCTCCAAGGGTCTATTGCTGCCTCGGTCGCCTTATGGTCGTTCTCCTGTGAGTCTAGGTTTTCGAATCCGACGCAAAACTGACAGTGAATTGTAACGTTCAGAGCCTCTTAATGACGATGGAACACACAAATTGCGTCGCGATTCAATACATCGTCCGACAGCCGACTCGTCTCCAAGGGTCTAGTGCTGCCTCGGGCACCTTATGGTCGTCCTCCTGTGAGTTTAGCTTTTCGAATCCGACGCAAAACTGACAGATAATTGTAACGTTCAGAGCCTGATAATGACGATTTAACACACAAATCGCTTCGCGATTCAATACATCGTCCTCCAGCCGCCCTGTCTCCAAGGGTCTATTGCTGCCTCAGTCACCTTATGGTCGTTCTCCTGTGTGTCTAGTTTTTCGAATCCGACGCAAAACTGACAGTTAATTGTAACGTTCAGAGCCTCTTAATGACGATGGAACACACAAATTGCGTCCCTATTCAATACATCATCCTCCAGGCGACTTGTCTCCAAGGGTCTATTGCTGCCTCGGGCACCTTATGGTCGATCTCCTGTGAGTCTAGATTTTCGAATCCGACGCAAAACTGACAGTGAATTGTAACGTTCAGAGCCTCTTAATGACAATGGAACACACAAATTGCGTCGCGATTCAATACATCGTCCTCCAGTCGACTTGTCTCCAAGGGTCTATTGCTGCCTCGGGCACCTTATGATCGTTCTCCTGTGAGTCTAGTTTTTCGAATCCGACGCAAAACTGACAGTTAATCGTAAGGTTCAGAGCCCCTTAATGACAATGGAACACACAAATTGCGTCGCGATTCAATACATCGTCCTCCGGCCGACCTGTCTCCAAGGGTCTATAGCTGCCTCGGGCACCTTATGGTCGTTCTCCTGTGAGTCTAGTTTTTCGAAACCGACGCAAAACTGACAGTTAATCGTAAGGTTCAGAGCCTCTTAATGACAATGGAACACACAAATTGCGTCGCGATTCAATACATCGTCCTCC
This sequence comes from Schistocerca nitens, assembly GCF_023898315.1. Lineage (NCBI taxonomy): Eukaryota > Metazoa > Arthropoda > Insecta > Orthoptera > Acrididae > Schistocerca > Schistocerca nitens. The sequence goes on from NC_064619.1 coordinate 760,309,585, forward strand.
GGCAGACCTGTCCCCCAGGGTCTATTGCTGCCTCGGGCACCTTATGGTCGATCTCCTGTGAGTCTAAATTTTCGAATCCGACGCAAAACTGACAGTTAATTGTAACGTTCAGAGCCTGTTAATGACTATGGAACACACAAATTGCGTCGCGATTCAATACATCGTCCTCCAGCCGCCTTGTCTCCAAGGTTCTATTGCTGCCTCGGTCACCTTATGGTCGTTCTCCTGTGAGTCTACAATTTTGAATCCGACGAAAAACTGACAGTTAATTGTAAGGTTCAGAGCCTCTTAATGACGATGGAACACACAAATTGCGTCGCGATTCAATACATCGTCCTCCAGCCGACCTGTCTCCAAGGGTCTATTGCTGCCTCGGGCACCTTATGGTCGTTCTCCTGTGATTCTAGTTTTTCGAATCCGACGCAAAACTGACAGTTAATTATAACGTTCAGAGCCTCTTAATGACGATGGAACACACAAATTGCGTCGCGATTCAATACATCGTCCTCCAGCCGACTTATGTTTAAGGGTCTAGTGCTGCCTCGGGCACCTTATGGTCGTTCTCCTGTGAGTCTAGATTTTCGAATCCGACGAAAAACTGACAGTTAATTGTAACGTTCAGAGCCTGTTAATGACGATGGAACAATCAAATCGCGTCGCGATTCAATACATCGTCCTCCAGCCGCCCTGTCTCCAAGGGTCTATTGCTGCCTCGGTCACCTTATGGTCGTGCTCCTGTGTGTCTAGTTTTTCGAATCCGACGCAAAACTGACAGTTAATTGGAACGTTCAGAGCCTCTTAATGACGATGGAACACACAAATTGCGTCGAAATTCAATACATCGTCCGACAGCCGACCTGTCTCCAAAGGTCTATTGCTGCCTCGGGCACCTTATGGTCGTTCTGCTGTGAGTCTAGTTTCCCGAATACGACAAATAACTGACAGTTAATTGTAACGTTCAGAGCCTGTTAATGACGATGGAACACACAAATTGCGCTGCGATTCAATACATCGTCCTCCAGCCGACATGTCTCCAAGGGACTATTGCTGCCTCGGGCACCTTATGGTCGGCTGCTGTGAGTCTAGTTTTTCGAATCCGACGCAAAACTGACAGTTAATTGTAACATTCAGAGCCTCTTAATGACGATGGAACACACAAATTGCGCTGAGATTCAATACATCGTCCTCCAGCCGACATGTCTCCAAGGGTCTATTGCTGCCTCTGGCACCTGATTGTCGCTCTGCTGTGAGTCTAGTTTTTCGAATCCGACGCAAAACTGACAGTTAATTGTAACGTTCAGAGCCTCTTAATGACGATGGAACACACGCGTCCCGATTCAAAAGATCGTCCACCCGGCGACTTGTCTCCAAGTGTCTATTGCTGCCTCGGGCACCTTATGGTCGATCTCCTGTGAGTCTAGTTTTTCGAATCCGACGCAAAACTGACAGTTAATTGTAACGTTCAGAGCCTCTTAATGACGATGGAACACACAAATTGCGTCGCGATTCAATACATCGTCCTCCAGCCGACTTGTCTCCAAGGGTCTATTGCTGCCTCGGGCACCTTATGGTCGTTCTCCTGTGAGTCTAGATTTTCGAATCCGACGCAAAACTGACAGTTAATTGTAATGTTCAGAGCCTCTTAATGACGATGGAACACACAAATTGCGTCGCGATTCAATACATCGTCCTCCAGCCGACTTGTCTCCAAGAGTCTATTGCTGCCTCGGGCACCTTATGGTCGTTCTCCTGTGTGTCTAGTTTTTCGAATCCGACGCAAAACTGACAGTTAATTGTAACAATCAGAGCCTGTTAATGACGATGGAACACACAAATTGCGTCCCGATTCAATACATCGTCCTCCAGGCGACTTGTCTCCAAGGGTCTATTGCTGCCTCGGGCACCTTATGGTCGATCTCCTGTGTGTCTAGATTTTCGAATCCGCCGCAAAACTGACAGTGAATTGTAACGTTCAGAGCCTCTTAATGACAATGGAACACACAAATTGCGTCGCGATTCAATACATCGTCCTCCAGCCGACTTGTCTCCAAGGGTCTATTGCTGCCTCGGGCACCTTATGGTCGTTCTCCTGTGAGTCTAGTTTTTCGAATCCGAGGCAAAACTGACAGTTAATTGTAACGTTCAGAGCCTGTTAATGACTATGGAACACACAAATTGCGTCGCGATTCAATACATCGTCCTCCGGCCGACATCTCTCCAAGGGTCTATTGCTGCCTCGGGCACCTTATGGTCGATCTCCTGTGAGTCTAGATTTTCGAATCCGTCGAAAAACTGACAGTTAAATGTTACGTTCAGAGCCTCTTAATGACGATGGAACACACAAATCGCGTCGCGATTCAATACTTCGTCCGACAGCCGACCTGTCTCCAAAGGTCATTTGCTGCCTCGGGGACCCTATGGTCGTTCTCCTGTGAGTCTAGTTTTTCGAATCCGACGCAAAACTGACAGTTAATTGTAACGTTCAGAGCCTCTTAATGACGATGGAACACACAAATTGCGTCGCGATTCAATACATCGTCTTTCTGCCGACTTGTCTCCAAGGGTCTATAGCTGCCTCGGGCACCTGATCGTCGTTCTCCTGTGAGTCAAGTTTTTCGAATCCGACGCAAAACTGACAATTAGTTGTAACGTTCAGAGCCTGTTAATGACGAAGGAAAACACAAATTGCGTCGAGATTCAATACATCGTCCGACAGCCGACCTGTCGCCAAAGGTCTATTGCTGCCTCGGACACCTTATGGTCGTTCTGGTGTGAGTCTAGTTTTCCGAATACGACGCGTAACTGACAGTTAATTGTAACGTTCAGAGCCTGTTAATGACGATGGAACACACAAATTGCGTCGCGATTCAATACATCGTCCTCCAGCCGACTTGTCTCGAAGGGTCTATTGCTGCCTCGGGCACCTTATGGTCGTTCTTCTGTGAGTCTAGTTTTTCGAATCCGACGCAAAACTGACAGTTAATTGTAACGTTCAGAGCCTCTTAATGACGATGGAACACACAGATTGCGTCGCGATTCAATACATCGTCCTCCAGCCGACTTGTCTCCAAGGGTCTATTGCTGCCTCGGGCACCTTATGGTCGTTCTCCTGTGAGTCTAGTTTTTCGAATCCGACGCAAAACTGACAGTTTATTGTAACGTTCAGAGCCTGTTAATGACTATGGAACACACAAATTGCGTCGCGATTCAATACATCGTCCACCAGCCGCCTTGTCTCCAAGGGTCTATTGCTGCCTCGGTCACCTTATGGTCGTTCTCCTGTGTCTAGTTTTTCGAATCCGACGCATAACTGACAGTTAATTGTAACGATCAGAGCCTCTTAATGACGATGGAACACACAAATTGCGTCGAGATTCAATACTTCGTCCGACAGCCGACCTGTCTCCAAGGGTCTATTGCTGCCTCGGGCACCTAATGGTCGTTCTGCTGTGCGTTTAGTTTTCCGAATACGACGCATAACTGACAGTTAATTGTAACGTTCAGAGCCTGTTAATGACTATGGAACACACAAATTGCGTCGCGATTCAATACATCGTCCTCCAGCCGCCTTGTCTCCAAGGGTCTATTGCTGCCTCGGTCACCTTATGGTCGTTCTCCTGTGAGTCTAGAATTTTGAATCCGACGCAAAACTGACAGTTAATTGTAAGGTTCAGAGCCTCTTAATGACGATGGAACACACAAATTGCGTCGCGATTCAATACATCGTCCTCCAGCCGACCTGTCTCCAAGGGTCTATTGCTGCCTCGGGCACCTTATGGTCGTTCTGGTGTGAGTCTAGTTTTCCGAATACGACGCGTAACTGACAGTTAATTGTAACGTTCAGAGCCTGTTAATGACGATGGAACACACAAATTGCGTCGCGATTCAATACATCGTCCTCCAGCCGACTTGTCTCGAAGGGTCTATTGCTGCCTCGGGCACCTTATGGTCGTTCTTCTGTGAGTCTAGTTTTTCGAATCCGACGCAAAACTGACAGTTAATTGTAACGTTCAGAGCCTCTTAATGACGATGGAACACACAGATTGCGTCGCGATTCAATACATCGTCCTCCAGCCGACTTGTCTCCAAGGGTCTATTGCTGCCTCGGGCACCTTATGGTCGTTCTCCTGTGAGTCTAGTTTTTCGAATCCGACGCAAAACTGACAGTTAATTGTAACGTTCAGAGCCTGTTAATGACTATGGAACACACAAATTGCGTCGCGATACGATACATCGTCCTCCAGCCGCCTAGTTTCCAAGGGTCTATTGCTGCCTCGGGCACCTTATGGTCGTTTTGCTGTGAGTCTAGTTTTCCGAATACGACGCATAACTGACAGCTAATTGTAACGTTCAGAGCCTCTTAATGACGATGGAACACACAAATTGCGTCGCGATTCAGTACATCGTCCTCCAGCCGACTTGTCTCCAAGGGTCTATTGCTGCCTCGGTCGCCTTATGGTCGTTCTCCTGTGAGTCTAGGTTTTCGAATCCGACGCAAAACTGACAGTGAATTGTAACGTTCAGAGCCTCTTAATGACGATGGAACACACAAATTGCGTCGCGATTCAATACATCGTCCGACAGCCGACTCGTCTCCAAGGGTCTAGTGCTGCCTCGGGCACCTTATGGTCGTCCTCCTGTGAGTTTAGCTTTTCGAATCCGACGCAAAACTGACAGATAATTGTAACGTTCAGAGCCTGATAATGACGATTTAACACACAAATCGCTTCGCGATTCAATACATCGTCCTCCAGCCGCCCTGTCTCCAAGGGTCTATTGCTGCCTCAGTCACCTTATGGTCGTTCTCCTGTGTGTCTAGTTTTTCGAATCCGACGCAAAACTGACAGTTAATTGTAACGTTCAGAGCCTCTTAATGACGATGGAACACACAAATTGCGTCCCTATTCAATACATCATCCTCCAGGCGACTTGTCTCCAAGGGTCTATTGCTGCCTCGGGCACCTTATGGTCGATCTCCTGTGAGTCTAGATTTTCGTATCCGACGCAAAACTGACAGTGAATTGTAACGTTCAGAGCCTCTTAATGACAATGGAACACACAAATTGCGTCGCGATTCAATACATCGTCCTCCAGTCGACTTGTCTCCAAGGGTCTATTGCTGCCTCGGGCACCTTATGATCGTTCTCCTGTGAGTCTAGTTTTTCGAATCCGACGCAAAACTGACAGTTAATCGTAAGGTTCAGAGCCCCTTAATGACAATGGAACACACAAATTGCGTCGCGATTCAATACAACGTCCTCCGGCCGACCTGTCTCCAAGGGTCTATAGCTGCCTCGGGCACCTTATGGTCGTTCTCCTGTGAGTCTAGTTTTTCGAAACCGACGCAAAACTGACAGTTAATCGTAAGGTTCAGAGCCTCTTAATGACAATGGAACACACAAATTGCGTCGCGATTCAATACATCGTCCTCCGGCAGACCTGTCCCCCAGGGGCTATTGCTGCCTCGGGCACCTTATGGTCGATCTCCTGTGAGTCTAAATTTTCGAATCCGACGCAAAACTGACAGTTTTTTGTAACGTTCAGAGTCTGTTAATGACGATGTAACACACAAATTGCGTCTCGATTCAATACATCGTCCTCCAGCCGACTTGTCTCCAAGGGTCTAGTGCTGCCTCGGACACCTTATGGTCGTTCTCCTGTGAGTCTAGATTTTCGAATCCGACGCAAAACTGACAGTTAATTGTAAGTTTCAGAGCCTCTTAATGACAATGGAACACACAAATTGCGTCGCGATTCAATACATCGTCCTCCGGCCGACCTGTCTCCAAGGGTCTAGTGCTGCCTCGGACACCTTATGGTCGTTCTCCTGTGAGTCTAGATTTTCGAATCCGACGCAAAACTGACAGTTAATTGTAACGTTCAGAGCCTGTTAATGACGATGGAACACACAAATCGCGTCGCGATTCAATACATCGTCCTCCAGCCGACTTGTCTCCTGGGGTCTAGTGCTGCCTCGGGCACCTTATGGTCGTTCTTCTTTGAGTCTAGATTTTCGAATCCGACGCAAAACTGACAGTTAATTGTAAGGTTCAGAGCCTCTTAATGACAATGGAACACACAAATTGCGTCGCGATTCAATACATCGTCCTCCGGCCGACCTGTCTCCAAGGGTCTATTGCTGCCTCGGGCACCTTATGGTCGATCTCCTGTGAGTCTAGATTTTCGAATCCGACGCAAAACTGACAGTTAATTGTAACGTTCAGAGCCTGTTAATGACGATGGAACACACAAATTGCACCGCGATTCAATACATCGTCTTTCTGCCGACTTGTCTCCAAGGGTCTATAGCTGCCTCGGGCACCTGATCGTCGTTCTCCTGTGAGTCTAGTTTTTCAAATCCGACGCAAAACTGACAATTAATTGTAACGTTCAGAGCCTCTTAATGACGAAGGAAAACACAAATTGCGTCGAGATTCAATACATCGTCCGACAGCCGACCTGTCGCCAAAGGTCTATTGCTGCCTCGGACACCTTATGGTCGTTCTGGTGTGAGTCTAGTTTTCCGAATACGACGCGTAACTGACAGTTAATTGTAACGTTCAGAGCCTGTTAATGACGATGGAACACACAAATTGCGTCGCGATTCAATACATCGTCCTCCAGCCGACTTGTCTCCAAGGGTCTATTGCTGCCTCGGGCACCTTATGGTCGTTCTCCTGTGAGTCTAGTTTTTCGAATCCGACGCATAACTGACAGTTAATTGTAACGATCAGAGCCTCTTAATGACGATGGAACACACAATTTGCGTCGAGATTCAATACTTCGTCCGACAGCCGACCTGTCTCCAAGGGTCTATTGCTGCCTCGGGCGTTCTGCTGTGCGTTTAGTTTTCCGAATACGACGCATAACTGACAGTTAATTGTAACGTTCAGAGCCTGTTAATGACTATGGAACACACAAATTGCGTCGCGATTCAATACATCGTCCTCCAGCCGCCTTGTCTCCAAGGTTCTATTGCTGCCTCGGTCACCTTATGGTCGTTCTCCTGTGAGTCTACAATTTTGAATCCGACGAAAGACTGACAGTTAATTGTAAGGTTCAGAGCCTCTTAATGACGATGGAACACACAAATTGCGTCGCGATTCAATACATCGTCCTCCAGCCGACCTGTCTCCAAGGGTCTATTGCTGCCTCGGGCACCTTATGGTCGTTCTCCTGTGATTCTAGTTTTTCGAATCCGACGCAAAACTGACAGTTAATTATAACGTTCAGAGCCTCTTAATGACGATGGAACACACAAATTGCGTCGCGATTCAATACATCGTCCTCCAGCCGACTTATGTTTAAGGGTCTAGTGCTGCCTCGGGCACCTTATGGTCGTTCTCCTGTGAGTCTAGATTTTCGAATCCGACGAAAAACTGACAGTTAATTGTAACGTTCAGAGCCTGTTAATGACGATGGAACAATCAAATCGCGTCGCGATTCAATACATCGTCCTCCAGCCGCCCTGTCTCCAAGGGTCTATTGCTGCCTCGGTCACCTTATGGTCGTGCTCCTGTGTGTCTAGTTTTTCGAATCCGACGCAAAACTGACAGTTAATTGGAACGTTCAGAGCCTCTTAATGACGATGGAACACACAAATTGCGTCGAAATTCAATACATCGTCCGACAGCCGACCTGTCTCCAAAGGTCTATTGCTGCCTCGGGCACCTTATGGTCGTTCTGCTGTGAGTCTAGTTTCCCGAATACGACAAATAACTGACAGTTAATTGTAACGTTCAGAGCCTGTTAATGACGATGGAACACACAAATTGCGCTGCGATTCAATACATCGTCCTCCAGCCGACATGTCTCCAAGGGTCTATTGCTGCCTCTGGCACCTGATTGTCGCTCTGCTGTGAGTCTAGTTTTTCGAATCCGACGCAAAACTGACAGTTAATTGTAACGTTCAGAGCCTCTTAATGACGATGGAACACACGCGTCCCGATTCAAAAGATCGTCCACCCGGCGACTTGTCTCCAAGTGTCTATTGCTGCCTCGGGCACCTTATGGTCGATCTCCTGTGAGTCTAGTTTTTCGAATCCGACGCAAAACTGACAGTTAATTGTAACGTTCAGAGCCTCTTAATGACGATGGAACACACAAATTGCGTCGCGATTCAATACATCGTCCTCCAGCCGACTTGTCTCCAAGGGTCTATTGCTGCCTCGGGCACCTTATGGTCGTTCTCCTGTGAGTCTAGATTTTCGAATCCGACGCAAAACTGACAGTTAATTGTAATGTTCAGAGCCTCTTAATGACGATGGAACACACAAATTGCGTCGCGATTCAATACATCGTCCTCCAGCCGACTTGTCTCCAAGAGTCTATTGCTGCCTCGGGCACCTTATGGTCGTTCTCCTGTGTGTCTAGTTTTTCGAATCCGACGCAAAACTGACAGTTAATTGTAACAATCAGAGCCTCTTAATGACGATGGAACACACAAATTGCGTCCCGATTCAATACATCGTCCTCCAGGCGACTTGTCTCCAAGGGTCTATTGCTGCCTCGGGCACCTTATGGTCGATCTCCTGTGTGTCTAGATTTTCGAATCCGCCGCAAAACTGACAGTGAATTGTAACGTTCAGAGCCTCTTAATGACAATGGAACACACAAATTGCGTCGCGATTCAATACATCGTCCTCCAGCCGACTTGTCTCCAAGGGTCTATTGCTGCCTCGGGCACCTTATGGTCGTTCTCCTGTGAGTCTAGTTTTTCGAATCCGAGGCAAAACTGACAGTTAATTGTAACGTTCAGAGCCTGTTAATGACTATGGAACACACAAATTGCGTCGCGATTCAATACATCGTCCTCCGGCCGACATCTCTCCAAGGGTCTATTGCTGCCTCGGGCACCTTATGGTCGATCTCCTGTGAGTCTAGATTTTCGAATCCGTCGAAAAACTGACAGTTAAATGTTACGTTCAGAGCCTCTTAATGACGATGGAACACACAAATCGCGTCGCGATTCAATACTTCGTCCGACAGCCGACCTGTCTCCAAAGGTCATTTGCTGCCTCGGGGACCCTATGGTCGTTCTCCTGTGAGTCTAGTTTTTCGAATCCGACGCAAAACTGACAGTTAATTGTAACGTTCAGAGCCTCTTAATGACGATGGAACACACAAATTGCGTCGCGATTCAATACATCGTCTTTCTGCCGACTTGTCTCCAAGGGTCTATAGCTGCCTCGGGCACCTGATCGTCGTTCTCCTGTGAGTCTAGTTTTTCGAATCCGACGCAAAACTGACAATTAGTTGTAACGTTCAGAGCCTGTTAATGACGAAGGAAAACACAAATTGCGTCGAGATTCAATACATCGTCCGACAGCCGACCTGTCGCCAAAGGTCTATTGCTGCCTCGGACACCTTAAGGTCGTTCTGGTGTGAGTCTAGTTTTCCGAATACGACGCGTAACTGACAGTTAATTGTAACGTTCAGAGCCTGTTAATGACGATGGAACACACAAATTGCGTCGCGATTCAATACATCGTCCTCCAGCCGACTTGTCTCGAAGGGTCTATTGCTGCCTCGGGCACCTTATGGTCGTTCTTCTGTGAGTCTAGTTTTTCGAATCCGACGCAAAACTGACAGTTAATTGTAACGTTCAGAGCCTCTTAATGACGATGGAACACACAGATTGCGTCGCGATTCAATACATCGTCCTCCAGCCGACTTGTCTCCAAGGGTCTATTGCTGCCTCGGGCACCTTATGGTCGTTCTCCTGTGAGTCTAGTTTTTCGAATCCGACGCAAAACTGACAGTTTATTGTAACGTTCAGAGCCTGTTAATGACTATGGAACACACAAATTGCGTCGCGATTCAATACATCGTCCACCAGCCGCCTTGTCTCCAAGGGTCTATTGCTGCCTCGGTCACCTTATGGTCGTTCTCCTGTGTCTAGTTTTTCGAATCCGACGCATAACTGACAGTTAATTGTAACGATCAGAGCCTCTTAATGACGATGGAACACACAAATTGCGTCGAGATTCAATACTTCGTCCGACAGCCGACCTGTCTCCAAGGGTCTATTGCTGCCTCGGGCACCTAATGGTCGTTCTGCTGTGCGTTTAGTTTTCCGAATACGACGCATAACTGACAGTTAATTGTAACGTTCAGAGCCTGTTAATGACTATGGAACACACAAATTGCGTCGCGATTCAATACATCGTCCTCCAGCCGCCTTGTCTCCAAGGGTCTATTGCTGCCTCGGTCACCTTATGGTCGTTCTCCTGTGAGTCTAGAATTTTGAATCCGACGCAAAACTGACAGTTAATTGTAAGGTTCAGAGCCTCTTAATGACGATGGAACACACAAATTGCGTCGCGATTCAATACATCGTCCTCCAGCCGACCTGTCTCCAAGGGTCTATTGCTGCCTCGGGCACCTTATGGTCGTGCTCCTGTGTGTCTAGTTTTTCGAATCCGACGCAAAACTGACAGTTAATTGTAACGTTCAGAGCCTCTTAATGACGATGGAACACACGCGTCCCGATTCAATACATCGTCCACCAGGCGACTTGTCTCCAAGGGTCTATTGCTGCCTCGGGCACCTTATGGTCGATCTCCTGTGAGTCTAGATTTTCGAATCCGACGCAAAACTGACAGTGAATTGTAACGTTCAGAGCCTCTTAATGACAATGGAACACACAAATTGCGTCGCCATTCAATACATCGTCCTCCAGCCGACTTGTCTCCTAGGGTCTATTGCTGCCTCGGGCACCTTATGGTCGTTCTCCTGTGAGTCTAGTTTTTCGAATCCGACGCAAAACTGACAGTTAATTGTAACGTTCAGAGCCTGTTAATGACTATGGAACACACAAATTGCGTCGCGATTCGATACATCGTCCTCCAGCCGCCTAGTTTCCAAGGGTCTATTGCTGCCTCGGGCACTTTATGGTCGTTCACCTGTGAGTCTAGTTTTTTGAATCCGACGCAAAACTGACAGTTAATTGTAACGTTCAGAGCCTCTTAATGACTATGGAACACACAAATTGCGTCGCGATTCAATACATCGTCCTCCGGCCGACATCTCTCCAAGGGTCTATTGCTGCCTCGGGCACCTTATGGTCGATCTCCTGTGAGTCTAGATTTTCGAATCCGTCGAAAAACTGACAGTTAAATGTTACGTTCAGAGCCTCTTAATGACGATGGAACACACAAATCGCGTCGCGATTCAATACTTCGTCCGACAGCCGACCTGTCTCCAAAGGTCATTTGCTGCCTCGGGGACCCTATGGTCGTTCTCCTGTGAGTCTAGTTTTTCGAATCCGACGCAAAACTGACAGTTAATTGTAACGTTCAGAGCCTCTTAATGACGATGGAACACACAAATTGCGTCGCGATTCAATACATCGTCTTTCTGCCGACTTGTCTCCAAGGGTCTATAGCTGCCTCGGGCACCTGATCGTCGTTCTCCTGTGAGTCTAGTTTTTCGAATCCGACGCAAAACTGACAATTAGTTGTAACGTTCAGAGCCTGTTAATGACGAAGGAAAACACAAATTGCGTCGAGATTCAATACATCGTCCGACAGCCGACCTGTCGCCAAAGGTCTATTGCTGCCTCGGACACCTTAAGGTCGTTCTGGTGTGAGTCTAGTTTTCCGAATACGACGCGTAACTGACAGTTAATTGTAACGTTCAGAGCCTGTTAATGACGATGGAACACACAAATTGCGTCGCGATTCAATACATCGTCCTCCAGCCGACTTGTCTCGAAGGGTCTATTGCTGCCTCGGGCACCTTATGGTCGTTCTTCTGTGAGTCTAGTTTTTCGAATCCGACGCAAAACTGACAGTTAATTGTAACGTTCAGAGCCTCTTAATGACGATGGAACACACAGATTGCGTCGCGATTCAATACATCGTCCTCCAGCCGACTTGTCTCCAAGGGTCTATTGCTGCCTCGGGCACCTTATGGTCGTTCTCCTGTGAGTCTAGTTTTTCGAATCCGACGCAAAACTGACAGTTTATTGTAACGTTCAGAGCCTGTTAATGACTATGGAACACACAAATTGCGTCGCGATTCAATACATCGTCCACCAGCCGCCTTGTCTCCAAGGGTCTATTGCTGCCTCGGTCACCTTATGGTCGTTCTCCTGTGTCTAGTTTTTCGAATCCGACGCATAACTGACAGTTAATTGTAACGATCAGAGCCTCTTAATGACGATGGAACACACAAATTGCGTCGAGATTCAATACTTCGTCCGACAGCCGACCTGTCTCCAAGGGTCTATTGCTGCCTCGGGCACCTAATGGTCGTTCTGCTGTGCGTTTAGTTTTCCGAATACGACGCATAACTGACAGTTAATTGTAACGTTCAGAGCCTGTTAATGACTATGGAACACACAAATTGCGTCGCGATTCAATACATCGTCCTCCAGCCGCCTTGTCTCCAAGGGTCTATTGCTGCCTCGGTCACCTTATGGTCGTTCTCCTGTGAGTCTAGAATTTTGAATCCGACGCAAAACTGACAGTTAATTGTAAGGTTCAGAGCCTCTTAATGACGATGGAACACACAAATTGCGTCGCGATTCAATACATCGTCCTCCAGCCGACCTGTCTCCAAGGGTCTATTGCTGCCTCGGGCACCTTATGGTCGTGCTCCTGTGTGTCTAGTTTTTCGAATCCGACGCAAAACTGACAGTTAATTGTAACGTTCAGAGCCTCTTAATGACGATGGAACACACGCGTCCCGATTCAATACATCGTCCACCAGGCGACTTGTCTCCAAGGGTCTATTGCTGCCTCGGGCACCTTATGGTCGATCTCCTGTGAGTCTAGATTTTCGAATCCGACGCAAAACTGACAGTGAATTGTAACGTTCAGAGCCTCTTAATGACAATGGAACACACAAATTGCGTCGCCATTCAATACATCGTCCTCCAGCCGACTTGTCTCCTAGGGTCTATTGCTGCCTCGGGCACCTTATGGTCGTTCTCCTGTGAGTCTAGTTTTTCGAATCCGACGCAAAACTGACAGTTAATTGTAACGTTCAGAGCCTGTTAATGACTATGGAACACACAAATTGCGTCGCGATTCGATACATCGTCCTCCAGCCGCCTAGTTTCCAAGGGTCTATTGCTGCCTCGGGCACTTTATGGTCGTTCACCTGTGAGTCTAGTTTTTTGAATCCGACGCAAAACTGACAGTTAATTGTAACGTTCAGAGCCTCTTAATGACGATGGAACACACTAATTGCGTCGCGAATCAATACATCGTCCGACAGCCGACCTGTCTCCAAAGGTCTATTGCTGCCTCGGGTACTTTATGGTCGCTCTGCTGTGAGTCTAGTTTTCCGAATACGACGCAAAACTGACAGTTAATTGTAACGTTCAGAGCCTGTTAATGACGATGGAACACACAAATCGCGTCGCGATTCAATACATCGTCCTCCAGCCGACTTGTCTCCTGGGGTCTAGTGCTGCCTCGGGCACCTTATGGTCGTTCTTCTTTGAGTCTAGATTTTCGAATCCGACGCAAAACTGACAGTTAATTGTAAGGTTCAGAGCCTCTTAATGACAATGGAACACACAAATTGCGTCGCGATTCAATACATCGTCCTCCGGCCGACCTGTCTCCAAGGGTCTATAGCTGCCTCGGGCACCTGATCGTCGTTCTCCTGTGAGTCTAGTTTTTCAAATCCGACGCAAAACTGACAATTAATTGTAACGTTCAGAGCCTCTTAATGACGAAGGAAAACACAAATTGCGTCGAGATTCAATACATCGTCCGACAGCCGACCTGTCGCCAAAGGTCTATTGCTGCCTCGGACACCTTATGGTCGTTCTGGTGTGAGTCTAGTTTTCCGAATACGACGCGTAACTGACAGTTAATTGTAACGTTCAGAGCCTGTTAATGACGATGGAACACACAAATTGCGTCGCGATTCAATACATCGTCCTCCAGCCGACTTGTCTCCAAGGGTCTATTGCTGCGTCGGGCACCTTATGGTCGTTCTCCTGTGAGTCTAGTTTTTCGAATCCGACGCATAACTGACAGTTAATTGTAACGATCGGAGCCTCTTAATGACGATGGAACACACAAATTGCGTCGAGATTCAATACTTCGTCCGACAGCCGACCTGTCTCCAAGGGTCTATTGCTGCCCCGGGCGTTCTGCTGTGCGTTTAGTTTTCCGAATACGACGCATAACTGACAGTTAATTGTAACGTTCAGAGCCTGTTAATGACTATGGAACACACAAATTGCGTCGTGATTCAATACATCGTCCTCCAGCCGCCTTGTCTCCAAGGTTCTATTGCTGCCTCGGTCACCTTATGGTCGTTCTCCTGTGAGTCTACAATTTTGAATCCGACGCAAAACTGACAGTTAATTGTAAGGTTCAGAGCCTCTTAATGACGATGGAACACACAAATTGCGTCGCGATTCAATACATCGTCCTCCAGCCGACCTGTCTCCAAGGGTCTATTGCTGCCTCGGGCACCTTATGGTCGTTCTCCTGTGATTCTAGTTTTTCGAATCCGCCGCAAAACTGACAGTTAATTATAACTTTCAGAGCCTCTTAATGACGATGGAACACACAAATTGCGTCGCGATTCAATACATCGTCCTCCAGCCGACTTATGTTTAAGGGTCTAGTGCTGCCTCGGGCACCTTATGGTCGTTCTCCTGTGAGTCTAGATTTTCGAATCCGACGAAAAACTGACAGTTAATTGTAACGTTCAGAGCCTGTTAATGACGATGGAACAATCAAATCGCGTCGCGATTCAATACATCGTCCTCCAGCCGCCCTGTCTCCAAGGGTCTATTGCTGCCTCGGTCACCTTATGGTCGTGCTCCTGTGTGTCTAGTTTTTCGAATCCGACGCAAAACTGACAGTTAATTGGAACGTTCAGAGCCTCTTAATGACGATGGAACACACAAATTGCGTCGAAATTCAACACATCGTCCGACAGCCGACCTGTCTCCAAAGGTCTATTGCTGCCTCGGGCACCTTATGGTCGTTCTGCTGTGAGTCTAGTTTCCCGAATACGACAAATAACTGACAGTTAATTGTAACGTTCAGAGCCTGTTAATGACGATGGAACACACAAATTGCGCTGCGATTCAATACATCGTCCTCCAGCCGACATGTCTCCAAGGGACTATTGCTGCCTCGGGCACCTTATGGTCGCTCTGCTGTGAGTCTAGTTTTTCGAATCCGACGCAAAACTGACAGTTAATTGTAACATTCAGAGCCTCTTAATGACGATGGAACACACAAATTGCGCTGCGATTCAATACATCGTCCTCCAGCCGACATGTCTCCAAGGGTCTATTGCTGCCTCTGGCACCTGATTGTCGCTCTGCTGTGAGTCTAGTTTTTCGAATCCGACGCAAAACTGACAGTTAATTGTAACATTCAGAGCCTGTTAATGACGATGGAACATACAAATCGCGTCGCGATTCAATACATCGTCCTTCAGACGACTTGTCTCCATGGGTCTAGTGCTGCCTCGGGCACCTTATGGTCGTTCTTCTGTGAGTCTAGATTTTCGAATCCGACGCAAAACTGACAGTTAATTGTAAGGTTCAGAGCCTCTTAATGACAATGGAACACACAAATTGCGTCGCGATTCAATACATCGTCCTCCGGCCGACCTGTCTCCAAGGGTCTATTGCTGCCTCGGACACCTTATGGTCGATCTCCTGTGAGTCTAGATTTTCGAATCCGTCGAAAAACTGACAGTTAAATGTTACGTTCAGAGCCTCTTAATGACGATGGAACACACAAATCGCGTCGCGATTCAATACTTCGTCCGACAGCCGACCTGTCTCCAAAGGTCATTTGCTGCCTCGGGGACCCTATGGTCGTTCTCCTGTGAGTCTAGTTTTTCGAATCCGACGCAAAACTGACAGTTAATTGTAACGTTCAGAGCCTCTTAATGACGATGGAACACACGCGTCCCGATTCAAAAGATCGTCCACCCGGCGACTTGTCTCCAAGGGTCTATTGCTGCCTCGGGCACCTTATGGTCGATCTCCTGTGAGTCTAGTTTTTCGAATCCGACGCAAAACTGACAGTTAATTGTAACGTTCAGAGCCTCTTAATGACGATGGAACACACAAATTGCGTCGCGATTCAATACATCGTCCTCCAGCCGACTTGTCTCCAAGGGTCTATTGCTGCCTCGGGCACCTTATGGTCGTTCTCCTGTGAGTCTAGATTTTCGAATCCGACGCAAAACTGACAGTTAATTGTAATGTTCAGAGCCTCTTAATGACGATGGAACACACAAATTGCGTCGCGAATCAATACATCGTCCTCCAGCCGACTTGTCTCCAAGAGTCTATTGCTGCCTCGGGCACCTTATGGTCGTTCTCCTGTGTGTCTAGTTTTTCGAATCCGACGCAAAACTGACAGTTAATTGTAACAATCAGAGCCTCTTAATGACGATGGAACACACAAATTGCGTCCCGATTCAATACATCGTCCTCCAGGCGACTTGTCTCCAAGGGTCTATTGCTGCCTCGGGCACCTTATGGTCGATCTCCTGTGTGTCTAGATTTTCGAATCCGACGCAAAACTGACAGTGAATTGTAACGTTCAGAGCCTCTTAATGACAATGGAACACACAAATTGCGTCGCGATTCAATACATCGTCCTCCAGCCGACTTGTCTCCAAGGGTCTATTGCTGCCTCGGGCACCTTATGGTCGTTCTCCTGTGAGTCTAGTTTTTCGAATCCGACGCAAAACTGACAGTTAATTGTAACGTTCAGAGCCTGTTAATGACTATGGAACACACAAATTGCGTCGCGATTCAATACATCGTCCTCCGGCCGACATCTCTCCAAGGGTCTATTGCTGCCTCGGGCACCTTATGGTCGATCTCCTGTGAGTCTAGATTTTCGAATCCGTCGAAAAACTGACAGTTAAATGTTACGTTCAGAGCCTCTTAATGACGATGGAACACACAAATCGCGTCGCGATTCAATACTTCGTCCGACAGCCGACCTGTCTCCAAAGGTCATTTGCTGCCTCGGGGACCCTATGGTCGTTCTCCTGTGAGTCTAGTTTTTCGAATCCGACGCAAAACTGACAGTTAATTGTAACGTTCAGAGCCTCTTAATGACGATGGAACACACAAATTGCGTCGCGATTCAATACATCGTCTTTCTGCCGACTTGTCTCCAAGGGTCTATAGCTGCCTCGGGCACCTGATCGTCGTTCTCCTGTGAGTCTAGTTTTTCGAATCCGACGCAAAACTGACAATTAGTTGTAACGTTCAGAGCCTGTTAATGACGAAGGAAAACACAAATTGCGTCGAGATTCAATACATCGTCCGACAGCCGACCTGTCGCCAAAGGTCTATTGCTGCCTCGGACACCTTATGGTCGTTCTGGTGTGAGTCTAGTTTTCCGAATACGACGCGTAACTGACAGTTAATTGTAACGTTCAGAGCCTGTTAATGACGATGGAACACACAAATTGCGTCGCGATTCAATACATCGTCCTCCAGCCGACTTGTCTCGAAGGGTCTATTGCTGCCTCGGGCACCTTATGGTCGTTCTTCTGTGAGTCTAGTTTTTCGAATCCGACGCAAAACTGACAGTTAATTGTAACGTTCAGAGCCTCTTAATGACGATGGAACACACAGATTGCGTCGCGATTCAATACATCGTCCTCCAGCCGACTTGTCTCCAAGGGTCTATTGCTGCCTCGGGCACCTTATGGTCGTTCTCCTGTGAGTCTAGTTTTTCGAATCCGACGCAAAACTGACAGTTTATTGTAACGTTCAGAGCCTGTTAATGACTATGGAACACACAAATTGCGTCGCGATTCAATACATCGTCCACCAGCCGCCTTGTCTCCAAGGGTCTATTGCTGCCTCGGTCACCTTATGGTCGTTCTCCAGTGTCTAGTTTTTCGAATCCGACGCATAACTGACAGTTAATTGTAACGATCAGAGCCTCTTAATGACGATGGAACACACAAATTGCGTCGAGATTCAATACTTCGTCCGACAGCCGACCTGTCTCCAAGCGTCTATTGCTGCCTCGGGCACCTAATGGTCGTTCTGCTGTGCGTTTAGTTTTCCGAATACGACGCATAACTGACAGTTAATTGTAACGTTCAGAGCCTGTTAATGACTATGGAACACACAAATTGCGTCGCGATTCAATACATCGTCCTCCAGCCGCCTTGTCTCCAAGGGTCTATTGCTGCCTCGGTCACCTTATGGTCGTTCTCCTGTGAGTCTAGAATTTTGAATCCGACGCAAAACTGACAGTTAATTGTAAGGTTCAGAGCCTCTTAATGACGATGGAACACACAAATTGCGTCGCGATTCAATACATCGTCCTCCAGCCGACCTGTCTCCAAGGGTCTATTGCTGCCTCGGGCACCTTATGGTCGTTCTCCTGTGATTCTAGTTTTTCGAATCCGACGCAAAACTGACAGTTGATTATAACGTTCAGAGCCTCTTAATGACGATGGAACACACAAATTGCGTCGCGATTCAATACATCGTCCTCCAGCCGACTTATGTTCAAGGGTCTAGTGCTGCCTCGGGCACCTTATGGTCGTTCTCCTGTGAGTCTAGATTTTCGAATCCGACGCAAAACTGACAGTTAATTGTAACGTTCAGAGCCTGTTAATGACGATGGAACAATCAAATCGCGTCGCGATTCAATACATCGTCCTCCAGCCGCCCTGTCTCCAAGGGTCTATTGCTGCCTCGGTCAACTTATGGTCGTGCTCCTGTGTGTCTAGTTTTTCGAATCCGACGCAAAACTGACAGTTAATTGGAACGTTCAGAGCCTCTTAATGACGATGGAACACACAAATCGCGTCGCGATTCAATACTTCGTCCGACAGCCGACCTGTCTCCAAAGGTCATTTGCTGCCACGGGGACCCTATGGTCGTTCTCCTGTGAGTCTAGTTTTTCGAATCCGACGCAAAACTGACAGTTAATTGTAACGTTCAGAGCCTCTTAATGACGATGGAACACACGCGTCCCGATTCAATACATCGTCCACCAGGCGACTTGTCTCCAAGGGTCTATTGCTGCCTCGGGCACCTTATGGTCGATCTCCTGTGAGTCTAGTTTTTCGAATCCGACGCAAAACTGACAGTTAATTGTAACGTTCAGAGCCTCTTAATGACGATGGAACACACAAATTGCGTCGCGATTCAATACATCGTCCTCCAGCCGACTTGTCTCCAAGGGTCTATTGCTGCCTCGGGCACCTTATGGTCGTTCTCCTGTGAGTCTAGATTTTCGAATCCGACGCAAAACTGACAGTTAATTGTAACGTTCAGAGCCTCTTAATGACGATGGAACACACAAATTGCGTCGCGATTCAATTTATCGTCCTCCAGCCGACTTGTCTCCAAGAGTCTACTGCTGCCTCGGGCACCTTATGGTCGTTCTCCTGTGTGTCTAGTTTTTCGAATCCGACGCAAAACTGACAGTTAATGTATACAATCAGAGCCTCTTAATGACGATGGAACACACAAATTGCGTCCCGATTCAATACATCGTCCTCCAGGCGACTTGTCTCCAAGGGTCTATTGCTGCCTCGGGCACCTTATGGTCGATCTCCTGTGAGTCTAGATTTTCGAATCCGACGCAAAACTGACAGTGAATTGTAACGTTCAGAGCCTCTTAATGACAATGGAACACACAAATTGCGTCGCGATTCAATACATCGTCCTCCAGCCGACTTGTCTCCTAGGGTCTATTGCTGCCTCGGGCACCTTATGGTCGCTCTCCTGTGAGTCTAGTTTTTCGAATCCGACGCAAAACTGACAGTTAATTGTAACGTTCAGAGCCTGTTAATGACTATGGAACACACAAATTGCGTCGCGATTCGATACATCGTCCTCCAGCCGCCTAGTTTCCAAGGGTCTATTGCTGCCTCGGGCACTTTATGGTCGTTCACCTGTGAGTCTAGTTTTTTGAATCCGACGCAAAACTGACAGTTAATTGTAACGTTCAGAGCCTCTTAATGACGATGGAACACACTAATTGCGTCGCGAATCAATACATCGTCCGACAGCCGACCTGTCTCCAAAGGTCTATTGCTGCCTCGGGTACTTTATGGTCGCTCTGCTGTGAGTCTAGTTTTCCGAATACGACGCATAACTGACAGTTAATTGTAACGTTCAGAGCCTCTTAATGACGATGGAACACACAAATTGCGTCGCGATTCAGTACATCGTCCTCCAGCCGACATGTCTCCAAGGGTCTAGTGCTGCCTCGGGCACCTTAGGGTCGTCCTCCTGTGAGTCTAGATTTTCGAATCCGACGCAAAACTGACAGTTAATTGTAACGTTCAGAGCCTGTTAATGACGATGGAACACACAAATCGCGTCGCGATTCAATACATCGTCCTCCAGCCGACTTGTCTCCAAGGGTCTAGTGCTGCCTCGGGCACCTTATGGTCGATCTCCTGTGAGTCTAGATTTTCGAATCCGTCGCAAAACTGACAGTTAATTGTAACGTTCAGAGCCTCTTAATGACGATGGAACACACAAATCGCGTCGCGATTCAATACATCGTCCTCCAGCCGACTTGTTCCCAAGGGTCTACTGCTGCCTCGGGCACCTTATGGTCGTTCTCCTGTGAGTCTAGATTATCGAATCCGACGCAAAACTGACAGTTAATCGTAAGGTTCAGAGCCCCTTAATGGCAATGGAACACACAAATTGCGTCGCGATTCAATACATCGTCCTCCGGCCGACCTGTCTCCAAGGGTTTATTGCTGCCTCGGGCACCTTATGGTCGATCTCCTGTGAGTCTAGATTTTCGAATCCGACGCAAAACTGACAGTTAATTGTAACGTTCAGAGCCTGTTAATGACGATGGAACACACAAATCGCGTCGCGATTCAATACAGCGTCCTCCAGCCGACTTGTCTCCAAGGGTCTAGTGCTGCCTCGGGCACCTTATGGTCGTTCTCCTGCGAGTCTAGATTTTCGAAACCGACGCAAAAATGACAGTTAATCGTAAGGTTCAGAGCCTCTTAATGACAATGGAACACACAAATTGCGTCGCGATTCAATACATCGTCCTCCGGCCGACCTGTCCCCCAGGGTCTATTGCTGCCTCGGGCACCTTATGGTCGATCTCCTGTGAGTCTAGATTTTCGAATCCGACGCAAAACTGACAGTTAATTGTAACGTTCAGAGTCTGCTAATGCCGATGTAAAACACAAATTGCGTCGCGATTCAATACATCGTCCTCCAGCCGACTTGTCTCCAAGGGTCTAGTGCTGCCTCGGACACCTTATGGTCGTTCTCCTGTGAGTCTAGATTTTCGAATCCGACGCAAAACTGACAGTTAATTGTAAGTTTCAGAGCCTCTTAATGACAATGGAACACACAAATTGCGTCGCGATTCAATACATCGTCCTCCGGCCGACCTGTCTCCAAGGGTCTAGTGCTGCCTCGGACACCTTATGGTCGTTCTTCTTTGAGTCTAGATTTTCGAATCCGACGCAAAACTGACAGTTAATTGTAAGGTTCAGAGCCTCTTAATGACAATGGAACACACAAATTGCGTCGCGATTCAATACATCTTCCTCCGGCCGACCTGTCTCCAAGGGTCTATTGCTGCCTCGGGCACCTTATGGTCGTTCTCCTGTGAGTCTAGATATTCGAATCCGACGCAAAACTGACAGTTAATTGTAACGTTCAGAGCCTCTTAATGATGATGGAACACACAAATTGCGTCGCGATTCAATACATCGTCCTTCTGCCGACTTGTCTCCAAGGGTCTATAGCTGCCTCGGGCACCTGATCGTCGTTCACCTGTGAGTCTAGTTTTTCGAACCCGACGCAAAACTGACAATTAATTGTAACGTTCAGAGCCTCTTAATGACGAAGGAAAACACAAATTGCGACGAGATTCAACACATCGTCCGACAGCCGACCTGTCTCCAAAGGTCTATTGCTGCCTCGGACACCTTATGGTCGTTCTGCTGTGAGTCTAGTTTTCCGAATACGACGCGTAACTGACAGTTAATTGTAACGTTCAGAGCCTGTTAATGACAATGGAACACACAAATTGCGTCGCGATTCAATACATCGTCCTCCAGCCGACTTGTCTCCAAGGGTCTATTGCTGCCTCGGGCACCTTATGGTCGTTCTCCTGTGAGTCTAGTTTTTCGAATCCGACGCAAAACTGACAGTTAATTGTAACGTTCAGAGCCTCTTAATGACGATGGAACACACAAATTGCGTCGCGATTCAATACATCGTCCTCCAGCCGACTTGTCTCCAAGGATCTATTGCTGCCTCGGGCACCTTATGGTCGTTCTCGTGTGAGTCTAGTTTTTCGAATCCGACGCAAAACTGACAGTTAATTGTAACGTTCAGAGCCTGTTAATGACAATGGAACACACAAATTGCGTCGCGATTCAATACATCGTCCTCCAGCCGACTTGTCTCCAAGGGTCTATTGCTGCCTCGGGCACCTTATGGTCGTTCTTCTGTGAGTCTAGATATTTGAATCCGACGCAAAACTGACAGTTAATTGTAAGGTTTAGAGCATCTTAATGACGATGGAACAAACAAATTTTGTCGCGATTCAATATATCGTCCTCCAGCCGACCTGTCTCCAAGGGTCTATTGCTGCCCCGGGCACCTTATGGTCGTTCTCCTGTGAGTCTAGTTTTTCGAATCCGACGCAAAACTGACAGTTAATTATAACGTTCAGAGCCTCTTAATGACGATGGAACACAGAAATTGCGTCGCGATTCAATACATCGTCCTCCAGCCGACTTATCTTCAAGGGTCTGGTGCTGCCTCGGGCACCTTATGGTCGTTCTCCTGTGAGTCTAGATTTTCGAATCCGACGCAAAACTGACAGTTAATTGTAACGTTCAGAGCCTGTTAATGACGATGGAACACACAAATCGCGTCGCGATTCAATACATCGTCCTCCAGCCGCCCTGTCTCCAAGGGTCTATTGCTGCCTCGGTCACCTTATGGTCGTTCTCCTGTGTGTCTAGTTTTTCGAATCCGACGCAAAACTGACAGTTAATTGTAACGTTCAGAGCCTCTTAATGACGATGGAACACACAAATTGCGTCGAGATTCAATACATCGTCCGACAGCCGACCTGTCTCCAAAGGTCTATTGCTGCCTCGGGCACCTTATGGTCGTTCTGCTGTGAGTCTAGTTTTCCGAATACGACGAATAACTGACAGTTAATAGTAACGTTCAGAGCCTGTTAATGACGATGGAACACACAAATTGCGTCGCGATTCAATACATCGTCCTCCAGCCGACTTGTCTCCAAGGGTCTATTGCTGCCTCGGGCACCTTATGGTCGTTCTCCTGTGAGTCTAGATTATCGAATCCGACGCAAAACTGACAGTGAATAGTAACGTTCAGAGCCTGTTAATGACGATGGAACACACAAATTGCGTCGCGATTCAATACATCGTCCTCCAGCCGACTTGTCTCCAAGGGTCTATTGCTGCCTCGGGCACCTTATGGTCGTTCTCCTGTGAGTCTAGATTTTCGAATCCGACGCAAAACTGACAGTGAATTGTAACGTTCAGAGCCTCTTAAAGACAATGGAACACACAAATTGCGTCGCGATTCAATACATCGTCCTCCAGCCGACTTGTCTCCTAGGGTCTATTGCTGCCTCGGGCACCTTATGGTCGTTCTCCTGTGAGTCTAGTTTTTCGAATCCGACGCAAAACTGACAGTTAATTGTAACGTTCAGAGCCTGTTAATGACTATGGAACACACAAATTGCGTCGCGATTCGATACATCGTCCTCCAGCCGCCTGGTTTCCAAGGGTCTATTGCTGCCTCGGGCACTTTATGGTCGTTCACCTGTGAGTCTAGTTTTTTGAATCCGACGCAAAACTGACAGTTAATTGTAACGTTCAGAGCCTCTTAATGACGATGGAACACACTAATTGCGTCGCGAATCAATACATCGTCCGACAGCCAACCTGTCTCCAAAGGTCTATTGCTGCCTCGGGTACTTTATGGTCGCTCTGCTGTGAGTCTAGTTTTCCGAATACGACGCATAACTGACAGTTAATTGTAACGTTCAGAGCCTCTTAATGACGATGGAACACACAAATTGCGTCGCGATTCAGTACATCGTCCTCCAGCCGACTTGTCTCCAAGGGTCTAGTGCTGCCTCGGGCACCTTAGGGTCGTTCTCCTGTGAGTCTAGATTTTCGAATCCGACGCAAAACTGACAGTTAATTGTAACGTTCAGAGCCTGTTAATGACGATGGAACACACAAATCGCGTCGCGATTCATACATCGTCCTCTAGCCGACTTGTCTCCAAGGGTCTAGTGCTGCCTCGGGCAGCTTATGGTCGATCTCCTGTGAGTCTAGATTTTCGAATCCGTCGCAAAACTGACAGTTAATTGTAACGTTCAGAGCCTCTTAATGACGATGGAACACACAAATCGCGTCGCGATTCAATACATCGTCCTCCAGCCGACTTGTTCCCAAGGGTCTACTGCTGCCTCGGGCACCTTATGGTCGTTCTCCTGTGAGTCTAGATTATCGAATCCGACGCAAAACTGACAGTTAATCGTAAGGTTCAGAGCCCCTTAATGACAATGGAACACACAAATTGCGTCGCGATTCAATACATCGTCCTCCGGCCGACCTGTCTCCAAGGGTTTATTGCTGCCTCGGGCACCTTATGGTCGATCTCCTGTGAGTCTAGATTTTCGAATCCGACGCAAAACTGACAGTTAATTGTAACGTTCAGAGCCTGTTAATGACGATGGAACACACAAATCGCGTCGCGATTCAATACAGCGTCCTCCAGCCGACTTGTCTCCAAGGGTCTAGTGCTGCCTCGGGCACCTTATGGTCGTTCTCCTGCGAGTCTAGATTTTCGAAACCGACGCAAAAATGACAGTTAATCGTAAGGTTCAGAGCCGCTTAATGACAATGGAACACACAAATTGCGTCGCGATTCAATACATCGTCCTCCGGCCGACATGTCCCCCAGGGTCTATTGCTGCCTCGGGCACCTTATGGTCGATCTCCTGTGAGTCTAGATTTTCGAATCCGACGCAAAACTGACAGTTAATTGTAACGTTCAGAGTCTGCTAATGACGATGTAAAACACAAATTGCGTCGCGATTCAATACATCGTCCTCCAGCCGACTTGTCTCCAAGGGTCTAGTGCTGCCTCGGACACCTTATGGTCGTTCTCCTGTGAGTCTAGATTTTCGAATCCGACGCAAAACTGACAGTTAATTGTAAGTTTCAGAGCCTCTTAATGACAATGGAACACACAAATTGCGTCGCGATTCAATACATCGTCCTCCGGCCGACCTGTCTCCAAGGGTCTAGTGCTGCCTCGGACACCTTATGGTCGTTCTCCTGTGAGTCTAGATTTTCGAATCCGACGCAAAACTGACAGTCAATTGTAACGTTCAGAGCCTGTTAATGACGATGGAACACACAAATCGCGTCGCGATTCAAAACATCGTCCTCCAGCCGACTTGTCTCCAAGGGTCTAGTGCTGCCTCGGGCACCTTATGGTCGTTCTTCTTTGAGTCTAGATTTTCGAATCCGACGCAAAACTGACAGTTAATTGTAAGGTTCAGAGCCTCTTAATGACAATGGAACACACAAATTGCGTCGCGATTCAATACATCTTCCTCCGGCCGACCTGTCTCCAAGGGTCTATTGCTGCCTCGGGCACCTTATAGTCGTTCTCCTGTGAGTCTAGATATTCGAATCCGACGCAAAACTGACAGTTAATTGTAACGTTCAGAGCCTCTTAATGATGATGGAACACACAAATTGCGTCGCGATTCAATACATCGTCCTTCTGCCGACTTGTCTCCAAGGGTCTATAGCTGCCTCGGGCACCTGATCGTCCTTCACCTGTGAGTCTAGTTTTTCGAACCCGACGCAAAACTGACAATTAATTGTAACATTCAGAGCCTCTTAATGACAAAGGAAAACACAAATTGCGACGAGATTCAACACATCGTCCGACAGCCGACCTGTCTCCAAAGGTCTATTGCTGCCTCGGACACCTTATGGTCGTTCTGCTGTGAGTCTAGTTTTCCGAATACGACGCGTAACTGACAGTTAATTGTAACGTTCAGAGCCTGTTAATGACAATGGAACACACAAATTGCGTCGCGATTCAATACATCGTCCTCCAGCCGACTTGTCTCCAAGGGTCTATTGCTGCCTCGGGCACCTTATGGTCGTTCTCCTGTGAGTCTAGTTTTTCGAATCCGACGCAAAACTGACAGTTAATTGTAACGTTCAGAGCCTCTTAATGACGATGGAACACACAAATTGCGTCGCGATTCAATACATCGTCCTCCAGCCGACTTGTCTCCAAGGATCTATTGCTGCCTCGGGCACCTTATGGTCGTTCTCCTGTGAGTCTAGTTTTTCGAATCCGACGCAAAACTGACAGTTAATTGTAACGTTCAGAGCCTCTTAATGACGATGGAACATAAAAATTGCGTCGCGATTCAATACATCGTCCTCCAGCCGACTTGTCTCCAAGGGTCTAGTGTTGTCTCGGGCACCTTATGGTCGTTCTTCTGTGAGTCTAGATATTTGAATCCGACGCAAAACTGACAGTTAATTGTAAGGTTTAGAGCATCTTAATGACGATGGAACACACAAATTTTGTCGCGATTCAATATATCGTCCTCCAGCCGACCTGTCTCCAAGGGTCTATTGCTGCCCCGGGCACCTTATGGTCGTTCTCCTGTGAGTCTAGTTTTTCGAATCCGACGCAAAACTGACAGTTAATTATAACGTTCAGAGCCTCTTAATGACAATGGAACACAGAAATTGCGTCGCGATTCAATACATCGTCCTCCAGCCGACTTATCTTCAAGGGGCTAGTGCTGCCTCGGGCACCTTATGGTCGTTCTCCTGTGAGTCTAGATTTTCGAATCCGACGCAAAACTGACAGTTAATTGTAACGTTCAGAGCCTGTTAATGACGATGGAACACACAAATCGCGTCGCGATTCAATACATCGTCCTCCAGCCGCCCTGTCTCCAAGGGTCTATTGCTGCCTCGGTCACCTTATGGTCGTTCTCCTGTGTGTCTAGTTTTTCGAATCCGACGCAAAACTGACAGTTAATTGTAACGTTCAGAGCCTCTTAATGACGATGGAACACACAAATTGCGTCGAGATTCAATACATCGTCCGACAGCCGACCTGTCTCCAAAGGTCTATTGCTGCCTCGGGCACCTTATGGTCGTTCTGCTGTGAGTCTAGTTTTCCGAATACGACAAATAACTGACAGTTAATAGTAACGTTCAGAGCCTGTTAATGACGATGGAACACACAAATTGCGTCGCGATTCAATACATCGTCCTCCAGCCGACTTGTCTCCAAGGGTCTATTGCTGCCTCGGGCACCTTATGGTCGTTCTCCTGTGAGTCTAGATTTTCGAATCCGACGCAAAACTGACAGTTAATTGTAAGGTTCAGAGCCTGTTAATGACGATGGAACACACAAATCGCGTCGCGATTCAATACATCGTCCTCCAACCGCCCTGTCTCCAAGGGTCTATTGCTGCCTCGGTCACCTTATGGTCGTTCTCCTGTGTGTCTAGTTTTTCGAATCCGACGCAAAACTGACAGTTAATTGTAACGTTCAGAGCCTCTTAATGACGATGGAACACACAAATTGCGTCGAGATTCAATACATCGTCCGACAACCGACCTGTCTCCAAAGATCTATTGCTGCATCGGACACCTTATGGTCGTTCTGCTGTGAGTCTAGTTTTCCGAATACGACGCAAAACTGACAGTTAATTGTAACGTTCAGAGCCTGTTAATGACGATGGAACTCACAAATTGCGTCGCGATTCAATACATCGTCCTCCAGCCGACTTGTCTCCAAGGGTCTATTGCTGCCTCGGGCACCTTATGGTCCTTCTCCTCTGAGTCTAGTTTTTCGAATCCGACGCAAAACTGACAGTTTATTGTAACGTTCAGAGCCTGTTAATGACGAGGGAACACACAAATTGCGTCGCGATTCAATACATCGTCCTCCAGCGGCCCTGTCTCCAAGGGCCTATAGCTGCCTTGGTCACCTTATGGTCGTTCTCCTGTGTGTCTAGTTTTTCGAATCCGACGCAAAACTGACAGTTAATTGTAACGTTCAGAGCCTCTTAATGACGATGGAACACACAAATTGCGTCGAGATTCAATACATCGTCCGACAGCCGACCTGTCTCCAAAGGTCTATTGCTGCCTCGGGGACCCTATGGTCGTTCTCCTGTGAGTCTAGTTTTTCGAATCCGACGCAAAACTGACAGTTAATTGTAACGTTCAGAGCCTCTTAATGACGATGGAACACACAAATTGCGTCCCGATTCAATACATCGTCCTCCAGGCGACTTGTCTCCAAGGGTCTATTGCTGCCTCGGGCACCTTATGGTCGATCTCCTGTGAGTCTAGATTTTCGAATCCGACGCAAAACTGACAGTGAATTGTAACGTTCAGAGCCTCTTAATGATAATGGAACACACAAATTGCGTCGCGATTCAATACATCGTCCTCCAGCCGACTTGTCTCCAAGGGTCTATTGCTGCCTCGGGCACCTTATGGTCGTTCTCCTGTGAGTAGTTTTTCGAATCCGACGCAAAACTGACAGTTAATTGTAACGTTCAGAGCATGTTAATGACTATGGAACACACAAATTGCGTCGCGATTCGATACATCGTCCTCCAGCCGCCTAGTTTCCAAGGGTCTATTGCTGAATCGGGCACCTTATGGTCGTTCTCCTGTGAGTCTAGTTTTTCGAATCCGACGCAAAGCTGACAGTTAATTGTAACGTTCAGAGCCTCTTAATGACGATGGAACACACAAATTGCGTCGCGAATCAATACATCGTCCGACAGCCGACCTGTCTCCAAAGGTGTATTGCTGCCTCGGGCACCTTATAGTCGCTCTGCTGTGAGCCTAGTTTTCCGAATACGACGCATAACTGACAGTTAATTGTAACGTTCAGAGCATCTTAATGACGATGGAACACACAAATTGCGTCGCGATTCAGTACATCGTCCTCCAGCCGACTTGTCGCCGAGGTACTATTGCTGCCCCGGGCACCTCTTGGTCGTTCTCCTAAGAGTGTAGTTTTTCGAATCCGGCACAAAACTGACAGTTAATTGTAACATTCAGAGCCTCTTAATGACGATAGAACACACAAATTGCGCTGCGATTCAATACATCGTCCTCCAGCCGACTTGTCTCCAAGGGTCTAGTGCTGCCTCGGGCTATGGTCGTTCTCCTGTGAGTCTAGATTTTCGAATCCTACGCAAAACTGACAGTTAATTGTAACGTTCAGAGCCTGTTAATGACGATGGAACACACAAATCGCGTCGCGATTCAATACATCGTCCTCCAGCCGACTTGTCTCCAAGCGTCTAGTGCTGCCTCGGGCACCTTATGGTCGATCTCCTGTGAGTCTAGATTTTCGAATCCGTCGCAAAACTGACAGTTAAATGTTACGATCAGAGCCTCTTAATGACGATGGAACACACAAATTGCGTCGCGATTCAATACATCGTCCTCCAGCCGACTTGTCTCCAAGGGTCTATAGCAGCCTCGGGCACCTTATGGTCGTTCTCCTGTGAGTCTAGTTTTTCGAATACGACGCATAACTGACAGTTAATTGTAACGTTCAGAGCCGGTTAATAACGATGGAACACACAAATTGCGTCGCGATTCAATACATCGTCCTCCAGCCGACTTGTCTCCAAGGGTCTATTGCTGCCTCGGGCACCTTATGGTCGTTCTCCTGTGAGTCTAGTTTTTCGAATCTGACGCAAAACTGACAGTTAATTGTAACGTTCAGAGCCTCTTAATGACGATGGAACACACAAATTGCGTCCCGATTCAATACAACGTCCTCCAGCCGACTTGTCTCCAAGGGTCTATTGCTGCCTCGGGCACCTGATCGTCGTTCTCCTGTGAGTCTAGTTTTTCGAATCCGACGCAAAACTGACAATTAATTGTAACGTTCAGAGCCTCTTAATGACGAAGGAAAACACAAATTGCGTCGAGATTCAATACATCGTCCGACAGCCGACCTGTCTCCAAAGGTCTATTGCTGCCTCGGACACCTTATGGTCGTTCTGCTGTGAGTCTAGTTTTCCGAATACGACGCGTAACTGACAGTTAATTGTAACGTTCAGAGCCTGTTAATGACGATGGAACACACAAATTGCGTCGCGATTCAATACATCGTCCTCCAGCCGACTTGTCTCCAAGGGTCTATTGCTGCCTCGGGCACCTTATGGTCGTTCTCCTGTGAGTCTAGTTTTTCGAATCCGACGCAAAACTGACAGTTAATTGTAACGTTCAGAGTCTCTTAATGACGATGGAACACACAAATTGCGTCGCGATTCAATACATCGTCCTCCAGCCGACTTGTCTCCAAGGGTCTATTGCTGCCTCGGGCACCTTATGGTCGCTCTCCTGTGAGTCTAGTTTTTCGAATCCGACGCAAAACTGACAGTGAATTGTAACGTTCAGAGCCTGTTAATGACGATGGAACATACAAATTGCGTCGCGATTCAATACATCGTCCTCCAGCCGACTTGTCTCCAAGGGTCTAGTGTTGCCTCGGGCACCTTATGGTCGTTCTTCTGTGAGTCTAGATTTTTGAATCCGACGCAAAACTGACAGTTAATTGTAAGGTTTAGAGCATCTTAATGACGATGGAACACACAAATTGCGTCGCGATTCAATACATCGTCCTCCAGCCGACCTGTCTCCAAGTGTCTATTGCTGCCTCGGGCACCTTATGGTCGATCTCCTGTGAGTCTAGTTTTTCGAATCCGACGCAAAACTGACAGTTAATTGTAACGTTCAGAGCCTCTTAATGACGATGGAACACACAAATTGCGTCGCGAATCAATAAATCGTCCGACAGCCGACCTGTCTCCAAAGGTCTATTGCTGCCTCGGGCACCTTATGGTCGCTCTGCTGTGAGTCTAGTTTTTCGAATCCGACGCAAAACTGACAGTTAATTGTAACGTTCAGAGCCTGTTAATGACTATGGAACACACAAATTGCGTCGCGATTCAATACATCGTCCTCCAGCCGCCTTGTCTCCAAGGGTCTATTGCTGAATCGGTCACCTTATGGTCGTTCTGCTGTGAGTCTAGAATTTTGAATCCGACGCAAAACTGACAGTTAATTGTAAGGTTGAGAGCCTCTTAATGACGATGGAACACACAAATTGCGTCGCGATTCAATATATCGTCCTCCAGCCGACCTGTCTCCAAGGGTTAATTGCTGCCTCGGGCACCTTATGGTCGTTCTCCTGTGAGTCTAGTTTTTCGAATCCGACGCAAAACTGACAGTTAATTATAACGTTCAGAGCCTCTTAATGACGATGGAACACACAAATTGCGTCGCGATTCAATACATCGTCCTCCAGCCGACTTATCTTCAAGGGTCTAGTGCTGCCTCGGGCACCTTATGGTCGTTCTCCTGTGAGTCTAGTTTTTCGAATCCGACGCAAAACTGACAGTTAATTGTAACGTTCAGAGCATGTTAATGACTATGGAACACACAAATTGCGTCGCGATTCGATACATCGTTCTCCAGCCGCCTAGTTTCCAAGGGTCTATTGCTGAATCGGGCACCTTATGGTCGTTCTCCTGTGAGTCTAGTTTTTCGAATCCGACGCAAAGCTGACAGTTAATTGTAGCGTTCAGAGCCTCTTAATGACGATGGAACACACAAATTGCGTCGCGAATCAATACATCGTCCGACAGCCGACCTGTCTCCAAAGGTGTATTGCTGCCTCGGGCACCTTATAGTCGCTCTGCTGTGAGTCTAGTTTTCCGAATACGACGCATAACTGACAGTTAATTGTAACGTTCAGAGCCTCTTAATGACGATGGAACACACAAATTGCGTCCCGATTCAATACAACGTCCTCCAGCCGACTTGTCTCCAAGGGTCTATTGCTGCCTCGGGCACCTTATGGTCGTTCTCCTGTGAGTCTAGATATTCGAATCCGACGCAAAACTGACAGTTAATTGTAACGTTCAGAGCCTCTTAATGACGATGGAACACACAAATTGCGTCCCGATTCAATACAACGTCCTCCAGCCGACTTGTCTCCAAGGGTCTATTGCTGCCTCGGGCACCTTATGGTCGTTCTCCTGTGAGTCTAGATATTCGAATCCGACGCAAAACTGACAGTTAATTGTAACGTTCAGAGCCTCTTAATGATGATGGAACACACAAATTGCGTCGCGATTCAATATATC
Organism: Schistocerca nitens; assembly: GCF_023898315.1. Taxonomy (NCBI): domain Eukaryota; kingdom Metazoa; phylum Arthropoda; class Insecta; order Orthoptera; family Acrididae; genus Schistocerca; species Schistocerca nitens. Next base: position 760,341,810 of record NC_064619.1, read on the forward strand.
GTCCTTCTGCCGACTTGTCTCCAAGGGTCTATAGGTGCCTCGGGCACCTGATCGTCGTTCTCCTGTGAGTCTAGTTTTTCGAATCCGACGCAAAACTGACAATTAATTGTAACGTTCAGAGCCTCTTAATGACGAAGGAAAACACAAATTGCGTCGAGATTCAATACATCGTCCGACAGCCGACCTGTCTCCAAAGGTCTATTGCTGCCTCGGACACTTTATGGTCGTTCTGCTGTGAGTCTAGTTTTCCGAATACGACGCGTAACTGACAGTTAATTGTAACGTTCAGAGCCTGTTAATGACGATGGAACACACAAATTGCGTCGCGATTCAATACATCGTCCTCCAGCCGACTTGTCTCCAAGGGTCTATTGCTGCCTCGGGCACCTTATGGTCGTTCTCCTGTGAGTCTAGTTTTTCGAATCCGACGCAAAACTGACAGTTAATTGTAACGTTCAGAGTCTCTTAATGACGATGGAACACACAAATTGCGTCGCGATTCAATACATCGTCCTCCAGCCGACTTGTCTCCAAGGGTCTATTGCTGCCTCGGGCACCTTATGGTCGCTCTCCTGTGAGTCTAGTTTTTCGATTCCGACGCAAAACTGACAGTGAATTGTAACGTTCAGAGCCTGTTAATGACGATGGAACATACAAATTGCGTCGCGATTCAATACATCGTCCTCCAGCCGACTTGTCTCCAAGGGTCTAGTGTTGCCTCGGGCACCTTATGGTCGTTCTTGTGTGAGTCTAGATTTTTGAATCCGACGCAAAACTGACAGTTAATTGTAAGGTTTAGAGCATCTTAATGACGATGGAACACACAAATTGCGTCGCGATTCAATACATCGTCCTCCAGCCGACCTGTCTCCAAGGGTCTATTGCTGCCTCGGGCACCTTATGGTCGATCTCCTGTGAGTCTAGTTTTTCGAATCCGACGCAAAACTGACAGTTAATTGTAACGTTCAGAGCCTCTTAATGACGATGGAACACACAAATTGCGTCGCGAATCAATAAATCGTCCGACAGCCGACCTGTCTCCAAAGGTCTATTGCTGCCTCGGGCACCTTATGGTCGCTCTGCTGTGAGTCTAGTTTTTCGAATCCGACGCAAAACTGACAGTTAATTGTAACGTTCAGAGCCTGTTAATGACTATGGAACACACAAATTGCGTCGCGATTCAATACATCGTCCTCCAGCCGCCTTGTCTCCAAGGGTCTATTGCTGAATCGGTCACCTTATGGTCGTTCTGCTGTGAGTCTAGAATTTTGAATCCGACGCAAAACTGACAGTTAATTGTAAGGTTCAGAGCCTCTTAATGACGATGGAACACACAAATTGCGTCGCGATTCAATATATCGTCCTCCAGCCGACCTGTCTCCAAGGGTTTATTGCTGCCTCGGGCACCTTATGGTCGTTCTCCTGTGAGTCTAGTTTTTCGAATCCGACGCAAAACTGACAGTTAATTATAACGTTCAGAGCCTCTTAATGACGATGGAACACACAAATTGCGTCACGATTCAATACATCGTCCTCCAGCCGACTTATCTTCAAGGGTCTAGTGCTGCCTCGGGCACCTTATGGTCGTTCTCCTGTGAGTCTAGATTTTCGAATCCGACGCAAAACTGACAGTTAATTGTAACTTTCAGAGCCTGTTAATGACGATGGAACACACAAATTGCGTCGTGATTGAATACATCGTCTTCCAGCCGCCCTGTCTCCAAGGGTCTATTGCTGCCTCGGTCACCTTATGGTCGTTCTCCTGTGTGTCTAGTTTTTCGAATCCGACGCAAAACTGACAGATAATTGTAACGTTCAGAGCCTCTTAATGACGATGGAACACACAAATTGCGTCGAGATTCAATACATCGTCCGACAGCCGAACTGTCTCCAAAGGTCTATTGCTGCCTCGGGCACCTTATGGTCGTTCTGCTGTGAGTCTAGTTTTCCGAATACGACAAATAACTGACAGTTAATTGTAACGTTCAGAGCCTGTTAATGACGATGGAACACACAAATTGCGTCGCGATTCAATACATCGTCCTCCAGCCGACTTGTCTCCAAGGGTCTATTGCTGCCTCGGGCACCTTATGGTCGTTCTCCTGTGAGTCTAGTTTTTCGAATCCGACGCAAAACTGACAGTTAATTGTAACGTTCAGAGCCTCTTAATGACGATGGAACACCCAAATTGCGTCGCGATTCAATACATCGGCATCTAGCCGACTTGTCTCCAAGGGTCTATTGCTGCCTATGGCACCTTATGGTCGTTCTCCTGTGAGTCTAGATTTTCGAATCCGACGCAAAACTGACAGTTAATTGTAACTTTCAGAGCCTGTTAGTGACGATGGAACATACAAATCGCGTCGCGATTCAATACATCGTCCTCCAGCCGACTTGTCTCCAAGGGTCTAGTGCTGCCTCGAGCACCTTATGGTCGTCCTTCTGTGAGTCTAGATTTTCGAATCCGACGAAAAAATGACAGTTAATTGTAAGGTTCAGAGCCTCTTAATGACAATGGAACACACAAATTGCGTCGCGATTCAATACATCGTCCTCCGGCCGACCTGTCTCCAAGGGTCTATTGCTGCCTCGGGCACCTTATGGTCGTTCTTCTGTGAGTCTAGATTTTCGAATCCGACGCAAAACTGACAGTTAATTGTAACGTTCAGAGCCTCTTAATGACGATGGAACACACAAATTGCGTCGCGAATCAATACATCGTCCGACAGCCGACCTGTCTCCAAAGGTCTATTGCTGCCTCGGGGACCCTATGGTCGTTCTCCTGTGAGTCTAGTTTTTCGAATCCGACGCAAAACTGACAGTTAATTGTAACGTTCAGAGCCTCTTAATGACGATGGAACACACAAATTGCGTCCCGATTCAATACATCGTCCTCCAGGCGACTTGTCTCCAAGGGTCTATTGCTGCCTCGGGCACCTTATGGTCGATCTCCTGTGAGTCTAGATTTTCGAATCCGACGCAAAACTGACAGTGAATTGTAACGTTCAGAGCCTCTTAATGATAATGGAACACACAAAATGCGTCGCAATTCAATACATCGTCCTCCAGCCGACTTGTCTCCAAGGGTCTATTGCTGCCTCGGGCACCTTATGGTCGTTCTCCTGTGAGTCTAGTTTTTCGAATCCGACGCAAAACTGACAGTTAATTGTAACGTTCAGAGCATGTTAATGACTATGGAACACACAAATTGCGTCGGGATTCGATACACCGTCCTCCAGCCGCCTAGTTTCCAAGGGTCTATTGCTGAATCGGGCACCTTATGGTCGTTCTCCTGTGAGTCTAGTTTTTCGAATCCGACGCAAAACTGACGGTTAATTGTAACGTTCAGAGCATGTTAATGACTATGGAACACACAAATTGCGTCGGGATTCGATACATCGTCCTCCAGCCGCCTAGTTTCCAAGGGTCTATTGCTGAATCGGGCACCTTATGGTCGTTCTCCTGTGAGTCTAGTTTTTCGAATCCGACGCAAAACTGACAGTTAATTGTAACGTTCAGAGCCTCTTAATGACGATGGAACACACAAATTGCGTCGCGAATCAATACATCGTCCGACAGCCGACCTGTCTCCAAAGGTCTATTGCTGCCTCGGGCACCTTATGGTCGCTCTGCTGCGAGTCTAGTTTTCCGAATACGACGCATAACTGACAGTTAATTGTAACGTTCAGAGCCTGTTAATGACGATGGAACACACAAATTGCGTCGCGATTCAGTACATCGTCCTCCAGCCGACTTGTCGCCGAGGTACTATTGCTGCCCCGGGCACCTCTTGGTCGTTCTCCTAAGAGTGTAGTTTTTCGAATCCGGCACAAAACTGACAGTTAATTGTAACATTCAGAGCCTCTTAATGACGATATAACACACAAATTGCGCTGCGATTCAATACATCGTCCTCCAGCCGACTTGTCTCCAAGGGTCTAGTGCTGCCTCGGGCTATGGTCGTTCTCCTGTGAGTCTAGATTTTCGAATCCGACGCAAAACTGACAGTTAATTGTAACGTTCAGAGCCTCTTAATGACGATGGAACACACAAATTGCGTCCCGATTCAATACATCGTCCTCCAGGCGACTTGTCTCCAAGGGTCTATTGCTGCCTCGGGCACCTTATGGTCGATCTCCTGTGAGTCTAGATTTTCGAATCCGACGCAAAACTGACAGTGAATTGTAACGTTCAGAGCCGGTTAATAACGATGGAACACACAAATTGCGTCGCGATTCAATACATCGTCCTCCAGCCGACCTGTCTCCAAGGGTCTCTTGCTGCCTCGGGCACCTTATGGTCGTTCTCCTGTGAGTCTAGTTTTTCGAATCCGACGCAAAACTGACAGTTAATTGTAACGTTCAGAGCCTCTTAATGACGATGGAACACACAAATTGCGTCCCGATTCAATACATCGTCCTCCAGCCGACTTGTCTCCAAGGGTCTATTGCTGCCTCGGGCACCTTATGGTCGTTCTCCTGTGAGTCTAGTTTTTCGAATCCGACGCAAAACTGACAGTTAATTGTAACGTTCAGAGCCTCTTAATGACGATGGAACACACAAATTGCGTCGCGATTCAATACATCGTCCTCTAGCCGACTTGTCTCCAAGGGTCTATTGCTGCCTAGGGCACCTTATGGTCGTTCTCCTGTGAGTCTAGATTTTCGAATCCGACGCAAAACTGACAGTTAATTGTAACATTCAGAGCCTGTTAGTGACGATGGAACATACAAATCGCGTCGCGATTCAATACATCGTCCTCCAGCCGACTTGTCTCCAAGGGTCTAGTGCTGCCTCGGGCACCTTATGGTCGTTCTTCTGTGAGTCTAGATTTTCGAATCCGACGCAAAACTGACAGTTAATTGTAAGGTTCAGAGCCTCTTAATGACGATGGAACACACAAATTGCGTCGCGATTCAATACATCGTCCTCCGGCCGACCTGTCTCCAAGGGTCTATTGCTGCCTCGGGCACCTTATGGTCGATCTCCTGTGAGTCTAGATTTTCGAATCCGTCGCAAAACTGACAGTTAAATGTTACGTTCAGAGCCTCTTAATGACGATGGAACACACAAATTGCGTCGAGATTCAATACTTCGTCCGACTGCCGACCTGTCTCCAAATGTCCATTGCTGCCTCGGGCACCTTATGGTCGTTCTGCTGTGAGCCTAGTTTTCCGAATACGACGCATAACTGACAGTGAATTGTAACGTTCAGAGCCTGTTAATAACGATGGAACACACAAATTGCGTCGCGATTCAATACATCGTCCTCCAGCCGACTTGTCTCCATTGGTCTATTGCTGCCTCGGGCACCTTATGGTCGTTCTCCTGTGAGTCTAGTTTTTCGAATCCGACGCAAAACTGACAGTTAATTGTAACGTTCAGAGCCTCTTAATGACGATGGAACACACAAATTGCGTCGCGATTCAATACATCGTCCTCCAGCCGTCTTGTCTCCAAGGGTCTATTGCTGCCTCGGGCACCTTATGGTCGTTCTCCTGTGAGTCTAGATATTCGAATCCGACGCAAAACTGACAGTTAATTGTAACGTTCAGAGCCTCTTAATGACGATGGAACACACAAATTGCGTCGCGAATCAATACATCGTCCGACAGCCGACCTGTCTCCAAAGGTCTATTGCTGCCTCGGGGACCCTATGGTCGTTCTCCTGTGAGTCTAGTTTTTTGAATCCGACGCAAAACTGACAGTTAATTGTAACTTTCAGAGCCTCTTAATGACGATGGAACACACAAATTGCGTCCCGATTCAATACATCGTCCTCCAGGCGACTTGTCTCCAAGGGTCTATTGCTGCCTCGGGCACCTTATGGTCGATCTCCTGTGAGTCTAGATTTTCGAATCCGACGCAAAACTGACAGTGAATTGTAACGTTCAGAGCCTCTTAATGATAATGGAACACACAAATTGCGTCGCGATTCATTACATCGTCCTCCAGCCGACTTGTCTCCAAGGGTCTATTGCTGCCTCGGGCACCTTATGGTCGTTCTCCTGTGAGTCTAGTTTTTCGAATCCGACGCAAAACTGACAGTTAATTGTAACGTTCAGAGCATGTTAATGACTATGGAACACACAAATTGCGTCGCGATTCGATACATCGTCCTCCAGCCGCCTAGTTTCCAAGGGTCTATTGCTGAATCGGGCACCTTATGGTCGTTCTCCTGTGAGTCTAGTTTTTCGAATCCGACGCAAAACTGACAGTTAATTGTAACGTTCAGAGCCTGTTAATGACGATGGAACACACAAATTGCGTCGCGATTCAATACATCGTCCTCCAGCCGACTTGTCTCCAAGGGTCTATTGCTGCCTCGGGCACCTTATGGTCGTTCTCCTGTGAGTCTAGTTTTTCGAATCCGACGCAAAACTGACAGTTTATTGTAACGTTCAGAGCCTGTTAATGACGATGGAACATACAAATTGCGTCGCGATTCAATACATCGTCCTCCAGCCGACTTGTCTCCAAGGGTCTAGTGTTGCCTCGGGCACCTTATGGTCGTTCTTCTGCGAGTCTAGATTTTTGAATCCGACGCAAAACTGACAGGAAATTGTAAGGTTTAGAGCATCTTAATGACGATGGAACACACAAATTGCGTCGCGATTCAATACATCGTCCTCCAGACGACCTGTCTCCAAGGGTCTATTGCTGCCTCGGGCACCTTATGGTCGATCTCCTGTGAGTCTAGTTTTTCGAATCCGACGCAAAACTGACAGTTAATTGTAACGTTCAGAGCCTCTTAATGACGATGGAACACACAAATTGCGTCGCGAATCAATACATCGTCCGACAGCCGACCTGTCTCCAAAGGTCTATTCCTGCCTCGGGCACCTTATGGTCGCTCTGCTGTGAGTCTAGTTTTTCGAATCCGACGCAAAACTGACAGTTAATTGTAACGTTCAGAGCCTGTTAATGAGTATGGAACACACAAATTGCGTCGCGATTCAATACATCGTCCTCCAGCCGCCTTGTCTCCAAGGTCTATTGCTGAATCGGTCACCTTATGGTCGTTCTGCTGTGAGTCTAGAATTTTGAATCCGACGCAAAACTGACAGTTAATTGTAAGGTTCAGAGCCTCTTAATGACGATGGAACACACAAATTGCGTCGCGATTCAGTATATCGTCCTCCAGCCGACCTGTCTCCAAGGGTTTATTGCTGCCTCGGGCACCTTATGGTCGTTCTCCTGTGAGTCTAGTTTTTCGAATCCGACGCAAAACTGACAGTTAATTATAACGTTCAGAGCCTCTTAATGATGATGGAACACACAAATTGCGTCGCGATTCAATACATCGTCCTCCAGTGGACTTATCTTCAAGGGTCTAGTGCTGCCTCGGGCACCTTATGGTCGTTCTCCTGTGAGTCTAGATTTTCGAATCCGACGCAAAACTGACAGTTAATTGTAACGTTCAGAGCCTGTTAATGACGATGGAACACACAAATCGCGTCGCGATTCAATACATCGTCCTCCAGCCGCCCTGTCTCCAAGGGTCTATTGCTGCCTCGGTCACCATATGGTCGTTCTCCTGTGTGTCTAGTTTTTCGAATCCGACGCAAAACTGACAGTTAATTGTAACGTTCAGAGCCTCTTAATGACAATGGAACACACAAATTGCGTCGAGATTCAATACATCGTCCTCCAGCCGACTTGTCTCCAAGGGTCTATTGCTGCCTCGGGCACCTTATGGTCGTTCTCCTGTGAGTCTAGTTTTTCGAATCCGACGCAAAACTGACAGTTAATTGTAACGTTCAGAGCCTCTTAATGACGATGGAACACACAAATTGCGTCGCGATTCAATACATCGTCCTCTAGCCGACTTGTCTCCAAGGGTCTATTGCTGCCTAGGGCACCTTATGGTCGTTCTCCTGTGAGTCTAGATTTTCGAATCCGACGCAAAACTGACAGTTAATTGTAACATTCAGAGCCTGTTAGCGACGATGGAACATACAAATCGCGTCGCGATTCAATACATCGTCCTCCAGCCGACTTGTCTCCAAGGGTCTAGTGCTGCCTTGGTCACCTTATGGTCGTTCTTCTGTGAGTCTAGATTTTCGAATCCGACGCAAAACTGACAGTTAATTGTAAGGTTCAGAGCCTCTTAATGACAATGGAACACACAAATTGCGTCGCGATTCAATACATCGTCCTCCGGCCGACCTGTCTCCAAGGGTCTATTGCTGCCTCGGGCACCTTATGGTCGATCTCCAGTGAGTCTAGATTTTCGAATCCGTCGCAAAACTGAAAGTTAAATGTTACGTTCAGAGCCTCTTAATGACGATGGAACACACAAATTGCGTCGAGATTCAATCCTTTGTCCGACTGCCGACCTGTCTCCAAATGTCTATTGCTGCCTCGGGCACCTTATGGTCGTTCTGCTGTGAGCCTAGTTTTCCGAATACGACGCATAACTGACAGTGAATTGTAGCGTTCAGAGCCTGTTAATAACGATGGAACACACAAATTGCGTCGCGATTCAATACATCGTCCTCCAGCCGCCTTGTCTCCAAGGGTCTATTGCTGCCTCGGGCACCTTATGGTCGTTCTCCTGTGAGTCTAGTTTTTCGAATCCGACGCAAAACTGACAGTTAATTGTAACGTTCAGAGCCTCTTAATGACGATGGAACACACAAATTGCGTCGCGATTCAATACATCGTCCGCCAGCCGTCTTGTCTCCAAGGGTCTATTGCTGCCTCGGGCACCTTATGGTCGTTCTCCTGTGAGTCTAGATATTCGAATCCGACGCATAACTGACAGTTAATTGTAACGTTCAGAGCCTCTTAATGACGATGGAACACACAAATTGCGTCGCGAATCAATACATCGTCCGACAGCCTACCTGTCTCCAAAGGTCTATTGCTGCCTCGGGGACCCTATGGTCGTTCTCCTGTGAGTCTAGTTTTTCGAATCCGACGCAAAACTGACAGTTAATTGTAACGTTCAGAGCCTCTTAATGACGATGGAACACACAAACTGCGTCCCGATTCAATACATCGTCCTCCAGGCGACTTGTCTCCAAGGGTCTATTGCTGCCTCGGGCACCTTATGGTCGATCTCCTGTGAGTCTAGATTTTCGAATCCGACGCAAAACTGACAGTGAATTGTAACGTTCAGAGCCTCTTAATGATAATGGAACACACAAATTGCGTCGCAATTCAATACATCGTCCTCCAGCCGACTTGTCTCCAAGGGTCTATTGCTGCCTCGGGCACCTTATGGTCGTTCTCCTGTGAGTCTAGTTTTTCGAATCCGACGCAAAACTGACAGTTAATTATAACGTTCAGAGCCTCTTAATGACGATGGAACACACAAATTGCGTCGCGAATCAATACATCGTCCGACAGCCGACCTGTCTCCAAAGGTCTATTGCTGCCTCGGGCACCTTATGGTCGCTCTGCTGTGAGTCTAGTTTTCCGAATACGACGCATAACTGACAGTTAATTGTAACGTTCAGAGCATCTTAATGACGATGGAACACACAAATTGCGTCGCGATTCAGTACATCGCCCTCCAGCCGACTTGTCGCCGAGGTACTATTGCTGCCCCGGGCACCTCTTGGTCGTTGTCCTAAGAGTGTAGTTTTTCGAATCCGGCACAAAACTGATAGTTAATTGTAACATTCAGAGCCTCTTAATGACGATAGAACACACAAATTGCGCTGCGATTCAATACATCGTCCTCCAGCCGACTTGTCTCCAAGGGTCTAGTGCTGCCTCGGGCTATGGTCGTTGTCCTGTGAGTCTAGATTTTCGAATCCGACGCAAAACTGACAGTTAATTGTAACGTTCAGAGCCTGTTAATGACGATGGAACACACATATCGCGTCGCGATTCAATACATCGTCCTCCAGCCGACTTGTCTCCAAGCGTCTAGTGCTGCCTCGGGCACCTTATGGTCGATCTCCTGTGAGTCTAGATTTTCGAATCCGTCGCAAAACTGACAGTTACATGTTACGATCAGAGCCTCTTAATGACGATGGAACACACAAATTGCGTCGCGATTCAATACATCGTCCTCCAGCCGACTTGTCTCCAAGGGTCTATAGCAGCCTCGGGCACCTTATGGTCGTTCTCCTGTGAGTCTAGTTTTTCGAATACGACGCATAACTGACAGTTAATTGTAACGTTCAGAGCCGGTTAATAACGATGGAACACACAAATTGCGTCGCGATTCAATACATCGTCCTCCAGCCGACTTGTCTCCAAGGGTCTATTGCTGCCTCGGGCACCTTATGGTCGTTCTCCTGTGAGTCTAGTTTTTCGAATCCGACGCAAAACTGACAGTTAATTGTAACGTTCAGAGCCTCTTAATGACGATGGAACACACAAATTGCGTCCCGATTCAATACATCGTCCTCCAGCCGACTTGTCTCCAAGGGTCTATTGCTGCCTCGGGCACCTTATGGTCGTTCTCCTGTGAGTCTAGTTTTTCGAATCCGACGCAAAACTGACAGTTAATTGTAACGTTCAGAGCCTCTTAATGACGATGGAACACACAAATTGCGTCGCGATTCAATACATCGTCCTCTAGCCGACTTGTCTCCAAGGGTCTATTGCTGCCTAGGGCACCTTATGGTCGTTCTCCTGTGAGTCTAGATTTTCGAATCCGACGCAAAACTGACAGTTAATTGTAACATTCAGAGCCTGTTAGTGACGATGGAACATACAAATCGCGTCGCGATTCAATACATCGTCCTCCAGCCGACTTGTCTCCAAGGGTCTAGTGCTGCCTCGGGCACCTTATGGTCGTTCTTCTGTGAGTCTAGATTTTCGAATCCGACGCAAAACTGACAGTTAATTGTAAGGTTCAGAGCCTCTTAATGACAATGGAACACACAAATTGCGTCGCGATTCAATACATCGTCCTCCGGACGACCTGTCTCCAAGGGTCTATTGCTGCCTCGGGCACCTTATGGTCGTTCTCCTGTGAGTCTAGTTTTTCGAATCCGACGCAAAACTGACAGTTAAATGTTACGTTCAGAGCCTCTTAATGACGATGGAACACACAAATTGCGTCGAGATTCAATACTTCGTCCGACTGCCGACCTGTCTCCAAATGTCTATTGCTGCCTCGGGCACCTTATGGTCGTTCTGCTGTGAGCCTAGTTTTCCGAATACGACGCATAACTGACAGTGAATTGTAACGTTCAGAGCCTGTTAATAACGATGGAACACACAAATTGCGTCGCGATTCAATACATCGTCCTCCAGCCGACTTGTCTCCAAGGGTCTATTGCTGCCTCGGGCACCTTATGGTCGTTCTCCTGTGAGTCTAGTTTTTCGAATCCGACGCAAAACTGACAGTTAATTGTAACGTTCAGAGCCTCTTAATGACGATGGAACACACAAATTGCGTCGCGATTCAATACATCGTCCTCCAGCCGTCTTGTCTCCAAGGGTCTATTGCTGCCTCGGGCACCTTATGGTCGTTCTCCTGTGAGTCTAGATATTCGAATCCGACGCAAAACTGACAGTTAATTGTAACGTTCAGAGCCTCTTAATGACGATGGAACACACAAATTGCGTCGCGAATCAATACATCGTCCGACAGCCTACCTGTCTCCAAAGGTCTATTGCTGCCTCGGGGACCCTATGGTCGTTCTCCTGTGAGTCTAGTTTTTCGAATCCGACGCAAAACTGACAGTTAATTGTAACGTTCAGAGCCTCTTAATGACGATGGAACACACAAACTGCGTCCCGATTCAATACATCGTCCTCCAGGCGACTTGTCTCCAAGGGTCTATTGCTGCCTCGGGCACCTTATGGTCGATCTCCTGTGAGTCTAGATTTTCGAATCCGACGCAAAACTGACAGTGAATTGTAACGTTCAGAGCCTCTTAATGATAATGGAACACACAAATTGCGTCGCAATTCAATACATCGTCCTCCAGCCGACTTGTCTCCAAGGGTCTATTGCTGCCTCGGGCACCTTATGGTCGTTCTCCTGTGAGTCTAGTTTTTCGAATCCGACGCAAAACTGACAGTTAATTGTAACGTTCAGAGCATGTTAATGACTATGGAACACACAAATTGCGTCGCGATTCGATACATCGTCCTCCAGCCGCCTAGTTTCCAAGGGTCTATTGCTGAATCGGGCACCTTATGGTCGTTCTCCTGTGAGTCTAGTTTTTCGAATCCGACGCAAAACTGACAGTTAATTGTAACGTTCAGAGCCTCTTAATGACGATGGAACACACAAATTGCGTCGCGATTCAGTACATCGCCCTCCAGCCGACTTGTCGCCGAGGTACCATTGCTGCCTCGGGCACCTCTTGGTCGTTCTCCTAAGAGTGTAGTTTTTCAAATCCGGCACAAAACTGACAGTTAATTGTAACATTCAGAGCCTCTTAATGACGATAGAACACACAAATTGCGCTGCGATTCAATACATCGTCCTCCAGCCGACTTGTCTCCAAGGGTCTAGTGCTGCCTCGGGCTATGGTCGTTCTCCTGTGAGTCTAGATTTTCGAATCCGACGCAAAACTGACAGTTAATTGTAACGTTCAGAGCCTGTTAATGACGATGAAACACACAAATCGCGTCGCGATTCATTACATCGTCCTCCAGCCGACTTGTCTCCAAGCGTCTAGTGCTGCCTCGGGCACCTTATGGTCGATCTCCTGGGAGTCTAGATTTTCGAATCCGTCGCAAAACTGACAGTTAAATGTTACGATCAGAGCCTCTTAATGACGATGGAACACACAAATTGCGTCGCGATTCAATACATCGTCCTCCAGCCGACTTGTCTCCAAGGGTCTATAGCAGCCTCGGGCACCTTATGGTCGTTCTCCTGTGAGTCTAGTTTTTCGAATACGACGCATAACTGACAGTTAATTGTAACGTTCAGAGCCGGTTAATAACGATGGAACACACAAATTGCGTCGCGATTCAATACATCGTCCTCCAGCCGACTTGTCTCCAAGGGTCTATTGCTGCCTCGGGCACCTTATGGTCGTTCTCCTGTGAGTCTAGTTTTTCGAATCCGACGCAAAACTGACAGTTAATTGTAACGTTCAGAGCCTCTTAATGACGATGGAACACACAAATTGCGTCCTGATTCAATACATCGTCCTCCAGCCGACTTGTCTCCAAGGGTCTATTGCTGCCTCGGGAACCTTATGGTCGTTCTCCTGTGAGTCTAGTTTTTCGAATCCGACGCATAACTGACAGTTAATTGTAACGTTCAGAGCCTCTTAATGACGATGGAACACACAAATTGCGTCGCGATTCAATACATCGTCCTCTAGCCGACTTGTCTCCAAGGGTCTATTGCTGCCTAGGGCACCTTATGGTCGTTCTCCTGTGAGTCTAGATTTTCGAATCCGACGCAAAACTGACAGTTAATTGTAACATTCAGAGCCTGTTAGTGACGATGGAACATACAAATCGCGTCGCGATTCAATACATCGTCCTCCAGCCGACTTGTCTCCAAGGGTCTAGTGCTGCCTCGGGCACCTTATGGTCGTTCTTCTGTGAGTCTAGATTTTCGAATCCGACGCAAAACTGACCGTTAATTGTAAGGTTCAGAGCCTCTTAATGACAATGGAACACACAAATTGCGTCGCGGATCAATACATCGTCCTCCGGCCGACCTGTCTCCATGGGTCTATTGCTGCCTCGGGCACCTTATGGTCGATCTCCTGTGAGTCTAGATTTTCGAATCCGTCGCAAAACTGACAGTTAAATGTTACGTTCAGAGCCTCTTAATGACGATGGAACACACAAATTGCGTCGAGATTCAATACTTCGTCCGACTGCCGACCTGTCTCCAAATGTCTATTGCTGCCTCGGGCACCTTATGGTCGTTCTGCTGTGAGCCTAGTTTTCCGAATACGACGCATAACTGACAGTGAATTGTAACGTTCAGAGCCTGTTAATAACGATGGAACACACAAATTGCGTCGCGATTCAATACATCGTCCTCCAGCCGACTTGTCTCCAAGGGTCTATTGCTGCCTCGGGCACATTATGGTCGATCTCCTGTGAGTCTAGATTTTCGAATCCGACGCTAAACTGACAGTTAATGGTAACTTTGAGAGCCTCTTAATGACGATGGAACACACAAATTGCGTCGCGATTCAATACATCGTCCTCCAGCCGTCTTGTCTCCAAGGGTCTATTGCTGCCTCGGGCACCTTATGGTCGTTCCCCTGTGAGTCTAGATATTCGAATCCGACGCAAAACTGACAGTTAATTGTAACGTTCAGAGCCTCTTAATGACGATGGAACACACAAATTGCGTCGCGATTCAATACATCGTCCTCCAGGCGACTTGTCTCCAAGGGTCTATTGCTGCCTCGGGCACCTTATGGTCGATCTCCTGTGAGTCTAGATTTTCGAATCCGACGCAAAACTGACAGTGAATTGTAACGTTCAGAGCCTCTTAATGATAATGGAACACACAAATTGCGTCGCGATTCAATACATCGTCCTCCAGCCGACTTGTCTCCAAGGGTCTATTGCTGCCTCGGGCACCTTATGGTCGTTCTCCTGTGAGTCTAGTTTTTCGAATCCGACGCAAAACTGACAGTTAATTGTAACGTTCAGAGCATGTTAATGACTATGGAACACACAAATTGCGTCGCGATTCGATACATCGTCCTCCAGCCGCCTATTTTCCAAGGGTCTATTGCTGAATCGGGCACCTTATGGTCGTTCTTCTGTGAGTCTAGTTTTTCGAATCCGACGCAAAACTGACAGTTAATTGTAACGTTCAGAGCCTCTTAATGACGATGGAACACACAAATTGCGTCGCGAATCAATACATCGTCCGACAGCCGACCTGTCTCCAAAGGTCTATTGCTGCCTCGGGCACCTTATGGTCGCTCTGCTGTGAGTCTAGTTTTCCGAATACGACGCATAACTGACAGTTAATTGTAACGTTCAGAGCATCGTAATGACGATGGAACACACAAATTGCGTCGCGATTCAGTACATCGTCCTCCAGCCGACTTGTCGCCGAGGTACTATTGCTGCCCCGGGCACCTCTTGGTCGTTCTCCTAAGAGTGTAGTTTTTCGAATCCGGCACAAAACTGACAGTTAATTGTAACATTCAGAGCCTCTTAATGACGATATAACACACAAATTGCGCTGCGATTCAATACATCGTCCTCCAGCCGACTTGTCTCCAAGGGTCTAGTGCTGCCTCGGGCTATGGTCGTTCTCCTGTGAGTCTAGATTTTCGAATCCGACGCAAAACTGACAGTTAATTGTCACGTTCAGAGCCTGTTAATGACGATGGAACACACAAATCGCGTCGCGATTCAATACATCGTCCTCCAGCCGACTTGTCTACAAGCGTCTAGTGCTGCCTCGGGCACCTTATGGTCGATCTCCTGTGAGTCTAGATTTTCGAATCCGTCGCAAAACTGACAGTTACATGTTACGATCAGAGCCTCTTAATGACGATGGAACACACAAATTGCGTCGCGATTCAATACATCGTCCTCCAGCCGACTTGTCTCCAAGGGTCTATAGCAGCCTCGGGCACCTTATGGTCGTTCTCCTGTGAGTCTAGTTTTTCGAATACGACGCATAACTGACAGTTAATTGTAACGTTCAGAGCCGGTTAATAACGATGGAACACACAAATTGCGTCGCGATTCAATACATCGTCCTCCAGCCGACTTGTCTCCAAGGGTCTATTGCTGCCTCGGGCACCTTATGGTCGTTCTCCTGTGAGTCTAGTTTTTCGAATCCGACGCAAAACTGACAGTTAATTGTAACGTTCAGAGCCTCTTCATGACGATGGAACACACAAATCGCGTCCCGATTCAATACATCGTCCTCCAGCCGACTTGTCTCCAAGGGTCTATTGCTGCCTCGGGCATCTTATGGTCGTTCTCCTGTGAGTCTAGTTTTTCGAATCCGACGCAAAACTGACAGTTAATTGTAACGTTCAGAGCCTCTTAATGACGATGGAACACACAAATTGCGTCGCGATTCAATACATCATCCTCCAGCCGACTTGTCTCCACGGGTCTATTGCTGCCACGGGCATCTTATAGTCGTTCTCCTGTGAGTCTAGATTTTCGAATCCGACGCAAAACTGACAGTTAATTGTAACGTTCAGAGCCTCTTAATGACGATGGAACACACAAATTGCGTCGCGATTCAATACATCGTCCGACAGCCGACTTGTCTCCAAGGGTCTAGTGCTGCCTCGGGCACCTTATGGTCGTCCTCCTGTGAGTCTAGATTTTTGAATTCGACGCAAAACTGACAGTTAATTGTAACGTTCAGAGCCTGATAATGACGATGGAACACACAAATCGCATCGCGATTCAATACATCGTCCTCCAGCTGCCCTGTCCCCAAGGGTCTATTGCTGCCTCGGTCACCTTATGGTCGTTCTCCTGTGTGTCTAGTTTTTCGAATCCGACGCAAAACTGACAGTTAATTGTAACGTTCAGAGCCTCTTAATGACGATGGAACACCCAAATTGCGTCGAGATTCAATACATCGTCCGACAGCCGACCTGTCTCCAAAGGTCTATTGCTGCCTCGGGGACCTTATGGTCGTTCGCCTGTGAGTCTAGTTTTTCGAATCCGACGCAAAACTGAAAGTTAATTGTAACGTTCAGAGCCGGTTAATAACGATGGAACACACAAATTGCGTCCCGATTCAATACATCGTCCTCCAGGCGACTTGTCTCCAAGGGTCTATTGCTCCCTCGGGCACCTTATGGTCGTTCTCCTGTGAGTCTAGATTTTCGAATCCGACGCAAAACTGACAGTGAATTGTAACGTTTAGAGACTCTTAATGACAATGGAACACACAAATTGCGTCGCGATTGAATACATCGTCCTCCAGCCGACTTGTCTCCAAGGGTCTATTGCTGCCTCGGGCACCTTATGGTCGTTCGCCTGTGAGTCTAGTTTTTCGAATCCGACGCAAAACTGAAAGTTAATTGTAACGTTCAGAGCCTCTAAATGACGATGGAACACACAAATTGCGTCCCGATTCAATACATCGTCCTCCAGGCGACTTGTCTCCAAGGGTCTATTGCTGCCTCGGGGACCTTATGGTCGTTCTCCTGTGAGTCTAGATTTTCGAATCCGACGCAAAACTGACAGTGAATTGTAAAGTTCAGAGCCTCTTAATGACGATGGAACACACAAATTGCGTCGCGATTCAGTACATCGTCCTCCAGCCGACTTGTCGCTGAGGTACTATTGCTGCCCCGGGCACCTCATGGTAGTTCTCCTAGGAGTGTAGTTTTTCGAATCCGGCACAAAACTGACAGTTAATTGTAACGTTCAGAGCCTCTTAATGACGATGGAACACACAAATTGTGTCGAGATTCAATACATCGTCCTCCACCCGACTTGTCTCCAAGGGTCTATTGCTGCCTCGGGCACCTTATGGTCGTTCTCCTGTGAGTCTAGATTTTCGAATCCGACGCAAAACTGACAGTGAATTGTAACGTTCAGAGCCTCTTAATGACGATGGAACACACAAATTGCGTCGCGATTCAATACATCGTCCGACAGCCGACTTGTCTCCAAGGGTCTAGTGCTGCTTCGGGCACCTTATTGTCGTCCTCCTGTGAGTTAGATTTTCGAATCCGACGCAAAACTGACAGTTAATTGTTACGTTCAGAGCCTGTTAATGACGATGGAACACACAAATTGCGTCGCGATTAAATACATCGTCCTCCAGCGGCCCTGTCTCCAAGGGCCTATAGCTGCCTTGGTCACCTTATGGTCGTTCTCCTGTGTGTCTAGTTTTTCGAATCCGACGCAAAACTGACAGTTAATTGTAACGTTCAGAGCCTCTTAATGACGACGGAACACACAAATTGCGTCGAGATTCAATACATCGTCCGACAGCCGACCTGTCTCCAAATGTCTATTGCCGCCTCGGGGACCTTATGGTCGTTCTCCTGTGAGTCTAGTTTTTCGAATCCGACGCTAAACTGACAGTTAATTGTAACGTTCAGAGCCTGTTAATGACGATGGAACACACAAATTGCTGCGCGTTTCAATACATCGTCCTCCAGCCGACTTGTCTCCAAGGGTCTATTGCTGCCTCGGGCACCTTATGGTCGTTCTCCTGTGAGTCTAGATTTTCGAATCCGACGCAAAACTGACAGTTAATTGTAACGTTCAGAGCCGGTTAATAACGATGGAACACACAAATTGCGTCGCGATTCAATACATCGTCCTCCAGGCGACTTGTCTCCAAGGGTCTATTGCTCCCTCGGGCACCTTATGGTCGTTCTCCTGTGAGTCTAGATTTTCGAATCCGACGCAAAACTGACAGTGAATTGTAACGTTTAGAGACTCTTAATGACAATGGAACACACAAATTGCGTCGCGATTGAATACATCGTCCTCCAGCCGACTTGTCTCCAAGGGTCTATTGCTGCCTCGGGCACCTTATGGTCGTTCGCCTGTGAGTCTAGTTTTTCGAATCCGACGCAAAACTGAAAGTTAATTGTAACGTTCAGAGCCTCTAAATGACGATGGAACACACAAATTGCGTCCCGATTCAATACATCGTCCTCCAGGCGACTTGTCTCCAAGGGTCTATTGCTGCCTCGGGGACCTTATGGTCGTTCTCCTGTGAGTCTAGATTTTCGAATCCGACGCAAAACTGACAGTGAATTGTAAAGTTCAGAGCCTCTTAATGACGATGGAACACACAAATTGCGTCGCGATTCAGTACATCGTCCTCCAGCCGACTTGTCGCCGAGGTACTATTGCTGCCCCGGGCACCTCATGGTAGTTCTCCTAGGAGTGTAGTTTTTCGAATCCGGCACAAAACTGACAGTTAATTGTAACGTTCAGAGCCTCTTAATGACGATGGAACACACAAATTGTGTCGAGATTCAATACATCGTCCTCCACCCGACTTGTCTCCAAGGGTCTATTGCTGCCTCGGGCACCTTATGGTCGTTCTCCTGTGAGTCTAGATTTTCGAATCCGACGCAAAACTGACAGTGAATTGTAACGTTCAGAGCCTCTTAATGACGATGGAACACACAAATTGCGTCGCGATTCAATACATCGTCCGACAGCCGACTTGTCTCCAAGGGTCTAGTGCTGCTTCGGGCACCTTATGGTCGTCCTCCTGTGAGTTAGATTTTCGAATCCGACGCAAAACTGACAGTTAATTGTTACTTTCAGAGCCTGTTAATGACGATGGAACACACAAATTGCGTCGCGATTAAATACATCGTCCTCCAGCGGCCCTGTCTCCAAGGGCCTATAGCTGCCTTGGTCACCTTATGGTCGTTCTCCTGTGTGTCTAGTTTTTCGAATCCGACGCAAAACTGACAGTTAATTGTAACGTTCAGAGCCTCTTAATGACGACGGAACACACAAATTGCGTCGAGATTCAATACATCGTCCGACAGCCGACCTGTCTCCAAATGTCTATTGCCGCCTCGGGGACCTTATGGTCGTTCTCCTGTGAGTCTAGTTTTTCGAATCCGACGCTAAACTGACAGTTAATTGTAACGTTCAGAGCCTGTTAATGACGATGGAACACACAAATTGCGGCGCGTTTCAATACATCGTCCTCCAGCCGACTTGTCTCCAAGGGTCTATTGCTGCCTCGGGCACCTTATGGTCGTTCACCTGTGAGTCTAGATTTTCGAATCCGACGCAAAACTGACAGTGAATTGTAAGTTCAGAGCCTCTTAATGACGATGTAACACACAAATTGCGTCGCGATTCAATACCACGTCTTCCAGCCGACTTGTCTCCAAGGGTCTATTGCTGCCTCGGGCACATTATGGTCGTTCTCCTGTGAGTCTAGTTTTTCGAATCCGACGCAAAACTGACAGTTAATTTTAACGTTCAGAGCCTGTTAATGACTATGGACACACAAATTGCGTCGCGAATCGATACCTCGTCCTCCAGCCGCCTTGTCTCCAATGGTCTATTGCTGCCTCGGGCACCTTATGGTCGTTCTCCTGTGAGTCTAGTTTTTCGAACCCGACATACAACTGACAGTTAATTGTAACGTTCAGAGCCTCTTAATGACGATGGAACACACAAATTGCGTCGCGAATCAATACATCGTCCGACAGCCGACCTGTCTCCAAAGGTCTATTGCTGCCTCGGGCACCTTTTGGTCGCTCTGCTGTGAGTCTAGTTTTCCGAATACGACGCATAACTGACAGTTAATTGTAACGTTCAGAGCCTGTTAATAACGATGGAACACACAAATTGCGTCGCGATTCAGTGCATCTTCCTCCAGCCGACTTGTCTCCAAGGGTCTATTGCTGCCTCGAGCACCTTATGGTCGTTCTCCTGTGAGTCTAGATTTTCGAATCCGACGCAAAACTGACAGTTAATTGTAACGTTCAGAGCCTCCTAATGACAATGGAACACACAAATTGCGTCGCGATTCAATACATCGACCTCCAGCCGTCTTGTCTCCAAGGGTCTATTGCTGCCTCCGGCACCTTATGGTCGTTCTCCTGTGAGTCTAGATTTTCGAATCCGACGCAAAACTGACAGTGAATTGTAACGTTCAGAGCCTCTTAATGACGATGGAACACACAAATTGCGTCGCGATTGAATACATCGTCCGACAGCCGACTTGTCTCCATGGGTCAAGTGCTGCCTCGGGCACCTTATGGTCGTCCTCCTGTGAGTCTAGATTTTCGAATCCGACGCAAAACTGACAGTTAATTGTAACGTTCAGTGCCTGATAATGACGATGGAACACACAAATCGCGTCGCGATTCAATACATCGTCCTCCAGCCGCCCTGTCTCCAAGGGTCTATTGCTGCCTCGGCCACCTTATGGTCGTTCTCCTGTGTGTCTAGTTTTTCGAATCCGACGCAAAACTGACAGTTAATTGTAACGTTCAGAGCCTCTTAATGACGATGGAACGCACAAATTGCGTCGAGATTCAATTCATCGATCGACAGCCGACCTGTCTCCAAAGGTGTATTGCTGCCTCGGGGACCTTATGGTCGTTCTCCTGTGAGTCTAGTTTTTTGAATCCGACGCAAAACTGACAGTTAATTGTAACGTTCAGAGCCTCTTAATGACGATGGAACAAACAAATTGCGTCGCGATTCAATACATCGTCCTCCAGCCGACTTGTCTCCAAGGGTCTATTGCTGCCTCGGGCACCTTATGGTCGTTCTCCTGTGAGTCTAGATTTTCGATCCGACGCAAAACTGATAGTGAATTGTAACGTTCAGAGCCTCTTAATGACAATGAAACACACAAATTGCGTCGCGATTCAATACATCGTCCTCCAGCCGACTTGTCTCCAAGGGTCTATTGCTGCCTCGGGCACCTTATGGTCGTTCTCCTGTGAGTCTAGTTTTTCGAATCCGACGCAAAACTTACAGTTAATTGTAACGTTCAGAGCCTGTTAATGACTATGGAACACACAAATTGCGTCGCGATTCGATACATCGTCCTCCAGCCGCCTTGTCTCCAAGGGTCTATTGCTGCCTCGGGCACCTTATGGTCGTTCTCCTGTGGGTCTAGTTTTTCGAATCCGACGTAAAACTGACAGTTAATTGTAACGTTCAGAGCCTGTTAATAACGATGGAACACACAAATTGCGTCGCGATTCAGTGCATCTTCCTCCAGCCGACTTGTCTCCAAGGGTCTATTGCTGCCTCGGGCACCTTATGGTCGTTCTCCTGTGAGTCTAGATTTTCGATTCCGACGCAAAACTGACAGTGAATTGTAACGTTCAGAGCCTCTTAATGACGATGGAACACACAAATTGCGTCGCGATTCAATACATCGTCCGACAGCCGACTTGTCTCCATGGGTCTAGTGCTGCCTCGGGCACCTTATGGTCGTCCTCCTGTGAGTCTAGATTTTCGAATCCGACGCAAAACTGACAGTTAATTGTAACGTTCAGTGCCTGATAATGACGATGGAACACACAAATCGCGTCGCGATTCAATACATCGTCCTCCAGCCGCCCTGTCTCCAAGGGTCTATTGCTGCCTCGGTCACCTTATGGTCGTTCTCCTGTGTGTCTAGTTTTTCGAATCCGACGCAAAACTGACAGTTAATTGTAACGTTCAGAGCCTCTTAATGACGATGGAACGCACAAATTGCGTCGAGATTCAATTCATCGATCGACAGCCGACCTGTCTCCAAAAGTCTAATGCTGCCTCGGGGACCTTATGGTCGTTCTCCTGTGAGTCTAGTTTTTTGAATCCGACGCAAAACTGACAGTTAATTGTAACGTTCAGAGCCTCTTAATGACGATGGAACAAACAAATTGCGTCGCGATTCAATACATCGTCCTCCAGCCGACTTGTCTCCAAGGGTCTATTGATGCCTCGGGCACCTTATGGTCGTTCTCCTGTGAGTCTAGATTTTCGATCCGACGCAAAACTGATAGCGAATTGTAACGTTCAGAGCCTCTTAATGACAATGGAACACAAAAATTGCGTCGCGATTCAATACATCGTCCTCCAGCCGACTTGTCTCCAAGTGTCTATTGCTGCCTCGGGCACCTTATGGTCGTTCTCCTGTGAGTCTAGATTTTCGAATCCGACGCAAAACTTACAGTTAATTGTAACGTTCAGAGCCTGTTAATGACTATGGAACACACAAATTGCGTCGCGATTCGATACATCGTCCTCCAGCCGCCTTGTCTCCAAGGGTCTATTGCTGCCTCGGGCACCTTATGGTCGTTCTCCTGTGAGTCTAGTTTTTCGAATCCGACGTAAAACTGACAGTTAATTGTAACGTTCAGAGCCTCTTAATGACGATGGAACACACAAATTGCGTCGCGAATCAATACATCGTCCGACAGCCGACCTTTCTCCAAAGGTCTATAGCTGCCTCGGGCACCTTATGGTCGCTCTGCTGTGAGTCTAGTTTTCCGAATACGACGCATAACTGACAGTTAATTGTAACGTTGAGAGCCTCTTAATGACGATGGAACACACAAATTGCGTCGCGATTCAGTACATCTTCCTCCAGCCGACTTGTCGCCGAGGTACTATTGCTGCCCCGGGCACCTCTTGATCGTTCTCCTAGAAGTGTAGTTTTTCGAATCCGGCACAAAACTGACAGTTAATTGTAAAATTCAGAGCCTCTTAATGACGATGGAACGCACAAATTGCGCTGCGATTCAATACATCGTTCTCCAGCCGACCTGTCTCCAAGGGTCTAGTGCTGCCTCGGGCAGCTTATGGTCGTTCTCCTGTGAGTCTAGATTTTCGAATCCGACGCAAAACTGACAGTTAATTGCAAGGTTCAGAGCCTCTTAATGACAATGGAACACACAAATCTCGTCGCGATTCAATACATCGTCCTCCAGCCGACTTGTCTCCAAAGGTCTAGTGCTGCCTCGGGCACCTTATGGTCGTTCTTCTGTGAGTCTAGATTTTCGAATCCGACGCAAAACAGTTAATTGTAAGGTTCAGAGCCTCCTAATGACAATGGAACACACAATTTGCGTCGCGATTCAATACATCGTCCTCGGGCCGACCTGTTCCAAGGGACTATTGCTGCCTCGGGCACCTTATGGTCGATCTCCTGTGAGTCTAGATTTTCGAATCCGTCGCAAAACTGACAGTTAAATGTTACGGTCAGAGCCTCTTAATGACGATGGAACACACAAATTGCGTCGCGATTCAATACATCGTCCTCCAGCCGACTTGTCTCCAAGGGTCTAGTGCTGCTTCGGGCACCTTATGGGCGTCCTCCTGTGAGTTAGATTTTCGAATCGGACGCAAAACTGACAGTTAATTGTTACGTTCAGAGCCTGTTAATGACGATGGAACACACAAATTGCGTCGCGATTCAATACATCGTCCGACAACCGACCTGTCTCCAAATGTCTATTGCCGCCTCGGGGACCTTATGGTCGTTCTCCTGTGAGTCTAGTTTTTCGAATCCGACGCTAAACTGACAGTTAATTGTAACGTTCAGAGCCTGTTAATGACGATGGAACACACAAATTGCGGCGCGTTTCAATACATCGTCCTCCAGCCGACTTGTTTCCAAGGGTCTATTGCTGCCTCGGGCACATTATGGTCGTTCCCCTGTGAGGCTAGTTTTTCGAATCCGACGCAAAACTGACAGTTAATTGTAACGTTCAGAGCCTGTTAATGACTATGGAACACACAAATTGCGTCGAGATTCAATACATCGTCCGACAACCGACCTGTCTCCAAATGTCTATTGCCGCCTCGGGGACCTTATGGTCGTTCTCCTGTGAGTCTAGTTTTTCGAATCCGACGCTAAACTGACAGTTAATTGTAACGTTCAGAGCCTGTTAATGACGCTGGAACACACAAATCTCGTCGCGATTCAATACATCGTCCTCCAGCCGACTTGTCTCCAAAGGTCTAGTGCTGCCTCGGGCACCTTATGGTCGTTCTTCTGTGAGTCTAGATTTTCGAATCCGACGCAAAACAGTTAATTGTAAGGTTCAGAGCCTCCTAATGACAATGGAACACACAATTTGCGTCGCGATTCAATACATCGTCCTCGGGCCGACCTGTTCCAAGGGACTATTGCTGCCTCGGGCACCTTATGGTCGATCTCCTGTGAGTCTAGATTTTCGAATCCGTCGCAAAACTGACAGTTAAATGTTACGGTCAGAGCCTCTTAATGACGATGGAACACACAAATTGCGTCGCGATTCAATACATCGTCCTCCAGCCGACTTGTCTCCAAGGGTCTAGTGCTGCTTCGGGCACCTTATGGGCGTCCTCCTGTGAGTTAGATTTTCGAATCGGACGCAAAACTGACAGTTAATTGTTACGTTCAGAGCCTGTTAATGACGATGGAACACACAAATTGCGTCGCGATTCAATACATCGTCCGACAACCGACCTGTCTCCAAATGTCTATTGCCGCCTCGGGGACCTTATGGTCGTTCTCCTGTGAGTCTAGTTTTTCGAATCCGACGCTAAACTGACAGTTAATTGTAACGTTCAGAGCCTGTTAATGACGATGGAACACACAAATTGCGGCGCGTTTCAATACATCGTCCTCCAGCCGACTTGTTTCCAAGGGTCTATTGCTGCCTCGGGCACATTATGGTCGTTCCCCTGTGAGGCTAGTTTTTCGAATCCGACGCAAAACTGACAGTTAATTGTAACGTTCAGAGCCTGTTAATGACTATGGAACACACAAATTGCGTCGAGATTCAATACATCGTCCGACAACCGACCTGTCTCCAAATGTCTATTGCCGCCTCGGGGACCTTATGGTCGTTCTCCTGTGAGTCTAGTTTTTCGAATCCGACGCTAAACTGACAGTTAATTGTAACGTTCAGAGCCTGTTAATGACGATGGAACACACAAATTGCGGCGCGTTTCAATACATCGTCCTCCAGCCGACTTGTCTCCAAAGGTCTAGTGCTGCCTCGGGCACCTTATGGTCGTTCTCCTGTGAGTCTAGATTTTCGAATCCGACGCAAAACAGTTAATTGTAAGGTTCAGAGCCTCCTAATGACAATGGAACACACAATTTGCGTCGCGATTCAATACATCGTCCTCGGGCCGACCTGTTCCAAGGGACTATTGCTGCCTCGGGCACCTTATGGTCGTTCTCCTGTGAGTCTAGTTTTTCGAATCCGACGCTAAACTGACAGTTAATTGTAACGTTCAGAGCCTGTTAATGACGATGGAACACACAAATTGCGGCGCGTTTCAATACATCGTCCTCCAGCCGACTTGTTTCCAAGGGTCTATTGCTGCCTCGGGCACATTATGGTCGTTCCCCTGTGAGGCTAGTTTTTCGAATCCGACGCAAAACTGACAGTTAATTGTAACGTTCAGAGCCTGTTAATGACTATGGAACACACAAATTGCGTCGAGATTCAATACATCGTCCGACAACCGACCTGTCTCCAAATGTCTATTGCCGCCTCGGGGACCTTATGGTCGTTCTCCTGTGAGTCTAGTTTTTCGAATCCGACGCTAAACTGACAGTTAATTGTAACGTTCAGAGCCTGTTAATGACGATGGAACACACAAATTGCGGCGCGTTTCAATACATCGTCCTCCAGCCGACTTGTTTCCAAGGGTCTATTGCTGCCTCGGGCACATTATGGTCGTTCCCCTGTGAGGCTAGTTTTTCGAATCCGACGCAAAACTGACAGTTAATTGTAACGTTCAGAGCCTGTTAATGACTATGGAACACACAAATTGCGTCGAGATTCAATACATCGTCCGACAACCGACCTGTCTCCAAATGTCTATTGCCGCCTCGGGGACCTTATGGTCGTTCTCCTGTGAGTCTAGTTTTTCGAATCCGACGCTAAACTGACAGTTAATTGTAACGTTCAGAGCCTGTTAATGACGCTGGAACACACAAATCTCGTCGCGATTCAATACATCGTCCTCCAGCCGACTTGTCTCCAAAGGTCTAGTGCTGCCTCGGGCACCTTATGGTCGTTCTTCTGTGAGTCTAGATTTTCGAATCCGACGCAAAACAGTTAATTGTAAGGTTCAGAGCCTCCTAATGACAATGGAACACACAATTTGCGTCGCGATTCAATACATCGTCCTCGGGCCGACCTGTTCCAAGGGACTATTGCTGCCTCGGGCACCTTATGGTCGATCTCCTGTGAGTCTAGATTTTCGAATCCGTCGCAAAACTGACAGTTAAATGTTACGGTCAGAGCCTCTTAATGACGATGGAACACACAAATTGCGTCGCGATTCAATACATCGTCCTCCAGCCGACTTGTCTCCAAGGGTCTAGTGCTGCTTCGGGCACCTTATGGGCGTCCTCCTGTGAGTTAGATTTTCGAATCGGACGCAAAACTGACAGTTAATTGTTACGTTCAGAGCCTGTTAATGACGATGGAACACACAAATTGCGTCGCGATTCAATACATCGTCCGACAACCGACCTGTCTCCAAATGTCTATTGCCGCCTCGGGGACCTTATGGTCGTTCTCCTGTGAGTCTAGTTTTTCGAATCCGACGCTAAACTGACAGTTAATTGTAACGTTCAGAGCCTGTTAATGACGATGGAACACACAAATTGCGGCGCGTTTCAATACATCGTCCTCCAGCCGACTTGTTTCCAAGGGTCTATTGCTGCCTCGGGCACATTATGGTCGTTCCCCTGTGAGGCTAGTTTTTCGAATCCGACGCAAAACTGACAGTTAATTGTAACGTTCAGAGCCTGTTAATGACTATGGAACACACAAATTGCGTCGAGATTCAATACATCGTCCGACAACCGACCTGTCTCCAAATGTCTATTGCCGCCTCGGGGACCTTATGGTCGTTCTCCTGTGAGTCTAGTTTTTCGAATCCGACGCTAAACTGACAGTTAATTGTAACGTTCAGAGCCTGTTAATGACGATGGAACACACAAATTGCGGCGCGTTTCAATACATCGTCCTCCAGCCGACTTGTCTCCAAGGGTCTATTGCTGCCTCGGGCACATTATGGTCGTTCCCCTGTGAGGCTAGTTTTTCGAATCCGACGCAAAACTGACAGTTAATTGTAACGTTCAGAGCCTGTTAATGACTATGGACACACAAATTGCGTCGCGATTCGATACATCGTCCTCCAGCCGCCTTGTCTCCAATGGTCTATTGCTGCCTGGGGCACCTTATGGTCGTTTTTCGAACTTGACGCACAACTGACAGTTAATTGTAACGTTCAGATCCTCTTAATGACGATGGAACACACAAATTGCGTCGCGATTCAATACATCGTCCTCCAGCCGACTTGTCTCCAAGGGTCTATTGCTGCCTCGGGCACCTTATGGTCGTTCTCCTGTGAGTCTAGATTTTCGAATCCGACGCAAAACTGACAGTCAATTGTAACGTTCAGAGCCTCTTAATGACGATGGAACACACAAATTGCGTCGCGATCCAATACATCGTCCGACAGCCGACTTGTCTCCATGGGTCTAGTGCTGCCTCGGGCACCTTATGGTCGTCCTCCTGTGAGTCTAGATTTTCGAATCCGACGCAAAACTGACAGTTAATTGTAACGTTAAGTGCCTGATAATGACGATGGAACACACAAATCGCGTCGCGATTCAATACATCGTCCTCCAGCCGCCCTGGCTCCAAGGGTCTATTGCTGCCTCGGTCACCTTATGGTCGTTCTCCTGTATGTCTAGTTTTTCGAATCCGACGCAAAACTGACAGTTAATTGTAACGTTCAGAGCCTCTTAATGACGATGGAACGCACAAATTGCGTCGAGATTCAATACATCGTTCGACAGCCGACCTGTCTCCAAAGGTCTATTGCTGCCTCGGGGACCTTATGGTCGTTCTCCTGTGAGTCTAGTTTTTTGATTACGACGCAAAACTGACAGTTAATTGTAACGTTCAGAGCCTCTTAATGACGATGGATCAACCAAATTGCGTCGCGATTCAGTACATCGTCCTCCAGCCGACTTGTCTCCAAGGGTCTATTGCTGCCTCGGGCACCTTATGGTCGTTCTCCTGTGAGTCTAGATTTTCGATCCGACGCAAAACTGATAGTGGATTGTAACGTTCAGAGCCTCTTAATGACAATGGAACACAGAAATTGCGTCGCCATTCAATACATCGTCCTCCAGCCGACTTGTCTCCAAGGGTCTATTGCTGCCTCGGGCACCTTATGGTCGTTCTCCTGTGAGTCTAGTTTTTCGAATCCGACGCAAAACTTACAGTTAATTGTAACGTTCAGAGCCTGTTAATGACTATGGAACACACAAATTGCGTCGCGATTCGATACATCGTCCTCCAGCCGCCTTGTCTCCAAGGGTCTATTGCTGCCTCGGGCACCTTATGGTCGTTCTCCTGTGAGTCTAGTTTTCCGAATACGACGCATAACTGACAGTTAATTGTAACGTTCAGAGCCTCTTAATGACGATGGAACACACAAATTGCGTCGCGATTCAGTATATCTGCCTCCAGCCGACTTGTCGCCGAGGTACTATTGCTGCGCCGGGCACCTCTTGGTCGTTCTCCTAGGAGTGTAGTTTTTCGAATCCGGCACAAAACTGACAGTTAATTGTAACATTCAGAGCCTCTTAATGACGATGGAACACACAAATTGCGCTGCGATTCAATACCTCGTTGTCCAGCCGACCTGTCTCCAAGGGTCTAATGCTGCCTCGGGCAGCTTATGGTCGTTCTCCTGTGAGTCTAGATTTTCGAATCCGACGCAAAACTGACAGTTAATTGTAACGTTCAGAGCCTGTTAATGACGATGGAACACACAAATCGCGTCTCGATTCAATACATCGTCCTCCAGCCGACTTGTCTCAAAGGGTCTAGTGCTGCCTCGGGCACCTTATGGTCGTTCTTCTGTGAGTCTAGATTTTCGAATCCGACGCAAAACAGACAGTTAATTGTAAGGTTCAGAGCCTCTTAATGACAATGGAACACACAATTTGCGTCGCGATTCAATACATCGTCCTCCGGCCGACCTGTCTCCAAGGGTCTATTGCTGCCTCGGGCACCTTATGGTCGATCTCCTGTGAGTCTAGATTTTCGAATCCGTCGCAAAACTGACAGTTAAATGTTACGGTCAGAGCCTCTTAATGACGATGGAACACACAAAATGCGTCGCGATTCAATACATCGTCCTCCAGCCGACTTGTCTAAAAGGATCTGTTGCTGCCTCGGGCACCTTATGGTCGTTCTCCTGTGAGTCTAGATTTTCGAATCCGACGCAAAACTGACAGTGAATTGTAACGTTCAGAGCCTCTTAATGACGATGGAACACACAAATTGCGTCGCGATTCAATACATCGTCCTCCAGCCGACTTGTCTCCAAGGGTCTATTGCTGCCTCGGGCAACTTATGGTCGTTCTCCTGTGAGTCTAGTTTTTCGAATCCGACGCAAAACTGACAGTTAATTGTAACGTTCAGAGCCTCTTAATGACGATGGAACACACAAATTGCGTCGCGATTCAATACATCGTCCTCCAGCCGCCTTATCTCCAAGGGTCTATTGCTGCCTCGGTCACCTTATGGTCGTTCTCCTGTGTGTCTACTTTTTCGAATACGACGCAAAACTGACAGTTAATTGTAACGTTCAGAGGCTCTTAATGACGATGAACGCACAAATTGCGTCGAGATTCAATACATCGTCCTCCAGCCGACCTGTCTCCAAGGGTCTATTGCTGCCTCGGGCACCTTATGGTCCTTCTGCTGTGAGTTTAGTTTTCCGAATACGACGCATTACTGACAGTAATTGTAACGTTCAGAGCCTGTTAATGACGATGGAACACACAAATTGCGTCGCGATTCAATACATCGTCCTCCAGCCGACTTGTCTCCAAGGGTCTAGTGTTGCCTCGGGCACCTTATGGTCGTTCTTCTGTGAGTCTAGATTTTTGAATCCGACGCTAAACTGACAGTTAATTGTAAGGTTCAGAGCCTCTTAATGACGATGGAACACACAAATTGCGTCGCGATTCAGTACATCGTCCGACAGCCGACCTGTCTCCAAGGGTCTATAGCTGCCTCGGGCACCTTATGGTCGCTCAGCTGTGAGTCTAGTCTTTCGAATCCGACGCAAAACTGACAGTTAATTGTAACGTTCAGAGCCTGTTAATGACTATGGAACACACAAATTGCGTCGCGATTCGATACATCGTCCTCCAGCCGCCTTGTCTCCAAGGGTCTATTGCTGCCTTGGGCACCTTATGGTCGTTCTCCTGTGAGTCTAGTTTTTCGAATCCGACGCAAAACTGACAGTTAATTGTAACCTTCAGAGCCTGTTAATGACGATGGAACACACAAATTGCGTCGCGATTCGAAACATCGTCCTCCAGCCGCCTTGTCTCCAAGGGTCTATTGCTGCCTCGGGCACCTTATGGTCGTTCTCCTGTGAGTCTAGTTTTTCGAATCCGACGCAAAACTGACAGTTAATTGTAACGTACAGAGCCTCTTAATGACGATGGAACACACAAATTGCGTCGCGATTCAATACATCGTCCTCCAGCCGACTTGTCGCCGAGGTACTTTTGCTGCCCCGGGCACCTCTTGGTCGTTCTCCTAGGAGTGTAGTTTTTCGAATCCGGCACAAAACTGACAGTTAATTGTAACATTCAGAGCCTCTTAATGACGATGGAACACAGCCTTCCTGTTCTTAAGTCGGCATTGTGTCTCTTATTTTGAATTCCGATGCTATTTCTGTGTTTCATCGTCACTGTGAAGGTCCAATGGATACAGTAAACCTGCAGAGGTGCATCAATATGGAAAACTGATGACACAGGAAACGCTCAAAACATAGACAGTCGGAAGACTCAATCTTCCTGTACCTAAGTCGGCATTGTGGCTCTTATATTTAATTCCGATGTAATTTCTGTGTTTCATTGTCAATGGGAAGGTGCAAGGGATACAGCAAACCTGCAGAGGTGCATCGGAATGTAAAACTGGTGACATTGGAAACGCTCAAAACGTAGACCGTAAGAAGACTCAGTTTTCTTGTACTTAAGTCGGCGTTGTGTCTCTTATATTTAATTCCGATGTAATTTCAGTGTTTCATCGTCAATGGGTATGTCCGATGGATACAGTAAACCTGCAGAGGTGCATCGGAATGTAAAACTGGTGACGCAGGAAACGCTCAAAAAATAGACAGTAGGAAGACTCAATCTTCCTGTACTTAAGTCGGCATTGTGTCTCTGATATTTAATTCCGATGCAATTTCTGTGATTCATCGTCAATGGGAAGGTCCAATGGATACAGTAAACCTGCAGAGGAGCATCGGAATGTAAAACTGGTGACGCAGGAAACGCTCAAAGTATAGACAGTAGGAAGACTCAATGTTCCTGTACTTAAGTCGGCATTGTGTCTCTTATATTTAATTACGATGCAATTTCTGTGTTTCATCGTCACTGTGAAGGTCCAATGGATACAGTAAACCTGCAGAGGTGCATCGGAATGTAAAACTGGTGACACAGGAAACGCTCAAAACATAGACAGTAGAAAGACTCAGTCTTCCTGTACTTACGTCGGCATTGGGGCTTTTACATTTAATTCGGATGCAATTTCTGTGTTTCATCGTCAATGGGGGGGTCCAATGGATACAGTAAACCTGCAGAGGTGCATCGGAATGTAGAACTGATGACACAGGAAACGCTCAAAACATAGACAGTAGGAAGACTCAGTCTTCCTGTACTTAAGTCGGCATTGTGTCTCTTATATTTAATTCCGATGCAATTTCTGTGTTTCATCGTCAATGGGAAAGTCGAAGGGAAACAGTATACCTGCAGAGGTGCATGGGAATGTAAAACTGGTGACACAGGAAACGCTCAAAACATAGACAGTAGGAAGACTCAGTCTTCCTGTACTTAAGTCGGCATTGTGTCTCTTATATTTAATTGCGGTGCAATTTCTGTGTTTCATCGCCAATGGGAAGGTCCAAGGGACACAGTAAACCTGCAGAGGTGCATCGGAATGTAACACTGGTGAAACTGGAAACGCTCAAAGCATAGAGCGTAAGAAGACTCAATATTCTTGTACTTAAGTCGGCGTTGTGTCTCTTATATTTAATTCCGATGTAATTCCTGTGTTTCATCGTCAATGGGAAGGACCGATGGATACAGTAAACCTGCAGAGGTGCATCGGAATGTAAAACTGGTGACGCAGGAAACGCTCAAAAAATAGACAGTAGGACGACTCAATCTTCCTGTACTTAAGTCGGCATTGTGTCTCTTATATTTAATTCCGATGCAATTTCTGTGATTCATCGTCAATGGGAAAGTCCAATGGATACAGTAAACCTGCAGAGGTGCATCGGAATGTAAAACTGGTGACGCAGGAAACGCTCAAAGTATAGACAGTAGGAAGACTCAATGTTCCTGTACTTAAGTCGGCATTGTGTCTCTTATATTTAATTCCGATGCAATTTCTGTGTTTCATCGTTAATGGGAAGATCCAAGGGATACAGTAAGCCTGCAGAGGTGCATCGGAATGTAAAACTGGTGACACAGGAAACGCTCAAAACATAGACAGTAGGATGACTCAGCCTTCCTGTACCTAAGTCGGCATTGTGTCTGTTATATTTAATTCCGATGCAATTTCTGTGTTTCATCGTCAATGGGAAGGTCCAATGGATACAGTAAACCTGCAGAGGTGCATCGGAATGTAAAACTGGTGACACAGGAAACTCTCAAAGCGTATGCAATAGAAAGACACACTCTTCCTGTACTGAATTCGACACTGTGTCTCTTATATTTCATTCCGATGCAATTTCTGTGTTTCATCGTCACTGTGAAGGTCCAGTGGATACAGTAAACCTGCAGAGGTGCATCGGAATGTAAAACTGGTAACCAGGAAACGTTCAAAACATAGACAGTAGAAAGACTCAGTCTTCCTGTACTTAATTCGGCATTGTGTCTTTTATATTTAATTCCGATGCAATTTCTGTGTTTCATCGTCAATGGGGGGGTTCAATGGATACAGTAAACCTGCAGAGGTGCATCGGAATGTAGAACTTATGACACAGGAAACGCTCAAAGCGTAGAGAGTAGGAAGACTCAGTCTTCCTGTACTTAAGTCGGCGTTGTGTCTCTTATATTTAATTCCGATGTAACTTCTGTGTTTCATCGTCAATGGGAAGGTCCGATGGATACAGTAAACCTGCAGAGGTGCATCGGAATGTAAAACTGGTGACGCAGAAAACGCTCAAAAAATAGACAGTAGGAAGACTCAATCTTCCTATACTTAAGTCGGCATTGTGTCTCTTATATTTAATTCCGGTGCAGTTTCTGTGATTCATCGTCAATGGGAAGGTCAAAGAGATACAGTAAACCTGCAGAGGTGCATCGGAATGTAAAACTGGTGACACAGGAAACGCTCAAAACATAGACAGTAGTAAGACTCAGACTTCCTCTACTTAAATCGGCATTGTGTCTGTTATATGTAATTCCGATGTAATTTCTGTGTTTTATTGTCAATGGGAAGGTGCAAGGGATACAGCAAACCTGCAAAGGTGCATCGGAATGTAAAACTGGTGACACTGGAAACGCTCAAAACGTAGACAGTAAGAAGGCTCAGTTTTCTTGTACTTAAGTGGGCGTTGTGTCTCTTATATTTAATTCCGATGTAATTTCAGTGTTTCATCGTCAATGGGTATGTCCGATGTATACAGTAAAACTGCAGAGGTGCATCGGAATGTAAAACTGGTGACGCAGGAAACGCTCAAAAAATAGACAGTAGGAAGACTCAATCTTCCTGTACTTAAGTCAGCATTGTGTCTCTTATATTTAATTCCGATGCAATTTCTGTGATTCATCGTCAATGGGAAGGTCCAATGGATACAGTAAACCTGCAGAGGTGCATCGGAATGTAAAACTGGTGACGCAGGAAACGCTCAAAGTATAGACAGTAGGAAGACTCAATGTTCCTGTACTTAAGTCGGCATTGTGTCTCTTATATTTAATTGCGATGCAATTTGTGTGTTTCATCGTCACTGTGAAGGTCCAATGGATACAGTAAACCTGAAGAGGTGCATCGGAATGTAAAACTGGTGACACAGGAAACGCTCAAAACATAGAGAATAGGAAGACTCAGTCTTCCTGTACTTAAGTCGACATTTTGTCTCTTATATTTAATTCCGATGCAATTTCTGTGTTTCATCGTCACTATGAAGGTCCAAGAGATACTGTAGACCTGCATAGGAACATCGGAATGTAAAACTGGTGACACAGGAAACGCTCAAAGCATAGACAGTAGGAAGACTCAGTCTTTCTGTACTTAAGTCGGCATTGTGTCTCTTATATTTAATTCCGATGCAATTTCTGTGTTACATCGTCAATGGGAAGGTCCAAGGAATACAGTAAGCCTGCAGAGGTGCATCGGAATGTAAAACTGGTGACACAGGAGACGCTCAAAACATAGACAGTAGG
The DNA here is from genome assembly GCF_023898315.1 of Schistocerca nitens. NCBI lineage: Eukaryota > Metazoa > Arthropoda > Insecta > Orthoptera > Acrididae > Schistocerca > Schistocerca nitens. Next base: position 760,376,602 of record NC_064619.1, read on the forward strand.
AAGACTCAGTCTTCCTGTACTTAAGTCCGCATTGTGTCTCTTATATTTAATTCCGATGCAATTTCTGTGGTTCTTCGTCACTGTGAAGGTCCAAGGGATACAGTAAACCGGCAGAGGTGCATCGGAATGTAAAACTGAAGACACAGGAAACGCTCAAAGCATAGACAGTAGGAAGACTCAAGCTTCCTCTACTTAAGACGTCATTGTGTCTCTTATATTTAAATGGGGTGCAATTTCTGTGTTTCGTCGTCAATGGGACGGTCCAAGGGATAGAGTAAACCTGCAGAGGTGCATCAAAATGTAAAACTGATGACATAGGAAACGCTGAAAACATAGACAGTAGGAAGACTTAGTCTTCGTGTACCTAAGTCGGCATTGTATCTCTTATATTTAATTCCGATGCAATTTCTGTGTTTTTTCGTCAATATGAAGGTCCAAGGTATATAGTAAACCTGCAGAGGTGCATTGGAATGTAAAAATGGTGACACAGGAAACGCTCAAAGCATAGACAGTAGGAAGACTCAAGCTTCCTCTACTTAAGACGTCATTGTGTCTCTTATATTTAAATGGGGTGCAATTTCTGTGCTTCGTCGTCAAAGGGAAGGTCCAATGGATACAGTAAACCTGCAGAGGTCGATCGGAATGTAAAACTGGTGACACAGGAAACGCTCAAAACATAGACAGTAAGAAGACTCAGTCTTCCTGTAATTAAGTCGGCATTGTGTCTCTTATATTTATTTCCGATGCATTTTCTGTGTTTCATCGTCAATGTGAAGGTCCAATGGATACAGTAAACCTGCAGAGGTGCATCGGAATGTAAAACTGTTGACACAGGAAACGCTCAAACATTGACAGTAGGAAGACTCAGTCTTCCTGTACTTAAGTCGGCATTGTGTCTCTTATATTTATTTCCGATGCAATTTCTGTGTTGCATCGTCACTTTGAAGGTCCAAGGGATGCAGGAAAACCTGCGGAGGTGCATGGGAATGAAAAACTGGTGACACAGGGAACGCTCAAAACATAGACAGTTGGAAGACTCTGTCTTCCTGTACTGAAGACGTAATTGTGTCTCTTATATTTAATTCCGATGCAATTTCTGTGTTTCATCGTCACTATGAAGGTCCAAGAGATACTGTAGACCTGCATAGGAACATCGGAATGTAAAACTGGTGACACAGGAAACGCTCAAATCATAGACAGTAGGAAGACTCAGGCTTTCTGTACTTAAGTCGGCATTGTGTCTCTTATATTTAATTCCGATGCAATTTCTGTGTTACATCGTCAATGGGAAGGTCCAAGGGATACAGTAAGCCTGCAGAGGTGCATCGGAATGTAAAACTGGTGACACAGGAGACGCTCAGAACATAGACAGTAGGAAGACTCAGTCTTCCTTTACTTAAGTCGGCATTGTGTCTCTTATATTTAATTCCGATGCAATTTCTGTGTTTCTTCGTCACTGTGAAGGTCCAAGGGATACAGTAAACCGGCAGAGGTGCATCGGAATGTAAAACTGGAGACACAGGAAACGCTCAAAACATAGACAGTAGGAAGACTCAAGCTTCCTCTACTTAAGACGTCATTGTGTCTCTTATATTTAAATGGGGTGCAATTTCTGTGTTTCGTCGTCAATGGGAAGGTCCAAGGGATAGAGTAAACCTGCAGAGGTGCATCAAAATGTAAAACTGATGACATAGGAAACGCTGAAAACATAGACAGTAGGAAGACTTAGTCTTCCTGTACCTAAGTCGGCATTGTATCTCTTAGATTTAATTCCGATGCAATTTCTGTGTTTTTTCGTCAATGGGAAGATCCAAGGTATATAGTAAACCTGCAGAGGTGCATTGGAATGTAAAAATGGTGACACAGGAAACGCTCAAATCATAGACCGTAAGAAGACTCAGTTTTCTTGTACTTAAGTCGGCGTTGTGTCTCTTATATTTAATTCCGATGTAATTTCAGTGTTTCATCGTCAATGGGTATGTCCGATGTATACAATAAACCTGCAGAGGTGCATCGGAATGTAAAACTGGTGACGCAGGAAACGCTCAAAAAATAGACAGTAGGAAGACTCAATCTTCCTGTACTTAAGTCGGCATTGTGTCTCTTATATTTAATTCCGATGCAATTTCTGTGATTTATCGTCAATGGGAAGGTCCAATGGATACAGTAAACCTGCAGAGGTGCATCGGAATGTAAAACTGGTGACGCAGGAAACGCTCAAAGTATAGACAGTAGGAAGACTCAATGTTCCTGTACTTAAGTCGGCATTGTGTCTGCTATATTTAATTCCGATGAAATTTCTGTGTTTCCTTGTCAATGGGAAGGTGCAAGTGATACAGCAAACCTGCAGAGGTGCACCGGAATGTATAACTGGTGACACAGGAAACGCTCAAAACATAGAGAATAGGAAGACTCAGTCTTCCTGTACTTTAGTCGACATTTTGTCTCTTATATTTAATTCCGATGCAATTTCTGTGTTTCATCGTCACTATGAAGGTCCAAGAGATACTGTAGACCTGCATAGGAACATCGGAATGTAAAACTGGTGACACAGGAAACGCTCAAAGCATAGACAGTAGGAAGACTCAGTCTTTCTGTACTTAAGTCGGCATTGTGTCTCTTATATTTAATTCCGATGCAATTTCTGTGTTACATCGTCAATGGGAAGGTCCAAGGGATACAGTAAGCCTGCAGAGGTGCATCGGAATGTAAAACTGGTGACACAGGAGACGCTCAAAACATAGACAGTAGGAAGACTCAGTCTTCCTGTACTTAAGTCCGCATTGTGTCTCTTATATTTAATTCCGATGCAATTTCTGTGTTTCTTCGTCACTGTGAAGGTCCAAGGGATACAGTAAACCGGCAGAGGTGCATCGGAATGTAAAACTGGAGACACAGGAAACGCTCAAAACATAGACAGTAGGAAGACTCAAGCTTCCTCTACTTAAGACGTCATTGTGTCTCTTATATTTAAATGGGGTGCAATTTCTGTGTTTCGTCGTCAATGGGAAGGTCCAAGGGATAGAGTAAACCTGCAGAGGTGCATCAAAATGTAAAACTGATGACATAGGAAACGCTGAAAACATAGACAGTAGGAAGACTTAGTCTTCCTGTACCTAAGTCGGCATTGTATCTCTTATATTTAATTCCGATGCAATTTCTGTGTTTTTTCGTCAATGGGAAGGTCCAAGGTATATAGTAAACCTGCAGAGGTGCATTGGAATGTAAAAATGGTGACACAGGAAACGCTCAAATCATAGACCGTAAGAAGACTCAGTTTTCTTGTACTTAAGTCGGCGTTGTGTCTCTTATATTTAATTCCGATGCAATTTCTGTGCTTCGTCGTCAAAGGGAAGGTCCAATGGATACAGTAAACCTGCAGAGGTGGATCGGAATGTAAAACTGGTGACACAGGAAACGCTCAAAACATAGACAGTAGGAAGACTCAGTCTTCCTGTACTTAAGTCGGCATTGTGTCTCTTATATTTATTTCCGATGCATTTTCTGTGTTTCATCGTCAATGTGAAGGTCCAATGGATACAGTAAACCTGCAGAGGTGCATCGGAATGTAAAACTGTTGACACAGGAAACGCTCAAACATTGACAGTAGGAAGACTCAGTCTTCCTGTACTTAAGTCGGCATTGTGTCTCTTATATTTAATTCCGATGCAATTTCTGTGTTGCATCGTCACTTTGAAGGTCCAAGGGATGCAGGAAAACCTGCGGAGGTGCATGGGAATGTAAAACTGGTGACACAGGAAACGCTCAAAACATAGACAGTTGGAAGACTCTGTCTTCCTGTACTGAAGACGTCATTGTGTCTCTTATATTTAATTCCGATGCAATTTCTGTGTTTCATCGCAAATGGGAAGGTCCAAGGGACACAGTAAACCTGCATAGGTGCATCGGAATGTAAAACTGGTGACACTGGAAACGCTGAAAACGTAGACCGTAAGAAGACTCAGATTTCATGTACTTATGTCGGCGTTGTGTCTCTTATATTTAATTCCGATGTAATTTCTGTGTTTCATCGTCAATGGGAAGGTCAGATGGATACAGTAAACCTGCAGAGGTGCATCGGAAAGTAAAACTGTTGACACAGGAAACGCTCAAACATTGACAGTAGGAAGACTCAGTCTTCCTGTACTTATGTCGGCATTGTGTCACTTATATTTAATTCCGATTCATTTTTTGTGTTTCATCGTCAATGGGAAGGTCCATTGGATACAGTTAACCTGCAGAGGTGCATCGGAATGTAAAACTGGTGACACAGGAAACGCTCAAATCATAGACAGTAGAAAGACTCAGTCTCCCTGTACTTAAGTCGTCATTGTGTCTTTTATATTTAATTCCGATGCAATTTCTGTGTTTCATCGTCACTATGAAGGTCCAAGGGATACTGTAGACCTGCATAGGTGCATCGGAATGTAAAACTGGTGAAACAGGAAACGCTCAAAACATAGACAGTAGGAAGACTCAGTCCTTCTGTACTTAAGTCGGCATTGTGTCTCTTATATTTAATTCCGATGTAATTTCTGTGTTTCATCGTCAATGGGAAGGTCCAGTGGATACAGTTAACCTGCAAAGGTGCATCGGAATGTAAAACTGGTGACACAGGAAAGGCTCAAAACATATACAACAGAAAGACACACTCTTCCTGTACTAAGTCGACATTGTGTCTCTTATATTTCATTCCGATGCAATTTCTGTGTTTCATCGCCACTGTGAAGGTCCAGTGGATACAGTAAACCTGCAGAGGTGCATCGGAATGTAAAACTGGTGACACAGGAAACGCTCAAAACATAGACAGTAGAAAGACTCAGTCTTCCTGTACTTAAGTCGGCATTGTGTCTTTTATATTTAATTCCGATGCAATTTCTGTGTTTCATCGTCAATGGGGGGGGGGGGGGGGTTCAATGGATACAGTAAACCTGCAGAGGTGCATCGGAATGTAGAACTGATGACACAGGAAACGCTCAAAACGTAGAGAGGAAGAAGACTCAGTCTTCCTGTACTTAAGTCGGCGTTGTGTCTCTTATATTTAATTCCGATGTAATTTCTGTGTTTCATCGTCAATGGGAAGGTCCGATGGATACAGTAAACCTGCAGAGGTGCAGCGGAATGTAAAACTGGTGACGCAGGAAACGCTCAAAAAATAGACAGTAGGAAGACTCATACTTCCTGTACTTAAGTCGGTATTGTGTTTCTTATATTTAATTCCGGTGCAATTTCTGTGATTCATCGTCAATGGGAAGGTCAAAGGGATGCAGTAAACCTGCAGAGGTGCATCGGAATTGTAACAAATAATGAAATATAATAATAATAAAATATAATAATAATAATAATAATAATAATAATAATAATAATAATAATAATAATAAGGTGTTTTGCAGGATATGCTTCCTGCAACCACCCTAGAAGGAAAACAAAGACAGAGGATGAGATGGTCAGATGAAGTTAATCGACACCTCATGTTCTGTTATTACCAAGCAACAAACCTAGGAACCAACACAACTGGATACAGATCACAAGTATACACAACATTTATTACCAGATACCCAGAATTAAAATTTTTAACAGAACAACGACTAGCTGATCAGATCCGTGTAATAATAAAAAATAACAGGATACCCCAGTCAGAATTAGAAAACATCAAACAACAAGTACAACAAATACTAGAACAAAATAATGTGCAATCAGAAGAAGAAGAAAATACAGTAATGGACTCAAACATCCCAGAGCAAACAAACAAAGAACAACACACATCAATTAAACAATCAGAGGAAAACGACATCTTAAGACAGCCACCAGAACAAGCACAAATAGAACACGAAGTGACACACATGTTAGATATAGAAGAGAAATTTCAGCTGACATATATAGAATACAAAGACACAAATACAGACATTAGACCATTCTTGCATAGACCACCAAATAACCCACAAGTCGAAACAACAATAACAACTATCAACACAATCATACACAACAAAATAAATGAAAATACAACAATGGAAGAGTTACAACTACTGGTTTATGTAGGAGCACTCACTACACTAAATATACACACTAGGCAGAGATCAGAACCAACCAACACACAGAAGAAACACACAAAACCAGCATGGCAACACAGGCTACAGATCAGAATAGAAAAACTGAGAAAAGACATCGGACAGCTAACACAATTTATAAGAAATGAAATATCAGACAAAAAACGAAAACGGTTAGGTAAAATCTCACAACAAGAAGCAATAGAGCAATTAGATGAAAAGAAGCAGAAGTTACAAGCATTGGCCAAACGACTTAGAAGATACAAAAAAAGTGAAAATAGAAGGAAACAAAACCAAACATTCAACACAAACCAAAAGAAATTTTACCAGACAATAGATAACACACACATTAAAATAGGCAATCCACCAAACATAACAGACATGGAACACTTCTGGAGCAACATATGGTCAAACCCGGTACAACATAACAGGCATGCACGGTGGATACAAGCAGAAACAGACTCATACAATATGATACCACAAATGCCTGAAGTGATAATTTTGCAACATGAAGTCACCCGAGCAATTAATTCTGCGCACAATTGGAAAGCCCCTGGAAATGATAAAATAGCAAATTTCTGGCTAAAGAAGTTCACCTCAACACATTCACATCTAACTAAATTATTTAACAGTTACATTGCAGACCCATACACATTCCCTGATACACTTACACATGGAATAACCTATCTGAAACCTAAAGATCAAGCAGACACAGCAAACCCAGCTAAATATCGTCCCATAACATGCCTACCAACAATCTATAAAATATTAACTTCAGTCATTACACAGAAATTAATGACACATACAACACAGAACAAAATTATAAATGAAGAACAAAAAGGCTGTTGCAAAGGAGCACGAGGATGTAAAGAGCAACTGATAATAGATACAGAGGTGACATATCAAGCTAAAACTAAACAAAGGTCACTACACTACGCATACATTGATTACCAAAAAGCTTTTGATAGTGTACCCCACTCATGGTTACTACAGATATTGGAAATATACAAAGTAGATCCTAAATTGATACAGTTCCTAAACATAGTAATGAAAAACTGGAAAACCACACTTAATATCCAAACAAACTCTAATAATATCACATCACAGCCAATACAGATTAAGCGTGGAATATACCAAGGAGACTCATTAAGTCCTTTCTGGTTCTGCCTTGCTCTGAACCCACTATCCAACATGCTAAATAATACAAATTATGGATACAATATTACTGGAACATACCCACACAAAATCACACATTTGCTGTACATGGATGATCTAAAACTACTGGCAGCAACAAATCAACAACTCAACCAATTACTAAAGATAACAGAAGTATTCAGCAATGATATAAATATGGCTTTTGGAACAGACAAATGTAAGAAAAATAGCATAGTCAAGGGAAAACACACTAAACAAGAAGATTACATATTGGTTAACCACAGCGACTGCATAGAAGCGATGGAAAAAACAGATGTCTATAAATATCTAGGATACAGACAAAAAATAGGAATAGATAATACAAATATTAAAGAAGAACTAAAAGAAAAATATAGACAAAGACTAACAAAAATACTGAAAACAGAATTGACAGCAAGAAACAAGACAAAAGCTATAAATACTTATGCCATACCAATATTGACCTACTCATTTGGAGTAGTGAAATGGAGTAACACAGACCTAGAAGCACTCAATACACTTACACGCTCACAATGCCACAAATATAGAATACATCACATACATTCAGCAACAGAAAGATTCACATTAAGCAGAAAGGAAGGAGGAAGGGGATTTATCGATATAAAAAACCTACATTATGGACAGGTAGACAATTTAAGAAAATTCTTTATAGAACGAGCAGAAACTAGCAAAATACACAAAGCAATCACTCATATAAATACATCGGCTACACCACTACAATTTCATAACCACCTCTACAACCCTTTAGACCACATAACATCAACAGATACGAAGAAAGTAAATTGGAAAAAGAAAACACTTCATGGCAAGCACCCGTATCATCTAACACAGCCACACATCGATCAAGACGCATCCAACACATGGCTAAGAAAAGGCAATATATACAGTGAGACAGAAGGATTCATGATTGCAATACAGGATCAAACAATAAACACCAGGTATTACAGCAAGCATATTATTAAAGATCCCAATACCACAACAGATAAATGCAGACTTTGTAAACAACAAATAGAAACAGTAGATCACATCAGAAGCGGATGTACAATACTAGCAAATACAGAATACCCCAGAAGACATGACAATGTCGCAAAAATAATACATCAACAGCTTGCCTTACAACATAAACTTTTAAAACAACAAGTTCCTACATACAAGTATGCACCACAAAATGTACTGGAGAATGATGAATACAAATTATACTGGAACAGAACCATTATAACAGATAAAACAACGCCACATAACAAACCTGACATCATACTCACCAATAAAAAGAAGAAATTAACACAACTAATCGAAATATCCATACCCAATACAACAAATATACAAAAGAAAACAGGAGAAAAAATTGAAAAATACATCCAACTGGCTGAGGAAGTCAAAGACATGTGGCATCAGGATAAAGTTGACATCATACCAATTATACTATCAACTACAGGAGTCATACCACACAATATCCACCAGTACATCAATGCAATACAGCTACATCCAAACATATATATACAACTACAGAAATCCGTAATTATTGATACATGTTCAATTACCCGAAAGTTCCTGAATGCAATATAACATGTACCGTACAGCAAAAAGGAAGTGACGCTTGATAAAGGTCCGCGTCACTCCATTCTTAACCAGACTTCTAAAAAGTCTGAGAAAGTAAAGAAATAATAATAATAATAATAATAAATAAATTGGAAAAAGAAAACACTTCATGGCAAGCACCCGTATCATCTAACACAGCCACACATCGATCAAGACGCATCCAACACATGGCTAAGAAAAGGCAATATATACAGTGAGACAGAAGGATTCATGATTGCAATACAGGATCAAACAATAAACACCAGGTACTACAGCAAGCATATTATTAAAGATCCCAATACCACAACAGATAAATGCAGACTTTGCAAACAACAAATAGAAACAGTAGATCACATCAGAAGCGGATGTACAATACTAGCAAATACAGAATACCGCAGAAGACATGACAATGTCGCAAAAATAATACATCAACAGCTTGCCTTACAACATAAACTTTTAAAACAACAAGTTCCTACATACAAGTATGCACCACAAAATGTACTGGAGAATGATGAATACAAATTATACTGGAACAGAACCATTATAACAGATAAAACAACGCCACATAACAAACCTGACATCATACTCACCAATAAAAAGAAGAAATTAACACAACTAATCGAAATATCCATACCCAATACAACAAATATACAAAAGAAAACAGGAGAAAAAATTGAAAAATACATCCAACTGGCTGAGGAAGTCAAAGACATGTGGCATCAGGATAAAGTTGACATCATACCAATTATAGTATCAACTACAGGAGTTATACCACACAATATCCACCAGTACATCAATGCAATACAGCTACATCCAAACTTATATATACAACTACAGAAATCCGTAATTATTGATACATGTTCAATTACCCGAAAGTTCCTGAATGCAATATAACATATACCGTACAGCAAAAAGGAAGTGACGCTTGATAAAGGTCCGCGTCACTCCATTCCTCACCAGACTTAACGTCTGAGAAAGTAAAGATAATAATAATAATAATAATAATTGTTAGTTTTTGGATAAGTAATTGAGGATTAAAATTTACGCCGTGAATTTATCGAGCTTCGCACGTCCGAAGATGTACGGAACGTATTCAGGGCTCATTATGTATTTTTTTTTGTAGACAGAGCCTGATATCTGACCTCAGCATCAATCATGGAAATGGAGTGACTAAAACTACTAAAACAAAGAAAAGCATAAGATTAAATAAACATATATTCATTTCAACATACACATTACGATATAAATTACACTTACGTAAAATTCTAGATAAATAATGGCAGATCATTCACAAATGAGAGCGACTTATTAATGCTGCGCCTCTTTTCTGCTAATAAATGTCAATATGGCTAACTGTGGAGCCGCACAATATATTAAGTCCTTCTAGGACAACGAATGACATGAGAGTGTTGATGCGTACAGGCTGTGACAAGAGAGCGGTGTTAATTGCTTTATTTTGCATTCTCTTGTCTTAAAAAATCGATACATATAATCTAAGGTAACTAAATTAAATATTGTCTGTGCTCGAGTGCAAATGGTTCCTTAAACTGCTCCCCAAATTGCGAGAGCAAAGGTGTACCACCTGCAGCTGAGCAATTTGTTGACGTATTTTCTTTATTTGTCATGTCATGAATCATAAGTTATTACGTATCTTGTTTCACAGATTCAACATACTTAAGATATGATAAAATGTCATTCATCCACACAAATACATAAATAATATTTACATACAAGATCAATGAAAGTGAAAAGAAAAAATAAAAGTATTAGGTTCCTAGCGGTATTGAACCCGGGACCTCAGGTATCACAGTCCTCTATACTGGCTCGAAGCTATCACTGCTAATCTGAAAATATTTGTCGATGTTATATAACACTTGTAGAGAGACTGTAACAAATTTCACAGTTCGTATTCTCTTGTACTGTTACTTTGTAAAAAATTGTAGGGCATATACTCCATTGTTCTCTTTCACTTCAAAATGTTATTACACATGTTCATTCAATAAATAAAATTAATTAATGGTTTTGTGCATATTCAGAGATATGTGAACACATTCTCTTTAGAATGTCACTTGTCGCTAAAGGTTTATACTGTGCTAAAGTCTTTGCACTTTACAATAAGTGTCACATGTCAGACGTTTTGTTTACTTTGAGACGAAAGTTCTTGAAGAAATAAGTTGGAGATCAAGAATCTCGCAATGAAGCGTGCTTTGGAAGACGTAGTTAAAATGTTGTTTCGACTTGGTAGGAATACATGGTGTCAGTGGTTCCATACTATCCAGTCCGTGTTACATCTACTCAATAACCTCCAATTTCGTCTTCCGAAAGGTGTATGTCGTCTCCTGGATATTGTGTCGTCGTTTCGTCGAAAAGTGTACCGTGGTTTTGCAACTCACGTCACCTATAGTGTCCCATCATGAGTGCAGTGGACCTTTTTTTTTTTTTTTTTTTAAATTTGCACACAACTTTTTCATACATTGTTCGTTGCAAAACAAAATGTTCGTTCACAACAGAGAGCACAAAACATAACAAATATCACTTCACATTGAATACAGTTTTCTGTTACATATTTACATAGATAAAAAAAAATTTCTGTGAAACATGTACTTATACATTTACATTACATTGTTTGCTAATACATATACATATTTTACATTTTTCAATTGCATTAAACTAGATATTTACAAATACATATGGGTCAGACACAAAAATTATCTTATAGGTTCAGTGTATTGTGATACATTCAGAAAATCCATTTTCTTTTATAGGTCTCTTCCCCTTTTTAATAAAGTTTTCCTTTTAAGTATATTTTCCTTTACATCAGTACTACACAATAAGTGTTCTTCCTCATTAAATGTTTCCTGCAACATAAACTTTCATAATAGGTTAGAAAACATCCTTGAGATGATCTGTCCTGAAAAGTCATGATTACAATAAGACACGACACGTCACATCCACAATCAATTCCAAATTAGCACATGCACAAAGTATCATTTACAAATAAAATAAAGTATATAGCCTTGCTCAATTAATCTCATTTGTCATTTCCTGTAGAGTGTTTTTGTGCATGTTGTGTTCATGTGGATTGTGGTGTGAGTGTGAATAGAAAATCAAGTGTCTGTCATGCCAATTTGTATATCAGGTTCAGGGCAGCAATTGTCTCCGGTCATTTAGTCTGTCAGCTTGTCTGCAGGGTATTAATAATCAGTAACTGTGCTTTGCATGAAAATTGTTAGTTCTTCCTGTGTCTTATCTTCTTGCTGCTGCTGCTGCTGTTACTGCTGGTGCTGTAAAATGTAGATACTTAAGATTATAGCTTATATCTTCTTCTTCTTCCAGCTTGAAGTACCAGATGTGACTTACCTTGTTTTTGTATCAGCATACTCTGCTAAGGGCTAAAAGTTTTCAAATCTTTGTGAGGGTACAAACCTAAAATTCTCTTATTCTTGTGGTTTTGTAACAGATATGCTCCAGGGTGTGGTATATCAATGATTGTGTAAGGACCTTCATATAATGGACGCCACTTAACATTACGTTTTAGAGGTAATGACGATTTGTAGTGGGTCTTAAGTAAAACTTGCATGCCTATTGTAAAGTTTTGCCTTCTTTTCAGATTAGCACCATAGTTCTTATTTCTAATGTCAGCTTGTTCAGTAATTGCAATGAGTACTTCCCTTACCTTTTCCTCGTGTGTTGGTTTGGTGTCAGAAAATTTTGGTAGTGGGTTGCTCCATTCATTAGTTTCCTTTGTGTCAAACATGATTTCTCTGGGAGTATAGGGTGTGTTGTATATATTTAAATTGTTGTGTATTTCCTCAAAAAGTGCTAGGTAATGTATCCAGTTTGTGTGCTGTGTTGAGGTATAAGTTCTCATGAATCTATTTAATTCTCTAAAAATTCTCTCACAAGGGTTGGCTGATGCATGAAACTTTGAAATAAAGATGCTCTTAATGTTATTGTCCTTTAGAAATTTTCTCCAGGTGAATCCTGCATAATACTTGGCGTTATCTGATAGAATGGCTTTAGGTTTTCCACAGTATGGCATGTAATCATTTGTGAATCTTCTCAAACCGCAGGTCGCAGAGCTAGAGGTACATTGTATGACTTGTGGTAATAGATTTGGTGAGGCTTGACTTCAATCGTATACACATGTGTGTTGATCCTACCTGGCTTACTAGTGAAAACATCCTTATTCTTAAGTAAAATATGTTTAAGCTGGGATCTCTCCTCTTCATTAATAGCATCACATTCTGATAACTTAGAATTAATTTGTGTAAGTACATCATTCACTACCTCACTGTGTGATACAGGTTGTTGTGTGGAATCTATGTCAGTCTCACGTATAATCTGTAGCTTGTAGCCAGAACAGTGCTTGTTATGGTCTACTAGTCGAGTGTCCAAGTTCAAAACTATGTCTCTGCCTTCATACTTAAAATAACAAATGCCTTTGGAGAAGTCTATAGTACAGTCCTTCTCGCAAAGAAAATCAATACCCAATATACAATTGGCAGCAAGGTTTTGGACAACTAGGAAAGGCCATTGTACGATTCCATTTCCCATACTAACAGTCACAAATACCTGCTTATTAACTCTACTTGACTTATTACCATAATGCAGTTAATATTGAACAGTTTTGAACTGGGAACTCTGGTATCTTAGAAGTTTTCTTCATCATAGTATAAAAATTGTGAGAAATCACACTGACAGCAGCTCCTGTATCAATAATTATGTTAGTAGGTATACCTCCTACAATGCCTGAGGTGGAAGACAGTACAAATCTTTTCTTTACATTGTGACATTGTGTGTTGTCATTTATCAGATCATCTGCTAAGTTTCCACTTTCATTATATCTTAAGAATAGTGTAGGCAACTCTTGTTGTGTAAATGTTAATTTTTCTTGTTTCACAGTTTCACTAGCAAGTGTGTATTCAAACATAGCTTATAAATTGAAGTTGCCCCCCAAATGTTCCTCAGTCACGACCTGGGGCTCAGTATGACTGGTTCTAGTTTACCTGGTTTGTCTGGTCATTGGCAAGTGTAGTTGTAGTTTCATTAGCTACCTCAATAATATTTACATTAGGATATTGTCTTTGCCAATCGCCTGTCTGTTTTCGGTTGGCTGAAGTCACTTGTTGGTTTGTGTTGCTTGTTTGTGCAAAATTCCCTTGTGGCATCTGAATATGATTTTGTGGTGGCGGTTGCTGTGTTTGCCACTCTCTCACATAATACTGGTTGTCGTTCTGGTTAAAGTGCGGTGTAGGTGTTCCATTTCTTGTGTAATCTGTGTTGTTTCCTTGCCAGTATTTCTGTTTGGCTATGTGACCGTTGTTGTTTCCGTTATTCCTTCTTGAATTAAAATTGTCGTTTCTTCGTTTTTTGTACGGGTTATCACCCTGTATATAGTTACAGTTGTTGTTTGTATGCAGCTGTGAGTTTTGGTGATTGTTTTGCATGTTTACTGTGTGTTGTGAATTTTGCTGCGTGTGTGGTAATGTAGCAATATAGACATGTTGATTCCTACTGCGTGAGTTGTGTGTTGGTTTTTGTTCTTCATACAGTAAATCAACAGCATCTAACTTTTCCAAAAAATATTCAGGATCGTCATCCGGTAAGTACAGTAATTTCTCTTTAATATTAAAAGGAAGTCTTGCTTTCAGTGATCGGATCACATCTTTTGGTTTCACTGGTTCATTAAGGAAGTGTGTCATGTTTAGGTACTTCTCGAAATATCTGCGCAGGTTGCCGTTTTTAGGATTGAAGTGTTCGGGTTCAGTGACTTGTTTGCGGATACGTTCCTGCACAGTGGGTGGCCAAAACTTATTCAAGAAGGCGCGTTCAAACTGCTCGTATGTTACACATCTGTCGCTTTCATGGTAAGCCCAGACAGCAGCGTCCCCTTGAATGTAATCCACAACGTACGCAATGCGTTTGTGGTCGCTCCACGAACGTGGGAATGCGTTCCTAAAAGCGTTTAAGAAGATGACAGGGTGTACAGTGTTTTTGCCTGGTACAAAAGGTTGGAATTTACGGTGCTTGAATAGACTTTCTTCTTCTTTGTTACGTGTTCGTCTGTTTCTTTCCGTGTAATCATTGAATTCTTCCCTGTGTGTACATGTTTCTTCATCAGAATAATTGTATTGTATTTCAGGTGATGGGTGTCTGTTGCTATGTGTGTCAGTGTATTGTGTATTTGGATGTTGAAATTCGTGTGTGTACATGTGTTCATTTCCGAATCGAGATTTTCTTCTGTGTGTGTAAAAATGTGTAGTGGGTGTACTATTCTGTTGTGCTTGGCATTGAGTTGTCTTTGTTTGCATATCGTCATCGATTACTTGTCTATTGTTGTTCATGTATTCCACTACAGAATCGTGCACAATATGTGGCAATTTGTTTTGTATACATTCTTCAAAAATTTCGTCTTTGTGTGCCGTCCATTCTTTAAATTGTGAATTAATGCGAGACAAATGGGGTTCAGCCTCTATCTGTATTGTTGTGTGAATCTGTTTGTGAATGTCAGCTACTTTTGTTTCTATTGTATTCACCTTTAAATTAATTTCGTCACATGCGTGCGTGTTTGATTCTAAATTGCAATTAATAGTTTCACAGGTTTTTGTCAAGTCATGGATGTGATTGGCATTGTCGCTTTGTCGTAACTCTAAATTTTCGAATTTTTCCGTAAGATCGTCGACCTGTTTGGAAAGACGTGTATTAATTTCATCTACCTTTTGAGTCAGTGTGGCGAAGTCTGATTTTATCTCACTTCTGAAGGCTGCATTGTCTGTCATCAATTGTGTGAATTTTTCGTCATTATCTTGCTTAATATTGGATATGCCTTCCAAAATTGAATTCAGTATAGCGGCAAAATTTTGATTGCAAAATGAGCTTGCCCCCGCCGCGTCATTAGACGTGACGTGGTCTCTCAGGTTTGGTTCTGAATTGCTCCTCTCGGCGTTTATTTGTGTCTGTAGCGGATTATTTTGATGTGTTTGCGTGTCTGTATTAATTTCTGTGTCTGAATGTGTCTGTGTATCCATGTTTGCATTACTTGATTGTTGTTCCATTGTGTATTGGTGTCGAGTTTTTACCATATCGTGAATAAATTGTGTGCAAGAAAAAAATTGTTTAAACGCGTAGTGTGAAAATGTACTGCCTATGTGTGTTTTTAAATGACTGAGAATGATTGAGAGATGACTTTAAAGATCGTAAGTAGCATACGTGTTAATGGTGACTAGCCATGTTGCTTGAATCTTGTACAATGTCGGCCATATTGTGCAATGTAACTTGCGTATTGTTGGATCGGAATGTAGTCGTCTGAATAATGAGATTTCGCGGAATTTGGAAAAATTACTGAATGGAAACTGAATATTGAATTTAATGCCGAGAAAAATAATTTTGAATGAAAAATGTGCTTGGAATCAATTGTGGATGCGCGAGTGCTGCGTCTTACCGTACATGTCTTGATGCGAAGATTGCATTTCCAGTCCAAATGGTCTCCAGATTTTATTCGTTTTCTTCAATATTCTCATCACATAGGTTGTTGCCGGTCAGGATGTACATGAAAAAGAACAATTAGTTGTAGTACAGATACAATAATGAGTCCTGGCACATAGTCGCCAGTGTACAAATAAAAAAAATATAATAATAATAAAATATAATAATAATAATAATAATAATAATAATAATTGTTAGTTTTTGGAAAAGTAATTGAGGATTAAAATTTACGCCGTGAATTTATCGAGCTTCGCACGTCCGAAGATGTACGGAACGTAGCCAGGGCTCATTATGTATTTTTTTTTGTAGACAGAGTCTGATATCTGACCTCAGCATCAATCATGAAAATGGAGTGACTAAAACTACTAAAACAAAGAAAAGCATAAGATTAAATAAACATATATTCATTTCAACATACACATTGCGATATAAATTACACTTACGTAAAATTCTAGATAAATAATGGCAGATCATTCACAAATGAGAGCGACTTATTAATGCTGCGACTCTTTTCTGCTAATAAATGTCAATACGGCTAACTGTGGAGCCGCACAAAATATTAAGTCCTTCTAGGACAACGAATGACATGAGAGTGTTGATGCGTACAGGCTGTGACAAGAGAGCGGTGTTAATTGCTTTATTTTGAATTCTCTTGTCTTAAAAAATCGATACATATAATCTAAGGTAACTAAATTAAATATTGTCTGTGCTCGAGTGCAAATGGTTCCTTAAGGAATGTAAAATTGGTGACACAGGAAACGCTCAAAACATAGACCGTAGGAAGACTCAGTCCTTCTGTACTTAAGTCGGCATTGTGTCTCTAATATTTAATTCCGATGCAATTTCTGTGTTTCATCGTCAATGGGAAGGTCCAAGGGATACAGTAACCCTGCAGAGGTGCATCGGAATGTAAGACTGGTGACACAGGAGACGCTCAAAACATAGACAGTAGGAAGACTCAGTCTTCCTGTACTTAAGTCGGCATTGTGTCTCTTATATTTAATTCCGATGCAATTTCTGTGTTTCTTCGTCACTGTGAAGGTCCAAGGGATACAGTAAACCTGCAGAGGTGCATCGGAATGTAAAACTGGAGACACAGGAAACGCTCAAAACATAGACAGTAGGAAGACTCAGTCTTCCTCTACTTAAAACGTCATTGTGTCTCTTATATTTAATTGCGGTGCAATTTCTGTGTTTCATCGCCAATGGGAAGGTCCACGGGACACAGTAAACCTGCAGAGATGCATCGGAATGTAAAACTGGTGACGCTGGAAACGCTCAAAACATAGACAGTAGGAAGACTCAATGTTCCTGTACTTAAGTCGGCATTGTGTCTCTTATATTTAATTCCGATAAAAATTCTGTGTTTCATCGTCAATGGGAAGATTCAAGCGATACAGTAAACCTGCAGAGGTGCATCGGAATGTAAAACTGGTGGCAGATGAAACGCTCAAATCATAGACAGTAGGAAGACTCAGCCTTCCTGTCCTTAAGTCGGCATTGTGTATCTTATATTTAATTCCGATGCAATTTCTGTGTTTCATCGTCAATGGGAAAGTCGAAGGGAAACAGTATACCTGCAGAGGTGCATCGGAATGTAAACCTGGTGACACAGGAAACGCTCAAAACATAGACAGTAGGAAGACTCAGTCTTCCTGTACTTATGTCGGCATTGTGTCTCTTATATTTAATTCCGATGCAATTTCTGTGTTTCATCGTCACTTTGAAGGTCCAAGGGATACAGGAAAACCTGCAGAGGTGCATGGGAATGTAAAACTGGAGACACAGAAAACGCTCTAAACATAGACAGTTGGAAGACTCAGTCTTCCTGTACTTAAGACGTCATTGTGACCCTTATATTTAATTCCGATGCAATTTCTGTGTTTCATCGCAAATGGGAAGGTCCAAGGGACACAGTAAACCTGCAAAGGTGCATCGGAATGTAAAACTGGTGACACTGGAAACGCTCAAAACGTAGACCGTTAGAAGACTCAGTTTTCTTGTACTTAAGTCGGCGTTGTGTCTCTTATATTTAATTCCGATGTAATTTCTGTGTTTCATCGTCAATGGGAAGGTCCGATGGATACAGTAAACCTGCAGAGGTGCATCGGAATGTAAAACTGGTGACGCAGGAAACGCTCAAAACATAGACAGTAGGAAGACTCAATGTTCCTGTACTTAAGTCGGCATTCTGTCTCTTATATTTAAATCCGATAAAATTTCTGTGTTTCATCGTCCATGGGAAGATCCAAGGGATACAGTAAACCTGCAGAGGTGCATCGGAATGTAAAACTGGTGACACAGGAAACGCTCAAAGCATAGACAGTAGGAAGACTCAGCATTCCTGTTGTTAAGTCGGCATTGTGTCTCTTATATTCAATTCCGATGCAATTTATGTGTTTCATCGTCAATGGAAGATCCAATGGATACAGCAAACGTGCAGAGGTGCATCGGAATGAAAAACTGGTGACACAGGAAACGATCAAAACATAGACAGTAGGAAGACTCAGTCTTCCTGTACCTAAGTCTGCATTGTATCTCTTATAGTTAATTTCGATGCAATTTCTGTGTTTTTTCGTCAATGGGAAGGTCCAAGGTATATAGTAAACCTGCAGAGATGCTTTGGAATGTAAAACTGGTGACACAGGAAGCGGTCAAAACATAGACCCTAAGAAGACTCAGTTTTCCTGTACTGAAGTCGGCATTGTGTCTCTTATATTTAATTTAGATGCAATTTCTGTGTTTCATCGTCACAGTGAAGGTCCAAAGGATACAGTAAACCTGCAGAGGTGCATCGGAATGTAAAACTGGTGACTCAGGAAGCGCTCAAAACATAGACAGTAGGAAGACTCAGCCTTCCTGTACCTAAGTCGGCATTGTGTCTGTTATATTTAATTCCGCTGCAATTTCTGTGTACCATCGTCAATGGGAAGGTCCAATGGATACATTAAACCTGCAGAGGTGCATCGGAATGTAAAACTGGTGACACAGGAAACGCTCAAAGCATATGCAATAGAAAGGCACACTCTTCCTGTACTGAAGTCGACATTGTGTCTCTTATATTTCATTCCGATGCAATTTCTGTGTTTCATCGTCACTGCGAAGGTTCAGTGGATACAGTACACCTGCAGAGGTGCATCGGAATGTAAAACTGGTGACCAGGAAACGCTCAAAAGATAGACAGTAGAAAGACTCAGTCTTCCTGTACTTAAGTCGGCATTGTGTCTTTTATATTTAATTCCGATGCAATTTCTGTGTTTCATCGTCAATGGGGGGGGGGGGGTTCAATGGATACAGTAAACCTGCAGTGGTGCATCGGAATGTAGAACTTATGACACAGGAAACGCTCAAAACGTAGAGAGTAGGAAGACTCAGTCTTCCTGTACTTAAGTCGGCGTTGTGTCTCTTATATTTAATTCCGATGTAACTTCTGTGTTTCATCGTCAATGGGAAGGTCCGATGGATACAGTAAACCTGCAGAGGTGCATCGAAATGTAAAACTGGTGACGCAGAAAACGCTCAAAAATAGACAGTAGGAAGACACAATCTTCCTGTACTTAAGTCGCCATTGTGTCTCTTATATTTAATTCCGGTGCAATTTCTGTGATTCATCGTCAATGGGAAGATCAAAGAGATACAGTAAACCTGCAGAGGTGCATCGGAATGTAAAACTGGTGACACAGGAAACGCTCAAAACATAGACAGTAGTAAGACTCAGTCTTCCTGTACTTAAATCGGCACTGTGTCTGTTATATGTAATTCCGATGTAATTTCTGTGTTTTATTGTGAATGGGAAGGTGCAAGGGATACAGCAAACCTGCAGAGGTGCATCGGAATGTAAAAATGGTGACACTGGAAACGCTCAAAACGTAGACCGTAAGAAGACTCAGTTTTCTTGTACTTAAGTCGGCGTTGTGTCTCTTATATTTAATTCCGATGTAATTTCAGTGTTTCATCGTCAATGGGTACGTCCGATGGATACAGTAAACCTGCAGAGGTGCATCGGAGTGTAAAACTGGTGACGCAGGAAACGCTCAAAAAATAGACAGTAGGAAGACTCAATCTTCCTGTACTTAAGTCGGCATTGTGTCTCTTATATTTAATTCCGATGCAATTTCCGTGATTCATCGTCAATGGGAAGGTCCAATGAATACAGTAAACCTGCAGAGGTGCATCGGAATGTAAAACTGGTGACGCAGGATGCGCTCAAAGTATAGATAGTAGGAAGACTCAATGTTCGTGTACTTAAGTCGGCATTGTGTCTCTTATATTTAATTCCGATGCAATTTCTGTGTTTCATCGTCACTGTGAAGGTCCAATGGATACAGTAAACCTGCAGAGGTGCATCGGAATGTAAAACTGGTGACACAGGAAACGCTCAAAACATAGACGGTAGAAAGACTCAGTCTTCCTGTACTTAAGTCGGCATTGTGTCTGTTATATTTAATTCCGATGAAATTTCTGTGTTTCATTGTCAATGGGAAGGTGCAAGTGATACAGCAAACCTGCCTGCAGAGGTGCATGGGAATGTATAACTGGTGACACAGGAAACGCTCAAAACATAGAGAATAGGAAGACTCAGTCTTCCTGTACTTAAGTCGACATTGTGTCTCTTATATTTAATTCCGATGCAAATTCTGTGTTTCATCGTCACTATGAAGGTCCAAGAGATACTGTAGACCTGCATAGGAACATCGGAATGTAAAACTGGTGACACAGGAAGCGCTCAAAGCATAGACAGTAGGAAGACTCAGTCTTTCTGTACTTAAGTCGGCGTTGTGTCTCTTATATTTAATTCCGATGCAATTTCTGTGTTACATCGTCAATGGGAAGGTCCAAGGGATACAGTAAGCCTTCCACTGGTGCATCGGAATGTAAAACTGGTGACACAGGAGACGCTCAAAACATAGACAGTAGGAAGACTCAGTCTTCCTGTACGTAAGTCGGCATTGTGTCTCTTATATTTAATTCCGATGCAATTTCTGTGTTTCTTCGTCACTGTGAAGGTCCAAGGGATACAGTAAACCTGCAGAGGTGCATCGGAATGTAAAACTGGAGACACATTAAACGCTCAAAACATAGACAGTAGGAAGACTCAAGCTTCCTCTACTTAAGACGTGATTGTGTCAATTACATTTAAATGGGGTGCAATTTCTGTGTTTCGTCGTCAATGGGAAGGTCCAAGGGATAGAGTAAACCTGCAGAGGTGCATCAAAATGTAAAACTGATGACATAGGAAACGCTGAAAACATAGACAGTAGGAAGACTTAGTCTTCCTGTACCTAAGTCGGCATTGTATCTCTTATATTTAATTCCGATGCAATTTCTGTGTTTTTTCGTCAATGGGAAGGTCCAAGGTATATAGTAAACCTGCAGAGGTGCATTGGAATGTAAAAATGGTGACACAGGAAACGCTCAAATCATAGACCGTAAGAAGACTCAGTTTTCTTGTACTTAAGTCGGCGTTGTGTCTCTTATATTTAATTCCGATGCAATTTCTGTGCTTCGTCGTCAAAGGGAAGGTCCAATGGATACAGTAACCTGCAAGGGTGGATCGGAATGTAAAACTGGTGACACAGGAAACGCTCAAAACATAGACAGAAGGAAGACTTAGTCTTCCTGTACTTAAGTCGGCATTGTGTCTCTTATATTTAATTCCGATGCATTTTCTGTGTTTCATCGTCAATGTGAAGGTCCAATGGATACAGTAAACCTGCAGAGGTGCATCGGAATGTAAAACTGTTGACACAGGAAACGCTCAAACATTGACAGTAGGAAGACTCAGTCTTCCTGTACTTAAGTCGGCGTTGTGTCTCTTATATTTAATTCCGATGTAATTTCTGTGTTTCATCGTCAATGGGAAGGTCCGATGGATACAGTAAACCTGCAGAGGTGCATCAAAATGTAAAACTGATGACATAGGAAACGCTGAAAACATAGACAGTAGGAAGACTTAGTCTTCCTGTACTTAAGTCGGCATTGTGTCTCTTATATTTAATTCCGATGCATTTTCTGTGTTTCATCGTCAATGTGAAGGTCCAATGGATACAGTAAACCTGCAGAGGTGCATCGGAATGTAAAACTGTTGACACAGGAAACGCTCAAACATTGACAGTAGGAAGACTCAGTCTTCCTGTACTTAAGTCGGCGTTGTGTCTCTTATATTTAATTCCGATGTAATTTCTGTGTTTCATCGTCAATGGGAAGGTCCGATGGATACAGTAAACCTGCAGAGGTGCATCGGAAAGTAAAACTGTTGACAGAGGAAACGCTCAAACATTGACTGTAGGAAGACTCAGTCTTCCTGTACTTAAGTCGGCATTGTGTCACTTATATTTAATTCCGATGCATTTTTTGTGTTTCATCGTAAATGGGAAGGTCCAGTGGATACAGTTAACCTGCAAAGGTGCATCGGAATGTAAAACTGGTGACACAGGAAACGCTCAAACCTTAGACAGTAGAAAGACTCAGTCTTCCTGTACTTAAGTCGTCATTGTGTCTTTTATATTTAATTCCGATGCAATTTCTGTGTTTCATCGTCACTATGAAGGTCCTAGGGATACTGTAGACCTGCATAGGTGCATCGGAATGTAAAACTGGTGACACAGGTAACGCTCAAAACATAGAGAGTAGGAAGACTCAGTCCTTCTGTACTTAAGTCGGCATTGTGTCTCTTATATTTAATTCCGATGTAATTTCTGTGTTTCATCGTCAATGGGAAGGTCCAGTGGATACAGTTAACCTGCAAAGGTGCATCGGAATGTAAAACTGGTGACACAGGAAACGCTCAAATCATAGACAGTAGAAAGACTCAGTCTTCCTGTACTTAAGTCGTCATTGAGTCTTTTATATTTAATTCCGATGCAATTTCTGTGTTTCATCGTCACTATGAAGGTCCAAGGGATACTGTAGACCTGCATAGGTGCATCGGAATGTAAAACTGGTGACACAGGAAACGCTCAAAACATAGACAGTAGGAAGACTCAGTCTTCCTGTACTTAAGTCGGCATTGTGTCTCTTATATTTAATTCCGATGCAATTTCTGTGTTTCTTCGTCACTGTGAAGGTCCAAGGGACACAGTAAACCTGCAGAGGGGCATCGGAATGTAAAACTGGAGACACAGGAAACGCTCAAAACATAGACAGTAGGAAGACTCAGTCTTCCTCTACTTAAAACGTCATTGTGTCTCTTATATTTAATTGCGGTGCAATTTCTGTGTTTCATCGCCAATGGGAAGGTCCACGGGAAACAGTAAACCTGCAGAGGTGCATCGGAATTTAAAACTGGTGACGCTGGAAACGCTCAAAACATAGACAGTAGGAAGACTCAATGTTCCTGTACTTAAGTCGGCATTGTGTCTCTTATATTTAATTCCGATAAAATTTCTGTTTCATCGTCAATGGGAAGATTCAAGCGATACAGTAAACCTGCAGAGGTGCATCGGAATGTAAAACTGGTGGCAGAGGAAACGCTCAAATCATAGACAGTAGGAAGACTCAGCCTTCCTGTCCTTAAGTCGGCATTGTGTCTCTTATATTTAATTTAGATGCAATTTCTGTGTTTCGTCGTCACTGCGAAGGTCCAAGGGATACAGTAAACCTGCAGAGGTGCATCGGAATTTAAAACTGTTGACACAGGAAACGCTCAAACATTGACAGTAGGAAGATCCAGTCTTCCTGTACTTAAGTCGGCATTGTGTATCTTATATTTAATTCCGATGCAATTTCTGTGTTTCATCGTCAATGGGAAAGTCGAAGGGAAACAGTATACCTGCAGAGGTGAATCGGAATGTAAAACTGGTGACACTGGAAGCGCTCAAAACGTAGACCGTTAGAAGACTCAGTTTTCTTGTACTTAAGTCGGCGTTGTGTCTCTTATATTTAATTCCGATGTAATTTCTGTGTTTCATCGTCAATGGGAAGGTCCGATGGATACAGTAAACCTGCAGATGTGCATCGGAATGTAAAACTGGTGACGCAGGAAACGCTCAAAGCATAGACAGTAGGAAGACTCAGCATTCCTGTTGTTATGTCGGCATTGTGTCTCTTATATTTAATTCCGATGCAATTTATGTGTTTCATCGTCAATGGGAAGATCCAATGGATACAGTAAACGTGCAGAGGTGCATCGGAATGAAAAACTGGTGACACAGGAAACGATCAAAACATAGACAGTAGGAAGACTCAGTCTTCCTGCACCTAAGTCGGCATTGTATCTCTTATAGTTAATTTCGATGCAATTTCTGTGTTTTTTCGTCAATGGGAAGGTCCAAGTTATATAATAAACCTGCAGAGGTGTTTCGGAATGTAAAACTGGTGACACAGGAAGCGGTCAAAACGTAGACCCTAAGAAGACTCAGTTTTCCTATACTGAAGTCGGCATTGTGTCTCTTATATTTAATTTTGATGCAATTTCTGTGTTTCATCGTCACAGTGAAGGTCCAAAGGATACAGTAAACCTGCAGAGGTGCATCGGAATGTAAAACTGGTGACACAGGAAACGCTCAAAACATAGACAGTAGAAAGACTCAGTCTTCCTGTACTAAAGTCGGCATTGTGTCTTTTATATTTAATTCCGATGCAATTTCTGTGTTTCATCGTGAATGGGGGGGTTCAATGGGTACAGTAAACCTGCAGAGATGCATCGGAATGTAGAACTGATGACACAGGAAACGCTCAAAAAGTATACAGTAGGAAGACTCAATCTTCCTGTACTTGAGTCGGCATTGTGTCCCTTATATTTAATTCCGGTGCAATTTCAGTGATTCATCGTCAATGGGAAGGTCCAAGGGATACAGTAACCCTGCAGAGGTGCATCGGAATGTAAGACTGGTGACACAGGAGACGTTCAAAACATAGACAGTAGGAAGACTCAGTCTTTCTGTACTTAAGGCGGCATTGTGTCACTTATATTTAATTCCGATGCAATTTCTGTGTTTCTTCGTCACTGTGAAGGTCCAAGGGATACAGTAAACCTGCAGAGGTGCATCGGAATGTAAAACTGGAGACACAGGAAACGCTCAAAACATAGACAGTAGGAAGACTCACTCTTCCTCTACTTAAGACGTCATTGTGTCTCTCATATTTAATTGCGGTGCAATTTATGTGTTTCATCGCCAATGGGAAGGTCCAAGGGACACAGTAAGCCTGCAGAGGTGCATCGGAATGTAAAACTGGTGACGCTGGAAACGCTCAAAACATAGACAGTAGGAAGACTCAATGTTCCTGTACTTAAGTCGGCATTGTGTCTCTTAAATTTAATTCCGATGCTATTTCTGTGTTTCATCGTCAATGGGAAGGTCCAATGGATACAGTAAACCTGCAGAAGTGGATCGGAATGTAAAACTGGTGACACAGGAAACGCTCAAACATTGACAGTAGGAAGACTCAGTCTTCCTGTACTTAAGTCGGCATTGTGTCTTTTATATTTAATTCCGATGCAATTTCTGTGTTTCATCGTGAATCGGAAGGTCCAATGGATACAGTAAACGTGCAGAGATGCATCGGAATTTAAAACTGGTGACACAGGAAACGCTCAAAGCATGGACAATAGAAAGACACATTCTTCCTGTACTTCAGTCGGCATTGTGTCTCTTATATTTAATTCCGATGCATTTTCTGTGTTTCATCGTCAATGGGAAGGTCCAAGGGATACAGTAACCCTGCAGAGGTGCATCGGAATGTACGACTGGTGACACAGGCGACGCTCAAAACATAGACAGTAGGAAGACTCAGTCTTTCTGTACTTAAGACGGCATTGTGTCTCTTATATTTAATTCCGATGCAATTTCTGTGTTTCTTCGTCACTGTGAAGGTCCAAGGGATGCAGTAAACCTGCAGAGGTGCATGGGAATGTAAAACTGTTGACACAGGAAACGCTCAAAACATAGACATTAGGAAGACTCAGTCTTCCTGTACCTATGTCGGCATTGTGTCTCTTATATTTAATTCAGATGCAATTTCTGTGTTTCATCGTCCATGGGAAGGTCCAATGGATACAGTAAACCTGCAGAGGTGCATCGGAATGTAAAACTGGTGACACAGGAAACGCTCAAAACAAATACAATAGAAAGACACACTCTTCCTGTACTTAAGTCGACATTGTGTCTCTTATATTTCATTCCGATGCAATTTCTGTGTTTCATCGTCACTTTGAAGGTCCAAGGGATCCAGTAAACCTGCAGAGGTGCATGGGAATGTAAAACCGGTGACACAGGAAACGCTCAAAACATAGAGAGTAGGAAGACTCTGTCTTCCTGTACTTAAGACGTCATTGTGACCCTTATATTTAATTCCGATGCAATTTCTGTGTTTCATCGCAAATGGGAAGGTCCAAGGGACACAGTAAACCTGCAATGCTGCATCGGAATGTAAAACTGGTGACACTGGAAACGCTCAAAACGTAGACCGTTAGAAGACTCAGTTTTCTTGTACTTAAGTCGGCGTTGTGTCTCTTATATTTATTTCCGATAAAATTTCTGTGTTTCATCGTCAATGGGAAGATCCAAGGGATACAGTAAACCCGCAGAGGTGCATCGGAATGTAAAACTGGTGACACAGGAGACGCTCAAACCATAGACAGTAGGAAGACCCAGCCTTCCTGTTCTTAAGTCGGCATTGTGTCTCTTATATTTAATTCCGATGTTATTTCTGTGCTTCATCGTCAATGGGAGGGTACAATGGATTCAGTAAACGTGCAGAGATGCATCGGAATGAAAAACTGGTGACACAGGAAACGATCAAAACATAGACAGTAGGAAGACTTAGTCTTCCTGTACTTAAGTCGGCATTGTGTCTTTTATATTTAATTCCGATGCAATTTCTGAGTTTCATCGTCAATCGGAAGGTCCAATGGATACAGTAAACGTGCAGAGGTGCATCGGAATGTAAAACTGGTGACACAGGAAACGCTCAAAGTATAGACAATAGAAAGACACATTCTTCCTGTACTTCAGTCGGCATTGTGTCTCTTATATTTAATTCCGATGCAATTTCTGTGTTTCATCGTCAATGGGAAGGTCCAAGGGATACAGTAACCCTGCAGAGGTGCATCGGACTGTAAGACTGGTGACACAGGAGACGCTCAAAACATAGACAGTATTAAGACTCAGTCTTTCTGTACTTAAGTCGGCATTGGGTCTCTTATATTTAATTCCGATGCAATTTCTGTGTTTCATCGTCACTGTGAAGGTCCAAGGGATACAGTAATCCTGCAGAGGTGCATCGGAATGTAAAACTGGAGACACAGGTGACGCTCAAAACATAGACAGTAGGAAGACCCAGTCTTCCTCTACTTAAGACGTCATTGTGTCTCTCATATTTAATTGTGGTGCAATTTCTGTGTTTCATCGCCAATGGGAAGGTCCAAGGGACACAGTAAACCTGCAGATGTGCATCGGAATGTAAAACTGGTGACGCTGGAAACGCTCAAAACATAGACAGTAGGAAGACTCAATGTTCGTGTACTTAAGTCGGCATTGTGTCTCTTATATTTAATTCCGATAAAATTTCTGTGTTTCGTCGTCAATGGGAAGATCCAAGGGATACAGTAAACCTGCAGAGGTGCATCAGAATGTAAAACTGTTGACACAGGTAACGCCCAAACATTGACAGTAGTAAGACTCAGTCTACCTGTACTTAAGTCGGCATTGTGTCCCTTATATTTAAATCCGATGCAATTACTGTGTTTCATCGCAAATGGGAAGGTCCAAGGGACACAGTAAACCTGCAGAGGTGCATCGGAATGTAAAACTGGTGAAGCAGGAAACGCTCAAAACATAGGCAGTAGGAAGACTCAATCTTCCTGTACTTAAGTCGACATTGTGTCTCTTATATTTAATTCCGATGCAATTTCTGTGTTTCATCGTCAATTGGAAGATCCAAGGGATACAGTAAACCTGCAGAGGTGCATCGGAATGCAAAACTGGTGACACAGGAAATGCTCAAAACATAGCCAGTAGGGAGACTCAGCATACCTGTTCTTATGTCGGCATTGTGTCTCTTATATTTTATTCCGATGCAATTTCTGTGTTTCATCGTCAATGGGAAGGTCCAGTGGATACAGTAAACGTGCAGAGGTGCATCGGAATGAAAATCTGGTGACAGAGGAAACGCTCAAAGCATAGACAATAGAAAGACATACTCTTCCTGTACTTAAGTCGACATTGTGTCTCTTTTATTTCATTCCGATGCAATTTCTGTGTTTCACCGTCACTGTGAAGGTCAAATGGATACAGTAAACCTGCAGGGGTGCATCGGAATGTAAAACTGGTGACACAGGAAACGCTCAAAACATAGACAGTAGAAAGACTCAGTCTTCCTGTACTTAAGTCGGCATTGTGTCTTTTATATTTAATTCCCATGCAATTTCTGTGTTTCATCGTCAATGGGGGGGGGGGTCCAATGGATACAGTAAACCTGCAGAGGTGCATCGGAATGTAGAACTGATGACACAGGAAACGCTCAAAGCATAGACAGTAGGAAGACTCAGTCTTCCTGTACTTAAGTCGGCATTGTGCCTCTTATATTTAATTCCGATGCAATTTCTGTGTCTCATCGTCAATAGGAAAGTCGAAGGGAAACAGTATAGCTGCAGAGCTGCATCGGAATGTAAAACTGGTGACACAGGAAAAGCTCAAAACATGGACAGTAGGAAGACTCAGTCTTCCTGTACTTAAGTCGGCATTGTGTCTCTTATATTTAATTCCGATGCAATTTCTGTGTTTCATCGTCACTGTGAAGGTCCAATGGATACAGTAAACCTGCAGATGTGCATCGGAATGTAAAACTGGTGACAGAGGAAACGCTCAAAACATATACAATAGAAAGACACACTCTTCCTGTACTTAAGTCGACATTGTGTCTCTTTTATTTCATTCCGATGCAATTTCTGTGTTTCATCGTCACTGTGAAGGTCCAGTGGATACAGTGAACCTGCAGAGGTGCATCGGAATGTAAAACTGGTGACACAGGAAACGCTCAAAACATAGACAGTAGAAAGACTCAGTCTTCCTGTACTTAAGTCGGCATTGTATCTTTTATATTTAATTCCGATGCAATTTCTGTGTTTCATCGTCAATTTGGGGGTTCAATGGATACAGTAAACCTGCAGAGGTGCATCGGAATGTAGAACTGATGACACAGGAAACGCTCAAAACGTAGAGAGTAGGAATACTCAATCTTCCTGTACTTAAGTCGGCATTGTGTCTCTTATATTTAATTCCGGTGCAATTTCTGTGATTCATCGTCAATGGGAAGGTCAAAGGGATACAGTAAACCTGCAGAGGTGCATCGGAATGTAAAACTGGTGACACAGGAAACGCTCAAAACATGGCCAGTAGTAAGACTCAGTCTTCCTGTACTTAAATCGGCATTGTGTCTGTTATATTTAATTCCGATGTAATATCTGTGTTTCATTGTCAATGGGAAGGTGCAAGGGATACAGCAAACCTGCAGAGGTGCATCGGAATGTAAAACTGGTGACACAGGAGACGCTCAAAACATAGACAGTAGGAAGACTCAGTCTTCCTGTACTTAAGTTGGCATTGTGTCTCTTATATTTAATTCCGATGCAATATCTGTGTTTCATCGTCACTATGAAGGTCCAAGGGATACTGTAGACCTGCATAGGTGCATCGGAATGTAAAACTGGTGACACAGGAAACGCTCAAATCATAGACAGTAGGAAGACTCAGTCCTTCTGTACTTAAGTCGGCATTGTGTCTCTTATATTTAATTCCGATGGAATTTCTTTGTTTCATGGTCAATGGAAAAGGTCCAAGGGATACAGTAAACTTGCAGAGGTGCATCGGAATGTAAGACTGGTGACACAGGAGACGCTCAAAACATAGACAGTAGGGAGATTCAGTCTTCCTGTACTTAAGTCGGCATTGTGTCTCTTATATTTAATTCCGATGCAATTTCTGTGTTTCATCGTCACTATGAAGGTCCAAGGGATACTGTAGACCTGCATAGGTGCATCGGAATGTAAAACAGGAGACACAGGAAACGCTCAAAACATAGACAGTAGGAAGACTAAGACTTCCTGTACCTAAGTCGGCATTGTATCTCTTATACTTAATTCCGATGCAATTTATGTGTTTTTCCGTCAATGGGAAGGACCAAGGTATGTAGTAAACCTGCAGCGGTGCATTGGAATGTAAAAATGGTGACACAGGAAGCGCTCAAATCATAGACCGTACGAAGACTCAGTTTTCTTGTACTTAATTCGGCGTTGTGTCTCTTATATTTAATTCCGATCAGATTTCTGTGCTTCGTCGTCAAAGGGAAGGTCCAATGGATACAGTAAACCTGCAGAAGCGGATCGGAATGTAAAACTGGTGACACAGGAAACGCTCAAAACATAGACAGTAGGAAGATTCAGTCTTCCTGTACTTAAGTCGGCATTGTGTCTTTTATATTTAATTCCGATGCAATTTCTGTGTTTCATCGTCAATGGGGGGGTCCAATGGATACAGTAAACCTGCAGAGGTGCATCGGAATGTAGAACTGATGACACAGGGAACGCTCAAAACATAGACAGTAGGAAGACTCAGTCTTCCTGTACTTACGTCGGCATTGCGTCTCTTATATTTAATTCCGATGCAATTTCTGTGTTTGATCGTCAATGGGAAAGCAGAAGGGAAACAGTATAACCGCAGAGGTGCATCGGAATGTAAAACTGATGACACAGGAAACGCTCAAAACATAGACAGTAGAAAGACTCAGTCTTCCTGTACTTAAGTCGGCATTGTGTCTCTTATATTTAATTCCGATAAAATTTCTGTGTTTCATCGTCAATAGGAAGGTCCAAGGGATACAGTAACCCTGCAGAGGTGCATCGGAATGTAAGACTGGTGACACAGGAGACGCTCAAAACATAGACAGTAGGAAGACTCAGTCTTCCTGTACTTAAGTCGGCATTGTGTCTCTTATATTTACTTCCGATGCAATTTCTGTGTTTCTTCGTCACTGTGAAGGTCCAAGGGACACAGTAAACCTGCAGAGGTGCATCGGAATGTAAAACTGGAGACACAGGAAACGCTCAAAACATAGACAGTAGGAAGACTCAGTCTTCCTCTACTTAAAACGTCATTGTGTCTCTTATATTTAATTGCGGTGCAATTTCTGTGTTTCATCGCCAATGGGAAGGTCCACGGGAAACAGTAAACCTGCAGAGGTGCATCGGAATTTAAAACTGGTGACGCTGGAAACGCTCAAAACATAGACAGTAGGAAGACTCAATGTTCCTGTACTTAAGTCGGCATTGTGTCTCTTATATTTAATTCCGATAAAATTTCTGTTTCATCGTCAATGGGAAGATTCAAGCGATACAGTAAACCTGCAGAGGTGCATCGGAATGTAAAACTGGTGGCAGAGGAAACGCTCAAATCATAGACAGTAGGAAGACTCAGCCTTCCTGTCCTTAAGTCGGCATTGTGTCTCTTATATTTAATTTAGATGCAATTTCTGTGTTTCATCGTCACTGCGAAGGTCCAAGGGATACAGTAAACCTGCAGAGGTGCATCGGAATTTAAAACTGTTGACACAGGAAACGCTCAAACATTGACAGTAGGAAGATCCAGTCTTCCTGTACTTAAGTCGACATTGTGTATCTTATATTTAATTCCGATGCAATTTCTGTGTTTCATCGTCAATGGGAAAGTCGAAGGGAAACAGTATACCTGCAGAGGTGAATCGGAATGTATAACTGGTGACACTGGAAGCGCTCAAAACGTAGACCGTTAGAAGACTCAATTTTCTTGTACTTAAGTCAGCGTTGTGTCTCTTATATTTAATTCCGATGTAATTTCTGTGTTTCATCGTCAATGGGAAGGTCCGATGGATACAGTAAACCTGCAGATGTGCATCGGAATGTAAAACTGGTGACGCAGGAAACGCTCAAAGCATAGACAGTAGGAAGACTCAGCATTCCTGTTGTTATGTCGGCATTGTGTCTCTTATATTTAATTCCGATGCAATTTATGTGTTTCATCGTCAATGGGAAGATCCAATGGATACAGTAAACGTGCAGAGGTGCATCGGAATGAAAAACTGGTGACACAGGAAACGATCAAAACATAGACAGTAGGAAGACTCAGTCTTCCTGCACCTAAGTCGGCATTGTATCTCTTATAGTTAATTTCGATGCAATTTCTGTGTTTTTTCGTCAATGGGAAGGTCCAAGTTATATAATAAACCTGCAGAGGTGCTTCGGAATGTAAAACTGGTGACACAGGAAGCGGTCAAAACGTAGACCCTAAGAAGACTCAGTTTTCTTGTACTGAAGTCGGCATTGTGTCTCTTATATTTAATTTTGATGCAATTTCTGTGTTTCATCGTCACAGTGATGGTCCAAAGGATACAGTAAACCTGCAGAGGTGCATCGGAATGTAAAACTGGTGACACAGGAAACGCTCAAAACATAGACAGTAGAAAGACTCAGTCTTCCTGTACTAAAGTCGGCATTGTGTCTTTTATATTTAATTCCGATGCAATTTCTGTGTTTCATCGTGAATGGGGGGGTTCAATGGGTACAGTAAACCTGCAGAGGTGCATCGGAATGTAGAACTGATGACACAGGAAACGCTCAAAAAGTATACAGTAGGAAGACTCAATCTTCCTGTACTTAAGTCGGCATTGTGTCCCTTATATTTAATTCCGGTGCAATTTCAGTGATTCATCGTCAATGGGAAGGCCCAAAGGATACAGTAACCCTGCAGAGGTGCATCGGAATGTAAGACTGGTGACACAGGAGACGCTCAAAACATAGACAGTAGGAAGACTCAGTCTTTCTGTACTTAAGGCGGCATTGTGTCACTTATATTTAATTCCGATGCAATTTCTGTGTTTCTTCGTCACTGTGAAGGTCCAAGGGATACAGTAAACCTGCAGAGGTGCATCGGAATGTAAAACTGGAGACACAGGAAACGCTCAAAACATAGACAGTAGGAAGACTCACTCTGCCTCTACTTAAGACGTCATTGTGTCTCTCATATTTAATTGCGGTGCAATTTATGTGTTTCATCGCCAATGGGAAGGTCCAAGGGACACAGTAAGCCTGCAGAGGTGCATCGGAATGTAAAACTGGTGACGCTGGAAACGCTCAAAACATAGACAGTAGGAAGACTCAATGTTCCTGTACTTAAGTCGGCATTGTGTCTCTTAAATTTAATTCCGATGCTATTTCTGTGTTTCATCGTCAATGGGAAGGTCCAATGGATACTGTAAACCTGCAGAAGTGGATCGGAATGTAAAACTGGTGACACAGGAAACGCTCAAACATTGACAGTAGGAAGACTCAGTCTTCCTGTACTTAAGTCGGCATTGTGTCTTTTATATTTAATTCCGATGCAATTTCTGTGTTTCATCGTGAATCGGAAGGTCCAATGGATACAGTAAACGTGCAGAGATGCATCGGAATGTAAAACTGGTGACACAGGAAACGCTCAAAGCATAGACAATAGAAAGACACATTCTTCCTGTACTTCAGTCGGCATTGTGTCTCTTATATTTAATTCCGATGCAATTTCTGTGTTTCATCGTCAATGGGAAGGTCCAAGGGATACAGTAACCCTGCAGAGGTGCATCGGAATGTACGACTGGTGACACAGGCGACGCTCAAATCATAGACAGTAGGAAGACTCAGTCTTTCTGTACTTAAGACGGCATTGTGTCTCTTATATTTAATTCCGATGCAATTTCTGTGTTTCTTCGTCACTGTGAAGGTCCAAGGGATGCAGTAAACCTGCAGAGGTGCATGGGAATGTAAAACTGTTGACACAGGAAACGCTCAAAACATAGACATTAGGAAGACTCAGTCTTCCTGTACCTAAGTCGGCATTGTGTCTCTTATATTTAATTCAGATGCAATTTCTGTGTTTCATCGTCCATGGGAAGGTCCAATGGATACAGTAAACCTGCAGAGGTGCATCGGAATGTAAAACTGGTGACACAGGAAACGCTCAAAACAAATACAATAGAAAGACACACTCTTCCTGTACTTAAGTCGACATTGTGTCTCTTATATTTCATTCCGATGCAATTTCTGTGTTTCATCGTCACTTTGAAGGTCCAAGGGATCCAGTAAACCTGCAGAGGTGCATGGGAATGTAAAACCGGTGACACAGGAAACGCTCAAAACATAGAGAGTAGGAAGACTCTGTCTTCCTGTACTTAAGACGTCATTGTGACCCTTATATTTAATTCCGATGCAATTTCTGTGTTTCATCGCAAATGGGAAGGTCCAAGGGACACAGTAAACCTGCAATGCTGCATCGGAATGTAAAACTGGTGACACTGGAAACGCTCAAAACGTAGACCGTTAGAAGACTCAGTTTTCTTGTACTTAAGTCGGCGTTGTGTCTCTTATATTTATTTCCGATAAAATTTCTGTGTTTCATCGTCAATGGGAAGATCTAAGGGATACAGTAAACCCGCAGAGGTGCATCGGAATGTAAAACTGGTGACACAGGAAACGCTCAAAGCATAGACAATAGAAAGACACATTCTTCCTGTACTTCAGTCGGCATTGTGTCTCTTATATTTAATTCCGATGCAATTTCTGTGTTTCATCGTCAATGGGAAGGTCCAAGGGATACAGTAACCCTGCAGAGGTGCATCGGACTGTAAGACTGGTGACACAGGAGACGCTCAAAACATAGACAGTATTAAGACTCAGTCTTTCTGTACTTAAGTCGGCATTGGGTCTCTTATATTTAATTCCGATGCAATTTCTGTGTTTCATCGTCACTGTGAAGGTCCAAGGGATACAGTAATCCTGCAGAGGTGCATCGGAATGTAAAACTGGAGACACAGGTGACGCTCAAAACATAGACAGTAGGAAGACTCAGTCTTCCTCTACTTAAGACGTCATTGTGTCTCTCATATTTAATTGTGGTGCAATTTCTGTGTTTCATCGCCAATGGGAAGGTCCAAGGGACACAGTAAACCTGCAGATGTGCATCGGAATGTAAAACTGGTGACGCTGGAAACGCTCAAAACATAGACAGTAGGAAGACTCAATGTTCCTGTACTTAAGTCGGCATTGTGTCTCTTATATTTAATTCCGATAAAATTTCTGTGTTTCGTCGTCAATGGGAAGATCCAAGGGATACAGTAAACCTGCAGAGGTGCATCGGAATGTAAAACTGTTGACACAGGAAACGCCCAAACATTGACAGTAGTAAGACTCAGTCTACCTGTACTTAAGTCGGCATTGTGTCCCTTATATTTAAATCCGATGCAATTACTGTGTTTCATCGCAAATGGGAAGGTCCAAGGGACACAGTAAACCTGCAGAGGTGCATCGGAATGTAAAACTGGTGAAGCAGGAAACGCTCAAAACATAGGCAGTAGGAAGACTCAATCTTCCTGTACTTAAGTCGACATTGTGTCTCTTATATTTAATTCCGATGCAATTTCTGTGTTTCATCGTCAATTGGAAGATCCAAGGGATACAGTAAACCTGCAGAGGTGCATCGGAATGCAAAACTGGTGACACAGGATATGCTCAAAACATAGCCAGTAGGGAGACTCAGCATACCTGTTCTTATGTCGGCATTGTGTCTCTTATATTTTATTCCGATGCAATTTCTGTGTTTCATCGTCAATGGGAAGGTCCAGTGGATACAGTAAACGTGCAGAGGTGCATCGGAATGAAAATCTGGTGACAGAGGAAACGCTCAAAGCATAGACAATAGAAAGACACACTCTTCCTGTACTTAAGTCGACATTGTGTCTCTTTTATTTCATTCCGATGCAATTTCTGTGTTTCATCGTCACTGTGAAGGTCAAATGGATACAGTAAACCTGCAGAGGTGCATCGGAATGTAAAACTGGTGACACAGGAAACGCTCAAAACATAGACAGTAGAAACACTCAGTCTTCCTGTACTTAAGTCGGCATTGTGTCTTTTATATTTAATTCCCATGCAATTTCTGTGTTTCATCGTCAATGGGGGGGGGGGGGTCCAATGGATACAGTAAACCTGCAGAGGTGCATCGGAATGTAGAACTGATGACACAGGAAACGCTCAAAGCATAGCCAGTAGGAAGACTCAGTCTTCCTGTACTTAAGTCGGCATTGTGCCTCTTATATTTAATTCCGATGCAATTTCTGTGTCTCATCGTCAATAGGAAAGTCGAAGGGAAACAGTATAGCTGCAGAGCTGCATCGGAATGTAAAACTGGTGACACAGGAAAAGCTCAAAACATGGACAGTAGGAAGACTCAGTCTTCCTGTACTTAAGTCGGCATTGTGTCTCTTACATTTAATTCCGATGCAATTTCTGTGTTTCATCGTCACTGTGAAGGTCCAATGGATACAGTAAACCTGCAGATGTGCATCGGAATGTAAAACTGGTGACAGAGGAAACGCTCAAAACATATACAATAGAAAGACACAGTCTTCCTGTACTTAAGTCGACATTGTGTCTCTTTTATTTCATTCCGATGCAATTTCTGTGTTTCATCGTCACTGTGAAGGTCCAGTGGATACAGTGAACCTGCAGAGGTGCATCGGAATGTAAAACTGGTGACACAGGAAACGCTCAAAACATAGACAGTAGAAAGACTCAGTCTTCCTGTACTTAAGTCGGCATTGTATCTTTTATATTTAATTCCGATGCAATTTCTGTGTTTCATCGTCAATTTGGGGGTTCAATGGATACAGTAAACCTGCAGAGGTGCATCGGAATGTAGAACTGATGACACAGGAAACGCTCAAAACGTAGAGAGTAGGAATACTCAATCTTCCTGTACTTAAGTCGGCATTGTGTCTCTTATATTTAATTCCGGTGCAATTTCTGTGATTCATCGTCAATGGGAAGGTCAAAGGGATACAGTAAACCTGCAGAGGTGCATCGGAATGTAAAACTGGTGACACAGGAAACGCTCAAAACATGGCCAGTAGTAAGACTCAGTCTTCCTGTACTTAAATCGGCATTGTGTCTGCTATATTTAATTCCGATGTAATTTCTGTGTTTCATTGTCAATGGGAAGGTGCAAGGGAGACAGCAAACCTGCAGAGGTGCATCGGAATGTAAAACTGGTGACACAGGAGACGCTCAAAACATAGACAGTAGGAAGACTCAGTCTTCCTGTACTTAAGTTGGCATTGTGTCTCTTATATTTAATTCCGATGCAATATCTGTGTTTCATCGTCACTATGAAGGTGCAAGGGATACTGTAGACCTGCATAGGTGCATCGGAATGTAAAACTGGTGACACAGGAAACGCTCAAATCATAGACAGTAGGAAGACTCAGTCCTTCTGTACTTAAGTCGGCATTGTGTCTCTTATATTTAATTCCGATGGAATTTCTTTGTTTCATGGTCAATGGAAAAGGTCCAAGGGATACAGTAAACCTGCAGAGGTGCATCGGAATGTAAGACTGGTGACACAGGAGACGCTCAAAACATAGACAGTAGGGAGATTCAGTCTCCTTTACTTAAGTCGGCATTGTGTCTCTTATATTTAATTCCGATGCAATTTCTGTGTTTCATCGTCACTATGAAGGTCCAAGGGATACTGTAGACCTGCATAGGTGCATCGGAATGTAAAAAAGGAGACACAGGAAACGCTCAAAACATAGACAGTAGGAAGACTAAGACTTCCTGTACCTAAGTCGGCATTGTATCTCTTATACTTAATTCCGATGCAATTTATGTGTTTTTCCGTCAATGGGAAGGACCGAGGTATGTAGTAAACCTGCAGCGGTGCATTGGAATGTAAAAATGGTGACACAGGAAGCGCTCAAATCATAGACCGTACGAAGACTCAGTTTTCTTGTACTTAATTCGGCGTTGTGTCTCTTATATTTAATTCCGATCAGATTTCTGTGCTTCGTCGTCAAAGGGAAGGTCCAATGGATACAGTAAACCTGCAGAAGTGGATCGGAATGTAAAACTGGTGACATAGGAAATGCTCAAAACATAGACAGTAGGAAGACTCAGTCTTCCTGTACTTAAGTCGGCATTGAGTCTCTTACATTTAATTGCGATACATTTTCTGTGTTTCATCGTCAATGGGAAGGTCAAATGGATACAGTAAACCTGCAGAGGTGCATCGGAAAGTAAAACTGGTGACAAAGGAAACGCTCAAAACATAGACAGTAGAAAGACTCAGTCTTCCTGTACTTAAGTCGGCATTGTGTCTCTTATATTTAATTCCGATGCAATTTCTGTGTTTCACCGTCACTTTGAAGGTCCAAGGGATACAGGAAGACTGCAGAGGTGCATGGGAATGTAAAATTGGTGACACAGGTAACGCTCAAAACATAGACAGTTGGAAGACTCTGTCTTCCTGTACTTAAGACGTCATTGTGTCCCTTATATTTAAATCCGGTGCAATTACTGTGTTTCATCGCAAATGGGAAGGTCCAAGGGACACAGTAAACCTGCAGAGGTGCATCGGAATGTAAAACTGGTGAAGCAGGAAACGCTCAAAACATAGGCAGTAGGAAGACTCAATCTTGCTGTACTTAAGTCGACATTGTGTCTCTTATATTTAATTCCGATGCAATTTCTGTGTTTCATCGTCAATTGGAAGATCCAAGGGATACAGTAAACCTGCAGAGGTGCATCGGAATGCAAAACTGGTGACACAGGAAATGCTCAAAAGATAGCCAGTAGGGAGACTCAGCATACCTGTTCTTATGTCGGCATTGTGTCTCTTATATTTAATTCCGATGCAATTTCTGTGTTTCATCGTCAATGGGAAGGTCCAGTGGATACAGTAAACGTGCAGAGGTGCATCGGAATGAAAATCTGGTGACACAGGTAATGATCAAAACATAGACAGTAGGAATACTCAGTCTTCCTGTACTTATGTCGGCATTGTGTCTCTTACATTTAATTCCGATGCATTTTCTGTGTTTCATCGTCAATGGGAAGGTCCAATGGATACAGTAAACCTGCAGAGGTGCATCGGAATGTAAAACTGGTGACAGAGGAAACGCTCAAAGCATAGACAATAGAAAGACACACTCTTCCTGTACTTAAGTCGACATTGTGTCTCTTTTATTTCATTCCGATGCAATTTCTGTGTTTCATCGTCACTGTGAAGGTCAAATGGATACAG
Organism: Schistocerca nitens; assembly: GCF_023898315.1. Taxonomy (NCBI): domain Eukaryota; kingdom Metazoa; phylum Arthropoda; class Insecta; order Orthoptera; family Acrididae; genus Schistocerca; species Schistocerca nitens. The sequence continues at coordinate 760,415,987 of NC_064619.1, forward strand.
TAAACCTGCAGAGGTGCATCGGAATGTAAAACTGGTGACACAGGAAACGCTCAAAACATAGACAGTAGAAACACTCAGTCTTCCTGTACTTAAGTCGGCATTGTGTCTTTTATATTTAATTCCCATGCAATTTCTGTGTTTCATCGTCAATGGGGGGGGGGGGGGGTCCAATGGATACAGTAAACCTGCAGAGGTGCATCGGAATGTAGAACTGATGACACAGGAAACGCTCAAAGCATAGCCAGTAGGAAGACTCAGTCTTCCTGTACTTAAGTCGGCATTGTGCCTCTTATATTTAATTCCGATGCAATTTCTGTGTCTCATCGTCAATAGGAAAGTCGAAGGGAAACAGTATAGCTGCAGAGCTGCATCGGAATGTAAAACTGGTGACACAGGAAAAGCTCAAAACATGGACAGTAGGAAGACTCAGTCTTCCTGTACTTAAGTCGGCATTGTGTCTCTTACATTTAATTCCGATGCAATTTCTGTGTTTCATCGTCACTGTGAAGTTCCAATGGATACAGTAAACCTGCAGATGTGCATCGGAATGTAAAACTGGTGACAGAGGAAACGCTCAAAACATATACAATAGAAAGACACAGTCTTCCTGTACTTAAGTCGACATTGTGTCTCTTTTATTTCATTCCGATGCAATTTCTGTGTTTCATCGTCACTGTGAAGGTCCAGTGGATACAGTGAACCTGCAGAGGTGCATCGGAATGTAAAACTGGTGACACAGGAAACGCTCAAAACATAGACAGTAGAAAGACTCAGTCTTCCTGTACTTAAGTCGGCATTGTATCTTTTATATTTAATTCCGATGCAATTTCTGTGTTTCATCGTCAATTTGGGGGTTCAATGGATACAGTAAACCTGCAGAGGTGCATCGGAATGTAGAACTGATGACACAGGAAACGCTCAAAACGTAGAGAGTAGGAATACTCAATCTTCCTGTACTTAAGTCGGCATTGTGTCTCTTATATTTAATTCCGGTGCAATTTCTGTGATTCATCGTCAATGGGAAGGTCAAAGGGATACAGTAAACCTGCAGAGGTGCATCGGAATGTAAAACTGGTGACACAGGAAACGCTCAAATCATGGCCAGTAGTAAGACTCAGTCTTCCTGTACTTAAATCGGCATTGTGTCTGCTATATTTAATTCCGATGTAATTTCTGTGTTTCATTGTCAATGGGAAGGTGCAAGGGAGACAGCAAACCTGCAGAGGTGCATCGGAATGTAAAACTGGTGACACAGGAGACGCTCAAAACATAGACAGTAGGAAGACTCAGTCTTCCTGTACTTAAGTTGGCATTGTGTCTCTTATATTTAATTCCGATGCAATATCTGTGTTTCATCGTCACTATGAAGGTGCAAGGGATACTGTAGACCTGCATAGGTGCATCGGAATGTAAAACTGGTGACACAGGAAACGCTCAAATCATAGACAGTAGGAAGACTCAGTCCTTCTGTACTTAAGTCGGCATTGTGTCTCTTATATTTAATTCCGATGGAATTTCTTTGTTTCATGGTCAATGGAAAAGGTCCAAGGGATACAGTAAACCTGCAGAGGTGCATCGGAATGTAAGACTGGTGACACAGGAGACGCTCAAAACATAGACAGTAGGGAGATTCAGTCTCCTTTACTTAAGTCGGCATTGTGTCTCTTATATTTAATTCCGATGCAATTTCTGTGTTTCATCGTCACTATGAAGGTCCAAGGGATACTGTAGACCTGCATAGGTGCATCGGAATGTAAAAAAGGAGACACAGGAAACGCTCAAAACATAGACAGTAGGAAGACTAAGACTTCCTGTACCTAAGTCGGCATTGTATCTCTTATACTTAATTCCGATGCAATTTATGTGTTTTTCCGTCAATGGGAAGGACCGAGGTATGTAGTAAACCTGCAGCGGTGCATTGGAATGTAAAAATGGTGACACAGGAAGCGCTCAAATCATAGACCGTACGAAGACTCAGTTTTCTTGTACTTAATTCGGCGTTGTGTCTCTTATATTTAATTCCGATCAGATTTCTGTGCTTCGTCGTCAAAGGGAAGGTCCAATGGATACAGTAAACCTGCAGAAGTGGATCGGAATGTAAAACTGGTGACATAGGAAATGCTCAAAACATAGACAGTAGGAAGACTCAGTCTTCCTGTACTTAAGTCGGCATTGAGTCTCTTACATTTAATTCCGATACATTTTCTGTGTTTCATCGTCAATGGGAAGGTCAAATGGATACAGTAAACCTGCAGAGGTGCATCGGAAAGTAAAACTGGTGACAAAGGAAACGCTCAAAACATAGACAGTAGAAAGACTCAGTCTTCCTGTACTTAAGTCGGCATTGTGTCTCTTATATTTAATTCCGATGCAATTTCTGTGTTTCACCGTCACTTTGAAGGTCCAAGGGATACAGGAAGACTGCAGAGGTGCATGGGAATGTAAAATTGGTGACACAGGTAACGCTCAAAACATAGACAGTTGGAAGACTCTGTCTTCCTGTACTTAAGACGTCATTGTGTCCCTTATATTTAAATCCGGTGCAATTACTGTGTTTCATCGCAAATGGGAAGGTCCAAGGGACACAGTAAACCTGCAGAGGTGCATCGGAATGTAAAACTGGTGAAGCAGGAAACGCTCAAAACATAGGCAGTAGGAAGACTCAATCTTGCTGTACTTAAGTCGACATTGTGTCTCTTATATTTAATTCCGATGCAATTTCTGTGTTTCATCGTCAATTGGAAGATCCAAGGGATACAGTAAACCTGCAGAGGTGCATCGGAATGCAAAACTGGTGACACAGGAAATGCTCAAAAGATAGCCAGTAGGGAGACTCAGCATACCTGTTCTTATGTCGGCATTGTGTCTCTTATATTTAATTCCGATGCAATTTCTGTGTTTCATCGTCAATGGGAAGGTCCAGTGGATACAGTAAACGTGCATAGGTGCATCGGAATGAAAATCTGGTGACACAGGTAATGATCAAAACATAGACAGTAGGAATACTCAGTCTTCCTGTACTTATGTCGGCATTGTGTCTCTTACATTTAATTCCGATGCATTTTCTGTGTTTCATCGTCAATGGGAAGGTCCAATGGATACAGTAAACCTGCAGAGGTGCATCGGAATGTAAAACTGGTGACAGAGGAAACGCTCAAAGCATAGACAATAGAAAGACACACTCTTCCTGTACTTAAGTCGACATTGTGTCTCTTTTATTTCATTCCGATGCAATTTCTGTGTTTCATCGTCACTGTGAAGGTCCAATGGATACAGTAAACCTGCAGAGGTGCATCGGAATGTAAAACTGGTGACACAGGAAACGCTCAAAACATAGACAGTAGAAAGACTCAGTCTTCCTGTGCTTAAGTCGGCATTGTGTCTTTTATATTTAATTCCCATGCAATTTCTGTGTTTCATCGTCAATGGGGGGGGGGGGGGGGTCCAATGGATACACTAAACCGGCAGAGGTGCATCGGAATGTAGAACTGATGACACAGGAAACGCTCAAAGCATAGACAGTAGGAAGACTCAGTCTTCCTGTACTTAAGTCGGCATTGTGCCTCTTATATTTAATTCCGATGCAATTTCTGTGTCTCATCGTCAATAGGAAAGTCGAAGGGAAACAGTATAGCTGCAGAGCTGCATCGGAATGTAAAACTGGTGACACAGGAAAAGCTCAAAACATAGACAGTAGGAAGACTCAGTCTTCCTGTACTTAAGTCGGCATTGTGTCTCTTATATTTAATTCCGATGCAATTTCTGTGTTTCATCGTCACTTTGAAGGTCCAAGGGATACAGGAAACCTGCAGAGGTGCATGGGAATGTAAAACTGGTGACACAGGAAAAGCTCAAAACATAGACAGTAGGAAGACTCAGTCTTCCTGTACTTAAGTCGGCATTGTGTCTCTTATATTTAATTCCGATGCAATTTCTGTGTTTCATCGTCACTTTGAAGGTCCAAGGGATACAGGAAAACCTGCAGAGGTGCATGGGAATGTAAAACTGGTGACACAGGAAACGCTCAAAACATAGACAGTTGGAAGACTCTGTCTTCCTGTACTTAAGACGTCATTGTGTCCCTTATATTTAATTCCGAAGCAATTTCTGTGTTTCATCGCAAATCGGAAGGTCCAAGGGACCTTCTGTGTACTTAAGTCGACATTGTGTCTCTTTTATTTCATTCCGATGCAATTTCTGTGTTTCATCGTCACTGTGAAGGTCCAATGGATACAGTAAACCTGCAGAGGTGCATCGGAATGTAAAACTGGTGACACAGGAAACGCTCAAAATATAGACAGTAGAAAGACTCAGTCTTCCTGTACTTAAGTCGGCATTGTGTCTTTTATATTTAATTCCCATGCAATTTCTGTGTTTCATCGTCAATGGGGGGGGGGGGGGGGGTCCAATGGATACAGTAAACCTGCAGAGGTGCATCGGAATGTAGAACTGATGACACAGGGAACGCTCAAAACATAGACAGTAGGAAGACTCAGTCTTCATGTACTTAAGGTGGCATTGTGTCTCTTATATTTAATTCCGATGCAATTTTTGTGTTTCATCGTCAATGGGGGGGTCCAATGGGTACAGTAAACCTGCAGAGGTGCATCGGAATGTAAAACTGGTGACACAGGAAACGCCCAAAACATAGACAGTAGAAAGACTCAGTCTTCCTGTACTTAAGTCGGCATTGTGTCTTCTATATTTAATTCCGATGCAATTTCTGTGTTTCATCGACAATGGGGGGGGGGGGGGTCCAATGGGTACAGTAAACCTGCAGAGGTGCATCGGAATGTAGAACTGATCACACAGGAAACGCTCAAAACATAGACAGTAGGAAGACTCAGTTTTCTTGTACTTAAGTCGGCGTTGTGTCCCTTATATTTAATTCCGATGCAATTTCTGTGCTTCGTCGTCAAAGGGAAGGTCCAATGGATACAGTAAACCTGCAGAGGTGGATCGGAATGTAAAACTGGTGACACAGGTAACGCTCAAAACATAGACAGTAGGAAGACTCAGTCTTCCTGTACTTAAGTCGGCATTGTGTCTTCTATATTTTATTCCGATTCAATTTCTGTTTTTCATCGTCAATGGGAAGGTCCAAGGGATACAGGAAAACCTGCAGAGGTGCATGGGAATGTAAAACTGGTGACGCAGGAAACGCTTAAAAAATATACAGTAGGAAGACTCAATCTTCCTGTACTTAAGTCGGCATTGTGACTCTTATATTTAATTCCGACGCAATTTCTGTGAATCATCGTCAATGGGAAGGTCAAAGGGATACAGTAAACCTGCAGAGGTGCATCGGAATGTAAAACTGGTGACACAGGAAACGCTCAAAAGATAGACAGTAGTAAGACTCAGACTTCCTGTACTTAAGTCGGCATTGTGTCTGTTATATTTAATTCCGATGTAATTTCTGTGTTTCATTGTCAATGGGATTGTGCAAGGGATACAGCAAACCTGCAGAGGTGCATCGGAATGTAAAACTGGTGACACAGGAAACGTTCAATACATAAAGAGTAGGAAGACTCAGTCTTTCTGTACTTAAGTCGACATTGTGTCTCTTATATTTAATTCCGATGCAATTTTTGTGTTTCATCGTCAATGGGGGGGTCCAATGGGTACAGTAAACCTGCAGAGGTGCATCGGAATGTAAAACTGGTGACACAGGAAACGCCCAAAACATAGACAGTAGAAAGACTCAGTCTTCCTGTACTTAAGTCGGCATTGTGTCTTCTATATTTAATTCCGATGCAATTTCTGTGTTTCATCGACAATGGGGAGGGGGGGGTCCAATGGGTACAGTAAACCTGCAGAGGTGCATCGGAATGTAGAACTGATTACACAGGAAACGCTCAAAACATAGACAGTAGGAAGACTCAGTTTTCTTATACTTAAGTCGGCGTTGTGTCCCTTATATTTAATTCCGATGCAATTTCTGTGCTTCGTCGTCAAAGGGAAGGTCCAATGGATACAGTAAACCTGCAGAGGTGGATCGGAATGTAAAACTGGTGACACAGGTAACGCTCAAAACATAGACAGTAGGAAGACTCAGTCTTCCTGTACTTAAGTCGGCATGTGTTGTTGTTGTGGTCTTCAGTCCTGAGACTGGTTTGATGCAGCTCCCCATGTTACTCTATCCTGTGCAAGCTTCTTCATCTCCCAGTACCTACTGCAACCTACATCCTTCTGAATCTGCTTAGTGTATTGATCTCTTGGTCTCCCTCTACGATTTTTACCCTCCACGCTGCCCTCCAATGCTAAATTTTGATCCATTGATGCCTTAAAACATGTCCTACCAACCGATCCCTTCTTCTAGTCAAGTTGTGCCACAGACTTCTCTTCTCCCCAATCCTATTCAATACCTCCTCATTAGTTACGTGATCTACCCACCTTATCTTCAGCATTCTTCTGTAGCACCACATTTCGAAAGCTTCTATTCTCTTCTTGTCCAAACTGGTTATCGTCCATGTTTCACTTCCATACATGGCTACACTCCATACAAATACTTTCAGAAACGACTTCCTGACACTTAAATCTATACTCGATGTTAACAAATTTCTCTTCTTCAGAAACGATTTCCTTGCCATTGCCAGTCTACATTTTATATCCTCTCTACTTCGACCATCATCAGTTATTTTACTCCCTAAATAGCAAAACTCCTTTACTACTTTAAGTGTCTCATTTCCTAATCTAATCCCCTCAGCATCACCCGATTTAATTTGACTACATTCCATTATCCTCGTTTTGCTTTTGTTGATATTCATCTTATATCCTCCTTTCAAGACACTGTCCATTCCGTTCAACTGCTCTTCCAAGTCCTTTGCTGTCTCTGACAGAATTGCAATGTCATCGGCGAACCTCAAAGTTTTTACTTCTTCTCCATGAATTTTAATACCTACACCGAATTTTTCTTTTGTTTCCTTTACTGCTTGCTCAATATACAGATTGAATAACATCGGGGAGAGGCTACAACCCTGTCTCACTCCTTTCCCAACCACTGCTTCCCTTTCATGCCCCTCGACTCTTATAACTGCCATCTGGTTTCTGTACAAATTGTAAATAGCCTTTCGCTCCCTGTATTTTACCCCTGCCACCTTCAGAATTTGAAAGAGAGTATTCCAGTTAACGTTGTCAAAAGCTTTCTCTAAGTCTACAAATGCTAGAAATGTAGGTTTGCCTTTTCTTAATCTTTCTTCTAAGAGAAGTCGTAAGGTTAGTATTGCCTCTCGTGTTCCAACATTTCTACGGAATCCAAACTGATCTTCCCCGAGGTCCGCTTCTACCAGTTTTTCCATTCGTCTGTAAAGAATTCGCGTTAGTATTTTGCAGCTGTGGCTTATTAAACTGATTGTTCGGTAATTTTCACATCTGTCAACACCTGCCTTCTTTGGGATTGGAATTATTATATTCTTCTTGAAGTCTGAGGGTATTTCGCCTGTCTCATACATCTTGCTCACCAGATGGTAGAGTTTTGTCATGACTGGCTCTCCCAAGGCCATCAGTAGTTCTAATGGAATGTTGTCTACTCCCGGGGCCTTGTTTCGACTCAGGTCTTTCAGTGCTCTGTCAAACTCTTCACGCAGTATCTTATCTCCCATTTCATCTTCATCTACATCCTCTTCCATTTCCATAATATTGTCCTCAAGTACATCACCCTTGTATAAACCCTCTATATACTCCTTCCACCTTTCTGCCTTCCCTTCTTTGCTTAGAACTGGGTTGGCATCTGAGCTCTTGATATTCATACAAGTGGTTCTCTTCTCTCCAAAGGTCTCTTTAATTTTCCTGTAGGCAGTATCTATCTTACCCCTAGTGAGACAAGCCTCTACATCCTTACATTTGTCCTCTAGCCATCCCTGCTTAGCCATTTTGCACTTTCTGTCGATCTCATTTTTGAGACGTTTGTATTCCCTTTTGCCTGCTTCATTTACTGCATTTTTGTATTTTCTCCTTTCATCAATTAAATTCAATATTTCTTCTGTTACCCAAGGATTTCTATTAGCCCTCGTCTTTTTACCTACTTGATCCTCTGCTGCCTTCACTACTTCATCCCTCAGAGCTACCCATTCTTCTTCTACTGTATTTCTTTCCCCCATTCCTGTCAATTGTTCCCTTATGCTCTCCCTGAAACTCTCTACAACCTCTGGTTCTTTCAGTTTATCCAGGTACCATCTCCTTAAATTCCCACCTTTTTGCAGTTTCTTCAGTTTCAATCTGCAGTTCATAACCAATAGATTGTGGTCAGAATCCACATCTGCCCCTGGAAATGTCTTACAATTTAAAACCTGGTTCCTAAATATCTGTCTTACCATTATATAATCTATCTGATACCTAATAGTATCTCCAGGATTCTTCCAGGTATACAACCTTCTCTTATGATTCATGAACCAAGTGTTAGCTATGATTAAGTTATGCTCTGTGCAAAATTCTACAAGGCGGCTTCCTCTTTCATTTCTTCCCCCCAATCCATATTCACCTACTACGTTTCCTTCTCTCCCTTTTCCTACTGACGAATTCCAGTCACCCATGACTATTAAATTTTCGTCTCCCTTCACTACCTGAATAATTTCTTTTATCTCGTCATACATTTCATCAATTTCTTCATCATCTGCAGAGCTAGTTGGCATATAAACTTGTAGTACTGTAGTAGGCATGGGCTTTGTGTGTATCTTGGCCACAATAATGCGTTCACTATGCTGTTTGTAGTAGCTAACCCGCACTCCTATTTTTTTATTCATTATTAAACCTACTCCTGCATTACCTCTATTTGATTTTGTATTTATAACCCTGTAATCACCTGACCAAAAGTCTTGTTCCTCCTGCCACCGAACTTCACTAATTCCCACTATATCTAACTTTAACCTATCCATTTCAATTTTTTATTTTTCTAACCTACCTGCCCGATTAAGAGATCTGACATTCCACGCTCCGATCCGTAGAATGCAAGTTTTCTTTCTCCTGATAACGACGTCCTCTTGAGTAGTCCCCGCCCGGAGATCCGAATGGGGGACTATTTTACCTCAGGAATATTTTACCCAAGAGGACGCCTTCATCATTTAATCATACAGTCAAGCTGCATGTCCTCGGGAAAAATTACAGCTGTAGTTTCCCCTTGCTTTCAGCCGTTCGCAGTACCAGCACAGCAAGGCCGTTTTGGTTAATGTTACAAGGCCAGATCAGTCAATCATCCAGACTGTTGCCCCTGCAACTACTGAAAAGGCTGCTGCCCCTCTTCAGGAACCACATGTTTGTCTGGCCTCTCAACATATACCCCTCCGTTGAGGTTGCACCTACGGTATTGTGTCTCTTATATTTAATTCCGATGCAATTTCTGTGTTTCATCGTCACTTTGAAGGTCCAAGGGATACAGGAAAACCTGCAGAGGTGCATGGGAATGTAAAACTGGTGACACAGGAAACGCTCAAAACATAGACAGTTGGAAGACTCTGTCTTCCTGTACTTAAGACGTCATTGTGTCCCTTATATTTAATTCCGATGCAATTTCTGTGCTTCATCGCAAATCGGAAGGTCCAAGGGACACAGAAAACCTGCAGAGGTGCATCGGAATGAAAAACTGGTGACACTGGAAACGCTCAAAACGTAGACCATAAGAAGACTCAGTTTTCTTGTACTTAAGTCGGCGTTGTGTCTCTTATATTTAATTACGATGTAATTTCTGTGTTTTATCGTCAATGGGAAGGTCCGATGGATACAGAAAACCTGTAGAGGTGCATCGGAATGTAAAACTGGTGACCCAGGAGACGCTCAAAAAATAGACAGTAGGAAGACTCAATCTTCCTGTACTTAAGTCGGCATTGTGTTTCTTATATTTAATTCCGACGCAATTTCTGGGATTCATCGTCAATGGGAAGGTCAAAGGGATACAGTAAACCTGCAGAGGTGCATCGGAATATAAAACTGGTGACACAGGAAACGCTCAAAACATAGACAGTAGGAAGACTCAGTCTTCCTGTACTTAGGTCGGCATTGTGTCTTTTATATTTAATTCCGATGCAATTTCTGTGTTTCATCGTCAATGGGGGGGTCCAAGAGATACAGTAAACCTGCAGAGGTGCATCGGAATGTAGAACCGATGACACAGGAAACGCTCAAAACATAGACAGTAGGAAGACTCAGTCTTCCTGTACGTAAGTCGGCACTGTGTCTCTTATATTTTATTCCGATTCAATTTCTGTTTTTCATCGTCAATGGGAAGGTCCAAGGGATACAGGAGAACCTGTAGAGGTGCATGAGAATGTAAAACTGGTGACGCAGGAAACGCTCAAAAAATATACAGTAGGAAGATTCAATCTTCCTGTACTTAAGTCGGCATTGTGTCTCTTATATTAAATCCGACGCAATTTCTGTGAATCATCGTCAATGGGAAGGTCAAAGGGATACAGTAAACCTGCAGAGGTGCATCGGAATGTAAAACTGGTGACACAGGAAACGCTCAAAACATAGACAGTAGTAAGACTCAGACTTCCTGTACTTAAGTCGGCATTGTGTCTGTTATATTTAATTCCGATGTAATTTCTGTGTTTCATTGTCAATGGGATTGTGCAAGGGATACAGCAAACCTGCAGAGGTGCATCGGAATGTAAAACTGGTGACACAGGAAACGTTCAATACATAGAGAGTAGGAAGGCTCAGTCTTTCTGTACTTAAGTCGACATTGTGTCTCTTATATTTAATTCCGATGCAATTTTTGTGTTTCATCGTCACTATGGAGGTCCAACGGATACTGTAGACCTGCATAGGTGCATCAGAATGTAAAACTGGTGACACAGGAAACGCTCAAAACATAGACAGTAGGAAGACTCAGTCTTCCTGTACATAAGTCGGCATTGTGTCTCTTATATTTAATTCCGATGCAATTTCTGTGTTTCATCGTCAATGGGAAGGTCCAATGGAGACAGTAATCCTGCAGAGGTGCATTGGAATGTAAAACTGGTGACACAGGAAACGCTCAAAACGTAGACAGTAGAAAGACTCAGTCTTCCTGTACTTAAGTCGGCATTGTGTCTTCTATATTTAACTCCGATGCAATTTCTGTGTTTCATCGTCAATGGGGGGGGGGGGGGGGGTCCAATGGATACAGTAAACCTGCAGAGGTGCATCGGAATGTAGAACTGATGACACAGGAAACGCTCAAAACATAGACAGTAGGAAGACTCAGTCTTCCTGTACTTAAGTCGGCATTGTGTCTCTTATATTTAATTCCGATGCAATTTCTGTGTTTCATCGTCAATGGGAAAGTCGAAGGGAAACAGTATACGTGCAGAGGTGCATTGGAATGTAAAACTGGTGACACAGGAAACGCTCAAACATATACAGTAGGAAGACTCTGTCTTCCTGTACTTAAGTCGGCATTGTGTCTCTTATATTTAATTCCGATGCAATTTCTGTGTTTCATCGTCACTTTGAATGTCCAAGGGATACAGAAAAACATGCAGAGGTGCATGGGAATGTAAAACTGGTGACACAGGAAACGCTCAAAACATAGACAGTTGGAAGACTCTGTCTTCCTGTACTTAAGACGTCATTGAGTCCCTTATACTTAATTCCGATGCAATTTCTGTGTTTCATCGTCATTTGGAAGATCCAAGGGATACAGTAAACCTGCAGAGGTGCATCGGAATGTAAAACTGGTGACACAGGAAATGCTCAAGTTATAGACAGTAGGAAGACTCAGCATACCTGTTCTTATGTCGGCATTGTGTCTCTTATATTTAATTCCGATGCAATTTCTGTGTTTCATATCAATGGGAAGGTCCAATGGATACAGTAAACTTGCAGAGGTGCATCGGAATGAAAAACTGGTGACACAGGAAATGCTCAAAACATAGACAGTAGGAATACTCAGTCTTCCTGTACTTAGTTTGGCATTGTTTTTCTTATATTTAAATCTGATGCAATTTCTGTGTTTCGTCGTCAGTGGGAAGGTCCAAGGGATAGAGTAAACCTGCAGAGGTGCATCGGAATGTAAAACTGGTGACACAGGAAGCGGTCAAAACATAGACCCTAAGAAGACTCAGTTTTCTTGTACTGAAGTCTTCATTGTGTCTCTTATATTTAATTTAGATGCAATTTCTGTGTTTCATCGTCACTGTGAAGGTCCAAGGGATACAGTAAACCTGCAGAGGTGCATCAAAATGTAAAACTGATGACACAGGAAACGCTCAAAACGTAGACAGTAGGAAGATTCAGTCTCCCTGTACCTAAGTCGGCATTGTATCTCTTATATTTAATTTCGACGCAATTTCTGTGTTTTTTCGTCGATGGGAAGGTCCAAGGTATATAGTAAACCTGCAGAGGTGCATTGGAATGTAAAAATGGTGACACAGGAAACGCTCAAATCATAGACCGTAAGAAGACTCAGTTTTCTTGTACTTAAGTCCTCTTTGTGTCCCTTATATTAAATTCCGATGCAATTTCTGTGCTTCGTCGTCAAAGGGAAGGTCCAATGGATACAGTAAACCTGCAGAGGTGGATCGGAATGTAAAACTGGTGACACAGGTAACGCTCAAAACATAGACAGTAGGAAGACTCAGTCTTCCATTACTTAGGTCGGCATTGTGTCTCTTATATTTAATTCCGATGCATTTTCTGTGTTTCATCATCAATGGGAAGGTCCAATGGATACAGTAAACCTGCAGAGGTGCATCGGAATGTAAAACTGGTGACACAGGAAACGCTCAAAGCATAGACAATAGAAAGACACACTCTTCCTGTACTTAAGTCGACATTGTGTCTCTTTTATTTCATTCCGATGCAATTTCTGTGTTTCATCGTCAATAGGATAGTCGAAGGGAAACAGTATACCTGCAGAGCTGCATCGGAATGTAAAACTGGTGACACAAGAAACGCTCAAAACATAGACAGTAGGAAGACTCAGTCTTCCTGTACTTAAGTCGGCATGTGTTGTTGTGGTCTTCAGTCCTCAGACTGGTTTGATGCAGCTCTCCATGTTACTCTATCCTGTACAAGCTTCTTCATCTCCCAGTACCTACTGCAACCTACATCCTTCTGAATCTGCTTAGTGTATTGATCTCTTGGTCTCCCTCTACGATTTTTACCCTCCACGCTGCCCTCCAATGCTAAATTTGTGATCCCTTGATGCCTTAAATCATGTCCTACCAACCGATCCCTTCTTCTAGTCAAGTTGTGTCACAGACTTCTCTTCTCCCCAATCCTATTCAATACCTCCTCATTAGTTACGTGATCTACCCACCTTATCTTCAGCATTCTTCTGTAGCACCACATTTCGAAAGCTTCTATTCTCTTCTTGTCCAAACTGGTTATCGTCCATGTTTCACTTCCATACATGGCTACACTCCATACAAATACTTTCAGAAACGACTTCCTGACACTTAAATCTATACTCGATGTTAACAAATTTCTCTTCTTCAGAAACGATTTCCTTGCCATTGCCAGTCTACATTTTATATCCTCTCTACTTCGACCATCATCAGTTATTTTACTCCCTAAATAGCAGAACTCCTTTACTACTTTAAGTGTCTCATTTCCTAATCTAATCCCCTCAGCATCACCCGATTTAATTTGACTACATTTCATTATCCTCGTTTTGCTTTTGTTGATATTCATCTTATATCCTCCTTTCAAGACACTGTCCATTCCGTTCAACTGCTCTTCCAAGTCCCTTGCTGTCTCTGACAGAATTGCAATGTCATCGGCGAACCTCAAAGTTTTTACTTCTTCTCCATGAATTTTAATACCTACACCGAATTTTTCTTTTGTTTCCTTTACTGCTTGCTCAATATACAGATTGAATAACATCGGGGAGAGGCTACAACCCTGTCTCACTCCTTTCCCAACCACTGCTTCCCTTTCATGCCCCTCGACTCTTATAACTGCCATCTGGTTTCTGTACAAATTGTAAATAGCCTTTCGCTCCCTGTATTTTACCCCTGCCACCTTCAGAATTTGAAAGAGAGTATTCCAGTTAACGTTGTCAAAAGCTTTCTCTAAGTCTACAAATGCTAGAAATGTAGGTTTGCCTTTTCTTAATCTTTCTTCTAAGAGAAGTCGTAAGGTTAGTATTGCCTCTCGTGTTCCAACATTTCTACGGAATCCAAACTGATCTTCCCCGAGGTCCGCTTCTACCAGTTTTTCCATTCGTCTGTAAAGAATTCGCGTTAGTATTTTGCAGCTGTGGCTTATTAAACTGATTGTTCGGTAATTTTCACATCTGTCAACACCTGCCTTCTTTGGGATTGGAATTATTATATTCTTCTTGAAGTCTGAGGGTATTTCGCCTGTCTCATACATCTTGCTCACCAGATGGTAGAGTTTTGTCATGACTGGCTCTCCCAAGGCCATCAGTAGTTCTAATGGAATGTTGTCTACTCCCGGGGCCTTGTTTCGACTCAGGTCTTTCAGTGCTCTGTCAAACTCTTCACGCAGTATCTTATCTCCCATTTCATCTTCATCTACATCCTCTTCCATTTCCATAATATTGTCCTCAAGTACATCACCCTTGTATAAACCCTCTATATACTCCTTCCACCTTTCTGCCTTCCCTTCTTTGCTTAGAACTGGGTTGGCATCTGAGCTCTTGATATTCATACAAGTGGTTCTCTTCTCTCCAAAGGTCTCTTTAATTTTCCTGTAGGCAGTATCTATCTTACCCCTAGTGAGACAAGCCTCTACATCCTTACATTTGTCCTCTAGCCATCCCTGCTTAGCCATTTTGCACTTTCTGTCGATCTCATTTTTGAGACGTTTGTATTCCCTTTTGCCTGCTTCATTTACTGCATTTTTGTATTTTCTCCTTTCATCAATTAAATTCAATATTTCTTCTGTTACCCAAGGATTTCTATTAGCCCTCGTCTTTTTACCTACTTGATCCTCTGCTGCCTTCACTACTTCATCCCTCAGAGCTACCCATTCTTCATCTACTGTATTTCTTTCCCCCATTCCTGTCAATTGTTCCCTTATGCTCTCCCTGAAACTCTCTACAACCTCTGGTTCTATCAGTTTATCCAGGTCCCATCTCCTTAAATTGCCACCTTTTTGCAGTTTCTTCAGTTTCAATCTGCAGTTCATAACCAATAGATTGTGGTCAGAATCCACATCTGCCCCTGGAAATGTCTTACAATTTAAAACCTGGTTCCTATTAGTATCTCCAGGATTCTTCCATGTATACAACCTTCTTTTATGATTCTTGAACCAAGTGTTAGC
This sequence comes from Schistocerca nitens, assembly GCF_023898315.1. NCBI lineage: Eukaryota > Metazoa > Arthropoda > Insecta > Orthoptera > Acrididae > Schistocerca > Schistocerca nitens. The sequence continues at coordinate 760,431,197 of NC_064619.1, forward strand.
TATGATTAAGTTATGCTCTGTGCAAAATTCTACAAGGCGGCTTCCTCTTTCATTTCTTCCCCCCAATCCATATTCACCTACTACGTTTCCTTCTCTCCCTTTTCCTACTGACGAATTCCAGTCACCCATGACTATTAAATTTTCGTCTCCCTTCACTACCTGAATAATTTCTTTTATCTCGTCATACATTTCATCAATTTCTTCATCATCTGCAGAGCTAGTTGGCATATAAACTTGTAGTACTGTAGTAGGCATGGGCTTTGTGTGTATCTTGGCCACAATAATGCGTTCACTATGCTGTTTGTAGTAGCTAACCCGCACTCCTATTTTTTTATTCATTATTAAACCTACTCCTGCATTACCTCTATTTGATTTTGTATTTATAACCCTGTAATCACCTGACCAAAAGTCTTGTTCCTCCTGCCACCGAACTTCACTAATTCCCACTATATCTAACTTTAACCTATCCATTTCCCTTTTTAAATTTTCTAACCTACCTGCCCGATTAAGGGATCTGACATTCCACGCTCCGATCCGTAGAATGCCAGTTTTCTTTCTCCTGATAACGACGTCCTCTTGAGTAGTCCCCGCCCGGAGATCCGAATGGGGGACTATTTTACCTCAGGAATATTTTACCCAAGAGGACGCCTTCATCATTTAATCATACAGTCAAGCTGCATGTCCTCGGGAAAAATTACAGCTGTAGTTTCCCCTTGCTTTCAGCCGTTCGCAGTACCAGCACAGCAAGGCCGTTTTGGTTAATGTTACAAGGCCAGATCAGTCAATCATCCAGACTGTTGCCCCTGCAACTACTGAAAAGGCTGCTGCCCCTCTTCAGGAACCACAAGTTTGTCTGGCCTCTCAACATATACCCCACCGTTGTGGTTGCACCTACGGTATTGTGTCTCTTATATTTAATTCCGATGCAATTTCTGTGTTTCATCGTCACTTTGAAGGTCCAAGGGATACAGGAAAACCTGCAGAGGTGCATGGGAATGTAAAACTGGTGACACAGGAAACGCTCAAAACATAGACAGTTGGAAGACTCTGTCTTCCTGTACTTAAGACGTCATTGTGTCCCTTATATTTAATTCCGATGCAATTTCTGTGTTTCATCGCAAATCGGAAGGTCCAAGGGACACAGAAAACCTGCAGAGGTGCATCGGAATGAAAAACTGGTGACACTGGAAACGCTCAAAACGTAGACCATAAGAAGACTCAGTTTTCTTGTACTTAAGTCGGCATTGTGTCCCTTATATTTAGTTCCGACGCAATTTCTGCGATTCATCGTCAATGGGAAGGTCAAAGGTATACAGTAAACCTACAGAGGTGCATCGGAATGTAAAACTGGTGACACAGGAAACGCTCAAAACATAGACAGTAGGAAGACTCAGTCTTCCTGTACTTAGGTCGGCATTGTGTCTTTTATATTTAATTCCGATGCAATTTCTGAGTTTCATCGTCAATGGGGGGGTCCAAGAGATACAGTAAACCTGCTGAGGTGCATCGGAATGTAGAACCGATGACACAGGAAACGCTCAAAACATAGACACTAGGAAGACTCAGTCTTCCTGTACGTAAGTCGGCACTGTGTCTCTTATATTTTAATCCGATTCAATTTCTGTTTTTCATCGTCAATGGGAAGGTCCAAGGGATACAGGAGAACCTGCAGAGGTGCATGGGAATGTAAAACTGGTGACGCAGGAAACGCTCAAAAAATATACAGTAGGAAGACTCAATCTTCCTGTACTTAAGTCGGCATTGTGTCTCTTATATTTAATTCCGATGCAATTTTTGTGTTTCATCGTCACTATGGAGGTCCAACGGATACTGTAGACCTGCATAGGTGCATCGGAATGTAAAACTGGTGACACAGGAAACGCTCAAAACATAGACAGTAGTAAGACACAGACTTCCTGTACTTAAGTCGGCATTGTGTCTGTTATATTTAATTCCGATGTAATTTCTGTGTTTCATTGTCAATGGGATTGTGCAAGGGATACAGCAAACCTGCAGAGGTGCATCGGAATGTAAAACTGGTGACACAGGAAACGTTCAATACATAGAGAGTAGGAAGACTCAATCTTTCTGTACTTAAGTCGACATTGTGTCTCTTATATTTATTTCGGATGCAATTTTAGTGTTTCATCGTCACTATGGAGGTCCAACGGATACTGTAGACCTGCATAGGTGCATCGGAATGTAAAACTGGTGACACAGGAAACGCTCAAAACATAGACAGTAGGAAGACTCAGTCTTCCTGTACATAAGTCGGTATTGTGTCTCTTATATTTAATTCCGATGCAATTTCTGTGTTTCATCGTCAATGGGAAGGTCCAATGGAGACAGTAAACCTGCAGAGGTGCATCGAAATGTAAAACTGGTGACACAGGAAACGCTCAAAACATAGACAGTAGAAAGACTCAGTCTTCCTGTACTTAAGTCGGCATTGTGTCTTTTATATTTAATTCAGATGCAATTTCTGTGTTTCATCGTCAATGGGGGGTCCAATGGATACAGTAAACCTGCAGAGGTGCATCGGAATGTAGAACTGATGACACAGGAAACGCTGAATACATAGACAGAAGGAAGACTCAGTCTTCCTGTACTTAAGTCGGCATTGTGTCTCTTATATTTAATTCCGATGCAATTTCTGTGTTTCATCGTCAATGGGAAAGTCGAAGGGAAACAGTATACGTGCAGAGGTGCATCGGAATGTAAAACTGGTGACACAGGAAACGTTCAAAACATATACAGTAGGAAGACTCTGTCTTGCTGTACTTATGTCGGCATTGTGTCTCTTATATTTAATTCCGATGCAATTTCTGTGTTTCATCGTCACTTTGAAGGTCCAAGGGATACAGGAAAACCAGCAGAGGTGCATGGGATTGTAAAACTAGTGACACAGGAAACGCTCAAAACATAGACAGTTGGAAGACTCTGTCTTCCTGTACTTAAGACGTCATTGAGTCCCTTATACTTAATTCCGATGCAATTTCTGTGTTTCATCGCAAATGGGAAGGTCCAAGGGACACAGTAAACCTGCAAAGGTGCATCGGAATGTAAATCAGGTGACACTGGAAACGCTCAAAATGTTGACTGTAAGAAGACTCAGTTTTCTAGTACTTAAGTCGGCGTTGTGTCTCTTATATTTAATTCCGATGTAATTTCTGTATTTCATCGTCAATGGGAATGTGCGATGGATACAGTAAACCTGCAGAGGTGCATCGGAATGTAAAACTGGTGACGCAGGAAACGCGCAAAACATAGACAGTAGGAAGACTCAATGTTCCTGTACTTATGTCGGCATTGTGTCTCTTATATTTAATTCCGATGCATTGTCTGTGTTTGATCGTCAATGGGAAGATCCAAGGGATACAGTAAACCTGCAGAGGTGCATCGGAATGTAAAACTGGTGACAGAGGAAATGCTCAAATTATAGACAGTAGGAAGACTCAGCATACCTGTTCTTATGTCGGCATTGTGTCTCTTATATGTAATTCCGATGCAATTTCTGTGTTTCATATCGATGGGAAGGTCCAATGGATACAGTAAACGTGCAGAGGTGCATCGGAATGAAAAACTGGTGACACAGGAAACGATAAAAACATAGACAGTAGGAATACTCAGTCTTCCTGTACTTAGTTCGGCATTGTTCTTCTTATATTTAAATCTGAAGCAATTTCTGTGTTTCGTCGTCAATGGGAAGGTCCAAGGTATATAGTAAACCTGCAGAGGTGCATCGGAATGTAAAACTGGAGACGCTCAAAAAATAGACAGTAGGAAGTCTCAATCTTCCTGTACTTAAGACGGCATTGTGTCTCTTATATTTAATTCCGACGCAATTTCTGTGATTCATCGTCAATGGGAAGGTCAAAGGGATACAGTAAACCTGCAGAGGTGCATGGGAATGTAAAACTGGTGTCACAGGAAAAGCTCAAAACATAGACAATAGAAAGACTCAGTCTTCCTGTACTTAGGTCGGCATTGTGTCTCTTATATTTAATTCCGATGCAATTTCTGTGTTTCATCGTCAATAGGAAAGTCGAAGGGAAACAGTATACCTGCAGAGCTGCATCGGAATATAAATCTGCTGACACAGGAAACGCTCAAAACAGACAGTAGGAAGACTCTGTCTTCCTGTACGTAAGTCGGCATTTGTCTCTTATATTTAATTCCGATTGCAATTTCTGTGATTCATCGTCACTTTGAAGGTCCAAGGGATACAGGAAAACCTGCAGAGGTGCATGGGAATGTAAAACTGGTGACACAGGAAACGCTCAAAACATAGACAGTTGGAAGACTCTGTCTTCCTGTACTTAAGACGTCATTGAGTCCCTTATACTTAATTCCGATGCAATTTCTGTCTTTCATCGCAAATGGAAAGGTCCAAGGGACACAGTAAACCTGCAAAGGAGCATCGGAATGTAAAACTGGTGACACTGGAAACGCTCAAAATGTAGACTGTAAGAAGACTCAGTTTTCTTGTACTTAAGTCGGCGTTGTGTCTCTTATATTTAACTCCGATGTAATTTCTGTGTTTCATCGTCAATGGGAAGGTGCGATGGATACAGTAAACCTGCAGAGGTGCATCGTAATATAAAACTGGTGACGCAGGAAACGCGCAAAACATAGACAGTAGGATGACTCAATGTTCCTGTACTTATGTCGGCATTGTGTCTCTTATATTTAATTCCGATGCATTGTCTGTGTTTGATCGTCATTGGGAAGATCCAAGGGATACATTAAACCTGCAGAGGTGCGTCGTAATGTAAAACTGGTATCAGAGGAAACGCTCAAGACATAGACAGTAGGAAGACTTAGCCCTCCTGTACTTATGTCGGCATTGTGTCTCTTATATTTAATTCCGATGCAATTTCTGTGTTTCATCGTCAATTGGAAGATCCAAGGGATACAGTAAACCTGCAGAGGTGCATCGGAATGTAAAACTGGTCACAGAGGAAACGCTCAAAACATAGACAGTAGGAAGACACAATCTTCCTGTACTTAAGTCGACATTGTGTCTCTTATATTTAATTCCGATGCAATTTCTGTGTTTCATCGTCAATTGGAAGATCCAAGGGATACAGTAAACCTGCAGAGGTGCATCGGAATGTAAAACTGGTGACACAGGAAATGCTCAAATTATAGACAGTTGGAAGACTCAGCATACCTGTTCTTATGTCGGCATTGTGTCTCTTATATGTAATTCCGATGCAATTTCTGTGTTTCATATCAATGGGAAGGTCCAATGGATACAGTAAACGTGCAGAGGTGCATCGGAATGAAAAACCGGTGACACAGGAAACGATAAAAACATAGACAGTAGGAATACTCAGTCTTCCTGTACTTAGTTCGGCATTGTGTTTCTTATATTTAAATCTGAAGCAATTTCTGTGTTTCGTCGTCAATGGGAAGGTCCAAGGGATAGAGTAAACCTGCAGAGGTGCATCGGAATGTAAAACTGGTGACACAGGAAATGCTCAAATTATAGACAGTAGGAAGACTCAGCATACCTGTTCTTATGTCGGCATTGTGTTTCTTATATTTAATTCCAATGCAATTTCTGTGTTTCATATCAATGGGAAGGTCCAATGGATACAGTAAACGTGCAGAGGTGCATCGGAATGAAAAACTTGTGACACAGGAAACGATCAAAACATAGACAGTAGGAATACTCAGTCTTCCTGTACTTAGTTCGGCATTGTGTCTCTTATATTTAAATCTGATGCAATTTCTGTGTTTCGTCGTCAATGGGAAGGTCCAAGGGATAGAGTAAACCTGCAGAGGTGCATCGGAATGTAAAACTGGTGACACAGGAAATGCTCAAATTATAGACAGTAGGAAGACTCAGCATACCTGTTCTTATGTCGGCATTGTGTCTCTTATATTTAATTCCAATGCAATTTCTGTGTTTCATATCAATGGGAAGGTCCAATGGATACAGTAAACGTGGAGAGGTGCATCGGAATGTAAAACTGGTGACACAGGAAACGCTCAAAACATAGACAGTAGGAAGACTCAGTCTTCCTGTACTTAGGTCGGCATTGTGTCTGTTATATTTAATTCCGATGCAATTTCTGTGTTTCATCGTCAATGAGGGGGTCCAATAGATACAGTAAACCTGCAGAGGTGCATCGGAATGTAAAACTGCTGACACAGGAAACGCTCAAAACATAGACAGTAGGAAGACTCTGTCTTCCTGTACGTAAGTCGGCATTGTGTCTCTTATATTTAATTCCCATTGCAATTTCTGTGTTTCATCGTCACTTTGAAGGTCCAAGGGATACAGGAAAACCTGCAGAGGTGCATGGGAATTTAAAACTGGTGACACAGGAAACGCTCAAAACATAGACAGTTGGAAGACTCTGTCTTCCTGTACTTAAGACGTCATTGAGTCCCTTATACTTAATTCCGATGCAATTTCTGTGTTTCATCGCAAATGTGAAGGTCCAAGGGACACAGTAAACCTGCAAAGGAGCATCGGAATGTAAAACTGGTGACACTGGAAACGCTCAAAATGTAGACTGTAAGAAGACTCAGTTTTCTTGTACTTAAGTCGGCGTTGTGTTTCTTATATTTAACTCCGATGTAATTTCTGTGTTTCATCGTCAATGGGAAGGTGCGATGGATACAGTAAACCTGCAGAGGTGCATCGTAATGTAAAACTGGTGACGCAGGAAACGCGCAAAAGATAGACAGTAGGAAGACTCAATGTTCCTGTACTTATGTCGGCATTGTGTCTCTTATATTTAATTCCGATGCATTGTCTGTGTTTGATCGTCATTGGGAAGATCCCAGGGATACATTAAACCTGCAGAGGTGCGTCGTAATGTAAAACTGGTGACAGAGGAAACGCTCAAGACATAGACAGTAGGAAGACTCAGCCTTCCTGTACTTATGTCGGCATTGTGTCTCTTATATTTAATTCCGATAAAATTTCTGTGTTTCATCGTCAATGGGAAGATCCAAGGGATACAGTAAACCTGCAGATTTGCATCGGAATGTAAAACTGGTGACAGAGGAAACGCTCAAAACATAGACAGTAGGAACACTCAATCTTCCTGTACTTAAGTCGACATTGTGTCTCTTATATTTAATTCCGATGCAATTTCTGTGTTTCATCGTCAATTGGAAGATCCAAGGGATACAGTAAACCTGCAGAGGTGCATCGGAATGTAAAACTGGTGACACAGGAAATGCTCAAATTATAGACAGTAGGAAGACTCAGCATACCTGTTCTTATGTCGGCATTGTATCTCTTATATGTAATTCCGATGCAATTTCTGTGTTTCATATCAATGGGAAGGTCCAATGGATACAGTACACGTGCAGAGGTGCATCGGAATGAAAAACTGGTGACACAGGAAACGATAAAAACATAGACAGTAGGAATACTCAGTCTTCCTGTACTTAGTTCGGCATTGTGTTTCTTATATTTAAATCTGAACCAATTTCTGTGTTTCGTCGTAATTGGGAAAGTCCAAGGGATAGAGTAAACCTGCAGAGGTGTATCGGAATGTAAAACTGGTGACACAGGAAGCGGTCAAAACATAGACCCTAAGAAGACTCAGTTTTCTAGTACTGAAGTCGACATTGTGTCTCTTATATTTAATTTAGATGCAATTTCTGTGTTTCATCGTCACTGTGAAGGTCCAAGGGATACAGTAAACCTGCAGAGGTGCATCAAAATGTAAAACTGATGACACAGGAAACGCTCAAAACATAGACAGTAGGAAGATTCAGTCTTCCTGTACCTAAGTCGGCATTGTATCTCTTATATATAATTTCGACGCAATTTCTGTGTTTTTTCGTCAATGGGAAGGTCCAAGGTATATAGTAAACCTGCAGAGGTGCATCGGAATATAAAACTGGAGACGCTCAAAACATAGACAGTAAGAAGACTCAGTTTTCTTGTACTTAAGTCGGCATTGTGTCTCTTATATATAATTCCGATTCAATTTCTGTGTTTCATCGTCAATGGGAAAGTCGAAGGGAAACAGTATACCTGCAGAGGTGCATCGGAATGTAAAACTGCTGACACACGAAACGCTCAAAACATAGACAATAGAAAGACACACTCTTCCTGTACTTAAGTCGACATTGTGTCTCTTATATTTAAATCCGATGCGATTTCTGTGTTTCATTGTCAATGGGAAGGTGCAAGGGATACAGCAATCCTGCAGATGTGCATCGGAATGTAAAACTGGTGACACAGGAAACGCTCAAAACATAGACAGTAGGAAGACTCAGTCTTTCTGTACTTAAGTCGACATTGTGTCTCTTATATTTAATTCCGATGCAATTTCTGTGTTTCATCGTCAATGGGAAGGTCCAAGGGATACAGTAAACCTGCTGAGGTGCATCGGAATGTAAAACTGGTGACACAGGAAACGCTCAATACATAGAGAGTAGGAAGACTCAATCTTTCTGTACTTAAGTCGACATTGTGTCTCTTATATTTAATTCCGTTGCAATTTTTGTGTTTCATCCTCACTATGGAGTTGCAGCGGATACTGTAGACCTGCATAGGCGCATCGGAATGTAAAACTGGTGACACAGGAAACGCTCAAAACATAGACAGTAGGAAGACTCAGTCTTCCTGTACCTAAGTCGGCATTGTGTCTCTTATATTTAATTCCGATGCAATTTCTGTGTTTCATCGTCAATGGGAAGGTCCAATGGATACAGTAAACCTGCAGAGGTGCATCGGAATGTAGAACTGATGACACAGGAAACGCTCAAAACATAGACACTAGGAAGACTCAGTCTTCATGTACTTAAGTCGGCATTGTGTCTCTTGTATTTAATTCCGATGCTATTTCTGTGTTTCATCGTCAATGGGACTGTCCAATGGATACAGTAAACCTGCAGAGGTGCATCGGAATGTAAAATTGGTGACGCAGGAAACGCTCAAAACATAGACAGTAGGAAGACTCAATCTTCCTGTACTTAAGTCGACATTGTGTCTCTTATATTGAATTCCGATGCAATTTCTGTGTTTCATCGTCAATTGGAAGATCCAAGGGATACAGTAAACCTGCAGAGGTGCATTGGAATGTAAAACTGGTGACACAGGAAATGCTCAAAACGTAGACAGTAGGAAGACGCAGCATACCTGTTCTTATGTCGGCATTGTGTCTCTTATATTTAGTTCCGATGCAATTTCTGTGTTTCATATCAATGGGAAGGTCCAATGGATACAGTAAACGTGCCGAGGTGCATCGGAATGAAAAACTTGTGACACAGGAAACGATCAAAACATAGACAGTAGGAATACTCAGTCTTCCTGTACTTAGTTCGGCATTGTGTCTCTTATATTTAAATCTGATGCAATTTCTGTGTTTCGTCGTCATTGGGAAGGTCCAAGGGATAGAGTAAACCTGCAGAGGTGCATCGGAATGTAAAACTGGTGACACAGGAAGCGGTCACACCATAGACCCTAAGAAGACTCAGTTTTCTAGTACTGAAGTCGGCACTGTGTCTCTTATATTTAATTCAGATGCAATTTCTGTGTTTTCTCGTCAATGGGAAGGTCCAAGGTATATAGTAAACCTGCAGAGGTGCATCGGAATATAAAACTGGAGACGCTCAAAAAATAGACAGTAGGAAGACTCAATCTTCCTGTACTTAAGACGGAATTGTGTCTCTTATATTTAATTCCGACGCAATTTCTGTGATTCATCGTCAATGGGAAGGTCAAAGGGATACAGTAAACCAGCAGAGGTGCATCGGAATGTAAAACTGGTGACACAGGAAACGCTCAAAACATAGACAGTAGGAAGACTCAGTATTCCTGTACTTAAGTAGGCATTGTGTCTCTTATATTTAATTCCGATGCAATTTCTGTGTTTCATCGTCACTTTGAAAGTCCAAGGGATAGAGGAAAACCTGCAGAGGTGCATGGGAATGAAAAACTGGTGACACAGGAAACGCTCAAAACATAGAAAGTAGGAAAACTCAACTTTCCTGTACTTAGTCGGCATTGTGTCTCCTATATTTAATTCCGATGCAATTTCTCTGTTTCATCGTCAATGGGAAGATCCATGGGCTACAGCAAACCTGCAGAGGTGAATCGGAATGTATAACTGGTGGCACATGAAACGTTCAAAACATAGAGAATAGGAATACTCAGTCTTCCTGAACTTCAGTCGGCATTGTGTATCTTATATTTAAATCCGATGCAATTTCTGTGTCTCGTCGTCAATGGGAAGGTCCAAGGGATACAGTTAACCTGCAGAGGTGCATCAAAATGTAAAACTGGTGACACAGGAAACGCTCAAACATAGTCAGTAGGAAGACTCAACCTTCCTGTACTTAAGTCGGCGTTGTGCCTCTTATATTCAATTCCGATGCAATTTCTGTGTTTCATCGTCAATGGGAAGATCCATGGGATACAGTAAACCTGCAGAGGTGAATCGGAATGTAAACCTGGTGACACAGGAAACGCTCAAAACATAGACAGTAGGAAGATTCAGCCTTCCTGTTCTTAAGTCGGCATTGTGTCTCTTATATTTAATTCCGATGCTATTTCTGTGTTTAATCGTCAATGGGAAGGTCCAATGGATACAGTAAAACTGTAGAGGTGCATCGGAATGTAAAACTCGGACACAGGAAACGATCAAAACATAGACAGTAGGAAGACTGAGTCTTCCTGTTCTTAAGTCAGCATTGTGTCTTTTTTATTTAATTCCGATGCAATTTCTGTGTTTCATCGTCAATGGGGGGGGTCCAATGGATACAGTTAACCTGCAGAGGTGCATCGAAATGTAGAACAGATGACACAGGAAACGCTCAAAACATAGACAGTAGGAAGACTCAGTATTTCATGTACTTAAGTCGGCATTGTGTCTCTTATATTTAAATCCTATGCAGTTTCTGTGTTTCGTCGTCAATGGGAAGGTCCAAGGGAAACAGTATACGTGCAGAGGTGCATCGGAATGTAAAACTGGTGACACAGGAAACGCTCGAAACATAGACAGTAGGAAGACTCTGTCTTCCTGTACGTAAGTCGGCATTGTGTCACTTATATTTAATTCCGATTGCAATTTCTGTGTTTCATCGTCACTTTGAAGGTCCAAGGGATACAGGAAAACCTGCAGAGGTGCATGGGAATGTAAAACTGGTGACACAGGAAACGCTCAAATCATAGACAGTTGGAAGACTCTGTCTTCCTGTACTTAAGACGTCATTTAGTCCCTTATACTTAATTCCGATGCAATTTCTGTGTTTCATCGCAAATGGGAAGGTCCAAGGGACACAGTAAACCTGCATATGTGCATCGGAATGTAAAACTGGTGACACTGGAAACGCTCAAAATGTAGACTGTAAGAAGACTCAGTTTTCTTGTACTTAAGTCGGCGTTGTGTCTCTTATATTTAATTCCGATGTAATTTCTGTGTTTCATCGTCAATGGGAAGGTGCGATGGATACAGTAAACCTGCAGAGGTGCATCGGAATGTAAAACTGGTGACGCAGGAAACGCGCAAAACATAGACAGTAGGAAGACTCAATGTTCCTGTACTTATGTCGGCATTGTGTCTCTTATATTTAATTCCGATGCATTGTCTGTGTTTGATCGTCAATGGGAAGATCCAAGGGATACATTAAACCTGCAGAGGCGCATCGTAATGTAAAACTGGTGACACAGGAAATGCTCAAAGCATAGACAGTAGGAAGACGCAGCATACCTGTTCTTATGTCGGCATTGTGTCTGTTATATTTAATTCCGATGCAATTTCTGTGTTTCATATCAATGGGAAGGTCCAATGGATACAGTAAACGTGCAGAGGTGCAACGGAATGAAAAACTTGTGACACAGGAATCGATCAAAACATAGACAGTAGGAATACACAGTCTTCCTGTACTTAGTTCGGCATTGTGTCTCTTATATTTAAATGTGATGCAATTTCTGTGGTGCGTCGTCAATGGGAAGGTCCAAGGGATAGAGTAAACCTGCAGAGGTGCATCAAAATGTAAAACTTGTGACACAGGAAACGCTCAAAACATAGGCAGTGGGAAGATTCATTCTTCCTGTACCTAAGTCGGCATTGTATCTCTTATATTTAATTTCGATGCAATTTCTGTGTTTTTTCGTCAATGGGAAGGTCCAAGGTATTTAGTAAACCTGCAGATGTGCATCGGAATATAAAACTGGAGACGCTCAAAAAATAGACAGTAGGAAGACTCAATCTTCCTGTACTTAAGACGGCATTGTGTCTCTTATATTTAATTCCGACGCAATTTCTGTGATTCATCGTCAATGGGAAGGTCAAAGGGATACAGTAAACCTGCAGAGGTGCATCGGAATGTAAAACTGGTGACACAGGAAACGCTCAAAACATAGACAGTAGGAAGACTCAGTCTTCCTGTACTTAGGTCGGCATTGTGTCTTTTATATTTAATTCCGATGCAATTTCTGTGTTTCATCGTCAATGAGGGGGTCCAATAGATACAGTAAACCTGCAGAGGTGCATAGGAATGTAGAACCGATGACACAGGAAACGCTCAAAACATAGACAGTAGGAAGACTCAGTCTTCCTGTACTTAGGTCGGCATTGTGTCTCTTATATTTAATTCCGATGCAATTTCTGTGTTTCATCGTCGATAGGAAAGTCGAAGGGAAACAGTATACCTGCAGAGCTGCATCGGAATGTAAAACTGCTGACACAGGAGACGCTCAAAACATAGACAGTAGGAAGACTCAGTCTTCCTGTACTTAAGTCGGCATTGTGTCTCTTATATTTAATTCCGATGCAATTTCTGTGTTTCATCGTCACTTTGAAGGTCCAAGGGATACAGGAAAACCTGCAGAGGTGCATCGAGATGTAAAACTGGTAACACTAGAAGCGGTCAAAACATTGACGCTAAGAAGTCTCAGTTTTCTTGTACTGAAGTCGGCATTGTGTCTCTTATATTTAATTTGATGCAATTTCTGTGTTTCATCGTTACTGTGAAGGTCCAAGTGATACAGTAAACTTGCAGAGGTGCATCAAAATGTAAAACTGATGACACAGGAGACGCTCAAAGCATAGACAGTAGGAAGACTCAGTCTTCCTGGACCTAAGTCGGCATTGTGACTCTTATACTTAATTCCGATGCGATTTCTGTGTATTTTCGTCACGGTATACAGTAAACCTGCAGAGGTGCATTGGAATGTAAAACTGGTGACACAGGAAACGCTCAAACCATAGACCGTAAGAAGACTCGGTTTTCTAGTACTTAAGTCGGCGTTGTGTCTCTTATATTTAATTCCGATGCAATTTCTGCGTTTCATCGTCAATGGGGAGGTCCAATGGATACAGTAAACCTGCAGAGGTGGATCGGAATGTAAAACTGGTGACACAGGAAACGCTCAAAACATAGACAGTAGGAAGACTCATTTTTCCTGTACTTAAGTCGGCATTGTGTCTCTTATATTTAACCCCTATGCATTTTCTGTATTTCTTCGTCAATGGGAAGGTAGAATTGATACAGTAAACCTGCAGAGGTGCATCAGAATGTAATACTGGTGACACAGGAAACGCTCAAATATAGACAGTAGGAAGACTCAGTCTTCCTGAACTAAATTCGGCATTGTGTCTCTTATATTTAAATCCGATGCAATTTCTGTGTCTCGTCGTCAATGGGAAGGTCCAAGGGATACAGTTAACCTGCAGAGGTGCATCAAAATGTAAAACTAGTGACACAGGAAACGCTCAAATCATAGACCGTAAGAAAACTCAATTTTCTTGTACTGAAGTCGGTATTGTGTCATATATTTAATTCCGATGCTATTTCTGTGTTTTTTCGTCAATGGGAGGGTCCAAGGGATACAGTAAACCTGCAGAGGTGCATTGGAATGTAAAACTGGTGACGCAGGAAACGCTCAAATCATAGGCAGTAAGAAGACTCAGTTTTAATGTACTTAAGTCGGCGTTGTGTCTCTTATATTTAATTCCGATGCATTTTCTGTGTTTCATCGCCAATGGGAAGGTCGATGGGGCACAGTATACCTGCAGAGGTGCATCGGAATGTAAAACTGGTGACACAGGAAACGCTCAAAACATAGACAGTTGAAGACTCTGTCTTCCTGTACTTAAGACGTCATTGTGTCCCTTATACTTAATTCCGATGTAATTTCTGTGTTTCATCGCAAATGGGAAGGTCCAAGGGACACAGTAAACCTGCAAAGGTGCATCGGAATGTAAAACTGGTGACACTGGAAACGCTCAAAATGTAGACTGTAAGAAGGCTCAGTTTTCTTGTACTTAAGTCGGCGTTGTGTCTCTTATATTTAATTCCGATGTAATTTCTGTGTTTCATCGTCAATGGGAAGGTGCGATGGATACAGTAAACCTGCAGAGGTGCATCGGAATGTAAAATTGGTGACGCAGAAAACGCACAAAACATAGACAGTAGGAAGACTCAATCTTCTTGTACTTAAGTCGACATTGTGTATCTTATATTTAATTCCGATGCAATTTCTGTGTTTCATCGTCAATTGGAAGATCCAAGGGATACGGTAAACCTGCAGAGGTGCATCGGAATGTAAAACTGGTGACACAGGAAATGCTCAAAACATAGACAGTAGGAAGACGCAGCATACCTGTTCTTATGTCGGCATTGTGTCTCTTATATTTAATTCCGATGCAATTTCTGTGTTTCATATCAATGGGAAGGTCCAATGGAAACAGTAAACGTGCACAGGTGCATCGGAATGAAAAACTTGTGACACAGGAAACGATCAAAACATAGACAGTAGTATTACTCAGTCTTCCTGTACTTAGTTCTGCATTGTGTCTCTTATATTTAAATCTGATGCAATATCTGTGTTTCGTCGTCAATGGGAAGGTCCAAGGGATAGAGTAAACCTGCAGAAGTGCATCGGAATGTAAAACTGGTGACACAGGAAGCGGTCAAAACTTAGACCCTAAGAAGACTCAGTTTTCTAGTACTGAAGTCGGCATTGTGTCTCTTATATTTAATTTAGATGCAATTTCTGTGTTTCATCGTCGCTGTGAAGGTCCAAGGGATACAGTAAACCTGCAGAGGTGCATCGGAATGTAAAACTGGTGACACAGGAAACGCTCAAAACATAGACAGTAGGAAGATTCAGTCTTCCTGAACCCAAGTCGGCATTGTATCTCTTATATTTAATTTCGATGCAATTTCTGTGTTTTTTCGTCAATGGGAAGGTCCAAGGTATATAGTAAACCTGCAGAGATGCATCGGAATGTAAAACTGGAGACGCTCAAAAAATAGACAGTAGGAAGACTCAATCTTCCTGTACTTAAGACGGCATTGTGTCTCTTATATTTAATTCCGACGCAATTCCTGTGATTCATCGTCAATGGGAAGGTCAAAGGGATACAGTAAACCTGCAGAGGTGCATCGGAATGTAAAACTGGTGACACAGGAAACGCACAAAGCATAGACAGTAGGAAGACTCAGTCTTCCTGTACTTAGGTCGGCATTGTGTCTGTTATATTTAATTCGGATGCAATTTCTGTGTTTCATCGTCAATGAGGGGGTCCAATAGATACAGTAAACCTACAGAGGTGCGTCCGAATGTAGAACCGATGACACAGGAAACGCTCAAAACATAGACAGTAGGAAGACTCAGTCTTCCTGTACTTAGGTCGGCATTGTGTCTCTTATATTTAATTCCGATGCAATTTCTTTGTTACATCGTCAATAGGAAAGTCGAAGGGAGACAGTGTACCTGCAGAGCTGCATCGGAATGTAAAACTGCTGACACAGGAAACGCTCAAGACATAGACAGTAGGAAGACTCAGCCTTCCTGTTCTTAAGTCGGCATTGTGTCTCTTATATTTAGTTCCGATGCTATTTCTGTGTTTCATCGTCAATGGGACTGTCCAATGGATACAGTAAACCTGCAGAGGTGCATCTGAATGTAAAATTGGTGACGCAGGAAACGCTCAAAAGATAGACAGTAGGAAGACTCAATCTTCCTGTACTTAAGTCGACATTGTGTCTCTTATATTTAATTCCGATGCAATTTCTGTGTTTCATCGTCAATTGGAAGATCCAAGGGATACAGTAAACCTGCAGAGGTGCATCGGGATGTAAAACTGGTGACACAGGAAATGCTCAAAACATAGACAGTAGGAAGACGCAGCATACCTGTTCTTATGTCGGCATTGTGTCTGTTATATTTTAATCCGATGCAATTTCTGTGGTTCATATCAATGGGAAGGTCCAATGGATACAGTAAACGTGCAGAGGTGCATCGGAATGAAAAACTTGTGACACAGGAATCGATCAAAACATAGACAGTGGGAAGATTCAGTCTGCCTGTACCTAAGTCGGCATTGTATCTCTTATATTTAATTTCGATGCAATTTCTGTGTTTTTTCGTCAATGGGAAGGTCCAATGGATACAGTAAACCTGCAGAGGTGGATCGGAATGTAAAACTGGTGACACAGGAAACGCTCAAAACATAGACAGTAGGAAGACTCATTTTTCCTGTACTTAAGTCGGCATTGTGTCTCTTATATTTAACGCCTATGCATTTTCTGTGTTTCATCGTCAATGGGAAGGTAGAATGCATACAGTAAACCTGCAGAGGTGCATCAGAATGTAAAACTGGTGACACAGGAAACGCTCAAACATAGACAGTAGGAAGACTCAGTCTTCCTGAACTTAAGTCGGCATTGGGTCTCTTATATTTAATTTCGATGCATTTTCTGTGTTTCATCGCCAATGGGAAGGTCCAAGGGACACAGTGTACCTGCAGAGGTGCATCGGAATGTAAAACTGGTGACACAGGAAACGCTCAAAACATAGACAGTAGGAAGACTCATTTTTCCTGTACTTAAGTCGGCATTGTGTCTCTTATATTTAACTCCTATGCAATTTCTGTGACTCGTCGTCAATGGGAAGGTCCAAGGGATACAGTTAACCTGCAGAGGTGCATCAAAATGTAAAACTGGTGACACAGGAAACGCTCAAATCATAGACCGTAAGAAAACTAAATTTTCTTGTACTGAAGTTTGCATTGTGTCATATATTTAATTCCGATGCAATTTCTGTGTTTTTTAGTCAATGGGAAGGTCCAAGGGATACAGTAAACCTGCAGAGGTTCATTGGAATGTAAAACTGGTGACACAGGAAACGCTCAAATCATAGACAGTAAGAAGACTCAGTTTTAATGTACTTAAGTCGGCGTTGTGTCTCTTATATTTAATTTCGATGCATTTTCTGTGTTTCATCGCCAATGGGAAGGTCCAAGGGACACAGTATACCTGCAGAGGTGCATCGGAATGTAAAACTGGTGACACAGGAAACGCTCAAAACATAGACAGTAGGAAGACTCAACCTTCCTGTACTTAAGTCGGCATTGTGTCTCTTATTATTAATTCCGATGCAATTTCTGTGTTTCATCGTCAACGGGAAGATCCATGGGATACAGTAAACCTGCAGAGGTGAATCGGAATGTAAACCTGGTGACACAGGAAACGCTCAAATCATCGACAGTAGGAAGACTCAGCCTTCCTGTTCTTAAGTCGGCATTGTGTCTATTACTTTTAATTCCGTTGCTAACTCTGTGTTTCATCGTCAATGGGAAGGTCCAATGGATACAGTAAACCTGCAGAGGTGCATCGGAATGTAAAATTGATGACAGGAAACGCTCAAAACACAGACGGTAGGAAGACTCAGTCTTGCTGTTCCTAAGTCGGCATTGTGACTCTTATACTTAATTCCGATGCAATTTCTGTGTTTTTTCGTCAAGGTATACAGTAAACCTGCAGAGGGGCATTGGAATGTAAAACTGGTGACACAGGAAACGCTCAAACCATAGACCGTAAGAAGACTCGGTTTTCTTGTACTCAAGTCGGCGTTGTGTCTCTTATATTTAATTCCGATGCAATTTCTGCGTTTCATCGTCAATGGGAAGGTCCAATGTATACAGTAAACCTACAGAGGTGGATCGGAATGTAAAACTGGTGACACAGGAAACGCTCAAAACATAGACAGTAGGAAGACTCATTTTTCCTAACATAAGTCGGCATTGTGTCTCGTATATTTAATTCCAATGCATTTTCTGTGTTTCATCGTCAATCGGAAGGTAGAATGGATACAGTAAACCTGCAGAGGTGCATCAGAATGTAAAACTGGTGACACAGGAAACGCTCAAACATAGACAGTAGGAGGACTCAGTCTTTCTGTACTTAAGTCGACATTGTGTCTCTTATATTTAATTCCGATGCTATTACTGTGTTTCATCGTCAATGGGAAGGTCCAATGGATACGGTAAACCTGCAGAGGTGGATCGGAATGTACAACTGGTGACACAGGAAACGCTCAAAACATAGACAGTAGGAAGACTTAGTCTTCCTGTACTTAAGTCGGCATTGTGTCTCTTATATATAATTCCGATTCAATTTCTGTGTTTCATCGTCAATGGGAAAGTCGAAGGGAAACAGTATACCTGCAGAGGTGCATCGGAAAGTAAAACTGGTGACACACGAAACGCTCAAAACATAGACAATAGAAAGACACACTCTTCCTGTACTTAAGTCGACATTGTGTCTCGTATAATTAAATCCGATGCAATTTCTGTGTTTCATTGTCAATGGGATGGTGCAAGGGATACAGCAATCCTGCAGAGGTGCATTGGAATATAAAACTGGTGACACATGAAACGCTCAAAACATAGAGAGTAGGAAGACTCAGTCTTTCTGTACTTAAGTCGACATTGTGTCTCTTATATTTAATTCCGATGCAATTTCTGTGTTTCATCGTCACTATGAAGGTCCAAGGGATACTGTAGACCTGCATAGGTGCATCGGAATGTAAAACTGGTGACACAGGAAACACTCAAAACATAGACAGTAGGAAGACTCAGTCCTTCTGTACTTAAGTCGGCATTGTGTCTCTTATATTTAATTCCGATGCAATTTCTGTGTTTCATCGTCAATGGGAAGGTCCAAGGGATACAGTAACCCTGCAGAGGTGCATCGGAATGTAAAACTGGTGACACAGGAGACGCTCAAAATATAGACAGTAGGAAGACTCAATATTCCTGTCCTTAAGTCGGCATTGTGTCTCTTATACTTAATTCCGATAAAATTTCTGTGTTTAATCGTCAATGGGAAGATCCAAGGGATACATTAAACCTGCAGAAGTGCATCGGAATGTAAAACTGGTGACACAGGAAACGCTCAAATCATAGACAGTGGGAAGACTCAGCCTTCCTGTCCTTAAGTCGGCATTGTGTCTCTTATATTTAATTCCGATGCTATTTCTGTGTTTCATCGTCAATGGGAAGGTCCAATGGATACAGAAAACCTGCAGAGGTGCATTGGAATGTAAAACTGGTGACACAGGAAGCGGTCAAACATAGACCCTAAGAAGACTCAGTTTTCTAGTACTGAAGTCGGCATTGTGCCGCTTATATTTAATTTAGATGCAATATCTGTGTTTCATCGTCACTGTGAAGGCCCAAGGGATACAGTAAACCTGCCGAGGTGCATCAAAATGTAAAACTGATGACATAGGAAACGCTCAAAACATAGACAGTAGGAAGACTCAGTCTTCCTGTACCTAAGTCGGCATTATATCTCTTATATTTAATTCCGATGCAATTTCTGTGTCTTTTCGTCCATGGGAAGGTCCAAGGTATACAGTAAACCTGCAGAGGTGCATTGGAATGTAAAAATGGTGACACAGGAAATGCTCAAATCATAGACCGTAAGAAGACTCAGTTTTCTTGTACTAAACTCGGCGTTGTGTCTCTTATATTTAATTCCGATGCAATTTCTGTGTTTCATCGTCACTGTGAAGGTCCAAGGGATACAGTAAACCTGCATAGGTGCATCAAAATGTAAAACTGGTGACACAGGAAACGCTCAAAACATAGACAGTGGAAAGATTCAGTCTTCCTGTACCTAAGTCGGCATTGTATCTCTTATATTTAATTCCGACGCAATTTCTGTGATTCATCGTCAATGGGAATTACAAAGGGATACAGTAAACCTGCAGAGGTGCATCGGAATGTAAAACTGGTGACACAGGAAACGCTCAAAACATAGACAGTAGGAAGACTCAGTCTTCCTGTACTTAGGTCGGCATTGTGTCTCTTATATTTAATTCCGATGCAATTTCTGTGTTTCATCGTCACTTTGAAGGTCCAAGGGATACAGGAAAACCTGCAGAGCGTCATTGGAATGTAAAACTGGTGACACAGGAAACGCTCAAACCATAGACCGTAAGAAGACTCGGTTTTCTAGTACTTAAGTCGGCGTTGTGTCTCTTATATTTAATTCCGATGCAATTTCTGCGTTTCATCGTCAATGGGAAGGTCCAATGGATACAGTAAACCTGCAGAGGTGGATCGGAATGAAAACTGGTGACACAGGAAACGCTCAAAACATAGACAGTAGGAAGACTCATTTTTCCTGTACCTAAGTCGGCATTGTGTCTCTTATATTTAACTCCTATGCATTTTCTGTGTTTCATCGTCAATGGGTAGGTAGAATGGATACAGTAAACCTGCAGAGGTGCACAGAATGTAAAACTGGTGACACAGGAAACGCTCAAACATAGACAGTAGGAAGACCCAGTCTTCCTGAACTTAAGTCGGCATTGTGTCTCTTATATTTAAATCCGATGCAATTTCTGTGTCTCGTAGTCAATGGGAAGGTCCAAGGGATACAGGTAACCTGCAGAGGTGCATCAAAATGTAAAACTGGTGACACAGGAAACGCTCAAATCATAGACCGTAAGAAAACTCAATTTTCTTGTACTGAAGTCGGCATTGTGTCATATATTTAATTCCGATGCAATTTCTGTGTTTTTTCGTCAATGGGAAGGTCCAAGGGATACAGTAAACCTGCAGAGGTGCATTGGAATGTAAAACTGGTGACACAGGAAACGGTCAAATCATAGACAGTAAGAAGACTCAGTTTTAATGTACTTAAGTCGGCGTTGTGTCTCTTATATTTAATTCCGATGCATTTTCTGTGTTTCATCGTCAATGGGAAGGTAGAATTAATACAGTAAACCTGCAGAGGTGCATCAGAATATAAAACTGGTGACACAGGAAACGCTCAAACATAGACAGTAGGAAGACTCAGTCTTCCTGAACTTAAGTCGGCATTGTGTCTCTTATATTTAAATCCGATGCAATTTCTGTGTCTCGTCGTCAATGGGAAGGTCCAAGGGATACAGTTAACCTGCAGAGGTGCATCAAAATGTAAAACTGGTGACACAGGAAACGCTCAAATCATAGACCGTAAGAAAACTCAATTTTCTTGTACTGAAGTCGGCATTGTGTCATATATTTAATTCCGATGCAATTTCTGTGTTTTTTCGTCAATGGGAAGGTCCAATGGATACAGTAAACCTGCAGAGGTGCATCGGAATGTAAAACTGGTGACACAGGAAACGCTCAAAACATAGACTGTACGAAGACTCAGTCTTCCTGTACTTAATTCGGCATTGTGTCTCTTATATTTAATTCCGATGCATTTTCTGTGTTTCATCGTCAATGGGAAGGTCCAATGGATACAGTAAACCTGCAGAGGTGCATCGGAATGTAAAACTGGTGACACAGGAAACGCTCAAAACATAGACAGTAGGAAGACTCAGTCTTCCTGTACTTAGGTCGGCATTGTGTCTTTTATTTTTAATTCCGATGCAATTTCTGTGTTTCATCGTCAATGAGGGGGTCCAATAGATACAGTAAACCTGCAGAGGTGCATCGGAATGTAGAACCGATGACACAGGAAACGCTCAAAACATAGACAGTAGGAAGACTCAGTCTTCCTGTACTTAGGTCGGCATTGTGTCTCTTATATTTAATTCCGATGCAATTTCTTTGTTTCATCGTCACTTTGAAGTTCCAAGGGATACAGGAAAACCTGCAGAGGTGCATCGGAATGTAAAACTGGTGACACTAGAAGCGGTCAAAACATAGACGCTAAGAAGTCTCAGTTTTCTTGTACTGAAGTCGGCATTGTGTCTCTTATATTTAATTTGATGCAATTTCTGTGTTTCATCGTTACTGTGAAGGTCCAAGTGATACAGTAAACTTGCAGAGGTGCATCAAAATTTAAACTGATGATACAGGAGACGCTCAAAGCATAGACAGTAGGAAGACTCAGTCTTCCTGTACCTAAGTCGGCATTGTGACTCTTATACTTAATTCCGATACAATTTCTGTGTTTCATCGTCACTTTGAAGGTCCAAGGGATACAGGAAAACCTGCAGAGCGTCATTGGAATGTAAAACTGGTGACACAGGAAACGCTCAAACCATAGACCGTAAGAAGACTCGGTTTTCTAGTACTTAAGTCGGCGTTGTGTCTCTTATATTTAATTCCGATGCAATTTCAGCGTTTCATCGTCAATGGGAAGGTCCAATGGATACAGCAAACCTGCAGATGTGGATCGGAATGAAAACTGGTGACACAGGAAACGCTCAAAACATAGACAGTAGGAAGACTCATTTTTCCTGTACCTAAGTCGGCATTGTGTCTCTTATATTTAACTCCTATGCATTTTCTGTGTTTCATCGTCAATGGGAAGGTAGAATGGATACAGTAAACCTGCAGAGGTGCACAGAATGTAAAACTGGTGACACAGGAAACGCTCAAACATAGACAGTAGGAAGACTCAGTCTTCCTGAACTTAAGTCGGCATTGTGTCTCTTATATTTAAATCCGATGCAATTTCTGTGTCTCGTAGTCAATGGGAAGGTCCAAGGGATACAGGTAACCTGCAGAGGTGCATCAAAATGTAAAACTGGTGACACAGGAAACGCTCAAATCATAGACCGTAAGAAAACTCAATTTTCTTGTACTGAAGTCGGCATTGTGTCATATATTTAATTCCGATGCAATTTCGGTGTTTTTTCGTCAATGGGAAGGTCCAATGGATACAGTAAACCTGCAGAGGTGCATTGGAATGTAAAACTGGTGACACAGGAAACGGTCAAATCATAGACAGTAAGAAGACTCAGTTTTAATGTACTTAAGTCGGCGTTGTGTCTCTTATATTTAATTCCGATGCATATTCTGTGTTTCATCGTCAAGGGGAAGGTAGAATGGATACAGTAAACCTGCAGAGGTGCATCAGAATGTAAAACTGGTGACACAGGAAACGCTCAAACATAGACAGTAGGAAGACTCAGTCTTCCTGAACTTAAGTCGTCATTGTGTTTCTTATATTTAAATCCGATGCAATTTCTGTGTCTCGTCGTCAATGGGAAGGTCCAAGGGATACAGTTAACCTGCAGAGGTGCATCAAAATGTAAAACTGGTGACACAGGAAACGCTCAAATCATAGACCGTAAGAAAACTCAATTTTCTTGTACTGAAGTCGGCATTGTGTCATATATTTAATTCCGATGCAATTTCTGTGTTTTTTCGTCAATGGGAAGGTCCAATGGATACAGTAAACCTGCAGAGGTGCATTGGAATGTAAACCTGGTGACACAGGAAACGCTCAAATCATCGACAGTAGGAAGACTGAACCTTCCTGTCCTTAAGTCGGCATTGTGTCTCTTATTTTTAATTCCGATGTTATCTCTGTGTTTCATCGTCAATGGGAAGGTCCAATGGATACAGTAAACCTGCAGAGGTGCATCGGAATGTAAAACTGATGACACAGGAAACGCTCAAAACATTGACAGTAGGAAGACTCAGTCATCCTGTACTTAAGTCGGCATTGTGTCTCTTATATATAATTCCGTTTCAATTTCTGTGTTTCATCGTCAATGGGAAAGTCGAAGGGAAACAGTATACCTGCAGAGGTGCATCGGAATGTAATACTGGTGACACACGAAACGCTCAAAACATAGACAATAGAAACACACACTCTTCCTGTACTTAAGTCGACATTGTATCTTGTATATTTAAATCCGATGCAATTTCTGTGTTTCATTGTCAATGGGAAGGTGCAAGGGATACAGCAATCCTGTAGAGGTGCATTGGAATGTAAAACTGGTGACACAGGAAACGCTCAAAACATAGAGAGTAGGAAGACTCAGTCTTTCTGTACTTAAGTCGACATTGTGTCTCTTATATTTAATTCCGATGCAACTTCTGTGTTTCATCGTCACTATGAAGGTCCAAGGGATACTGTAGACCTGCCTAGGTGCATCGGAATGTAAAACTGGTGACACAGGAGACGCTCAAAACATAGACAGTAGGAAGACTCAGTCTTCCTGTACTTAAGTCGGCATTGTGTCTCTTATATTTAATTCCGATGCAATTTCTGGGTCTCTTCGTCACTGTGAAGGTCCAAGGGATACAGTAAACCTGCAGAGGTGTATCGGAATGTAAAACTAGAGACACAGGAAACGCTCAAAACATAGACAGTAGGAAGACTCAGTCTTCCTCTACTTAAGACGTCATTGTGTCTCTTATATTTAATTGCGGGTTAATTTCTGTGTTTCATCGCCTATGGGAAGGTCCAAGGGACACAGTAATCCTGCAGAGGTGCATCGGAATGTAACACTGGTGACACTGGACACGCTCAAAACATACACCGTAAGAAGACTCAGTTTTCTTGTACATAAGTCGGCGTTGTGTCTCGTATATTTAATTCCGATGTCATTTCTGTGTTTCATCGTCAATGGAAAGGTCCAATGGATACAGTAAACCTGCAGAGGTGCATCGGAATGTAAAACTGGTGACACAGGAAACGCTCAAAACATAGACAGTTGGAAGACTCAATATTCCTGTACTTAAGTCGGCATTGTGTCTCTTATATTTAATTCCGATAAAATTTCTGTGTTTCATCGTCAGTGGGAAGGTCCAAGGGATAGAGTAAACCTGCAGAAGTGCATCGGAATGGAAAACTGGTGACACAGGAAGCGGTCAAACTTAGACCCTAAGAAGAGTCAGTTTTCTAGTACTGAAGTCGGCATTGTGCCGCTTATATATAATTTAGATGCAATATCTGTGTTTCATCGTCACTGTGAAGGCCCAAGGGATACAGTAAACCTGCCGAGGTGCATCAAAATCTAAAACTGATGACATAGGAAACGCTCAAAGCATAGACAGTAGGAAGACTCAGTCTTCCTGTACCTAAGTCTTCATTCTATCTCTTATATTTAATTCCGATGCAATTTCTGTGTTTTTTTGTCTATGGGAAGGTCCAAGGTATATAGTAAAAATGCAGAGGTGCATTGGAATGTAAAAATGGTGACACAGGAAATGCTCAAATAATAGACCGTAAGAAGACTCAGTTTTCTTGTACTTAACTCGGCGTTGTGCCTCTTATATTTAATTCCGATGGAATTTCTGTGCTTCGTCGTCAATGGGAGGGTCCAATGGATACAGTAAACCTGCAGATGTGCATCGGAATGTAAAACTGGTGACACAGGAAACGCTCAAAACATAGACAGTACGAAGACTCAGTCTTCCTGTACTTAAGTCGGCATTGTGTCTCTTATATTTAATTCCGATGCATTTTCTGTGTTTCATCGTCAATGGGAAGGTCCAATGGATACAGTAAACCTGCAGAGGTGGATCGGAATGTAAAACTGGTGACACAGGAAACGCTCAAAACATAGACAGTACGAAGACTCAGTCTTCCTGTACTTAAGTCGGCATTGTGTCTCTTACATTTAATTCCGATGCATTTTCTGTGCTTCGTCGTCAATGGGAAGGTCCAATGGATACAGTAAACCTGCAGAGGTGCATCGGAATGTAAAACTGGTGACACAGGAAACGCTCAAAACATAGACAGTACGAAGACTCAGTCTTCCTGTACTTAAGTCGGCATTGTGTCTCTTATATTTAATTCCGATGCATTTTCTGTGTTTCATCGTCAATGGGAAGGTCCAATGGATACAGTAAACCTGCAGAGGTGCATCGGAATGTAAAACTGGTGACACAGGAAACGCTCAAAACATAGACAGTAGAAAGACTCAGTCATCCTGTACTTAAGTCTTCATTGGGTCTTTTACATTTAATTCCGATGCAATTTCTGTGTTTCATCGTCAATGGGAAGGTCCAAGGGATATAGTAAACCTGCAGAGGTGCATTGGAATGTAAAACTGGTGACACAGGAAGCAGTCAAAACATAGACCCTAAGAAGACTCAGTTTTCTTGTACTGAAGTCGGCATTGTGTCTCTTATATTTAATTTAGATGCAATTTCTGTGTTCATCGTCACTGTGAAGGTCCAAGGGATACAGTAAACCTGCAGAGGTGCATTGGAAAGTAAAAATGGTGACACAGGAAACGCTCAAAACATAGACCGTAAGAAGACTCAGTTTTCTTGTACTTAAGTGGGCGTTGTGTCTCTTATATTTAATTCCGATGCAATTTCTGTGCTTCGTCGTCAAAGGGAAGGTCCTATGGATACAGTAAACCTGCATAGGTGGATCGGAATGTAAAACTGGTGTCACAGGAAACGCTCAAAACATAGGCAGTAGGAAGACTCACTCTTCCTGTACTTAAGTCGGCATTGTGTCTCTTATATTTAATTCCGATGCATTTTCTGTGTTTCATCGTCAATGGGAAGGTCCAATGGCTACAGTAATCCTGCAGAGGTGCATCGGAATGTAAAACTGTTGACACAGGAAACGCTCAAACATTGACAGTAGGAAGACTCAGTCTTCCTGTACTTAAGTCGGCATTGTGTCTCTTATATTTTATTCCGATGCATTTTCTGTGTTTCATCGTCAATGGGAAGGTCCAATGGAAACAGTAAACCTACAGAGGTGCATCGGAATGTAAAACTGTTGACACAGGAAACGCTCAAAACATTGACAGTAGGAAGACTCAGTCATCCTGTACTTAAGTCGGCATTGTGTCTCTTATATTTAATTCAGATGCAATTTCTGTGTTTCATCGTCACTTTGAAGGTCCAAGGGATACAGGAAAACCTGCAGAGGTGCATGGGAATGTAAAACTGGTGACACAGGAAACGCTCAAAACATAGACAGTTGGAAGACTCTGTCTTCCAGTACATAAGAGGTCATTGTGTCTCTTATATTTAATTCCGATGCAATTTCTGTGTTTCATCGCAAATGGGAAGGTCCAAGGGACACAGTAAACCTGCAGAGGTGCATCAGAATGTAAAACTGGTGACACAGGAAACGCTCTAAACGTAGACCTTTAGAAGACTCAGTTGTCATGTACTTAAGTCGGTGTTGTGTCTCTTATATTTAATGCTGATGTAATTTCTGTGTTTCTTCGTCAATGGGAAGGTCCGATGGATACAGTAAACCTGCAGAGGTGCATCGGAATGTAAAACTGTTGACACAGGACACGCTCAAACATTGGCAGTAGGAAGACTCAGTCTTCCTGTACTTAAGTCGGCGTTGTGTCTCTTATATTTAATTCCGATGCATTTTCTGTGTTTCATCGTCAATGGGAAGGTCCAATGGATACAGTTAACCTGCAAAGGTGCACCGGAATGTAAAACTGGTGACACAGGAAACGCTCAAATCATAGACAGTAGAAAGACTCAGTCTTCCTGTACTTAAGTCGGCCTTGTGTCTTTTATATTTAATTCCCATGCAATTTCTGTGTTTCATCGTCACTATGAAGGTCCAAGGGATACTGTGGACCTGCATAGGTGCATCGGAATGTAAAACTGGTGACACAGGAAACGCTCAAATCATAGACAGTAGAAAGACTCAGTCTTCCTGTACTTAAATCTGCATTGTGTCTCTTATATTTAATTCCGATGCATTTTCTGTGTTTCATCGTCAATGGGAAGGTCCAATGGAAACATTAAACCTACAAGGATGCATCGGAATGTAAAACTGTTGACACAGGAAACGCTCAAACATTGACAGTAGGAAGACTCAGCCTTCCTGTACTTAAGTCGGCATTGTGTCTCTTATATTTAATTCCGATGCAATTTCTGTGTTTCATCGTCACTTTGAAGGTCCAAAGGATACAGGAAAACCTGCAGAGGTGCATGGGAATGTAAAACTGGTGACACAGGAAACGCTCAAAACATAGACAGTTGGAAGACTCTGTCTTCCTGTACATAAGACGTCATTGTGTCTCTTATATTTAATTCCGATGCAATTTCTGTGTTTCATCGCAAATGGGAAGGTCCAAGGGACACAGTAAACCTGCAGAGGTGCATCAGAATGTAAAACTGGTGACACTGGAAACGCTCAAAACGTAGACCTTTAGAAGACTCAGTTTTCATGTACTTAAGTCGGCGTTGTGTCTCTTATATTTAATGCCGATGTAATTTCTGTGTTTCTTCGTCAATGGGAAGGTCCGATGGATACAGTAAACCTGCAGAGGTGCATCGGAATGTAAAACTGTTGACACAGGACACGCTCAAACATTGACAGTAGGAAGACTCAATCTTCCTGTACTTAAGTTGGCATTGTGTCTCTTATATTTAATTCCGATGCATTTTCTGTGTTTCATCGTCAATGGGAAGGTCCAATGGATACAGTTAACCTGCAAAGGTGCATCGGAATGTAAAACTGGTGACACAGGAAACGCTCAAATCATAGTCAGTAGAAAGACTCAGTCTTCCTGTACTTAAGTCGGCATTGTGTCTTTTATATATAATTCCGATGCAATTTCTGTGTTTCATCGTCACTATGAAGGTCCAAGGGATACTGTGGACCTGCATAGGTGCATCGGAATGTAAAACTGGTGACACAGGAAACGCTCAAATCATAGACAGTAGAAAGACTCAGTCTTCCTGTACTTAAATCTGCATTGTGTCTCTTATATTTAATTCCGATGCATTTTCTGTGTTTCATCGTCAATGGGAAGGTTCAATGGAAACATTAAACCTACAGAGATGCATCGGAATGTAAAACTGTTGACACAGGAAACGCTCAAACATTGACAGTAGGAAGACTCAGCCTTCCTGTACTTAAGTCGGCATTGTGTCTCTTATATTTAATTCCGATGCAATTTCTGTGTTTCATCGTCACTTTGAAGGTCCAAGGGATACAGGAAAACCTGCAGAGGTGCATGGGAATGTAAAACTGGTGACACAGGAAACGCTCAAAACATAGACAGTTGGAAGACTCTGTCTTCCTGTACATAAGACGTCATTGTGTCTCTTATATTTAATTCCGATGCAATTTCTGTGTTTTATCGCCACTGTGAAGGTCCAATGGATACAGTAAACCTGCAGAGGTGCATTAAAATGGAAAACTGAAGACACAGGAAACGCTCAAAACATAGACAGTAGGAAGACTCAGTCTTCCTGTACCTAAGTTGGCATTGTGTCTTTTATATTTAATTCCGATGCAAATTCTGTGTTTCATCGTCGATGGGGGGGTCCAATTGATACAGTAAACCTGCAGAGGTCCATCGGAATGTAGAACTGATGACACAGGAAACGCTCAAAACATAGACAGTAGGAAGACTCCGTCCTTCTGTACCTAAGTCGGCATTGTGTCTCTTATATTTAATTCCGATGCAATTTCTGTGTTTCATCGTCAATGGGAAGGACCGATGGATACAGTAAACCTGCAGAGGTGCATCGGTATGTAAAACTGGTGACGCAGGAAACGCTAAAAAAATAGACAGTAGGAAGACTCAATCTTCCTGTACTTAAGTCGGCATTGTGTCTCTTATATTTAATTCCGATGCATTTTCTGTGTTTCATCGTCAATGGGAAGGTTCAATGGATACAGATAACCTGCAAAGGTGCATCGGAATGTAAAACTGGTGACACAGGAAACGCTAAAAGCATAGAGAGTAGGAAGACTCCGTCCTTCTGTACTTAAGTCGGCATTGTGTCTCTTATATTTAATTCCGATGCAATTTCTGTGTTTCGTCGTCAATGGGAAGGTTCAATGGATACAGATAACCTGCAAAGGTGCATCGGAATGTAAAACTGCTGACACAGGAAACGCTAAAAGCATAGAGAGTAGGAAGACTCCGTCCTTCTGTACTTAAGTCGGCATTGTGTCTCTTATATTTAATTCCGATGCAATTTCTGTGTTTCGTCGTCAATGGGAAGGTCCAAGGGATACAGTAACCCCGCAGAGGTGCATCGGAATGTAAAACCGGCGACACAGGAGACGCTCAAAACATAGACAGTAGAAAGACTCAGTCTTCCTGTACTTAAATCTGCATTGTGTCTCTTATATTTAATTCCGATGCAATTTCTGTGTTTTATCGCCACTGTTAAGGTCCAATGGATACAGTAAACCTGCAGAGGTGCATTAAAATGGAAAACTGAAGACACAGGAAACGCTCAAAACATAGACAGTAGGAAGACTCAGTCTTCCTGTACCTAAGTTGGCATTGTGTCTTTTATATTTAATTCCGATGCAAATTCTGTGTTTCATCGTCAATGGGGGGGTCCAATTGATACAGTAAACCTGCAGAGGTCCATCGGAATGTAGAACTGATGACACAGGAAACGCTCAAAACATAGACAGTAGGAAGACTCCGTCCTTCTGTACCTAAGTCGGCATTGTGTCTCTTATATTTAATTCCGATGCAACTTCTGTGTTTCATCGTCACTATGAAGGTCCAAGGGATACTGTAGACCTGCCTAGGTGCATCGGAATGTAAAACTGGTGACACAGGAGACGCTCAAAACATAGACAGTAGGAAGACTCAGTCTTCCTGTACTTAAGTCGGCATTGTGTCTCTTATATTTAATTCCGATGCAATTTCTGGGTCTCTTCGTCACTGTGAAGGTCCAAGGGATACAGTAAACCTGCAGAGGTGTATCGGAATGTAAAACTAGAGACACAGGAAACGCTCAAAACATAGACAGTAGGAAGACTCAGTCTTCCTCTACTTAAGACGTCATTGTGTCTCTTATATTTAATTGCGGGTTAATTTCTGTGTTTCATCGCCTATGGGAAGGTCCAAGGGACACAGTAATCCTGCAGAGGTGCATCGGAATGTAACACTGGTGACACTGGACACGCTCAAAACATACACCGTAAGAAGACTCAGTTTTCTTGTACATAAGTCGGCGTTGTGTCTCGTATATTTAATTCCGATGTCATTTCTGTGTTTCATCGTCAATGGAAAGGTCCAATGGATACAGTAAACCTGCAGAGGTGCATCGGAATGTAAAACTGGTGACACAGGAAACGCTCAAAACATAGACAGTTGGAAGACTCAATATTCCTGTACTTAAGTCGGCATTGTGTCTCTTATATTTAATTCCGATAAAATTTCTGTGTTTCATCGTCAGTGGGAAGGTCCAAGGGATAGAGTAAACCTGCAGAAGTGCATCGGAATGGAAAACTGGTGACACAGGAAGCGGTCAAACTTAGACCCTAAGAAGAGTCAGTTTTCTAGTACTGAAGTCGGCATTGTGCCGCTTATATATAATTTAGATGCAATATCTGTGTTTCATCGTCACTGTGAAGGCCCAAGGGATACAGTAAACCTGCCGAGGTGCATCAAAATCTAAAACTGATGACATAGGAAACGCTCAAAGCATAGACAGTAGGAAGACTCAGTCTTCCTGTACCTAAGTCTTCATTCTATCTCTTATATTTAATTCCGATGCAATTTCTGTGTTTTTTTGTCTATGGGAAGGTCCAAGGTATATAGTAAAAATGCAGAGGTGCATTGGAATGTAAAAATGGTGACACAGGAAATGCTCAAATAATAGACCGTAAGAAGACTCAGTTTTCTTGTACTTAACTCGGCGTTGTGCCTCTTATATTTAATTCCGATGGAATTTCTGTGCTTCGTCGTCAATGGGAAGGTCCAATGGATACAGTAAACCTGCAGATGTGCATCGGAATGTAAAACTGGTGACACAGGAAACGCTCAAAACATAGACAGTACGAAGACTCAGTCTTCCTGTACTTAAGTCGGCATTGTGTCTCTTATATTTAATTCCGATGCATTTTCTGTGTTTCATCGTCAATGGGAAGGTCCAATGGATACAGTAAACCTGCAGAGGTGGATCGGAATGTAAAACTGGTGACACAGGAAACGCTCAAAACATAGACAGTACGAAGACTCAGTCTTCCTGTACTTAAGTCGGCATTGTGTCTCTTACATTTAATTCCGATGCATTTTCTGTGCTTCGTCGTCAATGGGAAGGTCCAATGGATACAGTAAACCTGCAGAGGTGCATCGGAATGTAAAACTGGTGACACAGGAAACGCTCAAAACATAGACAGTACGAAGACTCAGTCTTCCTGTACTTAAGTCGGCATTGTGTCTCTTATATTTAATTCCGATGCATTTTCTGTGTTTCATCGTCAATGGGAAGGTCCAATGGATACAGTAAACCTGCAGAGGTGCATCGGAATGTAAAACTGGTGACACAGGAAACGCTCAAAACATAGACAGTAGAAAGACTCAGTCATCCTGTACTTAAGTCTTCATTGGGTCTTTTACATTTAATTCCGATGCAATTTCTGTGTTTCATCGTCAATGGGAAGGTCCAAGGGATATAGTAAACCTGCAGAGGTGCATTGGAATGTAAAACTGGTGACACAGGAAGCAGTCAAAACATAGACCCTAAGAAGACTCAGTTTTCTTGTACTGAAGTCGGCATTGTGTCTCTTATATTTAATTTAGATGCAATTTCTGTGTTCATCGTCACTGTGAAGGTCCAAGGGATACAGTAAACCTGCAGAGGTGCATTGGAAAGTAAAAATGGTGACACAGGAAACGCTCAAAACATAGACCGTAAGAAGACTCAGTTTTCTTGTACTTAAGTGGGCGTTGTGTCTCTTATATTTAATTCCGATGCAATTTCTGTGCTTCGTCGTCAAAGGGAAGGTCCTATGGATACAGTAAACCTGCATAGGTGGATCGGAATGTAAAACTGGTGTCACAGGAAACGCTCAAAACATAGGCAGTAGGAAGACTCACTCTTCCTGTACTTAAGTCGGCATTGTGTCTCTTATATTTAATTCCGATGCATTTTCTGTGTTTCATCGTCAATGGGAAGGTCCAATGGCTACAGTAATCCTGCAGAGGTGCATCGGAATGTAAAACTGTTGACACAGGAAACGCTCAAACATTGACAGTAGGAAGACTCAGTCTTCCTGTACTTAAGTCGGCATTGTGTCTCTTATATTTTATTCCGATGCATTTTCTGTGTTTCATCGTCAATGGGAAGGTCCAATGGAAACAGTAAACCTACAGAGGTGCATCGGAATGTAAAACTGTTGACACAGGAAACGCTCAAAACATTGACAGTAGGAAGACTCAGTCATCCTGTACTTAAGTCGGCATTGTGTCTCTTATATTTAATTCAGATGCAATTTCTGTGTTTCATCGTCACTTTGAAGGTCCAAGGGATACAGGAAAACCTGCAGAGGTGCATGGGAATGTAAAACTGGTGACACAGGAAACGCTCAAAACATAGACAGTTGGAAGACTCTGTCTTCCAGTACATAAGAGGTCATTGTGTCTCTTATATTTAATTCCGATGCAATTTCTGTGTTTCATCGCAAATGGGAAGGTCCAAGGGACACAGTAAACCTGCAGAGGTGCATCAGAATGTAAAACTGGTGACACAGGAAACGCTCTAAACGTAGACCTTTAGAAGACTCAGTTGTCATGTACTTAAGTCGGTGTTGTGTCTCTTATATTTAATGCTGATGTAATTTCTGTGTTTCTTCGTCAATGGGAAGGTCCGATGGATACAGTAAACCTGCAGAGGTGCATCGGAATGTAAAACTGTTGACACAGGACACGCTCAAACATTGGCAGTAGGAAGACTCAGTCTTCCTGTACTTAAGTCGGCGTTGTGTCTCTTATATTTAATTCCGATGCATTTTCTGTGTTTCATCGTCAATGGGAAGGTCCAATGGATACAGTTAACCTGCAAAGGTGCACCGGAATGTAAAACTGGTGACACAGGAAACGCTCAAATCATAGACAGTAGAAAGACTCAGTCTTCCTGTACTTAAGTCGGCCTTGTGTCTTTTATATTTAATTCCGATGCAATTTCTGTGTTTCATCGTCACTATGAAGGTCCAAGGGATACTGTGGACCTGCATAGGTGCATCGGAATGTAAAACTGGTGACACAGGAAACGCTCAAATCATAGACAGTAGAAAGACTCAGTCTTCCTGTACTTAAATCTGCATTGTGTCTCTTATATTTAATTCCGATGCATTTTCTGTGTTTCATCGTCAATGGGAAGGTCCAATGGAAACATTAAACCTACAAGGATGCATCGGAATGTAAAACTGTTGACACAGGAAACGCTCAAACATTGACAGTAGGAAGACTCAGCCTTCCTGTACTTAAGTCGGCATTGTGTCTCTTATATTTAATTCCGATGCAATTTCTGTGTTTCATCGTCACTTTGAAGGTCCAAAGGATACAGGAAAACCTGCAGAGGTGCATGGGAATGTAAAACTGGTGACACAGGAAACGCTCAAAACATAGACAGTTGGAAGACTCTGTCTTCCTGTACATAAGACGTCATTGTGTCTCTTATATTTAATTCCGATGCAATTTCTGTGTTTCATCGCAAATGGGAAGGTCCAAGGGACACAGTAAACCTGCAGAGGTGCATCAGAATGTAAAACTGGTGACACTGGAAACGCTCAAAACGTAGACCTTTAGAAGACTCAGTTTTCATGTACTTAAGTCGGCGTTGTGTCTCTTATATTTAATGCCGATGTAATTTCTGTGTTTCTTCGTCAATGGGAAGGTCCGATGGATACAGTAAACCTGCAGAGGTGCATCGGAATGTAAAACTGTTGACACAGGACACGCTCAAACATTGACAGTAGGAAGACTCAATCTTCCTGTACTTAAGTTGGCATTGTGTCTCTTATATTTAATTCCGATGCATTTTCTGTGTTTCATCGTCAATGGGAAGGTCCAATGGATACAGTTAACCTGCAAAGGTGCATCGGAATGTAAAACTGGTGACACAGGAAACGCTCAAATCATAGTCAGTAGAAAGACTCAGTCTTCCTGTACTTAAGTCGGCATTGTGTCTTTTATATTTAATTCCGATGCAATTTCTGTGTTTCATCGTCACTATGAAGGTCCAAGGGATACTGTGGACCTGCATAGGTGCATCGGAATGTAAAACTGGTGACACAGGAAACGCTCAAATCATAGACAGTAGAAAGACTCAGTCTTCCTGTACTTAAATCTGCATTGTGTCTCTTATATTTAATTCCGATGCATTTTCTGTGTTTCATCGTCAATGGGAAGGTTCAATGGAAACATTAAACCTACAGAGATGCATCGGAATGTAAAACTGTTGACACAGGAAACGCTCAAACATTGACAGTAGGAAGACTCAGCCTTCCTGTACTTAAGTCGGCATTGTGTCTCTTATATTTAATTCCGATGCAATTTCTGTGTTTCATCGTCACTTTGAAGGTCCAAGGGATACAGGAAAACCTGCAGAGGTGCATGGGAATGTAAAACTGGTGACACAGGAAACGCTCAAAACATAGACAGTTGGAAGACTCTGTCTTCCTGTACATAAGACGTCATTGTGTCTCTTATATTTAATTCCGATGCAATTTCTGTGTTTTATCGCCACTGTGAAGGTCCAATGGATACAGTAAACCTGCAGAGGTGCATTAAAATGGAAAACTGAAGACACAGGAAACGCTCAAAACATAGACAGTAGGAAGACTCAGTCTTCCTGTACCTAAGTTGGCATTGTGTCTTTTATATTTAATTCCGATGCAAATTCTGTGTTTCATCGTCGATGGGGGGGTCCAATTGATACAGTAAACCTGCAGAGGTCCATCGGAATGTAGAACTGATGACACAGGAAACGCTCAAAACATAGACAGTAGGAAGACTCCGTCCTTCTGTACCTAAGTCGGCATTGTGTCTCTTATATTTAATTCCGATGCAATTTCTGTGTTTCATCGTCAATGGGAAGGACCGATGGATACAGTAAACCTGCAGAGGTGCATCGGTATGTAAAACTGGTGACGCAGGAAACGCTAAAAAAATAGACAGTAGGAAGACTCAATCTTCCTGTACTTAAGTCGGCATTGTGTCTCTTATATTTAATTCCGATGCATTTTCTGTGTTTCATCGTCAATGGGAAGGTTCAATGGATACAGATAACCTGCAAAGGTGCATCGGAATGTAAAACTGGTGACACAGGAAACGCTAAAAGCATAGAGAGTAGGAAGACTCCGTCCTTCTGTACTTAAGTCGGCATTGTGTCTCTTATATTTAATTCCGATGCAATTTCTGTGTTTCGTCGTCAATGGGAAGGTTCAATGGATACAGATAACCTGCAAAGGTGCATCGGAATGTAAAACTGCTGACACAGGAAACGCTAAAAGCATAGAGAGTAGGAAGACTCCGTCCTTCTGTACTTAAGTCGGCATTGTGTCTCTTATATTTAATTCCGATGCAATTTCTGTGTTTCGTCGTCAATGGGAAGGTCCAAGGGATACAGTAACCCCGCAGAGGTGCATCGGAATGTAAAACCGGCGACACAGGAGACGCTCAAAACATAGACAGTAGAAAGACTCAGTCTTCCTGTACTTAAATCTGCATTGTGTCTCTTATATTTAATTCCGATGCAATTTCTGTGTTTTATCGCCACTGTTAAGGTCCAAT
Organism: Schistocerca nitens; assembly: GCF_023898315.1. NCBI lineage: Eukaryota > Metazoa > Arthropoda > Insecta > Orthoptera > Acrididae > Schistocerca > Schistocerca nitens. The sequence goes on from NC_064619.1 coordinate 760,467,654, forward strand.
GGATACAGTAAACCTGCAGAGGTGCATTAAAATGGAAAACTGAAGACACAGGAAACGCTCAAAACATAGACAGTAGGAAGACTCAGTCTTCCTGTACCTAAGTTGGCATTGTGTCTTTTATATTTAATTCCGATGCAAATTCTGTGTTTCATCGTCAATGGGGGGGTCCAATTGATACAGTAAACCTGCAGAGGTCCATCGGAATGTAGAACTGATGACACAGGAAACGCTCAAAACATAGACAGTAGGAAGACTCCGTCCTTCTGTACCTAAGTCGGCATTGTGTCTCTTATATTTAATTCCGATGCAATTTCTGTGTTTCATCGTCAATGGGAAGGACCGATGGATACAGTAAACCTGCAGAGGTGCATCGGAATGTAAAACTGGTGACGCAGGAAACGCTAAAAAAATAGACAGTAGGAAGACTCAATCTTCCTGTACTTAAGTCGGCATTGTGTCTCTTATATTTAATTCCGGTTCAATTTCTGTGTTTCATCGCCAATGGGATGGTCCAAGGGACACAGTAAACCTGCAGAGGTGCATCGGAATGTAAAACCGGTGACACTGGAAACGCTCAAAACATAGACAGTAGGAAGACTCAGTCTTCCTGTACCTAAGTCGGCATTGTATCTCTTATATTTAATTCCGATGCAATTTCTGTGTTTTTTCGTCAATGGGAAGGTCCAAGGTACATAGTAAACCTGCAGAGGTGCATTGGAATGTAAAAATGGTGACACAGGAAATGCTCAAATCATAGACCGTAAGAAGACTCGGTTTTCTTGTACTTAACTCGGCGTTGTGTCTCTTATATTTAATTCCGATGCAATTTTTGTGCTTCGTCGTCAATGGGAAGGTCCAATGGATACAGTAAACCTGCAGAGGTGGATCGGAATGTAAAACTGGTGACACAGGAAACGCTCAAAACATAGACAGTACGAAGACTCAGTCTTCCTGTACTTAAGTCGGCATTGTGTCTCTTATAATTAATTCCGATGCATTTTCTGTGTTTCATCGTCAATGGGAATGTCCAGTGGATACAGTAAACCTGCAGAGGTGCATCGGAATGTAAAACTGGTGACACAGGAAACGCTCAAAGGATAGACAATAGAAAGACACACTCTTCCTGTACTTAAGTCGACATTGTGTCTCTTTTATTTCATTCCGATGCAATTTCCGTGTATCATCGTCACTGTGAAGGTCCAATGGATACAGTAAACCTGCAGAGGTGCTTCGGAATGTAAAACTGGTGACACAGGAAACACTCAAAGCATAGACAGTAGGAAGACTCAGTCCGTCTGTACTTAAGTCGGCATTGTGTCTCTTATATTTAATTCCGATGCAATTTCTGAGTTTCATCGTCAATGGGAAGGTCCAAGGGATACAGTAACACTGCAGACGTGCATCGGAATGTAAAACTGGTGACACAGGAGGCGCTCAAAACATAGACAGTAGGAAGACTCAGTCTTCCTGTACTTAAGGCGGCATTGTGTCTCTTATATTTAATTCCGATGCAATTTCTGTGATTCTTCGTCACTGTGAAGGTCCAAGGGATACAGTAAACCTGCAGAGGTGCATCGGAATGTAATACTGGAGACACAGGAAACGCTCAAAACATAGACAGTAGGAAGACTCAGTCTTCCTCTACTTAAGACGTCTTTGTGTCACTTATATTTAATTGCGGTGCAATTTCTGTGTTTCGTCGTCAATGGGAAGGTCCATGGGATATAGTAAACCTGCAGAGGTGCATTGGAATGTAAAACTGGTGACACAGGAAGCGGTCAAAGCATAGACCCTAAGAAGGCTCATTTTTCTTGTACTGAAGTCGGCATTGTGTCTCTTATATTTAATTTAGATGCAATTTCTGTGCTCATCGTCACTGTGAAGGTCCAAGGGATACAGTAAACCTGCAGAGGTGCATTGGAATGTAAAAATGGTGACACAGGAAACGCTCAAAACATAGACCGTAAGAAGACTCAGTTTTTTTGTACTTAAGTGGGCGTTGTGTGTCTTATATTTAATTCCGATGCAATTTCTGTGCTTCGTCGTCAAAGTGAAGGTCCAATGGATACAGTAAACCTGCAGAGGTGGATCGGAATGTAAAACTGGTGACACAGGAAACGCTCAAAACATAGGCAGTAGGAAGACTCAGTTTTCCTGTACTTAAGTCGGCATTGTGTCTCTTATATTTAATTCCGATGCATTTTCTGTGTTTCATCGTCAATGGGAAGGTCCAATGGATACAGTAAACCTGCAGAGGTGCATCGGAATGTAAAAGTGTTGACACAGGAAACGCTCAAACATTGACAGTAGGAAGACTCAGTCTTCCTGTACTTAAGTCGGCATTGTGTCTCTTATATTTAATTCTGATGCATGCTCTGTGTTTCATCGTCAATGGGAAGGTCCAATGGAAACAGTAAACCTACAGAGGTGCATCGGAATGTAAAACTGTTGACACAGGATACGCTCAAACATTGACAGTAGGAAGACTCAGCCTTCCTGTACTTAAGTCGGCATTGCGTCTCTTATATTTAATTCCGATGCAATTTCTGTGTTTCATCGTCACTTTGAAGGTCCAAGGGATACAGGAAAACCTGCAGAGGTGCATGGGAATGTAAAACTGGTGACACAGGAAACGCTCAAAACTTAGACAGTTGGAAGACTCTGTCTTCCTGTACATAAGAGGTCATTGTGTCTCTTATATTTAATTCCGATGCAATTTCTGTGTTTCATCGCAAATCGGAAGGTCCAAGGGACACAGTAAACATGCAGAGGTGCATCAGAATGTAAAACTGGTGACACTGGAAACGCTCAAATCGTAGACCTTTAGAAGACTCAGTATTCATATACTTAAGTCGGTGTTGTGTCTCTTATATTTAATTCCGATGTAATTTCTGTGTTTCTTCGTCAATGGGAAGGTCCGATGGATACAGTAAACCTGCAGAGGTGCATCGGAATGTAAAACTGTTGACACAGGACACGCTCAAACTTTGTCAGTAGGAAGACTCAGTCTTCCTGTACTTAAGTCGGCATTCTGTCTCTTATATTTAATTCCGATGCATTTTCTGTGGTTCATCGTCAATGGGAAGGTCCAATGGATACAGTTAACCTGCAAAGGTGCATCGGAATGTAAAACTGGTGACACAGGAAACGCTCAAATCATAGACAGTAGAAAGACTCAGTCTTCCTGTACTGAAGTCGACATTGTGTCTTTTATATTTATTCCGATGCAATTTCTGTGTTTCATCATCACTATGAAGGTCCAAGGGATACTGTGGACCTGCATAGGTGCATCGCAATGTAAAACTGGTGACACAGGAAACGCTCAAAACATAGAGAGTAGGAAGACTCCGTCCTTCTGTACTTAAGTCGGCATTGTGTCTCTTACATTTAATTCCGATGCAATTTCTGTGTTTCGTCGTCAATGGGAAGGTCCAAGGGATACAGTAACCCTGCAGAGGTGCATCGGAATGTAAAACTGGCGACACAGGAGACGCTCAAAACATAGACAGTAGAAAGACTCAGTCTTCCTGTACTTAAATCTGCATTGTGTCTCTTATATTTAATTCCGATGCAATTTCTGTGTTTCATCGTCAATGGGAATGTCCAAGGGATACAGTAACCCTGCAGAGGTGCATCGGAATGTAAGACGGGTGACACAGGAAACGCTCAAAACATAGACAGTAAGAAGACTCAGCCTTCCTGTTCTTAAGTCGGCATTGTGTCTCTTATATTGAATTCCGATGCAATTTCTGTGTTTCATCGCCACTGTGAAGGTCCAATGGATACAGTAAACCTGCAGAGGTGCATCAAAATGGAAAACTGATGACACTGGAGACGCTCAACACGTAGACCTTTAGAAGACTCAGTTTTCATGTACTTAAGTCGGCGTTGTGTCTCTTATATTTAATTACGATGTAATTTCCGTGTTTCTTCGTCAATGGGAAGGTCCGATGGATACAGTAAACCTGCAGAGGTGCATCGGAATGTAAAACTGTTGACACAGGACACGCTCAAACATTGACAGTAGGAAGACTCAGTCTTCCTGTACTTAAGTCGGCATTGTGTCTCTTATATTTACTTCCGATACATTTTCTGTGTTTCATCGTCAATGGGAAGGTCCAATGGATACAGTTAACCTGCGAAGGTGCATCGGAATGTAAAACTGGTGACACAGGAAACACTCAAATCATAGACAGTAGAAAGACTCAGTCTTCCTGTACTTAAGTCGGCATTGTGTCTCTTATATTTAATTCCGGTGCAATTTCTGTGATTCATCGTCAATGGGAAGGTCAAAGGGATACAGTAAACCTGCAGAGGTGCATCGGAATGTAAAACTGGTGACGCAGGAAACGCTCAAAGTATAGACAGTAGGAAGACTCAATCTTCCTGTACTTAAGTCGGCATTGTGTCTCTTATATTTAATTCCGATGCAATTTCTGTGATTCATCGTCAATGGGAAGGTCCAGTGGATACAGTAAACCTGCAGAGGTGCATCGTAATGTAAAACTGGTGACGCAGGAAACGCTCAAAGTATAGACAGTAGGAAGACTCAGTCTTCCTGTACTTAATTCGGCGTTGTGTCTCTTATATTTAATTCCGATGTAATTTCTGTGTTCCATCGTCAATGGGAAGGACCGATGGATACAGTAAACCTGCAGAGGTGCATCGGAATGTAAAACTGGTGACGCAGGAAACGCTAAAAAATTAGGCAGTAGGAAGACTCAATCTTCCTGTACTTAAGTCGGCATTGTGTCTCTTATATTTAATTCCGGTGCAATTTCTGTGTTTCATCGCCAATGGGATGGTCCAAGGGACACAGTAAACCTGCAGAGGTGCATCGGAATGAAAAACTGGTGACACTGGAAACGCTCAAAACGTAGACCGTAAGAAGACTCAGTTTTCTTGTACTTAAGTCGGCGTTGTGTCTCTTATATTTAATTTCGATGTAATTTCTGTGTTTCATCGTCAATGGGTATGTCCGATGGATATAGTAAACCTGCAGAGGTGCATCGAAATGTAAAACTGGTGACACAGGAAACGCTCAAAGCATAGACAGTAGGAAGACTCAGTCCGTCTGTACTTAAGTCGGCATTGTGTCTCTTATATTTAATTCCGATGCAATTTCTGTGTTTCATCGCCAATGGGAAGCTCCAAGGGATACAGTAACCCTGCAGAGGTGCATCGGAATGTAAAACTGGTGACACAGGAGACGCTCTAAACATAGACAGTAGGAAGACTTAGTCTTCCTGTACTTAAGTCGGAATTGTGTCTCTTATATTTAATACCGATGCAATTTCTGTGTTTCTTCGTCACTGTGAAGGTCCAAGGGATACAGTAAACCTGCAGAGGTGCATTGGAATGTAAAAATGGTGACACAGGAAATGCTCAAATCATAGACCGTAAGAAGACTCAGTTTTCTTGTGCTTAACTCGGCGTTGTGTCTCTTATATTTAATTCCGATGCAATTTCTGTGCTTCGTCGTCAATGGGAAGGTCCAATGGATACAGTAAACCTGCAGAGGTGCATCGGAATGTAAAACTGGTGACACAGGAAACGCTCAAAACATAGACAGTAGAAAGACTCAGTCTTCCTGTACTTAAGTCGGCATTGTGTCTCTTATATTTAATTCCGATGCATTCTCTGTGTTTCATCGTCAATGGGAAGGTCCAATGGAAACAGTAAACCTACAGAGGAGCATCCGAATGTAAAACTGTTGACACAGGATACGCTCAAACATTGATGGTAGGAAGACTCAGCCTTCCTGTACTTAAGTCGGCATTGTGTCTCTTATATTTAATTCCGATGCAATTTCTGTGTTTCATCGTCACTTTGAAGGTCCAAGGGATACAGGAAAACCTGCAGAGGTGCATGGGAATGTGAAACTGGTGACACAGGAAACGCTCAAAACTTAGACAGTTGGAAGACTCTGTCTTCCTGTACATAAGAGGTCATTGTGTCTCTTATATTTAATTCCGATGCAATTTCTGTGTTTCATCGCAAATCGGAAGGTCCAAGGGACACAGTAAACCTGAAGAGGTGCATCAGAATGTAAAACTGGTGACACTGGAAACGCTCAATTCGTAGACCTTTAGAAGACTCAGTTTTCATGTACTTAAGTCGGCGTTGTGTCCCTTATATTTAATTCCGATGTAATTTCTGTGTTTCTTCGTCAATGGGAAGGTCCGATGGATACAGTAAACCTGCAGAGGTGCATCGGAATGTAAAACTGTTGACACAGGACACGCTCAAACATTGACAGTAGGAAGACTCCGTCCTTCTGTACTTAAGTCGGCATTGTGTCTCTTATATTTAATTCCGATGCAATTTCTGTGTTTCGTCGTCAATGGGAAGGTCCAAGGGATACAGTAACCCTGCAGAGGTGCATCGGAATGTAAAACTGGCGACACAGGAGACGCTCAAAACATAGACAGTAGAAAGACTCAGTCTTCCTGTACTTAAATCTGCATTGTGTCTCTTATATTTAATTCCGATGCAATTTCTGTGTTTCATCGTCAATGGGAAGGTCCAAGGGATACAGTAACCCTGCAGAGGTGCATCGGAATGTAAGACGGGTGCCACAGGAAACGCTCAAAACATACACAGTAAGAAGACTCAGCCTTCCTGTTCTTAAGTCGGCATTGTGTCTCTTATATTTAAATCCGATGCAATTTCTGTGTTTCATCGCCACTGTGAAGGTCCAATGGATACAGTAAACCTGCAGAGGTGCATCAAAATGGAAAACTGATGACACTGGAAACGCTCAAAACGTAGACCTTTAGAAGACTCAGTTTTCATGTACTTAAGTCGGCGTTGTGTCTCTTATATTTAATTACGATGTAATTTCCGTGTTTCTTCGTCAATGGGAAGGTCCAATGGATACAGTTAACCTGCAAAGGTGCATCGGAATGTAAAACTGGTGACACAGGAAACACTCAAATCATAGACAGTAGAAAGACTCAGTCTTCCTGTACTTAAGTCGGCATTGTGTCTCTTATATTTAATTCCGGTGCAATTTCTGTGATTCATCGTCAATGGGAAGGTCAAAGGGATACAGTAAACCTGCAGAGGTGCATCGGAATCTAAAACTGGTGACACAGGGAACGCTCAAAACATAGACAGTATTAAGACTCAGTCTTCCTGTACTTATGTCGGCATTGTGTCCGTTATATTTAATTCCGATCTAATTTCTGTGTTTCATAGTCAATGGGAAGGTGCAGGGGATACAGCAAACCTGCAGAGGTGCATCGGAATGTAAAACTGGTGACACAGGAAACGCTCAAAACATAGAGAGTAGGAAGACTCAGTCTTTCTGTGCTTAAGTCGACATTGTGTCTCTTATATTCAATTCCGATGCAATTTATGTGTTTCATCGTCACTATGAAGGTCCAAGGGATACTGTAGACCTGCATAGGTGCATCAGAATGTAAAACTGGTGACACAGGAAACGCTCAAAACATAGACGGTAGGAAGACTCAGTCTTCCTCTACTTAAGACGTCATTGTGTCTCTTATACTTAATTGCAGTTCAATTTCTGTGTTTCATCGCCAATGGGAAGGTCCAAGGGACACAGTAAACCTGCAGAGGTGCATCGGAATGTAGAACTGATGACACAGGAAACGCTCAAAACATAGACAGTAGGAAGACTCAGTCTTCCTGTACTTAAGTCGGCATTGTGTCTCTTATATTTAATTCCGATGCTATTTCTGTGTTTCATCGTCAATGGGAAGGTCCGATGGATACAGTATACCTGCAGAGGTGCATCGGAATGTAAAACTGGCGACGCTGGAAACGCTCAAAGAATAGACAGTAGGACGACTCAATCTTCCTGTACTTAAGTCGGCATTGTGTCTCTTATATTTAATTCCGATGCAATTTCTGTGATTCATCGTCAATGGGAAGGTCCAATGGATACAGTAAACCTGCAGAGGTGCATCGGAATGTAAAACTGGTGACGCAGGAAACGCTCAAAGTATAGACAGTAGGAAGACCCAATCTTCCTGTACTTAAGTCGGCATTGTGTCTCTTATATTTAATTCCGATGCAATTTCTGTGATTCATCGTCAATGGGAAGGTCCAATGGATACAGTAAACCTGCAGAGGTGCATCGGAATGTAAAACTGGTGACACAGGAAACGCTCAAAGTATAGACAGTAGGAAGACTCAGTCTTCCTGTACTTAATTCGGCGTTGTGTCTCTTATATTTAATTCCGATGTAATTTCTGTGTTTCATCGTCAATGGGAAGGACCGATGGATACAGTAAACCTGCAGAGGTGCATCGGAATGTAAAACTGATGACGCAGGAAACGCTAAAAAATAGACAGTAGGAAGACTCAATCTTCCTGTACTTAAGTCGGGATTGTGTCTCTTATATTTAATTCCGGTGCAATTTCTGTGTTTCATCGCCAATGGGATGGTCCAAGGGACACAGTAAACCTGCAGAGGTGCATAGGAATGTAAAACTGGTGACACTGGAAACGCTCAAAACGTAGACCGTAAGAAGACTCAGTTTTCTTGTACTTAAGTCGGCGTTGTGTCTCTTATATTTAATTTCGATGTAATTTCTGTGTTTCATCGTCAATGGGTATGTCCGATGGATACAGTAAACCTGCAGAGGTGCATCGGAATGTAAAACTGGTGACGCAGGAATCGCTCAAAACATAGGCAGTAGGAAGACTCAGTATTCCTGTACTTAAGTCGGCATTGTGTCTGTTATATTTAATTCCGATGTAATTTCTGTGTTTCATTGCCAATGGGAAGGTTCAAGGGATACAACAAACCTGCAGAGGTGCATCTGAATGTAAAACTGGTGACACAGGAAACGCTCAAAACATAGAGAGTAGGAAGACTCAATCTTTCTGTACTTAAGTCGATATTGTGTCTCTTATATTTAATTCCGATGATATTTCTGTGTTTCATCGTCACTATGATGGTCCAAGAGATATTGTAGACCTGCATAGGTGCTTCGAAATGTAAAACTGGTGACACAGGAAACGCTCAAAGCATAGACAGTAGGAAGACTCAGTCCGTCTGTACTTAAGTCGGCATTGTGTCTCTTATATTTAATTCCGATGCAATTTCTGTGTTTCATCGCCAAAGGGAAGCTCCAAGGGATACAGTAACCCTGCAGAGGTGCATCGGAATGTAAAACTGGTGACACAGGAGACGCTCTAAACATAGACAGTAGGAAGACTCAGTCTTCCTTTACTTAAGTCGGCATTGTGTCTCTTATATTTAATCCAGATGCAATTTCTGTGTTTCTTCGTCACTGTGAAGGTCCAAGGGATACAGTAAACCTGCAGAGGTGCATCGGAATGTAAAACTGGAGACACAGGAAACGCTCAAAACATAGACAGTAGGAAGACTCAGTCTTCCTGTACCTAAGTCGGCATTGTATCTCTTATATTTAATTCCGACGCAATTTCTGTGTTTTTTCGTCAATGGGAAGGTCCAAGGTATATAGTAAACCTGCAGAGGTGCATTGGAATGTAAAAATGGTGACACAGGAAATGCTCAAATCATAGACCGTAAGAAGACTCAGTTTTCTTGTACTTAACTCGGCGTTGTGTCTCTTATATTCAATTCCGATGCAATTTCTGTGCTTCGTCGTCAATGGGAAGGTCCAATGGATACAGTAAACCTGCAGCGGTGGATCGGAATGTAAAACTGGTGACACAGGAAACGCTCAAAACATAGACAGTACGAAGACTCAGTCTTCCTGTTCTTAAGTCGGCAATGTGTCTCTTATATTTAATTCCGATGCATTTTCTGTGTTTCATCGTCAATGGGAAGGTCCAATGGATACAGTAAACCTGCAGAGGTGCATCGGAATGTAAAACTGCTGACACAGGAAACGCTCAAACATTGACAGTAGGAAGATTCAGTCTTCCTGTACTTAAGTCGGCATTGTGTCTCTTATATTTAATTCCGATGCAATTTCTGTGTTTCATCGTCAATGGGAAGGTCCAATGGATACAGTAAACCTGCATAGGTGCATCGGAATGTAAAACGTGTGAAACAGGAAACACTCAAATCATAGACAGTAGAAAGACACACTCTTCCTGTACTTAAGTCGACATTGTGTCTCTTTTATTTCATTCCGATGCAATTTCTGTGTTTCATCGTCACTGTGAAGGTCCAATGGATACAGTAAACCTGCAGAGGTACATCGGAATGTAAAACTGGTGACACAGGAAACGCTCAAAACATAGACAGTAGAAAGACTCAGTCTTCCTGTACTTAAGTCGGCATTGTGTCTCTTATATTTAATTCCGATGCTATTTCTGTGTTTCATCGTCAATGGGAAAGTCGAAGGGAAACAGTATACCTGCAGAGGTGCATGGGAATGTAAAACTGGTGACACAGGAAACGCTCAAAGCATAGACAGTAGGAAGACTCAGTCTTCCTGTACTTAAGTCGGCATTGTGTGTCCTATATTTAATTCTGATGCAATTTCTGTGTTTCATCGTCAGTTTGAAGGTCTGAGGGATACAGGAAAACGTGCAGAGGTGCATGGGAATGTAAAACTGGTGACACAGGAAACGCTCAAAACATAGACAGTACGAAGACTCAGTCTTCCTGTACTTAAGTCGGCATTGTGTCTCTTATATTTAATTCCGATACATTTTCTGTGTTTCATCGTCAATGGGAAGGTCTAATGGATACAGTAAACCTGCAGAGGTGCATCGGAATGTAAAACTGTTGACACAGGAAACGCTCAAACATTGACAGTAGGAAGACTCAGTCTTCCTGTACTTAAGTCGGCATTGTGTCTCTTATATTTAATTCCGATGCAATTTCTGTGTTTCATCGTCAATGGGAAGGTCCAATGGATACAGTAAACCTGCATAGGTGCATCGGAATGTAAAACTGGTGACACAGGAAACGCTCAAAGGATAGACAATAGAAAGACACACTCTTCCTGTACTTAAGTCGACATTGTGTCTCTTTTATTTCATTCCGATGCAATTTCTGTGTTTCATCGTCACTGTGAAGGTCCAATGGATACAGTAAAACTGCAGAGGTGCATCGGAATGTAAAACTGGTGACACAGGAATCGCTCAAAACATAGACAGTAGAAAGACTCAGTCTTCCTGTACTTAAGTCATCATTGGGTCTTTTACATTTAATTCCGATGCAATTTCTGTGTTTCATCGTCAATGGGGGGGGGGGGGGTCCAATGGATACAGTAAACCTGCAGAGATGCATCGGAATGTAGAACTGATGACACAGGAAACGCTCAAAACATAGACAGTAGGAAGACCCAGTCTTCCTGTACTTAAGTCGGCATTGGGTCTCTTATATTTACTTCCGATGCTATTTCTGTGTTTCATCGTCAATGGGAAAGTCGAAGGGAAACAGTATACCTGCAGAGGTGCATGGGAATGTAAAACTGGTGACACAGGAAACGCTCAAAGCATAGACAGTAGGAAGACTCAGTCTTCCTGTACTTAAGTCGGCATTGTGTCTCCTATATTTAATTCTGATGCAATTTCTGTGTTTCATCGTCACTTTGAAGGTCCGAGGGATACAGGAAAACGTTCAGAGGTGCATGGGAATGTAAAACTGGTGACACAGGAAACGCTCAAAACATAGACAGTTAGAAGACTCTGTCTTCCTGTACTTAAGACGTCATTGTGTCTCTTATATTTAATTCCGATGCAATTTCTGTGTTTCATCGCCAATGGGATGGTCCAAGGGACACAGCAAACCTGCAGAGGTGCATCGGAATGTAAAACTGGTGACACTGGAAACGCTCAAAACGTAGACCGTAAGAAGATTCAGTTTTCTTGTACTTAAGTCGGCATTGTGTCTCTTATATTTAATTGCGATGCAATTTCTGTGTTTCATCGCCAAAGGGAAGCTCCAAGGGATACAGTAACCTTGCAGAGGTGCATCGGAATGTAAAACTGGTGACACAGGAGACGCTCTAAACATAGACAGTAGGAAGACTCAGTCTTCCTTTACTTAAGTCGGCATTGTGTCTCTTATATTTAATCCAGATGCAATTTCTGTGTTTCTTCGTCACTGTGAAGGTCCAAGGGATACAGTAAACCTGCAGAGGTGCATCGGAATGTAAAACTGGAGACACAGGAAACGCTCAAAACATAGACAGTAGGAAGACTCAGTCTTCCTGTACCTAAGTCGGCATTGTATCTCTTATATTTAATTCCGACGCAATTTCTGTGTTTTTTCGTCAATGGGAAGGTCCAAGGTATATAGTAAACCTGCAGAGGTGCATTGGAATGTAAAAATGGTGACACAGGAAATGCTCAAATCATAGACCGTAAGAAGACTCAGTTTTCTTGTACTTAACTCGGCGTTGTGTCTCTTATATTTAATTCCGATGCAATTTCTGTGCTTCGTCGTCAATGGGAAGGTCCAATGGATACAGTAAACCTGCAGCGGTGGATCGGAATGTAAAACTGGTGACACAGCAAACGCACAAATCATAGACAGTACGAAGACTCAGTCTTCCTGTTCTTAAGTCGGCAATGTGTCTCTTATATTTAATTCCGATGCATTTCCTGTGTTTCATCGTCAATGGGAAGGTCCAATGGATACAGTAAACCTGCAGAGGTGCATCGGAATGTAAAACTGTTGACACAGGAAACGCTCAAAACATAGACAGTAGAAAGACTCAGTCTTCCTGTACTTAAGTCGGCATTGTGTCTCTTATATTTAATTCCGATGCTATTTCTGTGTTTCATCGTCAATGGGAAAGTCGGAGGGAAACAGTATACCTGCAGAGGTGCATGGGAATGTAAAACTGGTGACACAGGAAACGCTCAAAGCATAGACAGTAGGAAGACTCAGTCTTCCTGTACTTAAGTCGGCATTGTGTCTCCTATATTTAATTCTGATGCAATTTCTGTGTTTCATCGTCACTTTGATGGTCTGAGGGATACAGGAAAACGTGCAGAGGTGCATGGGAATGTAAAACTGGTGACACAGGAAACGCTCAAAAATAGACAGTACGAAGACTCAGTCTTCCTGTACTTAAGTCGGCATTGTGTCTCTTATATTTAATTCCGATGCATTTTCTGTGTTTCATCGTCAATGGGAAGGTCCAATGGATACAGTAAACCTGCAGAGGTGCATCGGAATGTAAAACTGTTGACACAGGAAACGCTCAAACATTGAAAGTAGGAAGACTCAACCTTCCTGTACTTAAGTCGGCATTGTGTCTCTTATATTTAATTCCGATGCAATTTCTGTGTTTCATCGTCAATGGGAAGGTCCAATGGATACAGTAAACCTGCATAGGTGCATCGGAATGTAAAACTGGTGACACAGGAAACGCTCAAAGGATAGACAATAGAAAGACACACTCTTCCTGTACTTAAGTCGACATTGTGTCTCTTTTATTTCATTCCGATGCAATTTCTGTGTTTCATCGTCACTGTGAAGGTCCAATGGATACAGTAAACCTGCAGAGGTGCATCGGAATGTAGAACTGATGACACAGGAAACGCTCAAAACATAGACAGTAGGAAGACCCAGTCTTCCTGTACTTAAGTCGGCATTGTGTCTCTTATATTTAATTCCGATGCTATTTCTGTGTTTCATCGTCAATGGGAAAGTCGAAGGGAAACAGTATACCTGCAGAGGTGCATGGGAATGTAAAACTGGTGACACAGGAAACGCTCAAAGCATAGACAGTAGGAAGACTCAGTCTTCCTATACTTAAGTCGGCATTGTGTCTCCTATATTTAATTCTGATGCAATTTCTGTGTTTCATCGTCACTTTGAAGGTCCGAGGGATACAGGAAAACGTGCAGAGGTGCATGGGAATGTAAAACTGGTGACACAGGAAACGCTCAAAACATAGACAGTTGGAAGACTCTGTCTTCCTGTACTTAAGACGTCATTGTGTCTCTTATATTTAATTCCGATGCAATTTCTGTGTTTCATCGCCAATGGGATGGTCCAAGGGACACAGCAAACCTGCAGAGGTGCATCGGAATGTAAAACTGGTGACACTGGAAACGCTCAAAACGTAGACCGTAAGAAGATTCAGTTTTCCTGTACTTAAGTCGGCGTTGTGTCTCTTATATTTAATTCCGATGTAATTTCTGTGTTTCATCGTCAATGGGTATGTCCGATGGATACAGTAAACGTGCAGAGGAGCATCGGAATGTAAAACTGGTGACACAGGAAACGCTCAAAACATAGGCAGTAGGAAGACTCAGTCTTCCTGTACTTAAGTCGGCATTGTGTCTGTTATATTTAATTCCGATGTAATTTCTGTGTTTCATTGTCAATGGGAAGGTGCAAGGGATACAGCAAACCTGCAGAGGTGCATCGGAATGTAAAACTGGTGACACAGGAAACGCTCAAAAGCATAGAGAGTAGGAAGACTCAATCTTTCTGTACTTAAGTCGATATTGTGTCTCCTATATTTAATTCCGATGATATTTCTGTGTCTCATCGTCACTATGAAGGTCCAAGAGATACTGTAGACCTGCATAGGTGCATCGAAATGTAAAACTGGTGACACAGGAAACGCTCAAAGCATAGACAGTTGGAAGACTTAGTCCGTCTGTACTTAAGTCGGCATTGTGTCTCTTATATTTAATTCCGATGCAATTTCTGTGTTTCATCGTCAATGGGAAGGTCCAAGGGATACAGTAACACTGCAGACGTGCATCGGAATGTAAAACTGGTGACACAGGAAACGCTCAAAGCATAGACAGTTGGAAGACTTAGTCCGTCTGTACTTAAGTCGGCATTGTGTCTCTTATATTTAATTCCGATACATTTTCTGTGTTTCATCGTCAATGGGAAGGTCCAATGGATACAGTAAACCTGCAGAGGTGCATCGGAATGTAAAACTCATGACACAGGAAACGCTCAAACATTGACAGTAGGAAGGCTCAGTCTTCCTGTACTTAAGTCGGCAATGTGTCTCTTATATTTAATTCCGATGCATTTTCTGTGTTTCATCGTCAATGGGAAGGTCCAATGGAAACAGTAAACCTACAGAGGTGCATCGGAATGTAAAACTCATGACACAGGAAACGCTCAAACATTGACAGTAGGAAGGCTCAGTCTTCCTGTACTTAAGTCGGCATTGTGTCTCTTATATTTAATTCCGATGCAATTTCTGTGTTTCATCGTCACTTTGATGGTCCAAGGGATACAGGAAAACCTGCAGAGGTGCATGGGAATGTAAAACTGGTGCCACAGGAAACGCTCAAATCATAGACAGTTGGAAGACTCTGTCTTCCTGTACATAAGAGGTCATTGTGTCTCTTATATTTAATTCCGATGCAATTTCTGTGTTTCATCGCAAATGGGAAGGTCCAAGGGACTCAGTAAACCTGCAGAGGTGCATCAGAATGTGAAACTGGGACACTGGAAACGCTCAAAACGTAGACCTTTAGAAGACTCAGTTTTCATGTACTTAAGTCGGCGTTGTGTCTCTTATATTTAATTACGATGTAATTTCCGTGTTTCTTCGTCAATGGGAAGGTCCGATGGATACAGTAAACCTGCAGAGGTGCATCGGAATGTAAAACTGTTGACACAGGACACGCTCAAACATTGACAGTAGGAAGACTCAGTCTTCCTGTACTTAAGTCGGCATTGTGTCTCTTATATTTAATTCCGATGCATTTTCTGTGTTTCATCGTCAATGGGAAGGTCCAATGGATACAGTTAACCTGCAAAGGTGCATCGGAATGTAAAACTGGTGACACAGGAAACACTCAAATCATAGACAGTAGAAAGACTCAGTCTTCCTGTACTTAAGTCGGCATTGTGTCTTTTATATTTAATTCCGATGCAATTTCTGTCTTTCATCGTCACTATGAAGGTCCAAGGGATACTGTGGACGTGCATAGGTGCATCGGAATGTAAACCTGGTGACACAGGAAACGCTCAAAACATAGAGAGTAGGAAGACTCCGTCCTTCTGTACTTAAGTCATCATTGTGTCTCTTATATTTAATTCCGATGCAATTACTGTGTTTCGTCGTCAATGGGAAGGTCCAAGGTATACAGTAACCCTGCAGAGGTGCATCGGAATGTAAAACTGGCGACACAGGAGACGCTCAAAACATAGACAGTAGAAAGACTCAGTCTTCCTGTACTTAAATCTGCATTGTGTCTCTTATATTTAATTCCAATGCAATTTCTCTGTTTCATCGTCAATGTGAAGGTCCAAGGGATACAGTAACCCTGCAGAGGTGCATCGGAATGTAAGACGGGTGACACAGGAAACGCTCAAAACATAGACAGTAAGAAGACTCAGCCTTCCTGTTCTTAAGTCGGCATTGTGTCTCTTATATTGAATTCCGATGCAATTTCTGTGTTTCATCGCCATTGTGACGGTCCAATGGATACAGTAAACCTGCAGAGGTGCATCAAAATGTAAAACTGATGACACAGGAAACGCTCAAAACGTAGACAGTAGGAAGACTCAGTCTTCCTGTACCTAAGTCGGCATTGTGTCTTTTATATTTAATTCCGATGCAATTTCTGTGTATCATCGTCAATGGGGGGGTCCTATTGATACAGTAAACCTGCAGAGGTCCATCGGAATGTAGAACTGATGACACAGGAAACGCTCAAAACATAGACAGTAGGAAGACTCAGTCTTCCTGTACTGAAGTCGGCGTTGTGTCTCTTATATTTAATTCCGATGAAATTTCTGTGTTTCATCGTCACTGCGAAGGTCCAATGGATACAGTAAACCTGCGGAGGTGCATCAAAATGGAAAACTGATGACACAGGAAACGCTCAAAACATAGACAGTAGGAAGACTCAGTCTTCCTGTACCTAAGTCGGCATTGTGTCTCTTATATTTAATTCCGATGCAATTTCTGTGTTTCATCGTAATGGGAAGGTCAAAGCGATACAGTAAACCTGCAGAGGTGCATCGGAATGTAAAACTGGTGACACAGGAAACGCTCAAAACATAGACAGTAGTAAGACTCAGTCTTCCTGTACTTATGTCGGCATTGTGTCCGTTATATTTAATTCCGATTTAATTTCTGTGTTTCATAGTCGTTGGGAAGGTGCAGGAGATACAGCAAACCTGCAGAGGTGCATCGGAATGTAAAACTGGTGACACAGGAAACGCTCAAAACATAGAGAGTAGGAAGACTCAGTCTTTCTGAACTTAGGTCGACATTGTGTCTCTTATATTCAATTCCGATGCAATTTCTGTGTTTCATCGTCACTATGAAGGTCCAAGGGATACTGTAGACCTGCATAGGTGCATCGGAATGTAAAACTGGTGACACAGGAAACGCTCAAAACATAGACGGTAGGAAGACTCAGTCTTCCTCTACTTAAGACGTCATTGTGTCTCTTGTATTTAATTGCGGTTCAATCTCTGTGTTTCATCGCCAATGGGAAGGTCCAAGGGACACAGTAGATCTGCAGAGGTGCATCGGAATGTAACACTGGTGACACTGGAAAGGCGCAAAATATAGACCGTAAGATGACTCAGTTTTCTTGTACTTAGGTCGGCGTTGTGTCTCTTATATTTCATTCCGATGTAATTTCTGTGTTTCATCGTCAATGGGAAGGTCCGATGGATACAGTGTACCTGGAGAGGTGCATCGGAATGTAAAACTGGCGACGCAGGAAACGCTCAAAAAATAGACAGTAGGACGACTCAATCTACCTGTACTTAAGTCGGCATTGTGTCTCTTATATTTAATTCCGATGCAATTTCTGTGATTCATCGCCACTGTGAAGGTCCAATGGATACAGTAAACCTGCAGAGGTGCATCAAAATGGAAAACTGATGACACAGGAAACGCTCAAAACGAAGACAGTAGGAAGACTCAGTCTTCCTGTACCTAAGTCGGCATTGTGTCTCTTATATTTAATTCCGATGCAATTTCTGTGTTTCATCGTAATGGGAAGGTCAAAGGGATACAGTAAACCTGCGGAGGTGCATCGGAATGTAAAACTGGTGACACAGGAAACGCTGAAAACATATACAGTAGGAAGACTCAGCTTTCCTGTTCTTAAGTCGGCATTGTGTCTCTTATATTAAATTCCGATGCAATTTCTGTGTTTCATCGTCACTGCGAAGGTCCAATGGATATAGTAAACCTGCAGAGGTGCATCAAAATGGAAAACTGATGACACAGGAAACGCTCAAAACATAGACAGTAGGAAGACTCAGTCTTCCTGTACCTAAGTCGGCATTGTGTCTCTTATATTTAATTCCGATGCAATTTCTGTGTTTCATCGTCAATGGGAAGCTCTAATGGATACAGTAAACCTGCAGAGGTGCATCGGAATGTAAAACTGGTGACACAGGAAACGCTCAAAACATATACAAGAGAAAGACACACTCTTGCTGTACTTAAGTCGACATTGTGTCTTTTATATTTCATTCCGATGCAATTTCTGTGTTTCGTCGTCACTGTGAAGGTCCAGTGGATGCAGTAAACCTGCAGAGGTGCATCGGAATGTAAAACTGGTGACACAGGAAACGCTCAAAACATATACAGTAGAAAGACTCAGTCTTCCTGTACTTAAGTCGGCATTGTGTCTTTTATATTTAATTCCGATGCAATTTCTGTGTGTCATCGACAATGGGGGGGGGGGGTTCAATGGATACAGTAAACCTGCGGAGGTGCATCGGAATGTAGAACTGATGACACAGGAAACGCTCAAAGCATAGAGAGTAGGAAGACTCAGTCTTCCTGTACTTAAGTCGGCGTTGTGTCTCTTATATTTAATTCCGATGTAATTTCTGTGTTTCATCGTCAATGGGAAGCTCCGATGGATACAGTAAACCTGCGGAGGTGCATCGGAATGTAGAACTGATGACACAGGAAACGCTCAAAGCATAGAGAGTAGGAAGACTCAGTCTTCCTGTACTTAAGTCGGCGTTGTGTCTCTTATATTTAATTCCGATGTAATTTCTGTGTTTCATCGTCAATGGGAAGCTCCGATGGATACAGTAAACCTGCAGAGGTGCATCGGAATGTAAAACTGGCGACGCAGGAAACGCTCAAATAATGGACAGTAGGACGACTCAATCTTCCTGTACTTAAGTCGGCATTGTGTTTCTTATATTTAATTCCGATGCAATTTCTGTGATTCATCGTCAATGGGAAGGTCCAATGGATACAGTAAACCTGCAGAGGTGCATCGGAATGTAAAACTGGTGACGCAGGAAATGCTCAAAGTATAAACAGTAGGAAGACTCAATGTTCCTGTACTTAAGTCGGCATTGTGTCTCTTATATTTAATTCCGATGCAATTTCTGTGTTTCATCGTCAATGGAAAGATCCAAAAGATACAGTAAACCTGCAGAGGTGCATCGGAATGTGAAACTGGTGACACTGGAAATGCTGAAAACATATACAGTAGGAAGACTCAGCTTTCCTGTTCTTAAGTCGGCATTGTGTCTCTTATATTGAATTCCGATGCAATTTCTGTGTTTCATCGTCACTGTGAAGGTCCAATGGATACAGTAAACCTGCAGAGGTGCATCAAAATGGAAAACTGATGACACAGGAAACGCTCAAAACATAGACAGTAGGAAGACTCAGTCTTCCTGTACCTAAGTCGGCATTGTGTCTCTTTTATTTCATTCCGATGCAATTTCTGTGTTTCATCGTCACTGTGAAGGTCCAATGGATACAGTAAACCTGCAGAGGTGCATCGGAATGTAAAACTGGTGACACAGGAAACGCTCAAAACATAGACAGTAGAAAGACTCAGTCTTCCTGTACTTAAGTCTTCATTGGGTCTTTTACATTTAATTCCGATGCAATTTCTGTGTTTCATCGTCAAGGGGGGGGGGGGTCCAATGGATACAGTAAACCTGCAGAGATGCATCGGAATGTAGAACTGATGACACAGGAAACGCTCAAAACATAGACAATAGGAAGACTCAGTCTTCCTGTACTTAAGTCGGCATTGTGTCTCTTATATTTAATTCCGATGCTATTTCTGTGTTTCATCGTCAATGGGAAAGTCGAAGGGAAACAGTATACCTGCAGAGGTGCATGGGAATGTAAAACTGGTGACACAGGAAACGCTCAAAGCATAGACAGTAGGAAGACTCAGTCTTCCTGTACTTAAGTCGGCATTGTGTCTCCTATATTTAATTCTGATGCAATTTCTGTGTTTCATCGTCAATGGGTATGTCCGATGGATACAGTAAACGTGCAGAGGAGCATCGGAATGTAAAACTGGTGACACAGGAAACGCTCAAAACATAGGCAGTAGGAAGACTCAGTCTTCCTGTACTTAAGTCGGCATTGTGTCTGTTATATTTAATTCCGATGTAATTTCTGTGTTTCATTGTCAATGGGAAGGTGCAAGGGATACAGCAAACCTGCAGAGGTGCATCGGAATGTAAAACTGGTGACACAGGAAACGCTCAAAAGCATAGAGAGTAGGAAGACTCAATCTTTCTGTACTTAAGTCGATATTGTGTCTCTTATATTTAATTCCGATGATATTTCTGTGTTTCATCGTCACTATGAAGGTCCAAGAGATACTGTAGACCTGCATAGGTGCATCGAAATGTAAAACTGGTGACACAGGAAACGCTCAAAGCATAGACAGTAGGAAGACTTAGTTCGTCTGTACTTAAGTCGGCATTGTGTCTCTTATATTTAATTCCGATGCATTTTCTGTGTTTCATCGTCAATGGGAAGGTCCAATGGAAACAGTAAACCTACAGAGGTGCATCGGAATGTAAAACTCATGACACAGGAAACGCTCAAACATTGACAGTAGGAAGGCGCAGTCTTCCTGTACTTAAGTCGGCATTGTGTCTCTTATATTTAATTCCGATGCAATTTCTGTGTTTCATCGTCACTTTGATGGTCCAAGGGATACAGGAAAACCTGCAGAGGTGCATGGGAATGAAAAACTGGTGCCACAGGAAACGATCAAAACATAGACAGTTGGAAGACTCTGTCTTCCTGTACATAAGAGGTCATTGTGTCTCTTATATTTAATTCCGATGCAATTTCTGTGTTTCATCGCAAATGGGAAGGTCCAAGGGACTCAGTAAACCTGCAGAGGTGCATCAGAATGTAAAACTGGTGACACTGGAAACGCTCAAAACGTAGACCTTTAGAAGACTCAGTTTTCATGTACTTAAGTCGGCGTTGTGTCTCTTGTATTTAATTACGATGTAATTTCCGTGTTTCTTCGTCAATGGGAAGGTCCGATGGATACAGTAAACCTGCAGAGGTGCATCGGAATGTAAAACTGTTGACACAGGACACGCTCAAACATTGACAGTAGGAAGACTCAGTCTTCCTGTACTTAAGTCGGCATTGTGTCTCTTATATTTAATTCCGATGCATTTTCTGTGTTTCATCGTCAATGGGAAGGTCCAATGGATACAGTTAACCTGCAAAGGTGCATCGGAATGTAAAACTGGTGACACAGGACACACTCAAATCATAGACAGTAGAAAGACTCAGTCTTCCTGTACTTAAGTCGGCATTGTGTCTTTTATATTTAATTCCGATGCAATTTCTGTGTTTCATCGTCACTATGAAGGTCCAAGGGATACTGTGGACCTGCATAGGTGCATCGGAATGTAAACCTGGTGACACAGGAAACGCTCAAAACATAGAGAGTAGGAAGACTCCGTCCTTCTGTACTTAAGTCGGCATTGTGTCTCTTATATTTAATTCCGATGCAATTTCTGTGTTTCGTCGTCAATGGGAAGGTCCAAGGGATACAGTAACCCTGCAGAGGTGCATCGGAATGTAAAACTGGCGACACAGGAGACGCTCAAAACATAGACAGTAGAAAGACTCAGTCTTCCTGTACTTAAATCTGCATTGTGTCTCTTATTTTTAATTCCAATGCATTTTCTCTGTTTCATCGTCAATGTGAAGGTCCAAGGGATACAGTAACCCTGCAGAGGTGCATCGGAATGTAAGACGGGTGACACAGGAAACGCTCAAAACATAGACAGTAAGAAGACTCAGCCTTCCTGTTCTTAAGTCGGCATTGTGTCTCTTATATTGAATTCCGATGCAATTTCTGTGTTTCATCGCCACTGTGAAGGTCCAATGGATACAGTAAACCTGCAGAGGTGCATCAAAATGGAAAACTGATGACACAGGAAACGCTCAAAACGTAGACAGTAGGAAGACTCAGTCTTCCTGTACCTAAGTCGGCATTGTGTCTTTTATATTTAATTCCGATGCAATTTCTGTGTATCATCGTCAATGGGGGGGTCCTATTGATACAGTAAACCTGCAGAGGTCCATCGGAATGTAGAACTGATGACACAGGAAACGCTCAAAACATAGACAGTAGGAAGACTCAGTCTTCCTGTACTTAAGTCGGCGTTGTGTCTCTTATATTTAATTCCGATGAAATTTCTGTGTTTCATCGTCACTGCGAAGGTCCAATGGATACAGTAAACCTGCAGAGTTGCATCAAAATGGAAAACTGATGACACAGGAAACGCTCAAAACATAGACAGTATGAAGACTCAGTCTTCCTGTACCTAAGTCGGCATTGTGTCTCTTATATTTAATTCCGATGCAATTTCTGTGTTTCATCGTAATGGGAAGGTCAAAGCGATACAGTAAACCTGCAGAGGTGCATCGGAATGTAAAACTGGTGACACAGGAAACGCTCAAAACATAGACAGTAGTAAGACTCAGTCTTCCTGTACTTATGTCGGCATTGTGTCCGTTATATTTAATTCCGATCTAATTTCTGTGTTTCATAGTCTTTGGGAAGGTGCAGGAGATACAGCAAACCTGCAGAGGTGCATCGGAATGTAAAACTGGTGACACAGGAAACGCTCAAAACATAGAGAGTAGGAAGACTCAGTCTTCTTGTACTTAAGTCGACATTGTGTCTCTTATATTCAATTCCGATGCAATTTATGTGTTTCATCGTCACTATGAAGGTCCAAGGGATACTGTAGACCTGCATAGGTGCATCGGAATGTAAAACTGGTGACTCAGGAAACGCTCAAAACATAGACGGTAGGAAGACTCAGTCTTCCTCTACTTAAGACGTCATTGTGTCTCTTGTATTTAATTGCGTTTCAATTTCTGTGTTTCATCGCCAATGGGAAGGTCCAAGGGACACAGTAAACTTGCAGAGGTGCATCGGAATGTAACACTGGTGACACTGGAAAGGCTCAAAACATAGACCGTAAGATGACTCAGTTTTCTTGTACTTAGGTCGGCGTTGTGTCTCTTGTATTTAATTCCGATGTAATTTCTGTGTTTCATCGTCAATGGGAAGGTCCGATGGATACAGTATACCTGCAGAGGTGCATCGGAATGAAAAACTGGCGACGCAGGAAACGCTCAAAAAATAGACAGTAGGACGACTCAATCTACCTGTCCTTAAGTCGGCATTGTGTCTCTTATATTTAATTCCGATGCAATTTCTGTGATTCATCGCCACTGTGAAAGTCCAATGGATACAGTAAACCTGCAGAGGTGCATCAAAATGGAAAACTGATGACACAGGAAACGCTCAAAACGTAGACAGTAGGAAGACTTAGTCTTCCTGTACCTAAGTCGGCATTTTCTGTGTTTCATCGTAATGGGAAGGTCAAAGGGATACAGTAAACCTGCAGAGGTGCATCGGAATGTAAAACTGGTGACACAGGAAACGCTGAAAACATATACAGTAGGAAGACTCAGCTTTCCTGTTCTTAAGTCGGCATTGTGTCTCTTATATTGAATACCGATGCAATTTCTCTGTTTCATCGTCACTGCGAAGGTCCAATGGATACAGTAAACCTGCAGAGGTGCATCAAAATGGAAAACTGATGACACAGGAAACGCTCAAAACATAGACAGTAGGAAGACTCAGTCTTCCTGTACCTAAGTCGGCATTGTGTCTCTTATATTTATTTCCGATGCAATTTCTGTGTTTCATCGTCAATGGGAAGGTCTAATGGATACAGTAAACCTGCAGAGGTGCATCGGAATGTAAAACTGGTGACACAGGAAACGCTCAAAACATATACAAGAGAAAGACACACTCTTGCTGTACTTAAGTCGACATTGTGTCTCTTATATTTCATTCCGATGCAATTTCTGTGTTTCATCGTCACTGTGAAGGTCCAGTGGATGCAGTAAACCTGCAGAGGTGCATCGGAATGTAAAACTGGTGACACAGGAAACGCTCAAAACATATACAGTAGAAAGACTCAGTCTTCCTGTACTTAAGTCGGCATTGTGTCTTTTATATTTAATTCCGATGCAATTTCTGTGTGTCATCGACAATGGGGGGGGGGGGGGGGGTTCAATGGATACAGTAAACCTGCGGAGGTGCATCGGAATGTAGAACTGATGACACAGGAAACGCTCAAAGCATAGAGAGTAGGAAGACTCAGTCTTCCTGTACTTAAGTCGGCGTTGTGTCTCATATTTAATTCCGATGTAATTTCTGTGTTTCATCGTCAATGGGAAGCTCCGATGGATACAGTAAACCTGCAGAGGTGCATCGGAATGTAAAACTGGTGACGCAGGAAACGCTCAAAACATAGACAGTAGGAAGAATCAATGTTCCTGTACTTAAGTCGGCATTGTGTCTCTTATATTTAATTCCGATAAAATTTCTGTGTTTCATCGTCAATAGGAAGATCCAAGGGATACAGTAAACCTGCAGAGGCGCATCGGAATGTAAAACTGGTGACACAGGAAACGCTCAAAACATAGACAGTAGTAAGACTCAGTCTTCCTGTACTTATGACGGCATTGTGTCCGTTATATTTAATTCCGATCTAATTTCTGTGTTTCATAGTCAATGGGAAGGTGCAGGGGATACAGCAAACCTGCAGAGGTGCATCGGAATGTAAAACTGGTGACACAGGAAACGCTCAAAACATAGAGAGTAGGAAGACTCAGTCTTTCTGTACTTAAGTCGACATTGTGTCTCTTATATTCAATTCCGATGCAATTTATGTGTTTCATCGTCACTATGAAGGTCCATGGGATACTGTAGACCTGCATAGGAGCATCGGAATGTAAAACTGGTGACACAGGAAACGCTCAAAACATAGACGGTAGGAAGACTCAGTCTTCCTCTACTTAAGACTTCATTGTGACTCTTATATTTAATTGCGGTTCAATTTCTGTGTTTCATCGCCAATGGGAAGGTCCAAGGGACACAGTAAACCTGCAGAGGTGCATTGGAATGTAACACTGGTGACACTGGATAGGCTCAAAACATAGACTGTAAGATGACTCACTTTTCTTGTACGTAGGTCGGCGTTGTGTCTCTTATATTTAATTCCGATGTAATTTCTGTGTTTCATCGTCAATGGGAAGGTCCGATGGATACAGTATACCTGCAGCGGTGCATCGGAATGTAAAACTGGCGACGCAGGAAACGCTCAAAAAATAGACAGTAGGACGACTCAGTCTTCCTGTACTTAAGTCGGCATTGTGTCTCTTATATTTAATTCCGATGCAATTTCTGTGATTCATCGTCAATGGGAAGGTCCAATGGATACAGTAAACCTGCAGAGGTGCATCGGAATGTAAAACTGGTGACGCAGGAAATGCTCAAAGTATAAAGAGTAGGAAGACTCAATGTTCCTGTACTTAAGTCGGCATTGTGTCTCTTATATTTAATTCCGATGCAATTTCTGTGTTTCATCGTCAATGGAAAGATCCAAAAGATACAGTAAACCTGCAGAGGTGCATCGGAATGTAAAACTGGTGACACTGGAAATGCTGAAAACATATACAGTAGGAAGACTCAGCTTTCCTGTTCTTAAGTCGGCATTGTGTCTCTTATATTGAATTCCGATGCAATTTCTGTGTTTCATCGTCACTGTGAAGGTCCAATGGATACAGTAAACCTGCAGAGGTGCATCAAAATGGAAAACTGATGACACAGGAAACGCTCAAAACATAGACAGTAGGAAGACTCAGTCTTCCTGTACCTAAGTCGGCATTGTGTCTCTTATATTTAATTCCGATGCAATTTCTGTGTTTCATCGTCAATGGGAAGGTCTAACGGATACAGTTAACCTGCAGAGTTGCATCGGAATGTAAAACTGGTGACACAGGAAACGCTCAAAACAAATACAAGAGAAAGGCACACTCTTGCTGTACTTAAGTCGACATTGTGTCTCTTATATTTCATTCCGATGCAATTTCTGTGTTTCATCGTCACTGTGAATGTCCAGTGGATGCAGTAAACCTGCAGAGGTGAATCGGTATGTAATACTGGTGACACAGGAAACGCTCAAAGCATATACAGTAGAAAGACTCAGTCTTCCTGTACTTAAGTCGGCATTGTGTCTTTTAAATTTAATTCCGATGCAATTTCTGTGTTTCATCGTCACTATGAAGGTCCAAGGGATACTGTGGACCTGCATAGGTGCATCGGAATGTAAAACTGGTGACACAGGAAACGCTCAAAACATAGAGAGTAGGAAGACTCCGTCCTTCTGTAGTTAAGTCGGCATTGTGTCTCTTATATTTAATTCCGATGCAATTTCTGTGTTTCGTCGTCAATGGGAAGGTCCAAGGGATACAGTAACCCTGCAGAGGTGCATCGGAATGTAAAACTGGCGACACAGGAGACGCTCAAAACATAGACAGTAGAAAGACTCAGTCTTCCTGTACTTAAATCTGCATTGTGTCTCTTATATTTAATTCCGATGCAATTTCTCTGTTTCATCGTCAATGGGAAGGTCCAAGGCATACAGTAACCCTGCAGAGGTGCATCGGAATGTAAGACGGGTGACACAGGAAACGCTCAAAACATAGACAGTAAGAAGACTCAGCCTTCCTGTTCTTAAGTCGGCATTGTGTCTCTTATATTGAATTCCGATGCAATTTCTGTGTTTCATCGCCACTGTGAAGGTCCAATGGATACAGTAAACCTGCAGAGGTGCATCAAAATGGAAAACTGATGACACAGGAAACGCTCAAAACATAGACAGTAGGAAGACTCAGTCTTCCTGTAGCTAAGTCGGCATTTTGTCGTTTATATTTAATTCCGATGCAATTTCTGTGTATCATCGTCAATGGGGGGGTCCTATTGATACAGTAAACCTGCAGAGGTCCACCGGAATGTAGAACTGATGACACAGGAAACGCTCAAAACATAGACAGTAGGAAGACTCAGTCTTCCTGTACTTAAGTCAGCGTTGTGTCTCTTATATTTAATTCCGATGTAATTTCTGTTTTTCATCGTCAATGGGAAGGACCGATGGATACAGTAAACCTGCAGAGGTGCATCGGAATGTAAAACTGGTGACGCAGGAAACGCTAAAAAAATAGACAGTAGGAAGACTCAATCTTCCTGTACTTAAGTCGGCATTGTGTCTCTTATATTTAATTCCGGTGCAATTTCTGTGATTCATCGTAATGGGAAGGTCAAAGGGATACAGTAAACCTGCAGAGGTGCATCGGAATGTAAAACTGGTGACACAGGAAACGCTCAAAACATAGACAGTAGTAAGACTCAGTCTTCCTGTACTTAAATCGACATTGTGTCTCTTATATTCAATTCCGATGCAATTTATGTGTTTCATCGTCACTATGAAGGTCCAAGGGATACTGTAGACCTGCATAGGTGCATCGGAATGTAAAACTGGTGACACAGGAAACGCTCAAAACATAGACGGTAGGAAGACTCAGTCTTCCTCTACTTAAGACGTCATTGTGTCTCTTATATTTAATTGCGGTTCAATTTCTGTGTTTCATCGCCAATGGGAAGGTCCAAGGGACACAGTAAACCTGCAGAGGTGCATCGGAATGTAACACTGGTGACACTGGAAAGGCTCAAAACATAGACCGTAAGATGACTCAGTTTTCTTGTACGTAGGTCGGCGTTGTGTCTCTTATATTTAATTCCGATGTAATTTCTGTGTTTCATCGTCAATGGGAAGGTCCGATGGATACAGTATACCTGCAGAAGTGCATCGCAATGTAAAACTGGCGACGCAGGAAACGCTCAAAAATTAGACAGTAGGACGACTCAATCTTCCTGTACTTAAGTCGGCATTCTATCTCTTATATTTAATTCCGATGCAATTTCTGTGATTCATCGTCAATGGGAAGGTCCAATGGATACAGTAAACCTGCAGAGGTGCATCGGAATGTAAAACTGGTGACGCAGAATACGCTCAAAGTATAGACAGTAGGAAGGCTCAATGTTCCTGTACTTAAGTCGGCATTGTGTCTCTTATATTTAATTCCGATGCAATTTCTGTGTTTCATCGTCAATGGAAAGATCCAAAAGATACAGTAAACCTGCAGAGGTGCATCGGAATGTAAAACTGGTGACACAGGAAACGCTGAAAACATATACAGTAGGAAGACTCAGCTTTCCTGTTCTTAAGTCGGCATTGTGTCTCTTATATTGAATTCCGATGCAATTTCTGTGTTTCATCGTCACTGTGAAGGTCCAATGGATACAGTAAACCTGCAGAGGTGCATCAAAATGGAAAACTGATGACACAGGAAACGCTCAAAGCATAGACAGTAGGAAGACTCAGCCTTCCTGTACCTAAGTCGGCATTGTGTCTCTTATATTTAATTCCGATGCAATTTCTGTGTTTCATCGTCAATTGGAAGGTCTAATGGATACAGTAAACCTGCAGAGGTGCATCGGAATGTAAAACTGGTGACACAGGAAACGCTCAAAACATATACAAGAGAAAGACACACTCTTGCTGTACTTAAGTCGACATTGTGTCTCTTATATTTCATTCCGATGCAATTTCTGTGTTTCATCGTCACTGTGAAGGTCCAGTGGATGCAGTAAACCTGCAGAGGTGCATCGGAATGTAAAACTGGTGACACAGGAGACGCTAAAAACAAATACAGTAGAAAGACTCAGTCTTCCTGTACTTAAGTCGGCATTGTGTCTTTTATATTTAATTCCGATGCAATTACTGTGTGTCATCGACAATGGGGGGGGGGGTTCAATGGATACAGTAAACCTGCGGAGGTGCATCGGAATGTAGAACTGATGACACAGGAAACGCTCAAAGCATAGAGAGTAGGAAGACTCAGTCTTCCTGTACTTAAGTCGGCGTTGTGTCTCTTATATTTAATTCCGATGTAATTTCTGTGTTTCATCGTCAATGGGAAGCTCCGATGGATACAGTAAACCTGCACAGGTGCATCGGAATGTAAAACTGGTGACGCAGGAAACGCTCAAATCATTTACAGTAGGAAGACTCAATGTTCCTGTACTTAAGTCGGCATTGTGTCTCTTATATTTAATTCCGATAAAATTTCTGTGTTTCATCGTCAATGGGAAGATCCAAGGGATACAGTAAACCTGCAGAGGCGCATCGGAATGTAAAACTGGTGACACAGGAAACGCTCAAAACATAGACAGTAGTAAGATTCAGTCTTCCTGTACTTATGTCGGCATTGTGTCCGTTATATTTAATTCCGATCTAATTTCTGTGTTTCATAGTCAATGGGAAGGTGCAGGGGATACAGCAACCTGCAGAGGTGCATCGGAATGTAAAACTGGTGACACAGGAAACGCTCAAAACATAGGGAGTAGGAAGACTCAGTCTTTCTGTACTTAAGTCGACATTGTGTCTCTTATATTCAATTCCGATGCAATTTATGTGTTTCATCGTCACTATGAAGGTCCGAGGGATACTGTAGAATTGCATAGGTGCATCGGAATGTAAAACTGATGACACAGGAAACGCTCAAAACATAGACGGTTGGAAGACTCAGTCTTCCTCTACTTAAGACGTCATTGTGTCTCTTATATTTAATTGCGGTTCAATTTCTGTGTTTCATCGCCAATGGGAAGGTCCAAGGGACACAGTAAACCTGCAGAGGTGCATTGGAATGTAACACTGGTGACACTGGATAGGCTCAAAACATATCCGTAAGATGACTCAGTTTTCTTGTACTTAGGTCGGCGTTGTGTCTCTTATATTTAATTCCGATGTAATTTCTGTGTTTCATCGTCAATGGGAGGGTCCGATGGATACAGTATACCTGCAGAGGTGCATCGGACTGTAAAACTGGCGACGCAGGAAACGCTCAAAAAATAGACAGTAGGACGACTCAATCTTCCTGTACTTAAGTCGGCATTCTATCTCTTATATTTAATTCCGATGCAATTTCTGTGATTCATCGTCAATGGGAAGGTCCAATGGATACAGTAAACCTGCATAGGTGCATCGGAATGTAAAACTGGTGACGCAGGATACGCTCAAAGTATAGACAGTAGGAAGACTCAATGTTCCTGTACTTAAGTCGGCATTGTGTCTCTTATATTTAATTCCGATGCAATTTCTGTGTTTCATCGTCAATGGAAAGATCCAAAAGATACAGTAAACCTGCAGAGGTGCATCGGAATGTAAAACTGGTGACACAGGAAACGCTGAAAACATATACAGTAGGAAGACTCAGCTTTCCTGTTCTTAAGTCGGCATTGTGTCTCTTATATTGAATTCCGATGCAATTTCTGTGTTTCATCGTCACTGTGAAGGTCCAATGGATACAGTAAACCTGCAGAGGTGCATCAAAATGGAAAACTGATGACACAGGAAACGCTCAAAACATAGACAGTAGGAAGACTCAGCCTTCCTGTACCTAAGTCGGCATTGTGTCTCTTATATTTAATTCCGATGCAATTTCTGTGTTTCATCGTCAATTGGAAGGTCTAATGGATACAGTAAACCTGCAGAGGTGCATCGGAATGTAAAACTGGTGACACAGGAAACGCTCAAAACATATACAAGAGAAAGACACACTCTTGCTGTACTTAAGTCGACATTGTGTCTCTTATATTTCATTCCGATGCAATTTCTGTGTTTCATCGTCACTGTGAAGGTCCAGTGGATGCAGTAAACCTGCAGAGGTGCATCGGAATGTAAAACTGGTGACACAGGAAACGCTAAAAACAAATACAGTAGAAAGACTCAGTCTTCCTGTACTTAAGTCGGCATTGTGTCTTTTATATTTAATTCCGATGCAATTACTGTGTGTCATCGACAATGGGGGGGGGGGGGGGGGGGTTCAATGGATACAGTAAACCTGCGGAGGTGCATCGGAATGTAGAACTGATGACACAGGAAACGCTCAAAGCATAGAGAGTAGGAAGACTCAGTCTTCCTGTACTTAAGTCGGCGTTGTGTCTCTTATATTTAATTCCGATGTAATTTCTGTGTTTCATCGTCAATGGGAAGCTCCGATGGATACAGTAAACCTGCACAGGTGCATCGGAATGTAAAACTGGTGACGCAGGAAACGCTCAAAACATTTACAGTAGGAAGACTCAATGTTCCTGTACTTAAGTCGGCATTGTGTCTCTTATATTTAATTCCGATAAAATTTCTGTGTTTCATCGTCAATGGGAAGATCCAAGGGATACAGTAAACCTGCAGAGGCGCATCGGAATGTAAAACTGGTGACACAGGAAACGCTCAAAACATAGACAGTAGTAAGATTCAGTCTTCCTGTACTTATGTCGGCATTGTGTCCGTTATATTTAATTCTGATCTAATTTCTGTGTTTCATAGTCAATGGGAAGGTGCAGGGGATACAGCAACCTGCAGAGGTGCATCGGAATGTAAAACTGGTGACACAGGAAACGCTCAAAACATAGATAGTAGGAAGACTCAGTCTTTCTGTACTTAAGTCGACATTGTGTCTCTTATATTCAATTCCGATGCAATTTATGTGTTTCATCGTCACTATGAAGGTCCGAGGGATACTGTAGAATTGCATAGGTGCATCGGAATGTAAAACTGATGACACAGGAAACGCTCAAAACATAGAGAGTAGGAAGACTCAGTCTTTCTGATCTTAAGTCGACATTGTGTCTCTTATATTCAATTCCGATGCAATTTATGTGTTTCATCGTCACTATGAAGGTCCGAGGGATACTGTAGAATTGCATAGGTGCATCGGAATGTAAAACTGGTGACACAGGAAACGCTCAAAACATAGACAGTAGTAAGATTCAGTCTTCCTGTACTTATGTCGGCATTGTGTCCGTTATATTTAATTCCGATCTAATTTCTGTGTTTCATAGTCAATGGGAAGGTGCAGGGGATACAGCAACCTGCAGAGGTGCATCGGAATGTAAAACTGGTGACACAGGAAACGCTCAAAACATAGAGAGTAGGAAGACTCAGTCTTTCTGTACTTAAGTCGACATTGTGTCTCTTATATTCAATTCCGATGCAATTTATGTGTTTCATCGTCACTATGAAGGTCCGAGGGATACTGTAGAATTGCATAGGTGCATCGGAATGTAAAACTGATGACACAGGAAACGCTCAAAACATAGACGGTTGGAAGACTCAGTCTTCCTCTACTTAAGACGTCATTGTGTCACTTATATTTAATTGCGGTTCAATTTCTGTGTTTCATCGCCAATGGGAGGGTCCAAGGGACACAGTAAACCTGCAGAGGTGCATTGGAATGTAACACTGGTGACACTGGATAGGCTCAAAACATAGACCGTAAGATGACTCAGTTTTCTTGTACTTAGGTCGGCGTTGTGTCTCTTATATTTAATTCCGATGTAATTTCTGTGTTTCATCGTCAATGGGAGGGTCCGATGGATACAGTATACCTGCAGAGGTGCATCGGACTGTAAAACTGGCGACGCAGGAAACGCTCAAAAAATAGACAGTAGGACGACTCAATCTTCCTGTACTTAAGTCGGCATTGTGTCTCTTATATTTAATTCCGATGCAATTTCTGTGATTCATCGTCAATGGGAAGGTCCAATGGATACAGTAAACCTGCAGAGGTGCATCGGAATGTAAAACTGGTGACGCAGGAAACGCTCAAAGTATAAACAGTAGGAAGACTCAATGTTCCTGTACTTAGGTCGGCATTGTGTCTCTTATATTTAATTCCGATGCAATTTCTGTGTTTCATCGTCAATGGGAAGGTCCAATGGATACAGTAAAGCTGCAGAGGTGCATCGGAATGTAAAACTGGTGACACAGGAAACGCTCAAAACATATACAAGAGAAAGACACACTCTTGCTATACTTAAGTCGACATTGTGTCTCTTATATTTCATTCCGATGCAATTTCTGTGTGTCATCGACAATGGGAGGGTTCAATGGATACAGTAAACCTGCAGAGGTGCATCGGAATGTAAAACTGGTGACACAGGAAACGCTCAAAACATATACAGTAGAAAGACTCAGTCTTCCTGTACTTAAGTCGGCATTGTGTCTTTTATATTTAATTCCGATCCAATTTCTGTGTGTCATCGACAATGGGAGGGTTCATTGGATACAGTAAACCTGCGGAGGTGCATCGGAATGTAGAACTGATGACACAGGAAACGCTCAAAACATAGAGAGTAGGAAGACTCAGTCTTCCTGTGCTTAAGACGGCATTGTGTCTCTTATATTTAATTCCGATGCAATTTCTGTGTTTCATCGTCAATGGGAAGCTCCGATGGATACAGTAAACCTGCAGAGGTGCATAGGAATGTAAAACTGGTGACGCAGGAAACGCTCAAAACATAGACACTAGGAAGACTCAATTTTCCTGCACTTAAGTCGGCATTGTGTCTCTTATATTTAATTCCGGTGCAATTTCTGTGATTCATCGTCAATGGGAAGGTCAAAGGGAAACAGTAAACCTGCAGAGGAGTATCGGAATGTAAAACTGGTGACACAGGAAACGCTCAAAGCATAGACAGTAGTAAGACTCAGTCTTCCTGTACTTAAATCGGCATTGTGTCTTTTATATTTAATTCCGATGTAATTTCTGTGTTTCATTGTCAATGGGAAGGTGCAAGGGATGCACCACATCTGCAGAGGTGCATCGGAATGTAAAACTGGTGACACAGGAAACGCTCAAAACATAGAGAGTAGGAAGACTCAGTCTTTCTGTACTTAAGTCGACATTGGGTCTCTTATATTTAAATCCGATGCAATTTCTGTGTTTCATCGTCACTATGATGGTCCACGGGATACTGTAGACTTCCATAGGTGCATCGGAATGTAAAACTGGTGACACAGGAAACGCTCAAATCATAGACAGTAGGTAGACTCAGTACTTTTGTACTTAAGTCGGCATTGTGTCTCTTATATTTAATTCCGATGCAATTTCTATGTTTCATCGTCAATGGGAACGTCCAAGGGATACAGTAACCCTGCAGAGGTGCATCGGAATGTAAGACTGATGACACAGGAGACGCTCAAAGCATAGACAGTAGGAAGACTCAGTCTTCCTGTACTTAAGACGGCATTGTGTCTCTTATATTTAATTCCGATGCAATATCTGTGTTTCATCGTCACTTTGAAGGTCCAAGGGATACAGGAAAACCTGCAGAAGTGCATGGGAATGTAAAACTGGTGACACAGGAAACGCTCAAAACATAGACAGTTGAAAGACTCTGTCTTCCTGTACTTAAGACGTCATTGAGACCCTTATATTTAATTCCGATGCAATTTCTGTGTTTCATCGTCACTGTGAAGGTCCAATGGATACAGTAAACCTGCAGAGGTGCATCGGAATGTAAGACTGATGACACAGGAGACGCTCAAAACATAGACAGTAGGAAGACTCAGTCTTCCTGTACTTAAGTCGGCATTGTGTCTCTTATATTTAATTCCGATGCAATTTCTGTGTTACATCGTCACTTTGAAGGTCCAAGGGATACAGGAAAACCTGCAGAAGTGCATGGGAATGTAAAACTGGTGACACAGGAAACGCTCAAGACATAGAGAGTAGGAAGACTCAGTCTTTCTGTTCTTATGTCGACATTGTGTCTCTTATATTAAAATCCGATGCAATTTCTGTGTTTCATCGTCACTATGAAGGTCCACGGGATACTGTAGACCTCCATAGGTGCATCGGAGTGTAAAACTGGAGACACAGGAAACGCTCAAAACATAGACAGTAGGAAGACTCAGTCCTCCTCTACTTAAGACGTCATTGTGTCTCTTATATTTAATTGCGGTGCAATTTCTGTGTTTCATCGTCAATGGGAAGATCCAAGGGATACAGTAAACCTGCAGAGGTGCATCGGAATGTAAAACTGGTGACGCTGGAAACGCTCAAATCATAGACAGTAGGAAGACTCAATGTTCCTGTACTTAAGTCGGCATTGTGTCTCTTATATTTAATTCCGGTAAAATTTCTGTGTTTCATCGTCAATGGGAAGATCCAAGGGATACAGTAAACCTGCAGAGGTGCATCGGAATGTAAAACTGGTGACACAGGAAACGCTCCAATCATAGACAGTAGGCAGACTCAGCCATCCTGTTCTTAAGTCGGCATTGTGTCTCTTATATTTAATTTAGATGCAATTTCCGTGTTTCATCGTCACTGTGAAGGTCCAAGGGATACAGGAAACCTGCAAAGGTGCATCGGAATGTATAACTGTTGACACAGGAAACGCTCAAACATTGACAGTAGGAAGACTCAGTGTATCTGTACTTAAGTCGGCATTGTGTCTCTTATATTTAATTCCGATGCAATTTCTGTGTTTCATCGTCACTTTGAAGGTCCAAGGGATACAGGAAAACCTGCAGAAGTGCATGGAAATGTAAAACTGGTGACACAGGAAGCGCTCAAAACATAGACAGTTGAAAGACTCTGTCTTCCTGTACTTAAGACGTCATTGAGACCCTTATATTTAATTCCGATGCAATTTCTGTGTTTCATCGTCACTGTGAAGGTCCAATGGATACAGTAAACCTGCAGAGGTGCATCGGAATGTAAAACTGGTGACACAGGAAACGCTCAAAACATATACAGTAGAAAGACTCAGTCTTCCTGTACTTAAGTCGGCATTGTGTCTTTTATATTTAATTCCGATCCAATTTCTGTGTGTCATCGACAATGGGGGGAATCAATGGATACAGTAAACCTGCGGAGGTGCATCGGAATGTAGAACTGATGACACAGGAAACGCTCAAAACATAGAGAGTAGGAAGACTCAGTCTTCCTGTGCTTAAGACGGCATTGTGTCTCTTATATTTAATTCCGATGCAAATTCTGTGTTTCATCGTCAATGGGAAGCTTCGATGGATACAGTAAACCTGCAGAGGTGCATAGGAATGTAAAACTGGTGACGCAGGAAACGCTCAAAACATAGACACTAGGAAGACTCAATTTTCCTGCACTTAAGTCGGCATTGTGTCTCTTATATTTAATTCCGGTGCAATTTCTGTGATTCATCGTCAATGGGAAGGTCAAAGGGAAACAGTAAACCTGCAGAGGTGTATCGGAATGTAAAACTGGTGACACAGGAAACGCTCAAAGCATAGACAGTAGTAAGACTCAGTCTTCCTGTACTTAAATCGGCATTGTGTCTGTTATATTTAATTCCGATGTAATTTCTGTGTTTCATTGTCAATGGGAAGGTGCAAGGGATACAGCAAACCTGCAGAGGTGCATCGGAATGTAAAACTGGTGACACAGGAAACGCTCAAAACATAGAGAGTAGGAAGACTCAGTCTTTCTGTACTTAAGTCGACATTGTGTCTCTTATATTTAAATCCGATGCAACTTCTGTGTTTCATCGTCACTATGATGGTCCACGGGATACTGTAGACTTCCATAGGTGCATCGGAATGTAAAACTGGTGACACAGGAAACGCTCAAATCATAGACAGTAGGTCGACTCAGTACTTCTGTACTTAAGTCGGCATTGTGTCTCTTATATTTAATTCCGATGCAATTTCTGTGTTTCATCGTCAATGGGAACGTCCAAGGGATACAGTAACCCTGCAGAGGTGCATCGGAATGTAAGACTGATGACACAGGAGACGCTCAAAGCATAGACAGTAGGGAGACTCAGTCTTCCTGTACTTAAGACGGCATTGTGTTTCTTATATTTAATTCCGATGCAATTTCTGTGTTTCATCGTCACTTTGAAGGTCCAAGGGATACAGGAAAACCTGCAGAAGTGCATGGGAATGTAAAACTGGTGACACAGGAAACGCTCAAAACATAGACAGTTGAAAGACTCTGTCTTCCTGTACTTAAGACGTCATTGAGACCCTTATATTTAATTCCGATGAAATTTCTGTGTTTCATCGTCACTGTGAAGGTCCAATGGATACAGTAAACCTGCAGAGGTGCATCGGAATGTAAGACTGATGACACAGGAGACGCTCAAAACATAGACAGTAGGAAGACTCAGTCTTCCTGTACTTAAGTCGGCATTGTGTCTCTTATATTTAATTCCGATGCAATTTCTGTGTTTCATCGTCACTTTGAAGGTCCAAGGGATACAGGAAAACCTGCAGAAGTGCATGGGAATGTAAAACTGGTGACACAGGAAACGCTCAAGACATAGAGAGTAGAAAGACTCAGTCTTTCTGTACTTAAGTCGACATTGTGTCTCTTATATTAAAATCCGATGCAATTTCTGTGTTTCATCGTCACTATGAAGGTCCACGGGATACTGTAGACCTCCATAGGTGCATCGGAATGTAAAACTGGAGACACAGGAAACGCTCAAAACATAGACAGTAGGAAGACTCAGTCTTCCTCTACTTAAGACGTCATTGTGTCTCTTATATTTAATTGCGGTGCAATTTCTGTGTTTCATCGTCAATGGGAAGATCCAAGGGATACAGTAAACCTGCAGAGGTGCATCGGAATGTAAAACTGGTGACGCTGGAAACGCTCGAAGCATAGACAGTAGGAAGACTCAATGTTCCTGTACTTAAGTCGGCATTGTGTCTCTTATATTTAATTCCGGTAAAATTTCTGTGTTTCATCGTCAATGGGAAGATCCAAGGGATACAGTAAACCTGCAGAGGTGCATCGGAATGTAAAACTGGTGACACAGGAAACGCTCAAATCATAGACAGTAGGCAGACTCAGCCATCCTGTTCTTAAGTCGGCATTGTGTCTCTTATATTTAATTTAGATGCAATTTCCGTGTTTCATCGTCACTGTGAAAGTCCAAGGGATACAGGAAACCTGCAAAGGTGCATCGGAATGTATAACTGTTGACACAGGAAACGCTCAAACATTGATAGTAGGAAGACTCAGTCTATCTGTACATAAGTCGGCATTGTGTCTCTTATATTTAATTCCGATGCAATTTCTGTGTTTCATCGTCACTTTGAAGGTCCAAGGGATACAGGAAAACCTGCAGAAGTGCATGGGAATGTAAAACTGGTGACACACGAAGCGCTCAAAACATAGACAGTTGAAAGACTCTGTCTTCCTGTACTTAAGACGTCATTGAGACCCTTATATTTAATTCCGATGCAATTTCTGTGTTTCATCGTCACTGTGAAGGTCCATTGGATACAGTAAACCTGCAGAGGTGCATCGGAATGTAAAACTGGTGACGCAGGAAACGCTCAAAACATAGACAGTAAGAAGACTCAATGTTCCTGTACTTAAGTCGGCATTGTGTCTCTTATATTTAATTCCGATAAAATTTCCGTGTTTCATCGTCAATGGGAAGATCCAAGGGATACAGTAAACCTGCAGAGGTGCATCGGATTGTAAAACTGGTGACACAGGAAATGCTAAAAACATAGGCTGTAGGAAGACTCAGCATTCCTGTTCTTATGTCGGCATTGTGTCTCTTATATTTAATTCCGATGCAATTTCTGTGTTTCATCGTCAATGGGAAGGTCCAATGGATACAGTAAACGTGCAGAGGTGCATCGGAATGAAAAACTGGTGACACAGGAAACGGTCAAAACATAGACAGTAGGAAGACTCAGTCTTCCTGTACCTATGTCGGCATTGTAGCTCTTATAGTTAATTCCGATGCAATTTCTGCGTTTTTTCGTCAATGGGAAGGTCCAAGGTATATAGTAAACCTGCAGAGGTGCTTCGGAATGTAAAACTGGTGACACAGGAAGCGGTCAAAACATAGACCCTAAGAAGACACAGTTTTCTTGTACTGAAGTCGGCATTGTGTCTCTTATATCTAATTTAGATGCAATTTCTGTGTTTCATCGTCACTGTGAAGGTCCAAGGGATACAGTAAACCTGCAGAGGTGCATCAAAATGTAAAACTGATGATACAGGAAACGCTCAAAACATAGACAGTAGGAAGACTCAGTCTTCCTGTACCTAAGTCGGCATTGTATCTCTTATAGTTGATTCCGATGCAATTTCGGTGTTTTTTCGTCAATGGAAAGGTCCAAGGTATATAGTAAACCTGCAGAGGTGCATTGGAATGTAAAAATTGTGACACAGTAAGCGGTCAAATCATAGACCGTAAGAAGACTCAGTTTTCTTGTACTTAAGTCGGCGTTGTGTCTCTTATATTTAATTCCGATGCAATTGCTGTGCTTCGTCGTCAAAGGGAAGGTCCAATGGATACAGTAAACCTGCAGTAGTGGATCGGAAAGTAAAACTGGTGACACAGGAAACGCTCAAAACATAGACAGTAGGAAGACTCAGTCTTCCTGTACTTAAGTCGGCATTGAGTCTCTTACATTTAATTCCGATACATTTTCTGTGTTTCATCGTCAATGGGAAGGTCCAATGGATACAGGAAAACCTGCAGAGGTGCATCGGAATGTAAAACTGGTGACGCAGGAAACGCTCAAAACATAGACAGTAGGAAGACTCAATGTTCCTGTACTTAAGTCGGCATTGTGTCTGTTATATTTAATTCCGATAACATTTCTGTGTTTCATCGTCAATGGGAAGATCCAAGGGATAGAGAAAACCTGCAGAGGTGCATCGGAATGTAAAACTGGTGACACAGGAAACGCTCAAAACATAGACAGTAGGAAGACTCAGCCTTCGTGTTCTTAACTCGGCATTGTGTCTCTTATATTTAATTCCGATGCTATTTCTGTGTTTCATCGTCAATGGGAAGGTCCAATGGATACAGTAAACCTGCAGAGGTGTATCGGAATGTAAAATTGGGGACACAGGAAACGATCAAAACGTAGACAGTAGGAAGACTCAGTCTTCCTGTACTTAGGTCGGCATTGTGTCTCTTACATTTAATTCCGATGCAATTTCTGTGTTTCAGCGTCACTTTGAAGGTCCAAGGGATACAGGAAAACCTGCAGAGGTGCATGGGAATGTAAAATTGGTGACACAGGAAACGTTCAAAGCATAGACAATAGAAAGACACACTCTTCCTGTACTTAAGTCGACATTGTGTCTCTTTTATTTCATTCCGATGCAATTTCTGTGTTTCATCGTAAATGGGGGTGTCCAATGGATACAGTTAACCTGCAGAGGTGCATCGGAATGTAAAATTGGTGACACAGGAAACGCTCAAACATTGACAGTAGGAATACTCAGTCTTCCTGTACTTAAGTCGGCATTGTGTCTCATATATTTAATACCGATGCAATTTCTGTGTTTCATCGTCAATGGGAAGGTCCAATGGATACAGTAAACTTGCAGACGTGCATCGGAATGTAAAACTGGTGACACAGGAAACGCTCAAAGCATAGACAATAGAAAGACACACTCTTCCTGTACTTAAGTCGACATTGTGTCTCTTTTATTTCATTCCGATGCAATTTCTGTGTTTCATCGTCAATGGGGGTGTCCAATGGATACAGTTAACCTGCAGAGGTGCATCGGAATGTAGAACTGATGACACAGGAAACGCTCAAAACATAGACAGTAGGAAGACTCAATCTTCCTGTACTTAAGACGTCATTGTGTCCCTTATATTTATTTCCGATGCAATTTCTGTGTTTCATCGCAAATGGGAAGGTCCAAGGGACACAGTAAACCTGCAGAGGTGCATCGGAATGTAAAACTGGTGACGCAGGAAACGTTCAAAACATAGACAGTAGGAAGACTCAATGTTCCTGTACTTAAGTCGGCATTGTGTCTCTTATATTTAATTCCGATAAAATTTCTATGTTTCATCGTCAATGGGAAGATCCAAGGGATACAGTAAACCTCCAGAGGTTCATCGGAATGTAAAACTGGTGACTCAGGAAACGCTCATAACATAGACAGTAGGATGACTCAGCCTTCCTGTTCTTAAGTCGGCATTGTGTCTCTTATATTTAATTCCGATGCTATTTCTGTGTTTCATCGTCAATGGGAAGGTCCAATGGATACAGGAAACCTGCAGAGGTGCATCGGAATGTAAAATTGGTGACGCAGGAAACGCTCAAAACATAGACAGTAGGAAGACTCAATCTTCCTGTACTTGAGTCGACATTGTGTCTCTTATATTTAATTCCGATGCAATTTCTGAGTTTCATCGTCAGTTGGAAGATCCAAGGGATACAGTAAACCTGCAGAGGTGCATCGGAATGTAAAACTGGTGACACAGGAAATGCGCAAAACATAGACAGTAGGAAGACTCAGCATACCTGTTGTTATGTCGGCATTGTGTATCTTATATTTAATTCCGATGCAATTTCTGTGTTTCATCGTCAATGGGAAGGTCCAATGGATACACTAAACGTGCAGAGGCGCATCGGAATGAAAAACTGGTGACACAGGAAACGAACAAAACATAGACAGTAATAATACTCAGTCTTCCTGTACTTAAGTCGTCATTGTGTCTCTTATATTTAAATCTGATGCAATTTCTGTGCTTCGTCGTCAAAGGGAAGGCCCAATGGATATAGTATACCTGCAGAGGTGGATCGAAATGTAAAACTGGTGACACAGGAAACGCTCAAAACATAGACAGTAGGATGACTCAGTCTTCCTGTACTTAGGTCGGCATTGTGTCTCTTACATTTAATTACGATGCATTTTCTGTGTTTCATCGTCAATGGGAAGGTCCAATGGATACAGTAAACCTGCAGAGGTGCATCGGAATGTAAAACTGGTGACACAGGAAACGCTCAAATCATAGACAATAGAAAGACACACTCTTCCTGTACATAAGTCGTCATTGTGTCTCTTTTATTTCATTCCGATGCAATTTCTGTGTTTCATCGTCACTGTGAAGGTCCAATGGATACAGTAAACCTGCAGAGGTGCATCGGAATGTAAAACTGGTGACACTGGAAACGCTCAAAACGTAGACCGTAAGAAGACTCAGTTTTCTTGTACTTAAGTCGGCGTTGTGTCTCTTATATTTCATTCCGATATAATTTCTGTGTTTCATCGTCAATGGAAAGGTCCGATGTATACAGTAAACCTGCAGAGGTGCATCGGAATGTAAAACTGGTGTCGCACTAAACTCTCAAAAAATAGACAGTAGGAAGACTCAATATTCCTGTACTTAAGTCGGCATTGTGTCTCTTATATTTAATTCCGACGCAATTTCTATGATTCATCGTCAATGGGAAGGTCAAAGGGATACAGTAAACCTGCAGAGGTGCATCGGAATGTAAAACTGGTGACGCAGGAAACGCTCAAAACATAGACAGTAGTAAGACTCAGTCTTCCTGTACCTAAGTCGGTAATGTGTCTGTTATATTTAATTCCGATGTAATTGCTGTGTTTCATTGTCAATGGGAAGGTGCAAGGGATACAGCAAACCTGCAGAGGTGCATCGGAATGTAAAACTGGTGACACAGGAAACGCTCAAAACATAGAGAATAGGAAGACTCAATCATTCTGTACTTAAGTCGACATTGTGTCTCTTATATTTAATTCCGATGCAATGTTTGTGTTTCATCGTCACTATGGAGGTCCAAGGGATACTGTAGACCTGCATAGGTGCATCGGAATGTTAAACTGGTGCCACAGGAAACGCTCAAAACATAGACAGTAGGAAGACTCAGTCTTCCTGTACTTAAGTCGGCATTGTGTCTCTTATATTTAATTCCGACGCAATTTCTATGATTCATCGTCAATGGGAAGGTCAAAGGGATACAGTAAACCTGCAGAGGTGTATCGGAATGTAAAACTGGTGACACAGGAAACGCTCAAAGCATAGACAATAGAAAGACACACTCTTCCTGTACTTAAGTCGACATTGTGTCTCTTTTATTTCATTCCGATGCAATTTCTGTGTTTCATCGTCACTGTGAAGGTCCAATGGAGACAGTAAACCTGCAGTGGTGCATCGGAATGTAAAACTGGTGACACAGGAAACGCTCAAAACATAGACAGTAGAAAGACTCAGTCTTCCTTTACTTAAGTTGGTATTG
The DNA here is from genome assembly GCF_023898315.1 of Schistocerca nitens. Classification (NCBI taxonomy): domain Eukaryota; kingdom Metazoa; phylum Arthropoda; class Insecta; order Orthoptera; family Acrididae; genus Schistocerca; species Schistocerca nitens. The sequence goes on from NC_064619.1 coordinate 760,510,591, forward strand.
TGTCTTTTATATTTAATTCCGATGCAATTTCTGTGTTTCACCGTCAATGGGGGGGTTGAATGGATACAGTAAACCTGCAGAAGTGCATCGGAATGAAAAACTGGTGACACAGGAAACGATCAAAACATAGACAGTAGGAAGACTCAGTCTGCCTGTACCTAAGTCGGCATTGTACCTCTTATAGTTAATTCCGATGCAATTTCTGTGTTTTTTCGTCAATGGGAAGGTCCAAGGTATATAGTAAACCAGCAGAGGTGCTTCGGTATGTAAAACTGGTGACACAGGAAGCGGTCAAAGCATAGACCCTAAGAAGACTCAGTTTTCTTGTACTGAAGTCGGCATTGTGTCTCTTATATTTAATTTAGATGCAATTTCTGTGTTTCATCGTCACTGTGAAGGTCCAAGGGATACAGTAAACCTGCAGAGGTGCATCGGAATGTAGAACTGATGACACAGGAAACGCTCAAAACATAGACAGTAGGAAGACTCAGTCTTCGTGTACCTATGTCGGCATTGTATCTCTTATAGTTAATTCCGATGCAATTTCTGTGTTTTTTCGTCAATGGGAAAGTCCAAGGTATATAGTAAACCTGCAGAGGTGCATTGGAATGTAAAAACGGTGACACAGGAAGCGCTCAAATCATAGACCGTAAGAAGACTAAGTTTTCTTGTACTTAAGTCGGCGTTGTGTCTCTTGTATTTAATTCCGATGCAATTTCGGTGCTTCGTCGTCAAAGGGAAGGTCCAATGGATACAGTAAACCTGCAGAGGTGCATCGGAATTTAAAACTGTTGACACAGGAAACGCTCAAACATTGACAGTAGGAATACTCAGTCTTCCTGTACTTAAGTCGGCATTGTGTCTCTTATATTTAATACCGATGCAATTTCTGTGTTTCATCGTCAATGGGAAGGTCCAATGGATACAGTAAACTTGCAGACGTGCATCGGAATGTAAAACTGGTGACACAGGAAACGCTCAAAGCATAGACAATAGAAAGACACACTCTTCCAGTACTTAAGTCGACATTGTGTCTCTTTTATTTCATTCCGATGCAATTTCTGTGTTTCATCGTCAAAGGGGGGGTCCAATGGATACAGTAAACCTGCAGAGGAGCATCGGAATGTAGAACTGATGACACAGGAAACGCTAAAAACATAGACAGTAGGAAGACTCAGTCTTCCTGTACTTATGTCTGAATTGGGTCTCTTGTATTTAATTCCGATGCAATTTCTGTGTTTCATCGTCAATGGGAAAGTCGAAGGGAAACAGTATACCTGCAGAGGTGCATCGGAATGTAAAACTGATGACACAGGAAACGCTCAAAAACATGGACAGTAAGGAGACTCAGTCTTCATGTACTTAAGTCGGCATTGTGTCTCTTATATTTAATTCCGATGCAATTTCTGTGTTTCACCTTCACTTTGAGGTCCAAGGGATTCAGGAAAACCTGCAGAGGTGTATGGGAATGTAAAATTGGTGACACAGGAAACGCTCAAAACATAGACAGTTGGAAGACTCTGTCTTGCTGTACTTAGGTCGGCATTGTGTCTCTTACATTTAATTCCGATGCAATTTCTGTGTTTCACGATCACTTTGAAGGTCCAAGGGATACAGGAAAACCTGCAGAGGTGCATGGGAATGTAAAACTTGAGACACAGGAAACGCTCAAAACATAGACAGTTGGAAGACTCTGTCTTCCTGTACTTCTGACGTCATTGTGTCCCTTATATTTATTTCCGATGCAATTTCTGTGCCCGCATCTCGTGGTCGTGCGGTAGCGTTCTCGCTTCCCACGCCCGGGTCCCCGGGTTCGATTCCCGGCGGGGTCAGGGATTTTCTCTGCCTCGTGATGGCTGGGTGTTGTGTGCTGTCCTTAGGTTAGTTAGGTTTAAGTAGTTCTAAGTTCTAGGGGACTGATAACCATAGATGTTAAGTCCCATAGTGCTCAGAGCCATTTTTGAGCAATTTCTGTGTTTCATCGCAAATGGGAAGGTCCAAGGGACACAGTAAACCTGCAGAAGTGCATCGGAATGTAAAACTGGTGACGCAGGAAACGCTCAAAACATGGACAGTAGGAAGACTCAATGTTCCTGTACTTAAGTCGGCATTGTGTCTCTTATATTTAATTCCGATAAAATTTCTATGTTTCATCGTCAAAGGGAAGATCCAAGGGATACAGTAAACCTCCAGAGGTTCATCGGAATGTAAAACTGGTGACACAGGAAACGCTCATAACATAGACAGTAGGATGACTCAACCTTCCTGTTCTTAAGTCGGCATTGTGTCTCTTTTATTTCATTCCGATGCAATTTCTGTGTTTCATCGTCAATGGGGGTGTCCAATGGATACAGTTAACCTGCAGAGGTGCATCGGAATGTAAAATTGGTGACACAGGAAACGCTCAAACATTGACAGTAGGAATACTCAGTCTTCCTGTACTTAAGTCGGCATTGTGTCTCATATATTTAATACCGATGCAATTTCTGTGTTTCATCGTCAATGGGAAGGTCCAATGGATACAGTAAACTTGCAGACGTGCATCGGAATTTAAAACTGGTGACACAGGAGACGCTCAAAGCATAGACAATAGAAAGACACACTCTTCCTGTACTTAAGTCGACATTGTGTCTCTTTTATTTCATTCCGATGCAATTTCTGTGTTTCATCGTCAATGGGGGTGTCCAATGGATACAGTTAACCTGCAGAGGTGCATGGGAATGTAGAACTGATGACACAGGAAACGCTCAAAACATAGACAGTAGGAAGACTCAATCTTCCTGTACTTAAGACGTCATTGTGTCCCTTATATTTATTTCCGATGCAATTTCTGTGTTTCATCGCAAATGGGAAGGTCCAAGGGACACAGTAAACCTGCAGAGGTGCATCGGAATGTAAAACTGGTGACGCAGGAAACGTTCAAAACATAGACAGTAGGAAGACTCAATGTTCCTGTACTTAAGTCGGCATTGTGTCTCTTATATTTAATTCCGATAAAATTTCTATGTTTCATCGTCAATGGGAAGATCCAAGGGATACAGTAAACCTCCAGAGGTTCATCGGAATGTAAAACTGGTGACACAGGAAACGCTCATAACATAGACAGTAGGATGACTCAGCCTTCCTGTTCTTAAGTCGGCATTGTGTCTCTTATATTTAATTCCGATGCTATTTCTGTGTTTCATCATCAATGGGAAGGTCCAATGGATACAGGAAACCTGCAGAGGTGCATCGGAATGTAAAATTGGTGACGCAGGAAACGCTCAAAACATAGACAGTAGGAAGACTCAATCTTCCTGTACTTGAGTCGACATTGTGTCTCTTATATTTAATTCCGATGCAATTTCTGAGTTTCATCGTCAGTTGGAAGATCCAAGGGATACAGTAAACCTGCAGAGGTGCATCGGAATGTAAAACTGGTGACACAGGAAATGCGCAAAACATAGACAGTAGGAAGACTCAGCATACCTGTTGTTATGTCGGCATTGTGTATCTTATATTTAATTCCGATGCAATTTCTGTGTATCATCGTCAATGGGAAGGTCAAAGGGATACAGTAAACCTGCAGAGGTGCATCGGAATGTAAAACTGGTGACACAGGAAACGCTCAAATCATAGACAATAGAAAGACACACTCTTCCTCTACATAAGTCGTCATTGTGTCTCTTTTATTTCATTCCGATGCAATTTCTGTGTTTCATCGTCACTGTGAAGGTCCAATGGATACAGTAAACCTGCAGAGGTGCATCGGAATGTAAAACTGGTGACACAGGAAACGCTCAAAACATAGACAGTAGAAAGACTCAGTCTTCCTGTACTTAAGTCGGCATTGTGTCTTTTATATTTAATTCCCATGCAATTTCTGTGTTTCATCGTCAATGGGGGGGGGGGGGGGGGGGGGTCCAATGGATACAGAGTAAACCTGCAGAGGTGCATCGGAATGTAGAACTGATGACACAGGAAACCCTCAAAACATAGACAGTAAGAAGACTCAGTCTTCCAGTACTTAAGTCGGCATTGTGTCTCTTATATTTAATTCCGATGCAATTTCTTGTGTTTCATCGCAAATCGGAAGGTCCAAGGGACACAGTAAACCTGCAGAGGTGCATCGGAATGTAAAACTGGTGACACTGGAAACGCTCAAAACGTAGACCGTAAGAAGACTCAGTTTTCTTGTACTTAAGTCGGCGTTGTGTCTCTTATATTTCATTCCGATATAATTTCTGTGTTTCATCGTCAATGGAAAGGTCCGATGTATACAGTAAACCTGCAGAGGTGCATCGGAATGTAAAACTGGTGTCGCAGGAAACGCTCAAAAAATAGACAGTAGGAAGACTCAATCTTCCTGTACTTAAGTCGGCATTGTGTCTCTTATATTTAATTCCGACGCAATTTCTATGATTCATCGTCAATGGGAAGGTCAAAGGGATACAGTAAACCTGCAGAGGTGCATCGGAATGTAAAACTGGTGACGCAGGAAACGCTCAAAACATAGACAGTAGTAAGACTCAGTCTTCCTGTACTTAAGTCGGTAATGTGTCTGTTATATTTAATTCCGATGTAATTGCTGTGTTTCATTGTCAATGGGAAGGTGCAAGGGATACAGCAAACCTGCAGAGGTGCATCGGAATGTAAAACTGGTGACACAGGAAACGCTCAAAACATAGAGAATAGGAAGACTTAATCTTTCTGTACTTAAGTCGACATTGTGTCTCTTATATTTAATTCCGATGCAATGTTTGTGTTTCATCGTCACTATGGAGGTCCAAGGGATACTGTAGACCTGCATAGGTGCATCGGAATGTTAAACTGGTGCCACAGGAAACGCTCAAAACATAGACAGTAGGAAGACTCAGTCTTCCTGTACTTAAGTCGGCATTGTGTCTCTTATATTTAATTCCGACGCAATTTCTATGATTCATCGTCAATGGGAAGGTCAAAGGGATACAGTAAACCTGCAGAGGTGTATCGGAATGTAAAACTGGTGACACAGGAAACGCTCAAAGCATAGACAATAGAAAGACACACTCTTCCTGTACTTAAGTCGACATTGTGTCTCTTTTATTTCATTCCGATGCAATTTCTGTGTTTCATCGTCACTGTGAAGGTCCAATGGAGACAGTAAACCTGCAGTGGTGCATCGGAATGTAAAACTGGTGACACAGGAAACGCTCAAAACATAGACAGTAGAAAGACTCAGTCTTCCTTTACTTAAGTTGGTATTGTGTCTTTTATATTTAATTCCGATGCAATTTCTGTGTTTCACCGTCAATGGGGGGGTTGAATGGATACAGTAAACCTGCAGAAGTGCATCGGAATGAAAAACTGGTGACACAGGAAACGATCAAAACATAGACAGTAGGAAGACTCAGTCTGCCTGTACCTAAGTCGGCATTGTACCTCTTATAGTTAATTCCGATGCAATTTCTGTGTTTTTTCGTCAATGGGAAGGTCCAAGGTATATAGTAAACCAGCAGAGGTGACACAGGAAGCGGTCAAAGCATAGACCCTAAGAAGACTCAGTTTTCTTGTACTGAAGTCGGCATTGTGTCTCTTATATTTAATTTAGATGCAATTTCTGTGTTTCATCGTCACTGTGAAGGTCCAAGGGATACAGTAAACCTGCAGAGGTGCATCGGAATGTAGAACTGGTGACACAGGAAACGCTCAAAACATAGACAGTAGGAAGACTCAGCCTTCCTGTTCTTAAGTCGGCATTGTGTCTCTTATATTTAATTCCGATGCTATTTCTGTGTTTCATCGTGAATGGGAAGGTCCAATGGATACAGTAAACTTGCAGACGTGCATCGGAATTTAAAACTGGTGACACAGGAAACGCTCAAAGCATAGACAATAGAAAGACACACTCTTCCTGTACTTAAGTCGACATTGTGTCTCTTATATTGCATTCCGATAAAATTTCTGTGTTTCATCGTCAGTGGGAAGGTCCAATGGATACAGTAAACTTGCAGACGTGCATCGGAATTTAAAACTGGTGACACAGGAAACGCTCAAAGCATAGACAATAGAAAGACACACTCTTCCTGTACTTAAGTCGACATTGTGTCTCTTATATTGCATTCCGATAAAATTTCTGTGTTTCATCGTCAATGGGAAGATCCAAGGTATACAGTAAACCAGCAGAGGAGCATCGGAATGTAAAACTGGTGACACAGGAAACGCTCAAAACATAGACAGTAGGAAGACTCAGCCTTCCTGTTCTTAAGTCGGCATTGTGTCTCTTATATTTAATTCCGATGCTATTTCTGTGTTTCATCGTGAATGGGAAGGTCCAATGGATACAGTAAACCTGCAGAGGTGTATCGGAATGTAAAATTGGTGACACAGGAAACGCTCAAAACGTAGACAGTAGGAAGACTCAGTCTTCGTGTACCTATGTCGGCATTGTGTCTCTTATATTTAATTCCGATAAAATTTCTGTGTTTCATCGTCAGTGGGAAGGTCCAATGGATACAGTAAACTTGCAGACGTGCATCGGAATTTAAAACTGGTGACACAGGAAACGCTCAAAGCATAGACAATAGAAAGACACACTCTTCCTGTACTTAAGTCGACATTGTGTCTCTTATATTGCATTCCGATAAAATTTCTGTGTTTCATCGTCAATGGGAAGATCCAAGGTATACAGTAAACCAGCAGAGGAGCATCGGAATGTAAAACTGGTGACACAGGAAACGCTCAAAACATAGACAGTAGGAAGACTCAGCCTTCCTGTTCTTAAGTCGGCATTGTGTCTCTTATATTTAATTCCGATGCTATTTCTGTGTTTCATCGTGAATGGGAAGGTCCAATGGATACAGTAAACCTGCAGAGGTGTATCGGAATGTAAAATTGGTGACACAGGAAACGCTCAAAACGTAGACAGTAGGAAGACTCAGTCTTCCTGTACTTAGGTCGGCATTGTGTCTCTTACATTTAATTCCGATGCAATTTCTGTGTTTCACCGTCACTTTGAAGGTCCAAGGGATACAGGAAAACCTGCAGAGGTGCATGGGAATGTAAAATTGGAGACACAGGAAACGCTCAAAACATAGACAGTTGGAAGACTCTGTCTTCCTGTACTTCTGACGTCATTGTGTCCCTTATATTTATTTCCGATGCAATTTCTGTGTTTCATCGCAAATGGGAAGGTCCAAAGGACACAGTAAACCTGCAGAGGTGCATCGGAATGTAAAACTGGTGACGCAGGAAACGCTCAAAACATAGACAGTAGGAAGACTCAATGTTCCTGTACTTAAGTCGGCAATATGTCTCTTATATTTAATCCCGATAAAATTTCTGTGTTTCATCGTCAGTGGGAAGATCCAAGGGATACAGTAAACCTGGAGAGGTTCATCGGAATGTAAAACTGGTGACACAGGAAACGCTCAAAACATAGACAGTAGGAAGACTCAGCCTTCCTGTTCTTAAGTCGGCATTGTGTCTCTTATATTTAATTCCGATGCTATTTCTGTGTTTCATCGTCAATGGGGGGGGGGGGGGGGATCCAATGTAAACAGTGAACCTGCAGAGGTGCATCGGAATGTAGAACTGATGACACAGGGAACGCTCAAAGCATAGACAGTAGGAAGACTCAGTCTTCATGTACTTATGTCGGCATTGTGTCTCTTATATTTAATTCCGATGCAATTTCTGTATTTCATCGTCAATTGGAAGATCCAAGGGATACAGTAAACCTGCAGAGGTGCATCGGAATGTAAAACTGGTGACACAGGAAATGCTCAAAACATAGACAGTAGGAAGACTCAGCATACCTGTTCTTATGTCGGCATTGTGTCTCTTATATTTAATTCCGATGCAATTTCTGTGTTTCATCGTCAATGGGTAGGTCCAATGGATACAGTAAACGTGCAGAGGTGCATCGGAATGAAAAACTGGTGACACTGGAAACGATCAAAGCATAGACAGTAGGAATACTCAGTCTTCCTGTACTTAAGTCGGCATTGTGTCTCTTATATTTAAATCTGATGCAATTTCTGTGCTTCGTCGTCAAAGGGAAGGTCCAATGGATACAGTAAACCTGCAGAGGTGGATCGGAATGTAAAACTGGTGACACAGGAAACGCTCTAAACATAGACAGTAGGAATACTCAGTCTTCCTGTACTTAGGTCTGCATTGTGTCTCTTACATTTAATTCCGATGAATTTTCTGTGTTTCATCCTCAATGGGAAGTCCAATGGATACAGTAAACCTGCAGAGGTGCATCGGAATGTAAAACTGGTGACACAGGAAACGCTCAAAGCATAGACAATAGAAAGACACACTCTTCCTGTACTTAAGTGGTCATTGTGTCTCTTTTATTTCATTCCGATGCAATTTCTGTGTTTCATCGTCACTGTGAAGGTCCAATGGAGACAGTAAACCTGCAGTGGTGCATCGGAATGTAAAACTGGTGACACAGGAAACGCTCAAAACATAGAGAATAGGAAGACTCAATCTTTCTGTACTTAAGTCGACATTGTGTCTCTTATATTTAATTCCGATGCAATGTTTGTGTTTCATCGTCACTATGGAGGTCCAAGGGATACTGTAGACCTGCATAGGTGCATCGGAATGTTAAGCTGGTGCCACAGGAAACGCTCAAAACATAGACAGTAGGAAGACTCAGTCTTCCTGTACTTAAGTCGGCATTGTGTCTCTTATATTTAATTCCGACGCAATTTCTATGATTCATCGTCAATGGGAAGGTCAAAGGGATACAGTAAACCTGCAGAGGTGTATCGGAATGTAAAACTGGTGACACAGGAAACGCTCAAAGCATAGACAATAGAAAGACACACTCTTCCTGTACTTAAGTCGACATTGTGTCTCTTTTATTTCATTCCGATGCAATTTCTGTGTTTCATCGTCACTGTGAAGGTCCAATGGAGACAGTAAACCTGCAGTGGTGCATCGGAATGTAAAACTGGTGACACAGGAAACGCTCAAAACATAGACAGTAGAAAGACTCAGTCTTCCTTTACTTAAGTTGGTATTGTGTCTTTTATATTTAATTCCGATGCAATTTCTGTGTTTCACCGTCAATGGGGGGGTTGAATGGATACAGTAAACCTGCAGAAGTGCATCGGAATGAAAAACTGGTGACACAGGAAACGATCAAAACATAGACAGTAGGAAGACTCAGTCTGCCTGTACCTAAGTCGGCATTGTACCTCTTATAGTTAATTCCGATGCAATTTCTGTGTTTTTTCGTCAATGGGAAGGTCCAAGGTATATAGTAAACCAGCAGAGGTGCTTCGGTATGTAAAACTGGTGACACAGGAAGCGGTCAAAGCATAGACCCTAAGAAGACTCAGTTTTCTTGTACTGAAGTCGGCATTGTGTCTCTTATATTTAATTTAGATGCAATTTCTGTGTTTCATCGTCACTGTGAAGGTCCAAGGGATACAGTAAACCTGCAGAGGTGCATCGGAATGTAGAACTGATGACACAGGAAACGCTCAAAACATAGACAGTAGGAAGACTCAGTCTTCGTGTACCTATGTCGGCATTGTATCTCTTATAGTTAATTCCGATGCAATTTCTGTGTTTTTTCGTCAATGGGAAAGTCCAAGGTATATAGTAAACCTGCAGAGGTGCATTGGAATGTAAAAACGGTGACACAGGAAGCGCTCAAATCATAGACCGTAAGAAGACTAAGTTTTCTTGTACTTAAGTCGGCGTTGTGTCTCTTGTATTTAATTCCGATGCAATTTCGGTGCTTCGTCGTCAAAGGGAAGGTCCAATGGATACAGTAAACCTGCAGAGGTGCATCGGAATTTAAAACTGTTGACACAGGAAACGCTCAAACATTGACAGTAGGAATACTCAGTCTTCCTGTACTTAAGTCGGCATTGTGTCTCTTATATTTAATACCGATGCAATTTCTGTGTTTCATCGTCAATGGGAAGGTCCAATGGATACAGTAAACTTGCAGACGTGCATCGGAATGTAAAACTGGTGACACAGGAAACGCTCAAAGCATAGACAATAGAAAGACACACTCTTCCTGTGCTTAAGTCGACATTGTGTCTCTTTTATTTCATTCCGATGCAATTTCTGTGTTTCATCGTCAAAGGGGGGGTCCAATGGATGCAGTAAACCTGCAGAGGAGCATCGGAATGTAGAACTGATGACACAGGAAACGCTATAAACATAGACAGTAGGAAGACTCAGTCTTCCTGTACTTATGTCTGAATTGGGTCTCTTGTATTTAATTCCGATGCAATTTCTGTGTTTCATCGTCAATGGGAAAGTCGAAGGGAAACAGTATACCTGCAGAGGTGCATCGGAATGTAAAACTGATGACACAGGAAACGCTCAAAAACATGGACAGTAAGGAGACTCAGTCTTCATGTACTTAAGTCGGCATTGTGTCTCTTATATTTAATTCCGATGCAATTTCTGTGTTTCACCTTCACTTTGAGGTCCAAGGGATACAGGAAAACCTGCAGAGGTGTATGGGAATGTAAAATTGGTGACACAGGAAACGCTCAAAACATAGACTGTTGGAAGACTCTGTCTTGCTGTACTTAGGTCGGCATTGTGTCTCTTACATTTAATTCCGATGCAATTTCTGTGTTTCACGATCACTTTGAAGGTCCAAGGGATACAGGAAAACCTGCAGAGGTGCATGGGAATGTAAAACTTGAGACACAGGAAACGCTCAAAACATAGACAGTTGGAAGACTCCGTCTTCCTGTACTTCTGACGTCATTGTGTCCCTTATATTTATTTCCGATGCAATTTCTGTGCCCGCATCTCGTGGTCGTGCGGTAGCGTTCTCGCTTCCCACGCCCGGGTCCCCGGGTTCGATTCCCGGCGGGGTCAGGGATTTTCTCTGCCTCGTGATGGCTGGGTGTTGTGTGCTGTCCTTAGGTTAGTTAGGTTTAAGTAGTTCTAAGTTCTAGGGGACTGATGACCATAGATGTTAAGTCCCATAGTGCTCAGAGCCATTTTTGAGCAATTTCTGTGTTTCATCGCAAATGGGAAGGTCCAAGGGACACAGTAAACCTGCAGAGGTGCATCGGAATGTAAAACTGGTGACGCAGGAAACGCTCAAAACATAGACAGTAGGAAGACTCAATGTTCCTGTACTTAAGTCGGCATTGTGTCTCTTATATTTAATTCCGATAAAATTTCTGTGTTTCATCGTCAGTGGGAAGGTCCAATGGATACAGTAAACTTGCAGACGTGCATCGGAATGTAAAACTGGTGACACAGGAAACGCTCAAAGCATAGACAATAGAAAGACACACTCTTCCTGTACTTAAGTCGACATTGTGTCTCTTATATTGCATTCCGATAAAATTTCTGTGTTTCATCGTCAATGGGAAGATCCAAGGTATACAGTAAACCTGCAGAGGAGCATCGGAATGTAAAACTGGTGACACAGGAAACGCTCAAAACATAGACAGTAGGAAGACTCAGCCTTCCTGTTCTTAAGTCGGCATTGTGTCTCTTATATTTAATTCCGATGCTATTTCTGTGTTTCATCGTGAATGGGAAGGTCCAATGGATACAGTAAACCTGCAGAGGTGTATCGGAATGTAAAATTGGTGACACAGGAAACGCTCAAAACGTAGACAGTAGGAAGACTCAGTCTTCCTGTACTTAGGTCGGCATTGTGTCTCTTACATTTAATTCAGATGCAATTTCTGTGTTTCACCGTCACTTTGAAGGTCCAAGGGATACAGGAAAACCTGCAGAGGTGCATGGGAATGTAAAATTGGAGACACAGGAAACGCTCAAAACATAGACAGTTGGAAGACTCTGTCTTCCTGTACTTCTGACGTCATTGTGTCCCTTATATTTATTTCCGATGCAATTTCTGTGTTTCATCGCAAATGGGAAGATCCAAAGGACACAGTAAACCTGCAGAGGTGCATCGGAATGTAAAACTGGTGACGCAGGAAACGCTCAAAACATAGACAGTAGGAAGACTCAATGTTCCTGTACTTAAGTCGGCATTATGTCTCTTATATTTAATCCCGATAAAGTTTCTGTGTTTCATCGTCAGTGGGAAGATCCAAGGGATACAGTAAACCTGGAGAGGTTCATCGGAATGTAAAACTGGTGACACAGGAAACGCTCATAACATAGACAGTAGGAAGACTCAGCCTTCCTGTTCTTAAGTCGGCATTGTGTCTCTTATATTTAATTCCGATGCTATTTCTGTGTTTCATCGTCAATGGGGGGGGGGGGGATCCAATGTAAACAGTGAACCTGCAGAGGTGCATCGGAATGTAGAACTGATGACACAGGGAACGCTCAAAGCATAGACAGTAGGAAGACTCAGTCTTCATGTACTTATGTCGGCATTGTGTCTCTTATATTTAATTCCGATGCAATTTCTGTATTTCATCGTCAATTGGAAGATCCAAGGGATACAGTAAACCTGCAGAGGTGCATCGGAATGTAAAACTGGTGACACAGGAAATGCTCAAAACATAGACAGTAGGAAGACTCAGCATACCTGTTCTTATGTCGGCATTGTGTCTCTTATATTTAATTCCGATGCAATTTCTGTGTTTCATCGTCAATGGGTAGGTCCAATGGATACAGTAAACGTGCAGAGGTGCATCGGAATGAAAAACTGGTGACACTGCAAACGATCAAAGCATAGACAGTAGGAATACTCAGTCTTCCTGTACTTAAGTCGGCATTGTGTCTCTTATATTTAAATCTGATGCAATTTCTGTGCTTCGTCGTCAAAGGGAAGGTCCAATGGATACAGTAAACCTGCAGAGGTGGATCGGAATGTATAACTGGTGACACAGGAAACGCCTTAACATAGACAGTAGGAATACTCAGTCTTCCTGTACTTAGGTCTGCATTGTGCCTCTTACATTTAATTCCGATGAATTTTCTGTGTTTCATCGTCAATGGGAAGTCCAATGGATACAGTAAACCTGCAGAGGTGCATCGGAATGTAAAACTGGTGACACAGGAAACGCTCAAAGCATAGACAATAGAAAGACACACTCTTCCTGTACTTAAGTGGTCATTGTGTCTCTTTTATTTCATTCCGATGCAATTTCTGTGTTTCATCGTCACTGTGAAGGTCCAATGGATACAGTAAACCTGCAGAGGTGCATCGGAATGTAAAACTGGTGACACAGGAAACGCTCAAAACATAGACAGTAGAAAGACTCAGTCTTCCTGTACTTAAGTCGGCATTGTGTCTTTTCTATTTAATTCCGATGCAATTTCTGTGTTTCATCGTCACTTTGAAGGTCCAAGGGATACAGGAAATCCTGCAGAGGTGCATGGGAATGTGAAACTGGTGACACAGGAAACGCTCAAAACATAGACAGTAGTAAGACTCAGTCTTCCTGTACTTAAGTCGGTAATGTGTCTGTTATATTTAATTCCGATGCAATTTCTGTGTTTCCTCGTCAATGGGGGGGTCCAATGGATACAGTAAACCTGCAGAGGTGCATCGGAAGGTAGAACTGATGACACAGGGAACGCTCAAAACATAGACAGTAGGAAGACTCAGTCTTCATGTACTTAAGTCGGCATTGTGTCTCTTATATTTAATTCCGATGCTATTTCTGTGTTTCATAGTCAATGGGAAGGTGCAAGGGATACAGCAAACCTGCAGAGGTGCATCGGAATGTAAAACTTGTGACACTGGAAACGCTCAAAACATAGACAGTAGGAAGACTCAGTCTTCCTGTACTTTAGTCGGCATTGTGTCTCTTATATTTAATTCCGATGCAATTTCTGTGCTTCATCGTCAATGGGTAGGTCCAATGGAGACAGTAAACCAGCAGATGTGCATCGGACTGTAAATCTGGTGAGACAGGAAACGCTAAAAAAATAGACAGTAGAAAGACTCAGTCTTCCTGTACTTATGTCGGCATTGTGTCTTTTATATTTAATTCCGATGCAATTTCCGTGTTTCATCGTCAATGGGGGGGTCCAATGGGTACAGTAAACCTGCAGAGGTGCATCGGAATGTGGAACTGATGACACAGGAAACGCTCAAAGCATAGACAGTAGGAAGACTCTGTCTTCCTGTAGTTAAGTCGGCATTGTGTGTCTTATATTTAATTCCGATGCAATTTCTGTGTTTCATCGTCACTTTGAAGGTCCAATGGATACAGGAAAACCTGCAGAGGTGCATGGGAATGTAAAACTGGTGACACAGGAAACGCTCAAAACATACACAGTTGGAAGACTCTGTCTTCCTCTACTTAAGACGTCATTGAGTCCCTTATATTTAATTCCGATGCTATTTCTGTGTTTCATCGTCAATGGGACGGTCCAATGGATACAATAAACCTGCAGAGGTGCATCGGAATGTAAAATTGGTGACGCACGAAACGCTCAAACATAGACAGTAGGAAGACTCAATCTTCCTGTACTTAAGTTGACATTGTGTCTCTTATATTTAATTCCGATGCAATTTCTGTGTTTCGTCGTCAAAGGGAACGTCCAATGGATACAGTTAACCTGCAGAGGTGCACCAAAATGTAAAACTGATGACACAGGAAACGCTCAAATCGTAGACCGTAAGAAGACTCAGTTTTCTTGTACTTAAGTCGGCGTTGTGTCCCTTATATTTAATTCCGATGCAATTTCTGTGCTTCGTCGTCAAAGGGAAGGTCCAATGGATACAGTAAACCTGCAGATGTGGATCGGAATGTAAAACTGGTGACACAGGAAACGCTCAAAACATAGACAGTAGGAAGACTCAGTCTTCCTGTACTTAGGTCAGCATTGTGTCTCTTATATTTAATTCCGATGCATTTTCTGTGTCTCATCGTCAATGGGAAGGTCCAATGGATACAGTAAACCTGCAGAGGTGCATCGGAATGTAAAACTGGTGACACAGGAAACGCTCAAAGCATAGACAATAGAAAGACACACTCTTCCTGTACTTAAGTCGACATTGTGTCTCTTTTATTTCATTCCGAAGCAATTTCTGTGTTTCATTGTCAATAGGAAAGTCGAAGGGAAACAGTATACCTGCAGAGGTGCATCGGAATGTAAAACTGGTGACACAGGATACGCTCAAAAAATAGACAGTAGGAAGACTCAGTCTTCCTGTACTTAAGTCGGCATTGTGTCTCTTATATTTAATTCCGATGCAATTTCTGTGTTTTATCGCCAATGGGATGGTCCAATGGATACAGTGAACCATCAGAGGTGTATCGGAATGTAAAACTGGTGACACAGGAAACGCTCAAAACATAGACAATAGAAAGACACACTCTTCCTATACTTAAGTCGACATTGTGTCTCTTTCATTTCATTCCTAGGCAATTTCTGTATTTCATCGTCACTGTGAAGGTCCAATGGAGACAGAGACCTGCAGAGGTGCATCGGAATGTAAAACTGGTGACACAGGAAACGCTCAAAACATAGACAGTAGAAAGACTCAGTCTTCCTGTACTTAAGTCGGCATTGTGTCTTTTATATTTAATTCATATGCAATTTCTGTGTTTCATCGTCAGTGGGGGGTCCAATGCATACAGTAAACCTGCAGAGATGCATCGGAATGTAGAACTGATGACACAGGGAACGCTCCAAGCATAGACAGTAGGAAGACTCAGTCTTCATGTACTTAAGTCGGCATTGTGTCTCTTATATTTAATTCCGATGCAATTTCTGTGTTTCATCGTCAATGGGAAAGTCGAAGGGAAACAGTATTCCTGCAGAGGTGCATGGAAATGTAAAACAGGTGACGCAGGAAACGCTCAAAAAATAGACAGTAAGAAGACTCAATCTTCCTGTACTTAAGTCGGCATTGTGTCTCTTATATTTAATTCCGACGCAATTTCTGTGAGTCATCGTCAATGGGAAGGTCAAAGGGATACAGTAAGCCTGCAGAGGTGCATCGGAATGTAAAACTCTTGACACAGGAAATGCTCAAAACATAGACAGTAGGAATACTCAGCATTCCAGTTCTTATGCCGGCATTGTGTCTCTTATAATTAATTCCGATGCAATTTCTGTGTTTCATCGTCAATGGGAAGGTCCAACGGATACAATAACCCTGCAGAGGTGCATCGGATTGTAAAACTGGTGACACAGGAAGCGCTCATAACACAGACCCTAACAAGACTCAGTTTTCTTGTACTTAAGTCGGCATTGTGTTTTTTATATTTAATTCCGATGCAATTTCTGTGTTTCATCGTCAATTGGTAGATCCAAGCGATACAGTAAACCTTAAGAGGTGCATCGGAATGTAAAACTGGTGACACAGGAAACGCTCAAAACATAGACAGTAGGAAGACTCAGCCTTCCTGTTCTGAGGTCGGCATTGTGTCTCTTATATTTAATTCCGATGCTATTTCTGTGTATCATCGTCAATGGGAAGGTCCAATGGATACAGTAAACCTGCAGAGGTGCATCGGAATGTAAGATTGGTGACGCAGGAAACGCTCAAACCATACACAGTAGGAAGACTCAATCTTCCTGTTCTTAAGTCGGCATTGTGTCTCTCATATTTAATTCCGATGCAATTTCTGCGTTTCATCGTCACTGTGAAGGTGCAAGGGATACAGAAAACCTGCAGAGGTGCATCGGAATGTAAAACTGGTAACACAGGACACGCTCAAACATAGACAGTAGGAAGACTCAGTTTTTCTGTACTTAAGTCGGCATTGTGTCTCTTATATTTCATTCCGATGCAATTTCTGTGTTTCATCGTCAATGGGAAAGTCCAAGGGATACAGTAACACTGCAGACGTGCATCGGAATGAAAAACTGGTGACACAGGAAGCGCTCATAACATAGACACTAAGAAGACTCAGTTTTCTTGTACTTAAGTCGGCATTGTGTCGTTTATATTTAATTCCGATGCAATTTCTGTGTTTCATCGTCACTGTGAAGGTGCAAGGGATACAGTAAACCTGCAGAGGTGCATCGGAATGTAAAACTGGTGACACAGGAAACGCTGATAACGTAGACAGTAGGAAGACTCAGTCTTCCTGTACCTAAGTCGGCATTTTGTCTCTTATATTTAATTCCGATGCAATTTCTGTGTTTCATCGTCCATGGGAAGGTCCAATGGATACAGTAAACCTGCAGAGGTGCATCGGAATGTAAAATTGGTGACACTGGAAACGCTCAAAACATAGACCGTAAGAAGACTCAGTTTTCTTGTACTTAAGTCAACGTTGTGTCTCTTATATTTAATTCCGATGTAATTTCTGTGTTTCATCGTCAATGGGAAGGTCCTATGGATACAGTAAACCTGCAGGGGTGCATCGGAATGTAAAACTGGTGACGCAGGAAACGCTCAAAACATAGACAGTAGGAAGACTCAATGTTCCTGTCCTTAAGTCGGCATTGTGTCTCTCATATTTAATTCCGATGCAATTTCTGTGTTTCATCGTCACTGTGAAGGTGCAAGGGATACAGTAAACCTGCAGAGGTGCATCTGAATGAAAAACTGGTGACACAGGACACGCTCAAACATAGACAGTAGGAAGACTCAGTCTTCCTGTACCTAAGTCGACATTGTGTCTCTTATATTTAATTCCGATGCAATTTCTGTGTTTCATCGTCCATGGGAAGGTCCAATGGATACAGTAAACTTGCAGAGGTGCATCGGAATGTAAAACTGGTGACGCAGGAAATGCTCAAAACATAGACAGTAGGAAGACTCAATGTTCCTGCTCTTAAGCCGGCATTGTGTCACTTATATTTAATACCGATGCAATTTCTGTGTTTCATCGTCAATGGGAAGATACAAGGGATACAGTAAACCTGCAGAGGTGCATCGGAATGTAAAACTGGTGACACAGGACACGCTCAAAACTTAGACAGTAGGAAGACTCTGCCTTCCTGTTCTTAAGTCGGCATTGTGTCTCTTATATTTAATTCCGATGCTATTTCTGTGTTTCATCGTCAATGGGAAGGTCCAATGGATACAGTAAACCTGCAGAGGTGCATCGGAATGTAAAATTGATGATGCAGGAAACGCTCAAAACATACACAGTAGGAAGACTCAATCTTCCTGTACTTAAGTCGACATTGTGTCTCTTATAATTAATTCCGATGCAATTTCTGTGTTTCATCGTCCATGGGAAGGTCCAATGGATACAGTAAACCTGCAGAGATGCATCAGAATGTAAAACTGGTGACACTGGAAACGCTCAAAACATAGACCGTAAGAAGACTCAGTTTTCTTGTACTTAAGTCAATGTTGTGTCTCTTATATTTAATTACGATGTAATTTCTGTGTTTCATCATCAATGGGAAGGTCCAATGGATACAGTAAACCTGCAGAGGTGCATCGGAATGTAAAACTGGTGACGCAGGAAACGCTCAAAACATAGACAGTAGGAAGACTTAATGTTCCTGTACTTAAGTCGGCATTGTGTCTCTTATATTTAATTCCGATGCAATTTCTGTGTTTCATCGTCAATGGGAAGGTCCAATGGATACATAAACGTGCAGAGGTGCATCGGAATGTAAAACTGGTGACACAGGAAACGATCAAAGCATAGACAGTAGGAATATTCAGTCTTCCTATACTTCAGTCAGCATTGTGTCTCTTATATAAAAATCCGATGCAATTTCTGTGTTTCATCGTCCATGGGAAGGTCCAATGGATACAGAAAACCTGCAGAGATGCATCAGAATGTAAAACTGGTGACACTGGAAACGCAAAAAACATAGACCCTAAGAAGACTCAGTTTTCTTGTACTGATGTCGGCATTGTGTCTCTTATATTTAATTTAGATGCAATTTCTGTGTTTCATCGACAATGGGAAGGCCCAAGGGAAACAGTAACCCTGCAGAGGTGCATCGGAATGTAAAACTGGTGACACAGGAAGCGCTCATAACATAGACCCTAATATGACTCAGTTTTCTTAAGTCGGCATTGTGCCTTTATATTTAATTCCGATGCAATTTCTGTGTTTCATCGTCACTGTGAAGGTGCAAGGGATACAGTAAACCTGCAGAGGTGCATCGGAATGTAAGACTGGTGACACAGGACACGCTCAAAACATAGACAGTAAGAAGACTGAGTCTTTCTGTACTTAAGTCGGCATTGTATCTCTTATATTTAATTCCGATGCAATTTCTGTGTTTCATCGTCAATAGGAAGGTCCAACGGATACAGTAACACTGCAGAGGTGCATCGGAATGTAAAACTGGTGACACAGAAAGCGCTCATAACATAGACCCTAAGAAGACTCAGTTTTCTTGTACTTATGTCGGCATTGTGTCGTTTATATTTAATTCCGTTGCAATTTCTGTGTTTAATCGTCACTGTGAAGGTGCAAGGGATGCAGTAAACCTGCAGAGGTGCATCGGAATGTAAAACAGGTGACACAGGACACGCTCAAAACATAGACAGTAGGAACACTCAAGTCTTCCTGTACCTAAGTCGGCATTGTGTCTCTTATATTTAATTCCGATGCAATTTCTGTTTTTCATCGTCCATGGGAAGGTCCGGTGGATACAGTAAACCTGCAGAGGTGCATCGGAATGTAAGACTGGTGACACAGGACACGCTCAAAACATATACAGTAAGAAGACTGAGTCTTTCTGTACTTAAGTCGGCATTGTATCTCTTATATTTAATTCCGATGCAATTTCTGTGTTTCATCGTCAATGGGAAGGTCCAAGGGATACAGTAACACTGCAGAGGTGCATCGGAATGTAAAACTGGTGACGCAGGAAAACGCTCAAAACATAGACAGTAGGAAGACACAATGTTCCTGTACTTAAGTCGGCATTATGTCTCTTATATTTAATTCCGATGCAATTTCTGTGTTCCATCGACAATGGGAATATCCAAGGGATACAGTAAACCTGCAGAGGTGCATCGGAATGTAAAACTGGTGACACAGGAAACGCTCAAAACATACACAGTAGGAAGACTCAATCTTCCTGTACTTAAGTCGGCATTGTGTCTCTCATATTTAATTCCGATGCAATTTCTGTGTTTCATCGTCACTGAGAAGGTGCAAGGGAAACAGTAAACCTGCAGAGGTGCATCGGAATGTAAAACTGGTAACACAGGACACGCTCAAAACATAGACAGTAGGAAGACTCAGTCTTTCTGTACTCAAGTCGGCATTGTGTCTCTTATATTGAATTCAGATGCAATTTCTGTGTTTCATCGTCAATGGGAAGGTCCAAGGGATACAGTAACACTGCAGAGGTGCATCGGAATGTAAAACTGGTGACGCAGGAAGCGCTCATAACATAGACCCTAAGAAGACTCAATTTTCTTGTACTTAAGTTGGCTTTGTGTCTTTTATATTTAATTCCGATGCACTTTCTGTGTTTCATCGTCACTGTGAAGGTGCAAGGGATACAGTAAACCTGCAGAGGTGCATCTGAATGAAAAACTGGTGACACAGGACACGCTCTAACATAGACAGTAGGAAGACTCAGTCTTCCTGTACCTAAGTCGACATTGTGTCTCTTATATTTAATTCCGATGCAATTTCTGTGTTTCATCGTCCATGGGAAGGTCCAATGGATACAGTAAACTTGCAGAGGTGCATCGGAATGTAAAACTGGTGACGCAGGAAATGCTCAAAACATAGACAGTAGGAAGACTCAATGTTCATGCACTTAAGCCGGCATTGTGTCACTTATATTTAATACCGATGCAATTTCTGTGTTTCATCGTCAATGGGAAGATACAAGGGATACAGTAAACCTGCAGAGGTGCATCGGAATGTAAAACTGGTGACACAGGACACGCTCAAAACATAGACAGTAGGAAGACTCTGCCTTCCTGTTCTTAAGTCGGCATTGTGTCTCTTATATTTAATTCCGATGCTATTTCTGTGTTTCATCGTCAATGGGAAGGTCCAATGGATACAATAAACCTGCAGAGGTGCATCGGAATGTGAAATTGATGATGCAGGAAACGCTCAAAACATACACAGTAGGAAGACTCAATCTTCCTGTACTTAAGTCGACATTGTGTCTCTTATAATTAATTCCGATGCAATTTCTGTGTTTCATCGTCCATGGGAAGGTCCAATGGATACAGTAAACCTGCAGAGATGCATCAGAATGTAAAACTGGTGACACTGGAAACGCTCAAAACATAGACCGTAAGAAGACTCAGTTTTCTTGTACTTAAGTCAATGTTGTGTCTCTTATATTTAATTACGATGTAATTTCTGTGTTTCATCATCAATGGGAAGGTCCAATGGATACAGTAAACCTGCAGAGGTGCATCGGAATGTAAAACTGGTGACGCAGGAAACGCTCAAAACATAGACAGTAGGAAGACTTAATGTTCCTGTACTTAAGTCGGCATTGTGTCTCTTATATTTAATTCCGATGCAATTTCTGTGTTTCATCGTCAATGGGAAGGTCCAATGGATACAGTAAACGTGCAGAGGTGCATCGGAATGTAAAACTGGTGACACAGGAAACGATCAAAGCATAGACAGTAGGAATATTCAGCCTTCCTATACTTCAGTCAGCATTGTGTCTCTTATATAAAAATCCGATGCAATTTCTGTGTTTCATCGTCCATGGGAAGGTCCAATGGATACAGTAAACCTGCAGAGATGCATCAGAATGTAAAACTGGTGACACTGGAAACGCAAAAAACATAGACCCTAAGAAGACTCAGTTTTCTTGTACTGATGTCGGCATTGTGTCTCTTATATTTAATTTAGATGCAATTTCTGTGTTTCATCGACAATGGGAAGGCCCAAGGGAAACAGTAACCCTGCAGAGGTGCATCGGAATGTAAAACTGGTGACACAGGAAGCGCTCATAACATAGACCCTAATAAGACTCAGTTTTCTTATACTGAAGTCGGCATTGTGTCTTTATATTTAATTCCGATGCAATTTCTGTGTTTCATCGTCACTGTGAAGGTGCAAGGGATACAGTAAACCTGCAGAGGTGCATCGGAATGTAAGACTGGTGACACAGGACACGCTCAAAACATAGACAGTAAGAAGACTGAGTCTTTCTGTACTTAAGTCGGCATTGTATCTCTTATATTTAATTCCGATGCAATTTCTGTGTTTCATCGTCAATGGGAAGGTCCAAGGGATACACTAACACTGCAGAGGTGCATCGGAATGTAAAACTGGTGACACAGAAAGCGCTCATAACATAGACCCTAAGAAGACTCAGTTTTCTTGTACTTATGTCGGCATTGTGTCGTTTATATTTAATTCCGATGCAATTTCTGTGTTTAATCGTCACTGTGAAGGTGCAAGGGATGCAGTAAACCTGCAGAGGTGCATCGGAATGTAAAACAGGTGACACAGGACACGCTCAAAACATAGACAGTAGGAACACTCAAGTCTTCCTGTACCTAAGTCGGCATTGTGTCTCTTATATATAATTCCGATGCAATTTCTGTTTTTCATCGTCCATGGGAAGGTCCGGTGGATACAGTAAACCGGCAGAGGTGCATCGGAATGTAAGACTGGTGACACAGGACACACTCAAAACAAATACAGTAAGAAGACTGAGTCTTTCTGTACTTAAGTCGGCATTGTATCTCTTATATTTAATTCCGATGCAATTTCTGTGTTTCATCGTCAATGGGAAGGTCCAAGGGATACAGTAACACTGCAGAGGTTCATCGGAATGTAAAACTGGTGACGCAGGAAACGCTCAAAACATAGACAGTAGGAAGACACAATGTTCCTGTACTTAAGTCGGCATTGTGTCTCTTATATTTAATTCCGATGCAATTTCTGTATTTCATCGACAATGGGAATATCCAAGGGATACAGTAAACCTGGAGAGGTGCATCGGAATGTAAAACTGGTGACACAGGAAACGCTCAAAACATAGACAGTAGGAAGACTCAGCCTTCCTGTTCTTAGGTCGGCATTGTGTCTCTTATATTTAAATCCGATGCTATTTCTGTGTATCATCGTCAATGGGAAGGTCCAATGGATACAGTAAACCTCCAGAGGTGCATCGGAATGTAAATTTGGTGACGCAGGAAACGCTCAAATCATACACAGTAGGAAGACTCAATCTTCCTGTACTTAAGTCGGCATTGTGTCTCTTATATTTAATTCCGATGCAATTTCTGTGTTTCATCGTCACTGTGAAGGTGCAAGGGATACAGTAAACCTGCAGAGGTACATCGGAATTTAAAACTGGTAACACAGGACACGCTCAAAACATAGACAGTAGAAAGACTCAGTTTTTCTGTACTTAGGTCAAATTGTGTCTCTTATATTTAATTCCGATGCAATTTCTGTGTTTCATCGTCAATGGGAAGGTCCAAGGGATACAGTAACACAGCAGACGTGCATCGGAATGTAAAACTGGTGACACAGGAAACGCTCACAACGTAGACAGCAGGAAGACTCAGTCTTCCTGTACCTATGTCGGCATTGTGTCTCTTATATTTAATTCCGATGCAATTTCTGTGTTTCATCGTCCCTGGGAAGGTCCAATGGATACAGTAAACCTGCAGAGGTGCGTCGGAATGTAAAACTGGTGACACTGGAAACGCTCAAAACATAGACCGTAAGAAGACTCAGTTTTCTTGTACTTAAGTCAACGTTGTGTCTCTTATATTTAATTCCGATGTAATTTCTGTGTTTCATCGTCAATGGGAAGGTCCTATGGATACAGTAAACCTGCAGGGGTGCATCGGAATGTAAAACTGGTGACGGAGGAAACGCTCAAAACATAGACAGTAGGAAGACTCAGTGTTCCTGTACTTAAGTCGGCATTGTGTCTCTTATATTTAATTCCGATGCAATTTCTGTGTTTCATCGACAATGGGAATATCCAAGGGATACAGTAAACCTGCAGAGGTGCATCGGAATGTAAAACTGGTGACACAGGAAATGCTCAAGTTATAGACAGTAGGAAGACTCAGCATACCTGTTCTTATGTCGGCATTGTGTCTCTTATATTTAATTACGATGCAATTTCTGTGTTTCATCGTCAATGGGAAGGTCCAAGGGATACAGTAGCACTGCAGAGGTGCATCGGAATGTAAAAATGGTGACACAGGAAGCGCTCATAACATAGACCCTAAGAAGACTCAGTTTTCTTGTACTTAAGTTGGCATTGTGTCTTTTATATTTAATTCCGATGCAATTTCTGTGTTTCATCGTCACTGTGAAGCTTCAAGGGATACAGTAAACCTGCAGAGGTGCATCGGAATGAAAAACTGGTGACACAGGACACGCTCTAACATAGACAGTAGGAAGACTCAGTCTTCCTGTACCTAAGTCGACATTGTGTCTCTTATATTTAATTCCGATGCAATTTCTGTGTTTCATCGTCCATGGGAAGGTCCAATGGATACAGTAAACCTGCAGAGGTGCATCGGAATGTAAAACTGGTGACGCAGGAAACGCTCAAAACATACACAGTAGGAAGACTCAATCTTCCTGTACTTAAGTCGACATTGTGTCTCTTATATTTAATTCCGATGCAATTTCTGTGTTTCATCGTCAATGGGGGGGTCCAATAGATACAGTAAACCTGCAGAGGTGCATCGGAATGTAGAACTGATGACACAGGAAACGCTCAAAACATAGACAGTACGAAGACTCAGTCTTCCTGTACTTAAGTCGGCATTGTGTCTCTTATATTTAATTCCGATGCAATTTCTGTGTTTCATCGTCAATGGGAAGGTCCAATGGATACAATAAACCTGCAGAGGTGTATCGGAATGTAAAACTGGTGACACAGAAAACGCTCAAATCATATACCGTCAGAAGACTCAGTTTTCTTGTACTTAAGTCGGCGTTGTGTCTCTTATAGTTAATTCCGATGCAATTTCTGTATTTCATCACAATGGGAAGGTCCATAGGATACAGTAAACGTGCAGAGGTGCATCGGAATGTAAAACTGGTGACACAGGAAACGCTCAAAACATAGACAGTAGAAAGACTCAGTTTTCTTGTACTTAAGTCGGCGTTGTGTCTCTTATATTTAATTTCGATGCAATTTCTGTATTTCATCACAATGGGAAGGTCCATAGGATACAGTAAACGTACAGAGGTGCATCGGAATGTAAAACTGGTGACACAGGAAGCGCTCAAAACATAGACAGTAGAAAGACTCAGATTTCTTGTACTTAAGTCAAGGTTGTGTCTCTTATATTTAATTACGATGTAATTTCTATGTTTCATCATCAATGGGATGGTACAATGGATACAATAAACCTGCAGAGGTGCATCGGAATGTAAAACTGGTGACGCAGGAAACGCTCAAAACATAGACAGTAGGAGGACACAATGTTCCTGTACTTAAGTCGGCATTGTGTCTCTTATATTTAATTCCGATGCAATTTCTGTATTTCATCGACAATGAGAATATCCAAGGGATACAGTAAACCTGGAGAGGTGCATCGGAATGTAAAACTGGTGACACAGGAAACGCTCAAAACATAGACAGTAGGAAGACTCAGCCTTCCTGTTCTTAGGTCGGCATTGTGTCTCTTATATTTAATAGGATGCTATTTCTGTGTTTCATCGTCACTGTGAAGGTGCAAGGGATACAGTAAACCTGCAGAGGTGTATCGGAATGTAAAACAGGTGACACAGGACAAGCTCAAAACATAGACAGTAGGAAGACTCAATCTTCCTGTACTTAAGTCGGCATTGTGTCTCTTATATTTAATTCCGATGCAATTTCTGTGTTTCATCGTCACTGTGAAGGTGCAAGGGATACAGTAAACCTGCAGAGGTGCGTCGGAATGTAAAACTGGTGACACTGCAAACGCTCAAAACATAGAACGTAAGAAGACTGAGTTTTCTTGTACTTAAGTCAAGGTTGTGTCTCTTATATTTAATTACGATGTAATATCTGTGTTTCATCATCAATGGGAAGGTCCAATGGATACAGTAAACCTGCAGAGGTGCATTGGAATGTAAAAGTGGTGACGCAGGAAACGCTCAAAACATAGACAGTAGGAAGACACAATGTTCCTGAACTTAAGTCGGCATTGTGTCTCTTATATTTAATTCCGATGCAATTTCTGTATTTCATCGAGAATGGGAATATCCAAGGGATACAGTAAACCTGGAGAGGTGCATCGGAATGTAAAACTGGTGACACAGGAAACGCTCAAAACATAGACAGTAGGAAGACTCAGCCTTCCTGTTCTTAGGTCGGCATTGTGTCTCTTATATTTAAATCCGATGCTATTTCTGTGTATCATCGTCAATCGGAGGGTCCAATGGATACAGTAAACCTGCAGAGGTGCATCGGAATGTAAAATTGGTGACGCAGGAAACGCTCAAATCATACACAGTAGGAAGACTCAATCTTCCTGTACTTAAGTCGACATTGTGTCTCTTATATTTAATTCCGATGCAATTTCTGTGTTTCATCGTCACTGTGAAGGTGCAAGGGATACAGTAAACCTGCAGAGGTACATCGGAATTTAAAACTGGTAACACAGGACACGCTCAAACCATAGACAGTATTAAGACTCAGTTTTTCTGTACTTAAGTCGGCATTGTGTCTCTTATATTTCATTCCGATGCAATTTCTGTGTTTCATCGTCAATGGGATGATCTAAGGGATACAGTAACACTGCAGACATGCATCGGAATGTAAAACTGGTGACACAGGAAACGCTCAAAACGTAGACAGCAGGAAGACTCAGTCTTCCTGTACCTATGTCGGCATTGTGTCTCTTATATTTAATTCCGATGCAATTTCTGTGTTTCATCGTCCATGGGAAGGTCCAATGGATACAGCAAACCTGCAGAGGTGCATCGGAATGTAAAACTGGTGACACTGGAAACGCTCAAATCATAGACCGTAAGAAGACTCAGTTTTCTTGTACTTAAGTCAACGTTGTGTCTTTTATATTTAATTCCGATGTAATTTCTGTGTTTCATCGTCAATGGGAAGGTCCTATGGATACAGTAAACCTGCAGGGGTGCATCGGAATGTAAAACTGGTGACGCAGAAAACGCTCAAAACATAGACAGTAGGAAGACTCAATGTTCCTGTACTTAAGTCGGCATTGTGCCTCTTATATTTAATTCCGATGCAATTTCTGTATTTCATCGTCACTGTGAAGGTGCAAGGGATACAGTAAACCTGGAGAGGTGCATTGGAATGTAAAACTGGTAACACAGGACACGCTCAAAACATAGACAGTAGGAAGACTCAGTCTTTCTACACTCAAGTCGGCATTGTGTCTCTTATATTTAATTCCGATGCAATTTCTGTGTTTCATCGTCAATGGGAAGGTCCAAGGGATACAGTAACACTGCAGAGGTGCATCGGAATGTAAAACTGGTGACACAGGAAGCGCTCATAACATAGACCCTAAGAAGACTCAGTTTTCTTGTACTTAAGTTGGCATTGTGTCTTTTGTATTTAATTCCGATGCAATTTCTGTGTTTCATCGTCACTGTGAAGGTGCAAGGGATACAGTAAACCTGCAGAGGTGCATCGGAATGAAAAACTGGTGACACAGGACACGCTCAAACATAGACTGTAGGAAGACTCAGACTTCCTGTACCTAAGTCGACATTGTGTCTCTTATATTTAATTCCGATGCAATTTCTGTGTTTCATCGTCCATGGGAAGGTCCAATGAATACAGTAAACCTGCAGAGGTGCATCGGAATGTAAAACTGGTGACGCAGGAAACGCTCAAAACATAGACAGTGGGAAGACTCAATGTTCCTGTACTTAAGCCGGCATTGTGTCTCTTATATTTAATACCGATGCAATTTCTGTGTTTCATCGTCAATGGGAAGATACAAGGGATACAGTAAACCTGCAGAGGTGCATCGGAATGTAAAACTGGTGACACAGGAAACGCTCAAAATATAGACAGTAGGAAGCCTCAGCCGTCCTGTTCTTAAGTCGTCATTGTGTCTCTTATATTTAATTCCGATGCTATTTCTGTGTTTCATCGTCAATGGGAAGGTCCAATGGATACAGTAAACCTGCAGAGGTGCATCGGAATGTAGAACTGATGACACAGGAAACGCTCCTAACATAGACGGTAGGAAGACTCAGTTTTCCTGTACTTAAGTCGGCATTGTGTCTCTTATATTTAATTCCGATGCAATTTCTGTGTTTCATCGTCAATGGGAAGGTCCAATGGATACAGTAAACCTGCAGAGGTGTATCGGAATGTAAAACTGGTGACACAGGAAACGCTCAAATCATATACCGTCAGAAGACTCAGTTTTCTTGTACTTAAGTCGGCGTTGTGTCTCTTATATTTAATTCCGATGCAATTTCTGTATTTCATCACAATGGGAAGGTCCATAGGATACAGTAAACGTGCAGAGGTGCATCGGAATGTAAAACTGGTGACACAGGAAACGCTCAAAACATAGACAGTAGAAAGACTCAGTCTTCCTGTACTTAAGTCGGCATTGTGTCTT
The DNA here is from genome assembly GCF_023898315.1 of Schistocerca nitens. NCBI lineage: Eukaryota > Metazoa > Arthropoda > Insecta > Orthoptera > Acrididae > Schistocerca > Schistocerca nitens. The sequence continues at coordinate 760,538,897 of NC_064619.1, forward strand.
TTATATTTAATTCCGATGCAATTTCTGTGTTTCATCGTCAATGGGTGGGGGGGGGGGGGGTCCAATGGATACAGTCAACCTGCAGAGGTGCATCGGAATGTAGAACTGATGACACAGGGAACGCTCAATGCATAGACAGTAGGAAGACTCAGTCTTCATGTACTTATGTCGGCATTGTGTCTCTTATATTTAATTCCGATGCAATTTCTGTGATTCATCGTCAATGGGAAAGTCGAAGGGAAACAGTATTCCTGCAGAGGTGCATCGGAATGTAAAACTGGTGACACAGGAAACGCTCAAAGCATAGACAGTAGGAAGACTCAGTCTTCCTGTACTTTAGTCGGCATTGTGTCTCTTATATTTAATTCCGATGCAATTTCTGTGTTTCTTCGTCAATGGGATGGTCCAATGGATACAGTAAACCTGCAGAGGTGTATCGGAATGTAAAACTGGTGACACAGGAAACGCTCAAAGCATAGACAATAGAAAGACACACTCTTTCTATACTTAAGTCGACATTGTGTCTCTTTTAACTCATTCCGAGGCAATTTCTGTATTTCATCGTCACTGTGAAGGTCCAATGGAGACAGTAAACCTGCAGAGGTGCATCGGAATGTAAAACTGGTGACACAGGAAACGCTGAAAACATAGACAGTAGAAAGACTCAGTCTTCCTGTACTTAAGTCGGCATTGTGTCTTTTATATTTAATTCCGATGCATTTTCTGTGTTTCATCGTCAATGGGGGGTCCAATGGATACAGTAAACCTGCAGAGGTGCATCGGAATGTAGAACTGATGACACAGGAAACGCTCAAAACATAGACAGTAGTAAGACTCAGTCTTCGTGTACTTAAGTCGGCATTGTGTCTGTTATATTTAATTCCGATGTAATTTCTGTGTTTCATTGTCAATGGGAAGTTGCATGGGATACAGCAAACCTGCAGAGGTGCATCGGAATGTAAAACTCTTGACACAGGAAATGCTCAAAACATAGAGAGTAGGAAGACTCAGCATACCTGTTCTTATGCCGGCATTGTGTCTCTTATATTTAATTCCGATGCAATTTCTGTGTTTCATCGTCAATGTGAAGGTCCAAGGGATACAGTAACCCTGCAGAGGTGCATCGGAATGTAAAACTGGTGACACAGGAAGCGCTCATAACATAGACCCTAAGAAGACTCAGTTTTCTTGTACTTAAGTCGGCATTGTGTTTTTTATATTAAAATCCAATGCAATTTCTGTGTTTCGTCGTCAATGGGAAGGACCAAGGGATACAGTAAACCTGCAGAGGTGCATCGGGATGTAAAACTGGTGATACAGGAAGCGGTCAAAACATAGACCCTAAGAAGTCTCAGTTTTCTTGTACTGAAGTCGGCATTGTGTCTCTTATATTTAATTTAGATGCAACTTCTGTGTTTCATCGTCAATGGGATGGTCCATGGGATACAGTAACCCTGCAGAGGTGCATCTGAATGTAAAACTGGTGAAACAGGGAGCGCTCATAACATGGACCCTAAGAAGACTCAGTTTTCTTGAAGTCGGGATTGTGTCTTATATATTTAATTCCGAACAAATTTCTGTGTTTCATCGTCACTGTGAAGGTGCAAGGGATACAGTATACCTGCAGAGGTGCATCGGAATGTAAAACTGGTGACATAGGACACGCTCAAAACATAGACAGTAGGAAGACTCAGTCTTTATGTACCTAAGTCGGCATTGTGTCTCTTATATTTATATCCGATGCAATTTCTGTGTTTCATCGTCCATGGGAAGGTCCAATGGATACAGTAAACCTGCAGAGGTGCATCAGAATGTAAAACTGGTGACACTGGAAACGCACAAAACATAGACCGTAAGAAGACTTAGTTTTCTTGTACTTAAGTCAACGTTGTGACTCTTATATTTAATTCCGATGTAATTTCTGTGTTTCATCGTCAATGGGAAGGTCCAATGGATACAGTAAACCTGCAGAGGTGCATCGGAATGTAAAACTGGTGACGCAGGAAACGCTCAAAACATAGACAGTAGGAAGACACAATGTTCCTGTACTTAAGCCGGCATTGTGTCTCTTATATTTAATACCGATGCGATTTCTGTGTTTCATCGTCAATGGGAAGGTCCAAGGGATACAGTAACACTGCAGAGGTGCATCGGAATGTAAAACCGGTGACACAGGAAGCGCTTATAACATGGACCCTAAGAAGACTCAGTTTTCTTGTACTTAAGTTGGCATTGTGTCTTTTATATTTAATTCCGATGCAATATCTGTGTTTCGTCGTCACTGTGAAGGTGCAAGGGATACAGTAAACCTGAGGAGGTGCATCGGAATGAAAAACTGGTGACACAGGACACGCTCAAACATAGACGGTAGGAAGACTCAGTCTTCCTGTACCTAAGTCGACATTGTGTGTCTTATATTTAATTCCGATGCAATTTCTGTGTTTCATCGTCCATGGGAAGGTCCAATGGATACAGTAAACCTGCAGAGGTGCATCGGAATGTAAAACTGGTGACGCAGGAAACGCTCAAAACATAGACAGTAGGAAGACTCAATGTTCCTGTACTTAAGCCGGCATTGTGTCTCTTATATTTAATACCGATGCGATTTCTGTGTTTCATCGTCAAAGGGAAGATACAAGGGATACAGTAAACCTGCAGAGGTGCATCGGAATGTAAAACTGGTGACACAGGAAACGCTCAAAACATAGACAGTAGGAAGACTCAGCCTTCCTGTTCTTAAGTCGGCATTGTGTCTCTTATATTTAATTCCGATGCTATTTTTGTGTTTCATCGTCAATGGCAAGGTCCAATGGATACAGTAAACCTGCAGAGGTGCATCGGAATGTAAAATTGTTGACGCAGGAAACGCTCAAAACATACACAGTAGGAAGACTCAATCTTCCTGTACTTAAGTCGACATTGTGTCTCTTATATTTAATTCCGATGCAATTTCTGTGGTTCATCGTCCATGGGAAGGTCCAATGGATACAGTAAACCTGCAGAGATGCATCAGAATGTAAAACTGGTGACACTGGAAACGGTCAAAACATAGACCGTAAGAAGACTCAGTTTTCTTGTACTTAAGTCAATGTTGTGCCTCTTATATTTAATTACGATGTAATTTCTGTGTTTCATCATCAATGGGAAGGTCCAATGGATACAGTAAACCTGCAGAGGTGCATCGGAATGTAAAACTGGTGACGCAGGAAACGCTCAAAGCATAGACATTAGGAAGACTCAATGTTCCTGTACTTAAGTCGTCATTGTGTCTCTTATATTTAATTCCGATGCAATTTCTGTATTTCATCGATAATGGGAATATCCAAGGGTTACAGTAAACCTGGAGAGGTGCATCGGAATGTAAAACTGGTGACACAAGTAACGCTCAAAGCATAGACAGTAGGAAGACTCAGCCTTCCTGTTCTTATATTTAATTCCGATGCTATTTCTGTGTATCATCGTCAATGGGAAGGTCCAATGGATACAGTAAACCTGCAGAGGTGCATCGGAATGTAAAATTGGTGACGCAGGAAACGCTCAAATCATACACAGTAGGAAGACACAATCTTCCTGTACTTAAGTCGGCATTGTGTCTCTTATATTTAATTCCGATGCAATTTCTGTGTTTCATCGTCACTGTGAAGGTGCAAGGGATACAGTAAACCTGCAGAGGTGCATCGGAATGTAAAACTGGTGACACAGGAAACGCTCAAAACATAGACATTAGGAAGACTCAGCCTTCCTGTTCATAAGTCGGCATTGTGTCTCTTATATTTAATTCCGATGCTATTTCTGTGTATCATCGTCAATGGGAAGGTGCAAGAGATACAGTAAACCTGCAGAGGTGGATCGGAATGTAAAACTGGTGACACAGGAAACGCTCAAAACATAGACAGTAGGAAGACTCAGTTTTTCTGTACATAAGTCGGCATTGTGTCCCTTATATCTAATTCCGAAGCAATTTCTGTGTTTCATCGTCAATGGGAAGACCCAAGGGATACAGTAAAAATGCAGAGGTGCATCGGAATGTAAAACTGGTGACACAGGAAACGCTCAAAACATAGACCCTAAGAAGACTCAGTTTTCTTGTACTTAAGTCGGCATTGTGTCTTTTATATTTGATTCCGAAGCAATTTCTGTGTTTCATCGTCACTGTGAAGGTGCAAGGGATCAGTAAACCTGCAGAGGTGCATCGGAATGTAAAACTGGTGACACAGGAAACGCTCAAAACATAGACATTAGGAAGACTCAGCTTTCCTGTTCATAAGTCGGCATTGCGTCTCTTATATTTAATTCCGATGCAATTTCTGTGTTTCATCGTCAATGGGAAGGTCCAAGGGATACAGTAACCCTGCAGAGGTGCATCGGAATGTAAAACTGGTGCCACAGGAAGCGCTCATAACATAGACCCTAAGAAGACTCAGTTTTCTTGTACTTAAGTCGGCATTGTGTCTTTTATATTTGATTCCGATGCAATTTCTGTGTTTCATCGTCGTTGTGAAGGTGCAAGGGATCAGTAAACCTGCAGAGGTGCATCGGAATGTAAAACTGGTGACGCAGGAAACGCTCAAAACATACACAGTAGGAAGACTCAATCTTCCTGTACTTAAGTCGGCATTGTGTATCTTATATTTAATTCCGATGCAACTTCTGTGTTTCATCGTCAATGGGAAGATCCAAGGGATACAGTAAACCTGCAGAGGTGCATCGGAATGTAAAACTGGTGACACAGGAAACGCTCAAAACATAGACAGAAGGAAGACTCAGCCTTCCTGTTCTTAAGTCGGCATTGTGTCTCTTATATTTAATTCCGATGCTATTTCTGTGTATCATCGTCAATGGGAAGCTCCATTGGATAATGTAAACCTGCAGAGGTGCATCGGAATGTAAAATTGGTGACGCAGGAAACGCTCAAACATACACAGTAGGAAGACTCAATATTCCTGTACTTAAGTCGGCACTGTGTCTCTTATATTTAATTCCGATGCAATTTCTGTGTTTCATCGTCAATGGGAAGATCCAAGGGATACAGTAAACCTGCAGAGGTGCATCGGAATGTAAAACTGGTGACACAGGAAACGCGCAAAACATAGACAGTAGGAAGACTCATTCTTTCAGTACTTAAGTCGTCATTGTGTCTCTTATATTTAATTCCGATGCAATTTCTGTGTTTCATCGTCAATGGGAAGATCCAAGGGTTACAGTAAACCTGCAGAGATGCATCGGAATGTAAAACTGGTGACACAGGAAACGCTCAAAACATAGACAGTAGGAAGACTCAGTCTTTCTGTACTTAAGTCGGCATTGTGTCTCTTATATTTAATTCCGATGCTATTTCTGTGTTTCATCGTCCATGGGAAGGTCCAATGGATACAGTAAACCTGCAGAGGTGCATCGGAATGTAAAACTGGTGACGCAGGAAACGCTCAAAACATAGACATTAGGAAGACTCAATGTTCCTGTACTTAAGTCGTCATTGTGTCTCTTATATTTAATTCCGATGCAATTTCTGTGTTTCTTCGTCCATTGGTAGATCCAAGCGATACAGTAAACCTGCAGAGGTGAACCGGAATGTAAAACTGGTGACACAGGAAATGCTCAAAACATAGACAGTAGGAAGACTCAGCATTCCTGTCCTTATGTCGGCATTATGTCTCTTATATTTAATTCCGATGCAATTTCTGTGTTTCACCGTCAATGGGAAGGTCCAATGGATACAGTAAACGTGCAGAGGTGCATCGGAATGTAAAACTGGTGACACAGGAAACGATCAAAGCATAGACTTAGGAATATTCAGTCTTCCTGTACTTAAGTCGGCATTGTGTCTCTTATATTTAAATCCAATGCAATTTCTGTGTTTCGTCGTCAATGGGAAGGACCAAGGGATACAGTAAACCTGCAGAGGTGCATCGGGATGTAAAACTGGTGATACAGGAAGCGGTCAAATCATAGACCCTAAGAAGACTCAGTTTTCTTGTACTGAAGTCGGCATTGTGTCTCTTATATTTAATTTAGATGCAACTTCTGTGTTTCATCGTCAATGGGATGGTCCAAGGGATACAGTAACCCTGCAGAGGTGCATCTGAATGTGAAACTGGTGAATCAGGGAGCGCTCATAACATGGACCCTAAGAAGACTCAGTTTTCTTGAAGTCGGGATTGTGTCTTATATATTTAATTCGGAACAAATTTCTGTGTTTCATCGTCACTGTGAAGGTGCAAGGGATACAGTATACCTGCAGAGGTGCATCGGAATGTAAAACTGGTGACACAGGACACGCTCAAAACATAGACAGTAGGAAGACTCAGTCTTTATGTACCTAAGTCGGCATTGTGTCTCTTATATTTATATCCGATGCTATTTCTGTGTTTCATCGTCCATGGGAAGGTCCAATGGATACAGTAAACCTGCAGAGGTGCATCAGAATGTAAAACTGGTGACACTGGAAACGCTCAAAACATAGACCGTAAGAAGACTTAGTTTTCTTGTACTTAAGTCAACGTTGTGTCTCTTATATTTAATTCCGATATAATTTCTGTTTCATCGTCAATGGGAAGGTCCTATGGATACAGTGAACGTGCGGAGGTGCATCGGAATGTAAAACTGGTGACACAGGAAGCGCTCATAACATAGACACTAAGAAGACTCAGTTTTCTTGTACTTAAATCGGCATTGTGTCGTTTATATTTAATTCCGATGCAATTTCTATGTTTCATCGTCACTGTGAAGGTGCAAGGGATACAGTAAACCTGCAGAGGTGCATCGGAATGTAAAACTGGTGACACAGGAAACGCTCAAAACGTAGACAGTAGGAAGACTCAGTCTTCCTGTACCTAAGTCGGCATTGTGTCTCTTATATTTAATTCCGATGCAATTTCTGTGTTTCATCGTCAATGGGAAGGTCCAAGGGATACAGTAACACTGCAGAGGTGCATCGGAATGTAAAACTAATGACACAGGAAGCGCTTATAACATAGACCCTAAGAAGACTCAGTTTTCTTGTACTTAAGTTGGCATTGTGTCTTTTATATTTAATTCCGATGCTATTTTTGTGTTTCATCGTCAATGGGAAGGTCCAATGGATACAGTAAACCTGCAGAGGTGCATCGGAATGTAAAATTGTTGACGCAGGAAACGCTCAAAACACACACAGTAGGAAGACTCAATCTTCCTGTACTTAAGTCGACATTGTGTCTCTTATATTTAATTCCGATGCAATTTCTGTGGTTCATCGTCCATGGGAAGGTCCAATGGATACAGTAAACCTGCAGAGATGCATCAGAATGTAAAACTGGTGACACTGGAAACGGTCAAAACATAGACCGTAAGAAGACTCAGTTTTCTTGTACTTAAGTCAATGTTGTGCCTCTTATATTTAATTACGATGTAATTTCTGTGTTTCATCATCAATGGGAAGGCCCAATGGATACAGTAAACCTGCAGAGGTGCATCGGAATGTAAAACTGGTGACGCAGGAAACGCTCAAAACATAGACATTAGGAAGACTCAATGTTCCTGTACTTAAGTCGTCATTGTGTCTCTTATATTTAATTCCGATGCAATTTCTGTATTTCATCGATAATGGGAATATCCAAGGGTTACAGTAAACCTGGAGAGGTGCATCGGAATGTAAAACTGGTGACACAAGTAACGCTCAAAACATAGACAGTAGGAAGACTCAGCCTTCCTGTTCTTATATTTAATTCCGATGCTATTTCTGTGTATCATCGTCAATAAGAAGGTCCAATGGATACAGTAAACCTGCAGAGGTGCATCGGAATGTAAAATTGGTGACGCAGGAAACGCTCAAATCATACACAGTAGGAAGACACAATCTTCCTGTACTTAAGTCGGCATTGTGTCTCTTATATTTAAGTCCGATGCAATTTCTGTGTTTCATCGTCACTGTGAAGGTGCAAGGGATACAGTAAACCTGCAGAGGTGCATCGGAATGTAAAACTGGTGACACAGGAAACGCTCAAAACATAGACATTAGGAAGACTCAGCCTTCCTGTTCATAAGTCGGCATTGTGTCTTTTATATTTAATTCCGATGCAATTTCTGTGTTTCATCGTCACTGTGAAGGTGCAAGGGATACAATAAACCTGCATAGGTGCATCGGAATATAAAACTGGTGACACACGACACGCCTAAAACATAGACAGTAGGAAGACTCAATGTTCCTTTACATAAGTCGGCATTGTGTCCCTTATATCTAATTCCGAAGCAATTTCTGTGTTTCATCGTCAATGGGAAGACCCAATGGATACAGTAAAAATGCAGAGGTGCATCGGAATGTAAAACTGGTGACACAGGAAACGCTCAAAACATAGACAGTAGGAAGACTCAGCCTTCCTGTTCTTAGGTCGGCATTGTGTCTTTTATATTTAATTCCGATGCAATTTCTGTGTCTCATCGTCACTGTGAAGGTGCAAGGGATACAGTAAACCTGCAGAGGTGCATCGGAATGTAAAACTGGTGACACAGGAAACGCTCAAAACATAGACATTAGGAAGACTCAGCCTTCCTGTTCATAAGTCGGCATTGTGTCTCTTATATTTAATTCCGATGCTATTTCTGTGTATCATCGTCAATTGGAAGGTGCAAGGGATACAGTAAACCTGCAGAGGTGCATCGGAATGTAAAACTGGTGACACAGGAAACGCTCAAAACATAGACGGTGGGAAGACTCAGTTTTTCTGTACTAAAGTCGGCATTGTGTCTCTTATATTTCATTCCGATGCAATTTCTGTGTTTCATCGTCAATGGGAAGATCCAAGGGTTACAGTAAACCTGCAGAGGTGCATCGGAATGTAAAACTGGTGACACAGGAAACGCTCAAAACATAGACAGAAGGAAGACTCAGCCTTCCTGTTCATAAGTCGGCATTGTGTCTCTTATATTTAATTCCGATGCTATTTCTGTGTATCATCGTCAATGGGAAGCTCCATTGGATAATGTAAACCTGCAGAGGTGCATCGGAATGTAAAATTGGTGACGCAGGAAACGCTCAAACATACACAGTAGGAAGACTCAATATTCCTGTACTTAAGTCGGCATTGTGTCTCTTATATTTAATTCCGATGCAATTTCTGTGTTTCATCGTCAATGGGAAGATCCAAGGGATACAGTAAACCTGCAGAGGTGCATCGGAATGTAAAACTGGTGACACAGGAAACGCGCAAAACATAGACAGTAGGAAGACTCATTCTTTCAGTACTTAAGTCGTCATTGTGTCTCTTATATTTAATTCCGATGCAATTTCTGTGTTTCATCGTCAATGGGAAGATCCAAGGGTTACAGTAAACCTGCAGAGGTGCATCGGAATGTAAAACTGGTGACACAGGAAACGCTCAAAACATAGACAGTAGGAAGACTCAGTCTTTCTGTACTTAAGTCGGCATTGTGTCTCTTATATTTAATTCCGATGCTATTTCTGTGTTTCATCGTCCATGGGAAGGTCCAATGGATACAGTAAACCTGCAGAGGTGCATCGGAATGTAAAACTGGTGACGCAGGAAACGCTCAAAACATAGACATTAGGAAGACTCAATGTTCCTGTAGTTAAGTCGTCATTGTGTCTCTTATATTTAATTCCGATGCAATTTCTGTGTTTCTTCGTCCATTGGAAGATCCAAGCGATACAGTAAACCTGCAGAGGTGAACCGGAATGTAAAACTAATGACACAGGAAATGCTCAAAACATAGACAGTAGGAAGACTCAGCATTCCTGTCCTTATGTCGGCATTATGTCTCTTATATTTAATTCCGATGCAATTTCTGTGTTTCACCGTCAATGGGAAGGTCCAATGGATACAGTAAACGTGCAGAGGTGCATCGGAATGTGAAACTGGTGACACAGGAAACGATCAAAGCATAGACTTAGGAATATTCAGTCTTCCTGTACTTAAGTCGGCATTGTGTCTCTTATATTTAAATCCAATGCAATTTCTGTGTTTCGTCGTCAATGGGAAGGACCAAGGGATACAGTAAACCTGCAGAGGTGCATCGGGATGTAAAACTGGTGATACAGGAAGCGGTCAAAACATAGACCCTAAGAAGACTCAGTTTTCTTGTACTGAAGTCGGCATTGTGTCTCTTATATTTAATTTAGATGCAACTTCTGTGTTTCATCGTCAATGGGATGGTCCAAGGGATACAGTAACCCTGCAGAGGTGCATCTGAATGTAAAACTGGTGAAACAGGGAGCGCTCATAACATGGACCCTAAGAAGACTCAGTTTTCTTGAAGTCGGGATTGTGTCTTATATATTTAATTCGGAACTAATTTCTGTGTTTCATCGTCACTGTGAAGGTGCAAGGGATACAGTATACCTGCAGAGGTGCATCGGAATGTAAAACTGGTGACACAGGACACGCTCAAAACATAGACAGTAGGAAGACTTAGTCTTTATGTACCTAAGTCGGCATTGTGTCTCTTATATTTATATCCGATGCTATTTCTGTGTTTCATCGTCCATGGGAAGGTCCAATGGATACAGTAAACCTGCAGAGGTGCATCGGAATGTAAAACTAATGACACAGGAAGCGCTTATAACATAGACCCTAAGAAGACTCAGTTTTCTTGTACTTAAGTTGGCATTGTGTCTTTTATATTTAATTCCGATGCAATTTCTGTGTTTCGTCGTCACTGTGAAGGTGCAAGGGATACAGTAAACCTGAAGAGGTGCATCGGAATGAAAAACTGGTGACACAGGACACGCTCAAACATAGACAGTAGGAAGACTCAGTCTTCCTGTACCTAAGTCGACATTGTGTCTCTTATATTTAATTCCGATGCAATTTCTGTGTTTCATCGTCCATGGGAAGGTCCAATGGATCCAGTAAACCTGCAGAGGTGCATCGGAATGTAAAACTGGTGACGCAGGAAACGCTCAAAACATAGACAGTAGGAAGACTCAATGTTCCTGTACTTAAGCCGGCATTGTGTCTCTTATATTTAATACCGATGCGATTTCTGTGTTTCATCGTCAAAGGGAAGATACAAGGGATACAGTAAACCTGCAGAGGTGCATCGGAATGTAAAACTGGTGACACTGGAAACGCTCAAAACATAGACCGTAAGAAGACTTAGTTTTCTTGTACTTAAGTCAACGTTGTGTCTCTTATATTTAATCCGATATAATTTCTGTGTTTCATCGTCAATGGGAAGGTCCTATGGATACAGTGAACGTGCGGAGGTGCATCGGAATGTAAAACTGGTGACACAGGAAGCGCTCATAACATAGACACTAAGAAGACTCAGTTTTCTTGTACTTAAATCGGCATTGTGTCGTTTATATTTAATTCCGATGCAATTTCTATGTTTCATCGTCACTGTGAAGGTGCAAGGGATACAGTAAACCTGCAGAGGTGCATCGGAATGTAAAACTGGTGACACAGGAAACGTTCAAAACGTAGACAGTAGGAAGACTCAGTCTTCCTGTACCTAAGTCGGCATTGTGTCTCTTATATTTAATTCCGATGCAATTTCTGTGTTTCATCGTCAATGGGAAGGTCCAAGGGATACAGTAACACTGCAGAGGTGCATCGGAATGTAAAACTAATGACACAGGAAGCGCTTATAACATAGACCCTAAGAAGACTCAGTTTTCTTGTACTTAAGTTGGCATTGTGTCTTTTATATTTAATTCCGATGCAATTTCTGTGTTTCGTCGTCACTGTGAAGGTGCAAGGGATACAGTAAACCTGAAGAGGTGCATCGGAATGAAAAACTGGTGACACAGGACACGCTCAAACATAGACAGTAGGAAGACTCAGTCTTCCTGTACCTAAGTCGACATTGTGTGTCTTATATTTAATTCCGATGCAATTTCTGTGTTTCATCGTCCATGGGAAGGTCCAATGGATCCAGTAAACCTGCAGAGGTGCATCGGAATGTAAAACTGGTGACGCAGGAAACGCTCAAAACATAGACAGTAGGAAGACTCAATGTTCCTGTACTTAAGCCGGCATTGTGTCTCTTATATTTAATACCGATGCGATTTCTGTGTTTCATCGTCAAAGGGAAGATACAAGGGATACAGTAAACCTGCAGAGGTGCATCGGAATGTAAAACTGGTGACACAGGAAACGCTCAAAACATAGACAGTAGGAAGACTCAGCCTTCCTGTTCTTAAGTCGGCATTGTGTCTCTTATATTTAATTCCGATGCTATTTTTGTGTTTCATCGTCAATGGGAAGGTCCAATGGATACAGTAAACCTGCAGAGGTGCATCGGAATGTAAAATTGTTGACGCAGGAAACGCTCAAAACACACACAGTAGGAAGACTCAATCTTCCTGTACTTAAGTCGACATTGTGTCTCTTATATTTAATTCCGATGCAATTTCTGTGGTTCATCGTCCATGGGAAGGTCCAATGGATACAGTAAACCTGCAGAGATGCATCAGAATGTAAAACTGGTGACACTGGAAACGGTCAAAACATAGACCGTAAGAAGACTCAGTTTTCTTGTACTTAAGTCAATGTTGTGCCTCTTATATTTAATTACGATGTAATTTCTGTGTTTCATCATCAATGGGAAGGCCCAATGGATACAGTAAACCTGCAGAGGTGCATCGGAATGTAAAACTGGTGACGCAGGAAACGCTCAAAACATAGACATTAGGAAGACTCAATGTTCCTGTACTTAAGTCGTCATTGTGTCTCTTATATTTAATTCCGATGCAATTTCTGTATTTCATCGATAATGGGAATATCCAAGGGTTACAGTAAACCTGGAGAGGTGCATCGGAATGTAAAACTGGTGACACAAGTAACGCTCAAAACATAGACAGTAGGAAGACTCAGCCTTCCTGTTCTTATATTTAATTCCGATGCTATTTCTGTGTATCATCGTCAATGGGAAGGTCCAATGGATACAGTAAACCTGCAGAGGTGCATCGGAATGTAAAATTGGTGACGCAGGAAACGCTCAAATCATACACAGTAGGAAGACACAATCTTCCTGTACTTAAGTCGGCATTGTGTCTCTTATATTTAATTCCGATGCAATTTCTGTGTTTCATCGTCACTGTGAAGGTGCAAGGGATACAGTAAACCTGCAGAGGTGCATCGGAATGTAAAACTGGTGACACAGGAAACGCTCAAAACATAGACATTAGGAAGACTCAGCCTTCCTGTTCATAAGTCGGCATTGTGTCTTTTATATTTAATTCCGATGCAATTTCTGTGTTTCATCGTCACTGTGAAGGTGCAAGGGATACAGTAAACCTGCAGAGGTGCATCGGAATATAAAACTGGTGACACACGACACGCCTAAAACATAGACAGTAGGAAGACTCAATGTTCCTTTAGATAAGTCGGCATTGTGTCCCTTATATCTAATTCCGAAGCAATTTCTGTGTTTCATCGTCAATGGGAAGACCCAAGGGATACAGTAAAAATGCAGAGGTGCATCGGAATGTAAAACTGGTGACACAGGAAACGCTCAAAACATAGACAGTAGGAAGACTCAGCCTTCCTGTTCTTAGGTCGGCATTGTGTCTTTTATATTTAATTCCGATGCAATTTCTGTGTCTCATCGTCACTGTGAAGGTGCAAGGGATACAGTAAACCTGCAGAGGTGCATCGGAATGTAAAACTGGTGACACAGGAAACGCTCAAAACATAGACATTAGGAAGACTCAGCCTTCCTGTTCATAAGTCGGCATTGTGTCTCTTATATTTAATTCCGATGCTATTTCTGTGTATCATCGTCAATTGGAAGGTGCAAGGGATACAGTAAACCTGCAGAGGTGCATCGGAATGTAAAACTGGTGACACAGGAAACGCTCAAAACATAGACGGTGGGAAGACTCAGTTTTTCTGTACTAAAGTCGGCATTGTGTCTCTTATATTTCATTCCGATGCAATTTCTGTGTTTCATCGGCAATGGGAAGGTCCAAGGGATGCAGTAACACTGCAGAGGTGCATCGGAATGTAAAACTGGTGACACAGGAAGCGCTCATAACATAGACCCTAAGAAGACTCAGTTTTCTTGTACTTAAGTCGGCATTGTGTCTTTTATATTTGATTCCGATGCAATTTCTGTGTTTCATCGTCACTGTGAAGGTGCAAGGGATCAGTAAACCTGCAGAGGTGCATCGGAATGTAAAACTGGTGACACAGGAAACGCTCAAAACATAGACATTAGGAAGACTCAGCCTTCCTGTTCATAAGTCGGCATTGCGTCTATTATATTTAATTCCGATGCAATTTCTGTGTTTCATCGTCAATGGGAAGGTCCAAGGGATACAGTAACCCTACAGAGGTGCATCGGAATGTAAAACTGGTGACACAGGAAGCGCTCATAACATAGACCCTAAGAAGACTCAGTTTTCTTGTACTTAAGTCGGCATTGTGTCTTTTATATTTGATTCCGATGCAATATCTGTGTTTCATCGTCACTGTGAAGGTGCAAGGGATCAGTAAACCTGCAGAGGTGCATCGGAATGTAAAACTGATGACGCAGGAAACGCTCAAAACATACACAGTAGGAGGACTCAATCTTCCTGTACTTAAGTCGGCATTGTGTATCTTATATTTAATTCCGATGCTATTTCTGTGTATCATCGTCAATGGGAAGGTCCAATGGATAATGTAAACCTGCGGAGGTGCATCGGAATGTAAAATTGGTGACGCAGGAAACGCTCAAAACATACACAGTAGCAAGACTCAATATTCCTGTACTTAAGTCGGCATTGTGTCTCTTATATTTAATTCCGATGCAATTTCTGTGTTTCATCGTCAATGGGAAGATCCAAGGGGTACAGTAAACCTGCAGAGGTGCATCGGAATGTAAAACTGGTGACACAGGAAACGCGCAAAACATAGACAGTAGGAAGACTCAGTCTTTCAGTACTTAAGTCGGCATTGTGTCTCTTATATTTAATTCCGATGCAATTTCTGTGTTTCATCGTCAATGGGAAGATCCAAGGGATACAGTAAACCTGCAGAGGTGCATCGGAATGTAACACTGGTGACACAGGAAACGCTCAAAACATAGACAGTAGGAAGCCTCAGTCTTTCTGTACTTAAGTCGGCATTGTGTCTCTTATATTTAATTCAGATGCTATTTCTGTGTTTCATCGTCCATGGGAAGGTCCAATGGATACAGTAAACCAGCAGAGGTGCATCGGAATGTAAAACTGGTGACGCAGGAAACGCTCAAAACATAGACATTAGGAAGACTCAATGTTCCTGTACTGAAGTCGTCATTGTGTCTCTTATATTTAATTCCGATGCAATTTCTGTATTTCATCGATAATGGGAATATCCAAGGGTTACAGTAAACCTGGAGAGGTGCATCGGAATATAAACCTGGTGACACAAGTAACGCTCAAAACATAGACAGTAGGAAGACTCAGCCTTCCTGTTCATAAGTCGGCATTGTGTCTCTTATATTTAATTCCGTTGCTATTTCTGTGTATCATCGTCAATGGGAAGGTGCAAGGGATACAGTAAACCTGCAGAGGTGCATCGGAATGTAAAACTGGTGACACAGGAAACGCTCAAAACATAGACAGTAGGAAGACTCAGTTTTTCTGTACTTAAGTCGGCATTGTGTCTCTTATATTTCATTCCGATGCAATTTCTGTGTTTCATCGTCAATGGGAAGGTCCAAGGGATCCAGTAACACTGCAGAGGTGCATCGGAATGTAAAACTGGTGACACAGGAAGCGCTCATAACATAGACCCTAAGAAGACTCAGTTTTCTTGTACTTAAGTCGGCATTGTGTCTTTTATATTTGATTCCGATGCAATTTCTGTGTTTCATCGTCACTGTGAAGGTGCAAGGGATCAGTAAACCTGCAGAGGTGCATCGGAATGTAAAACTGGTGACACAGGAAACGCTCAAAACATAGACATTAGGAAGACTCAGCCTTCCTGTTCATAAGTCGGCATTGTGTCTCTTATATTTAATGCCGATGCAATTTCTGTGTTTCACCGTCAATGGGAAGGTCCAAGGGATACAGTAACCCTGCAGAGGTGCATCGGAATGTAAAACTGGTGACACAGGAAGCGCTCATAACATAGACCCTAAGAAGACTCAGTTTTCTTGTACTTAAGTCGGCATTGCGTCTTTTATATTTAATTCCGATGCAATTTCTGTGTTTCATCGTCACTGTGAAGGTGCAAGGGATACAGTAAACCTGCAGAGGTGCATCGGAATGTAATACTGGTGACACAGGAAACGCTCAAAACATAGACAGTAGGAAGACTCAGCCTTCCTGTTCTTTAGTCGGCATTGTGTATCTTATATTTAATTCCGATGCTATTTCTGTGTATCATCGTCAATGGGAAGGTCCAATGGATACAGTAAACCTGCAGAGGTGCATCGGAATGTAAAATTGGTGACGCAGGAAACGCTCAAAACATACACAGTAGGAAGACTCAATCTTCCTGTACTTAAGTCGGCATTGTGTATCTTATATTTAATTCCGATGCAACTTCTGTGTTTCATCGTCAATGGAAAGATCCAAGGGACACAGTAAACCTGCAGAGGTGCATCGGAATGTAAAACTGGTGACACAGGAAACGCTCAAAACATAGACAGAAGGAAGACTCAGCCTTCCTGTTCTTAAGTCGGCATTGTGTCTCTCATATTTAATTCCGATGCTATTTCTGTGTATCATCGTCAATGGGAAGGTCCAATGGATAATGTAAACCTGCAGAGGTGCATCGGAATGTAAAATTGGTGACGCAGGAAACGCTCAAAACATACACAGTAGGAAGACTCAATATTCCTGTACTTAAGTCGGCATTGTGTCTCTTATATTTAATTCCGATGCAATTTCTGTGTTTCATCGTCAATGGGAAGATCCAAGGGATACAGTAAACCTGCAGAGGTGCATCGGAATGTAAAACTGGTGACACAGGAAACGCGCAAAACATAGACAGTAGGAAGACTCAGTCTTTCAGTACTTAAGTCGGCATTGTGTCTCTTATATTTAATTCCGATGCAATTTCTGTGTTTCATCGTCAATGGGAAGATCCAAGGGATACAGTAAACCTGCAGAGGTGCATCGGAATGTAAAACTGGTGACACAGGAAACGCTCAAAACATAGACAGTAGGAAGAGTCAGTCTTTCTGTACTTCAGTCGGCATTGTGTCTCTTATATTTAATTCCGATGCAATTTCTGTGTTTCATCGTCCATGGGAAGGTCCAATGGATACAATAAATCTGCAGAGGTGCATCGGAATGTAAAACTGGTGACACTGGAAACGCTTAAAACATAGACCGTAAGAAGACTCAGTTTTCCTGCACTTAAGTCAACGTTGTGTCTCTTATATTTAATTCCGGTGTAATTTCTGTGTTTCATCGTCAATAGGAAGGTCCAATGGATACAGTAAACCTGCAGAGGTGCATCGGAATGTAAAACTGGTGACGCAGGAAACGCTCAAAGCATAGACAGAAGGAAGACTCGATATTCCTGTACTTAAGTCGGCATTGTGTCTCGTATATTTAATTCCGATGCTCTTTCTTTGTTTCATCGTTAATGGGAAGGTCCAATGGATACAGTAAACCTGCAGAGGTGCATCGGAATGTAAAATTGGTGAGGCAGGAAACGCTCAAAACATACACAGTAGGAAGACTCAGCCTTCCTGTTTTTAAGTCGGCATTGGGGCTCTTATATTTAATTCCGATGCTATTTCTGTGTTTCATCGTCAATGGGAAGGTCCAATGGATACAGTAAACCTGCAGAGGTGCATCGGAATGTAAAATTGGTGACGCAGGAAACGCTCAAAACATAGACAGTAGGAAGACTCAATCTTCCTGTACTTATGTCGGCATTGTGTCTCTTATATTTAATTCCGATGCAATTTCTGTGTTTCATCGTCAATGGGAAGGTCCAATGGATACATTAAACGTGCAGAGGTACTTCGGAATGTAAAACTGGTGACACAGGAAACGATCAAAACATAGACAGTAGGAATATTCAGTCTTCCTGTACTTAAGTCGGCATTGGGTCTCTTATATTTAAATCCAATGCAATATCTGTGTTTCGTCGTCAATGGGAAGGTCAAAGGGATAGAGTAAACCTGCAGAGGTGCATCGGAATGTAAAACTGGTGATAAAGGAAGCGGTCAAATCATAGACCCTAAGAAGACTCAGTTTTCTTGTACTGAAGTCGGCATTGTGTCTCTTATATTTAATTTTGATGCAATTTCTGTGTTTCATCGTCAATGGGAAGGTCCAATGGATACAGTAACCCTGCAGAGGTGCATCGGAATGTAAAACTGGTGACACAGGAAGTGCTCATAACATAGACCCTAAGAAGACTCAGTTTTCTTGTACTTAAATCGGCATTGTGTCTTTTATGTTCTGATGCAAATTCGGTGTTTAATCGTCACTGTGAAGGTGCAAGGGATACAGTAAACCTGCAGAGGTGAATCGGAATGTAAAACTGGTGACACCGGACACGCTCAAAACATAGACAGTAGGAAGACTCAGTCTTTCTGTACTTAAGTCGGCATTGTGTCTCTTATATTTAATTCCTATGCTATTTCTGTGTTTAATCGCCAATGGGAAGGTCCAATGGGTACAGTAAACCTGCAGAGATGCATCGGAATGTAAAATTGGTGACGCAGTAAACGCTCAAAACATAGACAGTAGGAAGAATCAATCTTTCTATACTTAAGTAGGCATTGTGTCTCTTACATTTAATTCCGATGCAATTTCTGTATTTCATCGTCAATTGGAAGATCCAAGGGATACAGCAAACCTGCAGAGGTGCATCGGAATGTAAAACTGGTGACACAGGAAATGCTCAAAACATAGAGAGTAGGAAGACTCAGCATTCCTGTTCTTATGTCGGCATTGTGTCTCTTATATTTAATTCCGATGCAATTTCTGTGTTTTATTGTCAATGGGAAGGTCCAATGGATACAGTAAACGTGCAGAGGTGCATCGGAATGTAAAACTGGTGACACAGGAAACGATCAAAGCATAGACAGTAGGAATATTCAGTCTTCCTGTACTTAAGTCGGCATTGTGTCTCTTATATTTAAATCCAATGCAATTTCTGAGTTTCGTCGTCAATGGGAAGGTCCAAGGGATAGAGTAAACCTGCAGAGGTGCATCGGAATGTAAAACTGGTGACACAGGACACGCTCAAAACATAGACAGTAGGAAGACTCAGTATTTCTGTACGTAAATCGGCATTGTGTCTCTTATATTTAATTACGATGCAATGTCTGTGTTTCATCGTCAATGGGAATGTCCAATGGATACAGTAAACCTCCAAAGGTGAATCGGAATGTAAAACTGGTGACGCAGGAAACGCTCAAAGCATAGACAGTAGGAAGACTCGATATTCCTGTACTTGAGTCGGCATTGTGTCTGTTATATTTAAGTCCGATGCAATTTCTGTGTTTCACCGTCAATAGGAAGATCCAAGGGATACAGTAAACCTGCAGAGGTGCATCGGAATGTAAAACTGGTGTCACAGGAAACGCTCAAAACATAGACAGTAGGAAGACTCAGCCTTCCTGTTCTTTAGTCGGCATTGTGTATCTTATATTTAATTCCGATGCTATTTCTGTGTATCATCGTCAATGGGAAGGTGCAATGGATACAGTAAACGTGCAGAGGTGCATCGGAATGTAAAATTGGTGACGCAGGAAACGCTCAAAACATACACAGTAGGAAGACTCAATCTTTCTGTACTTAAGTCGGCATTGTGTATCTTATATTTAATTCCGATGCAACTTCTGTGTTTCATCGTCAATGGGAAGATCCAAGGGATACAGTAAACCTGCAGAGGTGCATCGGAATGTAAAACTGGTGACACAGGAAACGCTCAAAACATAGACAGAAGGAAGACTCAACCTTCCTGTTCTTAAGTCGGCATTGTGTCTCTTATATTTAATTCCGATGCTATTTCTGTGTATCATCGTCAATAGGAAGGTCCAATGGATAACGTAAACCTGCAGAGGTGCATCGGAATGTAAAATTGGTGACGCAGGAAACGCTCAAAACATACACAGTAGGAAGACTCAATATTCCTGTACTTAAGTCGGCATTGTGTCTCTTATATTTAATTCCGATGCAATTTCTGTGTTTCATCGTCAATGGGAAGATCCAAGGGATACAGTAAACCTGCAGAGGTGCATCGGAATGTAAAACTGGTGACACAGGAAACGCGCAAAACATAGACAGTAGGAAGACTCAGTCTTTCTGTACTTCAGTCGGCATTGTGTCTCTTATATTTAATTCCGATGCAATTTCTGTGTTTCATCGTCCATGGGAAGGTCCAATGGATACAATAAATCTGCAGAGGTACATCGGAATGTAAAACTGGTGACACTGGAAACGCTTAAAACATAGACCGTAAGAAGACTCAGTTTTCCTGCACTTAAGTCAACGTTGTGTTTCTTATATTTAATTCCGGTGTAATTTCTGTGTTTCATCGTCAATAGGACGGTCCAATGGATACAGTAAACCTGCAGAGGTGCATCGGAATGTAAAACTGGTGACGCAGGAAACGCTCAAAGCATAGACAGAAGGAAGACTCGATATTCCTGTACTTAAGTCGGCATTGTGTATCTTATATTTAATTCCGATGCAACTTCTGTGTTTCATCGTCAATGGGAAGATCCAAGGGATACAGTAAACCTGCAGAGGTGCATCGGAATGTAAAACTGGTGACACAGGAAACGCTCAAAACATAGACAGAAGGAAGACTCAACCTTCCTGTTCTTAAGTCGGCATTGTGTCTCTTATATTTAATTCCGATGCTATTTCTGTGTATCATCGTCAATGGGAACGTCCAATGGATAATGTAAACCTGCAGAGGTGCATCGGAATGTAAAATTGGTGACGCAGGAAACGCTCAAAACATACACAGTAGGAAGACTCAATATTCCTGTACTTAAGTCGGCATTGTGTCTCTTATATTTAATTCCGATGCAATTTCTGTGTTTCATCGTCAATGGGAAGATCCAAGGGATACAGTAAACCTGCAGAGGTGCATCGGAATGTAAAACTGGTGACACAGGAAACGCGCAAAACATAGACAGTAGGAAGACTCAGTCTTTCTGTACTTCAGTCGGCATTGTGTCTCTTATATTTAATTCCGATGTAATTTCTGTGTTTCATCGTCCATGGGAAGGTCCAATGGATACAATAAATCTGCAGAGGTGCATCGGAATGTAAAACTGGTGACACTGGAAACGCTTAAAACATAGACCGTAAGAAGACTCAGTTTTCCTGCACTTAAGTCAACGTTGTGTCTCTTATATTTAATTCCGGTGTAATTTCTGTGTTTCATCGTCAATAGGAAGGTCCAATGGATACAGTAAACCTGCAGAGGTGCATCGGAATGTAAAACTGGTGACGCAGGAAACGCTCAAAGCATAGACAGAAGGAAGACTCGATATTCCTGTACTTAAGTCGGCATTGTGTCTCGTATATTTAATTCCGATGCTCTTTCTTTGTTTCATCGTTAATGGGAAGGTCCAATGGATACAGTAAACCTGCAGAGGTGCATCGGAATGTAAAATTGGTGAGGCAGGAAACGCTCAAAACATACACAGTAGGAAGACTCAGCCTTCCTGTTTTTAAGTCGGCATTGGGGCTCTTATATTTAATTCCGATGCTATTTCTGTGTTTCATCGTCAATGGGAAGGTCCAATGGATACAGTAAACCTGCAGAGGTGCATCGGAATGTAAAATTGGTGACGCAGGAAACGCTCAATACATAGACAGTAGGAAGACTCAATCTTCCTGTACTTATGTCGGCATTGTGTCTCTTATATTTAATTCCGATGCAATTTCTGTGTTTCATCGTCAATGGGAAGGTCCAATGGATACAGTAAACGTGCAGAGGTACTTCGGAATGTAAAACTGGTGACACAGGAAACGATCAAAACATAGACAGTAGGAATATTCAGTCTTCCTGTACTTAAGTCGGCATTGGGTCTCTTATATTTAAATCCAATGCAATATCTGTGTTTCGTCGTCAATGGGAAGGTCAAAGGGATAGAGTAAACCTGCAGAGGTGCATCAGAATGTAAAACTGGTGATAAAGGAAGCGGTCAAATCATAGACCCTAAGAAGACTCAGTTTTCTTGTACTGAAGTCGGCATTTTGTCTCTTATATTTAATTTTGATGCAATTTCTGTGTTTCATCGTCAATGGGAAGGTCCAATGGATACAGTAACCCTGCAGAGGTGCATCGGAATGTAAAACTGGTGACACAGGAAGTGCTCATAACATAGACCCTAAGAAGACTCAGTTTTCTTGTACTTAAATCAGCATTGTGTCTTTTATGTTCTGATGCAAATTCGGTGTTTCATCGTCACTGTCAAGGTGCAAGGGATACAGTAAACCTGCAGAGGTGAATCGGAATGTAAAACTGGTGACACCGGACACGCTCAAAACATAGACAGTAGGAAGACTCAGTCTTTCTGTACTTAAGTCGGCATTGTGTCTCTTATATTTAATTCCTATGCTATTTCTGTGTTTAATCGCCAATGGGAAGGTCCAATGGGTACAGTAAACCTGCAGAGATGCATCGGAATGTAAAATTGGTGACGCAGTAAACGCTCAAAACATAGACATTAGGAAGACTCAGCCTTCCTGTTCATAAGTCGGCATTGCGTCTATTATATTTAATTCCGATGCAATTTCTGTGTTTCATCGTCAATAGGAAGGTCCAAGGGATACAGTAACCCTACAGAGGTGCATCGGAATGTAAAACTGGTGACACAGGAAGCGCTCATAACATAGACCCTAAGAAGACTCAGTTTTCTTGTACTTAAGTCGGCATTGTGTCTTTTATATTTGATTCCGATGCAATATCTGTGTTTCATCGTCACTGTGAAGGTGCAAGGGATCAGTAAACCTGCAGAGGTGCATCGGAATGTAAAACTGATGACGCAGGAAACGCTCAAAACATACACAGTAGGAGGACTCAATCTTCCTGTACTTAAGTCGGCATTGTGTATCTTATATTTAATTCCGATGCTATTTCTGTGTATCATCGTCAATGGGAAGGTCCAATGGATAATGTAAACCTGCGGAGGTGCATCGGAATGTAAAATTGGTGACGCAGGAAACGCTCAAAACATACACAGTAGGAAGACTCAATATTCCTGTACTTAAGTCGGCATTGTGTCTCTTATATTTTATTCCGATGCAATTTCTGTGTTTCATCGTCAATGGGAAGATCCAAGGGGTACAGTAAACCTGCAGAGGTGCATCGGAATGTAAAACTGGTGACACAGGAAACGCGCAAAACATAGACAGTAGGAAGACTCAGTCTTTCAGTACTTAAGTCGGCATTGTGTCTCTTATATTTAATTCCGATGCAATTTCTGTGTTTCATCGTCAATGGGAAGATCCAAGGGATACAGTAAACCTGCAGAGGTGCATCGGAATGTAACACTGGTGACACAGGAAACGCTCAAAACATAGACAGTAGGAAGCCTCAGTCTTTCTGTACTTAAGTCGGCATTGTGTCTCTTATATTTAATTCAGATGCTATTTCTGTGTTTCATCGTCCATGGGAAGGTCCAATGGATACAGTAAACCAGCAGAGGTGCATCGGAATGTAAAACTGGTGACGCAGGAAACGCTCAAAACATAGACATTAGGAAGACTCAATGTTCCTGTACTTAAGTCGTCATTGTGTCTCTTATATTTAATTCCGATGCAATTTCTGTATTTCATCGATAATGGGAATATCCAAGGGTTACAGTAAACCTGGAGAGGTGCATCGGAATATAAACCTGGTGACACAAGTAACGCTCAAAACATAGACAGTAGGAAGACTCAGCCTTCCTGTTCATAAGTCGGCATTGTGTCTCTTATATTTAATTCCGTTGCTATTTCTGTGTATCATCGTCAATGGGAAGGTGCAAGGGATACAGTAAACCTGCAGAGGTGCATCGGAATGTAAAACTGGTGACACAGGAAACGCTCAAAACATAGACAGTAGGAAGACTCAGTTTTTCTGTACTTAAGTCGGCATTGTGTCTCTTATATTTCATTCCGATGCAATTTCTGTGTTTCATCGTCAATGGGAAGGTCCAAGGGATCCAGTAACACTGCAGAGGTGCATCGGAATGTAAAACTGGTGACACAGGAAGCGCTCATAACATAGACCCTAAGAAGACTCTGTTTTCTTGTACTTAAGTCGGCATTGTGTCTTTTATATTTGATTCCGATGCAATTTCTGTGTTTCATCGTCACTGTGAAGGTGCAAGGGATCAGTAAACCTGCAGAGGTGCATCGGAATGTAAAACTGGTGACACAGGAAACGCTCAAAACATAGACATTAGGAAGACTCAGCCTTCCTGTTCATAAGTCGGCATTGTGTCTCTTATATTTAATGCCGATGCAATTTCTGTGTTTCACCGTCAATGGGAAGGTCCAAGGGATACAGTAACCCTGCAGAGGTGCATCGGAATGTAAAACTGGTGACACAGGAAGCGCTCATAACATAGACCCTAAGAAGACTCAGTTTTCTTGTACTTAAGTCGGCATTGCGTCTTTTATATTTAATTCCGATGCAATTTCTGTGTTTCATCGTCACTGTGAAGGTGCAAGGGATACAGTAAACCTGCAGAGGTGCATCGGAATGTAATACTGGTGACACAGGAAACGCTCAAAACATAGACAGTAGGAAGACTCAGCCTTCCTGTTCTTTAGTCGGCATTGTGTATCTTATATTTAATTCCGATGCTATTTCTGTGTATCATCGTCAATGGGAAGGTCCAATGGATACAGTAAACCTGCAGAGGTGCATCGGAATGTAAAATTGGTGACGCAGGAAACGCTCAAAACATACACAGTAGGAAGACTCAATCTTCCTGTACTTAAGTCGGCATTGTGTATCTTATATTTAATTCCGATGCAACTTCTGTGTTTCATCGTCAATGGAAAGATCCAAGGGACACAGTAAACCTGCAGAGGTGCATCGGAATGTAAAACTGGTGACACAGGAAACGCTCAAAACATAGACAGAAGGAAGACTCAGCCTTCCTGTTCTTAAGTCGGCATTGTGTCTCTCATATTTAATTCCGATGCTATTTCTGTGTATCATCGTCAATGGGAAGGTCCAATGGATAATGTAAACCTGCAGAGGTGCATCGGAATGTAAAATTGGTGACGCAGGAAACGCTCAAAACATACACAGTAGGAAGACTCAATATTCCTGTACTTAAGTCGGCATTGTGTCTCTTATATTTAATTCCGATGAAATTTCTGTGTTTCATCGTCAATGGGAAGATCCAAGGGATACAGTAAACCTGCAGAGGTGCATCGGAATGTAAAACTGGTGACACAGGAAACGCGCAAAACATAGACAGTAGGAAGACTCAGTCTTTCAGTACTTAAGTCGGCATTGTGTCTCTTATATTTAATTCCGATGCAATTTCTGTGTTTCATCGTCAATGGGAAGATCCAAGGGATACAGTAAACCTGCAGAGGTGCATCGGAATGTAAAACTGGTGACACAGGAAACGCTCAAAACATAGACAGTAGGAAGAGTCAGTCTTTCTGTACTTCAGTCGGCATTGTGTCTCTTATATTTAATTCCGATGCAATTTCTGTGTTTCATCGTCCATGGGAAGGTCCAATGGATACAATAAATCTGCAGAGGTGCATCGGAATGTAAAACTGGTGACACTGGAAACGCTTAAAACATAGACCGTAAGAAGACTCAGTTTTCCTGCACTTAAGTCAACGTTGTGTCTCTTATATTTAATTCCGGTGTAATTTCTGTGTTTCATCGTCAATAGGAAGGTCCAATGGATACAGTAAACCTGCAGAGGTGCATCGGAATGTAAAACTGGTGACGCAGGAAACGCTCAAAGCATAGACAGATGGAAGACTCGATATTCCTGTACTTAAGTCGGCATTGTGTCTCGTATATTTAATTCCGATGCTCTTTCTTTGTTTCATCGTTAATGGGAAGGTCCAATGGATACAGTAAACCTGCAGAGGTGCATCGGAATGTAAAATTGGTGAGGCAGGAAACGCTCAAAACATACACAGTAGGAAGACTCAGCCTTCCTGTTTTTAAGTCGGCATTGGGGCTCTTATATTTAATTCCGATGCTATTTCTGTGTTTCATCGTCAATGGGAAGGTCCAATGGATACAGTAAACCTGCAGAGGTGCATCGGAATGTAAAATTGGTGACGCAGGAAACGCTCAAAACATAGACAGTAGGAAGACTCAATCTTCCTGTACTTATGTCGGCATTGTGTCTCTTATATTTAATTCCGATGCAATTTCTGTGTTTCATCGTCAATGGGAAGGTCCAATGGATACAGTAAACGTGCAGAGGTACTTCGGAATGTAAAACTGGTGACACAGGAAACGATCAAAACATAGACAGTAGGAATATTCAGTCTTCCTGTACTTAAGTCGGCATTGGGTCTCTTATATTTAAATCCAATGCAATATCTGTGTTTCGTCGTCAATGGGAAGGTCAAAGGGATAGAGTAAACCTGCAGAGGTGCATCGGAATGTAAAACTGGTGATAAAGGAAGCGGTCAAATCATAGACCCTAAGAAGACTCAGTTTTCTTGTACTGAAGTCGGCATTGTGTCTCTTATATTTAATTTTGATGCAATTTCTGTGTTTCATCGTCAATGGGAAGGTCCAATGGATACAGTAACCCTGCAGAGGTGCATCGGAATGTAAAACTGGTGACACAGGAAGTGCTCATAACATAGACCCTAAGAAGACTCAGTTTTCTTGTACTTAAATCGGCATTGTGTCTTTTATGTTCTGATGCAAATTCGGTGTTTCATCGTCACTGTGAAGGTGCAAGGGATACAGTAAACCTGGAGAGGTGAATCGGAATGTAAAACTGGTGACACCGGACACGCTCAAAACATAGACAGTAGGAAGACTCAGTCTTTCTGTACTTAAGTCGGCATTGTGTCTCTTATATTTAATTCCTATGCTATTTCTGTGTTTAATCGCCAATGGGAAGGTCCAATGGGTACAGTAAACCTGCAGAGATGCATCGGAATGTAAAATTGGTGACGCAGTAAACGCTCAAAACATAGACAGTAGGAAGACTCAATCTTTCTATACTTAAGTAGGCATTGTGTCTCTTACATTTAATTCCGATGCAATTTCTGTATTTCATCGTCAATTGGAAGATCCAAGGGATACAGCAAACCTGCAGAGGTGCATCGGAATGTAAAACTGGTGACACAGGAAATGCTCAAAACATAGAGAGTAGGAAGACTCAGCATTCCTGTTCTTATGTCGGCATTGTGTCTCTTATATTTAATTCCGATGCAATTTCTGTGTTTTATTGTCAATGGGAAGGTCCAATGGATACAGTAAACGTGCAGAGGTGCATCGGAATGTAAAACTGGTGACACAGGAAACGATCAAAGCATAGACAGTAGGAATATTCAGTCTTCCTGTACTTAAGTCGGCATTGTGTCTCTTATATTTAAATCCAAAGCAATTTCTGAGTTTCGTCGTCAATGGGAAGGTCCAAGGGATAGAGTAAACCTGCAGAGGTGCATCGGAATGTAAAACTGGTGTCACAGGAAACGCTCAAAACATAGACAGTAGGAAGACTCAGCCTTCCTGTTCTTTAGTCGGCATTGTGTATCTTATATTTAATTCCGATGCTATTTCTGTGTATCATCGTCAATGGGAAGGTGCAATGGATACAGTAAACCTGCAGAGGTGCATCGGAATGTAAAATTGGTGACGCAGGAAACGCTCAAAACATACACAGTAGGAAGACTCAATCTTTCTGTACTTAAGTCGGCATTGTGTATCTTATATTTAATTCCGATGCAACTTCTGTGTTTCATCGTCAATGGGAAGATCCAAGGGATACAGTAAACCTGCAGAGGTGCATCGGAATGTAAAACTGGTGACACAGGAAACGCTCAAAACATAGACAGAAGGAAGACTCAACCTTCCTGTTCTTAAGTCGGCATTGTGTCTCTTATATTTAATTCCGATGCTATTTCTGTGTATCATCGTCAATAGGAAGGTCCAATGGATAACGTAAACCTGCAGAGGTGCATCGGAATGTAAAATTGGTGACGCAGGAAACGCTCAAAACATACACAGTAGGAAGACTCAATATTCCTGTACTTAAGTCGGCATTGTGTCTCTTATATTTAATTCCGATGCAATTTCTGTGTTTCATCGTCAATGGGAAGATCCAAGGGATACAGTAAACCTGCAGAGGTGCATCGGAATGTAAAACTGGTGACACAGGAAACGCGCAAAACATAGACAGTAGGAAGACTCAGTCTTTCTGTACTTCAGTCGGCATTGTGTCTCTTATATTTAATTCCGATGCAATTTCTGTGTTTCATCGTCCATGGGAAGGTCCAATGGATACAATAAATCTGCAGAGGTACATCGGAATGTAAAACTGGTGACACTGGAAACGCTTAAAACATAGACCGTAAGAAGACTCAGTTTTCCTGCACTTAAGTCAACGTTGTGTTTCTTATATTTAATTCCGGTGTAATTTCTGTGTTTCATCGTCAATAGGACGGTCCAATGGATACAGTAAACCTGCAGAGGTGCATCGGAATGTAAAACTGGTGACGCAGGAAACGCTCAAAGCATAGACAGAAGGAAGACTCGATATTCCTGTACTTAAGTCGGCATTGTGTCTCGTATATTTAATTCCGATGCTCTTTCTTTGTTTCATCGTTAATGGGAAGGTCCAATGGATACAGTAAACCTGCAGAGGTGCATCGGAATGTAAAACTGGTGTCACAGGAAACGCTCAAAACATAGACAGTAGGAAGACTCAGCCTTCCTGTTCTTTAGTCGGCATTGTGTGTCTTATATTTAATTCCGATGCTATTTCTGTGTATCATCGTTAATGGGAAGGTCCAATGGATACAGTAAACCTGCAGAGGTGCATCGGAATGTAAAATTGGTGACGCAGGAAACGCTCAAAACATACACAGTAGGAAGACTCAATCTTTCTGTACTTAAGTCGGCATTGTGTATCTTATATTTAATTCCGATGCAACTTCTGTGTTTCATCGTCAATGGGAAGATCCAAGGGATACAGTAAACCTGCAGAGGTGCATCGGAATGTAAAACTGGTGACACAGGAAACGCTCAAAACATAGACAGAAGGAAGACTCAACCTTCCTGTTCTTAAGTCGGCATTGTGTCTCTTATATTTAATTCCGATGCTATTTCTGTGTATCATCGTCAATGGGAACGTCCAATGGATAATGTAAACCTGCAGAGGTGCATCGGAATGTAAAATTGGTGACGCAGGAAACGCTCAAAACATACACAGTAGGAAGACTCAATATTCCTGTACTTAAGTCGGCATTGTGTCTCTTATATTTAATTCCGATGCAATTTCTGTGTTTCATCGTCAATGGGAAGATCCAAGGGATACAGTAAACCTGCAGAGGTGCATCGGAATGTAAAACTGGTGACACAGGAAACGCGCAAAACATAGACAGTAGGAAGACTCAGTCTTTCTGTACTTCAGTCGGCATTGTGTCTCTTATATTTAATTCCGATGCAATTTCTGTGTTTCATAGTCCATGGGAAGGTCCAATGGATACAATAAATCTGCAGAGGTGCATCGGAATGTAAAACTGGTGACACTGGAAACGCTTAAAACATAGACCGTAAGAAGACTCAGTTTTCCTGCACTTAAGTCAACGTTGTGTCTCTTATATTTAATTCCGGTGTAATTTCTGTGTTTCATCGTCAATAGGAAGGTCCAATGGATACAGTAAACCTGCAGAGGTGCATCGGAATGTAAAACTGGTGACGCAGGAAACGCTCAAAGCATAGACAGAAGGAAGACTCGATATTCCTGTACTTAAGTCGGCATTGTGTCTCGTATATTTAATTCCGATGCTCTTTCTTTGTTTCATCGTTAATGGGAAGGTCCAATGGATACAGTAAACCTGCAGAGGTGCATCGGAATGTAAAATTGGTGAGGCAGGAAACGCTCAAAACATACACAGTAGGAAGACTCAGCCTTCCTGTTTTTAAGTCGGCATTGGGGCTCTTATATTTAATTCCGATGCTATTTCTGTGTTTCATCGTCAATGGGAAGGTCCAATGGATACAGTAAACCTGCAGAGGTGCATCGGAATGTAAAATTGGTGACGCAGGAAACGCTCAAAACATAGACAGTAGGAAGACTCAATCTTCCTGTACTTATGTCGGCATTGTGTCTCTTATATTTAATTCCGATGCAATTTCTGTGTTTCATCGTCAATGGGAAGGTCCAATGGATACAGTAAACGTGCAGAGGTACTTCGGAATGTAAAACTGGTGACACAGGAAACGATCAAAACATAGACAGTAGGAATATTCAGTCTTCCTGTACTTAAGTCGGCATTGGGTCTCTTATATTTAAATCCAATGCAATATCTGTGTTTCGTCGTCAATGGGAAGGTCAAAGGGATAGAGTAAACCTGCAGAGGTGCATCAGAATGTAAAACTGGTGATAAAGGAAGCGGTCAAATCATAGACCCTAAGAAGACTCAGTTTTCTTGTACTGAAGTCGGCATTTTGTCTCTTATATTTAATTTTGATGCAATTTCTGTGTTTCATCGTCAATGGGAAGGTCCAATGGATACAGTAACCCTGCAGAGGTGCATCGGAATGTAAAACTGGTGACACAGGAAGTGCTCATAACATAGACCCTAAGAAGACTCAGTTTTCTTGTACTTAAATCGGCATTGTGTCTTTTATGTTCTGATGCAAATTCGGTGTTTCATCGTCACTGTGAAGGTGCAAGGGATACAGTAAACCTGCAGAGGTGAATCGGAATGTAAAACTGGTGACACCGGACACGCTCAAAACATAGACAGTAGGAAGACTCAGTCTTTCTGTACTTAAGTCGGCATTGTGTCTCTTATATTTAATTCCTATGCTATTTCTGTGTTTAATCGCCAATGGGAAGGTCCAATGGGTACAGTAAACCTGCAGAGATGCATCGGAATGTAAAATTGGTGACGCAGTAAACGCTCAAAACATAGACAGTAGGAAGACTCAATCTTTCTATACTTAAGTAGGCATTGTGTCTCTTACATTTAATTCCGATGCAATTTCTGTATTTCATCGTCAATTGGAAGATCCAAGGGATACAGCAAACCTGCAGAGGTGCATCGGAATGTAAAACTGGTGACACAGGAAATGCTCAAAACATAGAGAGTAGGAAGACTCAGCATTCCTGTTCTTATGTCGGCATTGTGTCTCTTATATTTAATTCCGATGCAATTTCTGTGTTTTATTGTCAATGGGAAGGTCCAATGGATACAGTAAACGTGCAGAGGTGCATCGGAATGTAAAACTGGTGACACAGGAAACGATCAAAGCATAGACAGTAGGAATATTCAGTCTTCCTGTACTTAAGTCGGCATTGTGTCTCTTATATTTAAATCCAATGCAATTTCTGAGTTTCGTCGTCAATGGGAAGGTCCAAGGGATAGAGTAAACCTGCAGAGGTGCATCGGAATGTAAAACTGGTGACACAGGACACGCTCAAAACATAGACAGTAGGAAGACTCAGTATTTCTGTACGTAAATCGGCATTGTGTCTCTTATATTTAATTACGATGCAATGTCTGTGTTTCATCGTCAATGGGAATGTCCAATGGATACAGTAAACCTCCAAAGGTGAATCGGAATGTAAAACTGGTGACGCAGGAAACGCTCAAAGCATAGACAGTAGGAAGACTCGATATTCCTGTACTTAAGTCGGCATTGTGTCTGTTATATTTAAGTCCGATGCAATTTCTGTGTTTCACCGTCAATGGGAAGATCCAAGGGATACAGTAAACCTGCAGAGGTGCATCGGAATGTAAAACTGGTGTCACAGGAAACGCTCAAAACATAGACAGTAGGAAGACTCAGCCTTCCTGTTCTTTAGTCGGCATTGTGTATCTTATATTTAATTCCGATGCTATTTCTGTGTATCATCGTCAATGGGAAGGTCCAATGGATACAGTAAACCTGCAGAGGTGCATCGGAATGTAAAATTGGTGACGCAGGAAACGCTCAAAACATACACAGTAGGAAGACTCAATCTTTCTGTACTTAAGTCGGCATTGTGTATCTTATATTTAATTCCGATGCAACTTCTGTGTTTCATCGTCAATGGGAAGATCCAAGGGGTACAGTAAACCTGCAGAGGTGCATCGGAATGTAAAACTGGTGACACAGGAAACGCTCAAAACATAGACAGAAGGAAGACTCAACCTTCCTGTTCTTAAGTCGGCATTGTGTCTCTTATATTTAATTCCGATGCTATTTCTGTGTATCATCGTCAATAGGAAGGTCCAATGGATAATGTAAACCTGCAGAGGTGCATCGGAATGTAAAATTGGTGACGCAGGAAACGCTCAAAACATACACAGTAGGAAGACTCAATATTCCTGTACTTAAGTCGGCATTGTGTCTCTTATATTTAATTCCGATGCAATTTCTGTGTTTCATCGTCAATGGGAAGATCCAAGGGATACAGTAAACCTGCAGAGGTGCATCGGAATGTAAAACTGGTGACACAGGAAACGCGCAAAACATAGACAGTAGGAAGACTCAGTCTTTCTGTACTTCAGTCGGCATTGTGTCTCTTATATTTAATTCCGATGCAATTTCTGTGTTTCATCGTCCATGGGAAGGTCCAATGGATACAATAAATCTGCAGAGGTACATCGGAATGTAAAACTGGTGACACTGGAAACGCTTAAAACATAGACCGTAAGAAGACTCAGTTTTCCTGCACTTAAGTCAACGTTGTGTTTCTTATATTTAATTCCGGTGTAATTTCTGTGTTTCATCGTCAATAGGACGGTCCAATGGATACAGTAAACCTGCAGAGGTGCATCGGAATGTAAAACTGGTGACGCAGGAAACGCTCAAAGCATAGACAGAAGGAAGACTCGATATTCCTGTACTTAAGTCGTCATTGTGTCTCGTATATTTAATTCCGATGCTCTTTCTTTGTTTCATCGTTAATGGGAAGGTCCAATGGATAC
The DNA here is from genome assembly GCF_023898315.1 of Schistocerca nitens. Taxonomy (NCBI): domain Eukaryota; kingdom Metazoa; phylum Arthropoda; class Insecta; order Orthoptera; family Acrididae; genus Schistocerca; species Schistocerca nitens. Next base: position 760,571,880 of record NC_064619.1, read on the forward strand.
AGTATACCTGCAGAGGTGCATCGGAATGTAAAACTGGTGTCACAGGAAACGCTCAAAACATAGACAGTAGGAAGACTCAGCCTTCCTGTTCTTTAGTCGGCATTGTGTATCTTATATTTAATTCCGATGCTATTTCTGTGTATCATCGTCAATGGGAAGGTCCAATGGATACAGTAAACCTGCAGAGGTGCATCGGAATGTAAAATTGGTGACGCAGGAAACGCTCAAAACATACACAGTAGGAAGACTCAATCTTTCTGTACTTAAGTCGGCATTGTGTATCTTATATTTAATTCCGATGCAACTTCTGTGTTTCATCGTCAATGGGAAGATCCAAGGGATACAGTAAACCTGCAGAGGTGCATCGGAATGTAAAATTGGTGACACAGGAAACGCTCAAAACATAGACAGAAGGAAGACTCAACCTTCCTGTTCTTAAGTCGGCATTGTGTCTCTTATATTTAATTCCGATGCTATTTCTGTGTATCATCGTCAATGGGAAGGTCCAATGGATAATGTAAACCTGCAGAGGTGCATCGGAATGTAAAATTGGTGACGCAGGAAACGCTCAAAACATACACAGTAGGAAGACTCAATATTCCTGTACTTAAGTCGGCATTGTGTCTCTTATATTTAATTCCGATGCAATTTCTGTGTTTCATCGTCAATGGGAAGATCCAAGGGATACAGTAAACCTGCAGAGGTGCATCGGAATGTAAAACTGGTGACACAGGAAACGCGCAAAACATAGACAGTAGGAAGACTCAGTCTTTCTGTACTTCAGTCGGCATTGTGTCTCTTATATTTAATTCCGATGCAATTTCTGTGTTTCATCGTCCATGGGAAGGTCCAATGGATACAATAAATCGGCAGAGGTACATCGGAATGTAAAACTGGTGACACTGGAAACGCTTAAAACATAGACCGTAAGAAGACTCAGTTTTCCTGCACTTAAGTCAACGTTGTGTTTCTTATATTTAATTCCGGTGTAATTTCTGTGTTTCATCGTCAATAGGAAGGTCCAATGGATACAGTAAACCTGCAGAGGTGCATCGGAATGTAAAACTGGTGACGCAGGAAACGCTCAAAGCATAGACAGAAGAAAGACTCGATATTCCTGTACTTAAGTCGGCATTGTGTCTCGTATATTTAATTCCGATGCTCTTTCTTTGTTTCATCGTTAATGGGAAGGTCCAATGGATACAGTAAACCTGCAGAGGTGCATCGGAATGTAAAATTGGTGAGGCAGGAAACGCTCAAAACATACACAGTAGGAAGACTCAGCCTTCCTGTTTTTAAGTCGGCATTGGGGCTCTTATATTTAATTCCGATGCTATTTCTGTGTTTCATCGTCAATGGGAAGGTCCAATGGAAACAGTAAACCTGCAGAGGTGCATCGGAATGTAAAATTGGTGACGCAGGAAACGCTCAAAACATAGACAGTAGGAAGACTCAATCTTGCTGTACTTATGTCGGCATTGTGTCTCTTATATTTAATTCCGATGCAATTTCTGTGTTTCATCGTCAATGGGAAGGTGCAATGGATACAGTAAACGTGCAGAGGTACTTCGGATAGTAAAACTGGTGACACAGGAAACGATCAAACAAAGACAGTAGGAATATTCAGTCTTCCCGTACTTAAGTCGGCATTGTGTCTCTTATATTTAAATCCAATGCAATATCTGTGTTTCGTTGTCAATGGGAAGGTCAAAGGGATAGAGTAAACCTGCAGAGGTGCATGGGAATGTAAAACTGGTGATACAGGAAGCGTTCAAATCATAGACCGTAAGAAGACTCAGTTTTCTTGTACTGAAGTCGGCATTGTGTCTCTTATATTTAATTTTGATGCAATTTCTGTGTTTCATCGTCAATGGGAAGGTCCAATGGATACAGTAACCCTGCAGAGGTGCATCGGAATGTAAAACTGGTGACACAGGAAGTGCTCATAACGTAGACCCTAAGAAGACTCGGTTTCCTTGTACTTAAATCGGCATTGTGTCTTTTATGTTCCGATGCAAATTCGGTGTTTCATCGTCACTGTGAAGGTGCAAGGGATACAGTAAACCTGCAGAGGTGAATCGGAATGTAAAACTGGTGACACCGGACACGCTCAAAACATAGACAGTAGGAAGACTCAGTCTTTCTGTACTTAAGTCGGCATTGTGTCTCTTATATTTAATTCCGATGCTATTTCTGTGTTTCATCGCCAATGGGAAGGTCCAATGGGTACAGTAAACCTGCAGAGATGCATCGGAATGTAAAATTGGTGACGCAGTAAACGCTCAAAACATAGACAGTAGGAAGACTCAATCTTCCTATACTTAAGTCGGCATTGTGTCTCTTACATTTAATTCCGATGCAATTTCTGTATTTCATCGTCAATTGGAAGATCCAAGGGATACAGCAAACCTGCAGAGGTGCATCGGAATGTAAAACTGGTGACACAGGAAATGCTCAAAACATAGAGAGTAGGAAGACTCAGCATTCCTGTTCTTATGTCGGCATTGTGTCTCTTATATTTAATTCCGATGCAATTTCTGTGTTTTATTGTCAATGGGAAGGTCCAATGGATACAGTAAACGTGCAGAGGTGCATCGGAATGTAAAACTGGTGACACAGGAAACGATCAAAGCATAGACAGTAGGAATATTCAGTCTTCCTGTACTTAAGTCGGCATTGTGTCTCTTATATTTAAATCCAATGCAATTTCTGAGTTTCGTCGTCAATGGGAAGGTCCAAGGGATAGAGTAAACCTGCAGAGGTGCATCGGAATGTAAAACTGGTGACACAGGACACGCTCAAAACATAGACAGTAGGAAGACTTAGTATTTCTGTACGTAAATCGGCATTGTGTCTCTTATATTTAATTACGATGCAATGTCTGTGTTTCATCGTCAATGGGAATGTCCAATGGATACAGTAAACCTCCAAAGGTGAATCGGAATGTAAAACTGGTGACGCAGGAAACGCTCAAAGCATAGACAGTAGGAAGACTCCATATTCCTGTACTTAAGTCGGCATTGTGTCTGTTATATTTAAGTCCGATGCAATTTCTGTGTTTCATCGTCAATGGGAAGATCCAAGGGATACAGTAAACCTGCAGAGGTGCATCGGAATGTAAAAGTGGTGTCACAGGAAACGCTCAAAACATAGACAGTAGGAAGACTCAGCCTTCCTGTTCTTTAGTCGGCATTGTGTATCTTATATTTAATTCCGATGCTGTTTCTGTGTATCATCGTCAATGGGAAGGTCCAATGGATACAGTAAACCTGCAGAGGTGCATCGGAATGTAAAATTGGTGACGCAGGAAACGCTCAAAACATACACAGTAGGAAGACTCAATCTTCCTGTACTTAAGTCGGCATTGTGTATCTTATATTTAATTCCGATGCAACTTCTGTGTTTCATCGTCAATGGGAAGATCCAAGGGATAAAGTAAACCTGCAGAGGTGCATCGGAATGTAAAACTGGTGACACAGGAAACGCTCAAAACATAGACAGAAGGAAGACTCAACCTTCCTGTTCTTAAGTCGGCATTGTGTCTCTTATATTTAATTCCGATGCTATTTCTGTGTATCATCGTCAATGGGAAGGTCCAATGGATAATGTAAACCTGCAGAGGTGCATCGGAATGTAAAATTGGTGACGCAGGAAACGCTCAAAAAATACACAGTAGGAAGACTCAATATTCCTGTACTTAAGTCAGCATTGTGTCTCTTATATTTAATTCCGATGCAATTTCTGTGTTTCATCGTCAATGGGAAGACCTAAGGGATACAGTAAACCTGCAGAGGTGCATCGGAATGTAAAACTGGTGACACAGGAAACACGCAAAACATAGACAGTAGGAAGACTCAGTCTTTCTGTACTTCAGTCGGCATTGTGTCTCTTATATTCAATTCCGATGCAATTTCTGTGTTTCATCGTCCATGGGAAGGTCCAATGGATACAATAAATCTGCAGAGGTACATCGGAATGTAAAACTGGTGACACTGGAAACGCTTAAAACATAGACCGTAAGAAGACTCAGTTTTCCTGCACTTAAGTCAACGTTGTGTTTCTTATATTAATTCCGGTGTAATTTCTGTGTTTCATCGTCAATAGGAAGGTCCAATGGATACAGTTAACCTGCAGAGGTGCATCGGAATGTAAAACTGGTGACGCAGGAAACGCTCAAAGCATAGACAGAAGGAAGACTCGATATTCCTGTACTTAAGTCGGCATTGTGTCTCGTATATTTAATTCCGATGCTCTTTCTTTGTTTCATCGTTAATGGGAAGGTCCAATGGATACAGTAAACCTGCAGAGGTGCATCGGAATGTAAAATTGGTGAGGCAGGAAACGCTCAAAACATACACAGTAGGAAGACTCAGCCTTCCTGTTTTTAAGTCGGCATTGGGGCTCTTATATTTAATTCCGATGCTATTTCTGTGTTTCATCGTCAATGGGAAGGTCCAATGGATACAGTAAACCTGCAGAGATGCATCGGAATGTAAAATTGGTGACGCAGGAAACGCTCAAAACATAGACAGTAGGAAGACTCAATCTTGCTGTACTTATGTCGGCATTGTGTCTCTTATATTTAATTCGATGCAATTTCTGTGTTTCATCGTCAATGGGAAGGTCCAATGGATACAGTAAACGTGCAGAGGTACTTCGGAATGTAAAACTGGTGACACAGGAAACGATCAAAACATAGACAGTAGGAAGACTCAATCTTCCTATACTTAAGTCGGCATTGTGTCTCTTACATTTAATTCCGATGCAATTTCTGTATTTCATCGTCAATTGGAAGATCCAAGGGATACAGCAAACCTGCAGAGCTGCATCGGAATGTAAAACTGGTGACACAGGAAATGCTCAAAACATAGAGAGTAGGAAGACTCAGCATTCCTGTTCTTATGTCGGCATTGTGTCTCTTATATTTAATTCCGATGCAATTTCTGTGTTTTATTGTCAATGGGAAGGTCCAATGGATACAGTAAACGTGCAGAGGTGCATCGGAATGTAAAACTGGTGACACAGGAAACGATCAAAGCATAGACAGTAGGAATATTCAGTCTTCCTGTACTTAAGTCGGCATTGTGTCTCTTATATTTAAATCCAATGCAATTTCTGAGTTTCGTCGTCAATGGGAAGGTCCAAGGGATAGAGTAAACCTGCAGAGGTGCATCGGAATGTAAAACTGGTGACACAGGACACGCTCAAAACATAGACAGTAGGAAGACTCAGTATTTCTGTACGTAAATCGGCATTGTGTCTCTTATATTTAATTACGATGCAATGTCTGTGTTTCATCGTCAATGGGAATGTCCAATGGATACAGTAAACCTCCAAAGGTGAATCGGAATGTAAAACTGGTGACGCAGGAAAAGCTCAAAGCATAGACAGTAGGAAGACTCCATATTCCTGTACTTAAGTCGGCATTGTGTCTGTTATATTTAAGTCCGATGCAATTTCTGTGTTTCATCGTCAATGGGAAGATCCAAGGGATACAGTAAACCTGCAGAGGTGCATCGGAATGTAAAACTGGTGTCACAGGAAACGCTCAAAACATAGACAGTAGGAAGACTCAGCCTTCCTGTTCTTTAGTCGGCATTGTGTATCTTATATTTAATTCCGATGCTGTTTCTGTGTATCATCGTCAATGGGAAGGTCCAATGGATACAGTAAACCTGCAGAGGTGCATCGGAATGTAAAATTGGTGACGCAGGAAACGCTCAAAACATACACAGTAGGAAGACTCAATCTTCCTGTACTTAAGTCGGCATTGTGTATCTTATATTTAATTCCGATGCAACTTCTGTGTTTCATCGTCAATGGGAAGATCCAAGGGATACAGTAAACCTGCAGAGGTGCATCGGAATGTAAAACTGGTGACACAGGAAACGCTCAAAACATAGACAGAAGGAAGACTCAACCTTCCTGTTCTTAAGTCGGCATTGTGTCTCTTATATTTAATTCCGATGCTATTTCTGTGTATCATCGTCAATGGGAAGGTCCAATGGATAATGTAAACCTGCAGAGGTGCATCGGAATGTAAAATTGGTGACGCAGGAAACGCTCAAAACATACACAGTAGGAAGACTCAATATTCCTGTACTTAAGTCAGCATTGTGTCTCTTATATTTAATTCCGATGCAATTTCTGTGTTTCATCGTCAATGGGAAGACCTAAGGGATACAGTAAACCTGCAGAGGTGCATCGGAATGTAAAACTGGTGACACAGGAAACGCGCAAAACATAGACAGTAGGAAGACTCAGTCTTTCTGTACTTCAGTCGGCATTGTGTCTCTTATATTCAATTCCGATGCAATTTCTGTGTTTCATCGTCCATGGGAAGGTCCAATGGATACAATAAATCTGCAGAGGTACATCGGAATGTAAAACTGGTGACACTGGAAACGCTTAAAACATAGACCGTAAGAAGACTCAGTTTTCCTGCACTTAAGTCAACGTTGTGTTTCTTATATTAATTCCGGTGTAATTTCTGTGTTTCATCGTCAATAGGAAGGTCCAATGGATACAGTTAACCTGCAGAGGTGCATCGGAATGTAAAACTGGTGACGCAGGAAACGCTCAAAGCATAGACAGAAGGAAGACTCGATATTCCTGTACTTAAGTCGGCATTGTGTCTCGTATATTTAATTCCGATGCTCTTTCTTTGTTTCATCGTTAATGGGAAGGTCCAATGGATACAGTAAACCTGCAGAGGTGCATCGGAATGTAAAATTGGTGAGGCAGGAAACGCTCAAAACATACACAGTAGGAAGACTCAGCCTTCCTGTTTTTAAGTCGGCATTGGGGCTCTTATATTTAATTCCGATGCTATTTCTGTGTTTCATCGTCAATGGGAAGGTCCAATGGATACAGTAAACCTGCAGAGGTGCATCGGAATGTAAAATTGGTGACGCAGGAAACGCTCAAAACATAGACAGTAGGAAGACTCAATCTTGCTGTACTTATGTCGGCATTGTGTCTCTTATATTTAATTCCGATGCAATTTCTGTGTTTCATCGTCAATGGGAAGGTCCAATGGATACAGTAAACGTGCAGAGGTACTTCGGAATGTAAAACTGGTGACACAGGAAACGATCAAAACATAGACAGTAGGAATATTCAGTCTTCCCGTACTTAAGTCGGCATTGTGTCTCTTATATTTAAATCCAATGCAATATCTGTGTTTCGTCGTCAATGGGAAGGTCAAAGGGATAGAGTAAACCTGCAGAGGTGCATGGGAATGTAAAACTGGTGATACAGGAAGCGTTCAAATCATAGACCCTAAGAAGACTCAGTTTTCTTGTACTGAAGTCGGCATTGTGTCTCTTATATTTAATTTTGATGCAATTTCTGTGTTTCATCGTCAATGGGAAGGTCCAATGGATACAGTAACCCTGCAGAGGTGCATCGGAATGTAAAACTGGTGACACAGGAAGTGCTCATAACGTAGACCCTAAGAAGACTCGGTTTCCTTGTACTTAAATCGGCATTGTGTCTTTTATGTTCTGATGCAAATTCGGTGTTTCATCGTCACTGTGAAGGTGCAAGGGATACAGTAAACCTGCAGAGGTGAATCGGAATGTAAAACTGGTGACACCGGACACGCTCAAAACATAGACAGTAGGAAGACTCAGTCTTTCTGTACTTAAGTCGGCATTGTGTCTCTTATATTTAATTCCGATGCTATTTCTGTGTTTCATCGCCAATGGGAAGGTCCAATGGGTACAGTAAACCTGCAGAGATGCATCGGAATGTAAAATTGGTGACGCAGTAAACGCTCAAAACATAGACAGTAGGAAGACTCAATCTTCCTGTACTTAAGTCGGCATTGTGTCTCTTACATTTAATTCCGATGCAATTTCTGTGTTTCATCGTCAATTGGAAGATCCAAGGGATACAGCAAACCTGCAGAGGTGCATCGGAATGTAAAACTGGTGACACAGGAAATGCTCAAAACATAGAGAGTAGGAAGACTCAGCATTCCTGTTCTTATGTCGGCATTGTGTCTCTTATATTTAATTCCGATGCAATTTCTGTGTTTCATTGTCAATGGGAAGGTCCAATGGATACAGTAAACGTGCAGAGGTGCATCGGAATGTAAAACTGGTGACACAGGAAACGATCAAAGCATAGACAGTAGGAATATTCAGTCTTCCTGTACTTAAGTCGGCATTGTGTCTCTTATATTTAAATCCAATGCAATTTCTGAGTTTCGTCGTCAATGGGAAGGTCCAAGGGATAGAGTAAACCTGCAGAGGTGCATCGGAATGTAAAACTGGTGACACAGGACATGCTCAAAACATAGACAGTAGGAAGACTCAGTATTTCTGTACGTAAATCGGCATTGTGTCTCTTATATTTAATTCCGATGCAATGTCTGTGTTTCATCGTCAATGGGAATGTCCAATGGATACAGTAAACCTCCAAAGGTGAATCGGAATGTAAAATTGATGACGCAGGAAACGCTCAAAGCATAGACAGTAGGAAGACTCGATATTCCTGTACTTAAGTCGGCATTGTGTCTGTTATATTTAAGACCGATGCAATTTCTGTGTTTCATCGTCAATGGGAAGATCCAAGGGATACAGTAAACCTGCAGAGGTGCATCGGAATGTAAAACTGGTGACACAGGAAACGCTCAAAACATAGACAGTAGGAAGACTCAGCCTTCCTGTACTTCAGTCGGCATTGTGTCTCGTATATTTAATTCCGATGCTCTTTCTGTGTTTCATCGTCAATGGGAAGGTACAATGGATTCAGTAAAATTACAGAGGTGCATCGGAATGTAAAACTGGTGACACAGTAAACGCTCAAATCATAGAAAGTAGGAAGACTCAGTCTTTCTGTACTTAAGTCGGCATTGTGTCTCTTATATTTAATTCCGATGCAATGTCTGTGTTTCATCGTCAATGGGAATGTCCAATGGATACAGTAAACCTCCAAAGGTGAATCGGAATGTAAAACTGGTGACGCAGGAAACGCTCAAAGCATAGACAGTAGGAAGACTCGATATTCCTGTACTTAAGTCGGCATTGTGTCTGTTATATTTAAGTCCGATGCAATTTCTGTGTTTCATCGTCAATGGGAAGATCCAAGGGATACAGTAACCCTGCAGAGGTGCATCGGAATGTAAAACTGGTGACACAGGAAGCGGTCATAACATAGACCCTAAGAAGACTGAGTTTTCTTGTACCTAAGTCGGCATTGTGTCTTTTATATTTAATTCCGATGCAATTTCTGTGTTTCATCGTCACTGTGAAGGTGCAAGGGATACAGTAAACCTGCAGGGGTGCATCGGAATGTAAAACTGGTGACACAGGACACGCTCAAAACATAGACAGTAGGAAGACTCAGTCTTCCTATACCTAAGTCGGCATTGTGTCTCTTATTTTTAATTCCGATGCAATTTCTGTGTTTCATCGACCATGGGAAGACCCAAGGGATACAGTAAACCTGCAGAGGTGCATCGGAATGTAAAACTGGTTACACAGGAAACGCTCAAAACATAGACAGTAGGAAGACTCAGCCTTCCTGTTCTTAGGTCGGCATTGTGTCTTTTATATTTAATTCCGATGCAATTTCTGTGTCCCATCGTCACTGTGAAGGTGCAAGGGATACAGTAAACCTGCAGAGGTGCATCGGAATGTAAAACTGGTGACACAGGAAACGCTCAAAACATAGACAGTAGGAAGACTCAGCCTTCCTGTACTTAAGTCGGCATTGTGTCTCGTATATTTAATTCCAATGCTCTTTCTGTGTTTCATCGTCAATGGGAAGGTACAATGGATTCAGTAAAATTGCAGAGGTGCATCGGAATGTAAAACTGGTGACACAGTAAACGCTCAAATCTTAGAAAGTAGGAAGACTCAGTCTTTCTGTACTTAAGTCGGCATTGTGTCTCTTATATTTAATTCCGATGCAATGTCTGTGTTTCATCGTCAATGGGAATGTCCAATGGATACAGTAAACCTCCAAAGGTGAATCGGAATGTAAAACTGGTGACGCAGGAAACGCTCAAAGCATAGACAGTAGGAAGACTCGATATTCCTGTACTTAAGTCGGCATTGTGTCTGTTATATTTAAGTCCGATGCAATTTCTGTGTTTCATCGTCAATGGGAAGATCCAAGGGATACAGTAACCCTGCAGAGGTGCATCGGAATGTAAAACTGGTGACACAGGAAGCGGTCATAACATAGACCCTAAGAAGACTGAGTTTTCTTGTACCTAAGTCGGCATTGTGTCTTTTATATTTAATTCCGATGCAATTTCTGTGTTTCATCGTCACTGTGAAGGTGCAAGGGATACAGTAAACCTGCAGGGGTGCATCGGAATGTAAAACTGGTGACACAGGACACGCTAAAAACATAGACAGTAGGAAGACTCAGTCTTCCTATACCTAAGTCGGCATTGTGTCTCTTATTTTTAATTCCGATGCAATTTCTGTGTTTCATCGACCATGGGAAGGTCCAATGGTTATAGTAAACCTGCAGAGGTGCATCGGAATGTAAAACTGGTGACACTGGAAACGCTCAAAACATAGACCGTGAGAAGACTCAGTTTTCTTGTACTTAAGTTAACGTTGTGTCTCTTATATTTAATTCCGATGCAATTTCTGTGTTTCATCGACCATGGGAAGGTCCAATGGATATAGTAACCCTGCAGAGGTGCATCGGAATGTAAAACTGGTGACACAGGAAGCGCTCATAACATAGACCCTAAGAAGACTCAGTTTTCTTGTACTTAAGTCGGCATGGCGTCTTTTATATTTAATTCCGATGCAATTTCTGTGTTTCATCGTCACTGTGAAGGTGCAAGGGATACAGTAAGCCTGCAGAGGTGCATCGGAATATAAAACTGGTGACACACGACACGCTCAAAACATATACAGTAGGAAGACTCAATGTTCCTGTACATAAGTCGGCATTGTGTCTGTTATATTTAAGTCCGATGCAATTTCTGTGTTTCATCGTCAATGGGAAGATCCAAGGGATACAGTAAACCTGCAGAGGTGCATCGGAATGTAAAACTGGTGACACAGGAAACGCTCAAAACATAGACAGTAGGAAGACTCAGCCTTCCTGTACTTCAGTCGTAATTGTGTCTCGTATATTTAATTCCGATGCTCTTTCTGTGTTTCATCGTCAATGGGAAGGTACAATGGATTCAGTAAAATTGCAGAGGTGCATCGGAATGTAAAACTGGTGACACAGTAAACGCTCAAATCATAGAAAGTAGGAAGACTCAGTCTTTCTGTACTTAAGTCGGCATTGTGTCTCTTATATTTAATTCCGATGCAATGTCTGTGTTTCATCGTCAATGGGAATGTCCAATGGATACAGTAAACCTCCAAAGGTGAATCGGAATGTAAAACTGGTGACGCAGGAAACGCTCAAAGCATAGACAGTAGGAAGACTCGATATTCCTGTACTTAAGTCGGCTTTGTGTCTGTTATATTTAAGTCCGATGCAATTTCTGTGTTTCATCGTCAATGGGAAGATCCAAGGGATACAGTAAGCCTGCAGAGGTGCATCGGAATGTAAAACTGGTGACACAGGAAGCGGTCATAACATAGACCCTAAGAAGACTGAGTTTTCTTGTACCTAAGTCGGCATTGTGTCTTTTATATTTAATTCCGATGCAATTTCTGTGTTTCATCGTCACTGTGAAGGTGCAAGGGATACAGTAAACCTGCAGGGGTGCATCGGAATGTAAAACTGGTGACACAGGACACGCTCAAAACATAGACAGTAGGAAGACTCAGTCTTCCTATACCTAAGTCGGCATTGTGTCTCTTATTTTTAATTCCGATGCAATTTCTGTGTTTCATCGACCATGGGAAGACCCAAGGGATACAGTAAACCTGCAGAGGTGCATCGGAATGTAAAACTGGTGACGCAGGAAACGCTCAAAACATAGACAGTAGGAAGACTCAGCCTTCCTGTTCTTAGGTCGGCATTGTGTCTTTTATATTTAATTCCGATGCAATTTCTGTGTCTCATCGTCACTGTGAAGGTGCAAGGGATACAGTAAACCTGCAGAGGTGCATCGGAATGTAAAACTGGTGACACAGGAAACGCTCAAAACATAGACAGTAGGAAGACTCAGCCTTCCTGTACTTAAGTCGGCATTGTGTCTCGTATATTTAATTCCAATGCTCTTTCTGTGTTTCATCGTCAATGGGAAGGTACAATGGATTCAGTAAAATTGCAGAGGTGCATCGGAATGTAAAACTGGTGACACAGTAAACGCTCAAATCATAGAAAGTAGGAAGACTCAGTCTTTCTGTACTTAAGTCGGCATTGTGTCTCTTATATTTAATTCCGATGCAATGTCTGTGTTTCATCGTCAATGGGAATGTCCAATGGATACAGAAAACCTCCAAAGGTGAATCGGAATGTAAAACTGGTGACGTAGGAAACGCTCAAAGCATAGACAGTAGGAAGACTCGATATTCCTGTACTTAAGTCGGCATTGTGTCTGTTATATTTAAGTCCGATGCAATTTCTGTATTTCATCGTCAATGGGAAGATCCAAGGGATACAGTAACCCTGCAGAGGTGCATCGGAATGTAAAACTGGTGACACAGGAAGCGGTCATAACATAGACCCTAAGAAGACTGAGTTTTCCTGTACCTAACTCGGCATTGTGTCTTTTATATTTAATTCCGATGCAATTTCTGTGTTTCATCGTCACTGTGAAGGTGCAAGGGATACAGTAAACCTGCAGGGGTGCATCGGAATGTAAAACTGGTGACACAGGACACGCTCAAAACATAGACAGTAGGAAGACTCAGTCCTGTACTTAAGTCAGCATTGTGTCTGTTATATTTAAGTCCGATGCAATTTCTGTATTTCATCGTCAATGGGAAGATCCAAGGGATACAGTAACCCTGCAGAGGTGCATCGGAATGTAAAACTGGTGACACAGGAAGCGGTCATAACATAGACCCTAAGAAGACTGAGTTTTCCTGTACCTAACTCGGCATTGTGTCTCTTATTTTTAATTCCGATGCAATTTCTGTGTTTCATCGACCATGGGAAGGTCCAATGGATATAGTAAACCTGCAGAGGTGCATCGGAATGTAAAACTGGTGACACTGGAAACGCTCAAAACATAGACCGTGAGAAGACTCAGTTTTCTTGTACTTAAGTTAACGTTGTGTCTCTTATATTTAATTCCGATGCAATTTCTGTGTTTCATCGACCATGGGAAGGTCCAATGGATATAGTAACCCTGCAGAGGTGCATCGGAATGTAAAACTGGTGACACAGGAAGCGCTCATAACATAGACCCTAAGAAGACTCAGTTTTCTTGTACTTAAGTCGGCATTGCGTCTTTTATATTTAATTCCGATGCAATTTCTGTGTTTCATCGTCACTGTGAAGGTGCAAGGGATACAGTAAACCTGCAGAGGTGCATCGGAATATAAAACTGGTGACACACGACACGCTCAAAACATATACAGTAGGAAGACTCAATGTTCCTGTACATAAGTCGGCATTGTGTCCCTTATATTTAATTCCGAAGCAATTTCTGTGTTTCATCGTCAATGGGAAAACCCAAGGGATACAGTAAACCTGCAGAGGTGCATCGGAATGTAAAACTGGTGACACAGGAAACGCTCAAAACATAGACAGTAGGAAGACTCAGCCTTCCTGTTCTTAGGTCGGCATTGTGCCTTTTATATTTAATTCCGATGCAATTTCTGTGTCTCATCGTCACTGTGAAGGTGCAAGGGATACAGTAAACCTGCAGAGGTGCATCGGAATGTAATACTGGTGACACAGGAAACGCTCAAAACATAGACAGTAGGAAGACTCAGCCTTCCTGTTCTTTAGTCGGCATTGTGTATCTTATATTTAATTCCGATGCTATTTCTGTGTATCATCGTCAATGGGAAGGTCCAATGGATACAGTAAACATGCAGAGGTGCATCGGAATGTAAAATTGGTGACGCAGGAAACGCTCAAAACATACACAGTAGGAAGACTCAATCTTCCTGTACTTAAGTCGGCATTGTGTATCTTATATTTAATTCCGATGCAACTTCTGTGTTTCATCGTCAATGGGAAGATCCAAGGGATACAGTAAACCTGCAGAGGTGCATCGGAATGTAAAACTGGTGACACAGGAAACGCTCAAAACATAGACAGTAGGAAGACTCAGCCTTCCTGTTCTTTAGTCGGCATTGTGTATCTTATATTTAATTCCGATGCTATTTCTGTGTATCATCGTCAATGGGAAGGTCCAATGGATACAGTAAACCTGCAGAGGTGCATCGGAATGTAAAATTGGTGACGCAGGAAACGCTCAAAACATACACAGTAGGAAGACTCAATCTTCCTGTACTTAAGTCGGCATTGTGTATCTTATATTTAATTCCGATGCAACTTCTGTGTTTCATCGTCAATGGGAATGTCCAATGGATACAGTAAACCTCCAAAGGTGAATCGGAATGTAAAACTGGTGACGCAGGAAACGCTCAAAGCATAGACAGTAGGAAGACTCGATATTCCATTACTTAAGTCCGCATTGTGTCTGTTATATTTAAGTCCGATGCAATTTCTGTGTTTCATCGTCAATGGGAAGATCCAAGGGATACGGTAAACCTGCAGAGGTGCATCGGAATGTAAAACTGGTGACACAGGAAACGCTCAAAACATAGACAGTAGGAAGACTCAGTCTTTCTGTACTTCAGTCGGCATTGTGTCTCTTATATTTAATTCCGATGCAATTTCTGTGTTTCATCGTCCATGGGAAGGTCCAATGGATACAATAAATCTGCAGAGGTGCATCGGAATGTAAAACTGGTGACACTGGAAACGCTTAAAACATAGACCGTAAGAAGACTCAGTTTTCCTGCACTTAAGTCAACGTTGTGTCTCTTATATTTAATTCTGGTGTAATTTCTGTGTTTCATCGTCAATAGGAAGGTCCAATGGATACAGTAAACCTGCAGAGGTGCATCGGAATGTAAAATTGGTGAGGCAGGAAACGCTCAAAACATACACAGTAGGAAGACTAAGCCTTCCTGTTTTTAAGTCGGCATTGGGGCTCTTATATTTAATTCCGATGCTATTTCTGTGTTTCATCGTCAATGGGAAGGTCCAATGGATACAGTAAACCTGCAGAGGTGCATCGGAATGTAAAATTGGTGACGCAGGAAACGCTCAAAACATAGACAGTAGGAAGACTCAATCTTCCTGTACTTATGTCGGCATTGTGTCTCTTATATTTAATTCCGATGCAATTTCTGTGTTTCATCGTCAATGGGAAGGTCAAAGGGGTAGAGTAAACCTGCAGAGGTGCATCGGAATGTAAAACTGGTGATACAGGAAGCGGTCAAATCATAGACCCTAAGAAGACTCAGTTTTCTTGTACTGAAGTCGGCATTGTGTCTCTTATATTTAATTTTGATGCAATCTCTGTGTTTCATCGTCAATGGGAAGGTCCAATGGATACAGTAACCCTGCAGAGGTGCATCGGAATGTAAAACTGGTGACACAGGAAGTGCTCATAACATAGACCCTAAGAAGACTCAGTTTTCTTGTACTTAAATCGGCATTGTGTCTTTTATGTTCTCATGCAAATTCGGTGTTTCATCGTCACTGTGAAGGTGCAAGGGATACAGTAAACCTGCAGAGGTGAATCGGAATGTAAAACTGGTGACACCGGACACGCTCAAAACATAGACAGTAGGAAGACTCAGTCTTTCTGTACTTAAGTCGGCATTGTGTCTCTTATATTTAATTTTGATGCAATCTCTGTGTTTCATCGTCAATTGGATGATCCAAGGGATACAGCAAACCTGCAGAGGTGAATCGGAATGTAAAACTGGTGACACAGGAAATGCTCAAAACATAGAGAGTAGGAAGACTCAGCATTCCTGTTCTTATGTCGGCATTGTGTCTCTTATATTTAATTCCGATGCAATTTCTGTGTTTCATTGTCAATGGGAAGGTCCAATGGATACAGTAAACCTGCAGAGGTGCATCGGAATGTAAAACTGGTGACACAGGAAACGATCAAAGCATAGACAGTAGGAATATTCAGTCTTCCTGTACTTAAGTCGGCATTGTGTCTCTTATATTTAAATCCAATGAAATTTCTGAGTTTCGTCGTCAATGGGAAGGTCCAAGGGATAAAGTAAACCTGCAGAGGTGCATCGGAATGTAAAACTGGTGACACAGGACACGCTCAAAACATAGACAGTAGGAAGACTCAGTATTTCTGTACGTAAATCGGCATTGTGTCTCTTATATTTAATTCCGATGCAATGTCTGTGTTTCATCGTCAATGGGAATGTCCAATGGATACAGTAAACCTCCAAAGGTGAATCGGAATGTAAAACTGGTGACGCAGGAAACGCTCAAAGCATAGACAGTAGGAAGACTCGATATTCCTGTACTTAAGTAGGCATTGTGTCTGTTATATTTAAGTCCGATGCAATTTCTGTGTTTCATCGTCAATGGGAAGATCCAAGGGATACAGTAAACCTGCTGAGGTGCATCGGAATGTAAAACTGGTGACACAGGAAACGCTCATAACATAGACAGTAGGAAGACTCAGCCTTCCTGTACTTAAGTCGGCATTGTGTCTCGTATATTTAATTCCGATGCTCTTTCTGTGTTTCATCGTCAATGGGAAGGTACAATGGATTCAGTAAAATTGCAGAGGTGCATCGGAAACTAAAACTGGTGACACAGTAAACGCTCAAATCATAGAAAGTAGGAAGACTCAGTCTTTCTGTACTTAAGTCGGCATTGTGTCTCTTATATTTTATTCCGATGCAATTTCTGTGTTTCATCGTCAATGGGAAGGTCCAAGGGGTACAGTAACCCTGCAGAGGTGCATCGGAATGTAAAACTGGTGACACAGGAAGCGGTCATATCATAGACCCTAAGAAGACTGAGTTTTCTTGTACCTAAGTCGGCATTGTGTCTTTTATATTTAATTCCGATGCAATTTCTGTGTTTCATCGTCACTGTGAAGGTGCAAGGGATACAGTAAACCTGCAGGGGTGCATCGGAATGTAAAACTGGTGACACAGGACACGCTCAAAACATAGACAGTAGGAAGACTCAGTCTTCCTATACCTAAGTCGGCATTGTGTCTCTTATTTTTAATTCCGATGCAATTTCTGTGTTTCATCGACCATGGGAAGGTCCAATGGATATAGTAAACCTGCAGAGGTGCATCGGAATGTAAAACTGGTGACACTGGAAACGCTCAAAACATAGACCGTGAGAAGACTCAGTTTTCTTGTACTTAAGTTAACGTTGTGTCTCTTATACTTAATTCCGATGCAATTTCTGTGTTTCATCGACCATGGGAAGGTCCAATGGATATAGTAAACCTGCAGAGGTGCATCGGAATGTAAAACTGGTGACACAGGAAATGCTCAAAACATAGAGAGTAGGAAGACTCAGCATTCCTGTTCTTATGTCGGCATTGTGTCTCTTATATTTAATTCCGATGCAATTTCTGTGTTTCATTGTCAATGGGAAGGTCCAATGGATACAGTAATCGTGCAGAGGTGCATCGGAATGTAAAACTGGTGACACAGGAAACGATCAAAGCATAGACAGTAGGAATATTCAGTCTTCCTGTACTTAAGTCGGCATTGTGTCTCTTATATTTAAATCCAATGCAATATCTGTGTTTCGTCGTCAATGGGAAGGTCAAAGGGATAGAGTAAACCTGCAGAGGTGCATCGGAATGTAAGACTGGTGATACAGGAAGCGGTCAAATCATAGACCCTAAGAAGACTCAGTTTTCTTGTACTGAAGTCGGCATTGTGTCTCTTATATTTAATTTTGATGCAATCTCTGTGTTTCATCGTCAATGGGAAGGTCCAATGGATACAGTAACCCTGCAGAGGTGCATCGGAATGTAAAACTGGTGACACAGGAAGTGCTCATAACATAGACCCTAAGAAGACTCAGTTTTCTTGTACTTAAATCGGCATTGTGTCTTTTATGTTCTCATGCAAATTCGGTGTTTCATCGTCACTGTGAAGGTGCAAGGGATACAGTAAACCTGCAGAGGTGAATCGGAATGTAAAACTGGTGACACCGGACACGCTCAAAACATAGACAGTAGGAAGACTCAGTCTTTCTGTACTTAAGTCGGCATTGTGTCTCTTATATTTAATTCCGATGCTATTTCTGTGTTTCATCGCCAATGGGAAGGACCAATGGGTACAGTAAACCTGCAGAGATGCATCGGAATGTAAAATTGGTGACGCAGTAAACGCTCAAAACATAGACAGTAGGAAGACTCAGCCTTCCTGTACTTAAGTCGGCATTGTGTCTCGTATATTTAATTCCGATGCTCTTTCTGTGTTTCATCGTCAATGGGAAGGTACAATGGATTCAGTAAAATTGCAGAGGTGCATCGGAAACTAAAACTGGTGACACAGTAAACGCTCAAATCATAGAAAGTAGGAAGACTCAGTCTTTCTGTACTTAAGTCGGCATTGTGTCTCTTATATTTTATTCCGATGCAATTTCTGTGTTTCATCGTCAATGGGAAGTTCCAAGGGATACAGTAACCCTACAGAGGTGCATCGGAATGTAAAACTGGTGACACAGGAAGCGGTCATAACATAGACCCTAAGAAGACTGAGTTTTCTTGCACCTAAGTCGGCATTGTGTCTTTTATATTTAATTCCGATGCAATATCTGTGTTTCATCGTCACTGTGAAGGTGCAAGGGATACAGTAAACCTGCAGGGGTGCATCGGAATGTAAAACTGGTGACACAGGACACGCTCAAAACATAGACAGTAGGAAGACTCAGTCTTCCTATACCTAAGGCGGCATTGTGTCTCTTATTTTTAATTCCGATGCAATTTCTGTGTTTCATCGACCATGGGAAGGTCCAATGGATATCATAAACCTGCAGAGGTGCATCGGAATGTAAAACTGGTGACACTGGAAACGCTCAAAACATAGACCGTGAGAAGACTCAGTTTTCTTGTACTTAAGTTAACGTTGTGTCTCTTATATTTAATTCCGATGCAATTTCTGTGTTTCATCGACCATGGGAAGGTCCAATGGATATAGTAAACCTGCAGAGGTGCATCGGAATGTAAAACTGGTGACACTGGAAACGCTCAAAACATAGACCGTGAGAAGACTCAGTTTTCTTGTACTTAAGTCAACGTTGTGTCTCTTATATTTAATTCCGATGTAATTTCTGTGTTTCATCGTCAATGGGTAGGTCCAATGGATACAGTAAATCTGCAGAGGTGCATCGCAATGTAAAACTGGTGACGCAGGAAACGCTCAAAACATAGACAGTAGGAAGACTCAAAGTTCCTGTACTTAATTCGGCATTGGGTCTCTTATATTTAATTCCGATGCAATTTCTGTGTTTCATCGTCACTGTGAAGGTGCAAGGGATACAGTAAACCTGCAGAGGTGCATCGGAATGTAAAACTGGTGACACAGGAAACGTTAAAAACATAGACAGTAGGAAGACTCAGTTTTTCTGTACTTAAGTCTGCATTGTGTCTCTTATATTTCATTCCGATGCAATTTCTGTGTTTCATCGTCAATGGGAAGGTCCAAGGGATGCAGTAACACTGCAGAGGTGCATCGGAATGTAAAACTGGTGACACAGGACACGCTCAAAACATAGACAGTAGGAAGACTCAGTATTTCTGTACGTAAATCGGCATTGTGTCTCTTATATTTAATTCCGATGCAATGTCTGTGTTTCATCGTCAATGGGAATGTCCAATGGATACAGTAAACCTCCAAAGGTGAATCGGAATGTAAAACTGGTGACGCAGGAAACGCTCAAAGCATAGACAGTAGGAAGACTCGATATTCCTGTACTTAAGTCGGCATTGTGTCTGTTATATTTAAGTCCGATGCAATTTCTGTGTTTCATCGTCAATGGGAAGATCCAAGGGATACAGTAAACCTGCTGAGGTGCATCGGAATGTAAAACTGGTGACACAGGAAACGCTCATAACATAGACAGTAGGAAGACTCAGCCTTCCTGTACTTAAGTCGGCATTGTGTCTCGTATATTTAATTCCGATGCTCTTTCTGTGTTTCATCGTCAATGGGAAGGTACAATGGATTCAGTAAAATTGCAGAGGTGCATCGGAAACTAAAACTGGTGACACAGTAAACGCTCAAATCATAGAAAGTAGGAAGACTCAGTCTTTCTGTACTTAAGTCGGCATTGTGTCTCTTATATTTTATTCCGATGCAATTTCTGTGTTTCATCGTCAATGGGAAGGTCCAAGGGATACAGTAACGCTGCAGAGGTGCATCGGAATGTATAACTGGTGACACAGGAAGCGGTCATAACATAGACCCTAAGAAGACTGAGTTTTCTTGTACCTAAGTCGGCATTGTGTCTTTTATATTTAATTCCGATGCAATTTCTGTGTTTCATCGTCACTGTGAAGGTACAAGGGATACAGTAAACCTGCAGGGGTGCATCGGAATGTAAAACTGGTGACACAGGACACGCTCAAAACATAGACAGTAGGAAGACTCAGTCTTCCTATACCTAAGTCGGCATTGTGTCTCTTATTTTTAATTCCGATGCAATTTCTGTGTTTCATCGACCATGGGAAGGTCCAATGGATATAGTAAACCTGCAGAGGTGCATCGGAATGTAAAACTGGTGACACTGGAAACGCTCAAAACATAGACCGTGAGAAGACTCAGTTTTCTTGTACTTAAGTTAACGTTGTGTCTCTTATACTTAATTCCGATGCAATTTCTGTGTTTCATCGACCATGGGAAGGTCCAATGGATATAGTAAACCTGCAGAGGTGCATCGGAATGTAAAACTGGTGACACAGGAAATGCTCAAAACATAGAGAGTAGGAAGACTCAGCATTCCTGTTCTTATGTCGGCATTGTGTCTCTTATATTTAATTCCGATGCAATTTCTGTGTTTCATTGTCAATGGGAAGGTCCAATGGATACAGTAAACGTGCAGAGGTGCATCGGAATGTAAAACTGGTGACACAGGAAACGATCAAAGAATAGACAGTAGGAATATTCAGTCTTCCTGTACTTAAGTCGGCATTGTGTCTCTTATATTTAAATCCAATGCAATATCTGTGTTTCGTCGTCAATGGGAAGGTCAAAGGGATAGAGTAAACCTGCAGAGGTGCATCGGAATGTAAGACTGGTGATACAGGAAGCGGTCAAATCATAGACCCTAAGAAGACTCAGTTTTCTTGTACTGAAGTCGGCATTGTGTCTCTTATATTTAATTATGATGCAATCTCTGTGTTTCATCGTCAATGGGAAGGTCCAATGGATACAGTAACCCTGCAGAGGTGCATCGGAATGTAAAACTGGTGACACAGGAAGTGCTCATAACATAGACCCTAAGAAGACTCAGTTTTCTTGTACTTAAATCGGCATTGTGTCTTTTATGTTCTCATGCAAATTCGGTGTTTCATCGTCACTGTGAAGGTGCAAGGGATACAGTAAACCTGCAGAGGTGAATCGGAATGTAAAACTGGTGACACCGGACACGCTCAAAACATAGACAGTAGGAAGACTCAGTCTTTCTGTACTTAAGTCGGCATTGTGTCTCTTATATTTAATTCCGATGCTATTTCTGTGTTTCATCGCCAATGGGAAGGTCCAATGGGTACAGTAAACCTGCAGAGATGCATCGGAATGTAAAATTGGTGACGCAGTAAACGCTCAAAACATAGACAGTAGGAAGACTCAGCCTTCCTGTACTTAAGTCGGCATTGTGTCTCGTATATTTAATTCCGATGCTCTTTCTGTGTTTCATCGTCAATGGGAAGGTACAATGGATTCAGTAAAATTGCAGAGGTGCATCGGAAACTAAAACTGGTGACACAGTAAACGCTCAAATCATAGAAAGTAGGAAGACTCAGTCTTTCTGTACTTAAGTCGGCATTGTGTCTCTTATATTTTATTCCGATGCAATTTCTGTGTTTCATCGTCAATGGGAAGTTCCAAGGGATACAGTAACCCTACAGAGGTGCATCGGAATGTAAAACTGGTGACACAGGAAGCGGTCATAACATAGACCCTAAGAAGACTGAGTTTTCTTGCACCTAAGTCGGCATTGTGTCTTTTATATTTAATTCCGATGCAATATCTGTGTTTCATCGTCACTGTGAAGGTGCAAGGGATACAGTAAACCTGCAGGGGTGCATCGGAATGTAAAACTGGTGACACAGGACACGCTCAAAACATAGACAGTAGGAAGACTCAGTCTTCCTATACCTAAGGCGGCATTGTGTCTCTTATTTTTAATTCCGATGCAATTTCTGTGTTTCATCGACCATGTGAAGGTCCAATGGATATAGTAAACCTGCAGAGGTGCATCGGAATGTAAAACTGGTGACACTGGAAACGCTCAAAACATAGACCGTGAGAAGACTCAGTTTTCTTGTACTTAAGTTAACGTTGTGTCTCTTATATTTAATTCCGATGCAATTTCTGTGTTTCATCGACCATGGGAAGGTCCAATGGATATAGTAAACCTGCAGAGGTGCATCGGAATGTAAAACTGGTGACACTGGAAACGCTCAAAACATAGACCGTGAGAAGACTCAGTTTTCTTGTACTTAAGTCAACGTTGTGTCTCTTATATTTAATTCCGATGTAATTTCTGTGTTTCATCGTCAATGGGTAGGTCCAATGGATACAGTAAATCTGCAGAGGTGCATCGCAATGTAAAACTGGTGACGCAGGAAACGCTCAAAACATAGACAGTAGGAAGACTCAATGTTCCTGTACTTAATTCGGCATTGGGTCTCTTATATTTAATTCCGATGCAATTTCTGTGTTTCATCGTCACTGTGAAGGTGCAAGGGATACAGTAAACCTGCAGAGGTGCATCGGAATGTAAAACTGGTGACACAGGAAACGTTAAAAACATAGACAGTAGGAAGACTCAGTTTTTCTGTACTTAAGTCTGCATTGTGTCTCTTATATTTCATTCCGATGCAATTTCTGTGTTTCATCGTCAATGGGAAGGTCCAAGGGATGCAGTAACACTGCAGAGGTGCATCGGAATGTAAAACTGGTGACACAGGAAGCGCTCATAACATAGACCCTAAGAAGACTCAGTTTTCTTGTACTTAAGTCGGCATTGTGTCTTTTATATTTGATTCCGATGCAATTTCTGTGTTTCATCGTCACTGTGAAGGTGCAAGGGATCAGTAAACCTGCAGAGGTGCATCGGAATGTAAAACTGGTGACACAGGAAACTCTCAAAACATAGACATTAGGAAGACTCAGCCTTCCTGTTCATAAGTCGGCAGTGTGTCTCTTATATTTATTTTCGATGCAATTTGTGTGTTTCATCGTCAATGGGAAGGTCCAAGGGATACAGTAACCCTGCAGAGGTGCATCGGAATGTAAAACTGGTGACACAGGAAGCGCTCATAACATAGACCCTAAGAAGACTCAGTTTTCTTGTACTTAAGTCGGCATTGCGTCTTTTATATTTAATTCCGATGCAATTTCTGTGTTTCATCGTCACTGTGAAGGTGCAAGGGATACAGTAAACCTGCAGAGGTGCATCGGAATATAAAACTGGTGACACACGACACGCTCAAAACATAGACAGTAGGAAGACTCAATGTTCGTGTACATAAGTCGGCATTGTGTCCCTTATATTTAATTCCGAAGCAATTTCTGTGTTTCATCGTCAATGGGAAGACCCAAGGGATACAGTAAACCTGCAGAGGTGCATCGGAATGTAAAACTGGTGTCACAGGAAACGCTCAAAACATAGACAGTAGGAAGACTCAGTCTTTCTGTACTTCAGTCGGCATTGTGTCTCTTATATTTAATTCCGATGCAATTTCTGTGTTTCATCGTCCATGGGAAGGTCCAATGGATACAATAAATCTGCAGAGGTGCATCGGAATGTAAAATTGGTGACGCAGTAAACGCTCAAAACATAGACAGTAGGAAGACTCAATCTTCCTGTACTTAAGTCGGCATTGTGTCTCTTACATTTAATTCCGATGCAATTTCTGTGTTTCATCGTCAATTGGAAGATCCAAGGGATACAGCAAACCTGCAGAGGTGCATCGGAATGTAAAACTGGTGACACAGGAAATGCTCAAAACATAGAGAGTAGGAAGACTCAGCATTCCTGTTCTTATGTCGGCATTGTGTCTCTTATATTTAATTCCGATGCAATTTCTGTGTTTCATTGTCAATGGGAAGGTCCAATGGATACAGTAAACGTGCAGAGTTGCATCGGAATGTAAAACTGGTGACACAGGAAACGATCAAAGCATAGACAGTAGGAATATTCAGTCTTCCTCTACTTAAGTCGGCATTGTGTCTCGTATATTTAATTCCGATGCACTTTCTGTGTTTCATCGTCAATGGGAAGGTACAATGGATTCAGTAAAATTGCAGAGGTGCATCGGAATGTAAAACTGGTGACACAGTAAACGCTCAAAACATTGAAAGTAGGAGGACTCAGTCTTTCTGTACTTAAGTCGGCATTGTGTCTCTTATATTTTATTCCGATGCAATTTCTGTGTTTCATCGTCAATGGGAGGGTCCAAGGGATACAGTAACCCTGCAGAGGTGCATCGGAATGTAAAACTGGTGACACAGGAAGCGGTCATAACATAGACCCTAAGAAGACTGAGTTTTCTTGTACCTAAGTCGGCATTGTGTCTTTTATATTTAATTCCGATGCAATTTCTGTGTTTCATCGTCACTGTGAAGGTGCAAGGGATACAGTAAACCTGCAGAGGTGCATCGGAATGTAAAACTGGTGACACAGGACACGCTCAAAACATAGACAGTAGGAAGACTCAGTATTTCTGTACGTAAATCGGCATTGTGTCTCTTATATTTAATTCCTATGTAATGTCTGTGTTTCATCGTCAATGGGAATGACCAATGGATACAGTAAACCTCCAAAGGTGAATCGGAATGTAAAACTGGTGACGCAGGAAACGCTCAAAGCATAGACAGTAGGAAGACTCGATATTCCTGTACTTAAGTCGGCATTGTGTCTGTTATATTTAAGTCCGATGCAATTTCTGTGTTTCATCGTCAATGGGAAGATCCAAGGGATACAGTAAACCTGCAGAGGTGCATCGGAATGTAAAACTGGTGACACAGGAAACGATCAAAATATAGACAGTAGGAATATTCAGTCTTCCTGCACTTAAGTCGGCATTGTGTCTCTTATATTTAAATCCAATGCAATTTCTGTGTTTCGTCGTCATTGGGAATGTCCATGGGATAGAGTAAACCTGCAGAGGTGCATCGAAATGTAAAACTGGTGATACAGGAAGCCGTCAAAACATAGACCCTAAGAAGACTCAGATTTGTTGTACTGCAGTCGACATTGTGTATCTTATATTTAATTTTGATGCAATTTCTGTGTTTCATCGCCAGTGGGAAGGTCCAATGGATACAGTAACCCTGCAGAGGTGCATCGGAATGTAAAACTGGTGACACAGGAAGCGCACATAACATAGACCCTAAGAAGACTCAGTTTTCTTGTGCTTAAGTCGGCATTGTGTCTCTTATATTCTGATGCAATTTCGGTGTTTCATCGTCACTGTGAAGGTACAAGGGATACAGTAAACCTGCAGAGGTGCATCGGAATGTAAAACTGGTGACACAGGACACGCTCAAAACATAGACAGTAGGAAGACTCAGTCTTTCTGTACTTAAGTCGGCATTGTGTCTCTTATATTTAATTCCGATGCTATTTCTTTGTTTCATCGTCAATGGGAAGGTCCAATGGATACAGTACACCTGCCGAGGTGCATCGGAATGTAAAATTGGTGACACAGTAAACGCTCAAAACATAGACAGTAGGAAGACTAAATCTTCCTGTACTTAAGTCGGCATTGTGTCTCTTATATTTAATTCCGATGCAATTTCTGTGTTTCATCGTCAATTGGAAGATCCAAGGGATACAGTAAACCTGCAGAGGTGTATCGGAATGTAGAACTGGTGACACAGGAAATGCTCAAAACATAGACAGTAGGAAGACTCAATGTTGCTGTACTTAAGTCGGCATTGTGCCTCTTATATTTAATTCGGACGCAATTTCTGTGTTTCATCGTCAATGGGAAGATCCAAGGGATACAGTAAACCTGCAGAGGTGCATTGGAATGTAAAACTGGTGACACAGGAAACGCTCTAAAACATAGACAGTAGGAAGACTCAGCCTTCCTGTACTTAAGTCGGCATTGTGTCTCTTATATTTAATTCCGATGCTATTTCTGTGTTTCTATGTCAATGGGAAGGTCCAATGGATACAGTAAAATTGCAGAGGTGCATCGGAATGTAAAACTGGTGACACAGGAAACGATCAAAACATAGACAGTAAGAATACTCAGTCTTCCTGTACTTAGGTCGACATTGTGTCTCTTATATTTAAATCCGATGCAATTTCTGTGTTTCGTCGTCAATGGGAAGGTCCAAGGGATACAGTAAACCTGCAGAGGTGCATCGGAATGTAAAGCTGGTGACACAGGAAGCGGTCAAAACATAGACCCTAAGAAGACTCAGTTTTCTTGTACTGAAGTCGGCATTGTGTCTCTTATATTTAATTTAGATGCAATTTCTGTGTTTCATCGTCACTGTGAAGGTCCAATGGATACAGTAAACCTGCAGAGGAGCATCGGAATGTAAAACTGTTGACACAGGAAACGCTCAAACATTGACAGTTGGAAGACTCAGTCTTCCTGTACTTAAGTCGGCATTGTGTCTGTTATATTTAAGTCCGATGTAATTTCTGTGTTTCATTGTCAGTGAGAAGGTGCAAGGGATACAGTAAACCTACAGAGGTGCATCGGAATGTAAAACTGGTGACACAGGAAACGCTCAAAACAATGACAGTTGGAAGACTCGGCCTTCCTGTACTTAACTCAACGTTGTGTCTCTTATATCTAATTCCGATGTAATTTCTGTGTTTCATCGTCAATGAGAAGGTCCAATAGATACAGTAAACCTGCAGAGGTGCAACGGAATGTAAAACTGGTGAAACAGGAAACGCTCAAAACATAGACAGTAGGAAGACTCAATGTTCCTGTACTTATGTCGGCATTGTGTCTCTTATATTTAATTCCGATGCAATTTCTGTGTTTCATCGTCAATGGGAAGATCCAAGGGATAAAGTAAACCTGCAGAGGTGCATCGGAATGTAAAACTGGTGACACAGGAAACGCTCAAAACATAGACAGTAGGAAGACTCAGCCTTCCTGTACTTAAGTCGGCATTGTGTCTCTGATATTTAATTCCGATGTAATTTCTGTATTTCATTGTCAATGGGAAGATGCAATGGATACAGTAAACCTGCAGAGGTGCATCTGAATGTAAAACTGGTGACACAGGAAACGCTCAAAACGTAGACAGTAGGAAGACTCAGTCTTTCTGTACTTAAGTCGGCATTGTGTCTCTTATATTTAATTCCGATGCAAATTCTGTGTTTCATCGTCAATGGGAACGTCCAAGGGATACAGTAACCCTACAGAGGTGCATCGGATTGTAAAACTGGTGACACTGGAAGCGCTCATAACATAGGCCCTAAGAAGACTCAGTTCTCTTGTACTTAAGTCGGCATTGTGTCTTTTATATTTAATTCCCATGCAATATCTGTGTTTCATCGTCACTGTGAAGGTCCAAGGGTTACAGTAAACCTGCAGAGGTGCATCAGAATGTAAAACTGGTGAAACAGGATACGCTCAAATCATAGACAGTAGGAAGACTGAGTCTTCCTGTACCTATGTCGGAATTGTGTCTCTTATATTTAATTCCGATGCAATTTCTGTGTTTCATCGTCGATGGGAAGGTCCAATGGATACAGTAAACCAGCAGAGGTGCATCGGAATGTAAAACTGGTGACGCAGGAAACGCTCAAAACATAGTCAGTAGGAAGACTCAATGTTCCTGTACTGAAGTCGGCATTGTGTCTCTTATATTTAATTCCGATGCAATTTCTGTGTTTCATCGTCAATGGGAAGGTCCAATGGATACAGTAAACATGCAGAGGTGCATCGGAATGTAAAACTGATGACGCAGGAAACGCTCAAAACATAGACAGTAGGGAGACTCAATGTCCCTGTACTTATGTCGGCATTGTGTCTCTTATATTTAATTTAGATGCAATTTCTGTGTTTCATCGTCACTGTGAAGGTCCAAGGGATATAGTAAACCTGCAGAGGTGTATCAAAATGTAAAACAAATGACACAGGATACGCTCAAAACATAGACAGTAGGAAGACTCAGTCTTCCTGTGCTTAAGTCGGCATTGTGTCTCTTATATTTAATTCAGATGCATTTTCTGTGTTTCATCGTCAATGGGAAGGTCCAATGGATACAGTAAACCTGCAGAGGAGCATCGGAATGTAAAACTGTTGACACAGGAAACGCTCAAACATTGACAGTTGGAAGACTCAGTCTTCCTGTACTTAAGTCGGCATTGTGTCTGTTATATTTAAGTCCGATGTAATTTCTGTGTTTCATTGTGAGTGAGAAGGTGCAAGGGATACAGTAAACCTACAGAGGTGCATCGGAATGTAAAACTGGTGACACAGGAAACGCTCAAAACAATGACAGTTGGAAGACTCGGCCTTCCTGTACTTAACTCAACGTTGTGTCTCTTATATTTAATTCCGATGTAATTTCTGTGTATCATCGTCAATGAGAAGGTCCAATGGATACAGTAAACCTGCAGAGGTGCATCGGAATGTAAAACTGGTGAAACAGGAAACGCTCAAAACATAGACAGTAGGAAGACTCAATGTTCCTGTACTTATGTCGGCATTGTGTCTCTTATATTTAATTCCGATGCAATTTCTGTGTTTCATCGTCAATGGGAAGATCCAAGGGATAAAGTAAACCTGCAGAGGTGCATCGGAATGTAAAACTGGTGACACAGGAAACGCTCAAAACATAGACAGTAGGAAGACTCAGCCTTCCTGTACTTAAGTCGGCATTGTGTCTCGTATATTTAATTCCGATGCTCTTTCTGTGTTTCATCGTCAATGGGAAGGTACAATGGATTCAGTAAAATTGCAGAGGTGCACCGGAATGTAAAACTGGTGACACAGTAAACGCTCAAAACATAGAAAGTAGGAAGACTCAGTCATTCTGTACTTAAGTCGGCATTGTGTCTCTTATATTTAAATCCAATGCAATTTCTGTGTTTCGTCGTCATTGGGAATGTCCAAGGGATAGAGTAAACCTGCAGAGGTGCATCGGAATGTAAAACTGGTGATACAGGAAGCGGTCAAAACATAGACCCTAAGAAGACTCAGTTTTGTTGTACTGAAGTCGACATTGTGTATCTTATATTTAATTCCGATGCAATTTCTGTGTTTCTATGTCAATGGGAAGGTCCAATGGATACAGTAAAATTGCAGAGGTGCATCGGAATGTAAAACTGGTGACACAGGAAACGATCAAAACATAGACAGTAAGAATACTCAGTCTTCCTGCACTTAAGTCGACATTGTGTCTCTTATATTTAAATCCGATGCAATTTCTGTGTTTCGTCGTCAATGGGAAGGTCCAAGGGATACAGTAAACCTGCAGAGGTGCATCGGAATGTAAAGCTGGTGACACAGGAAGCGGTCAAAACATAGACCCTAAGAAGACTCAGTTTTCTTGTACTGAAACCGGCATTGTGTCTCTTATATTTAATTTAGATGCAATTTCTGTGTTTCATCGTCACTGTGAAGGTCCAAGGGATACAGTAAACCTGCAGAGGTGCATCAAAATGTAAAACAAATGACACAGGATACGCTCAAAACATAGACAGTAGGAAGACTCAGCCTTCCTGTTCTTAAGTCGGCATTGTGTCTCTTATATTTAATTCCGATGCTATTTCTGTGTTTCATCGTCAATGGGAAGGTCCAATGGATACACTAAACCTGCAGAGGTGCATCGGAATGTAAAATTGGTGACGCAGGGAACGCTCAAAACCCAGACAGTAGGAAGACTCAATCTTCCTGTACTTATGTCGGCATTGTGTCTCTTATATTTAATTCCGATGTAATTTCTGTGTTTCATCGTCAATGGGAAGGTCCAATGGATACAGTAAACGTGCAGAGGTGCATCGGAATGTAAAACTGGTGACACAGGAAACACTCAAAACCCAGACAGTAGGAAGACTCAATCTTCCTATACTTATGTCGGCATTGTGTCTCTTATATTTAATTCCGATGCAATTTCTGTGTTTCATCGTCAATGGGAAGGTCCAATGGATACAGTAACCCTGCAGAGGTGCATCGGAATGTAAAACTGGTGACACAGGAAGCGCACATAACATAGACCCTAAGAAGACTCAGTTTTCTTGTACTTAAGTCGGCATTGTGTCTTTTATATTCTGATGCAATTTCGGTGTTTCATCGTCACTGTGAAGGTGCAAGGGATACAGTAAACCTGCAGAGGTGCATCGGAATGTAAAACTGGTGACACAGGACACGCTCAAAACATAGACAGTAGGAAGACTCAGTCTTTCTGTACTTAAGTCGGCATTGTGTCTCTTATATATAATTCCGATGCTATTTCTGTGTTTCATCGTCAAAGGGAAGGTCCAATCGATACAGTACACCTGCAGAGGTGCATCGGAATGTAAAATTGGTGACACAGTAAACGCTCAAAGCATAGACAGTAGGAAGACTAAATCTTCCTGTACTTAAGTCGGCATTGTGTCTCTTATATTTAATTCCGATGCAATTTCTGTGTTTCATCGTCAATTGGAAGATCCAAGGGATACAGTAAACCTGCAGAGGTGTATCGGAATGTAAAACTGGTGACACAGGAAATGCTCAAAACATAGACAGTAGGAAGACTCAGCATTCCTGTTCTTATGTCGGCAATGTGTCTCTTTTATTTAATTCCGATGCAATTTTTGTGTTTCATTGTCAATGGGAAGGTCCAATGGATACAGTAAACGTTCAGAGGTGCATCGGAATGTAAAACTGGTGACACAGGAAACGATCAAAGCATAGACAGTAGGAATATTCAGTCTTCGTGTACTTAAGTCGGCATTGTGTCTCTTATATTTAAATCCAATGCAATTTCTGAGTTTCGTCGTCAATGGGAAGGTCCAAGGGATAGAGTAAACCTGCAGAGGTGCATCAGAATGTAAAACTGGTGACACAGGACACGCTCAAAACGTAGACAGTAGGAAGACTTAGTCTTTCTGTACTTAAATCGGCATTGTGTCTCTTATATTTAATTCCGATGCAATGTCTGTATTTCATCGTCAGTGGGAATGTCCAATAGATACAGTAAACCTCCAGAGGTGCATCGGAAATTAAAACTGGTGACGCAGGAAACGCTCAAAACATAGACAGTAGGAAGACTCAATGTTGCTGTACTTAAATCGGCATTGTGCCTCTTATATTTAATTCCGATGCAATTTCTGTGTTTCATCGTCAATGGGAAGATCCGAGGGATACAGTAAACCTGCAGAGGTGCATTGGAATGTAAAACTGGTGACACAGGAAACGCTCTAAAACATAGACAGTAGGAAGACTCAGC
This sequence comes from Schistocerca nitens, assembly GCF_023898315.1. NCBI lineage: Eukaryota > Metazoa > Arthropoda > Insecta > Orthoptera > Acrididae > Schistocerca > Schistocerca nitens. The sequence continues at coordinate 760,603,394 of NC_064619.1, forward strand.
CTTCCTGTACTTAAGTCGGCATTGTGTCTCTTATATTTAATTCCGATGCTATTTCTGTGTTTCTATGTCAATGGGAAGGTCCAATGGATACAGTAAAATTGCAGAGATGCATCGGAATGTAAAACTGGTGACACAGGAAACGATCAAAACATAGACAGTAAGAATACTCAGTCTTCCTGTACTTAAGTCGACATTGTGTCTCTTATATTTAAATCCGATGCAATTTCTGTGTTTCGTTGTCAATGGGAAGGTCCAAGGGATACAGTAAACCTGCAGAGGTGCATCGGAATGTATAGCTGGTGACACAGGAAGCGGTCAAAACATAGACCCTAAGAAGACTCAGTTTTCTTGTACTGAAACCGGCATTGTGTCTCTTATATTTAATTTAGATGCAATTTCTGTGTTTCATCGTCACTGTGAAGGTCCAAAGGATACAGTAAACCTGCAGAGGTGCATCAAAATGTAAAACAAATGACACAGGATACGCTCAAAACATAGACAGTAGGAAGACTCAGTCTTCCTGTGCTTAAGTCGGCATTGTGACTCTTATATTTAATTCAGATGCATTTTCTGTGTTTCATCGTCAATGGGAAGGTCCAATGGATACAGTAAACCTGCAGAGGAACATCGGAATGTAAAACTGTTGACACAGGAAACGCTCAAACATTGACAGTTGGAAGACTCAGTCTTCCTGTACTTACGTCGGCATTGTGTCTGTTATATTTAAGTCCGATGTAATTTCTGTGTTTCATTGTCAGTGAGAAGGTGCAAGGGATACAGTAAACCTACAGAGGTGCATCGGAATGTAAAACTGGTGATACAGGAAACGCTCAAAACAATGACAGTTGGAAGACTCGGCCTTCCTGTACTTAACTCAACGTTGTGTCTCTTATATTTAATTCCGATGTAATTTCTGTGTTTCATCGTCAATGAGAAGGTCCAATGGATACAGTAAACCTGCAGAGGTGCATCGGAATGTAAAACTGGTGAAACAGGAAACGCTCAAAACATAGACAGTAGGAAGACTCAATGTTCCTGTACTTATGTCGGCATTGTGTCTCTTATATTTAATTCCGATGCAATTTCTGTGTTTCATCGTCAATGGGAAGATCTAAGGGATAAAGTAAACCTGCAGAGGTGCATCGGAATATAAAACTGGTGACACAGGAAACGCTCAAAGCATAGACAGTAGGAAGACTCAGCCTTCCTGTACTTAAGTCGGCATTGTGTCTCTTATATTTAATTCCGATGCAAATTCTGTGTTTCATCGTCAATGGGAACGTCCAAGGAATACAGTAACCCTACAGAGGTGCATCGGAATGTAAAACTGGTGACACAGGACACGCTCAAAACATAGACAGTAGGAAGACTCAGTCTTCCTGTACTTAAGTCGGCATTGTGTCTCGTATATTTAATTCCGATCCTCTTTCTGTGTTTAATCGTCAATGGGAAGGTCCAAGGGATACAGTAACCCTGCAGAGGTGCATCGGAATGTAAAACTGGTGACACAGGAAGCGGTCATAACATAGACCCTAAGAAGACTGAGTTTTCTTGTACCTAAGTCGGCATTGTGTCTTTTATATTTAATTCCGATGCAATTTCTGTGTTTCATCGTCACTGTGAAGGTGCAAGGGATACAGTAAACCTGCAGGGGTGCATCGGAATGTAAAACTGGTGACACAGGACACGCTCAAAACATAGACAGTAGGAAGACTCAGTCTTCCTATACCTAAGTCGGCATTGTGTCTCTTATTTTTAATTCCGATGCAATTTCTGTGTTTCATCGACCATGGGAAGGTCCAATGGATACAGTAAACCTGCAGAGGTGCATCGGAATGTAAAACTGGTGACACTGGAAACGCTCAAAACATAGACCGTGAGAAGACTCAGTTTTCTTGTACTTAAGTCAACGTTGTGTCTCTTATATTTAATTCCGATGTAATTTCTGTGTTTGATCGTCAATGGGTAGGTCCAATGGATACAGTAAATCTGCAGAGGTGCATCGGAATGTAAAACTGGTGACACAGGATACGCTCAAACATAGACGGTAGGAAGACTCAGACTTCCCGTTCTTAAGTCGGCATTGTGTCTCTTATATTTAACTCCGATGCAATTTCTGTGTTTCATCGACCATGGGAAGGTCCAATGGATACAGTAAACCTGCAGAGGTGCATCGGAATGTAAAATTGTTGAGGCAGGAAACGCTCAAAACATACACAGTAGGAAGACTCAGCCTTCCTGTTTTTAAGTCGGCATTGTGTCTCTTATATTTAATTCCGATGCTATTTCTGTGTTTCATCGTCAATGGGAAGGTCCAATGGATACAGTAAACCTGCAGAGGTGCATCGGAATGTAAAATTGGTGACGCAGGAAACGCTCAAAACATAGACAGTAGGAAGACTCAGTATTTCTGTACTTAAGTCGGCATTGTGTCTCTTATATTTAATTCCGATGCTATTTCTGTGTTTCATCGTCATTGGGAATGTCCAAGGGATAGAGTAAACCTGCAGAGGTGCATCGGAATGTAAAACTGGTGATACAGGAAGCGGTCAAAACATAGACCCTAAGAAGACTCAGTTTTGTTGTACTGCAGTCGACATTGTGTATCTTATATTTAATTTTGATGCAATTTCTGTGTTTCATCGTCAATGGGAAGGTCCAATGGATACAGTAACCCTGCAGAGGTGCATCGGAATGTAAAACTGGTGACACAGGAAGCGCACATAACATAGACCCTAAGAAGACTCAGTTTTCTTGTACTTAAGTCGGCATTGTGTCTTTTATATTCTGATGCAATTTCGGTGTTTCATCGTCACTGTGAAGGTGCAAGGGATACAGTAAACCTGCAGAGGTGCATCGGAATGTAAAACTGGTGACACAGGACACGCTCAAAACATAGACAGTAGGAAGACTCAGTCTTTCTGTACTTAAGTCGGCATTGTGTCTCTTATATTTAATTCCGATGCTATTTCTGTGTTTCATCGTCAATGGGAAGGTCCAATCGATACAGTACACCTGCAGAGGTGCATCGGAATGTAAAATTGGTGACACAGTAAACGCTCAAAACATAGACAGTAGGAAGACTAAATCTTCCTGTACTTCAGTCGGCATTGTGTCTCTTATATTTAATTCCGATGCAATTTCTGTGTTTCATCGTCAATTGGAAGATCCAAGGGATACATTAAACCTGCAGAGGTGCATCGGAATGTAAAACTGGTGACACAGGAAATGCTCAAAACATAGACAGTAGGAAGACTCAGCATTGCTGTTCTTATGTCGGCATTGTGTCTCTTATATTTAATTCCGATGCAATTCTTGTGTTTCATTGTCAATGGGAAGGTCCAATGGATACAGTAAACGTGCAGAGGTGCATCGGAATGTAAAACTGGTGACACAGGAAACGATCAAAGCATAGACAGTAGGAATATTCATTCTTCCTGTACTTAAGTCAGCATTGTGTCTCTTATATTTAAATCCAATGCAATTTCTGAGTTTCGTCGTCAATGGGAAGGTCCAAGGGATAGAGTAAACCTGCAGAGGTGCATCGGAATGTAAAACTGGTGACACAGGACACGCTCAAAACGTAGACAGTAGGAAGACTTAGTCTTTCTGTACTTAAATCGGCATTGTGTCTCTTATATTTATTTCCGATGCAATGTCTGTATTTCATCGTCAATGGGAATGTCCAATAGATACAGTAAACCTCCAGAGGTGCATCGGAATGTAAAACTGGTGACGCAGGAAACGCTCAAAACATAGACAGTAAGAATACTCAGTCTTCTTGTACTTAAGTCGACATTGTGTCTCTTATATTTAAATCCGATGCAATTTCTGTGTTTCGTCGTCAATGGGAAGGTCCAAGGGATACAGTAAACCTGCAGAGGTGCATCGGAATGTAAGGCTGGTGACACAGGAAGCGGTCAAAACATAGACCCTAAGAAGACTCAGTTTTCTTGTACTGAAGTCGGCATTGTGTCTCTTATATTTAATTTAGATGCAATTTCTGTGTTTCATCGTCACTGTGAAGGTCCAAGGGATACAGTAAACCTGCAGAGGTGCATCAAAATGTAAAACAAATGACACAGGATACGCTCAAAACATAGACAGTAGGAAGACTCAGTCTTCCTGTGCTTAAGTCGGCATTGTGTCTCTTATATTTAATTCAGATGCACTTTCTGTGTTTCATCGTCAATGGGAAGGTCCAATGGATACAGTAAACCTGCAGAGGAGCATCGGAATGTAAAACTGTTGACACAGGAAACGCTCAAACATTGACAGTTGGAAGACTCAGTCTTCCTGTACTTAAGTCGGCATTGTGTCTGTTATATTTAAGTCCGATGTAATTTCTGTGTTTCATTGTCAGTGAGAAGGTGCAAGGGATACAGTAAACCTACAGAGGTGCATCGGAATGTAAAACTGGTGACACAGGAAACGCTCAAAACAATGACAGTTGGAAGACTCAATATTCCTGTACTTATGTCGCCATTGTGTCTCTTATATTTAATTCCGATCCAATTTCTGTGTTTCATCGTCAATGGAAGATCTAAGGGATAAAGTAAACCTGCAGAGGTGCATCGGAATGTAAAACTGGTGACACAGGAAACGCTCAAAGCATAGACAGTAGGAAGACTCAGCCTTCCTGTACTTAAGTCGTCATTGTGTCTCTTATATTTAATTCCGATGTAATTTCTGTATTTCATTGTCAATGGGAAGGTGCAAGGGATACAGTAAACCTGCAGAGGTGCATCGGAATGTAAAACTGGTGACACAGGAAAAGCTCAAAACGTAGACAGTAGGAAGACTCAGTCTTTCTGTACTTAAGTCGGCATTGTGTCTCTTATATTTAATTCCGATGCAAATTCTGTGTTTCATCGTCAATGGGAACGTCCAAGGGATACAGTAACCCTACAGAGGTGCATCGGAATGTAAAACTGGTGACACAGGACACGCTCAAAACATAGACAGTAGGAAGACTCAGTCTTCCTGTACCTAAGTCGGCATTGTGTCTCTTATATTTACTTTTGATGCAATTTCTGTGTTTCATCGTCCATGGGAAGGTCCAATGGATACAGTATCCCTCCAGAGGTGCATCGGAATGTAAAACTGGTGTCACAGGAAGCGCTCATAACATAGGCCCTAAGAAGACTCAGTTCTCTTGTACTTAAGTCGGCATTGTGTCTTTTATATTTAATTCCCATGCAATATCTGTGTTTCATCGTCACTGTGAAGGTCCAAGGGTTACAGTAAACCTGCATGGGTGCATCAGAATGTAAAACTGATGACACAGGATACGCTCAAATCATAGACAGTAGGAAGACTCAGTCTTCCTGTACCTAAGTCGGAATTGTGTCTCTTATTTCTAATTCCGATGCCATTTCTGTGTTTCATCGTCCATGGGAAGGTCCAATGGATACAGTAAACCAGCAGAGGTGCATCGGAATGTAAAACTGGTTACACTGGAAACGCTGAAAGCATAGACGTAAGAAGACTCAGTTTTCTTGTACTTAACTCAACGTTGTGTCTCTTATATTTAATTCCGATGCAATTTCTGTGTTTCATCGTCACTGTGAAGGTGCAAGGGATACAGTAAACCTGCAGAGGTGCATCGGAATGTAAAACTGGTGACGCAGGAAACGCTCAAATCATAGACAGTAGGAAGACGCAGTCTTTCTGTACTTAAGTCGGCATTGTGTCTCTTATATTTAATTCTGATGCAATTTCTATGTTTCATCGTCAATGGGAACGTCCAAGAGATACAGTAACCCTACAGAGGTGCATCGGAATGTAAAACTGGTGACACAGGACTCGCTCAAAACATAGACAGTAGGAAGACTCAGTCTTCCTGTACTTAAGTCGGCATTGTGCCTCTTATATTTAATTCCGATGCTATTTCTGTGTCTCTATGTCAATGGGAAGGGCCAATGGATACAGAAAAATTGCAGAGGTGCATCGGAATGTAAAACTGGTGACACAGGAAACGATCAAAACATAGACAGTAAGAATACTCAGTCTTCCTGTACTTAAGTCGACATTGTGTCTCTTATATTTAAATCCGAAGCAATTTCTGTGTTTCGTCGTCAATGGGAAGGTCCAAGGGATACAGTAAACCTGCAGAGGTGCATCGGAATTTAAAGCTGGTGACACTGGAAACGCTCAAAACATAGACCGTAAGAAGACTCAGTTTTCTTGTACTTAAGTCAACGTTGTGCCTCTTATATTTAAAACCGATGTAATTTCTGTGTTTCATCGTCAATGGGAAGGTCCAATGGATACAGTAAACATGCAGAGGTGCATCGGAATGTAAAACTGATGACGCAGGAAACGCTGAAAACATAGACAGTAGGAAGACTCAGTCTTCCTGTACTTAAGTCGGCATTGTGTCTCTTATATTTAATTCCGATGTAATTTCTGTGTTTCATCGTCAATGGGAAGATCCAAGGGATACAGTAAACCTGCAGAGGTGCATCGGTATATAAAACTGGTCACACAGGAAAAGCTCAAAACATAGACAGTAGGAAGACTCAATGTTCCTGTACTTATGTCGGCATTGTGTCTCTTATATTTAATTCCGATGCTATTTCTGTGTTTCATCGTCAATGGGATGGTCCAATGGATACAGTAAACCTGCAGAGGTGCATCGGAATGTAAAACTGGTGACGCAGGAAACGCTCAAAACATAGACAGTAGGAAGACTCAGTCTTCCTGTACTTAAGTCGGCCTTGTGTCTGTTATATTTAAGTCCGATGTAATTTCTGTATTTCATTGTCAATGGGAAGGTGCTAGGGATACAGTAAACCTGCAGAGGTGCATCGGAATGTAAAACTAGTGACACAGGAAACGCTCAAAACGTAGACAGTAGGAAGACTCAGTCTTTCTGTACTTATGTCGGCATTGTGTCTCTTATATTTAATTGCGATGCAATTTCTGTGTTTCATCGTCAATGGGAAGGTCCAAGGGATACAGTAACCCTGCAGAGGTGCATCGGAAAGTAAAACTGGTGACACAGGACACGCTCAAAACTTAGACAGTAGGAAGACTAAGTTTTCTTCTACTTAAGTCGGCATTGTGTCACTTATATTTAATTCCGATGCAATTTCTATGTTTCATCGTCCATGGGAAGGTCCAGTGTATACAGTAAACTGAGGTGCATCGGAATGTAAAACTGTTGACACAGGAAACGCTCAAACATTGACAGTAGGACGACTCAGTCTTTCTGTACTTAAGTCGGCACTGTGTCTCTTATATTTAATTCCGATGCAATTTCTGTGTTTCATCGTCAATGGTAAAGTCCAAGGGATACAGTAAACCTGCAGAGGTGCATCGGAATGTAAAACTGGTGACACAGGAAACGCTCAAAACATAGACAGTAGGAAGACTCAGTCTTCCTGTACTTAAGTCGGCCTTGTGTCTGTTAAATTTAAGTCCGATGTAATTTCTGCATTTCATTGTCAATGGGAAGGTGCAAGGGATACAGTAAACCTGCAGAGGTGCATCGGAATGTAAAACTAGTGACACAGGAAACGCTCAAAACGTAGACAGTAGGAAGACTCAGTCTTTCTGTACTTAAGTCGGCATTGTGTCTCTTATATTTAATTGCGATGCAATTTCTGTGTTACATCGTCAATGGGAAGGTCCAAGGGATACAGTAACCCTGCAGAGGTGCATCGGAATGTAAAACTGGTGACACAGGACACGCTCAAAACTTAGACAGTAGGAAGACTAAGTTTTCTTGTACTTAAGTCAACGTTGTGTCTCTTATATTTAATTCCGATGCAATTTCTATGTTTCATCGTCCATGGGAAGGTCCAGTGTATACCGTAAACCTGCAGAGGTGCATCGGAATGTAAAACTGGAGACACTGGAAACGCTCAAAACATAGACCGTAAGAAGACTAAGTTTTCTTGTACTTAATTCATCGTTGTGCCTCTTAATTTTAACTCCGATGTAATTTCTGTGTTTCATCGTCAATGGGAAGGTCCAATGGATACAGTAAACCTGCAGAGGTGCATCGGAATGTAAAACTGGTGATGCAGGAAACGCTCAAAACATAGACAGTAGGAAGACTCCATGTTCCTGTACTTATGTCGGCATTGTGTCTCTTATATTTAATTCCGATGCAATTTCTGTGTTTCATCGTCAATGGGATGGTCCAATGAATACAGTAAACCTGCAAAGGTGCATCGGAATGTAAAACTGGTGACGCAGGAAACGCTCAAAACATAGTGAGTAGGAAGACTCCATGTTCCTGTACTGAAGTCGGCATTGTGCCTCTTATATTTAATTCCGATGCAATTTCTGTGTTTCATCGTCAATGGGAAGATCCAAGGGATACAGTAAACCCGCAGAGGTGCATCGGAATGTAAAACTGGTGACACAGGAAACGCCCAAAACATAGACAGTAGGAAGACTCAGACTTCCTGTACTTAAGTCGGCATTGTGTCTCTTATATTTAATTCCGATCTAATTTCTGTGTTTCATCGTCAATGGGAAGGTCGAATGGATACAGTAAACCTGCAGAGGTGCATCGTAATGTAAAACTGGTGACGCAGGAAACGCTCAAAACATAGACAGTAGGAAGACTCAATGTTCTTGTACTTAAGTAGGCATTGTGTCTCTTATATTTTATTCCGATGCAATTTCTGTGTTTCATCTTCAATGGGAAGATCCAAGGGATACAGTAACCCTACAGAGGTGCATCGGAATGTAAAACTGTTGACACAGGAAACGCTCAAACAATGACAGTAGGACGACTCACTCTTTCTGTACTTAAGTCGGCATTGTGTCTCTTATATTTAATTCCGATGCAATTCCTGTGTTTCATCGTCAATGGTAAAGTCCAAGGGATACAGTAAACCTGCAGAGGTGCATCGGAATGTAAAACTGGTGACACAGGAAACGCTCCAAACATAGACAGTAGGAAGACTCAGTCTTCCTGTACTTAAGTCGGCCTTGTGTCTGTTATATTTAAGTCCGATGTAATTTCTGCATTTCATTGTCAATGGGAAGGTGCAAGGGATACAATAAACCTGCAGAGGTGCATCGGAATGAAAAACTAGTGATACAGGAAACGCTCAAAACGTAGACAGTAGGAAGACTCAGTCTTTCTGTACTTAAGTCGGCATTGTGTCTCTTATATTTAATTCCGATCTAATTTCTGTGTTTCATCGTCAATGGGAAGGTCCAATGGATACAGTAAACCTGCAGAGGTGCATCGTAATGTAAAACTGGTGACGCAGGAAACGCTCAAAACATAGACAGTAGGAAGACTCAATGTTCCTGTACTTAAGTCGGCATTGTGTCTCTTATATTTTATTCCGATGCAATTTCTGTGTTTCATCGTCAATGGGAAGATCCAAGGGATACAGTAACCCTACAGAGGTGCATCGGAATGTAAAACTGTTGACACAGGAAACGCTCAAACATTGACGGACGACTCAGTCTTTCTGTACCTAAGTCGGCATTGTGTCTCTTATATTTAATCCGATGCAATTTCTGTGTTTCATCGTCAATGGTAAAGTCCAAGGGATACAGTAAACCTGCAGAGGTGCATCGGAATGTAAAACTGGTAACGCAGGAAACGCTCAAAACATAGACAGTAGGAAGACTCAGTCTTCCTGTACTTAAGTCGGCCTTGTGTCTGTTATATTTAAGTCCGATGTAATTTCTGCATTTCATTGTCAATGGGAAGGTGCAAGGGATACAGTAAACCTGCAGAGGTGCATCGGAATGTAAAACTAGTGACACAGGAAACGCTCAAAACGTAGACAGTAGGAAGACTCAGTCTTTCTGTACTTAAGTCGGCATTGTGTCTCTTATATTTAATTGCGATGCAATTTCTGTGTTTCATCGTCAATGGGATGGTCCAAGGGATACAGTAACCCTGCAGAGGTGCATCGGAATGTGAAACTGGTGACACAGGATGCGGTCATAACATAGACCCTATGAAGACTCAGTTCTCTTGTACTTAAGTCGGCATTGTGTCTTGTATATTTAAGTCCCATGCAATTTCTGTGTTTCATCGTCACTGTGAAGGTCCAAGGGTTACAGTAAACCTGCAGAGGTGCATCAGAATGCAAAACTGGTGACACAGGAAACGCTCAAATCATAGACAGTAGGAAGACTCCATGTTCCTGTACCTAAGTCGGCATTGTGTCTCTTATATTAATTCCGATGCATTTTCTGTGTTTCATCGTCAATGGGAAGGTCCAATAGATACAGTAAACCTGCAGAGGTGCATCGGAATGTAAAACTGTTGACACAAGACACGCTCAAACATTGAGAGTAGGAAGACTCAGTCTTCCTGTTCTTAAGTCGGCATTGTGTCTCTTATATTTAATTCCGATGCAATTTCTGTGTTTCATCGCCAACGGTAAAGTCCAAGGGATACAGTAAACCTACAGAGGGGCATCGGAATGTAAAACTGGTGACACAGGAAACGCTCAAAACGTAGACAGTAGGAAGACTCAGTCTTTCTGTACTTAAGTCGGCATTGTGTCTCTTATATTTAATTGCGATGCAATTTCTGTGTTACATCGTCAATGGTAATGTCCAAGGGATACAGTAAACCTGCAGAGGTGCATCGGAATGTAAAACTGGTGACACAGGAAACGCTCAAAACATAGACAGTAGGAAGACTCAGTCTTCCTGTACTTAAGTCGGCCTTGTGTCTGTTATATTTAAGTCCGATGTAATTTCTGCATTTCATTTTCAATGGGAAGGTGCAAGGGATACAGTAAACCTGCAGAGGTTCAACGGAATGTAAAACTAGTGACACAGGAAACGCTCAAAACGTAGGCAGTAGGAAGACTCAGTCTCTCTGTACTTAAGTCGGCATTGTGTCTCTTATATTTAATTCCGATCTAATTTCTGTGTTTCATCGTCAATGGGCAAGTCCAAGGGATACAGTAAACCTGCAGAGGTGCATCGTAATGTAAAACTGGTGACGCAGGAAACGCTCAAAACATAGACAGTAGGAAGACTCAATGTTCCTGTACTTCAGTCGGCATTGTGTCTCTTATATTTTATTCCGATGCAATTTCTGTGTTTCATCGTCAATGGGAAGATCCAAGGGATACAGTAACCCTACAGAGGTGCATCGGAATGTAAAACTGTTGACACAGGAAACGCTCAAACATTGACAGTAGGACGACTCAGTCTTTCTGTACTTAAGTCGGCATTGTGTCTCTTATATTTAATTCCGATGCAATTTCTGTGGTTCATCGTCAATGGTAAAGTCCAAGGGATACAGTAAACCTGCAGAGGTGCATAGGAATGTAAAACTGGTGACACAGGAAACGCTCAAAACATAGACAGTAGGAAGACTCAGTCTTCCTGTACTTAAGTCGGCCTTGTGTCTGTTATATTTAAGTCCGATGTAATTTCGGCATTTCATTGTCAATGGGAAGGTGCAAGGGATACAGTAAACCTGCAGAGGTGCATCGGAATGTAAAACTAGTGACACAGGAAACGCTCAAAACGTAGACAGTAGGAAGACTCAGTCTTTCTGTACTTAAGTCGGCATTGTGTCTCTTATATTTAATTGCGATGCAATTTCTGTGTTACATCGTCAATGGGAAGGTCCAAGGGATACAGTAACCCTGCAGAGGTGCATCGGAATGTAAAACTGGTGACACAGGACACGCTCAAAACGTAGACAGTAGGAAAACTAAGTTTTCTTGTACTTAAGTCAACGTTGTGTCTCTTATATTTAATTCCGATGCAATTTCTATGTTTCATCGCCCATGGGAAGGTCCAGTGTATACCGTAAACCTGCAGAGGTGCATCGGAATGTAAAACTGGAGACACTGGAAACGCTCAAAACATAGACCGTAAGAAGACTAAGTTTTCTTGTACTTAATTCATCGTTGTGCCTCTTAATTTTAACTCCGATGTAATTTCTGTGTTTCATCGTCAATGGGAATGTCCAATGGATACAGTAAACCTGCAGAGGTGCATCGGAATGTAAAACTGGTGATGCAGGAAACGCTCAAAACATAGACAGTAGGAAGACTCCATGTTCCTGTACTTATGTCGGCATTGTGTCTCTTATATTTAATTCCGATGCAATTTCTGTGTTTCATCGTCAATGGGAAGGTCCAAGAGATACAGTAACCCTGCAGAGGTGCATCGGAATGTGAAACTGGTGACACAGGAAGCGCTCATAACATAGACCCTATGAAGACTCAGTTCTCTTGTACTTAAGTCGGCATTGTGTCTTGTATATTTAATTCCCATGCAATTTCTGTGTTTCATCGTCTCTGTGAAGGTCCAAGGGTTACAGTAAACCTGCAGAGGTGCATCAGAATGCAAAGCTGGTGACACAGGAAACGCTCAAATCATAGACAGTAGGAAGACTCCATGTTCCTGTACCTAAGTCGGCATTGTGTCTCTTATATTTAATTCCGATGCATTTTCTGTGTTTCATCGTCAATGGGAAGGTCCAATAGATACAGTAAACCTGCAGAGGTGCATCGGAATGTAAAACTGTTGACACAGGACACGCTTGAACATTGAGAGTAGGAAGACTCAGTCTTCCTGTTCTTAAGTCTGCATTGTGTCTCTTATATTTAATTCCGATGCAATATCTGTGTTTCATCGTCAACGGTAAAGTCCAAGGGATACAGTAAACCTACAGAGGGGCATCGGAATGTAAAACTGGTGACACAGGAAACGCTCAAAACATAGACAGTAGGAAGACTCAGTCTTCCTGTACTTAAGTCGGCATTGTGTCTCTTATATTTAATTCCGAAGTAATTTCTGTGTTTCATCGTCCATGCGAAGGTCCAATGGATAAGGTAAACCTCAAGAGGTGCATCGGAATGTAAAACTGGTGACACTGGAAACGCTCAAAACATAGATCGTAAGAAGACACAGTTTTCTTGTACTTAAGTGAACGTTGTGTCTCTTATATTTAATTCCGATGTAATTTCTTTGTTTCGTCGTCAATGGGAAGGTCCAATGGATACAGTAAACCTGCAGAGGTGCATCGGAATGTAAAACTGGTGACGCAGGAAACGCTCAAACATAGACAGTAGGAAGACTCAATGTTCCTGTACTTAATTCGGCATTGTGTCTCTTATACTTTGTTCCGATGCAATTTCTGTGTTTCATCGTCAATGGGAAGATCCAAGGGATACAGTAACCCTACAGAGGTGCATCGGAATGTAAAACTGTTGACACAGGAAACGCTCAAACATTGACAGTAGGAAGACTCAGTCTTTCTGTACTTAAGTCGGCATTGTGTCTCTTATATTTAATTCCGATGCAATATCTGTGTTTGATCGTCAATGGTAAAGTCCAAGGGATACAGTAAACCTGCAGAGGTGCATCGGAATGTAAAATTGGTGACACAGGAAACGCTCAAAACATAGACAGTAGGAAGACTCATTCTTCGTGTACTTAAGTCGGCCTTGTGTCTGTTATATTTAAGTCCGATGTAATTTCTGTATTTCATTGTCAATGGGAAGGTGCAAGGGATACAGTAAACCTCCAGAGGTGCATCGGAATGTAAAACTGGTGACACAGGAAACGCTCAAAACGTAGACAGTAGGAAGACTCAGTCTTTCTGTACTTAAGTCGGCATTGTGTCTCTTATATTTAATTCCGATGCAATTTCTGTGTTTCAGCGTCAATGGGAAGGTCCAAGAGACACAGTAACCCTGCAGAGGTGCATCGGAATGTGAAACTGGTGACACAGGAAGCGCTCATAACATAGACCCTAAGAAGACTCAGTTCTCTTGTACTTAAGTCGGCATTGTGTCTTTTATATTTAATTCCCATGCAATTTCTGTGTTTCATCGTCACTGTGAAGGTCCAAGGGTTACAGTAAACCTGCAGAGGTGCATCAGAATGCAAAACCGGTGACACAGGACATGCTCAAATCATAGACAGTAGGAAGACTCAGTCTTCCTGTACCTAAGTCGGAATTGTGTCTCTTATATATAATTCCGATGCAATTTCCGTGTTTCATCGTCCATGGGAAGGTCCAATGGATACAGTTAACCTGCAGAGGTGCATCGGAATGTAAAATTGGTGACACTGGAAACGCTGAAAACATAGACCATAAGAAGTCTCAGTTTTCTTGTACTTAACTCAACGTTGTGTCTCTTATATTTAATTCCGATGTAATTTCTGTCTTTCGTCGTCAATGGGAAGGTCGAATGGATACAGTAAACCAGCAGAGGTGCATCGGAATGTAAAACTGGTGACACTGGAAACGCTGAAAACATAGACCGTAAGAAGACTCAGTTTTCTTGTACTTAACTCAACGTTGTGTCTCTTATATTTAATTCCGATGTAATTTCTGTGTTTCATCGTCAATGGGAAGGTCCAATGGATACAGTAAACCAGCAGAGGTGCATCGGAATGTAAAACTGGTGACACTGGACACGCTCAAACCATAGACAGTAGGAAGACTCAGTCTTGCTGTAATTAAGTCGGCATCGTGTCTCTTATATTTAATTCCGATGCAATTTCTGTGTTTCATCGTCCATGGGAAGGTCCAAGGGATACAGTAAACCTGCAGAGGTGCATCGGAATGTAAAACTGGTGACACAGGAAACTCTCAAAACATAGACAGTAGTTCAATGGCTCTGAGCACTATGGGACTCAACATCTTAGGTCATAAGTCCCCTAGAACGTAGAACTACTTAAACCTAACTAACCTAAGGACATCACACACTCCCATGCCCGAGGCAGGATTCGAACCTGCGACCGTAGCAGCCCCGCGGTTCCGGACTGCAGCGCCAGAACCGCTAGACCACCGCGGCCGGCCATAGACAGTAGGAAGACTCAGCCTTCCTGTTCTTAAGTCGGCATTGTGTCTCTTATATTTAATTCCGGTGCAATTTCTGTGTTTCATCGTCAATGGGAAGGTCCAATGGATACAGTGAACTTGCAGAGGTGCATCGGAATGTAAAATTGGTGACGCAGGAAACGCTCAAAACATAGACAGTAGGAAGACTCAATCTTCCTGTACCTAAGTCGGCATTGTGTCTCTTATATTTAATTCCGATGCAATTCCTGTGTTTTATCGTCAATGGGAAAATCCAAGGGATACAGTAAACCTACAGAGGTGCATCGGAATGTAAAACTGGTGACACTGGAAACGCTCAAAGCATAGACCGTAAGAAGACTCAGTTTTCTTGTACTTAACTCAACGTTGTGTCTCTTATATTTAATTCCGAAGTAATTTCTGTGTTTCATCGTCAATGGGAAGGTCCAATGGATACAGTAAACCTGCAGAGGTGCATCGGAATGTAAAACTGGTGACGCAGGAAACGCTCAAAACATAGACAGTAGGAAGACTCAATGTTCCTGTACATAGGTCGGCATTGTGTCTCTTATATTTAATTCCGGTGCAATTTCTGTGTTTCATCGTCAATGGGAAGATCCAAGGGATGCAGTAAACCTGCAGAGGTGCATCGGAATGTAAAACTGGTGACACAGGAAACGCCCAAAACATAGACAGTAGGAAGACTCAGACTTCCTGTACTTAAGTCGGCATTGTGTCTCTTATATTTAATTCCGATGCATTTCTGTGCTTCATCGTCAATGGGAAGGTCCAATGGATACAGTAAACCTGCAGAGGTGCATCGGAATGTAAAACTGTTGACACAGGAAACGCTCAAACATTGACAGTAGGAAGACTCAGTCTTCCTGTTCTTAAGTCGGCATTGTGTCTCTTTTATTTAATTCCGATGCAATTTCTGTGTTTCATCGTCAATGGTAAAGTCCAAGGGATACAGTAAACCTACAGAGGTGCATCGGAATGTAAAACTGGTGACACAGGAAACGCTCAAAACATAGACAGTAGGAAGACTCAGTCTTCCTGTACTTAAGTCGGCATTGTGTCTCTTATATTTAATTCCGATGCAATTTCTGTGTTTCATCGTCCATGCGAAGGTCAAATGGATAAAGTAAACCTACAGAGGTGCATCGGAATGTAAAACTGGTGACACTGGAAACGCTCAAAACATAGACCGTAAGAAGACTCAGTTTTCTTGTACTTAAGTCAACGTTGTGTCTCTTATATTTATTTCCGATCTAATTTCTGTGTTTCATCGTCAAAGGGAAGGCCCAATGGATACAGTAAACCTGCAGAGGTGCATCGTAATGTAAAACTGGTGACGCAGGAAACGCTCAAAACATAGACAGTAGGAAGACTCAATGTTCCTGTACTTAAGTCGGCATTGTGTCTCTTATAATTTATTCCGATGCAATTTCTGTGTTTCATCGTCAATGGGAAGATCCAAGGGATACAGTAACCCTACACAGGTACATCGGAATGTAAAACTGTTGACACAGGAAACGCTCAAACATTGTCAGTAGGACGACTCAGTCTTTCTGTACTTAAGTCGGCATTGTGTCTCTTATATTTAATTCCGATGTAATTTCTGTGTTTCATCGTCAATAGGAAGATCCAAGGGATACAGTAACCCTACAGAGGTGCATCGGAATGTAAAACTGTTGACACAGGAAACGCTCAAACATAGACGGACGACTCAGTCTTTCTGTACCTAAGTCGGCATTGTGTCTCTTATATTTATTTCCGATGCAATTCCTGTGTTTCATCGTCAATGGTAAAGTCCAAGGGATACAGTAAACCTGCAGAGGTGCATCGGAATGTAAAACTGGTAACACAGGAAACGCTCAAAACATAGACAGTAGGAAGACTCAGTCTTCCTGTACTTAAGTCGGCCTTGTGTCTGTTATATTTAAGTCCGATGTAATTTCTGCATTTCATTGTCAATGGGAAGGTGCAAGGGATACAGTAAACCTGCAGAGGTGCATCGGAATGTAAAACTGTTGACACAGGAAACGCTCAAACATTGACGGACGACTCAGTCTTTCTGTACTTAAGTCGGCATTGTGTCTCTTATATTTAATTGCGATGCAATTTCTGTGTTTCATCGTCAATGGGAAGGTCCAAGGGATACAGTAACCCTGCAGAGGTGCATCGGAATGTAAAACTGGTGACACAGGACACGCTCAAATCTTAGACAGTAGGAAGACTAAGTTTTCTTGTACTTAAGTCAACGTTGTGTCTCTTATATTTAACTCCGATGTAATTTCTGTGTTTCATCGTCAATAGGAAGGTCCAATGGATACAGTAAACCTGCAGAGGTGCATCGGAATGTAAAATTGGTGACGCAGGAAACGCTCAAAACATAGACAGTAGGAAGACTCAGTCTTCCTGTACTTAAGTCGGCCTTGTGTCTGTTATATTTAAGTCCGATGTAATTTCGGCATTTCATTGTCAATGGGAAGGTGCAAGGGATACAGTAAACCTGCAGAGGAGCATCGGAATGTAAAACTAGTGACACAGGAAACGCTCAAAACATAGACAGTAGGAAGACTCAGCCTTCCTGTTCTTAAGTCGGCATTGTGTCTCTTATATTTAATTGCGATGCAATTTCTGTGTTACGTCGTCACTGTGAAGGTCCAAGGGTTACAGTAACCCTGCAGAGGTGCATCGGAATGTAAAACTGGTGACACAGGACACGCTCAAAACGTAGACAGTAGGAAGACTAAGTTTTCTTGTACTTAAGTCAATGTTGTGCCTCTTAATTTTAACTCCGATGTAATTTCTGTGTTTCATCGTCAATGGGAATGTCCAATGGATACAGTAAACCTGCAGAGGAGCATCGGAATGTAAAACTGGTGATGCAGGAAACGCTCAAAACATAGACAGTAGGAAGACTCCATGTTCCTGTACTTATGTCGGCATTGTGTCTCTTATATTTAATTCCGATGCAATTTCTGTGTTTCATCGTCAATGGGAAGGTCCAAGAGATACAGTAACCCTGCAGAGGTGCATCGGAATGTGAAACTGGTGACACAGGAAGCGCTCATAACATAGACCCTATGAAGACTCAGTTCTCTTGTACTTAAGTCGGCATTGTGCCTTGTATATTTAATTCCCATGCAATTTCTGTGTTTCATCGTCACTGTGAAGGTCCAAGGGTTACAGTAAACCTGCAGAGGTGCATCAGAATGCAAAACTGGTGACACAGGAAACGCTCAAATCATAGACAGTAGGAAGACTCCATGTTCCTGTACCTAAGTCGGCATTGTGTCTCTTATATTTAATTCCGATGCATTTTCTGTGTTTCATCGTCAATGGGAAGGTCCAATAGATACAGTAAACCTGCAGAGGTGCATCGGAATGTATAACTGTTGACACAGGACACGCTCAAACATTGAGAGTAGGAAGACTCAGTCATCCTGTTCTTAAGTCGGCATTGTGTCACTTATATTTAATTCCGATGCAATTTCTGTGTTTCATCGTCAACGGTAAAGTCCAAGGGATACAGTAAACCTACAGAGGGGCATCGGAATGTAAAACTGGTGACACAGGAAACGCTCAAAACATAGACAGTAGGAAGACTCAGTCTTCCTGTACTTAAGTCGGCATTGTGTCTCTTATATTTAATTCCGATGTAATTTCTGTGTTTCATCGTCCATGCGAAGGTCCAATGGATAAAGTAAACCTCCAGAGGTGCATCGGAATGTAAAACTGGTGACACTGGAAACGCTCAAAACATAGACCGTAAGAAGACACAGTTTTCTTGTACTTAAGTCAACGTTGTGTCTCTTATATTTAATTCCGATGTAATTTCTGTGTTTCGTCGTCAATGGGAAGGTCCAATGGATACAGTAAACCTGCAGAGGTGCATCGGAATGTAAAACTGGTGACGCAGGAAACGCTCAAACATAGACAGTAGGAAGACTCAATGTTCCTGTACTTAATTCGGCATTGTGTCTCTTATATTTTGTTCCGATGCAATTTCTGTGTTTCATCGTCAATGGGAAGATCCAAGGGATACAGTAACCCTACAGAGGTGCATCGGAATGTAAAACTGTTGACACAGGAAACGCTCGAACATTGACAGTAGGAAGACTTAGTCTTTCTGTACTTAAGTCGGCATTGTGTCTCTTATATATAATTCCGATGCAATTTCTGTGTGTCATCGTCAGTGGTAAAGTCCAAGGGATACAGTAAACCTGCAGAGGTGCATCGGAATGTAAAATTGGTGACACAGGAAACGCTCAAAACATAGACAGTAGGAAGACTCACTCTTCGTGTACTTAAGTCGGCCTTGTGTCTGTTATATTTAAGTCCGATGTAATTTCTGCATTTCATTGTCAATGGGAAGGTGCAAGGGATACAGTAAACCTACAGAGGTGCATCGGAATGTAAAACTGGTGACACTGGAAACGCTCAAAACATAGACCGTAAGAACACAGTTTTCTTGTACTTAAGTCAACGTTGTGTCTCTTATATTTAATTCCGATGTAATTTCTGTGTTTCATCGTCAATAGGAAGATCCAAGGGATACAGTAACCCTACAGAGGTGCATCGGAATGTAAAACTGTTGACACAGGAAACGCTCAAACATTGACGGACGACTCAGTCTTTCTGTACCTAAGTCGGCATTGTGTCTCTTATATTTATTTCCGATGCAATTTCTGTGTTTCATCGTCAATGGTAAAGTCCAAGGGATACAGTAAACCTGCAGAGGTGCATCGGAATGTAAAACTGGTAACACAGGAAACGCTCAAAACATAGACAGTAGGAAGACTCAGTCTTCCTGTACTTAAGTCGGCCTTGTGTCTGTTATATTTAAGTCCGATGTAATTTCTGCATTTCATTGTCAATGGGAAGGTGCAAGGGATACAGTAAACCTGCAGAGGTGCATCGGAATGTAAAACTGTTGACACAGGAAACGCTCAAACATTGACGGACGACTCAGTCTTTCTGTACTTAAGTCGGCATTGTGTCTCTTATATTTAATTGCGATGCAATTTCTGTGTTTCATCGTCAATGGGAAGGTCCAAGGGATACAGTAACCCTGCAGAGGTGCATCGGAATGTAAAACTGGTGACACAGGACACGCTCAAATCTTAGACAGTAGGAAGACTAAGTTTTCTTGTACTTAAGTCAACGTTGTGTCTCTTATATTTAACTCCGATGTAATTTCTGTGTTTCATCGTCAATAGGAAGGTCCAATGGATACAGTAAACCTGCAGAGGTGCATCGGAATGGAAAATTGGTGACGCAGGAAACGCTGAAAACATAGACAGTAGGACGACTCCATGTTCCTGTACTTAAGTCGGCATTGTGTCTCTTATATTTAATTCCGATGCAATTTCTGTGTTTCATCGTCAATGGGTAGATCCAAGGGATACAGTAAAGCTGCAGAGGTGCACTGGAATGTGAAACTGGTGACACAGGAAACGCTCAAAACATAGACAGTAGGAAGACTCAGCCTTCCTGTTCTTAAGTCGGCATTGTGTCTCTTATATTTAATTCCCATGCAATTTCTGTGTTTCATCGTCACTGTGAAGGTCCAAGGGTTACAGTAACCCTGCAGAGGTGCATCGGAATGTAAAACTGGTGACACAGGACACGCTCAAAACGTAGACAGTAGGAAGACTAAGTTTTCTTGTACTTAAGTCAACGTTGTGTCTCTTATATTTAATTCCGATGCAATTTCTGTGTTTCATCGTCAATGGGAAGGCCCAATGGATACAGTAAACCTGCAGAGGTGCATCGGAATGTAAAATTGGTGACGCAGGAAACGCTCAAAACATAGACAGTAGGACGACTCCATGTTCCTGTACTTAAGTCGGCATTGTGTCTCTTATATTTAATTCCGATGCAATTTCTGTGTTTTATCGTCAATGGTAAAGTCCAAGGGATACAGTAAACCTGCAGAGGTGCATCGGAATGTAAAACTGGTGACACAGGAAACGCTCAAAATATAGACAGTAGGAAGACTCAGTCTTCCTGTACTTAAGTCGGCCTTGTGTCTGTTATTTTTAAGTCCGATGTAATTTCGGCATTTCATTGTCAATGGGAAGGTGCAAGGGATACAGTAAACCTGCAGAGGTGCATCGGAATGTAAAACTAGTGACACAGGAAACGCTCAAAACGTAGACAGTAGGAAGACTCAGTCTTTCTGTACTTAAGTCGGCATTGTGTGTCTTATATTTAATTGCGATGCAATTTCTGTGTTACATCGTCAATGGGAAGGTCCAAGGGATACAGTAACCCTGCAGAGGTGCATCGGAATGTAAAACTGGTGACACAGGACACGCTCAAAACGTAGACAGTAGGAAGACTAAGTTTTCTTGTACTTAAGTCAACGTTGTGTCTCTTATATTTAATTGCGATGCAATTTCTATGTTTCATCGCCCATGGGAAGGTCCAGTGTATACCGTAAACCTGCAGAGGTGCATCGGAATGTAAAACTGGAGACACTGGAAACGCTCAAAACATAGACCGTAAGAAGACTAAGTTTTCTTGTACTTAATTCATCGTTGTGCCTCTTAATTTTAACTCCGATGTAATTTCTGTGTTTCATCGTCCATGCGAAGGTCCAATGGATAAAGTAAACCTCCAGAGGTGCATCGGAATGTAAAACTGGTGACACTGGAAACGCTCAAAACATAGACCGTAAGAAGACACAGTTTTCTTGTACTTAAGTCAACGTTATGTCTCTTATATTTAATTCCGATGTAATTTCTGTGTTTCGTCGTCAATGGGAAGGTCCAATGGATACAGTAAACCTGCAGAGGTGCATCGGAATGTAAAACTGGTGACGCAGGAAACGCTCAAACATAGACAGTAGGAAGACTCAATGTTCCTGTACTTAATTCGGCATTGTGTCTCTTATATTTTGTTCCGATGCAATTTCTGTGTTTCTTCGTCCATTGGAAGATCCAAGGGATACAGTAACCCTACAGAGGTGCATCGGAATGTAAAACTGTTGACACAGGAAACGCTCAAACATTGACAGTAGGAAGACTCAGTCTTTCTGTACTTAAGTCGGCATTGTGTCTCTTATATTTAATTCCGATGCAATTTCTGTGTGTCATTGTCAGTGGTAAAGTCCAAGGGATACAGTAAACATGCAGAGGTGCATCGGAATGTAAAATTGGTGACACAGGAAACGCTCAAAACATAGACAGTAGGAAGACTCACTCTTCGTGTACTTAAGTCGGCCTTGTGTCTGTTATATTTAAGTCCGATGTAATTTCTGTATTTCATTGTCAATGGGAACGTGCAAGGGATACAGTAAACCTCCAGAGGTGCATCGGAATGTAAAACTGGTGACACAGGAAATGCTCAAAACGTAGACAGTAGGAAGACTCAGTCTTTCTGTACTTAAGTCGGCATTGTGTCTCTTATATTTAATTCCGATGCAATTTCTGTGTTTCAGCGTCAATGGGAAGGTCCAAGAGATACAGTAACCCTGCAGAGGTGCATCGGAATGTGAAACTGGTGACACAGGAAGCGCTCATAACATAGACCCTAAGAAGACTCAGTTCTCTTGTACTTAAGTCGGCATTGTGTCTTTTATATTTAATTCCCATGCAATTTCTGTGTTTCATCGTCACTGTGAAGGTCCAAGGGTTACAGTAAACCTGCAGAGGTGCATCAGAATGCAAAACCGGTGACACAGGACATGCTCAAATCATAGACAGTAGGAAGACTCAGTCTTCCTGTACCTAAGTCGGAATTGTGTCTCTTATATTTAATTCCGATGCAATTTCCGTGTTTCATCGTCCATGGGAAGGTCCAATGGATACAGTTAACCTGCAGAGGTGCATCGGAATATAAAATTGGTGACACTGGAAACACTGATAACATAGACCATAAGAAGTCTCAGTTTTCTTGTACTTAACTCGACGTTGTGTCTCTTATATTTAATTCCGATGTAATTTCTGTCTTTCATCGTCAATGGGAAGGTCGAATGGATACAGTAAACCGGCAGAGGTGCATCGGAATGTAAAACTGGTGACACTGGAAACGCTGAAAACATAGACCGTAAGAAGACTCAGTTTTCTTGTACTTAACTCAACGTTGTGTCTCTTATATTTAATTCCGATGTAATTTCTGTGTTTCATCGTCAATGGGAAGGTCCAATGGATACAGTAAACCAGCAGAGGTGCATCGGAATGTAAAACTGGTGACACTGGACACGCTCAATACATAGACAGTAGGAAGACTCAGTCTTCCTGTAATTAAGTCGGCATCGTGTCTCTTATATTTAATTCCGATGCAATTTCTGTGTTTCATCGTCCATGGGAAGGTCCAAGGGATACAGTAAACCTGCAGAGGTGCATCCGAATGTAAAACTGGTGACACAGGAAACGCTCAAAACATAGACAGTAGAAAGACTCAGCCTTCCTGTTCTTAAGTCGGCATTGTGTCTCTTATATTTAATTCCGGTGCAATTTCAGTGTTTCATCGTCAATGGGAAGGTCCAATGGATACAGTGAACTTGCAGAGGTGCATCGGAATGTAAAATTGGTGACGCAGGAAACGCTCAAAACATAGACGGTAGGAAGACTCAATCTTCCTGTACCTAAGTCGGCATTGTGTCTCTTATATTTAATTCCGATGCATTTTCTGTGTTTCATCGTCAATGGGAAGGTCCAATGGATACAGTAAACCTGCAGAGGTGCATCGGAATGTAAAACTGTTGACACAGGAAACGCTCAAACATTGACAGTAGGAAGACTCAGTCTTCCTGTTCTTAAGTCGGCATTGTGTCTCTTTTATTTAATTCCGATGCAATTTCTGTGTTTCATTCTCAACGGTAAAGTCCAAGGGATACAGTAAACCTACAGAGGGGCATCGGAATGTAAAACTGGTGACACAGGAAACGCTCAAAACATAGACAGTAGGAAGACTCAGTCTTCCTGTACTTAAGTCGGCATTGTGTCTCTTATATTTAATTCCGATGTAATTTCTGTGTTTCATCGTCCATGCGAAGGTCCAATGGATAAAGTAAACCTCCAGAGGTGCATCGGAATGTAAAACTGGTGACACTGGAAACGCTCAAAACATAGACCGTAAGAAGACACAGTTTTCTTGTACTTAAGTCAACGTTGTGTCTCTTATATTTAATTCCGATGTAATTTCTGTGTTTCGTCGTCAATGGGAAGGTCCAATGGATACAGTAAACCTGCAGAGGTGCATCGGAATGTAAAACTGGTGACGCAGGAAACGCTCAAACATAGACAGTAGGAAGACTCAATGTTCCTGTACTTAATTCGGCATTGTGTCTCTTATATTTTGTTCCGATGCAATTTCTGTGTTTCATCGTCAATGGGAAGATCCAAGGGATACAGTAACCCTACAGAGGTGCATCGGAATGTAAAACTGTTGACACAGGAAACGCTCAAACATTGACAGTAGGAAGACTCAGTCTTTCTGTACTGAAGTCGGCATTGTGTCTCTTATATTTAATTCCGATGCAATTTCTGTGTGTCATCGTCAGTGGTAAAGTCCAAGGGATACAGTAAACCTGCAGAGGTGCATCGGAATGTAAAATTGGTGACACAGGAAACGCTCAAAACATAGACAGTAGGAAGACTCACTCTTCGTGTACTTAAGTCGGCCTTGTGTCTGTTATATTTAAGTCCGATGTAATTTCTGTATTTCATTGTCAATGGGAAGGTGCAAGGGATACAGTAAACCTCCAGAGGTGCATCGGAATGTAAAACTGGTGACACAGGAAATGCTCAAAACGTAGACAGTAGGAAGACTCAGTCTTTCTGTACTTAAGTCGGCATTGTGTCTCTTATATTTAATTCCGATGCAATTTCTGTGTTTCAGCGTCAATGGGAAGGTCCAAGAGATACAGTAACCCTGCAGAGGTGCATTGGAATGTGAAACTGGTGACACAGGAAGCGCTCATAACATAGACCCTAAGAAGACTCAGTTCTCTTGTACTTAAGTCGGCATTGTGTCTTTTATATTTAATTCCCATGCAATTTCTGTGTTTCATCGTCACTGTGAAGGTCCAAGGGTTACAGTAAACCTGCAGAGGTGCATCAGAATGCAAAACCGGTGACACAGGACATGCTCAAATCATAGACAGTAGGAAGACTCAGTCTTCCTGTACCTAAGTCGGAATTGTGTCTCTTATATTTAATTCCGATGCAATTTCCGTGTTTCATCGTCCATGGGAAGGTCCAATGGATACAGTTAACCTGCAGAGGTGCATCGGAATGTAAAATTGGTGACACTGGAAACGCTGAAAACATAGACCATAAGAAGTCTCAGTTTTCTTGTACTTAACTCGACGTTGTGTCTCTTATATTTAATTCCGATGTAATTTCTGTCTTTCATCGTCAATGGGAAGGTCGAATGGATACAGTAAACCAGCAGAGGTGCATCGGAATGTAAAACTGGTGACACTGGAAACGCTGAAAACATAGACCGTAAGAAGACTCAGTTTTCTTGTACTTAAGTCAACGTTGTGTCTCTTATATTTAATTCCGATGTAATTTCTGTGTTACATCGTCAATGGGAAGGTCCAATGGATACAGTAAACCAGCAGAGGTGCATCGGAATGTAAAACTGGTGACACTGGACACGCTCAAAACATAGACAGTAGGAAGACTCAGTCTTCCTGTAATTAAGTCGGCATCGTGTCTCTTATATTTAATTCCGATGCAATTTCTGTGTTTCATCGTCCATGGGAAGGTCCAAGGGATACAGTAAACCTGCAGAGGTGCATCGGAATGTAAAACTGGTGACACTGGACACGCTCAAAACATAGACAGTAGGAAGACTCAGTCTTCCTGTAATTAAGTCGGCATCGTGTCTCTTATATTTAATTCCGATGCAATTTCTGTGTTTCATCGTCCATGGGAAGGTCCAAGGGATACAGTGAACTTGCAGAGGTGCATCGGAATGTAAAATTGGTGACGCAGGAAACGCTCAAAACATAGACGGTAGGAAGACTCAATCTTCCTGTACCTAAGTCGGCATTGTGTCTCTTATATTTAATTCCGATGCATTTTCTGTGTTTCATCGTCAATGGGAAGGTCCAATGGATACAGTAAACCTGCAGAGGTGCATCGGAATGTAAAACTGTTGACACAGGAAACGCTCAAACATTGACAGTAGGAAGACTCAGTCTTACTGTTCTTAAGTCGGCACTGTGTCTCTTTTATTTAATTCCGATGCAATTTCTGTGTTTCATCGTCAATGGTAAAGTCCAAGGGATACAGTAAACTTACAGAGGTGCATCGGAATGTAAAACTGGTGACACAGGAAACGCTCAAAACATAGACAGTAGGAAGACTCAATGTTCCTGTACTTAAGTCGGCATTGTGTCTCTTATATTTTATTCCGATGCAATTTCTGTGTTTCATCGTCAATGGGAAGATCCAAGGGATACAGTAACCCTACAGAGGTACATCGGAATGTAAAACTGTTGACACAGGAAACGCTCAAACATTGTCAGTAGGACGACTCAGTCTTTCTGTACTTAAGTTGGCATTGTGTCTCTTATATTTAATTCCGATGCAATTTCTGTGTTTTATCGTCAATGGTAAAGTCCAAGGGATACAGTAAACCTGCAGAGGTGCATCGGAATGTAAAACTGGTGACACAGGAAACGTTAAAAACATAGACACTAGGAAGACTCAGTCTTCCTGTACTTAAGTCGGCCTTGTGTCTGTTATATTTAAGTCCGATGTAATTTCTGCATTTCATTGTCGATGGGATGGTGCAAGGGATACAGTAAACCTGCAGAGGTGCATCGGAATGTAAAACTAGTGACACAGGAAACGCTCAAAACGTAGACAGTAGGAAGACTCAGTCTTTCTGTACTTAAGTCGGCATTGTGTCTCTCATATTTAATTCCGATGCAATTTCTGTGTTTCATCGTCACTGTGAAGGTCCAAGGGTTACAGTAAACCTGCAGAGGTGCATCAGAATGCAAAACCGGTGACACAGGACATGCTCAAATCATAGACAGTAGGAAGACTCAGTCTTCCTGTACCTAAGTCGGAATTGTGTCTCTTACATTTAATTCCGATGCAATTTTCGTGTTTCATCGTCCATGGGAAGGTCCAATGGATACAGTAAACCTGCAGAGGTGCATCGGAATGTGAAACTGGTGACACAGGAAACGCTCAAAACAAAGACAGTAGGAAGACTCAGCCTTCCTGTTCTTAAGTCGGCATTGTGTCTCTTATATTTAATTCCGATGCAATTTCTGTGTTTCATCGTCAATGGGAAGGTCCAAGAGATACAGTAACCCTGCAGAGGTGCATCGGAATGTAAAACTGGTGACGCAGGAAACGCTCAAAACATAGATAGTGGGAAGACTCAATGTTCCTGTACTTAAGTCGGCATTGTGTCTCTTATATTTAATTCCGATGCAATTTCTGTGTTTCATCGTCAATGGGAAGATCCAAGGGATACAGTAAACCTGCAGAGGTGCATCAGAATGTAAAACTGGTGACACAGGAATCGCTCAAAACATAGACAGTAGGAAGACTCAGCCTTCCTGTTCTTAAGTCGGCATTGTGCCTCTTATATTTAATTCCGATGCAATTTCTGTGATTCATCGTTACTGTGAAGGTCCAAGGGATACAGTAAACTTGCAGAGGTGCATCGGGATGTAAAACTGATGACACAGGAAACGCTCAAAACATAGACCGTAAGAAGATTCAGTCTTCCTGTACTTAAAACGTCATTGTGTCTCTTATATTTAATTCCGATGAAATTTCTGTGTTTCATCGCCAATGGGAAAGTCCAAGGGACACAGTAAACCTGCAGAGGTGCATCGGAATGTAAAACTGGTGACACAGGAAACGCTCAAAGCATAGACCGTAAGAAGACTCAGTTTTCTTGTACTTATGGCGCATTTTGTCTCTTATATTTAATTCCCATGCAATTTCTGTGTTTCATCGTCAATGGGAAGATCCAAGGAATACAGTAAACCTGCAGAGGTGCATCTGAATGTAAAACTTGTGACACAGGAAACGCTCAAAACATAGACAGTAGGAAGACTCAGTCTTCCTGTGCTTAAGTCAGCATTGTGTCTCTTATATTTAATTCCGATGCAATTTCTGTGTTTCATCGTCAATGGGAAGGGCCAATGGATATAGTAAAACTGCAGAGGTGCATCGGAATGTAAAACTGGTGACACATGAAACGATCAAAACATAGACAGTTGGAAGACTCAGTCTTCCTGAACTTAAGTCGGCTTTGTGTCTCTTACATTTAAATACGATGCATTTTCTGTGTCTCGTCGTCAATGGGAAGGTCCTAGGGATACAGTAAACGTGCAGAGGTGCATCGGAATGTAAAACTGGTGACACAGGAGCCGCTCATAACATAGACCCTAAGAAGACTCAGTTTTCTTGTACTGAAGTCGGCATTGTGTCTCTTATATTTAATTCCGATGCAATTTCTGTGTTTCGTCATCACTGTGAAGGTCCAGGGGATACAGTAAATCTGCAGAGGTGCATCGGAATGTAAAACTGGTGACACATGAAGCGCTCAAATCTTAGACAGTAGGAAGACTCAGTCTTCCTGTACTTAAGTCGGCATTGTGTCTCTTATATTTAATTCGGATGCTATGTCTGTGTTTCATCGTCAATGGGAAGGTCCAATGGATACAGTAAACCTGCAGAGGTGCATCGGAATGTAAAACTGGTGACGCAGGAATCGCTCAAATCATAGACAGTAGGAAGACTCAATGTTCCTGTACTTAAGTCGGCATTGTGACTCTTATATATAATTCCGATGCAATTTCTGTGTTTCATCGTCAATGCGAAGATCCATGGGATACAGTAAACCTGCAGAGGTGCATCGGAATGTAAAACTGGTGACACAGGAAACGCTCAAAACATAGACAGTAGGAAGACTCAGCCTTCCTGTACTTAAGTCGGCATTGTGTCTCTTATATTTAATTCCGATGCTATTTCTGTGTTTCATCGTCAATGGGAAGGTCCAATGGATACATCAACCTGCAGAGGTGCATCGGAATGCAAAATTGGTGACGCATTAAACGCTCAAAACATAGACAGTAGGAAGACTCAATCTTCCTGTACTTAAGTCGGCATTGTGTCTCTTATATTTAATTCCGATGCAATTTCTCTGTTTCATCGTCAATGGGAAGATCCAAGCGATACAGTAAACCTGCAGAGGCTCATCGTAATGTAAAACTGATGATACAGGACACGCTCAAATCATAGACAGTAGGAAGACTCAGTCTACCTTTACTTAAGTCGGCATGGTGTCTCTTATATTTAATTCCGATTCAATTTCTGTGTTTCATTGTCAATGGGAAGGTCCAAGGAATGCATTAAACCTGCGGAAGTGCATTGGAATGTAATACTGGTGACACTGTAAACGCTCAAAGCATAGTCAGTAAGGAGACTCAGTTTTCTTGTACTTAAGTCGGCATTGTGTCTCTTGTATTTAATTCCGATGCAATTTCTGTGTTTCATCGTCATTCTGAAGGTCCAATGGATACAGTTAACCTGCAGAGGTGCATCGGAA
Organism: Schistocerca nitens; assembly: GCF_023898315.1. Taxonomy (NCBI): domain Eukaryota; kingdom Metazoa; phylum Arthropoda; class Insecta; order Orthoptera; family Acrididae; genus Schistocerca; species Schistocerca nitens. The sequence continues at coordinate 760,632,717 of NC_064619.1, forward strand.
TGTAAAACAGGTGCATAGGTATCGCTCAAAACATAGACTGGAAAAAAGAGCCCGCATCTCGTGGTCGTGCGGTAGCGTTCTCGCTTCCCAAGCCCGGGTTCCCGGGTTCGATTCCCGGCGGGGTCAGGGATTTTCTCTGCCTCGTGATGGCTGGGTGTTGTGTGCTGTCCTTAGGTTAGTTAGGTTTAAGTAGTTCTAAGTTCAAGGGGACTGATGACCATAGATGTTAAGTCCCATAGTGCTCAGAGCCATTTTTTTTTTGGAAAAAAGACTGAGTCTTCCTGTACTTAGGTCGGCATTGTGTCTCTTATATTTAATTCCGATGCAATTTCTGTGTTTCATCGTCACTGTGAAGGTCCAAGGGATACAGTAAACCTGCAGAGGTGCATCGGAATGTAAAACTGATGACACAGGAAGCGCTAAATCATAGACCGTAAGAAGACTCAGTTTTCTTGTACTTAAGTCGGCATTGTGTCTCTTATATTTAATTCCGATGCAATTTCTGTGTTTCATCGTCACTGTGAATGTCCAAGGGATACAGTAAACCTCCAGAGGTGGATCAAAATGTAAAACTGATGACACAGGAAATGCTCAAAACATAGACAGTAGGAAGACTCAGTCTTCCTGTACCTAAATCGCCCTTGTGTTTCTTATATTTAATTCTGATGCAATTTCTGTTTTTCATCGTCAATGGGAAGGTCCAAGGGATACAGTGAACCTGCAGATGTGCATCGGAATGTAAAACTGGTGACAATGGAAACGCCCAAATCATACACCATAAGATGACTCAGTTTTCTTGTACTTAAGTTGGCGTTGTGTCTCTTATATTTAATTCCGATGCAATTTCCTTGTTTCATCATCAATGGGAAGGTCCAATGGATACAGTAAACCTGCAGAGGTGCATCGGAATGTAAAACTGGTGACACAGGAAACGCTCAAAACATAGACTGGAAGAAGACTCAGTCTTCCTGTACTTATGTCGGCAGTGTGTGTCTTATATTTAATTCCGATGCAATTTCTGTGATTCATCGTCACTGTGAAGGTCCAAGGGATACAGTAAACTTGCAGAGGTGCATCGGGATGTAAAACTGATGACACAGGAAACGCTCAAAGCATAGACCGTTAGAAGATTCAGTCTTCCTGTACTTAAAACGTCATTGTGTCTCTTATATTTAATTCCGATGAAATTTCTGTGTTTCATCGCCAATGGGAAAGTCCAAGGGACACAGTAAACCTGCAGAGGTGCATCGGAATATAAAACTGGTGACACAGGAAACGCTCAAAGCATAGACCGTAAGAAGACTCAGTCTTCCTGTGCTTAAGTCAGCATTGTGTCTCTTATATTTAATTCCGATTCAATTTCTGTGTTTCATCGTCAATGGGAAGGGCCAATAGATATAGTAAAACTGCTGAGGTGCATCGGAATGTAAAACTGATGACACATGAAACGATCAAAACATAGACAGTTGGAAGACTCAGTCTTCCGGAACTTAAGTCGGCTTTGTGTCTCTTACATTTAAACCCGATGCAATTTCTGTGCTTCATCGTCAATGGGAAGGTCCAATGGATACAGTAAACCTTCAGACGTGCATCGGAATGTAAAACTGGTGACACAGGAGCCGCTCAAAACATAGACAGTAGGAAGACTCAATGTTCCTGTACTTAAGTCTTCCTGAACTTAAGTCGGCTTTGTGTCTCTTACATTTAAATCCGATGCATTTTCTGTGTCTCGTCGTCAATGGGAAGGTCCACGGGGTACAGTAAACCTGCAGAGGTGCATCGGAATGTAAAACTGGTGACACAGGAGCCGCTCAAAACATAGACCCTAAGAAGACTCAGTTATCTTGTACTGAAGTAGGCATTGTGTCTCTTATATTTAATTCCGATGCAATTTCTGTGTTTCGTCATCACTGTGAAGGTCCAAGGGATACAGTAAACCTGCAGAGGTGCATCGGAATGTAAAACTGGTGACACATGAAGCGCTCAAATCGTAGACAGTAGGAAGACTCAGTCTTCCTGTACTTAAGTCGGCATTGTGTCTCTTATATTTAATTCGGATGCTATGTCTGTGTTTCATCGTCAATGGGAAGGTCCAATGGATACAGTAAACCTGCAGAGGTGCATCGGAATGTAAAACTGGTGACGCAGGAATCGCTCAAAGCATAGACAGTAGGAAGACTCAATGTTCCTGTACTTAAGTCGGCATTGTGCCTCTTATATATAATTCCGATGCAATTTCTGTGTTTCATCGTCAATGCGAAGATCCAAGGGATACAGTAAACCTGCAGAGGTGCATCGGAATGTAAAACTGGTGACACAGGAAACGCTCAAAACATAGGCAGTAGGAAGACTCAGCCTTCCTGTTCTTAAGTCGGCATTGTGTCTGTTATATTTAATTCCGATGCTATCTCTGTGTTTCATCGTCAATGGGAAGGTCCAATGGATACAGTCAACCTGCAGAGGTGCATCGGAATTGAAAACTGGTGACACAGGAAACGCTCAAAACATAGACAGTAGGAAGACCCAATCTTCCTGTACTTAAGTCGGCATTGTGTCTCTTGTATTTAATTCCGATGCAATTTCTGTGTTTCATCGTCATTCTGAAGGTCCAATGGATACAGTTAACCTGCAGAGGTGCATCGGAATGTAAAACAGGTGCATAGGTAACGCTCGAAACATAGACTGGAAAAAAGACTCAGTCTTCCTGTACTTAGGTCGGCATTGTGTCTCTTATATTTAATTCCGATGCAATTTCTGTGTTTCATCGTCACTGTGAAGGTCCAAGGGATACAGCAAACCTGCAGACGTGCATCGGAATGTAAAACTGATGACACAGGAAGCGCTAAATCATAGACCGTAAGAAGACTCAGTTTTCTTGTACTTATGTCGGCATTGTGTCTCTTATATTTAATTCCGATGCAATTTCTGTGTTTCATCGTCACTGTGAATGTCCAAGGGAAACAGTAAACCTCCAGAGGTGCATGAAAATGTAAAACTGATGACACAGGAAATGCTCAAATCATAGACAGTAGGAAGACAAAGTCTTCCTGTACCTAAGTCGGCCTTGTGTCTCTTATATTTAATTCCGATGCAATTTCTGTTTTTCATCGTCAATGGGAAGGTCCAATGGATACAGTTAACCTGTAGATGTGCATCGGAAAGTCAAACTGGTTACACAGGAAACGCTCAAAACATAGACTGGAAGAAGACTCAGTCTTCCTGTACTTAAGTCGGCATTGTGTCTCTTATATTTAATTCCGATGCAATTTCTGTGTTTCATCGTCACTGTGAAGGTCCAAGGGATACAGTAAACCTGCAGAGGGCATCGGAATCTAATACTGGTGACACCGGAAACGCTCAAAGCATAGACAGTAGGAAGACTCAGTCTTCCTGTACTTATGTCGGCATTGTGTCTCTTATATTTAATTCCGATGCAATTTCTGTGATTCATCGTCACTGTGAAGGTCCAAGGGATACAGTAAACTTGCAGAGGTGCATCGGGATGTAAAACTGATGACACAGGAAGACTCACTTTTCTTGTAATGAAGTCGGCATTGTGTCTCTTATATTTAATTCCGATGCAATTTCTGTGTTTCGTCATCACTGTGAAGGTCCAAGGGATACAGTAAACCTGCAGAGGTGCATCGGAATGTAAAACTGGTGACACATGAAGCGCTCAAATCGTAGACAGTAGGAAGACTCAGTCTTCCTGTACTTAAGTCGGCATTGTGTCTCTTATATTTAAGTCCGATGCAATTTCTGTGTTTCATCGTCACTGTGAATGATCAAGGGATACAGTAAACCTCCAGAGGTGCATCAAAATGTAAAACTGATTACACAGGAAATGCTCAAAACATAGACAGTAGGAAGACTCAGTCTTCCTGTACCTAAGACGGCCTTGTGTCTCTTATATTTAATTCCGATGCAATTTCTGTTTTTCATCGTCAATGGGAAGGTCCAATGGATACAGTTAACCTGTAGATGTGCATCGGAAAGTCAAACTGGTGACACAGGAAACGCTCAAAACATAGACTGGAAGAAGACTCAGTCTTCCTGTACTTAAGTCGGCATTGTGTCTCTTATATTTAATTCCGATGCAATTTCTGTGTTTCATCGTCACTGTGAATGTCCAAGGGATACAGTAAACCTCCAGAGGTGGATCAAAATGTAAAACTGATGACACAGGAAATGCTCAAAACATAGACAGTAGGAAGACTCAGTCTTCCTGTACCTAAATCGCCCTTGTGTTTCTTATATTTAATTCTGATGCAATTTCTGTTTTTCATCGTCAATGGGAAGGTCCAAGGGATACAGTGAACCTGCAGATGTGCATCGGAATGTAAAACTGGTGACAATGGAAACGCCCAAATCATACACCATAAGATGACTCAGTTTTCTTGTACTTAAGTTGGCGTTGTGTCTCTTATATTTAATTCCGATGCAATTTCCTTGTTTCATCATCAATGGGAAGGTCCAATGGATACAGTAAACCTGCAGAGGTGCATCGGAATGTAAAACTGGTGACACAGGAAACGCTCAAAACATAGACTGGAAGAAGACTCAGTCTTCCTGTACTTATGTCGGCAGTGTGTGTCTTATATTTAATTCCGATGCAATTTCTGTGATTCATCGTCACTGTGAAGGTCCAAGGGATACAGTAAACTTGCAGAGGTGCATCGGGATGTAAAACTGATGACACAGGAAACGCTCAAAGCATAGACCGTTAGAAGATTCAGTCTTCCTGTACTTAAAACGTCATTGTGTCTCTTATATTTAATTCCGATGAAATTTCTGTGTTTCATCGCCAATGGGAAAGTCCAAGGGACACAGTAAACCTGCAGAGGTGCATCGGAATATAAAACTGGTGACACAGGAAACGCTCAAAGCATAGACCGTAAGAAGACTCAGTTTTCTTGTACTTATGGCGGCATTATGTCCCTTATATTTCATTCCCATGCAATTTCTGTGTTTCATCGTCAATGGGAAGATCCAAGGGATACAGTAAACCTGCAGAGGTGCGTCTGAATGTAAAACTGGTGACACAGGAAACGCTCAAAACATAGACAGTAGGAAGACTCAGTCTTCCTGTGCTTAAGTCAGCATTGTGTCTCTTATATTTAATTCCGATTCAATTTCTGTGTTTCATCGTCAATGGGAAGGGCCAATAGATATAGTAAAACTGCTGAGGTGCATCGGAATGTAAAACTGATGACACATGAAACGATCAAAACATAGACAGTTGGAAGACTCAGTCTTCCGGAACTTAAGTCGGCTTTGTGTCTCTTACATTTAAACCCGATGCAATTTCTGTGCTTCATCGTCAATGGGAAGGTCCAATGGATACAGTAAACCTTCAGACGTGCATCGGAATGTAAAACTGGTGACACAGGAGCCGCTCAAAACATAGACAGTAGGAAGACTCAATGTTCCTGTACTTAAGTCTTCCTGAACTTAAGTCGGCTTTGTGTCTCTTACATTTAAATCCGATGCATTTTCTGTGTCTCGTCGTCAATGGGAAGGTCCACGGGGTACAGTAAACCTGCAGAGGTGCATCGGAATGTAAAACTGGTGACACAGGAGCCGCTCAAAACATAGACCCTAAGAAGACTCAGTTATCTTGTACTGAAGTAGGCATTGTGTCTCTTATATTTAATTCCGATGCAATTTCTGTGTTTCGTCATCACTGTGAAGGTCCAAGGGATACAGTAAACCTGCAGAGGTGCATCGGAATGTAAAACTGGTGACACATGAAGCGCTCAAATCGTAGACAGTAGGAAGACTCAGTCTTCCTGTACTTAAGTCGGCATTGTGTCTCTTATATTTAATTCGGATGCTATGTCTGTGTTTCATCGTCAATGGGAAGGTCCAATGGATACAGTAAACCTGCAGAGGTGCATCGGAATGTAAAACTGGTGACGCAGGAATCGCTCAAAGCATAGACAGTAGGAAGACTCAATGTTCCTGTACTTAAGTCGGCATTGTGCCTCTTATATATAATTCCGATGCAATTTCTGTGTTTCATCGTCAATGCGAAGATCCAAGGGATACAGTAAACCTGCAGAGGTGCATCGGAATGTAAAACTGGTGACACAGGAAACGCTCAAAACATAGGCAGTAGGAAGACTCAGCCTTCCTGTTCTTAAGTCGGCATTGTGTCTGTTATATTTAATTCCGATGCTATCTCTGTGTTTCATCGTCAATGGGAAGGTCCAATGGATACAGTCAACCTGCAGAGGTGCATCGGAATTGAAAACTGGTGACACAGGAAACGCTCAAAACATAGACAGTAGGAAGACCCAATCTTCCTGTACTTAAGTCGGCATTGTGTCTCTTGTATTTAATTCCGATGCAATTTCTGTGTTTCATCGTCATTCTGAAGGTCCAATGGATACAGTTAACCTGCAGAGGTGCATCGGAATGTAAAACAGGTGCATAGGTAACGCTCGAAACATAGACTGGAAAAAAGACTCAGTCTTCCTGTACTTAGGTCGGCATTGTGTCTCTTATATTTAATTCCGATGCAATTTCTGTGTTTCATCGTCACTGTGAAGGTCCAAGGGATACAGCAAACCTGCAGACGTGCATCGGAATGTAAAACTGATGACACAGGAAGCGCTAAATCATAGACCGTAAGAAGACTCAGTTTTCTTGTACTTATGTCGGCATTGTGTCTCTTATATTTAATTCCGATGCAATTTCTGTGTTTCATCGTCACTGTGAATGTCCAAGGGAAACAGTAAACCTCCAGAGGTGCATGAAAATGTAAAACTGATGACACAGGAAATGCTCAAATCATAGACAGTAGGAAGACAAAGTCTTCCTGTACCTAAGTCGGCCTTGTGTCTCTTATATTTAATTCCGATGCAATTTCTGTTTTTCATCGTCAATGGGAAGGTCCAATGGATACAGTTAACCTGTAGATGTGCATCGGAAAGTCAAACTGGTTACACAGGAAACGCTCAAAACATAGACTGGAAGAAGACTCAGTCTTCCTGTACTTAAGTCGGCATTGTGTCTCTTATATTTAATTCCGATGCAATTTCTGTGTTTCATCGTCACTGTGAAGGTCCAAGGGATACAGTAAACCTGCAGAGGGCATCGGAATCTAATACTGGTGACACCGGAAACGCTCAAAGCATAGACAGTAGGAAGACTCAGTCTTCCTGTACTTATGTCGGCATTGTGTCTCTTATATTTAATTCCGATGCAATTTCTGTGATTCATCGTCACTGTGAAGGTCCAAGGGATACAGTAAACTTGCAGAGGTGCATCGGGATGTAAAACTGATGACACAGGAAGACTCACTTTTCTTGTAATGAAGTCGGCATTGTGTCTCTTATATTTAATTCCGATGCAATTTCTGTGTTTCGTCATCACTGTGAAGGTCCAAGGGATACAGTAAACCTGCAGAGGTGCATCGGAATGTAAAACTGGTGACACATGAAGCGCTCAAATCGTAGACAGTAGGAAGACTCAGTCTTCCTGTACTTAAGTCGGCATTGTGTCTCTTATATTTAAGTCCGATGCAATTTCTGTGTTTCATCGTCACTGTGAATGATCAAGGGATACAGTAAACCTCCAGAGGTGCATCAAAATGTAAAACTGATTACACAGGAAATGCTCAAAACATAGACAGTAGGAAGACTCAGTCTTCCTGTACCTAAGACGGCCTTGTGTCTCTTATATTTAATTCCGATGCAATTTCTGTTTTTCATCGTCAATGGGAAGGTCCAATGGATACAGTTAACCTGTAGATGTGCATCGGAAAGTCAAACTGGTGACACAGGAAACGCTCAAAACATAGACTGGAAGAAGACTCAGTCTTCCTGTACTTAAGTCGGCATTGTGTCTCTTATATTTAATTCCGATGCAATTTCTGTGTTTCATCGTCACTGTGAAGGTCCAAGGGATACAGTAAACCTGCAGAGGTGTATCGGAATCTAATACTGGTGACACCGGAAACGCTCAAAGCATAGATAGTAGGAAGACTCAGTCTTCCTGTACTTATGTCGGCATTGTTTCTCTTATATTTAATTCCGATGCAATTTCTGTGATTCATCGTCACTGTGAAAGTCCAAGGGATACAGTAAACTTGCAGAGGTGCATCGGGATGTAAAACTGATGACACAGGAAACGCTCAAAGCATAGACCGTAAGAAGACTCAGTTTTCTTGTACTTATGGCGGCATTGTGTCTCTTATATTTAATTCCCATGCAATTTCTGTGTTTCATCGTCAATGGGAAGATCCAAGGGATACAGTAAACCTGCAGAGGTGCATCTGAATGTAAAACTGGTGACACAGGAAACGCTCAAAACATAGACAGTAGGAAGACTCAGTCTTCCTGTGCTTAAGTCAGCAATGTGTCTCTTATATTTAATTCCGATGCAATTTCTGTGTTTCATCGTCAGTGGGAAGGGCCAATGGATATAGTAAAACCTCAGAGGTGCATCGGAAAGTAAAACTGGTGACACATGAAACGATCAAAGCATAGACAGTTGGAAGACTCAGTCTTCCTGAACTTAAGTCGGCTTTGTGTCTCTTACATTTAAATCCGATGCATTTTCTGTGTCTCATCGTCAATGGGAAGGTCCAAGGGATACAGTAAAGCTGCAGAGGTGCATCGGAATGTAAAACTGGTGACAAAGGAAACGCTCAAATCATACACCGTAAGATGACTCAGTTTTCTTGTACTTAAGTCGGCGTTGTGTCTCTTATATTTAATTCCGATGCAATTTCTGTGTTTCTTCGTCAATGGGAAGGTCCAATGGATACAGTAAACCTGCAGAGGTGCATCGGAATGTAAAACTGGTGACACAGGAGCCGCTCAAAACATAGACCCTAAGAAGACTCAGTTTTCTTGTAATCAAGTCGGCATTGTGTCTCTTATATTTAATTTGATGCCATTTCTGTGTTTCATCGTCACTGTGAAGGTCCCAGGGATACAGTAAAACTGCAGAAGTGCATCGAAATGTAAAACTGATGACACAGGAAACGCTCAAATCATAGACAGTAGGCATACTCAGTCTTCCTGTACCTAAGTCGGCATTGTTTCTCTGATATTTAATTCCGAAGCAATTTCTGTGTTTCGTCGTCAATGGGAAGGTCGAAGGGATACAGTAAACCCGCAGAGGTGCATCGGAATGTAAAACTGGTGACACAGGATGCGCTCAAATCATAGACCGTAAGAACACTCAATTTTCTTGTACTTAAGTCGGCATTGTGTCTCTTATACTTAATTCCGATGCAATTTGTGTGTTTCATCGTCACTGTGAAGGTCCAAGGAATACAGTAAACCCGCAGAGGTGCAACCAAATGTAAAATTGATGTCACAGGAAATGCTCAAAACGTAGACAGTAGGAAGACTCAGTCTTCCTGTACCTCAGTCGGCATTGTGTCTCTTATATTTAATTCCGATGCAATTTCTGTTTTTCATCGTCAATGGGAAGGTCCAAGGGATACAGTGAAACTGCAGAGGTGCATCGGAATGTAAAACTGGTGACAAATTAAACGTTCAAATCATACACCGTAAGATGGCTCAGTTTTCTTGTACTTAAGTCGGCGTTCTGTCTCTTATATTTAATTCCGATGCAATTTCTGTGTTTCATCGTCAATGGGAAGGTACAATGGGTACAGTAAACGTGCAGAGTTGCATCGGAATGTGAAACAGGTGACACAGGAAACGCACAAAACATAGACAATAGAAAGACACACTCTTCCTGTACTTAAGTCGACATTGTGTCTCTTATATTTAATTCCGATGCAATTTCTGTGTTTCATCGTCACTGTGAAGGTCCAAAGGATACAGTAAACCAGCAGAGGTGCATCGGAATGTAAAACTGGTGACACAGGAAACGCTCGAAACATAGACAGTAGGAAGACTCAGTCTTCCTGTCCTTAAGTCAGCATTGTGTCTCTTACATTTAATTCCGATACAGTTTCTGTGTTTCATCGTCAATGGGAAGGTCCAATGGGTTCATTAAAACTGCGGAGGTGCATCGGAAAGTAAATCTGGTGACACAGGAACCGCTCAAACATAGAGCCTAAGAAGACTCAGTTTTCTTGTACCGAAGTCGGCATTGTGTCTCTTATATTTAATTACGATGCAATTTCTGTGTTTCATCATCACTGTGAAGATCCAAGCGATTCAGTAAACCTGCAGAGGTGCATTGGAATGTAAAACTGGTGACACAGGAAACGCTCAAATCATAGACAATAGAAAGACACACTCTTCCTGTACTTAAGTCGACATTGTGACTCTTCTATTTAATTCCGATGCAATTTCTGTGTTTCATCGTCAATGGGAAAGTCGAAGGGAAACAGTATACCTGCAGAGGTGCATCGCAATGTAAAACTGGTGACACAGGAGACGCTCAAAGCATAGACAGTAGGAAGACTCAATGTTCCTGTACTTAAGTCGGCATTGTGTCTCTTATATTTAATTCCGATGCAATTTCTGTGTTCCATCGTCAATGCGAAGATCCAAGGGATACAGTAAACCTGCAGAGGTGCATCGGAATGTAAAACTGGTGACACAGGAAACGCTCAAAACATAGACAGTAGGAAGACTCAGCCTTCCTGTTCTTAAGTCGGCATTGTGTCTCTTATATTTAATTCCGATGGTATTTCTGTGTTTCATCGTCAATGGGAAGGTCCAATGGATACAGTCAACCTGCAGAGGTGCATCGGAATGTAAAATTGGTGACGCTGGGAACGCTCAAAACACAGACAGTAGGAAGACTCAATCTTCCTGTACTTAAGTCGGCATTGTGTCTCTTATATTTAATTCCGATGCAATTTCTCTGTTTCATCGTCAATGGGAAGATCTAAGGGATACAGTAAACCTGCAGAGGCGCATCGGAATGTAAAACTGATGATACAGGACACGCTCAAATCATAGACAGTAGGAAGACTCAGTCTACCTTTACTTAAGTCGGCATGGTGTCTCTTATATTTAATTCCGATTCAATTTCTGTGTTTCATTGTCAATGGGAAGGTCCAAGGAATGCAGTAAACCTGCAGAAGTGCATTGGAATGTAAAACTGGTGACACTGTAGACGCTCAAAACATAGTCAATAAGGAGACTCAGTTTTCATGTACTTAAGTCGGCATTGTGTCTCTTATATTTAATTCGGATGCTATGTCTGTGTTTCATCGTCAATGTGAGGGTCCAATGGATACAGTCAAACTGCAGAGGTGCATCGGAATGTAAAACTGGTGACACAGGAAACGATCAAAACATAGAGAGTAGGAATACTCAGTCTTCCTGTACTTAAGTCGGCATTGTGTCTCTTATATTTATTTCCGATGTAATTTCTGTGTTTCGTCGTCAATGGGAAGGTCCAAGGGATACAGTAAACCTGCAGCGGTGCATCGGAATGTAAAACTGGTGACACAGGAAGCGGTAAAAACATAGACCCTAAGAAGACTCAGTTTTCTTGTACTGAAGTCGGCATTGTGTCTCTTATATTTAATTTGATGCAATTTCTGTGTTTCATCGTCACTGTGAAGGTCCCAGGGATACAGTAAACCCGCAGAGGTGCATCGGAATGTAAAACTGGTGACACAGGATGCGCTCAAATCATAGACCGTAAGAACACTCAGTTTTCTTGTACTTAAGTCGGCATTGTGTCTCTTATATTTAATTCCGATGCAATTTCTGTGTTTCATCGTCACTGTGAAGGTCCAAGGGATACAGTAAACCTGCAGAGGTGCAACAAAATGTAAAATTGATGTCACAGGAAATGCTCAAAACGTAGACAGTAGGAAGACTCAGTCTTCCTGTACCTAAGTCGGCATTGTGTCTCTTATATTTAATTCCGATGCAATTTCTGTTTTTCATCGTCAATGGGAAGGTCCAAGGGATACAGTGAACCTGCAGAGGTGCATCGGAATGTAAAACTGGTGACAAAGGAAACGTTCAACTCATACACCGTAAGATGACTCAGTTTTCTTGTACTTAAGTCGGCGTTGTGTCTCTTATATTTAATTCCGATGCAATTTCTGTGTTTCATCGTCAATGGGAAGGTCCAATGGATACAGTAAACGTGCAGAGTTGCATCGGAATGTGAAACTGGTGACACAGGAAACGCTCAAAACATAGACAATAGAAAGACACATTCTTCCTGTACTTAAGTCGACATTGTGTCTCTTATATTTAATTCCGTCGCAATTCCTGTGTTTCATCGTCACTGTGAAGGTCCAAGGGATACAGTAAACCTGCAGATGTGCATCGGAATGTAAAACTGGTGACACAGGAAACGCTCGAAAGATAGACAGTAGGAAGACTCAGTCTTCCTGTCCTTATGTCAGCATTGTGTCTCTTACATTTAATTCCGATACAGTTTCTGTGTTTCATCGTCAATGGGAAGGTCCAATGGGTTCAGTAAAACTGCAGAGGTGCATCGGAATGCAAAACTGGTGACACAGGAAGCGCTCAAACATAGACCCTAAGAAGACTCAGTTTTCTTGTACTGAAGTCGGCATTGTGTCTCTTATATTTAATTCCGATGCAATTTCTGTGTTTCATCATCACTGTGAAGGTCCAAGGGATACAGTAAACCTGCAGAGGTGCATTGGAATGTAGAACTGGTGACACAGGAAACGCTCAAAACATTGACAGTAGGAAGACTCAGTCTTCCTGTACTTATGTCGGCATTGTGTCTCTTATATTTAATTCCGATGCAATTTCTGTGTTTAATTGTCAATGGGAAAATCCAAGGGATACAGTAAACCTGCAGAGGTGCATCGGAATGTTAAACTGCTGACACAGGAAACGCTCAAAACTTTGACAGTAGGAAGACTCAGCCTTTCTGTTCTTAAGTCGGAATTGTGTCTCGTATATTTAATTCGGATGCTATGTCTGTGTTTCATCGTCAATGCGAAGGTCCAATGGATACAGTAAAACTGCAGAGGTGCATCAAATTGTAAAACTGATGACACAGGAAACGCTCAAAACATAGACAGTATTAAGACTCAGTCTTCCTGTACCTAAGTCGGCATTGCTTCTCTGATATTTAATTCCGATGCAATTTCTGTGTTTCTTCGTCAATGGGAAGGTCGAAGGGATACAGTAAACCTGCAGATGTGCATCGGAATGTAAAACTGGTGACACAGGAAGCGCTCGAATCATAGACCGTAAGAACACTCAGTTTTCTTTTACTTAAGTCGGCATTGTGTCTCTTATGTTTAATTCCGATGCAATTTCTGTGTTTCATCGTCACTGTGAAGGTCCAAGGGATACAGTAAACCTGCAGAGGTGCATCAAAATGTAAAATTGATGACACAGGAGACGCTCAAAGCATAGACAGTAGGAAGACTCAATGTTCCTGTACTTAAGTCGGCATTGTGTCTCTTATATTTAATTCCGATGCAATTTCTGTGTTGCATCGTCAATGCGAAGATCCAAGGGATACAGTAAACCTGCAGAGGTGCATCGGAATGTAAAACTGGTGACACAGGAAACGCTCAAAACATAGACAGTAGGAAGACTCAGCCTTCCTGTTCTTAAGTCGGCATTGTGTCTCTTATATTTAATTCCGATGGTATTTCTGTGTTTCATCGTCAATGGGAAGGTCCAATGGATACAGTCAACCTGCAGAGGTGCATCGGAATGTAAAATTGGTGACGCTGGGAACGCTCAAAACACAGACAGTAGGAAGACTCAATCTTCCTGTACTTAAGTCGGCATTGTGTCTCTTATGTTTAATTCCGATGCAATTTCTGTGTTTCATCGTCACTGTGAAGGTCCAAGGGATACAGTAAACCTGCAGAGGTGCATCAAAATGTAAAATTGATGACACAGGAGACGCTCAAAGCATAGACAGTAGGAAGACTCAATGTTCCTGTACTTAAGTCGGCATTGTGTCTCTTATATTTAATTCCGATGCAATTTCTGTGTTTCATTGTCAATGGGAAGGTCCAAGGAATGCAGTAAACCTGCAGAAGGGCATTGGAATGTAAAACTGGTGACACTGTAGACGCTGAAAACATAGTCAATAAGGAGACTCAGTTTTCATGTACTTAAGTCGGCATTGTGTCTCTTATATTTAATTCGGATGCTATGTCTGTGTTTCATCGTCAATGTGAAGGTCCAATGGATACAGTCAAACTGCAGAGGTGCATCGGAATGTAAAACTGGTGACACAGGAAACGATCAAAACATAGAGAGTAGGAATACTCAGTCTTCCTGTACTTAAGTCGGCATTGTGTCTCTTATATTTATTTCCGATGCAATTTCTGTGTTTCATCGTCACTGTGAAGGTCCAAGGGATACAGTAAACCTGCAGAGGTGCAACAAAATGTAAAATTGATGTCACAGGAAATGCTCAAAACGTAGACAGTAGGAAGACTCAGTCTTCCTGTACCTAAGTCGGCATTGTGTCTCTTATATTTAATTCCGATGCAATTTCTGTTTTTCATCGTCAATGGGAAGGTCCAAGGGATACAGTGAACCTGCAGAGGTGCATCGGAATGTAAAACTGGTGACAAAGGAAACGTTCAACTCATACACCGTAAGATGACTCAGTTTTCTTGTACTTAAGTCGGCGTTGTGTCTCTTATATTTAATTCCGATGCAATTTCTGTGTTTCATCGTCAATGGGAAGGTCCAATGGATACAGTAAACGTGCAGAGTTGCATCGGAATGTGAAACTGGTGACACAGGAAACGCACAAAACATAGACAATAGAAAGACACATTCTTCCTGTACTTAAGTCGACATTGTGTCTCTTATATTTAATTCCGATGCAATTTCTGTGTTTCATCGTCACTGTGAAGGTCCAAGGGATACAGTAAACCTGCAGATGTGCATCGGAATGTAAAACTGGTGACACAGGAAACGCTCGAAACATAGACAGTAGGAAGACTCAGTCTTCCTGTCCTTATGTCAGCATTGTGTCTCTTACATTTAATTCCGATACAGTTTCTGTGTTTCATCGTCAATGGGAAGGTCCAATGGGTTCAGTAAAACTGCAGAGGTGCATCGGAATGCAAAACTGGTGACACAGGAAACGATCAAAACATAGACAGTAGGAATATTCAGTCTTCCTGAACTAATGTCGGCATTGTGTCTGTTATATTTAAATCCGATGCAATTTCTGTGTCTCGTCGTCAGTGGGAAGGACCAAGGGATACAGTAAACCTGCAGAGGTGCATCGGAATGTAAAACTGGTGACACAGGAAGCGCTCAAACATAGACCCTAAGAAGACTCAGTTTTCTTGTACTGAAGTCGGCATTGTGTCTCTTATATCTAATTCCGATGCAATTTCTGTGTTTCATCATCACTGTGAAGGTCCAAGGGATACAGTAAACCTGCAGAGGTGCATTGGAATGTAGAACTGGTGACACAGGAAACGCTCAAAACATAGACAGTAGGAAGACTCAGTCTTCCTGTACTTATGTCGGCATTGTGTCTCTTATATTTAATTCCGATGCAATTTCTGTGTTTAATTCTCAATGGGAAAATCCAAGGGATACAGTAAACCTGCAGAGGTGCATCGGAATGTTAAACTGCTGACACAGGAAACGCTCAAAACTTTGACAGTAGGAAGACTCAGCCTTTCTGTTCTTAAGTCGGAATTGTGTCTCGTATATTTAATTCGGATGCTATGTCTGTGTTTCATCGTCAATGCGAAGGTCCAATGGATACAGTAAAACTGCAGAGGTGCATCAAATTGTAAAACTGATGACACAGGAAACGCTCAAAACATAGACAGTATTAAGACTCAGTCTTCCTGTACCTAAGTCGGCATTGCTTCTCTGATATTTAATTCCGATGCAATTTCTGTGTTTCTTCGTCAATGGGAAGGTCGAAGGGATACAGTAAACCTGCAGATGTGCATCGGAATGTAAAACTGGTGACACAGGAAGCGCTCGAATCATAGACCGTAAGAACACTCAGTTTTCTTGTACTTAAGTCGGCATTGTGTCTCTTATGTTTAATTCCGATGCAATTTCTGTGTTTCATCGTCACTGTGAAGGTCCAAGGGATACAGTAAACCTGCAGAGGTGCATCAAAATGTAAAATTGATGACACAGGAAATGCTCAAAACGTAGACAGTAGGAAGACTCAGTCTTCCTGTACCTAAGTCGGCATTGTGTCTCTTATATTTAATTCCGACGCAATTTCAGTGTCTCGTCATCAGTGGGAAGGTCCAAGGGATACAGTAAACCTGCAGAGGTGCATTGGAATGTAAAACTGGTGATACAGGAACCGCTCAAACATAGACCCTAAGAAGACTCAGTTTTCATGTACTGAAGTCGGCATTGTGTCTCTTATATTTAATTCCGATGCAATTTCTGTGTATCATCATCACTGTGAAGGTCCAAAGGATACAGTAAACCTGCAGAGGTGCATTGGAATGTAAAATTGGTGACACAGGAAACGCTCATAACATAGACAGTGGGAAGACTCAGTCTTCCTGTACATAAGTCGGCATTGTGTCTCTTATATTTAATTCCGATGCAATTTCTGTGTTTCATCGTCAATGGGAAAGTCGAAGGGAAACAGTATACCTGCAGAGGTGCATCGGAATGTAAAACTGGTGACACAGGAAACGCTCAAAGCATAGACAGTAGGAAGACTCAGTCTTCCTGTACTTAAGTCAGCATTGTGTCTCTTATATTTAATTCCGATGCAATTTCTGTGTTTCATCGTCACTGTGAAGGTCCAAGGGATACAGGAAAACCTGCAGAGGTGCATCGGTATGTAAAACTGGTGACACAGGAAACGCTCAAAACATAGACAGTAGGAAGACTCGGCCTTCCTGTCCTTAAGTCGGCATTGTGTCTCTTATATTTAATTCCGATGCTATTTGTGTGTTTCATCGTCAATGGGAAGGTCCAATGGATACAGGAAAACCTGCAGAGTTGCATCGGAATGGAAAACTGGTGACACTGGAAACGCTCAAAACATAGACCGTAAGACGACTCAGTTTTCTTGTACTTAAGTCGGCGTTGTTTGTCTTATATTTAATTCCGATGTAATTTCTGTGTTTCATCATCAATGGGAAGGTCCAATGGATACAGTAAACCTGCAGAGGTGCATCGGAATGTAAAACTGGTGACGCAGGAAACGCTCAATACATAGGCAGTACGAAGACTCAATCTTCCTGTACTTAAGTCGGCATTGTGTCTCTTATATATAATTCCGATGCAATTTCTGTGTTTAATTGTCAATGGGAAGATCCAAGGGATACAGTAAACCTGCAGAGGTGCATCGGAATGTAAAACTGGTAACACAGGAAACGCTCAAAACATAGACAGTAGGAAGACTCAGCCTTTCTGTTCTTAAGTCGGCATTGTGTCTCTTATATTTAATTCCGATGCAACTTCTGTCAATGGGAAGATCCAAGGGATACAGTAAACCTGCAGAGGTGCATCGGAATGTAAAACTGGTGACACAGGAGCCGCTCAAAACATAGACCCTAAGAAGACTCAGTTTTCTTGTAATGAAGTCGGCATTGTGTCTCTTATATTTAATTTGATGCCATTTCTGTGTTTCATCGTCACTGTGAAGGTCCCAGGGATACAGTAAACCTGCAGAAGTGCTTCGAAATGTAAAACTGATGACACAGGAAACGCTCAAATCATAGACAGTAGGCAGACTCAGTCTTCCTGTACCTAAGTCGGCATTGTTTCTCTGATATTTAATTCCGAAGCAATTTCTGTGTTTCGTCGTCAATGGGAAGGTCGAAGGGATACAGTAAACCCGCAGAGGTGCATCGGAATGTAAAACTGGTGACACAGGATGCGCTCAAATCATAGACCGTAAGAACACTCAGTTTTCTTGTACTTAAGTCGGCATTGTGTCTCTTATATTTAATTCCGACGCAATTTGTGTGTTTCACCGTCACTGTGAAGGTCCAAGGAATACAGTAAACCTGCAGAGGTGCAACCAAATGTAAAATTGATGTCACAGGAAATGCTCAAAACGTAGACAGTAGGAAGACTCTGTCTTCCTGTACCTCAGTCGGCATTGTGTCTCTTATATTTAATTCCGATGCAATTTCTGTGTTTCATCATCACTGTGAAGGTCCAAGCGATTCAGTAAACCTGCAGAGGTGCATTGGAATGTAAAACTGGTGACACAGGAAACGCTCAAAACATAGACAATAGAAAGACACACCCTTCCTGTACTTAAGTCGACATTGTGACTCTTCTATTTAATTCCGATGCAATTTCTGTGTTTCATCGTCAATGGGAAAGTCGAAGGGAAACAGTATACCTGCAGAGGTGCATCGGAACGTAAAACTGGTGACACAGGAGACGCTCAAAGCATAGACAGTAGGAAGACTCAATGTTCCTGTACTTAAGTCGGCATTGTGTCTCTTATATTTAATTCCGATGCAATTTCTGTGTTCCATCGTCAATGCGAAGATCCAAGGGATACAGTAAACCTGCAGAGGTGCATCGGAATGTAAAACTGGTGACACAGGAAACGCTCAAAACATAGACAGTAGGAAGACTCAGCCTTCCTGTTCTTAAGTCGGCATTGTGTCTCTTATATTTAATTCCGATGGTATTTCTGTGTTTCATCTTCAATGGGAAGGTCCAATGGATACAGTCAACCTGCAGAGGTGCATCGTAATGTAAAATTGGTGACGCTGGAAACGCTCAAAACACAGACAGTAGGAAGACTCAATCTTCCTGTACTTAAGTCGGCATTGTGTCTCTTATATTTAATTCCGATGCAATTTCTCTGTTTCATCGTCAATTGGAAGATCTAAGGGATACAGTAAACCTGCAGAGGCGCATCGGAATGTAAAACTGATGATACAGGACACGCTCAAATCATAGACAGTAGGAAGACTCAGTCTACCTTTACTTAAGTCGGCATGGTGTCTCTTATATTTAATTCCGATTCAATTTCTGTGTTTCATTGTCAATGGGAAGGTCCAAGGAATGCAGTAAACCTGCAGAAGTGCATTGGACTGTAAAACTGGTGACACTGTAAACGCTCAAAACATAGTCAATAAGGAGACTCAGTTTTCATGTACTTAAGTCGGCATTGTGTCTCTTATATTTAATTCGGATGCTATGTCTGTGTTTCATCGTCAATGTGAAGGTCCAATGGATACAGTCAAACTGCAGAGGTGCATCGGAATGTAAAACTGGTGACACAGGAAACGATCAAAACATAGAGAGTAGGAATACTCAGTCTTCCTGTACTTAAGTCGGCATTGTGTCTCTTATATTTATTTCCGATGCAATTTCTGTGTTTCGTCGTCAATGGGAAGGTCCAAGGGATACAGTAAACCTGCAGCGGTGCATCGGAATGTAAAACTGGTGACACAGGAAGCGGTAAAAACATAGACCCTAAGAAGACTCAGTTTTCTTGTACTGAAGTCGGCATTGTGTCTCTTATATTTAATTTGATGCAATTTCTGTGTTTCATCGTCACTGTGAAGGTCCCAGGGATACAGTAAACCCGCAGAGGTGCATCGGAATGTAAAACTGGTGACACAGGATGCGCTCAAATCATAGACCGTAAGAACACTCAGTTTTCTTGTACTTAAGTCGGCATTGTGTCTCTTATATTTAATTCCGATGCAATTTCTGTGTTTCATCGTCACTGTGAAGGTCCAAGGGATACAGTAAACCTGCAGAGGTGCAACAAAATGTAAAATTGATGTCACAGGAAATGCTCAAAACGTAGACAGTAGGAAGACTCAGTCTTCCTGTACCTAAGTCGGCATTGTGTCTCTTATATTTAATTCCGATGCAATTTCTGTTTTTCATCGTCAATGGGAAGGTCCAAGGGATACAGTGAACCTGCAGAGGTGCATCGGAATGTAAAACTGGTGACAAAGGAAACGTTCAACTCATACACCGTAAGATGACTCAGTTTTCTTGTACTTAAGTCGGCGTTGTGTCTCTTATATTTAATTCCGATGCAATTTCTGTGTTTCATCGTCAATGGGAAGGTCCAATGGATACAGTAAACGTGCAGAGTTGAATCGGAATGTGAAACTGGTGACACAGGAAACGCACAAAACATAGACAATAGAAAGACACATTCTTCCTGTACTTAAGTCGACATTGTGTCTCTTATATTTAATTCCGATGCAATTTCTGTGTTACATCGTCACTGTGAAGGTCCAAGGGATACAGTAAACCTGCAGATGTGCATCGGAATGTAAAACTGGTGACACAGGAAACGCTCGAAACATAGACAATAGGAAGACTCAGTCTTCCTGTCCTTATGTCAGCATTGTGCCTCTTACATTTAATTCCGATACAGTTTCTGTGTTTCATCGTCAATGGGAAGGTCCAGTGGGTTCAGTAAAACTGCAGAGGTGCATCGGAATGCAAAACTAGTGACACAGGAAACGATCAAAACATAGACAGTAGGAATATTCAGTCTTCCTGAACTAATGTCGGCATTGTGTCTGTTATATTTAAATCCGATGCAATTTCTGTGTCTCGTCGTCAGTGGGAAGGTCCAAGGGATACAGTAAACCTGCAGAGGTGCATCGGAATGTAAAACTGGTGACACAGGAAGCGCTCAAACATAGACCCTAAGAAGACTCAGTTTTCTTGTACTGAAGTCTTCATTGTGTCTCTTATATTTAATTCCGATGCAATTTCTGTGTTTCATCATCACTGTGAAGGTCCAAGGGATACAGTAAACCTGCAGAGGTGCATTGGAATGTAGAACTGGTGACACAGGAAACGCTCAAAACATAGACAGTAGGAAGACTCAGTCTTCCTGTACTTATGTCGGCATTGTGTCTCTTATATTTAATTCCGATGCAATTTCTGTGTTTCATCGTCACTGTGAAGGTCCAAGGGATACAGGAAAACCTACAGAGGAGCATCGGAATGTAAAACTGGTGACACAGGAAACGCTCAAAACATAGACAGCAGGAAGACTCAATCTTCCTGTACTTAAGTCGGCATTGTGTCTCTTATATTTAATTCCGATGCAATTTCTGTGTTTAATTGTCGATGGGAAAATCCAAGGGATACAGTAAACCTGCAGAGGTGCATCGGAATGTTAAACTGCTGACACAGGAAACGCTCAAAACTTTGACAGTAGGAAGACTCAGCCTTTCTGTTCTTAAGTCGGAATTGTGTCTCGTATATTTAATTCGGATGCTATGTCTGTGTTTCATCGTCAATGCGAAGGTCCAATGGATACAGTAAAACTGCAGAGGTGCATCAAATTGTAAAACTGATGACACAGGAAACGCTCAAAAGATAGACAGTATTAAGACTCAGTCTTCCTGTACCTAAGTCGGCATTGCTTCTCTGATATTTAATTCCGATGCAATTTCTGTGTTTCTTCGTCAATGGGAAGGTCGAAGGGATACAGTAAACCTGCAGATGTGCATCGGAATGTAAAACTGGTGACACAGGAAGCGCTCGAATCATAGACCGTAAGAACACTCAGTTTTCTTGTACTTAAGTCGGCATTGTGTCTCTTATGTTTAATTCCGATGCAATTTCTGTGTTTCATCGTCACTGTGAAGGTCCAAGGGATACAGTAAACCTGCAGAGGTGCATCAAAATGTAAAATTGATGACACAGGAAATGCTCAAAGCGTAGACAGTAGGAAGACTGAGTCTTCCTGTACCTAAGTCGGCATTGTGTCTCTTATATTTAATTCCGAAGCAATTTCTGTGTCTCGTCATCAGTGGGAAGGTCCAAGGGATACAGTAAACCTGCAGAGGTGCATTGGAATGTAAAACTGGTGATACAGGAACCGCTCAAACATAGACCCTAAGAAGACTCAGTTTTCATGTACTGAAGTCGGCATTGTGTCTCTTATATTTAATTCCGATGCAATTTCTGTGTATCATCATCACTGTGAAGGTCCAAGGGATACAGTAAACCTGCAGAGGTGCATTGGAATGTAAAATTGGTGACACAGGAAACGCTCATAACATAGACAGTGGGAAGACTCAGTCTTCCTGTACATAAGTCGGCATTGTGTCTCTTATATTTAATTCCGATGCAATTTCTGTGTTTCATCGTCAATGGGAAAGTCGAAGGGAAACAGTATACCTGCAGAGGTGCATCGGAATGTAAAACTGGTGACACAGGAAACGCTCAAAGCATAGACAGTAGGAAGCCTCAGTCTTCCTGTACTTAAGTCGGCATTGTGTCTCTTATATTTAATTCGGATGCTATGTCTGTGTTTCATCGTCAATGGGAAGGTCCAATGGACACAGTGAAACTGCAGAGGTGCATCGGAATGTAAAACTGGTGACACAAGAAACGATCAAAACATAGAGAGTAGGAATACTCAGTCTTCCTGTACTTAAGTCGGCATTGTGTCTCTTATATATATTTCCGATGCAATTTCTGTGTTTCGTCGTCAATGGGAAGGTCCAAGGGATACAGTAAACCTGCAGACGTGCATCGAAATGTAAAACTGATGACACAGGAAACGCTCAAATCATAGACAGTAGGGAGACTCAGTCTTCCTGTCCTTAAGTCAGCATTGTGTCTCTTACATTTAATTCCGATACAGTTTCTGTGTTTCATCGTCAAGGGAAGGTCCAATGGGTTCAGTAAAACTGCAGAGGTGCATCGGAATGTAAAACTGGTGACACAGGAAACGATCAAAACATAGACAGTAGGAATATTCAGTCTTCCTGAACTAATGTCGGCATTGTGTCTGTTATATTTAAATCCGATGCAATTTCTGTGTCTCGTCGTCAGTGGGAAGGTCCAAGGGATACAGTAAACCTGCAGAGGTGCATCGGAATGTAAAACTGGTGACACAGGAACCGCTCAAACATAGACCCTAAGAAGACTCAGTTTTCTTGTACTGAAGTCGGCATTGTGTCTCTTATATTTAATTCCGATGCAATTTCTGTGTTTCGTCATCACTGTGAAGGTCCAAGGGATACAGTAAACCTGCAGAGGTGCATTGGAATCTAAAACTGGTGACACAGGAAACGCTCAAAACATAGACAGTAGGAAGACTCACTCTTCCTGTACTTATGTCGGCATTGTGTCCCTTATATTTAATTCCGATGCAATTTCTGTGTTTCATCGTCACTGTGAAGGTCCAAGGGATACAGGAAAACCTACAGAGGAGCATCGGAATGTAAAACTGGTGACACAGGAATCGCTCAAAACATAGACAGTAGGAAAACTCAATCTTCCTGTACTTAAGTCGGCATTGTGTCCTTTATATTTAATTCCGATGCAATTTCTGTGTTTAATTGTCAATGGGAAGATCCAAGGGATACAGTAAACCTGCAGAGGTGCATCGGAATGTTAAACTGGTGACACAGGAAACGCTCAAAACATAGACAGTAGGAAGACTCAGCCTTTCTGTTCTTAAGTCGGCATTGTGTCTCTTATATTTAATTCCGATGCTACTTCTGTGTTTCATCGTCAATGGGAAGGTCCAATCGATACTGTAAACATGCAGAGGTGCATCGGAATGTAAATCTCGTGACACAGGAAACGATCAAGACGTAGACAGTAGGAATACCCAGTCTTCGTGTACTTAAGTCGGCGTTGTGCTCTTATATTTAAATCCGATGCAATTTCTGTGTTTCGTCGTCAATGGGAAGGTCCAAGGGATAGAGTAAACCTGCAGAGGTGCATCGGAATGTAAAACTGGTGACACAGGAAGCGGTCAAAACATAGACAGTAGGAAGCCTCAGTCTTCCTGTACTTAAGTCGGCATTGTGTCTCTTATATTTAATTCGGATGCTATGTCTGTGTTTCATCGTCAATTGGGAAGGTCCAATGGATACAGTAAAACTGCAGAGGTGCATCGAATTGTAAAACTGATGACACAGGAAACGCTCAAAACATAGACAGTATTAAGACTCAGTCTTCATTTACCTAAGTCGGCATTGTTTCTCTGATATTTAATTCCGATGCAATTTCTGTGTTTCGTCGTCAATGGGAAGGTCGAAGTGATACAGTAAACCTGCAGATGTGCATCGGAATGTAAAACTGGTGACACAGGAAGCGCTCGAATCATAGACCGTAAGAACACTCAGTTTTCTTGTACTTAAGTCGGCATTATGTCTCTTATGTTTAATTCCGATGCAATTTCTGTGTTTCATCGTCACTGTGAAGGTCCAATGGATACAGTAAACCTGCAGAGGTGCATCAAAATGTAAAATTGATGACACAGGAAATGCTCAAAACGTAGACAGTAGGAAGAATCAGTCATCCTGTACCTAAGTTGGCATTGTGTCTCTTATATCTAATTCCGATGCAATTTCTGTGTCTCGTCATCAGTGGGAAAATCCAAGGGATACAGTAAACCTGCAGAGGTGCATTGGAATGTAAAACTGGTGATACAGGAACCGCTTAAACATAGACCCTAAGAAGACTCAGTTTTCATGTACTGAAGTCGGCATTGTGTCTCTTATATTTAATTCCGATGCAATTTCTGTGTTTCAACATCACTGTGAAGGTCCAAGGGATACAGTAAACCTGCAGAGGTGCATTGGAATGTCAATTTGGTGACACAGGAAACGCTCATAACATAGACAGTAGGAAGCCTCAGTCTTCCTGTACATAAGTCGGCATTGTGTCTCTTATATTTAATTCCGATGCAATTTCTGTGTTTCATCGTCAATGGGAAAGTCGAAGGGAAACAGTATACCTGCAGAGGTGCATCGGAATGTAAAACTGGTGACACAGGAAACGCTCAAAGCATAGACAGTAAGAAGACTCAGTCTTCCTGTACTTAAGTCGGCATTGTGTCTCTTATATTTAATTCCGATGCAATTTCTGTGTTTCATCGTCACTGTGAAGGTCCAAGGGATACAGGAAAACCTGCAGAGGTGCATCGGAATGTAAAACTGGTGACACAGGAAACGCTCAAAACATAGACAGTAGGAAGACTCAGCCTTCCTGTTCTTAAGTCGGCATTGTGTCTCTTATATTTAATTCCGATGCTATTTGTGTGTTTCATCGTCAATGGGAAGGTCCAATGGATACAGTAAACCTGCAGAGTTGCATCGGAATGGAAAACTGGTGACACTGGAAACGCTCAAAACATAGACCGTAAGAAGACTCAGTTTTCTTGTACTTAAGTCGGCGTTGTGTGTCTTATATTTAATTCCGATGTAATTTCTGTGTTTCATCGTCAATGGGAAGGTCCAATGGATACAGTAAACCTGCAGAGGTGCATCGGAATGTAAAACTGGTGACGCAGGAAACGCTCAAAACATACACAGTAGGAAGACTCAATCTTCCTGTACCTAAGTCGGCATTGTGTCTCTTATATTTAATTCCGATGCAATTTCTGTGTTTAATTGTCAATGGGAAGATCCAAGGGATACAGTAAACCTGCAGAGGTGCATCGGAATGTAAAACTGGAAACACAGGAAACGCTCAACACATAGACAGTAGGAAGACTCAGCCTTTCTGTACTTAAGTCGGCATTGTGTCTCTTATATTTAATTCCGATGCAATTTCTGTGTTTAATTGTCAATGGGAAGATCCAAGGGATACAGTATACCTGCAGAGGTGCATCGGAATGTAAAACTCGTGACACAGGAAACGATCAAGACGTAGGCAGTAGGAATACCCAGTCTTCGTGTACTTAAGTCGGCGTTGTGTCTCTTATATTTAAATCCGATGCAATTTCTGTGTTTCGTCGTTGCTGTGAAGGTCCAAGGGATACAGTAAACCTGCAGAGGTGCATTGGAATGTAAAACTGATGACACAGGTAACGCTCAAAACATAGACAGTAGTAAGACTCAGTTTTCCTGTACCTAAGTCGGCATTGTGTCTCTTATATTTAATTCCGATGCAATTTCTGTGTTCTTTCGTCAATGGGAAGGTCCAAGGTATACAGTAAACCTGCAGAATTGCATCGGAATGTAAAACTGGTGACACTGTAAACGTTCAAAACATAGACAGTAAGGAGACTCAGTTTTCTTGTACTTAAGTCGGCATTGTGTCTCTTATATTTAATTCCGATGCAATTTCTGTGTTTCATCGTCACTGTGATGGTCCAAGGGATACAGTAAACCTGCAGAGGTGCATCGGAATGTAAAACTGGTGACGCAGGAAACGCTCAAAACATACACAGTAGGAAGACTCAATCTTCCTGTACCTAAGTCGGCATTGTGTCTCTTATATTTAATTCCGATGCAATTTCTGTGTTTAATTGTCAATGGGAAGATCCAAGGGATACAGTAAACCTGCAGAGGTGCATCGGAATGTAAAACTGGAAACACAGGAAACGCTCAACACATAGACAGTAGGAAGACTCAGCCTTCCTGTTCTTAAGTCGGCATTGTGTCTCTTATATTTAATTCCGATGCTATGTCTGTGTTTCATCGTCAATGGGAAGGTCGAATGGATACAGTAAAACTGCAGAGGTGCATCGGAATGTAAAACTGGTGGCACAGGAAACGATCAAAGCATAGACAGTAGGAATACTCAGTCTTCCGGTACTTAAGTGGGCATTGTGTCTCTTATATTTAAATCCGATGCAATTTCTGTGTTTCGTCGTCAATGTGAAGGTCGAAGGGATACAGTAAACCTGCAGAGGTGCATCGGAATGTAAAACTGGTGACAAATGAAACGCTCAAATCATACACCGTAAGATGACTCAGTTTTCTTGTACTTAAGTCGGCGTTATGTCTCTTATATTTAATTCCAATGCAATTTCTGTGTATCATCGTCAATGGGAAGGTCCAATGGATACAGTAAGCGTGCAGAGGTGCATCGGAATTTTAAACTGGTGACACAGGCAACGCACAAAACATAGACAATAGAAATACACACTCTTCCTGTACTTAAGTCGACATTGTGTCTCTTATATTTAATTCCGATGCAATTTCAGTGTTTCATCGTCACTGTGAAGGTCCATGGATACAGTAAACCTGCAGAGGTGCATCGTAATGTAAAACTGGTGACAAAGGAAACGCTCAAAACATAGACATTAGGTAGACTCATTCTTCCTATACTTAAATCGGCATTGTGTCTCTTATATTTAATTCCGATGCAATTTCTGTGTTTCATCGTCAATGGGAAGGTGCAAGGGATACAGTAACCCTACAGAGGGGCATCGGAATGTGAAACTGGTGACACAGGAAGCGCTCGTAACATAGACCCTAAGAAGACTCAGTTTTCTTGTACTTAAGTCGGCATTGTGTCTTTTATCTTTAATTCCGATGCGATTTCTGTGTTTCAACGT
The DNA here is from genome assembly GCF_023898315.1 of Schistocerca nitens. Taxonomy (NCBI): domain Eukaryota; kingdom Metazoa; phylum Arthropoda; class Insecta; order Orthoptera; family Acrididae; genus Schistocerca; species Schistocerca nitens. The sequence goes on from NC_064619.1 coordinate 760,659,852, forward strand.
CACTGTGAAGTTCCAAGGGATACAGTAAACCTGCAGAGGTGCATCGGAATGTAAACTGGTGACACAGGAAACGCTCAAAACATAGGCAGTAGGAAGACGGAGTCTTCCTGTACTTCAGTCGGCATTGTGTCTCTTATATTGATTTCCGATATCATTTCTGTGTTTCATCGCCTATGGGAAGATCCAAGGGATACAGTAAACCTGCTGAGGTGCATCGGAATGTAAAACTGGTGATAGAGGACACGCTCAAATCATAGACAGTAGGAAGACTCAGTCTACCTTTACTTAAGTCGGCATGGTATCTCTTATATTTAATTCCGATGCAATTTCTGTGTTTCATCGTCAATGGGAAGGTCCAGTGGATACAGTAAACCTGCAGAGGTGCATCGGAATGTAAATCTGGTGACACAGGAAACGCTCAAAACATAGGCATTAGGAAGACTCAGTCTTCCTGTACTTAAGTCGGCATTGTGACTCTTATATTTAATTCCGATGCAATTTCTGTGTTTCATCGTCAATGCGAAGATCCAAGGGATACAGTAAACCTGCAGAGGTGCATCGGAATGTAAAACTGATGATACAGGACACGCTCAAATCATAGACAGTAATAAGACTCAGTCTACCTTTACTTATGTCGGCATGGTGCCTCTTATATTTAATTCCGATGCAATTTCTGTGTTTCATCGTCAATGCGAAGATCCAAGGGATACAGTAAACCTGCAGAGGTGCATCGGAATGTAAAACTGGTGACACAGGAAACGCTCAAAACATAGACAGTAGGAAGACTCAGCCTTCCTGTTCTTAAGTCGGCATTGTGTCTCTTGTATTTAATTCCGATGCAATTTCTGTGTTTCATCGTCATTCTGAAGGTCCAGTGGATACAGTTAACCTGCAGAGGTGCATCGGAATGTAAAACTGGTGACACAGGAAACGCTCAAAACATAGACAGTAGGAAGACTAAGCCTTCCTGTTCTTAAGTCGGCATTGTGTCTCTTATATTTAATTCCGATGCTATTTCTGTGTTTCATCGTCAATGGGAAGGTCCAATGGATACAGTCAACCTGCCGAGGTGCATCGGAATGTAAAACTGGCGAAAGAGGATGTGGTTTAAACATAGACAATAAGAACACTCAGTTTTCTTGTACTGAAGTCGGCATTTTCTGTGTTTCATCGTCACTGTGAAGGTCCAAGGGATACAGTAAACCTCCAGAGGTGCATCAAAATGTAAAACTGATGACACAGAAAATGCTCAAAACATAGACAGTAGGAAGACTCAGTCTTCCTGTACCTAAGTCGGCATTGTGTCTCTTATATTTAATTCCGATGCAATTTCTGTTTTTCATCGTCAATGGGAAGATCCAAGGGATACAGTAAACCTGCAGAGGCGCATCGGAATGTAAAACTGGTGACACAGGAAACGCTCAAAACATAGACAGTAGGAAGACTCAGCCTTCCTGTTCTTAAGTCGGCATTGTGTCTCTTGTATTTAATTCCGATGCAATTTCTGTGTTTCATCGTCATTCTGAAGGTCCAGTGGAAACAGTTAACCTGCAGAGGTGCATCGGAATGTAAAACTGCTGACACAGGAAACACTCAAAACATAGACAGTAGGAAGACTCAGCCTTCCTGTTCTTAAGTCGGCATTGTGTCTCTTATATTTAATTCCGATGCTATTTCTGTGTTTCTTCGTCAATGGGAAGGTCCAAGTTATACAGTAAACCTGCAGAGGTGCATCGGAATGTAAAACTGGTGACAAAGGAAACGCTCAAATCATACACCGTAAGATGACTCAGTTTTCTTGTACTTAAGTCGGCGTTGTGTCTCTTATATTTAACTCTGATGCAATTTCTGTGTTTCATCGTCAATGGGAAGGTCCAATGGATACAGTAAACCTGCAGAGGTGCATCGGAATGTAAAACTGGTGACACAGGAGACAATCAAAGCATAGACAGTAGGAAGACTCAGTCTTCCTGTACTTAAGTCGGCATTGTGTCTCTTATAATTAATTCCGATGCAATTTCTGTGTTTCATTGTCACTGTGAAGGTCCAGGGGATACAGTAAACATGCAGAGGTGCATCGGAATGTAAAACTGGTGACACAGGAAACGCTCAAGACATAGACAGTAGGAAGACTCAGTTTTCCTGTACTTCTGACGTCATTGTGTTTCTTATATTTTATTCCGATGCAATTTCTGTGTTTCATCGCCAATGGGAAGGTCCAAGGGACACAGTAAACCTGCAGAGGTGCATCGGAATTTAAAACTGGTGACACTGGAAACGCTCAAAACATAGACAGTAGGAAGACTCAGTCTTCCTGTCCTTAAGTCAGCATTGTGTCTCTTATATTTCATTCCGATGCAATTTCTGTGTCTCGTCGTCAGTGGGAAGGTGCAAGGGATACAGTAAACCTGCAGAGGTGCATCGGAATGTAAACTGGTGACACAGGAGCCGCTCAAAACATAGACCCTAAGAAGACTCAGTTTTCTTGTACTGAATTCGGCATTGTGTCTCTTATATTTAAATCCGATGCAATATCTGTGTTTCGTCATCACTGTGAAAGTCCAAGGGATACAGTAAACCTGCAGAGGTGCATCGGAATGTAAAACTGCTGACACATGAAGCGCTCAAATCATAGACAGTAGGAAGACTCAGTCTTCCTGTACTTAAGTCGGCATTGTGTCTCTCATATTTAATTCGGATGCTATGTCTGTGTTTCATCGTTAATGGGAAGGTCCAATAGATACAGTAAAACTGCAGAGGTGCATCGGAATGTAAAACTGGTGACACAGGAAACGATTAAAACATAGAGAGTAGGAATACTCAGTCGTCCTGTACTTAAGTCGGCATTTGTCTCTTATATTTAATCCGATGCAATTTCTGTTTTTCATCGTCAATGGGAAGGTCCAAGGGATACAGTAAACCTGCAGAGGTGCATCAAAATGTAAAACTGATGACACAGGAAACGCTCAAAACATAGACAGTAGGAAGACTCAGTCTTCCGGTACCTAAGTCGGCATTGTGTCTCTTATATTTAATTCCGATGCAATTTCTGTTTTTCATCGTCAATGGGAAGGTCCAAGGCATACAGTGAACCTGCAGAGGTGCATCGGAATGTAAAACTGGTGACACAGGAAACGCTCAAAACATAGACAGTAGGAAGACTCAGTCTTCCTGTCCTTAAGTCAGCATTGTGTCTCTTACATTTAATTCCGATACATTTTCTGTGTTTCATCGTCAATGGGAAGGTCCAATGGGTTCAGTAAAACTGCAGAGGTGCATCGGAATGTAAACCTGGTGACACAGGAAACGATCAAAACATAGAGAGTATGAATATTCAGTCTTCCTGAACTAATGACGGCATTGTGTCTGTTATATTTAAATCCGATGCAATTTCTGTGTCTCGTCGTCAGTGGGAAGGTCCAAGGGATACAGTAAACCTGCAGAGGTGCATCGGAATGTAAAACTGGTGACACAGGAACCGCTCAAACATAGACCCTAAGAAGACTCAGATTTCTTGTACTGACGTCGGCATCGTGTCTCTTATATTTAATTCCGATGCAATTTCTGTGTTTGTTCATCACTGTGAAGGTCCAAGGGATACAGTAAACCTGCAGACGTGCATTGGAATGTAAAACTGGTGACACAGGAAACGCTCAAAACATAGACAGTAGGAAACTCAGTCTTCCTGTACTTATGTCGGCATTGTGTCTCTTATATTTAATTCCGATGCACTTTCTGTGTTTCATCGTCACTGTGAAGGTCCAAGGGATACAGGAAAACCTGCAGAGGTGCATCGGAATGTAAAAGTGGTGACACAGGAAACGCTCAAAACATAGACAGTAGGAAGACTCAATCTTCCTGTACTTAAATCGGCATTGTGTCTCTTATATTTAATTCCGATGCAATTTCTGATTTTAATTGTCAATGGGAAGATCCAAGGGATACAGTAAACCTGCAGAGGTGCATAGGAATGTAAAACTGGTGACACAGGAAACGCTCAAAACATAGACAGTGGGAAGACTCAGCGTTTCTGTTCTTAAGTCGGCATTGTGTCTCTTATATTTAATTCCGATGCAATTTCTGTGTTTCATCGTCAATGGGAAGGTCCAATGGATACTGTAAACATGCAGAGGTGCAACGGAATGTAAAACTCGTGACACAGGAAACCATCAAGACGTAGACAGTAGGAAAACCCAGTCATCGTGTACTTAAGTCGGCGTTGTGTCTCTTATATTTAAATCCGATGCAATTTCTGTGTTTCGTCGTCAATGGGAAGGTCCAAGGGATAGAGTAAACCTGCAGAGGTGCATCGGAATGTAAAACTGGTAACACAGGAATCGGTCAAATCATAGACAGTAGGAAGACACAGTCTTCCTGTACTTAAGTCGGCATTGTGTCTCTTATATTTAATTTGGATGCTATGTCTGTGTTTCATCGTCAATGGGAAGGTCCAATGGATACAGTAAAACTACAGAGGTGCATCAAATTGTAAAACTGATGACACAGGAAACGCTCAAAACATAGACAGAAGGAAGACTCAGTCTTCCTGTACCTAAGTCGGCATTGTTTCTCTGATATTTAATTCCGATGCAATTTCTGTGTTTCGTCGTCAATGGGAAGGTCGAAGGGATACAGTAAACCTGCAGAGGTGCATGGGAATGTAAAACTGGTGACACTGGAAACGCTCAAAACATAGACCGTAAAAAGACTCAGTTTTCTTGTACTTAAGTCGGCGTTGTGTATCTTATATTTAATTCCGATGTAATTTCTGTGTTTCATCGTCAATGGGAAGGTCCAATGGATACAGTAAACCTGCAGAGGTGCATCGGAATGTAAAACTGGTGCCGCAGGAAACGCTCAAAACATAGACAGTAGGAAGACTCAATCTTCCTGTACTTAAGTCGGCATTGTGTCTCTTATATTTAATTCCGATGCAATTTCAGTGTATAATTGTCAATGGGAAGATCCAAGGGATACAGTAAACCTGCAGAGGTGCATCGGAATGTAAAACTCGTGACACAGGAAACGATCAAGAGGTAGACAGTAGGAATACCCAGTCTTCGTGTACTTAAGTCGGCGTTGTGTCTCTTATATTTAAATCCGATGAAATTTCTGTGTTTCGTCGTTGCTGTGAAGGTCCAAGGGATACAGTAAACCTGCAGAGGTGCATCAAAATGTAAAACTGAAGACACAGGACACGCTCAAAACATAGACAGTAGGAAGACTCAGTCTTCCTGTACCTAAATCGGCATTGTGTCTCTTATATTTAATTCCGATGCAATTTCTGTGTTCATTCGTCAATGGGAAGGTCCAAGGTATACAGTAAACCTGCAGAGGTGCATTGGAATGTATAACTGGTGACACAGGAAACGTTCAAATCGTAGACCGTAAGAAGACTCAGTTTTTTTGTACTTAAGTCGGCGTTGTGTCTCTTATATTTAATTCCGATGCAATTTCTGTGTTTCATCGTCAATGGGAAGGTCGAAGGGAAACAGTATACCTGCAGAGGTCCATCGGAATGTAAAACTGGTGACAAGGGAAACGCTCAAAACATAGACAGTAGAAAGACTCAGTCGTCCTGTATTTATGTCGGCATTGTGTCTCTTATATTTAATTACGATGCAATTTCTGTGATTCATCGTCACTGTGAAGGTCCAAGGGATACAGTAAACCTGCAGAGGTGCATCGGAATGGAAAACTGATGACACAGGAAACGCTCAAAACATAGACCGTAAGAAGATTCAGTCCACCTGTACTTAAAACGTCATTGTGTCTCTTATATTTAATTCCGAAGCAATGTCTGTGTTTCATCGCCAATGGCAATGTCCAAGGGGTACAGTAAACCTGCAGAGGTGCATCGGAATGTAAAACTGGTGACACAGGAAACGCTCAAAACATAGACCGCAAGAAGACTCAGTTTTCGTGTACTTATGGCGGCATTGTGTCTCTTATATTTAATTCCCATGCAATTTCTGTGTTCTACGTCAATGGGAAGATCCAAGGGATACAGTATACCTGCAGAGGTGCATCTGAATAAAACTGGTGACACAGGAAACGCTCAAAACATAGACAGTAGGAAGACTCAGTCTTCCTGTGCTTAAGTCAGCATTGTGTCTCTTATATTTTATTCCGATGCAATATCTGTGTTTCATCGTCAATGTGAAGGGCCAATGGATACAGTAAAACAGCAGAGGCGAATCGGAATGTAAAACTGGTGGCACATGAAACGATCAAAACATAGACAGTAGGAATACTCAGTCTTCCTGAACTTAAGTCGGCATTGTGTCTCTTATATTTAAATCCGATGCGATTTCTGTGTCTCGTCGTCAATGGGAAGGTCCAATGGATGCTGTTAACCTGCAGAGGTGCATCAAAATGTAAAACTGGTGACACAGGAAACGCTCAAAACATAGACCGTAAGAAAACTCAGTTTTCTTGTACTGAAGTTGGCATTGTGTCATATATATAATTCCGATGCAATTTCTGTGTTTTTTCGTCAATGGGAAGGTCCCATGGATACAGTAAACGTGCAGAGGTGCATCGGAATGAGAAACTGGTGACACAGGAAGCGGTGAAAACATAGAACCGAAGAAGACTCAGTTTTCTTGTACCGAAGTCGGCATTATGTCTCTTATATTTAATTCCCATGCAATTTCTGTGTTTCATCGTCAATGGGAAGATCCAAGGGATACAGTAAACCTGCAGAGGTGCATCTGAATGTAAATCTGGTGACACAGGAAACGCTCAAAACATAGACAGTAGGAAGACTCAGTCTTCCTGTGCTTACGTGAGCATTGTGTCTCTTATATTTAATTCCGATGCAATTTCTGTGTTTCATCGTCAATGGGAAGGGCCAGTTGATACAGTCAAACTTCAGAGGCGAATCGGAATGTAAAACTGGTGGCACATGAAACGATCAAAACATAGACAGTAGGAACACTCAGTCTTCCTGAACTTAAGACGGCATTGTGTCTCTTATATTTAAATCCGATGCAATTTCTGTGTCTCGTCGTCAATGGGAATGTCCAAGGGATGCAGTTAACCTGTAGAGGTGCATCAAAATGTAAAACTGGTGACACAGGAAACGCTCAAAACATAGACAGTAGGAAGACTCAGTCCTTCTGTACTTAAGTCGGCATTGTGTCTCTTATATTTAATTCCGATGCAATTTCTGTGTTTCATCGTCAATGGGAAGGTCCAAGGGATACAGTAACCTTGCAGAGGTGCATCGGAATGTAAAACTGGTGACACAGGAGACGCTCAAAACATAGACAGTAGGAAGACTCAGTCTTCCTGTACTTAAGTCGGCATTTTTGTCTCTTATATTTAATTCCGATGCAATTTCTGTGTTTCTTCGTCACTGAGAAGGTCCAAGGGATACAGTAAACCTGCAGAGGTGTTTCGGAATGTAAAACTGGAGACACAGGAAACGCTCAAAACATAGACAGTAGGAATACTCAGTCTTCCTCTACTTAAGACGACATTGTGTCTCTTATATTTAATTGCGGTGCAATTTCTGTGTTTCATCGCCAATGGGAAGGTCCAAGGGACACTGTTAACCTGCAGAGGTGCATCGGAATGTAACACTGGTGACACTGGAAACGCTCAAAACATCGACCGTAAGAAGACTCAGTTTTCTTGTACTTAAGTCCGCGTTGTGTCTCTTATATTTAATTCCGATGTCATTTCTGTGTTTCTTCGTCACTGAGAAGGTCCAAGGGATACAGTAAACCTGCAGAGGCGTATCGGAATGTAAAACTGGTGACGCAGGAAACGCTCAAAACATAGACAGTAGGAAGACTCAATATTCCTGTACTTAAGTCGGCATTGTGTCTCCAGTATTTAATTCCGATAAAATTTATATATTTCATTGTCAATGGGAAGATCCAAGGGATACAGTAAACCTGCAGAGGTGCATCGGAATGTAAAACTGGTGACACAGGAAGTGCTCAAAACACAGACAGTAGGAACACTTAGCATTCCTGTTCTTATGTCAGCATTGTGTCTCTTATATTTAATTCCGATGCAATTTCTGTGTTTCATCGTCAATGGGAAGGTCCAATGGATACAGTAAACGTGCAGAGGTGCATCGGAATGAAAAACTGGTGACACAGGAAACGATCAAAGCATAGACAGTAGGAATACTCAGTCTTCCTGTACTTAAGTCGGCATTGGGTCTCTTATATTTAAATCCGATGCAATTTCTGTGTTTCGTCGTCAATGGGAAGGTCCAAGGGATAGAGTAAACCTGCAGAGGTGCATTGGAATGTAAAACTGGTAACACAGGAAGCGGTCAAAACATAGACCCTAAGAAGACTCAGTTTTCTTGTACTGAAGTCGGCATTGTGTCGCTTATATTTAATTTAGATGCAATATCTGTGTTTCACCGGCACTGTGAAGGTCCAAGGGATACAGTAAACCTGCCGAGGTGCATCAAAATGTAAAACTGATGACATAGGAAACGCTCGAAACATAGACAGTAGGAAGACTCAGTCTTCCTGTACTTAAGTCGGCATTGTGTCTCTTATATTTAATTCCGATGCAATTTCTGAGTTTCATCGTCAATGGGAAGGTCCAATGGATACAGTAAACCTGCATAGGTGCATCGAAATGTAAAACTGGTGACACAGGAAACGCTCAAAGGATAGACAATAGAAAGACACACTCTTCCTGTACTTAAGTCGACATTGTGTCTCTTTTATTTCATTCCGATACAATTTCTGTGTTTCATCGTCACTGTGAAGGTCCAATGGATACAGTAAACCTGCAGAGGTGCATCGGAATGTAAAACTGGTGACACAGGAAACGCTCAAAACATAGACTGTAGAAAGACTCAGTCTTCCTGGACTTAAGTCGGCATTGGGTCTTTTACATTTAATTCCGAAGCAATTTCGGTGTTTCATCGTCAATGGGGGGTCCAATGGATACAGTAAACCTGCAGAGGTGCATCGGAATGTAGAACTGATGACACAGGAAACGCTCAAAACATAGACAGTAGGAACACTCAGTCTTCCTGTACTTAAGTCGGCATTGTGTCTCTTATATTTAACTGCGATGCAATTTCTGTGTTTCATCGTCAATGGGAAAGTCGAAGGGAAACAGTATACCTGCAGAGGTGCATGGGAATGTAAAACTGGTGACACAGGACACGCTCAAACATAGACAGTAGGAAGACTCAGTCTTCCTGTACTTAAGTCGGCATTGTGTCTCTTATATTTAATTCCGATGCAATTTCTGTGTTTCATCGTCACTTTGAAGGTCCAAGGGATACAGGAAAACCTGCAGAGGTGCATGGGAATGTAAAACTGGTGACACAGGAAACGCTCAAAACATAGACTGTTGGAAGACTCTGTCTTCCTGTACTTCTTGACGTCATTGTGTCTCTTATATTTAATTCCGATGCAATTTCCGTGTTTCATCGCCAATGGGATGGTCCAAGGGACACAGTAAACCTGCAGAGGTGCATCGGAATGTAAAACTGCTGACACTGGAAACGCTCAAAACGTAGACTGTAAGAAGACTCAGTTTTCTTGTTCTTAAGTCGGCGTTGTGTCTCCTATATTTAATTCCGATGTAATTTCTGTGTTTCATCGTCAATGGTTATGTCCGATGGATACAGTAAACCTGCAGAGGTGCATCGGAATGTAAAACTGGTGACGCAGGAAACGCTCAAAAATAGACAGTAGGAAGACTCAATCTTCCCGTACTTAAGTCGGCATTGTGTCTCTTATATTTAATTCCGATGCAATTTCTGTGATTCATCGTCAATGGGAAGGTCCAAGGGATACAGTAAACCTGCAGATGTGCATCGGAATGTAAAACTGGTGACACAGGAAACGCTCAAAACATAGACAGTAGTAATACTCAGTCTTCCTGTACTTAAGTCGGCATTGTGTCTGTTATATTTAATTCCGATGTAATTTCTGTGTTTCATTGTCAATGGGAAGGTGCAAGGGATACAGCAAACCTGCAGAGGTGCATCGGAATGTATAACTGGTGACGCAGGAAACGCTCAAAACATAGAGAGTAGGAAGACTCAATCTTTTGTACTTAAGTCGACATTGTGTCTCTTATATTTAATTCCGATGCAATTTCTGTGTTTCATCGTCACTATGAAGGTCCAAGAGATACTGTAGACCTGCATAGGTGCATCGGAATGTAATACAGGTGACACAGGAAACGCTCAAAGCATAGAAAGTTGGAAGACTCAGTCCTTCTGTACTTAAGTCGTCATTGTGTCTCTTATATTTAATTCCGATGCAATTTCTGTGTTTCTTCCTCACTGTGAAGGTCCAAGGGATACAGTAAACCTGCAGAGGTGCATCGGAATGTAAAACTGGGGACACAGGAACGCTCAAAACATAGACAGTAGGAAGACTCAGCCTTCCTCTACTTAAGACGTCATTGTGTCTCTTATATTTAAATGGGGTGCAATCTCTGTGTTTCGTCGTCAATGGGAAGGTCTAAGGGATAGAGTAAACCTGCAGAGGTGCATTGGAATGTAAAACTGGTGACACAGGAAACGCTCAAATCATAGACCGTAAGAAGTCTCAGATTTCTTGTACTTAAGTCGGCGTTGTGTCTCTTATATTTAATTCCGATGCAATTTCTGTGCTTCGTCGTCAAAGGGAAGGTCCATTGGATACAGTAAACCTGCAGAGGTGGATCGGAATGTGAAACTAGTGACACAGGAAACGCTCAAAACAGAGACAGTAGGAAGACTCAGTCTTCCTGTACTTAAGTCGGCATTGTGTCTCTTATATTTAATTCCGATGCAGTTTCTGTGTTTCATCGTCAATGGGAAGGTCCAAGGGATACAGTAACCCTGCAGAGGTGCATCGGAATGTAAAACTGGTGACACAGGAGACACTCAAAAAATAGACATTAGGAAGACTCAGTCTTCCTGTACTTAAGTCGGCATTCTGTCTCTTATATTTATATCCGATGCAATATCTGTGTTTCTTCGTCACTGAGAAGGTCCAAGGGATACAGTAAAGCTGCAGAGGTGTATCGGAATGTAAAACTGGAGACACAGGATACGCACAAAACAAAAACAGTAGGAAGACTCAGTCTTCCTCTACTTAAGACGTCATTGTGTCTCTTATATTTAATTGCGCTGTAATTTCTGTGTTTGATCGCCAATGGGAACGTCCAAGGGACACAGTAAACCTGCAGAGGTGCATCGGAATGTAACACTGGTGACACTGGAAACGCTCATAACATAGACCGTAAGAGGACTCAGTTTTCTTGTACTTAAGTCCGGGTTGTGTTTCGTATATTTAATTCCGATGTCATTTCTGTGTTTCATCGTCAATGGGAAGGTCCAATGGATACAGTAAACCTGCAGAGGTGCATCGGAATGTAAAACTGGTGACACAGAAAATGCTCAAAACATAGACAGTAGGAAGACTCAGCATTCCTGTTCTTATGTCGGCATTGTGTCTCTTATATTTAATTCCGATGCAATTTCTGTGTTTCATCGTCAATGGGATGGTCCAATGGATACAGTAAACGTGCAGAGGTGCATCGGAATGAAAAACTGGTGACACAGGAAACGATCAAAGCATAGACAGTAGGAATACTCAGTCTTCCTGTACTTAAGTCGGCATTGTGTCTCTTATATTTAAATCCGATGCAATTTCTGTGTTTCGTCGTCAATGGGAAGGTCCAAGGGATAGAGTAAACCTGCAGCGGTGCATTGGAATGTATAACTGGTGACACAGGAAGCGGTCAAAACATAGACCCTAGGAAGACGCAGTTTTCTTGTACTGAAGTCGGCATTGTGTCGCTTATATTTAATTTAGATGCAATATCTGTGTTTCATCGTCACTGTGATGGTCCAAGGGATACAGTAAACCTGCCAAGGTGCATCAAAATGTAAAACTGATGACATAGGAAACGCTCAAAACATAGACAGTAGGAAGACTCAGTCTTCCTGTACTTAAGTCGGCATTGTGTCTCTTATATTTAATTCCGATGCAATTTCTGTGTTTCATCGTCAATGGGAAGGTCCAATGGATACAGTAAACGTGCATAGGTGCATCGGAATGTAAAACTGGTGACACAGGAAACACTCAAAGGATAGATCATAGAAAGACACACTCTTCCTGTACTTAAGTCGACATTGTGTCTCTTTTATTTCATTCCGATGCAATTTCTGTGTTTCATCGTCACTGTGAAGGTCCAATGGATACAGTAACCCTGCAGAGGTGCATCGGAATGTAAAACTGGTGACACAGGAAACGCTCAAAACATAGACAGTAGAAAGACTCAGTCTTCCTGTACTTAAGTCGGCATTGGGTCTCTTATATTTAATTCCGATGCAATTTCTGTGCTTCGTCGTCAAAGGGAAGGTCCATTGGATACAGTAAACCTGCAGAGGTGGATCGGAATGTGAAACTGGTGACACAGGAAACGCTCAAAACAGAGACAGTAGGAAGACTCAGTCTTCCTGTACTTAAGTCGGCATTGTGTCTCTTATATTTAATTCCGTTGCAGTTTCTGTGTTTCATCGTCAATGGGAAGGTCCAAGGGATACAGTAACCCTGCAGTGGTGCATCGGAATGTAAAACTGGTGACATAGGAGACACTCAAAACATAGACATTAGGAAGACTCAGTCTTCCTGTACTTAAGTCGGCATTCTGTCTCTTATATTTATATCCGATGCAATATCTGTGTTTCATCGTCACTGAGAAGGTCCAAGGGATACAGTAAAGCTGCAGAGGTGTATCGGAATGTAAAACTGGAGACACAGGATACGCACAAAACAAAAACAGTAGGAAGACTTAGTCTTCCTCTACTTAAGACGTCATTGTGTCTCTTATATTTAATTGCGCTGTAATTTCTGTGTTTGATCGCCAATGGGAACGTCCAAGGGACACAGTAAACCTGCAGAGGTGCATCGGAATGTAACACTGGTGACACTGGAAACGCTCATAACATAGACCGTAAGAAGACTCAGTTTTCTTGTACTTAAGTCCGGGTTGTGTTTCTTATATTTAATTCCGATGTCATTTCTGTGTTTCATCGTCAATGGAAAGGTCCAATGGATACAGTAAACCTGCAGAGGTGCATCGGAATGTAAAACTGGTGACACAGAAAATGGTCAAAACATAGACAGTAGGAAGACTCAGCATTCCTGTTCTTATGTCGGCATTGTGTCTCTTATATTTAATTCCGATGCAATTTCTGTGTTTCATCGTCAATGGGAAGGTCCAATGGATACAGTAAACGTGCAGAGGTGCATCGGAATGAAAAACTGGTGACACAGGAAACGATCAAAGCATAGACAGTAGGAATACTCAGTCTTCCTGTACTTAAGTCGGCATTGTGTCTCTTATATTTAAATCCGATGCAATTTCTGTGTTTCGTCGTCAATGGGAAGGTCCAAGGGATAGAGTAAACCTGCAGCGGTGCATTGGAATGTATAACTTGTGACACAGGAAGCGGTCAAAACATAGACCCTAGGAAGACGCAGTTTTCTTGTACTGAAGTCGGCATTGTGTCGCTTACATTTAATTTAGATGCAATATCTGTGTTTCATCGTCACTGTGAAGGTCCAAGGGATACAGTAAACCTGCCAAGGTGCATCAAAATGTAAAACTGATGACATAGGAAACGCTCAAAACATAGACAGTAGGAAGACTCAGTCTTCCTGTACTTAAGTCGGCATTGTGTCTCTTATATTTAATTCCGATGCAATTTCTGTGTTTCATCGTCAATGGGAAGGTCCAATGGATACAGTAAACCTGCATAGTTGCATCGGAATGTAAAACTGGTGACACAGGAAACGCTCAAAGGATAGATAATAGAAAGACTCACTCTTCCTGTACTTAAGTCGACATTGTGTCTCTTTTATTTCATTCCGACGCAATTTCTGTGTTTCATCGTCACTGTGAAGGTCCAATGGATACAGTAACCCTGCAGAGGTGCATCGGAATGTAAAACTGGTGACACAGGAAACGCTCAAAATATAGACAGTAGAAAGACTCAGTCTTCCTGTACTTAAGTCGGCATTGGGTTTTTACATTTAATTCCGATGCAATTTCTGTGTTTCATCGTCAATGGGGGGGGGGGGGGGGGTCCAATGGATAGAGTAAACCTGCAGAGGTGCATCGGAATGTAGAACTGATGACACAGGAAACGCTCAAAACATAGACAGTAGGAACACTCAGTCTTCCTGTACTTAAGTCGGCATTGTGTCTCTTATATTTAATTCCGATGCAATTTCTGTGTTTCATCGTCAATGGGAAAGTCGAAGGGAAACAGTATACCTGCAGAGGTGGATGGGAATGTAAAACTGGTGACACAGGAAACGCTCAAAACATAGACACTAGGAAGACTCAGTCTTGCTGTACTTAAGTCGGCATTGTGTCTCTTATATTTAATTCCGATGCAATTTCTGTGGTTCATCGTCACTTTGAAGGTCCAAGGGATACAGGAAATCCTGCAGAGGTGCATGGGAATGTAAAACTGGTGACACAGGAAACGCTCAAAACATAGACTGTTGGAAGACTCTGTCTTCCTTTACTTAAGACGTCATTGTGTCTCTTATATTTAATTCCGATGCAATTTCTGTGTTTCATCGCCAATGGGATGGTCCAAGGGACACAGTAAACCTGCAGAGGTGCATCGGAATGTAAAACTGGTGACACTGGAAACGTTCAAAACGTAGACTGTAAGAAGACTCAGTTTTCTTGTACTTAAGTCGGCGTTGTGTCTCTTATATTTAATTCCGATGTAATTTCTGTGTTTCATCGTCAATGGGTTTGTCCGATGGATACAGTAAACCTGCAGAGGTGCATCGGAATGTAAAACTGGTGACGCAGGAAACGCTAAAAAAATAGACAGTAGGAAGACTCAATCTTCCTGTACTTAAGTCGGCATTGTGTCTCTTATATTTAATTCCGATGCAATTTCTGTGTTTCATCGTCAATGGGAAGGTCCAAGGGATACAGTAAACCTGCAGAGGTGCATCGGAATGTAAAACTGGTGACACAGGAAACGCTCAAAACATAGACAGTAGTAAGACTCAGTCTTCCTGTACTTAAGTCGGCATTGTGTCTGTTATATTTAATTCCGATGTAATTTCTGTGTTTCATTGTCAATGGGAAGGTGCAAGGGATACAGCAAACCTGCAGAGGTGCATCGAAATGTATAACTGGTGACGCAGGAAACGCTCAAAACATAGAGAGTAGGAAGACTCAATCTTTCTGTACTTAAGTCGATATTGTGTCTCTTATATTTAATTCCGATGCAATTTCTGTGTTTCATCGTCAATGGGAAGGTCCAAGGGATACAGTAAACGTGCAGAGGTGCATCGGAATGAAAAACTGGTGACACAGGAAACGATAAAGCATAGACAGTAGGAATACTCAGTCTTCCTGTACTTAAGTCGGCATTGTGTCTCTTATATTTAAATCCGATGCAATTTCTGTGTTTCGTCGTCAATGGGAAGGTCCAAGGGATAGAGTAAACCTGCAGCGGTGCATTGGAATGTAAAACTGGTGACACAGGAAGCGGTCAAAACATAGACCCTAGGAAGACTCAGGTTTCTTGTACTGATGTCATCATTGTGTCGCTTATATTTAATTTAGATGCAATATCTGTGTTTCATCGTCACTGTGAAGGTCCAAGGGATACAGTAAACCTGCCGAGGTGCATCAAAATGTAAAACTGATGACATAGGAAACGCTCAAAACATAGACAGTAGGAAGACTCAGTCTTCCTGTACTTAAGACGTCATTGTGTCTCTTATATTTAATTCCGATGCAATTTCTGTGTTTCATCGTCAATGGGGGGGGGGGGTCCAATGGATACAGTAAACCTGCAGAGGTGCATCGGAATGTAGAACTGATGACACAGGAATCGCTCAAAGTATAGACAGTAGGAACACTCAGTCTTCCTGTACTTAAGTCGGCATTGTGTCTCTTATATTTAATTCCGATGCAATTTCTGTGTTTCATCGTCAATGGGAAAGTCGAAGGGAAACAGTATACCTGCAGAGGTGCATGGGAATGTAAAACTGGTGACACAGGAAACGCTCAAAACATAGACAGTAGGAAGACTCAGTCTTCCTGTACTTAAGTCGGCATTGTGTCTGTTATATTTAATTCCGATGCAATTTCTGTGTTTCATCGTCACTTTGAAGGTCCAAGGGATACAGTAACCCTGCAGAGGTGCATCGGAATGTAAAACTGGTGACACAGGAAAAGCTCAAAACATAGACAGTAGTAAGACTCAGTCTTCCTGTACTTAAGTCGGCATTGTGTCTGTTATATTTAATTCCGATGTAATTTCTGTGTTTCATTGTCAATGGGAAGGTGCAAGGGATACAGCAAACCTGCAGAGGTCCATCGGAATGTAAAACTGGTGCACTGGAAACGTTCAAAACGTAGACAGTAAGAAGACTCAGTTTTCTTGTACTTAAGTCGGCGTTGTGTCTCTTATATCTAATTCCGATGTAATTTCTGTGTTTCATCGTCAATGGGTATGTCCGATGGATAAAGTAAACCTGCAGAGGTGCATCGGAATGTAAAACTGGTGACGCAGGAAATGCTCAAAAAATAGACAGTAGGAAGACTCAATCTTCCTGTACTTAAGTCGGCATTGTGTCTCTTATATTTAATTCCGATCTAATTTCTGTGATTCATCGTCAATGGGAAGGTCCAAGGGATACAGCAAACCTGCAGAGGTGCATCGGAATGTATAACTGGTGATGCAGGAAACGCTCAAAACATAGAGAGTAGGAAGACTCAATCTTTCTGTACTTAAGTCGACATTGTGTCTCTTATATTTAAATCCGATGCAATTTCTGTGTTTCATTGTCACTATGAAGGTCCAAGAGATACTGTAGACCTGCATAGGTGCATCGGAATTTAAAACTGGTGACACAGGAAACGCTCAAAGCATAGACAGTGGTAAGACTCAGTCCTTCTGTACTTAAGTCGTCATTGTGTCTCTTATATTCAATTCCGATGCAATTTCTGTGTTTCTTCGTCACTGTGAAGGTCCAAGGGATACAGTAAACCTGCAGAGGTGCATCGGAATGTAAAACTGGAGACACAGGAACGCTCAAAACATAGACAGTAGGAAGACTCAGTCTTCCTGTACTTAAGACGTCATTGTGTCTCTTATATTTAAATAATGGGGTGCAGTTTCTGTGTTTCGTCGTCAAAGGGAAGGTCCAATGGATACAGTAAACCTGCAGAGGTGGATCGGAATGTGAAACTGGTGACACAGGAAACGCTCAAATCATAGACAGTACTAAGACTCAGTCTTCCTGTACTTAAGTCGGCATTGTGTCTCTTATATTTAATTCCGATGCGTTTTCTGTGTTTCATCGTCAATGGGAAGGTCCAATGGATACAGTAAACCTGCCGAGGTGCATCGGAATGTAAAACTGTTGACACAGGAAACGCTCAATCATTCACAGTAGGAAGACTGAGTCTTCCTGTATTTAAGTCGGCATTGTGTCTCTTATATTTAATTCCGATGCAATTTCTGTGTTTCTTCGTCACTGTGAAGGTCCAATGGATACAGTAAACCTGCATAGGTGCATCGGAATGTAAAACTGGTGACACAGGAAACGCCCAAAGGATAGACAATAGAAAGACACTCTCTTCCTGTACTTAAGTCGACATTGTGTCTCTTTTATTTCATTCCGATGCAATTTCTGTGTTTCATCGTCACTGTGAAGGTCCAATGGATACAGTAACCCTGCAGAGGTGCATCGGAATGTAAAACTGGTGACACAGGAAACGCTCAAAACATAGACAGTATAAAGACCCAGTCTTGCTGTACTTAAGTCGGCATTGTGTCTCTTATATTCAATTCCGATGCAATTTCTGTGGTTCATCGTCACTTTGAGGGTCCAAGGGATACAGGAAATCCTGCAGAGGTGCATGGGAATGTAAAACTGGTGACACAGGAAACGCTCAAAATATAGACTGTTGGAAGACTCTGTCTTCCTTTACTTAAGACGTCATTGTGTCTTTTATATTTAATTCCGATGCAATTTCTGTGTTTCATCGCCAATGGGATGGTCCAAGGGACACAGTAAACCTGCAGAGGTGCATCGGAATGTAAAACTGGTGACACTGGAAACGCTCAAAACGTAGACTGTAAGAAGACTCAGTTTTCTTGTACTTAAGTCGGCGTTGTGTCTCTTATATTTAATTCCGATGTAATTTCTGTGTTTCATCGTCAATGGGTTTGTCCGATGGATACAGTAAACCTGCAGAGGTGCATCGGAATGTAAAACTGGTGACGCAGGAAACGCTCAAAAAATAGACAGTAGGAAGACTCAATCTTCCTGTACTTAAGTCGGCATTGTGTCTCTTATTTTTAATTCCGATGCAATTTCTGTGTTTCATCGTCAATGGGAAGGTCCAAGGGATACAGTAAACCTGCAGAGGTGCATCGGAATGTAAAACTGGTGACACAGGAAACGCTCAAAACATAGACAGTAGTAAGACTCAGTCTTCCTGTACTTAAGTCGGCATTGTGTCTGTTATATTTAATTCCGATGTAATTTCTGTGTTTCATTGTCAATGGGAAGGTGCAAGGGATACAGCAAACCTGCAGAGGTGCATCGAAATGTATAACTGGTGACGCAGGAAACGCTCAAAACATAGAGAGTAGGAAGACTCAATCTCTCTGTACTTAAGTCGATATTGTGTCTCTTATATTTAATTCCGATGCAATTTCTGTGTTTCATCGTCAATGGGAAGGTCCAATGGATACAGTAAACGTGCAGAGGTGCATCGGAATGAAAAACTGGTGACACAGGAAACGATAAAGCATAGACAGTAGGAATACTCAGTCTTCCTGTACTTAAGTCGGCATTGTGTCTCTTATATTTAAATCCGATGCAATTTCTGTGTTTCGTCGTCAATGGGAAGGTCCAAGGGATAGAGTAAACCTGCAGCGGTGCATTGGAATGTAAAACTGGTGACACAGGAAGCGGTCAAAACATAGACCCTAGGAAGACTCAGGTTTCTTGTACTGATGTCATCATTGTGTCGCTTATATTTAATTTAGATGCAATATCTGTGTTTCATCGTCACTGTGAAGGTCCAAGGGATACAGTAAACCTGCCGAGGTGCATCAAAATGTAAAACTGATGACATAGGAAACGCTCAAAACATAGACAGTAGGAAGACTCAGTCTTCCTGTACTTGAGACGTCATTGTGTCTCTTATATTTAATTCCGATGCAATTTCTGTGTTTCATCGTCAATGGGGGGGGGGGGGGTCCAATGGATACAGTAAACCTGCAGAGGTGCATCGGAATGTAGAACTGATGACACAGGAATCGCTCAAAGTATAGACAGTAGGAACACTCAGTCTTCCTGTACTTAAGTCGGCATTGTGTCTCTTATATTTAATTCCGATGCAATTTCTGTGTTTCATCGTCAATGGGAAAGTCGAAGGGAAACAGTATACCTGCAGAGGTGCATGGGAATGTAAAACTGGTGACACAGGAAACGCTCAAAACATAGACAGTAGGAAGACTCAGTCTTCCTGTACTTAAGTCGGCATTGTCTCTGTTATATTTAATTCCGATGCAATTTCTGTGTTTCATCGTCACTTTGAAGGTCCAAGGGATACAGTAAACCTGCAGAGGTGCATCGGAATGTAAAAGTGGTGACACAGGAAAAGCTCAAAACATAGACAGTAGTAAGACTCAGTCTTCCTGTACTTAAGTCGGCATTGTGTCTGTTATATTTAATTCCGATGTAATTTCTGTGTTTCATTGTCAATGGGAAGGTGCAAGGGATACAGCAAACCTGCAGAGGTCCATCGGAATGTAAAACTGGTGACACTGGAAACGTTCAAAACGTAGACAGTAAGAAGACTCAGTTTTCTTGTACTTAAGTCGGCGTTGTGTCTCTTATATCTAATTCCGATGTAATTTCTGTGTTTCATCGTCAATGGGTATCTCCGATGGATAAAGTAAACCTGCAGAGGTGCATCGGAATGTAAAACTGGTGACGCAGGAAATGCTCAAAAAATAGACAGTAGGAAGACTCAATCTTCCTGTACTTAAGTCGGCATTGTGTCTCTTATATTTAATTCCGATGCAATTTCTGTGATTCATCGTCAATGGGAAGGTCCAAGGGATACAGCAAACCTGCAGAGGTGCATCGGAATGTATAACTGGTGACGCAGGAAACGCTCAAAACATAGAGAGTAGGAAGACTCAATCTTTCTGTACTTAAGTCGACATTGTGTCTCTTATATTCAATTCCGGTGCATTTTATGTGTTTCATTGTCACTATGAAGGTCCAAGAGATACTGTAGACCTGCATAGGTGCATCGGAATGTAAAACTGGTGACACAGGAAACGCTCAAAGCATAGACAGTGGGAAGACTCAGTCCTTCTGTACTTAAGTCGTCATTGTGTCTCTTATATTTAGTTCCGATGCAATTTCTGTGTTTCTTCGTCACTGTGAAGGTCCAAGGGATACAGTAAACCTTCAGAGGTGCATCGGAATGTAAAACTGGTGACACTGGAAACGCTCAAAACGTAGACTGTAAGAAGACTCAGTTTTCTTGTACTTAAGTCGGTGTTGTGTCTCTTATATTTAATTCCGATGTAATTTCTGTGTTTCATCGTCAATGGGAAGGTCCAAGGGATACAGTAAACCTGCAGAGGTGCATCGGAATGTAAAACTGGTGACACAGGAATCGCTCAAAACATAGACAGTAGTAAGACTCAGTCTTCCTGTACTTAAGTCGGCATTGTGTCTGTTATATTTAATTCCGATGTAATTTCTGTGTTTCATTGTCAATGGGAAGGTGCAAGGGATACAGCAAACCTGCAGAGGTGCATCGGAATGTATAACTGGTGACGCAGGAAACGCTCAAAACATAGAGAGTAGGAAGACTCAATCTTTCTGTACTTAAGTCGACATTGTGTCTCTTATATTTAATTCCGATGCAATTTCTGTGTTTCATCGTCAATGGGAAGGTCCAATTGATACAGTAAACGTGCAGAGGTGCATCGGAATGAAAAACTGGTGACACAGGAAACGATAAAGCATAGACAGTAGGAATACTCAGTCTTCCTGTACTTAAGTCGGCATTGTGTCTCTTATATTTAATTCCGATGCAATTTCTGTGTTTCGGCGTCAATGGGAAGGTCCAAGAGATAGAGTAAACCTGCAGCGGTGCATTGGAATGTAAAACTGGTGACACAGGAAGCGGTCAAAACATAGACCCTAGGAAGACTCAGTTTTCTTGTACTGATGTCGGCATTGTGTCGCTTATATTTAATTTAGATGCAATATCTGTGTTTCATCGTCACTGTGAAGGTCCAAGGGATACAGTAAACCTGCCGAGGTGCATCAAAATGTAAAACTGATGACATAGGAAACGCTCAAAACATAGACAGTAGGAAGACTCAGTCTTCCTGTACTTAAGTCGGCATTGTGTCTCTTATATTTAATTCCGATGCAATTTCTGTGTTTCATCGTCAATGGGGGGGTCCAATGGATACAGTAAACCTGCAGAGGTGCATCGGAATGTAGAACTGATGACACAGGAATCGCTCAAAGTATAGACAGTAGGAACACTCAGTCTTCCTGTACTTAAGTCGGCATTGTGACTCTTATATTTAATTCCGATGCAATTTCTGTGTTTCATCGTCAATGGGAAAGTCGAAGGGAAACTGTATACCTGCAGAGGTGCATGGGAATGTAAAACTGGTGACACAGGAAACGCTCAAAACATAGACAGTAGGAAGACTCAATGTTCATGTACTTAAGTCGTCATTGTGTCTCCTATATTTAATTCCGATGCAATTTCTGTGTTTCATCGTCAATGGGAAGATCCAAGGGATACAGTAAACCTGCAGAGGTGCATCGGAATGTAAAACTGGTGACGCAGGAAACGCTCAAAGTATAGACAGTAGGAAGACTCAATGTTCATGTACTTAAGTCGTCATTGTGTCTCCTATATTTAATTCCGATGCAATTTCTGTGTTTCATCGTCAATGGGAAGATCCAAGGGATACAGTTAACCTGCAGAGGTGCATCTGAATGTAAAACTGGAGACACAGGAAACGCTCAAAACGTAGACAGTAGGAAGACTCAGCCTTCCTGTTCTTAAGTCGGCATTGTGTCTCGTATATTTCATTCCGAAGCAATTTCTGTGTTTCATCGTCACTGTGAAGGTCCAGAGGATACAGTAAACCTGCAGAAGTGCATAAAAATGGAAAACTGATGACACAGGAAACGCTCAAAACATAGACAGTAGGAAGACTCAGTCTTCCTGTACTTAAGTCGGCATTGTGTCTTTTATATTTAATTCCGATGCAATTTCTGTGTTTCATCGTCAATGGGGGTATTCAATGGATACAGTAAACCTGCAGAGGTGCATCGGAATGTATAACTGATGACACTGGAAGCGCTCAAAACGTAGAGAGCAGGAAGACTCAGTCTTCCTGTACTTATGTGGGCGTTGTGTCTCTTATATTTAATTCAGATGTAATTTCTGTGTTTCATCGTCAATGGGAAGGTCCGATGGATACAGTAAACCTGCAGAGGTGCATAGGAATGTAAAACTGTTGACGCAGAAAACGCTCAAAATATAGACAGTAGCAAGACTCAGCCTTCCTGTATTTAAGTCGGCATTGTGTCTCTTATAATTAAATCCGATGCAATTTCTGTGTTTCGTCGTCAATGGGAAGGTCCAATGGATACAGTCTTCCTGTACTTAAGTCGGCATTGGGTCTCTTATATTTAATTCCGATGCAATTTCTGTGATTCATCGTCAAGTGGAAAGTCCAATGGATACAGTAAACCTGCAGAGGTGCATCGGAATGTAAAACTGGTGACGCAGGAAACGCTCAAAGTATAGACAGTAGGAAGACTCAATGTTCCTGTACTTATGTCGGCATTGTGTCTCTTATATTGAATTCCGATGCAATTTCTGTGCTTCATCGTCACTGTGAAGGTCCAATGGATACAGTAAACCTGCAGAGGTGCATCGGAATGTAAAACTGGTGACACAGGAAACGCTCAAAACATAGACAGTAGATAGACTCAGTCTTCCTGTTCTTAAGTCGGCATTGTGTCTCGTATATTTCATTCCGAAGCAATTTCTGTGTTTCATCGTCACTGTGAAGGTCCAGTGGATACAGTAAACCTGCAGAGGTGCATCAAAATGGAAAACTGATGACACAGGAAACGCTCAAAACATAGACAATAGTAAGACTCAGTCTTCGTGTACTTAAGTCGGCATTGTGTCTTTTATATTTAATTCCGATGCAATTTCTGTGTTTCATCGTCAATGGGGGGATTCAATGGATACAGTAAACCTGCAGAGGTGCATCGGAATGTAGAACTGATGACACTGGAAACGCTCAAAACGTAGAGAGTAGGAAGACTCAGTCTTCCTGTACTTAAGTCGGCGTTGTGTCTCTTATATTTTATTCAGATGTAATTTCTGTGTTTCATCGTCAATGGGAAGGTCCGATGGATACAGTAAACCTGCAGAGGTGCATCGGAATGTAAAACTGGTGACGCAGAAAACGCTCAAAATATAGACAGTAGGAAGACTCAATCTTCCTGTAATTAAGTCGGCATTGTGTCTCTTATATTTAATTCCGGTGCAATTTCTGTGATTCATCGTCAATGGGAAGGTCAAAGGGATACAGTAAACCTGCAGAGGTGCATCGGAATGTAAAACTGGTGACGCAGAAAACGCTCAAAATATAGACAGTAGGAAGACTCAATCTTCCTGTAATTAAGTCGGCATTGTGTCTCTTATATTTAATTCCGGTGCAATTTCTGTGATTCATCGTCAATGGGAAGGTCAAAGGGATACAGTAAACATGCAGAGGTGCATCGGAATGTAAAACTGGTGACACAGGAAAAGCTCAAAACATAGACAGTAGGAAGACTCAGTCTTCCTGTACTTGAGTCGGCATTGTGACTCTTATATTTAATTCCGATGCAATTTCTGTGTTTCATCGCCAATGGGGTGGTCCAAGGGACACAGTAAACCTGAAGAGGTGCATCGGAATGTAAAACTGGTGACACTGGAAACGCTCAAAACGTAGACCGTAAGAAGACTCAGCTTTCTTGTACTTAAGTCTTCGTTGTGCCTCTTTTATTTAATTGCGATGTAATTTCCGTGTTTCATTGTCAATGGGTATGTCCGATGGATACAGTAAACCTGCAGAGGTGCACCGGAATGTAAAACTGGTGACGCAGGAAACGCTCAAAAAATAGACAGTAGGAAGACTCAATCTTCCTATACTTAAGTCGGCATTGTGACTCTTATATTTAATTCCGATGCAATTTCTGTGATTCATCGTCAATGGGAAGGTCCAAGGGATACAGTAAACCTGCAGAGGTGCATCGGAATGTAGAACTGATGACACTGGAAACGCTCAAAACGTAGAGAGTAGGAAGACTCAGTCTTCCTGTACTTAAGTCGGCGTTGTGTCTCTTATATTTTATTCAGATGTAATTTCTGTGTTTCATCGTCAATGGGAAGGTCCGATGGATACAGTAAACCTGCAGAGGTGCATCGGAATGTAAAACTGGTGACGCAGAAAACGCTCAAAATATAGACAGTAGGAAGACTCAATCTTCCTGTAATTAAGTCGGCATTGTGTCTCTTATATTTAATTCCGGTGCAATTTCTGTGATTCATCGTCAATGGGAAGGTCAAAGGGATACAGTAAACCTGCAGAGGTGCATCGGAATGTAAAACTGGTGACGCAGAAAACGCTCAAAATATAGACAGTAGGAAGACTCAATCTTCCTGTAATTAAGTCGGCATTGTGTCTCTTATATTTAATTCCGGTGCAATTTCTGTGATTCATCGTCAATGGGAAGGTCAAAGGGATACAGTAAACATGCAGAGGTGCATCGGAATGTAAAACTGGTGACACAGGAAAAGCTCAAAACATAGACAGTAGGAAGACTCAGTCTTCCTGTACTTGAGTCGGCATTGTGACTCTTATATTTAATTCCGATGCAATTTCTGTGTTTCATCGCCAATGGGGTGGTCCAAGGGACACAGTAAACCTGAAGAGGTGCATCGGAATGTAAAACTGGTGACACTGGAAACGCTCAAAACGTAGACCGTAAGAAGACTCAGCTTTCTTGTACTTAAGTCTTCGTTGTGTCTCTTTTATTTAATTGCGATGTAATTTCCGTGTTTCATTGTCAATGGGTATGTCCGATGGATACAGTAAACCTGCAGAGGTGCACCGGAATGTAAAACTGGTGACGCAGGAAACGCTCAAAAAATAGACAGTAGGAAGACTCAATCTTCCTATACTTAAGTCGGCATTGTGACTCTTATATTTAATTCCGATGCAATTTCTGTGATTCATCGTCAATGGGAAGGTCCAAGGGATACAGTAAACCTGCAGAGGTGCATCGGAATGTAAAACTGGTGACACAGGAAACGCTCAAAAAATAGACAGTAGTAAGAGTCAGTCTTCCTGTACCTAATTCGGCATTGTGTCTGTTATATTTAATTCCGATGTAATTTCTGTGTTTCATTGCGAATGGGAAGGTGCAAGGGATACAGCAAACCTGCAGAGGTGCATCGGAATGTAAAACTGGTGACACAGGAAACGCTCAAAACATAGACAGTAGGAAGACTCAGTCTTCCTCTACTTAAGACGTCATTGTGTCTCTTATATTTAATTGCGGTGCAATTTCTCTGTTCATCGCCAATGGGGAGGTCCAAGGGACACAGTAAAACTGCAGAGGTGCATCGGAATGTAACACTGGTGACACTGGAAACGCTCAAAACATAGACCGTAAGAAGACTCAGTTTTCTTGTACTTAAGTCGGCGTTGTGTCTCTTATATTTAATTCCGATGTAATTTCTGTGTTTCATCGTCAATGGGAAGGTCCGATGGATACAGTAAACCTGCAGAGGTGCATCGGAATGTTTAACTGGTGACGCAGGAAACGCTCAAAGAATAGACAGTAGGACGACTCAATCTTCCTGTACTTAAGTCGGCATTGTGTCTCTTATATTTAATTCCGATGCAATTTCTGTGATTCATCGTCAATGGGAAAGTCCAATGGATACAGTAAACCTGCAGAGGTGCATCGGAATGTAAAACTGGTGACACAGGAAACGCTCAAAGCATAGTCAGTAGGAAGACTCAGCCTTCCTGTTCTTAAGTCGACACTGTGTCTCTTATATTGAATTCCGATTCAATTTCTGTGTTTCATCGTCACTGTGAAGGTCCAATGGATACAGTAAACCTGCAGAGGTGCATCAAAATGGAAAACTGATGACACAGGAAACGCTCAAAACATAGACAGTAGGGAGACTCAGTCTTCCTGTACCTAAGTCGGCGTTGTGTCTCTTATATTTAATTCCGATGCAATGTCTGTGTTTCATCGTCAATGGGGAGGTCCAATGGATACAGTAAACCTGCAGAGGTGCATCGGAATGTAAAACTGGTGACACAGGAAACGCTCAAAACATATGCAATAGAAAGACACACTCTTTCTGTACTTAAGTCGACATTGTGTCTCTTATATTTCATTGCGATGAGATTTCTGTGTTTCATCGTCACTGTGAAGGTCCAGTGGATACAGTAAACCTGCAGAGGTGCATCGGAGAGTAAAACTGGTGACACAGGAAATGCTCAAAACATAGACAGTAGAAGGACTCAGTCTTCCTGTACTTAAGTCGGCATTGTGTCTTTTATATTTAATTCCGATGCAATTTCTGTGTTTCATCGTCAATGGGGGGTTCAATGGATACAGTAAACCTGCAGAGGTGCATCGGAATGTAGAACTTATGACACAGGAATCGCTCAAAACGTAGAGAGTAGGAAGACTCAGTCTTCCTGTACTTAAGTCGGCGTTGTGTCTCTTATATTTAATTCCGATGTAATTTCTGTGTTTCATCGTCAATGGGAAGGTCCGATGGATACAGTAAACCTGCAGAGGTGCATCGGAATTTAAAACTGGTGACACAGGAAACGCTCAAAACATAGAGAGTAGGAAGACTCAATGTTTCTGTACTTATGTCGACATTGTGTCTCTTATATTTAATTCCGAAGTAATTTCTGTGTTTCATAGTCACTATGAAGGTCCAAGGGATACTGTAGACCTGCATAGGTGCATCGGAATGTAAAACTGGTGACACAGGAAACGCTCAAAACATAGACAGTAGGAAGACTCAGTCTTCCTCTACTTAAGACGTCATTGTGTCTCTTATATTTAATTGCGGTGCAATTTCTCTGTTTCATCGCCAATGGGAAGGTCCAAGGGACACAGTAAACCTGCAGAGGTGCATCGGAATGTAACACTGGTGACACTGGAAACGCTCAAAACATAGACCGTAAGAAGACTCAGTTTTCTTGTACTTAAGTCGGCGTTGTGTCTCTTATATTTAATTCCGATGTAATTTCTGCGTTTCATCGTCAATGGGAAGGTCCGATGGATACAGTAAACCTGCAGAGGTGCATCGGAATGTAAAGCTGGTGACGCAGGAAACGCTCTAAGAATAGACAGTAGGACGGCTCAATCTTCCTGTACTTAAGTCGGCATTGGGTCTCTTATATTTAATTCGATGCAATTTCTTTGATTCATCGTCAATGGGAAAGTCCAATGGATACAGTAAACCTGCAGAGGTGCATCGGAATGTAAAACTGGTGACACAGGAAATGCTCAAAACATAGACAGTAGAAGGACTCAGTCTTCCTGTACTTAAGTCGTCATTGTATCTTTTATATTTAATTCCGATGCAATTTGTGTGTTTCATCGTCACTATGAAGGTCCAAGGGATACTGTAGACCTGAATAGGTGCATCGGAATGTAAAACTGGTGACGCAGGAAACGTTCAAAAAATAGACAGTTGGAAGACTCAGTCTTCCTTTACTTAAGTCGGCATTGTGTCTCTTATATTTAATTCCGGTGTAATTTCTGTGATTCATCGTCAATGGGAAGATCAAAGGGATACAGTAAACCTGCAGAGGGGCATCGGAATGTAAAACTGGTGACACAGGAAACGCTCAAAACATACACAGTAGTAAGACACAGTCTTTCTGCACTTACGTGGGCATTGTGTATCTTATATTTAATTCCGATGTAATTTCTGTGGTTCATTGTCACTATGAAAGTCCAAGGGATACTGTAGACCTGAATAGGTGCATCGGAATGTAAAACTGGTGACGCAGGAAACGCTCAAAAAATAGACAGTTGGAAGACTCAGTCTTCCTGCACTTAAGTCGGCATTGTGTCTCTTATATTTTATTCCGATGCATTTTCTGTGTTTCATCGTCAATGGGAAGGTCCTATGGATACAGTAAACCTGCAGAGGTGCATCGGAATGTAAAACTGTTGACACAGGAAACGCTCAAACATTGACAGTAGGAAGACTCAGTCTTCCTGTCCTTTAGTCGGCATTGTGTCTCTTATATTTAATTCCGATGCATTTTCTTTGTTTCATCGTCAATCGGAAGGTCCAATGGATACATTAAACATGCAGAGGTGCATCGGAATAAAACTGTTGACACAGGAAACGCTCAAAACATAGACAGTAGGAAGACTCAGTCTTCCTCTACTTAAGACGTCATTGTGTCTCTTATATTAAATTGCGGTGCAATTTCTCTGTTTCATCGCCAATGGGAAGGTCCAAGGGACACAGTAAACCTGCAGAGGTGCATCGGAATGTAACACTGGTGACACTGGAAACGCTCAAAGCATAGACCGTAAGAAGACTCAGTTTTCTTGTACTTAAGTCGGCGTTGTGTCTCTTATATTTAATTCCGATGTAATTTCTGTGTTTCATCGTCAATGGGAAGGTCCGATGGATACAGTAAACCTGCAGAGGTGCATCGGAATGTAAAGCTGGTGACGCAGGAAACGCTCAAAGAATAGACAGTAGGACGACTCAATCTTCCTGTACTTAAGTCGGCATTGGGTCTCTTATATTTAATTCCGATGCAATTTCTGTGATTCATCGTCAATGGGAAAGTCCAATGGATACAGTAAACCTGCAGAGGTGCATCGGAATGTAAAACTGGTGACGCAGGAAACGCTCAAAGTATAGACAGTAGGAAGACTCAATGTTCCTGTACTTAAGTCGGCATTGTGTCTCTTATATTGAATTCCGATGCAATTTCTGTGTTTCATCGTCACTGTGAAGGTCCAATGGATACAGTAAACCTGCAGAGGTGCATCGGAATGTAAAACTGGTGACACAGGAAACGCTCAAAACATAGACAGTAGGTAGACTCAGTCTTCCTGTTCTGAAGTCGGCATTGTGTCTCGTATATTTCATTCCGAAGCAATTTCTGTGTTTCATCGTCACTGTGAAGGTCCAGTGGATACAGTAAACCTGCAGAGGTGCATCAAAATGGAAAACTGATGACACAGGAAACGCTCAAAACATAGACAATAGTAAGACTCAGTCTTCCTGTACTTAAGTCGGCATTGTGTCTTTTATATTTAATTCCGATGCAATTTCTGTGTTTCATCGTCAATGGGGGGATTCAATGGATACAGTAAACCTGCAGAGGTGCATCGGAATGTAGAACTGATGACACTGGAAACGCTCAAAACGTAGAGAGTAGGAAGACTCAGTCTTCCTGTACTTAAGTCGGCGTTGTGTCTCTTATATTTTATTTAGATGTAATTTCTGTGTTTCATCGTCAATGGGAAGGTCCGATGGATACAGTAAACCTGCAGAGGTGCATCGGAATGTAAAACTGGTGACGCAGAAAACGCTCAAAATATAGACAGTAGGAAGACTCAATCTTCCTGTAATTAAGTCGGCATTGTGCCTCTTACATTTAATTCCGGTGCAATTTCTGTGATTCATCGTCAATGGGAAGGTCAAAGGGATACAGTAAACATGCAGAGGTGCATCGGAATGTAAAACTGGTGACGCAGGAAACGCTCAAAGTATAGACAGTAGGAAGACTCAATCTTCCTGTAATTAAGTCGGCAATGTGTCTCTTATATTTAATTCCGATGCAATTTCTGTGTTTCATCGTCACTGTGAAGCTCCAATGGATACAGTAAACCTGCAGAGGTGCATCGGAATGTAAAACTGGTGACACAGGAAACGCTCAAAACATAGACAGTAGGAAGACTCAGTCTTCCTGTACTTAAGTCGGCACTGTGTCTCTTATATTTAATTCCGATGCAATTTCTGTGTTTCATCTTCACTTTGAAGGTCCAAGGGATACAGGAAAACATGCAGAGGTGCATGGGAATGTAAAACTGGTGATACAGGAAACGCTGAAGACATAGACTGTTGGAAGACTCTGTCTTCCGGTACTTAAGTCGTCATTGTGTCTCTTATATTTAATTCCGATGCAATTTCTGTGTTTCATCGCCAATGGGGTGGTCCAAGGGACACAGTAAACCTGAAGAGGTGCATCGGAATGTAAAACTGGTGACACTGGAAACGCTCAAAACGTAGACCGTAAGAAGACTCAGCTTTCTTGTACTTAAGTCTTCGTTGTGTCTCTTTTATTTAAATGCGATGTAATTTCCGTGTTTCATCGTCAATGGGTATGTCGGATGGATACAGTAAACCTGCAGAGGTGCACCGGAATGTAAAACTGGTGACGCAGGAAACGCTCAAAAAATAGACAGTAGGAAGACTCAATCTTCCTATACTTAAGTCGGCATTGTGTCTCTTATATTTAATTCCGATGCAATTTCTGTGATTCATCGTCAATGGGAAAGTCCAATGGATACAGTAAACCTGCAGAGGTGCATCGGAATGTAAAACTGGTGACACAGGAAACGCTCAAAACATAGTCAGTAGGAAGACTCAGCCTTCCTGTTCTTAAGTCGACATTGTGTCTCTTATATTTAATTCCGATGCAATTTCTGTGTTTCATCGTCAATGGGGGGTTCAATGGATACAGTAAACCTGCAGAGGTGCATCGGAATGTAGAACTTATGACACAGGAATCGCTCAAAAAGTAGAGAGTAGGAAGACTCAGTCTTCCTGTACTTAAGTCGGCGTTGTGTCTCTTATATTTAATTCCGATGTAATTTCTGTGTTTCATCGTAAATGGGAAGGTCCGATGGATACAGTAAACCCGCAGAGGTGCATCGGAATTTAAAACTGGTGACACAGAAAACGCTCAAAAAATAGACAGTAGGAAGACTCAATCTTCCTGTACTTAAGTCGGCATTGTGTCTCTTATATTTAATTCCGGTGCAAATTCTGTGATTCATCGTCAATGGGAAGGTCAAAGGGATGCAGTAAACCTGCAGATGTGCATCGGAATGTAAAACTGGTGACACAGGAAACGCTCAAAACATAGACAGTAGTAAGACTCAGTCTTCCTGTACTTAAATCGGCATTGTGTCTGTTATATTTAATTCCGATGTAATTTCTGTGTTTCATTGTGAATGGGAAGGTGCAAGGGATGCAGCAAACCTGCAGAGATGCATCGGAATGTATAACTGGTGACACAGGAAACGCTCAAAATATAGAGAGTAGGAAGACTCAATCTTTCTGTACTTATGTCGACATTGTGTCTCTTATATTTAATTCCGAAGTAATTTCTGTGTTTCATAGTCACTATGAAGGTCCAAGGGATACTGTAGACCTGCATAGGTGCATCGGAATGTAAAACTGGTGACACAGGAAACGCTCAAAACATAGACAGTAGGAAGACTCAGTCTTCCTCTACTTAAGACGTCATTGTGTCTCTTATATTTAATTGCGGTGCAATTTCTCTGTTTCATCGCCAATGGGAAGGTCCAAGGGACACAGTAAACCTGCAGAGGTGCATCGGAATGTAACACTGGTGACACTGGAAACGCTCAAAACATAGACCGTAAGAAGACTCAGTTTTCTTGTACTTAAGTCGGCGTTGTGTCTCTTATATTTAATTCCGATGTAATTTCTGTGTTTCATCGTCAATGGGAAGGTCCGATGGATACAGTAAACCTGCAGAGGTGCATCGGAATGTAAAGCTGGTGACGCAGGAAACGCTCAAAGAATAGATAGTAGGACGACTCAATCTTCCTGTACTTAAGTCGGCATTGGGTCTCTTATATTTAATTCGATTCAATTGCTGTGATTCATCGTCAATGGGAAAGTCCAATGGATACAGTAAACCTGCAGAGGTGCATCGGAATGTAAAACTGGTGACGCAGGAAACGCTCAAAGTATAGACAGTAGGAAGACTCAATGTTCCTGTACTTAAGTCGGCATTGTGTCTCTTATATTGAATTCCGATGCAATTTCTGTGTTTCATCGTCACTGTGAAGGTCCAATGGATACAGTAAACCTGCAGAGGTGCATCGGAATGTAAAACTGGTGACACTGGAAACGCTCAAAAGCATAGACAGTAGAAAGACTCAGTCTTCCTGTACTTAAGTCGCCATTGTGTCTCTTATATTTAATTCCGATGCAATTTCTGTGTTTCATCGTCAATGGGAGTGTCGAAGGGAAACAGTATACCTGCAGAGGTGCATGGGAATGTAAAACTGGTGACACAGGAAACGCTGAAAACATAGACAGTAGGAAGACTCAGTCTTCTGTGCTTCATCGTCAGTTTGAAGGTCCAAGGGATACAGGAAAACCTGCAGAGGTGCATGGGAATGTAAAAATGGTGACACAGAAAACGCTCAAAACATAGACTGTTAGAAGACTCTGTCTTCCTGTACTTAAGTCGCCATTGTGTCTCTTATATTTAATTCCGATGCAATTTCTGTGTTTCATCGTCAATGGGAAAGTCGAAGGGAAACAGTATACCTGCAGAGGTGCATGGGAATGTAAAACTGGTGACACAGGAAACGCTCAAAACATAGACAGTAGGAAGACTCAGTCTTCTGTGCTTCATCGTCAGTTTGAAGGTCCAAGGGATACAGGAAAACCTGCAGAGATGCATCGGAATGTAAAACTGGTGACACAGGAGACGCTCAAATCATAGACATTAGGAAGTCTCAGAGTTCCTGTACTTAAGTGGGCGATGTGTCTCTTATATTTAATTGCGATGTAATTTCTGTGTTTCATTGTCAATGGGAAGGTCCAGTGGATACAGTTAACCTGCAGAGGTGCATCGGAAAGTAAAACTGTTGACACAGAAAACGCTCAAACCTTTGACAGTAGAAAGACTCAGTCTTCCTGTACTTAAGTCGTCATTGTGTCTTTTATATTTAATTCCGATGCAATTTGTGTGTTTCATCGTCACTATGAAGGTCCAAGGGATACTGTAGACCTGAATAGGTGCATCGGAATGTAAAACTGGTGACGCAGGAAACGCTCAAAAAATAGACAGTTGGAAGACTCAGTCTTCCTGTACTTAAGTCGGCATTGTGTCTCTTATTTTTAATTCCGGTGCAATTTCTGTGATTCATCGTCAATGGGAAGGTCAAAGGGATACAGTAAACCTGCAGAGGTGCATCGGAATGTAAAACTGGTGACACAGGAAACGCTCAAAACATACACAGTAGTAAGACTCAGTCTT
The DNA here is from genome assembly GCF_023898315.1 of Schistocerca nitens. Lineage (NCBI taxonomy): Eukaryota > Metazoa > Arthropoda > Insecta > Orthoptera > Acrididae > Schistocerca > Schistocerca nitens. The sequence continues at coordinate 760,693,294 of NC_064619.1, forward strand.
TCTGCACTTACGTGGGCATTGTGTATCTTATATTTAATTCCGATGTAATTTCTGTGGTTCATTGTCACTATGAAAGTCCAAGGGATACTGTAGACCTGAATAGGTTCATCGGAATGTAAAACTGGTGACGCAGGAAACGCTCAAAAAATAGACAGTTGGAAGACTCAGTCTTCCTGTACTTAAGTCGGCATTGTGTCTCTTATATTTTATTCCGATGCATTTTCTGTGTTTCATCGTCAATGGGAAGGTCCTATGGATACAGTAAACCTGCAGAGGTGCATCGAATTGTAAAACTGTTGACACAGGAAACGCTCAAACATTGACAGTAGGAAGACTCAGTCTTCCTGTACTTTAGTCGGCATTGTGTCTCTTATATTTAATTCCGATGCATTTTCTTTGTTTCATCGTCAATCGGAAGGTCCAATAGATACATTAAACATGCAGAGGTGCATCGGAATAAAACTGTTGACACAGGAAACGCTCAAACATTGACAGTAGGAAGACTCAGTCTTCCTGTACTGAAGTCGGCATTGTGTCTCTTATATTTAATTCCGATGCAATTTCTGTGTTTCATCGTCACTTTGAAGGTCAAAGTGATTCAGGAAAACCTGCAGAGGTGCATGGGAATGTAAAACTGGTGACACAGGAAACGCTCAAAACATAGTTGGAAGGCTCTGTCTTCCTGTACTTAAGACGTCATTGTGCCTGTTATATTTAATTCCGATGCAATTTCTGTGTTTCATCGCAAATGGGAAGGTCCAAGGGACACAGTAAACCTGCAGAGGTGCATCGGAATGTAAAACTGGAGACACTGGAAAAGCTCAAAACGTAGACCGTAAGAAGACTCAATGTTCCTGTACTTAAGTCGGCATTGTGTCTCTTATATTGAATTCCGATGCAATTTCTGTGTTTCATCGTCACTGTGAAGGTCCAATGGATACAGTAAACCTGCAGAGGTGCATCGGAATGTAAAACTGGTGACACAGGAAACGCTCAAAACATAGACAGTAGAAAGACTCAGTCTTCCTGTACTTAAGTCGGCATTGGGTCTTTTACATTTAATACCGACGGAATTCCTGTGTTTCATCGTCAATGGGGGGGGGGGGGGGGGGGTTTGGAATGTAGAACTTATGACACAGGAAACGCTCAAAACATAGACAGTAGGAAGACTCAGTCTTCCTGTACTTAAGTCGGCATTGTGTCTCTTCTATTTAATTCCGATGCAATTTCTGTGTTTCATCGTCAATGGGAAAGTCGAAGGGAAACAGTATACCAGCAGAGGTGCATGAGAATGTAAAACTGGTGACACAGGAAACGCTCAAAACATAGACAGTAGGAAGACTCAGTCTTCTGTGTTTCATCGTCACTTTGAAGGTCCAAGGGATACAGGAAAACCTGCAGAGGTGCATGGGAATGTAAAACTGGTGACACAGAAAACGCTCAAAACATAGACTGTTGGAAGACTCTGTCTTCCTGTACTTAAGATGTCATTGTGTCTCTTATATTTAATTCCGATGCAATTTCTGTGTTTCATCGCCAATGGGATGGATCAAGGGATACAGTAGACCTGCAGAGGTGCATCGGAATGTAAAACTGGTGACACTGGAAACGCTCAAAACGTAGACCGTAAGAAGACTCAGTTTTCTTGTACTTAAGTCCGCGTTGTGTCTCTTATATTTAATTCCGATGTAATTTCTGTGTTTCATCGTCAATGGGTATGTCCGATGGATACAGTAAACCTGCAGAGGTGCACCGGAATGTAAAACTGGTGACGCAGGAAACGCTCAAAAAATAGACAGTAGGAAGACTCAATCTTCCTGTACTTAAGACGGCATTGTGTCTCTTATATTTAATTCCGATGCAATTTCTGTGATTCATCGTCAATGGGAAGGTCCAAGGGATACAGTAAACCTGCAGAGGTGCATCGGAATGTAAAACTGGTGACACAGGAAACGCTCAAAACATAGACAGTAGTAAGACTCAGTCTTCCTGTACTTAAGTCGGCATTGTGTCTGTTATATTTAATTCCGATGAAATTTCTGTGTTTCATTGTCAATGGGAAGGTGCAAGGGATACCGCAAACCTGCAGAGGTGCCTCGGAATGTATAACTGGTGACACAGGAAACGCTCAAAACATAGAGAATAGGAAGACTCAATCTTTCTGTACTTATGTCGACATTGTGTCTCTTATATTTAATTCCGATGCAATTTCGGTGTTTCATCGTCACTATGAAGGTCCAAGAGATACTGTAGACCTGCATAGGTGCATCGGAATGTAAAACTGGTGACACAGGAAACGCTCAAAGTATAGACAGTAGGAAGACTCTGTCCTTCTGTACTGAAGTCGGCATTCTGTCTCTTATATTTAATTCCGATGCAATTTCTGTGTTACATCGTCAATGGGAAGGTCCAAGGGAGACAGTATACCTGCAGAGGTGCATCGGAATGTAAAACTGGTAACACAGGAGACGCTCAAAACATAGACATTAGGAAGTCTCAGTCTTCCTGTACTTAATTCGGCATTGTGTCTCTTATATTTAATTCCGATGCAATTTCTGTGTTTCTTCGTCACTGTGAAGGTCCAAGGGATACAGTAAACCTGCAGAGGTGCATCGGAATGTAAAACTGGAGACAAGGAAACGCTCAAAACATAGACAATACGAAGACTCAGTCTTCCTCTACATAAGACGTCATTGTGCCTCTTATATTTAAATGGGGTGCAATTTCTGTGTTTCGTCGTCAATGGGAAGGTCCAAGGGATAGAGTAAACCTGCAGAGGTGCATTGGAATGTAAAACTGGTGATACAGGAAGCGATCAAAGCATAGACCCTAAGAAGACTCAGTATTCTAGTACTGAAGTCGGCATTGTGTCTCTTATATTTAATTTAGAAGCAATTTCTGTGTTCATCGTCACTGTGAAGGTCCAAGGGATACAGTAAACCTGCATAGGTGCATCGGAATGTAAAACTGGTGACACAGGAAACACTCAAAGGATAGATAATAGAAAGACACACTCTTCCTGTACTTAAGTCGACATTGTGTCTCTTTTATTTCATTCCGATGCAATTTCTGTGTTTCATCGTCACTGTGAAGGTCCAATGGATACAGTAACCCTGCAGAGGTGCATCGGAATGTAAAACTGGTGACACAGGAAACGCTCAAAACATAGACAGTAGAAAGACTCAGTCTTCCTGTACTTAAGTCGGCATTGGGTCTCTTATATTTAATTCCGATGCAATTTCTGTGCTTCGTCGTCAAAGGGAAGGTCCATTGGACACAGTAAACCTGCAGAGGTGGATCGGAATGTGAAACTGGTGACACAGGAAACGCTCAAAACAGAGACAGTAGGAAGACTCAGTCTTCCTGTACTTACGTCGGCATTGTGTCTCTTATATTTAATTCCGATGCAGTTTCTGTGTTTCATCGTCAATGGGAAGGTCCAAGGGATACAGTAACCCTGCAGAGGTGCATCGGAATGTAAAACTGGTGACATAGGAGACACTCAAAACATAGACATTAGGAAGACTCAGTCTTCCTGTACTTAAGTCGGCATTCTGTCTCTTATATTCATATCCGATGCAATATCTGTGTTTCTTCGTCACTGAGAAGGTCCAAGGGATACAGTAAAGCTGCAGAGGTGTATCGGAATGTAAAACTGGAGACACAGGATACGCACAAAACAAAAACAGTAGGAAGACTCAGTCTTCCTCTACTTAAGACGTCATTGTGTCTCTTATATTTAATTGCGCTGTAATTTCTGTGTTTGATCGCCAATGGGAACGTCCAAGGGACACAGTAAACCTGCAGAGGTGCATCGGAATGTAACACTGGTGACACTGGAAACGCTCATAACATAGACCGTAAGAAGACTCAGTTTTCTTGTACTTAAGTCCGGGTTGTGTTTCTTATATTTAATTCCGATGTCATTTCTGTGTTTCATCGTCAATGGGAAGGTCCAATGGATACAGTAAACCTGCAGAGGTGCATCGGAATGTAAAACTGGTGACACAGAAAATGCTCAAAACATAGACAGTAGGAAGACTCAGCATTCCTGTTCTTATGTCGGCATTGTGTCTCTTATATTTAATTCCGATGCAATTTCTGTGTTTCATCGTCAATGGGAAGGTCCAATGGATACAGTAAACGTGCAGAGGTGCATCGGAATGAAAAACTGGTGACACAGGAAACGATCAAAGCATAGACAGTAGGAATACTCAGTCTTCCTGTACTTAAGTCGGCATTGTGTCTCTTATATTTAAATCCGATGCAATTTCTGTGTTTCGTCGTCAATGGGAAGGTCCAAGGGATAGAGTAAACCTGCAGCGGTGCATTGGAATGTATAACTGGTGACACAGGAAGCGGTCAAAACATAGACCCTAGGAAGACGCAGTTTTCTTGTACTGAAGTCGGCATTGTGTCAATTATATTTAATTTAGATGCAATATCTGTGTTTCATCGTCACTGTGAAGGTCCAAGGGATACAGTAAACCTGCCAAGGTGCATCAAAATGTAAAACTGATGACATAGGATACGCTCAAAACATAGACAGTAGGAAGACTCAGTCTTCCTGTACTTAAGTCGGCATTGTGTCTCTTATATTTAATTCCGATGCAATTTCTGTGTTTCATCGTCAATGGGAAGGTCCAATGGATACAGTAAACCTGCATAGTTGCATGGGAATGTAAAACTGGTGACACAGGAAACGCTCAAAGGATAGATAATAGAAAGACACACTCTTCCTGTACTTAAGTCGACATTGTGTCTCTTTTATTTCATTCCGACGCAATGTCTGTGTTTCATCGTCACTGTGAAGGTCCAATGGATACAGTAACCCTGCAGAGGTGCATCGGAATGTAAAACTGGTGACACAGGAAACGCTCAAAACATAGACAGTAGAAAGACTCAGTCTTCCTGTACTTAAGTCGGCATTGGGTCTTTTACATTTAATTCCGATGCAATTTCTGTGTTTCATCGTCAATGGGGGGGGGGGGGGGGGTCCAATGGATAGAGTAAACCTGCAGAGGTGCATCGGAATGTAGAACTGATGACACAGGAAACGCTCAAAACATAGACAGTAGGAACACTCAGTCTTCCTGTACTTAAGTCGGCATTGTGTCTCTTATATTTAATTCCGATGCAATTTCTGTGTTTCATCGTCAATGGGAAAGTCGAAGGGAAACAGTATACCTGCAGAGGTGGATGGGAATGTAAAACTGGTGACACAGGAAACGCTCAAAACATAGACAGTAGGAAGACTCAGTCTTGCTGTACTTAAGTCGGCATTGTGTCTCTTATATTTAATTCCGATGCAATTTCTGTGGTTCATCGTCACTTTGAAGGTCCAAGGGATACAGGAAATCCTGCAGAGGTGCATGGGAATGTAAAACTGGTGACACAGGAAACGCTCAAAACATAGACTGTTGGAAGACTCTGTCTTCCTTTACTTAAGACGTCATTGTGTATCTTATATTTAATTCCGATGCAATTTCTGTGTTTCATCGCCAATGGGATGGTCCAAGGGACACAGTAAACCTGCAGAGGTGCATCGGAATGTAAAACTGGTGACACTGGAAACGCTCAAAACGTAGACTGTAAGAAGACTCAGTTTTCTTGTACTTAAGTCGGCGTTGTGTCTCTTATATTTAATTCCGATGTAATTTCTGTGTTTCATCGTCAATGGGTTTGTCCGATGGATACAGTAAACCTGCAGAGGTGCATCGGAATGTAAAACTGGTGACGCAGGAAACGCTCAAAAAATAGACAGTAGGAAGACTCAATCTTCCTGTACTTAAGTCGGCATTGTGTCTCTTATATTTAATTCCGATGCAATTTCTGTGTTTCATCGTCAATGGGAAGGTCCAAGGGATACAGTAAACCTGCAGAGGTGCATCGGAATGTAAAACTGGTGACACAGGAAACGCTCAAAACATAGACAGTAGTAAGACTCAGTCTTCCTGTACTTAAGTCGGCATTGTGTCTGTTATATTTAATTCCGATGTAATTTCTGTGTTTCATTGTCAATGGGAAGGTGCAAGGGATACAGCAAACCTGCAGAGGTGCATCGAAATGTATAAATGGTGACGCAGGAAACGCTCAAAACATAGAGAGTAGGAAGACTCAATCTTTCTGTACTTAAGTCGATATTGTGTCTCTTATATTTAATTCCGATGCGATTTCTGTGTTTCATCGTCAATGGGAAGGTCCAATGGATACAGTAAACGTGCAGAGGTGCATCGGAATGAAAAACTGGTGACACAGGAAACGATAAAGCATAGACAGTAGGAATATTCAGTCTTCCTGTACTTAAGTCGGCATTGTGTCTCTTATATTTAAATCCGATGCAATTTCTGTGTTTCGTCGTCAATGGGAAGGTCCAAGGGATAGAGTAAACCTGCAGCGGTGCATTGGAATGTAAAACTGGTGACACAGGAAGCGGTCAAAACATAGACCCTAGGAAGACTCAGGTTTCTTGTACTGATGTCATCATTGTGTCGCTTATATTTAATTTAGATGCAATATCTGTGTTTCATCGTCACTGTGAAGGTCCAAGGGATACAGTAAACCTGCCGAGGTGCATGAAAATGTAAAACTGATGACATAGGAAACGCTCAAAACATAGACAGTAGGAAGACTCAGTCTTCCTGTACTTAAGACGTCACTGTGTCTCTTATATTTAATTCCGATGCAATTTCTGTGTTTCATCGTCAATGGGGGGGGTCCAATGGATACAGTAAACCTGCAGAGGTGCATCGGAATGTAGAACTGATGACACAGGAATCGCTCAAAGTATAGACAGTAGGAACACTCAGTCTTCCTGTACTTAAGTCGGCATTGTGTCTCTTATATTTAATTCCGATGCAATTTCTGTGTTTCATCGTCAATGGGAAAGTCGAAGGGAAACAGTATACCTGCAGAGGTGCATGGGAATGTAAAACTGGTGACACAGGAAACGCTCAAAACATAGACAGTAGGAAGACTCAGTCTTCCTGTACTTAAGTCGGCATTGTGTCTGTTATATTTAATTCCGATGCAATTTCTGTGTTTCATCGTCACTTTGAAGGTCCAAGGGATACAGTAAACCTGCAGAGGTGCATCGGAATGTAAAACTGGTGACACAGGAAAAGCTCAAAACATAGACAGTAGTAAGACTCAGTCTTCCTGTACTTAAGTCGGCATTGTGTCTGTTATATTTAATTCCGATGTAATTTCTGTGTTTCATTGTCAATGGGAAGGTGCAAGGGATACAGCAAACCTGCAGAGGTCCATCGGAATGTAAAACTGGTGCACTGGAAACGTTCAAAACGTAGACAGTAAGAAGACTCAGTTTTCTTGTACTTAAGTCGGCGTTGTGTCTCTTATATCTAATTCCGATGTAATTTCTGTGTTTCATCGTCAATGGGTATGTCCGATGGATAAAGTAAACCTGCAGAGGTGCATCGGAATGTAAAACTGGTGACGCAGGAAATTCTCAAAAAATAGACAGTAGGAAGACTCAATCTTCCTGTACTTAAGTCGGCATTGTGTCTCTTATATTTAATTCCGATCTAATTTCTGTGATTCATCGTCAATGGGAAGGTCCAAGGGATACAGCAAACCTGCAGAGGTGCATCGTAATGTATAACTGGTGATGCAGGAAACGCTCAAAACATAGAGAGTAGGAAGACTCAATCTTTCTGTACTTAAGTCGACATTGTGTCTCTTATATTTAAATCCGATGCAATTTCTGTGTTTCATTGTCACTATGAAGGTCCAAGAGATACTGTAGACCTGCATAGGTGCATCGGAATGTAAAACTGGTGACACAGGAAACGCTCAAAGCATAGACAGTGGTAAGACTCAGTCCTTCTGTACTTAAGTCGTCATTGTGTCTCTTATATTTAATTCCGATGCAATTTCTGTATTTCTTCGTCACTGTGAAGGTCCAAGGGATACAGTAAACCTGCAGAGGTGCATCGGAATGTAAAACTGGAGACAAAGGAACGCTCAAAACATAGACAGTAGGAAGACTCAGTCTTCCTGTACTTAAGACGTCATTGTGTCTCTTATATTTAATGGGGTGCATTTTCTGTGTTTCGTCGTCAAAGGGAAGGTCCAATGGATACAGTAAACCTGCAGAGGTGGATCGGAATGTGAAACTGGTGACACAGGAAACGCTCAAAACATAGACAGTACTAAGACTCAGTCTTCCTGTACTTAAGTCGGCATTGTGTCTCTTATATTTAATTCCGATGCATTTTCTGTGTTTCATCGTCAATGGGAAGGTCCAATGGATACAGTAAACCTGCCGAGGTGCATCGGAATGTAAAACTGTTGACACAGGTAACGCTCAATCATTCACAGTAGGAAGACTGAGTCTTCCTGTACTTAAGTCGGCATTGTGTCTCTTATATTTAATTCCGATGCAATTTCTGTGTTTCTTCGTCACTGTGAAGGTCCAATGGATACAGTAAACCTGCATAGGTGCATCGGAATGTAAAACTGGTGACACAGGAAACGCCCAAAGGATAGACAATAGAAAGACACACTCTTCCTGTACTTAAGTCGACATTGTGTCTCTTTTATTTCATTCCGATGCAATTTCTGTGTTTCATCGTCACTGTGAAGGTCCAATGGATACAGTAACCCTGCAGAGGTGCATCGGAATGTAAAACTGGTGACACAGGAAACGCTCAAAACATAGACAGTATAAAGACTCAGTCTTGCTGTACTTAAGTCGGCATTGTGTCTCTTATATTTAATTCCGATGCAATTTCTGTGGTTCATCGTCACTTTGAAGGTCCAAGGGATACAGGAAATCCTGCAGAGGTGCATGGGAATGTAAAACTGGTGACACAGGAAACGCTCAAAATATAGACTGTTGGAAGACTCTGTCTTCCTTTACTTAAGACGTCATTGTGTCTCTTATATTTAATTCCGATGCAATTTCTGTGTTTCATCGCCAATGGGATGGTCCAAGGGACACAGTAAACCTGCAGAGGTGCATCGGAATGTAAAACTGGTGACACTGGAAACGCTCAAAACGTAGACTGTAAGAAGACTCAGTTTTCTTGTACTTAAGTCGGCGTTGTGTCTCTTATATTTAATTCCGATGTAATTTCTGTGTTTCATCATCAATGGGTTTGTCCGATGGATACAGTAAACCTGCAGAGGTGCATCGGAATGTAAAACTGGTGACGCAGGAAACGCTCAAAAAATAGACAGTAGGAAGACTCAATCTTCCTGTACTTAAGTCGGCATTGTGTCTCTTATATTTAATTCCGATGCAATTTCTGTGTTTCATCGTCAATGGGAAGGTCCAAGGGATACAGTAAACCTGCAGAGGTGCATCGGAATGTAAAACTGGTGACACAGGAAACGCTCAAAACATAGACACTAGTAAGACTCAGTCTTCCTGTACTTAAGTCGGCATTGTGTCTGTTATATTTAATTCCGATGTAATTTCTGTGTTTCATTGTCAATGGGAAGGTGCAAGGGATACAGCAAACCTGCAGAGGTGCATCGAAATGTATAACTGGTGACGCAGGAAACGCTCAAAACATAGAGAGTAGGAAGACTCAATCTTTCTGTACTTAAGTCGATATTGTGTCTCTTATATATAATTCCGATGCAATTTCTGTGTTTCATCGTCAATGGGAAGGTCCAATGGATACAGTAAACGTGCAGAGGTGCATCGGAATGAAAAACTGGTGACACAGGAAACGATAAAGCATAGACAGTAGGAATACTCAGTCTTCCTGTACTTAAGTCGGCATTGTGTCTCTTATATTTAAATCCGATGCAATTTCTGTGTTTCGTCGTCAATGGGAAGGTCCAAGGGATAGAGTAAACCTGCAGCGGTGCATTGGAATGTAAAACTGGTGACACAGGAAGCGGTCAAAACATAGACCCTAGGAAGACTCAGGTTTCTTGTACTGATGTCATCATTTAGTCGCTTATATTTAATTTAGATGCAATATCTGTGTTTCATCGTCACTGTGAAGGTCCAAGGGATACAGTAAACCTGCCGAGGTGCATCAAAATGTAAAACTGATGACATAGGAAACGCTCAAAACATAGACAGTAGGAAGACTCAGTCTTCCTGTACTTAAGACGTCATTGTGTCTCTTATATTTAATTCCGATGCAATTTCTGTGTTTCATCGTCAATGGGGGGGGGGTCCAATGGATACAGTAAACCTGCAGAGGTGCATCGGAATGTAGAACTGATGACACAGGAATCGCTCAAAGTATAGACAGTAGGAACACTCAGTCTTCCTGTACTTAAGTCGGCATTGTGTCTCTTATATTTAATTCCGATGCAATTTCTGTGTTTCATCGTCAATGGGAAAGTCGAAGGGAAACAGTATACCTGCAGAGGTGCATGGGAATGTAAAACTGGTGACACAGGAAACGCTCAAAACATAGACAGTAGGAAGACTCAGTCTTCCTGTACTTAAGTCGGCATTGTGTCTGTTATATTTAATTCCGATGCAATTTCTGTGTTTCATCGTCACTTTGAAGGTCCAAGGGATACAGTAAACCTGCAGAGGTGCATCGGAATGTAAAACTGGTGACACAGGAAAAGCTCAAAACATAGACAGTAGTAAGACTCAGTCTTCCTGTACTTAAGTCGGCATTGTGTCTGTTATATTTAATTCCGATGTAATTTCTGTGTTTCATTGTCAATGGGAAGGTGCAAGGGATACAGCAAACATGCAGAGGTCCATCGGAATGTAAAACTGGTGACACTGGAAACGTTCAAAACGTAGACAGTAAGAAGACTCAGTTTTCTTGTACTTAAGTCGGCGTTGTGTCTCTTATATCTAATTCCGATGTAATTTCTGTGTTTCATCGTCAATGGGTATCTCCGATGGATAAAGTAAACCTGCAGAGGTGCATCGGAATGTAAAACTGGTGACGCAGGAAATGCTCAAAAAATAGACAGTAGGAAGACTCAATCTTCCTGTACTTAAGTCGGCATTGTGTCTCTTATATTTAATTCCGATGCAATTTCTGTGATTCATCGTCAATGGGAAGGTCCAAGGGATACAGCAAAGCTGCAGAGGTGCATCGGAATGTATAACTGGTGACGCAGGAAACGCTCAAAACATAGAGAGTAGGAAGACTCAATCTTTCTGTACTTAAGTCGACATTGTGTCTCTTATATTTAATTCCGATGCATTTTATGTGTTTCATTGTCACTATGAAGGTCCAAGAGATACTGTAGACCTGCATAGGTGCATCGGAATGTAAAACTGGTGACACAGGAAACGCTCAAAGCATAGACAGTGGGAAGACTCAGTCCTTCTGTACTTAAGTCGTCATTGTGTCTCTTATATTTAGTTCCGATGCAATTTCTGTGTTTCATCGTCAATGGGAAGGTCCAATGGATACAGTAAACCTGCCGAGGTGCATCGGAATGTAAAACTGTTGACACAGGAAACGCTCAATCATTCACAGTAGGAAGACTGAGTCTTCCTGTACTTAAGTCGGCATTGTGTCTCTTATATTTAATTCCGATGCAATTGCTGTGTTTCTTCGTCACTGTGAAGGTCCAATGGACACAGTAAACCTGCATAGGTGCATCGGAATGTAAAACTGGTGACACAGGAAACGCCCAAAGGATAGACAATAGAAAGACACACTCTTCCTGTACTTAAGTCGACATTGTGTCTCTTTTATTTCAGTCCGATGCAATTTCTGTGTTTCATCGTCACTGTGAAGGTCCAATGGATACAGTAAACCTGCAGAGGTGCATCGGAATGTAAAACTGGTGACACAGGAAACGCTCAAAACATAGACAGTATAAAGACTCAGTCTTCCTGTACTTAAGTCGGCATTGTGTCTCTTATATTTAATTCCGATGCAATTTCTGTGTTTCATCGTCAATGGGAATGTCGAAGGGAAACAGTATACCTGCAGAGGTGGATGGGAATGTAAAACTGGTGACACAGGAAACGCTCAAAACATAGACAGTAGGAAGACTCTGTCTTGCTGTACTTAAGTCGGCATTGTGTCTCTTATATTTAATTCCGATGCAATTTCTGTGTTTCATCGTCACTTTGAAGGTCCAAGGGATGCAGGAAATCCTGCAGAGGTGCATGGGAATGTAAAACTGGTGACACAGGAAACGCTCAAAACATAGACTTTTGGAAGACTCTGTCTTCCTGTACTTAAGACGTCATTGTGCCTCTTATATTTAATTCCGATGCAATTTCTGTGTTTCATCGCCAATGGGATGGTCCAAGGGACACAGTAAACCTGCAGAGGTGCATCGGAATGTAAAGCTGGTGGCACTGGAAACGCTCAAAACGTAGACTGTAAGAAGACTCAGTTTTCTTGTACTTAAGTCGGCGTTGTGTCTCTTATATTTAATTCCGATGTAATTTCTGTGTTTCATCGTCAATGGGTATGTCCGATGGATACAGTCAACCTGCAGAGGTGCATCGGAATGTAAAACTGGTGACGCAGGAAACGCTCAAAAAATAGACAGTAGGAAGACTCAATCTTCCTGTACTTAAGTCGGCATTGTGTCTCTTATATTTAATTCCGATGCAATTTCTGTGTTTCATCGTCAATGGGAAGGTCCAAGGGATACAGTAAACCTGCAGAGGTGCATCGGAATGTAAAACTGGTGACACAAGAATCGCTCAAAGCATAGACAGTAGTAAGACTCAGTCTTCCTGTACTTAAGTCGGCATTGTGTCTGTTATATTTAATTCCGATGTAATTTCTGTGTTTCATTGTCAATGGGAAGGTGCAAGGGATACAGCAAACCTGCAGAGGTGCATCGGAATGTATAACTGGTGACGCAGGAAACGCTCAAAACATAGAGAGTAGGAAGACTCAATCTTTCTGTACTTAAGTCGACATTGTGTCTCTTATATTTAATTCCGATGCAATTTCTGTGTTTCATCGTCAATGGGAAGGTCCAATGGATACAGTAAACGTGCAGAGGTGCATCGGAATGAAAAACTGGTGACACAGGAAACGATAAAGCATAGACAGTAGGAATACTCAGTCTTCCTGTACTTAAGTCGGCATTGTGTCTCTTATATTTAAATCCGATGCAATTTCTGTGTTTCGTCGTCAATGGGAAGGTCCAAGGGATAGAGTAAACCTGCAGCGGTGCATTGGAATGTAAAACTGGTGACACAGGAAGCGGTCAAAACATAGACCCTAGGAAGACTCAGGTTTCTTGTACTAATGTCATCATTGTGTCGCTTATATTTAATTTAGATGCAATATCTGTGTTTCATCGTCACTGTGAAGGTCCAAGGGATACAGTAAACCTGCCGAGGTGCATCAAAATGTAAAACTGATGACATAGGAAACGCTCAAAACATAGACAGTAGGAAGACTCAGTCTTCCTGTACTTAAGACGTCATTGTGTCTCTTATATTTTATTCCGATGCAATATCTGTGTTTCATCGTCAATGGGGGGGGGGTCCAATGGATACAGTAAACCTGCAGAGGTGCATCGGAATGTAGAACTGATGACACAGGAATCGCTCAAAGTATAGACAGTAGGAACACTCAGTCTTCCTGTACTTAAGTCGGCATTGTGTCTCTTATATTTAATTCCGATGCAATTTCTGTGTTTCATCGTCAATGGGAAAGTCGAAGGGAAACAGTATACCTGCAGAGGTGCATGGGAATGTAAAACTGGTGACACAGGAAACGCTCAAAACATAGACAGTAGGAAGACTCAGTCTTCCTGTACTTAAGTCGGCATTGTGTCTGTTATATTTAATTCCGATGCAATTTCTGTGTTTCATCGTCACTTTGAAGGTCCAAGGGATACAGTAAACCTGCAGAGGTGCATCGGAATGTAAAACTGGTGACACAGGAAAAGCTCAAAACATAGACAGTAGTACGACTCAGTCTTCCTGTACTTAAGTCGGCATTGTGTCTGTTATATTTAATTCCGATGTAATTTCTGTGTTTCATTGTCAATGGGAAGGTGCAAGGGATACAGCAAACCTGCAGAGGTCCATCGGAATGTAAAACTGGTGACACTGGAAACGTTCAAAACGTAGACAGTAAGAAGACTCAGTTTTCTTGTACTTAAGTCGGCGTTGTGTCTCTTATATCTAATTCCGATGTAATTTCTGTGTTTCATCGTCAATGGGTATCTCCGATGGATAAAGTAAACCTGCAGAGGTGCATCGGAATGTAAAACTGGTGACGCAGGAAATGCTCAAAAAATAGACAGTAGGAAGACTCAATCTTCCTGTACTTAAGTCGGCATTGTGTCTCTTATATTTAATTCCGATGCAATTTCTGTGATTCATCGTCAATGGGAAGGTCCAAGGGATACAGCAAAGCTGCAGAGGTGCATCGGAATGTATAACTGGTGACGCAGGAAACGCTCAAAACATAGAGAGTAGGAAGACTCAATCTTTCTGTACTTAAGTCGACATTGTGTCTCTTATATTTAATTCCGATGCATTTTATGTGTTTCATTGTCACTATGAAGGTCCAAGAGATACTGTAGACCTGCATAGGTGCATCGGAATGTAAAACTGGTGACACAGGAAACGCTCAAAGCATAGACAGTGGGAAGACTCAGTCCTTCTGTACTTAAGTCGTCATTGTGCCTCTTATATTTAGTTCCGATGCAATTTCTGTGTTTCTTCGTCACTGTGAAGGTCCAAGGGATACAGTAAACCTGCAGAGGTGCATCGGAATGTAAAACTGGAGACACAGGAACGCTCAAAACATAGACAGTAGGAAGACTCAGTCTTCCTGTACTTAAGACGTCATTGTGTCTCTTATATTTAAATGGGGTGCAATTTCTGTGTTTCGTCGTCAAAGGGAAGGTCCAATGGATACAGTAAACCTGCAGAGGTGGATCGGAATGTGAAACTGGTGACACAGGAAACGCTCAAAACATAGACAGTACTAAGACTCAGTCTTCCTGTACTTAAGTCGGCATTGTGTCTCTTATATTTAATTCCGATGCATTTTCTGTGTTTCATCGTCAATGGGAAGGTCCAATGGATACAGTAAACCTGCCGAGGTGCATCGGAATGTAAAACTGTTGACACAGGAAACGCTCAATCATTCACAGTAGGAAGACTGAGTCTTCCTGTACTTAAGTCGGCATTGTGTCTCTTATATTTAATTCCGATGCAATTGCTGTGTTTCTT
The DNA here is from genome assembly GCF_023898315.1 of Schistocerca nitens. NCBI lineage: Eukaryota > Metazoa > Arthropoda > Insecta > Orthoptera > Acrididae > Schistocerca > Schistocerca nitens. The sequence continues at coordinate 760,708,424 of NC_064619.1, forward strand.
CGTCACTGTGAAGGTCCAATGGACACAGTAAACCTGCATAGGTGCATCGGAATGTAAAACTGGTGACACAGGAAACGCCCAAAGGATAGACAATAGAAAGACACACTCTTCCTGTACTTAAGTCGACATTGTGTCTCTTTTATTTCAGTCCGATGCAATTTCTGTGTTTCATCGTCACTGTGAAGGTCCAATGGATACAGTAAACCTGCAGAGGTGCATCGGAATGTAAAACTGGTGACACAGGAAACGCTCAAAACATAGACAGTATAAAGACTCAGTCTTCCTGTACTTAAGTCGGCATTGTGTTTCTTATATTTAATTCCGATGCAATTTCTGTGTTTCATCGTCAATGGGAATGTCGAAGGGAAACAGTATACCTGCAGAGGTGGATGGGAATGTAAAACTGGTGACACAGGAAACGCTCAAAACATAGACAGTAGGAAGACTCAGTCTTGCTGTACTTAAGTCGGCATTGTGTCTCTTATATTTAATTCCGATGCAATTTCTGTGTTTCATCGTCACTTTGAAGGTCCAAGGGATGCAGGAAATCCTGCAGAGGTGCATGGGAATGTAAAACTGGTGACACAGGAAACTCTCAAAACATAGACTTTTGGAAGACTCTGTCTTCCTGTACTTAAGACGTCATTGTGTCTCTTATATTTAATTCCGATGCAATTTCTGTGTTTCATCGTCAATGGGAATGTCGAAGGGAAACAGTATACCTGCAGAGGTGGATGGGAATGTAAAACTGGTGACACAGGAAACGCTCAAAACATAGACAGTAGGAAGACTCAGTCTTGCTGTACTTAAGTCGGCATTGTGTCTCTTTTATTTAATTCCGATGCAATTTCTGTGTTTCATCGTCAATGGGGGGGGGGGGGTCCAATGGATACAGTAAACCTGCAGAGGTGCATCGGAATGTAGAACTGATGACACAGCAAACGCTCAAAACATAGACAGTAGGAACACTCAGTCTTCCTGTACTTAAGTCGGCATTGTGTTTCTTATATTTAATTCCGATGCAATTTCTGTGTTTCATCGTCAATGGGAATGTCGAAGGGAAACAGTATACCTGCAGAGGTGGATGGGAATGTAAAACTGGTGACACAGGAAACGCTCAAAACATAGACAGTAGGAAGACTCAGTCTTGCTGTACTTAAGTCGGCATTGTGTCTCTTATATTTAATTCCGATGCAATTTCTGTGTTTCATCGTCACTTTGAAGGTCCAAGGGATGCAGGAAATCCTGCAGAGGTGCATGGGAATGTAAAACTGGTGACACAGGAAACTCTCAAAACATAGACTTTTGGAAGACTCTGTCTTCCTGTACTTAAGACGTCATTGTGTCTCTTATATTTAATTCCGATGCAATTTCTGTGTTTCATCGCCAATGGGATGGTCCAAGGGACACAGTAAACCTGCAGAGGTGCATCGGAATGTAAAGCTGGTGGCACTGGAAACGCTCAAAACGTAGACTGTAAGAAGACTCAGTTTTCTTGTACTTAAGTCGGCGTTGTGTCTCTTATATTTAATTCCGATGTAATTTCTGTGTTTCATCGTCAATGGGTATGTCCGATGGATACAGTCAACCTGCAGAGGTGCATCGGAATGTAAAACTGGTGACGCAGGAAACGCTCAAAAAATAGACAGTAGGAAGACTCAATCTTCCTGTACTGATGTCGGCATTGTGTCGCTTATATTTAATTTAGATGCAATATCTGTGTTTCAATGTCACTGTGAAGGTCCAAGGGATACAGTAAACCTGCCGAGGTGCATCAAAATGTAAAACTGATGACATAGGAAACGCTCAAAACATAGACAGTAGGAAGACTCAGTCTTCCTGTACTTAAGTCGGCATTGTGCCTCTTATATTTAATTCCGATGCAATTTCTGTGTTTCATCGTCAATGGGGGGGTCCAATGGATACAGTAAACCTGCAGAGGTGCATCGGAATGTAGAACTGATGACACAGGAATCGCTCAAAGTATAGACAGTAGGAACACTCAGTCTTCCTGTACTTAAGTCGGCATTGTGACTCTTATATTTAATTCCGATGCAATTTCTGTGTTTCATCGTCAATGGGAAAGTCGAAGGGAAACTGTATACCTGCAGAGGTGCATGGGAATGTAAAACTGGTGACACAGGAAACGCTCAAAACATAGTCAGTAGGAAGACTCAGTCTACCTGTACTTAAGTCGGCATTGTGTCTCTTATATTTAATTCCGATGCAATTTCTGTGTTTCATCGCCAATGGGATGGTCCAAGGGACACAGTAAACCTGCAGAGGTCCATCGGAATGTAAAACTGGTTACACCGGAAACGCTCAAAACGTAGACAGTAAGAAGACTCAGTTTTCTTGTACTTAAGTCGGCGTTGTGTCTCTTATATCTAATTCCGATGTAATTAGTGTGTTTCATCGTCAATGGGTTTGTCCGATGGATACAGTAAACCTGCAGAGGTGCATCGGAATGTAAAACTGGTGACGCAGGAAACGCTCAAAGTATAGACAGTAGGAAGACTCAATGTTCCTGTACTTAAGTCGTCATTGTGTCTCCTATATTTAATTCCGATGCAATTTCTGTGTTTCATCGTCAATGGGAAGATCCAAGGGATACAGTAAACCTGCAGAGGTGCATCTGAATGTAAAACTGGAGACACAGGAAACGCTCAAAACGTAGACAGTAGGAAGACTCAGCCTTCCTGTTCTTAAGTCGGCATTGTGTCTCGTATATTTCATTCCGAAGCAATTTCTGTGTTTCATCGTCACTGTGTAGGGCCAGAGGATACAGTAAACCTGCAAAAGTGCATAAAAATGGAAAACTGATGACACAGGAAACGCTCAAAACATAGACAGTAGGAAGACTCAGTCTTCCTGTACTTAAGTTGGAATTGTGTCTTTTATATTTAATTCCGATGCAATTTCTGTGTTTCATCGTCAATAGGGGGATTCAATGGATACAGTAAACCTGCAGAGGTGCATCGGAATGTAGAACTGATGACACTGGAAGCGCTCAAAACGTAGAGAGTAGGAAGACTCAGTCTTCCTGTACTTATGTGGGCGTTGTGTCTCTTATATTTAATTCAGATGTAATTTCTGTGTTTCATCGTCAATGGGAAGGTCCGATGGATACAGTAAACCTGCAGAGGTGCATCGGAATGTAAAACTGTTGACGCAGAAAACGCTCAAAATATAGACAGTAGCAAGACTCAGCCTTCCTGTATTTAAGTCGGCATTGTGTCTCTTATATTTAAATCCGATGCAATTTCTGTGTTTCGTCGTCAATGGGAAGGTCCAATGGATACAGTAACCTGCAGAGGTGGATCGGAATGTAAAACTGGTGACACAGGAAACGCTCAAAACATAGACAGTAGGAAGACTCAGTCTTCCTGTATTTAAATCGGCATTGTGTCTGTTATATTTAATTCCGATGTAATTTCTGTGTTACATTGTCTATGGGAAGGTGCAAGGGATACAGCAAACCTGCAGAGGTGCATCGGAATGTAAAACTTGTGACACTGGAAACGCTCGAAACGTAGACCGTAAGAAGACTCAGTTTTCTTGTACTTAATTCGGCCTTGTGTCTCTTATATTTAATTCCGATGTACTTTCAGTGTTTCATCGTCAATGGGTATGTCCGATGGATACAGTAAACCTGCAGAGGTGCATCGGAATGTAAAACTGGTGACGCAGGAAACGCTCAAAAAATTGACAGTAGGAAGACTCAATCTTCCTGTACTTAAGTCGGCATTGTGTCTCTTATATTTAATTCCGATGCAATTTCTGTGTTTCATCGTCACTGTGAAGGTCCAATGAATAGAGTAAACCTGCAGAGATGCACCGGAATGTAAAACTGGTGACGCAGGAAACGCTCAAAAAATAGACAGTAGGAAGACTCAATCTTCCTATACTTAAGTCGGCATTGTGTCTCTTATATTTAATTCCGATGCAATTTCTGTGATTCATCGTCAATGGGAAGGTCCAAGGGATACAGTAAACCTGCAGAGGTGCATCGGGATGTAAAACTGGTGACACAGGAAACGCTCAAAAAATAGACAGTAGTAAGACTCAGTCTTCCTGTACCTAATTCGGCATTGTGTCTGTTATATTTAATTCCGATGTAATTTCTGTGTTTCATTGTGAATGGGAAGGTGCAAGGGATACAGAAAAACCTGCAGAGGTGCATCGGAATGTAAAACTAGTGACGCAGGAAACGCTCAAAGAATAGACAGTAGGACGACTCAATCTTCCTGTACTTAAGTCGGCATTGTGTCTCTTATATTTAATTCCGATGCAATTTCTGTGTTTCGTCGTCAATGGGAAAGTCCAATGGATACAGTAAACCTGCAGAGGTGCATCGGAATGTAAAACTGGTGACACAGGAAACGCTCAAAGCATAGACATTAGGAAGACTCAACCTTCCTGTTCTTAAGTCGGCATTGTGTCTCTTATATTTAATTCCGATGCAATTTCTGTGTTTCATCGTCAATGTGGGGTTCAATGGTTACAGTAAACCTGCAGAGGTGCATCGGAATGTAGAACTTATGACACAGGAAACGCTCAAAACGTAGAGAGTAGGAAGACTCAGTCTTCCTGTACTTAAGTCGGCGTTGTATCTCTTATATTTAATTCCGATGTAATTTCTGTGATTCATCGTCAATGGGAAGATCCGATGGATACAGTAAACCTGCAGAGGTGCATCGGAATTTAAAACTGGTGACACAGAAAACGCTCAAAAAATAGACGGTAGGAAGACTCAATCTTCCTGTACTTAAGTCGGCATTGTGTCTCTTATATTTAATTCCGGTGCAAATTCTGTGATTCATCGTCAATGGGAAGGTCAAAGGGAAGCAGTAAACCTGCAGATGTGCATCGGAATGTAAAACTGGTGACACAGGAAATGCTCAAAACATAGAGAGTAGTAAGACTCAGTCTTCCTGTACTTAAATCGGCATTGTGTCTGTTATATTTAAATAAGATGTAATTTCTGTGTTTCATTGTGAATGGAAAGGTGCAAGGGATACAGCAAACCTGCAGAGATGCATCGGAATGTATAACTGGTGACACAGGAAACGCTCAAAACATAGACAGTAGGAAGACTCAGTCTTCCTCTACTTAAGACGTCATTGTGTCTCTTATATTTAATTGCGGTGCAATTTCTCTGTTTCATCGCCAATGGGAAGGTCCAAGGGACACAGTAAACCTGCAGAGGTGCATCGGAATGTAACACTGGTGACACTGGAAACGCTCAAAGCATAGACCGTAAGAAGACTCAGTTTTCTTGTACTTAAGTCGGCGTTGTGTCTCTTATATTTAATTCCGATGTAATTTCTGTGTTTCATCGTCAATGGGAAGGTCCGATGGATACAGTAAACCTGCAGATGTGCATCGGAATGTAAAGCTGGTGACGCAGGAAACCCTCAAAGAATAGACAGTAGGACGACTCAATCTTCCTGTACTTAAGTCGGCATTGGGTCTCTTATATTTAATTCCGATGCAATTTCTGTGATTCATCGTCAATGGGAAAGTCCAATGGATACAGTAAACCTGCAGAGGTGCATCGGAATGTAAAACTGGTGACGCAGGAAACGCTCAAAGTATAGACAGTAGGAAGACTCAATGTTCCTGTACTTAAGTCGGCATTGTGTCTCTTATATTGAATTCCGATGCAATTTCTGTGTTTCATCGTCACTGTGAAGGTCCAATGGATACAGTAAACCTGCAGAGGTGCATCGGAATGTAAAACTGGTGACACAGGAAACGCTCAAAACATAGACAGTAGATAGACTCGGTCTTCCTGTTCTTAAGTCGGCATTGTGTCTCGTATATTTCATTCCGAAGCTATTTCTGTGTTTCATCGTCACTGTGAAGGTCCAGTGGATACAGTAAACCTGCAGAGGTGCATCAAAATGGAAAACTGATGACACAGGAAACGCTCAAAGCATAGACAATAGTAAGACTCAGTCTTCCTGTACTTAAGTCGGCATTGTGTCTTTTATATTTAATTCCGATGCAATTTCTGTGTTTCATCGTCAATGGGGGGATTCAATGGATACAGTAAACCTGCAGAGGTGCATCGGAATGTAGAACTGATGACACTGGAAACGCTCAAAACGTAGAGAGTAGGAAGACTCAGTCTTCCTGTACTTAAGTCGGCGTTGTGTCTCTTATATTTTATTCAGATGCAATTTCTGTGTTTCATCGTCAATGGGAAGGTCCGATGGATACAGTAAACCTGCAGAGGTGCATCGGAATGTAAAACTGGTGACGCAGAAAACGCTCAAAATATAGACAGTAGGAAGACTCAATCTTCCTGTAATTAAGTCGGCATTGTGTCTCTTATATTTAATTCCGGTGCAATTTCTGTGATTCATCGTCAATGGGAAGGTCAAAGGGATACAGTAAACATGCAGAGGTGCATCGGAATGTAAAACTGGTGACGCAGGAAACGCTCAAAGTATAGACAGTAGGAAGACTCAATGTTCCTGTACTTAAGTCGGCAATGTGTCTCTTATATTTAATTCCGATGCAATTTCTGTGTTTCATCGTCAATAGGAAAGGCGAAGGGAAACAGTATACCTGCAGAGCTGCATCGGAATGTAAAACTGGTGACACAGGAAAAGCTCAAAACATAGACAGTAGGAAGACTCAGTCTTCCTGTACTTGAGTCGGCATTGTGACTCTTATATTTAATTCCGATGCAATTTCTGTGTTTGATCGCCAATGGGGTGGTCCAAGGGACACAGTAAACCTGAAGAGGTGCATCGGAATGTAAAACTGGTGACACTGGAAACGCTCAAAACGTAGACCGTAAGAAGACTCAGCTTTCTTATACTTAAGTCTTCGTTGTGTCTCTTTTATTTAATTGCGATGTAATTTCCGTGTTTCATCGTCAATGGGTATGTCCGATGGATACAGTAAACCTGCAGAGGTGCACCGGAATGTAAAACTGGTGACGCAGGAAACGCTCAAAAAATAGACAGTAGGAAGACTCAATCTTCCTATACTTAAGTCGGCATTGTGACTCTTATATTTAATTCCGATGCAATTTCTGTGATTCATCGTCAATGGGAAGGTCCAAGGGATACAGTAAACCTGCAGAGGTGCATCGGAATGTAAAACTGGTGACACAGGAAACGCTCAAAAAATAGACAGTAGTAAGAGTCAGTCTTCCTGTACCTAATTCGGCATTGTGTCTGTTATATTTAATTCCGATGTAATTTCTGTGTTTCATTGCGAATGGGAAGGTGCAAGGGATACAGCAAACCTGCAGAGGTGCATCGGAATGTAAAACTGGTGACACAGGAAACGCTCAAAACATAGACAGTAGGAAGACTCAGTCTTCCTCTACTTAAGACGTCATTGTGTCTCTTATATTTAATTGCGGTGCAATTTCTCTGTTTCATCGCCAATGGGGAGGTCCAAGGGACACAGTAAACCTGCAGAGGTGCATCGGAATGTAACACTGGTGACACTGGAAACGCTCAAAACATAGACCGTAGGAAGACGCAGTTTTCTTGTACTTAAGTCGGCGTTGTGTCTCTTATATTTAATTCCGATGTAATTTCTGTGTTTCATCGTCAATGGGAAGGTCCGATGGATACAGTAAACCTGCAGAGGTGCATCGGAATGTAAAACTGGTGACGCAGGAAACGCTCAAAGAATAGACAGTAGGACGACTCAATCTTCCTGTACTTAAGTCGGCATTGTGTCTCTTATATTTAATTCTAATGCAATTTCTGTGATTCATCGTCAATGGGAAAGTCCAATGGATACAGTAAACCTGCAGAGGTGCATCGGAATGTAAAACTGGTGACACAGGAAACGCTCAAAGCATAGTCAGTAGGAAGACTCAGCCTTCCTGTTCTTAAGTCGACACTGTGTCTCTTATATTGAATTCCGATTCAATTTCTGTGTTTCATCGTCACTGTGAAGGTCCAATGGATACAGTAAACCTGCAGAGGTGCATCAAAATGGAAAACTGATGACACAGGAAACGCTCAAAACATAGACAGTAGGGAGACTCAGTCTTCCTGTACCTAAGTCGGCGTTGTGTCTCTTATATTTAATTCCGATGCAATTTCTGTGTTTCATCGTCAATGGGGAGGTCCAATGGATACAGTAAACCTGCAGAGGTGCATCGGAATGTAAAACTGGTGACACAGGAAACGCTCAAAACATATGCAATAGAAAGACACACTCTTTCTGTACTTAAGTCGACATTGTGTCTCTTATATTTCATTGCGATGAGATTTCTGTGTTTCACCGTCACTGTGAAGGTCCAGTGGATACAGTAAACCTGCAGAGGTGCATCGGAGAGTAAAACTGGTGACACAGGAAATGCTCAAAACATACACAGTAGAAGGACTCAGTCTTCCTGTACTTAAGTCGGCATTGTGTCTTTTATATTTAATTCCGATGCAATTTCTGTGTTTCATTGTCAATGGGGGGTTCAATGGATACAGTAAACCTGCAGAGGTGCATCGGAATGTAGAACTTATGACACAGGAATCGCTCAAAACGTAGAGAGTAGGAAGACTCAGTCTTCCTGTACTTAAGTCGGCGTTGTGTCTCTTATATTTAATTCCGATGTAATTTCTGTGTTTCATCGTCAATGGGAAGGTCCGATGGATACAGTAAACCTGCAGAGGTGCATCGGAATTTAAAACTGGTGACACAGAAAACGCTCAAAACATAGACAGTAGTAAGACTCAGTCTTCCTGTACTTAAATCGGCATTGTGTCTGTTATATTTAATTCCGATGTAATTTCTGTGTTTCATTGTGAATGGGAAGGTGCAAGGGATACAGCAAACCTGCAGAGATGCATCGGAATGTATAACTGGTGACACAGGAAACGCTCAAAACATAGAGAGTAGGAAGACTCAATGTTTCTGTACTTATGTCGACATTGTGTCTCTTATATTTAATTCCGAAGTAATTTCTGTGTTTCATAGTCACTATGAAGGTCCAAGGGATACTGTAGACCTGCATAGGTGCATCGGAATGTAAAACTGGTGACACAGGAAACGCTCAAAACATAGACAGTAGGAAGACTCAGTCTTCCTCTACTTAAGACGTCATTGTGTCTCTTATATTTAATTGCGGTGCAATTTCTCTGTTTCATCGCCAATGGGAAGGTCCAAGGGACACAGTAAACCTGCAGAGGTTTATCGGAATGTAACACTGGTGACACTGGAAACGCTCAAAACATAGACCGTAAGAAGACTCAGTTTTCTTGTACTTAAGTCGGCGTTGTGTCTCTTATATTTAATTCCGATGTAATTTCTGTGTTTCATCGTCAATGGGAAGGTCCGATGGATACAGTAAACCTGCAGAGGTGCATCGGAATGTAAAGCTGGTGACGCACGAAACGCTCAAAGAATAGACAGTAGGACGGCTCAATCTTCCTGTACTTAAGTCGGCATTGGGTCTCTTATATTTAATTCGATGCAATTTCTTTGATTCATCGTCAATGGGAAAGTCCAATGGATACAGTAAACCTGTAGAGGTGCATCGGAATGTAAAACTGGTGACGCAGGAAACGCTCAAAGTATAGACAGTAGGAAGACTCAATGTTCCTGTACTTAAGTCGGCATTGTGTCTCTTATATTGAATTCCGATGCAATTTCTGTGTTTCATCGTCACTGTGAAGGTCCAATGGATACAGTAAACCTGCAGAGGTGCATCGGAATGTAAAACTGGTGACACTGGAAACGCTCAAAAGCATAGACAGTAGAAAGACTCAGTCTTCCTGTACTTAAGTCGCCATTGTGTCTCTTATATTTAATTCCGATGCAATTTCTGTGTTTCATCGTCAATAGGAGAGTCGAAGGGAAACAGTATACCTGCAGAGGTGCATGGGAATGTAAAACTGGTGACACAGGAATCGCTGAAAACATAGACAGTAGGAAGACTCAGTCTTCTGTGCTTCATCGTCGGTTTGAAGGTCCAAGGGATACAGGAAAACCTGCAGAGGTGCATGGGAATGTAAAAATGGTGACACAGAAAACGCTCAAAACATAGACTGTTGGAAGACTCTGTCTTCCTGTACTTAAGTCGCCATTGTGTCTCTTATATTTAATTCCGATGCAATTTCTGTGTTTCATCGTCAATGGGAAAGTCGAAGGGAAACAGTATACCTGCAGAGGTGCATGGGAATGTAAAACTGGTGACACAGGAAACGCTCAAAACATAGACAGTAGGAAGACTCAGTCTTCCTGTACTTAAGTCGGAATTGTGTCTCGTATATTTCATTCCGAAGCAATTTCTGTGTTTCATCGTCACTGTGAAGGTCCAGAGGATACAGTAAACCTGCAGAAGTGCATAAAAATGGAAAACTGATGACACAGGAAACGCTCAAAACATAGACAGTAGGAAGACTCAGTCTTCCTGTACTTAAGTCGGAATTGTGTCTTTTATATTTAATTCCGATGCAATTTCTGTGTTTCATCGTCAATGGGGGGATTCAATGGATACAGTAAACCTGCAGAGGTGCATCGGAATGTAGAACTGATGACACTGGAAGCGCTCAAAACGTAGAGAGTAGGAAGACTCAGTCTTCCTGTACTTATGTGGGCGTTGTGTCTCTTATATTTAATTCAGATGTAATTTCTGTGTTTCATCGTCAATGGGAAGGTCCGATGGATACAGTAAACCTGCAGAGGTGCATAGGAACGTAAAACTGTTGACGCAGAAAACGCTCAAAATATAGACAGTAGCAAGACTCAGCCTTCCTGTATTTAAGTCGGCATTGTGTCTCTTATATTTAAATCCGATGCAATTTCTGTGTTTCGTCGTCAATGGGAAGGTCCAATGGATACAGTAACCTGCAGAGGTGGATCGGAATGTAAAACTGGTGACACAGGAAACGCTCAAAACATAGACAGTAGGAAGACTCAGTCTTCCTGTATTTAAATCGGCATTGTGTCTGTTATATTTAATTCCGATGTAATTTCTGTGTTACATTGTCTATGGGAAGGTGCAAGGGATACAGCAAACCTGCAGAGGTGCATCGGAATGTAAAACTTGTGACACTGGAAACGCTCGAAACGTAGACCGTAAGAAGACTCAGTTTTCTTGTACTTAATTCGGCCTTGTGTCTCTTATATTTAATTCCGATGTACTTTCAGTGTTTCATCGTCAATGGGTATGTCCGATGGATACAGTAAACCTGCAGAGGTGCATCGGAATGTAAAACTGGTGACGCAGGAAACGCTCAAAAAATTGACAGTAGGAAGACTCAATCTTCCTGTACTTAAGTCGGCATTGTGTCTCTTATATTTAATTCCGATGCAATTTCTGTGTTTCATCGTCACTGTGAAGGTCCAATGAATAGAGTAAACCTGCAGAGATGCATCGGAATGTAAAACTGGTGACACAGGAAACGCTCAAAACATAGACAGTAGAAAGACTGAGTCTTAATGTACTTAAGTCGGCATTGGGTCTTTTACATTTAATTCCGATGCAATTTCTGTGTTTCATCGACAATGGGGGGGTGTCCAATGGATACAGTAAACCTGCAGAGGTGCATCGGAATGTAGAACTGATGACACAGGAAACGCTCAAAACATAGACAGTAGTAAGACTCAGTCTTCCTGTACTTAAGTCGGCATTGTGTCTCTTATATTTAGTTCCAATGCAATTTCTGTGTTTCATCGTCACTTTGAAGGTCGAAGGGATACAGGAAAACACGCAGAGGTGCATGGGAATGTAAAACTGGTGACACAGGAAACGCTCAAAACATAGACTGTTGGAAGACTCTGTCTTCCTGTACTTCAGACGTCATTGTGTCTCTTATATTTAATTCCGATGCAATTTCTGTGTTTCATCGCCAATGGGTTGGTCCAAGGGACACAGTAAACATGAAGAGGTGCATCGGAATGTAAAACTGGTGACACTGGAAACGCTCAAAACGTAGACCGTAAGAAGACTCAGTTTTCTTGTACTTAAGTCGGCGTTGTGTCTCTTTTATTTAATTGCGATGTAATTTCCGTGTTTCATCGTCAATGGGTATGTCCGATGGATACAGTAAACCTGCAGAGGTGCACCGGAATGTAAAACTGGTGACGCAGGAAACGCTCAAAAAATAGACAGTAGGAAGACTCAATCTTCCTATACTTAAGTCGGCATTGTGTCTCTTATATTTAATTCCGATGCAATTTCTGTGATTCATCGTCAATGGGAAGGTCCAAGGGATACAGTAAACCTGCAGAGGTGCATCGGGATGTAAAACTGGTGACACAGGAAACGCTCAAAAAATAGACAGTAGTAAGACTCAGTCTTCCTGTACCTAATTCGGCATTGTGTCTGTTATATTTAATTCCGATGTAATTTCTGTGTTTCATTGTGAATGGGAAGGTGCAAGGGATACAGAAAAACCTGCAGAGGTGCATCGGAATGTAAAACTAGTGACGCAGGAAACGCTCAAAGAATAGACAGTAGGACGACTCAATCTTCCTGTACTTAAGTCGGCATTGTGTCTCTTATATTTAATTCCGATGCAATTTCTGTGTTTCGTCGTCAATGGGAAAGTCCAATGGATACAGTAAACCTGCAGAGGTGCATCGGAATGTAAAACTGGTGACACAGGAAACGCTCAAAGCATAGACATTAGGAAGACTCAACCTTCCTGTTCTTAAGTCGGCATTGTGTCTCTTATATTTAATTCCGATGCAATTTCTGTGTTTCATCGTCAATGTGGGGTTCAATGGTTACAGTAAACCTGCAGAGGTGCATCGGAATGTAGAACTTATGACACAGGAAACGCTCAAAACGTAGAGAGTAGGAAGACTCAGTCTTCCTGTACTTAAGTCGGCGTTGTATCTCTTATATTTAATTCCGATGTAATTCCTGTGATTCATCGTCAATGGGAAGATCCGATGGATACAGTAAACCTGCAGAGGTGCATCGGAATTTAAAACTGGTGACACAGAAAACGCTCAAAAAATAGACAGTAGGAAGACTCAATCTTCCTGTACTTAAGTCGGCATTGTGTCTCTTATATTTAATTCCGGTGCAAATTCTGTGATTCATCGTCAATGGGAAGGTCAAAGGGAAGCAGTAAACCTGCAGATGTGCATCGGAATGTAAAACTGGTGACACAGGAAATGCTCAAAACATAGAGAGTAGTAAGACTCAGTCTTCCTGTACTTAAATCGGCATTGTGTCTGTTATATTTAAATAAGATGTAATTTCTGTGTTTCATTGTGAATGGAAAGGTGCAAGGGATACAGCAAACCTGCAGAGATGCATCGGAATGTATAACTGGTGACACAGGAAACGCTCAAAACATAGACAGTAGGAAGACTCAGTCTTCCTCTACTTAAGACGTCATTGTGTCTCTTATATTTAATTGCGGTGCAATTTCTCTGTTTCATCGCCAATGGGAAGGTCCAAGGGACACAGTAAACCTGCAGAGGTGCATCGGAATGTAACACTGGTGACACTGGAAACGCTCAAAGCATAGACCGTAAGAAGACTCAGTTTTCTTGTACTTAAGTCGGCGTTGTGTCTCTTATATTTAATTCCGATGTAATTTCTGTGTTTCATCGTCAATGGGAAGGTCCGATGGATACAGTAAACCTGCAGATGTGCATCGGAATGTAAAGCTGGTGACGCAGGAAACCCTCAAAGAATAGACAGTAGGACGACTCAATCTTCCTGTACTTGAGTCGGCATTGTGACTCTTATATTTAATTCCGATGCAATTTCTGTGTTTGATCGCCAATGGGGTGGTCCAAGGGACACAGTAAACCTGAAGAGGTGCATCGGAATGTAAAACTGGTGACACTGGAAACGCTCAAAACGTAGACCGTAAGAAGACTCAGCTTTCTTGTACTTAAGTCTTCGTTGTGTCTCTTTTATTTAATTGCGATGTAATTTCCGTGTTTCATCGTCAATGGGTATGTCCGATGGATACAGTAAACCTGCAGAGGTGCACCGGAATGTAAAACTGGTGACGCAGGAAACGCTCAAAAAATAGACAGTAGGAAGACTCAATCTTCCTATACTTAAGTCGGCATTGTGACTCTTATATTTAATTCCGATGCAATTTCTGTGATTCATCGTCAATGGGAAGGTCCAAGGGATACAGTAAACCTGCAGAGGTGCATCGGAATGTAAAACTGGTGACACAGGAAACGCTCAAAAAATAGACAGTAGTAAGAGTCAGTCTTCCTGTACCTAATTCGGCATTGTGTCTGTTATATTTAATTCCGATGTAATTTCTGTGTTTCATTGCGAATGGGAAGGTGCAAGGGATACAGCAAACCTGCAGAGGTGCATCGGAATGTAAAACTGGTGACACAGGAAACGCTCAAAACACAGACAGTAGGAAGACTCAGTCTTCCTCTACTTAAGACGTCATTGTGTCTCTTATATTTAATTGCGGTGCAATTTCTCTGTTTCATCGCCAATGGGGAGGTCCAAGGGACACAGTAAACCTGCAGAGGTGCATCGGAATGTAACACTGGTGACACTGGAAACGCTCAAAACATAGACCGTAGGAAGACTCAGTTTTCTTGTACTTAAGTCGGCGTTGTGTCTCTTATATTTAATTCCGATGTAATTTCTGTGTTTCATCGTCAATGGGAAGGTCCGATGGATACAGTAAACCTGCAGAGGTGCATCGGAATGTAAAACTGGTGACGCAGGAAACGCTCAAAGAATAGACAGTAGGACGACTCAATCTTCCTGTACTTAAGTCGGCATTGTGTCTCTTATATTTAATTCTAATGCAATTTCTGTGATTCATCGTCAATGGGAAAGTCCAATGGATACAGTAAACCTGCAGAGGTGCATCGGAATGTAAAACTGGTGACACAGGAAACGCTCAAAGCATAGTCAGTAGGAAGACTCAGCCTTCCTGTTCTTAAGTCGACACTGTGTCTCTTATATTGAATTCCGATTCAATTTCTGTGTTTCATCGTCACTGTGAAGGTCCAATGGATACAGTAAACCTGCAGAGGTGCATCAAAATGGAAAACTGATGACACAGGAAACGCTCAAGACATAGACAGTAGGGAGACTCAGTCTTCCTGTACCTAAGTCGGCGTTGTGTCTCTTATATTTAATTCCGATGCAATTTCTGTGTTTCATCGTCAATGGGGAGGTCCAATGGATACAGTAAACCTGCAGAGGTGCATCGGAATGTAAAACTGGTGACACAGGAAACGCTCAAAACATATGCAATAGAAAGACACACTCTTTCTGTACTTAAGTCGACATTGTGTCTCTTATATTTCATTGCGATGAGATTTCTGTGTTTCATCGTCACTGTGAAGGTCCAGTGGATACAGTAAACCTGCAGAGGTGCATCGGAGAGTAAAACTGGTGACACAGGAAATGCTCAAAACATACACAGTAGAAGGACTCAGTCTTCCTGTACTTAAGTCGGCATTGTGTCTTTTATATTTAATTCCGATGCATTTTCTGTGTTTCATCGTCAATGGGGGGTTCAATGGATACAGTAAACCTGCAGAGGTGCATCGGAATGTAGAACTTATGACACAGGAATCGCTCAAAACGTAGAGAGTAGGAAGACTCAGTCTTCCTGTACTTAAGTCGGCGTTGTGTCTCTTATATTTAATTCCGATGTAATTTCTGTGTTTCATCGTCAATGGGAAAGTCCGATGGATACAGTAAACCTGCAGAGGTGCATCGGAATTTAAAACTGGTGACACAGAAAACGCTCAAAACATAGACAGTAGTAAGACTCAGTCTTCCTGTACTTAAATCGGCATTGTGTCTGTTATATTTAATTCCGATGTAATTTCTGTGTTTCATTGTGAATGGGAAGGTGCAAGGGATACAGCAAACCTGCAGAGATGCATCGGAATGTATAACTGGTGACACAGGAAACGCTCAAAACATAGAGAGTAGGAAGACTCAATGTTTCTGTACTTATGTCGACATTGTGTCTCTTATATTTAATTCCGAAGTAATTTCTGTGTTTCATAGTCACTATGAAGGTCCAAGGGATACTGTAGACCTGCATAGGTGCATCGGAATGTAAAACTGGTGACACAGGAAACGCTCAAAACATAGACAGTAGGAAGACTCAGTCTTCCTCTACTTAAGACGTCATTGTGTCTCTTATATTTAATTGCGGTGCAATTTCTCTGTTTCATCGCCAATGGGAAGGTCCAAGGGACACAGTAAACCTGCAGAGGTTTATCGGAATGTAACACTGGTGACACTGGAAACGCTCAAAACATAGACCGTAAGAAGACTCAGTTTTCTTGTACTTAAGTCGGCGTTGTGTCTCTTATATTTAATTCCGATGTAATTTCTGTGTTTCATCGTCAATGGGAAGGTCCGATGGATACAGTAAACCTGCAGAGGTGCATCGGAATGTAAAGCTGGTGACGCAGGAAACGCTCAAAGAATAGACAGTAGTACGGCTCAATCTTCCTGTACTTAAGTCGGCATTGGGTCTCTTATATTTAATTCGATGCAATTTCTTTGATTCATCGTCAATGGGAAAGTCCAATGGATACAGTAAACCTGTAGAGGTGCATCGGAATGTAAAACTGGTGACGCAGGAAACGCTCAAAGTATAGACAGTAGGAAGACTCAATGTTCCTGTACTTAAGTCGGCATTGTGTCTCTTATATTGAATTCCGATGCAATTTCTGTGTTTCATCGTCACTGTGAAGGTCCAATGGATACAGTAAACCTGCAGAGGTGCATCGGAATGTAAAACTGGTGACACTGGAAACGCTCAAAAGCATAGACAGTAGAAAGACTCAGTCTTCCTGTACTTAAGTCGCCATTGTGTCTCTTATATTTAAATCCGATGCAATTTCTGTGTTTCATCGTCAATAGGAGAGTCGAAGGGAAACAGTATACCTGCAGAGGTGCATGGGAATGTAAAACTGGTGACACAGGAATCGCTGAAAACATAGACAGTAGGAAGACTCAGTCTTCTGTGCTTCATCGTCAGTTTGAAGGTCCAAGGGATACAGGAAAACCTGCAGAGGTGCATGGGAATGTAAAAATGGTGACACAGAAAACGCTCAAAACATAGACTGTTGGAAGACTCTGTCTTCCTGTACTTAAGTCGCCATTGTGTCTCTTATATTTAATTCCGATGCAATTTCTGTGTTTCATCGTCAATGGGAAAGTCGAAGGGAAACAGTATACCTGCAGAGGTGCATGGGAATGTAAAACTGGTGACACAGGAAACGCTCAAAACATAGACAGTAGGAAGACTCAGTCTTCTGTGCTTCATCGTCAGTTTGAAGGTCCAAGGGATACGGGAAAACCTGCAGAGATGCATCGGAATGTAAAACTGGTGACACAGGAGACGCTCAAACCATAGACATTAGGAAGTCTCAGAGTTCCTGTACTTAAGTGGGCGATGTGTCTCTTATATTTAATTGCGATGTAATTTCTGTGTTTCATTGTCAATGGGAAGGTCCGATGGATACAGTAAACCTGCAGAGGTGCATCGGAAAGTAAAACTGTTGACACAGAAAACGCTCAAACATTGACAGTAGGAAGACTCAGTCTTTTTGTACTTAAGTCGGCATTGTGTCTCTTATATTTAATTCTGATGCATTTTTTGTGTTTCATCGTCAATGGGAAGGTCCAGTGGATACAGTTAACCTGCAAAGGTGCATCGGAATGTAAAACTGGTGACACAGGAAACGCTCAAATCATAGACAGTAGAAAGACTCAGTCTTCCTGTACTTAAGTCGTCATTGTATCTTTTATATTTAATTCCGATGCAATTTGTGTGTTTCATCGTCACTATGAAGGTCCAAGGGATACTGTAGACCTGAATAGGTGCATCGGAATGTAAAACTGGTGACGCAGGAAACGCTCAAAAAATAGACAGTTGGAAGACTCAGTCTTCCTGTACTTAAGTCGGCATTGTGTCTCTTATATTTAATTCCGGTGTAATTTCTGTGATTCATCGTCAATGGGAAGATCAAAGGGATACAGTAAACCTGCAGAGGGGCATCGGAATGTAAAACTGGTGACACAGGAAACGCTCAAAACATACACAGTAGTAAGACACAGTCTTTCTGCACTTACGTGGGCGTTGTGTATCTTATATTTAATTCCGATGTAATTTCTGTGGTTCATTGTCACTATGAAAGTCCAAGGGATACTGTAGACCTGAATAGGTGCATCGGAATGTAAAACTGGTGACGCAGGAAACGCTCAAAAGATAGACAGTTGGAAGACTCAGTCTTCCTGTACTTAAGTCGGCATTGTGTCTCTTATATTTTATTCCGATGCATTTTCTGTGTTTCATCGTCAATGGGAAGGTCCTATGGATACAGTAAACCTGCAGAGGTGCATCGGAATGTAAAACTGTTGACACAGGAAACGCTCAAACATTGACAGTAGGAAGACTCAGTCTTCCTGTACTTTAGTCGGCATTGTGTCTCTTATATTTAATTCCGATGCATTTTCTTTGTTTCATCGTCAATCGGAAGGTCCAATGGATACATTAAACATGCAGAGGTGCATCGGAATAAAACTGTTGACACAGGAAACGCTCAAAACATAGACAGTAGGAAGACTCAGTCTTCCTCTACTTAAGACGTCATTGTGTCTCTTATATTAAATTGCGGTGCAATTTCTCTGTTTCATCGCCAATGGGAAGGTCCAAGGGACACAGTAAACCTGCAGAGGTGCATCGGAATGTAACACTGGTGACACTGGAAACGCTCAAAGCATAGACCGTAAGAAGACTCAGTTTTCTTGTACTTAAGTCGGCGTTGTGTCTATTATATTTAATTCCGATGTAATTTCTGTGTTTCATCGTCAATGGGAAGGTCCGATGGATACAGTAAACCTGCAGAGGTGCATCGGAATGTAAAGCTGGTGACGCTGGAAACGCTCAAAGAATAGACAGTAGGACGACTCAATCTTCCTGTACTTAAGTCGGCATTGGGTCTCTTATATTTAATTCCGATGCAATTTCTGTGATTCATCGTCAATGGGAAAGTCCAATGGATACAGTAAACCTGCAGAGGTGCATCGGAATGTAAAACTGGTGACGCAGGAAACGCTCAAAGTATAGACAGTAGGAAGACTCAATGTTCCTGTACTTAAGTCGGCATTGTGTCTCTTATATTGAATTCCGATGCAATTTCTGTGTTTCATCGTCACTGTGAAGGTCCAATGGATACAGTAAACCTGCAGAGGTGCATCGGAATGTAAAACTGGTGACACAGGAAACGCTCAAAACATAGACAGTAGGTAGACTCAGTCTTCCTGTTCTGTAGTCGGCATTGTGTCTCGTATATTTCATTCCGAAGCAATTTCTGTGTTTCATCGTCACTGTGAAGGTCCAGTGGATACAGTAAACCTGCAGAGGTGCATCAAAATGGAAAACTGATGACACAGGAAACGCTCAAAACATAGACAATAGTAAGACTCAGTCTTCCTGTACTTAAGTCGGCATTGTGTCTTTTATATTTATTTCCGATGCAATTTCTGTGTTTCATCGTCAATGGGGGGATTCAATGGATACAGTAAACCTGCAGAGGTGCATCGGAATGTAGAACTGATGACACTGGAAACGCTCAAAACGTAGAGAGTAGGAAGTCTCAGTCTTCCTGTACTTAAGTCGGCGTTGTGTCTCTTATATTTTATTCAGATGTAATTTCTGTGTTTCATCGTCAATGGGAAGGTCCGATGGATACAGTAAACCTGCAGAGGTGCATCGGAATGTAAAACTGGTGACGCAGAAAACGCTCAAAATATAGACAGTAGGAAGACTCAATCTTCCTGTAATTAAGTCGGCATTGTGTCTCTTATATTTAATTCCGGTGCAATTTCTGTGATTCATCGTCAATGGGAAGGTCAAAGGGATACAGTAAACATGCAGAGGTGTATCGGAATGTAAAACTGGTGACGCAGGAAACGCTCAAAGTATAGACAGTAGGAAGACTCAATGTTCCTGTACTTAAGTCGGCAATGTGTCTCTTATATTTAATTCCGATGCAATTTCTGTGTTTCATCGTCACTGTGAAGCTCCAATGGATACAGTAAACCTGCAGAGGTGCATCGGAATGTAAAACTGGTGACACAGGAAACGCTCAAAACATAGACAGTAGGTGTGGTGTCACCGCTAGACACCACACTTGCTAGGTGGTAACTTAAATCGGCCGCGGTCCTGTAGTACATGTCGGACCCGCGTGTCGCCACTATGTAATCGCAAACCTAGCGCCACCACATGGCAGGTCACAAGACACGGACTTGACCTCGCCCCAGTTGTACGGACGACATAGCTTGCGACTAGACCTACCAAGTATTCCTCTCATTTGCCGAGAGACAGATTAAATAGCCTTCAGCTAGTCCATCGCTACTACCTAGCAAGGCGCCATGTGTATCATTGCTAATTGCTTACTACTATGCAAGAGATGTATTTCAACAAGAACAAGACTACATTAAAGTTAAGTATATTAAAATCTCTCTTCTTTTCTTTATAGTTTTCATCCAGTCTCCTGTTTCAGAATTTACGCCCGTCTGCGTTAGTTTCGCGTGCACCTAGCCACTCATTGTGTCGAGACCTTAGGGAATCGACACTACAATATTTTGGCGACGAGGATGGGATGCCGCGCCCACGTTGCAGTCTTTGTGTTATATTTGCTCTAATTTGCTTGTGTCATGGCTTCGCCGCATTCTCCAGATGTACTGTCCGAATTTTTTCGCTTGCAGAATCAGCAGACGCAGGCGTTATTGGAAGCCCTTGGACAGCTCGTCCAGGGTCAACGTGCGCTGCAAACCGATGCGGCGGCAGCCGCTTCTTCGCTACCGCAGCCACACAACGCTGTCGCACCGCCATTTAGGCCCTTCGAGGCCACAACCGAAAGCTGGACTGAGTGGGCCGATCAGTTCAACTTCCACCTCACTGCTTATGGAATTCAAGGTAAAGAGCGGCAGCCGTTTTTGCTTTCTTGTGTCGGTGTGTCTACCTACCGGGTGATAGTGAAATTGTTTCCCCGACGCGACGTAGCAACTCTGACCTACGAGGAAATTTTGTCTGCTTTGGATGCCTATTTCAAAGAAACAGTAAATGTAGTTGCAAAACGGTATACGTTTTTTCGTACAAAACGTACGGCCGGTCAGACTAATAGGGAGTGGGTTGCAACTTTGCAAGGACTTACTAGAGACTGCGCGTTTGCCTGTGAATGTGGCCTCCCATATTCAGATACTATGGTGCGTGATGCAATTGCACAGAACGTTTCTGATGTTCGCATAAGGGAACAGATTTTGAAACTAGTTAATCCCTCCCTGCAACAAGTGATACACATATTGGACAGGCAAGACACACTTGACTTTGCTCAGGCATCATTTGAAACTTCGCCTGCAGTGTGTCACGTTAATCGGCCCGCCGGGCCCGCTGCACGGGACGCTAAGCGGCCCTCGCGCCCGACTTCGCTGCGGCCGCCTCGCTTGCAACCACGTGCGCCGCGTCAGCAAGAAAATGCAGTGAAATCTTGCCCGCGGTGTGCTACTAGACATTCGCGTGAAAATTGCCCGTCACGCCAAGCTATTTGCTTTTACTGTCACAAGAAAGGACATGTACAAAGTGTTTGCCAGAAAAAGTTAAGATCAGACAATAACACAAATTCCAGGCCCTTTGCTTCGCGCAGGAATCAAACCCAGGACAATCAGGCTCGTGGACCTTCGCCCATGGACGTTCATGTAGTTCATGCCCACCCGTCCAGTGACACTTTAGCTAACAGTGACTGTGTTCGTCCCACCCAACGTGTGCGTCGACGTCGCCGGAAATCCCGTAAAGTTGCAAGTGCTTCTGGACCTGTATCAGTTCAAATTGCACGAGACAGTCGCTCTTGTCGTCAACAAGACAATAAACTTTTTGTGGACTTAGACTTTGAAGGCAAAGTGATCCCATTCCAGCTCGATACCGGAGCTGCTGTTTCATTGCTCAATCACGACACGTACAAACAACTGGGCAAACCGCCATTGCGTGCCGCAAATGTTACGTTAACTAGTTACTCAGGACAGCATATACCTGTGTTAGGACAGTGCAGCCTTATTGCAACATACAAGGGACAGACAAAACTTGTGTCATTTTATGTTCTTCGTTCCTCTAGTGCAGTGAACTTGTTTGGTTTAGATTTGTTTCAATTATTTAATATGTCTATTGTAAATCAGGTCCTATCAGTGAATCAGACTGTGCCTTCCGCCAGCGTTTCTAGTCTTTGTGAAGAATTTGCAGACATTTTTGCACCGGGCCTTGGTTGCGCTAAGAACTATGAAGCGCATTTGGAACTGAAAGACAACGCGCAACCGAAATTTTTCAGAGCGCGCAATGTTCCCCACGCATTGCGTGATGGGGTCGCAAGAACATTAGCCGAATTAGAATCTCAAGGTGTAATTGAACGTGTGCAGGCTTCTCTCTGGGCCTCACCCTTAGTAATTTTGCCAAAACCTTCCGGAAAACTGAGACTTTGCGTGGACTTCAAGGCAACTGTGAATCCACAACTGGTGACTGCTACTTTTCCTTTGCCCCGCCCGGAAGATCTTTTTGACAAACTGTGCCCGGGAAAATATTTTTCAAAATTGGACCTAGCAGATGCGTACTTGCAAATACCTGTGGACGAAGAATCCCAGCGCGTCTTAGTGGTTAACACGCATCTTGGCTTGTATCGCTTCAAAAGACTGCCATTCGGGTGTGCGTCCGCCCCTGCATTGTTTCAGCAATATTTACAAACTATTTGTGCGTCGGTCCCTACGGCTGCGAACTATCTGGACGATATTGTAATCTCAGGAAAGACAGAAGCAGAACATTTGCAAAATCTCCGAACATTATTTCAGGTATTGCGTCAGAATGGTCTTCGCTTGAGGAAGGACAAATGTGTGTTTTTTGCTCGTGACTTACCGTACCTGGGGCATGTCATAAATGCCCAAGGTATACATCCGAGTCCAGAGCACCTTCGTGCCATTCAGGACTTGCCGTCACCGCAGAACTTAAAACAGCTACAGAGTGTGCTGGGTAAGGTAAATTATTATTCAAAGTTTGTGCGCAATGCTTCTTCCATTTCAGCTCCGCTTCATCGCTTACGCCGTAAAGGTGTTCCGTTCGTCTGGACGACGGAATGCGAACGCGCCTTTCGCCAGTTGAAATCGGCGTTACTTTCAAATACTTGCCTTACGCCATTCGATCCCCGAAAACCCCTTTTGTTGATGGTCGATGCATCGGATTTCGGGATCGGTGCTGTGCTTGCGCACAAGGATGGCTCGCATGATCGCCCTATTGCCTTTGCGTCCAAATTGCTCTCATCTGCGCAAAGAAATTATTCACAAATAGAGAAGGAAGCTTTGGCTCTTGTGTTTGGTGTTTCAAAGTTCCATGATTTCTTGTATGGTCGTCACTTTACCATCATCACGGACCACAAACCGTTGACATCACTTTTTCATCCGAACAAGCCTGTACCTCCACGTACAGCGCAGAAATTCATTCGCTGGTCACTTTTTCTCTCGCAGTACCGCTACGATATCTTGTATCGGTCCACTGCTAAGCACGGAAACGCTGATGCGTTGTCCCGTTTGCCTGTTGCTGAGGATAAAGCATTCGATTCTTCCGAACTTGCTTGCATGTTCATTGATTCGGTAGCCGATGACGTGGTCGCATCGTTTCCGATTGATTTTCGTCGTGTAGCTACAGCCACAGCTGCTGACCCTGTCCTTGCTTCCGTTTTGCGTTTTGTTGCTACGCAATGGCCCTTGTCCAAGTCACGGATCGAGGATCCTTTGGTTCGCCGTTTTTTTGCTCACAAGGAGAGACTTTTTGTACGACGTGGTGTTTTGTTGTTGCGTTCCGATAATGATCAGTCTCGAGTCGTAGTCCCACGTTCGTTACAGTCCTCTGTCTTAAAGCTTCTTCACCAAGGACATTGGGGTATAGTGCGAACGAAACAGCTTGCTCGTCAGCACTGTACTTGGTTCGGAATCGATGCTGCGATTACGAATATGTGCTCCTCTTGCGTGGCGTGTGCCGAACAACAATCCGCACCGCCGCGGAAATTCTTTGCTTGGCCGAAAGCCACTTCCCCTTGGCAACGATTGCACATCGATTTTGCTGGGCCGTTCTGGAATGCTCGATGGTTGGTTGTGGTCGATGCTTTCAGTAATTTTCCTTTTGTTATCCGGATGTCTTCCACGACGTCTTCTGCCACCATCCAAGCCTTGTCTGCTATCTTTTGCATTGAAGGTCTTCCGCAGACTATTGTTTCCGACAATGGCCCACAATTCATGTCCGCAGAATTTCAGTCGTTCTGCAAGGCCAATGGTATTCAACATCTGACATCCGCGCCGTTTTCGCCTCAGTCAAACGGTGCCGCTGAACGATTGGTCCGGACTTTCAAGTCGCAGATGTTGAAGTTGAAAGAGTCGCATTCTCGGGAGGACGCTTTGTTGCTCTTTTTGTCTTCATATCGCTCTCAGCCTCGCGATGGTCGCTCGCCGGCTGAATTGCTCCATGGTCGTCCTCATCGAACTCTGATGTCTTTGTTGCATCCGCCACATCAGGTTCCTGTGCAGCGGCAGACTCCTGCTTTTGCTCCTGGCGACGTTGTCTATTATCGCAACTATCGCGGTTCACAGCGTTGGCTCGCAGGGCGCATTCTTCGCTGCCTCGGCCGCGCGATGTATTTGGTTTTGGGGGCCTCTGGTGAGGTGCGTCGGCATCTCAATCAGCTGCGCCTCTGTCGTCGCCTGGGTTCTGCCGCTCCCCGTCTGCTTTCAGCGACGGAGCCGTCCGGTCAGCGCCTTGGGGACCCATCTACTGGCTCGCCTCATCCCCAGGTGTTACCGACGATGCCTTCCATTTTGCCTCATGGCGTCGCGCTGCAGCAGCCGCCGCCGGCGCCGCCCGCGGTGGACGCTTCGCTGCAGCCGCCTCGCGCCTCCCTGGGTCACGCGCCGCCGCTTGCTTCCCGTGACCAGCCGTCCTCCGCCATGGACCTCTTGCCCGCTCCGGACCGGATGTCGTCTTCGCCCGTCGGGTGCTCCGACCACATGGAGGTCGACCCTTCTGTCTCATTACGTGCGCATACACCTCATGTTGACGTGCACCCTGGACTAGGTTTGCAGGCGTTTCCTAGCTCCCCTCGGACCGAATGGCCGGGTGCGGGTGGCACAGCCTCGCCTGTTGTTAGGCTCCCCACCTCATCGCATACGTCAACATGGGGTCCTCCCCACGGCGGGCGGAAGCCTTATCTCACGACCGTTCGCCGATTTGCGGGGGAGGAATGTGGTGTCACCGCTAGACACCACACTTGCTAGGTGGTAACTTAAATCGGCCGCGGTCCTGTAGTACATGTCGGACCCGCGTGTCGCCACTATGTAATCGCAAACCTAGCGCCACCACATGGCAGGTCACAAGACACGGACTTGACCTCGCCCCAGTTGTACGGACGACATAGCTTGCGACTAGACCTACCAAGTATTCCTCTCATTTGCCGAGAGACAGATTAAATAGCCTTCAGCTAGTCCATCGCTACTACCTAGCAAGGCGCCATGTGTATCATTGCTAATTGCTTACTACTATGCAAGAGATGTATTTCAACAAGAACAAGACTACATTAAAGTTAAGTATATTAAAATCTCTCTTCTTTTCTTTATAGTTTTCATCCAGTCTCCTGTTTCAGAATTTACGCCCGTCTGCGTTAGTTTCGCGTGCACCTAGCCACTCATTGTGTCGAGACCTTAGGGAATCGACACAACAGTAGGAAGACTCAGTCTTCCTGTACTTAAGTCGGCACTGTGTCTCTTATATTTAATTCCGATGCAATTTCTGTGTTTCATCTTCACTTTGAAGGTCCAAGGGATACAGGAAAACATGCAGAGGTGCATGGGAATGTAAAACTGGTGACACAGGAAACGCTGAAAACATAGACTGTTGGAAGACTCTGTCTTCCTGTACTTAAGTCGTCATTGTGTCTCTTATATTTAATTCCGATGCAATTTCTGTGTTTCATCGCCAATGGGGTGGTCCAAGGGACACAGTAAACCTGAAGAGGTGCATCGGAATGTAAAACTGGTGACACTGGAAACGCTCAAAACGTAGACCGTAAGAAGACTCAGCTTTCTTGTACTTAAGTCTTCGTTGTGTCTCTTTTATTTAAATGCGATGTAATTTCCGTGTTTCATCGTCAATGGGTATGTCGGATGGATACAGTAAACCTGCAGAGGTGCACCGGAATGTAAAACTGGTGACGCAGGAAACGCTCAAAAAATAGACAGTAGGAAGACTCAATCTTCCTATACTTAAGTCGGCATTGTGTCTCTTATATTGAATTCCGATGCAATTTCTGTGTTTCATCGTCACTGTGAAGGTCCAATGGATACAGTAAACCTGCAGAGGTGCATCGAAATGGAAAACTGATGACACAGGAAACGCTCAAAACATAGACAGTAGGGAGACTCAGTCTTCCTGTACCTAAGTCGGCGTTGTGTCTCTTATATTTAATTCCGATGCAATTTCTGTGTTTCATCGTCAATGGGGGGTTCAATGGATACAGTAAACCTGCAGAGGTGCATCGGAATGTAGAACTTATGACACAGGAATCGCTCAAAACGTAGAGAGTAGGAAGACTCAGTCTTCCTGTACTTAAGTCGGCGTTGTGTCTCTTATATTTAATTCCGATGTAATTTCTGTGTTTCATCGTAAATGGGAAGGTCCGATGGATACAGTAAACCTGCAGAGGTGCATCGGAATTTAAAACTGGTGACACAGAAAACGCTCAAAAAATAGACAGTAGGAAGACTCAATCTTCCTGTACTTAAGTCGGCATTGTGTCTCTTATATTTAATTCCGGTGCAAATTCTGTGATTCATCGTCAATGGGAAGGTCAAAGGGATGCAGTAAACCTGCAGATGTGCATCGGAATGTAAAACTGGTGACACAGGAAACGCTCAAAACATAGACAGTAGTAAGACTCAGTCTTCCTGTACTTAAATCGGCATTGTGTCTGTTATATTTAATTCCGATGTAATTTCTGTGTTTCATTGTGAATGGGAAGGTGCAAGGGATACAGCAAACCTGCAGAGATGCATCGGAATGTATAACTGGTGACACAGGAAACGCTCAAAACATAGAGAGTAGGAAGACTCAATCTTTCTGTACTTATGTCGACATTGTGTCTCTTATATTTAATTCCGAAGTAATTTCTGTGTTTCATAGTCACTATGAAGGTCCAAGGGATACTGTAGACCTGCATAGGTGCATCGGAATGTAAAACTGGTGACACAGGAAACGCTCAAAACATAGACAGTAGGAAGACTCAGTCTTCCTCTACTTAAGACGTCATTGTGTCTCTTATATTTAATTGCGGTGCAATTTCTCTGTTTCATCGCCAATGGGAAGGTCCAAGGGACACAGTAAACCTGCAGAGGTGCATCGGAATGTAACACTGGTGACACTGGAAACGCTCAAAACATAGACCGTAAGAAGACTCAGTTTTCTTGTACTTAAGTCGGCGTTGTGTCTCTTATATTTACTTCCGATGTAATTTCTGTGTTTCATCGTCAATGGGAAGGTCCGATGGATACAGTAAACCTGCAGAGGTGCATCGGAATGTAAAGCTGGTGACGCAGGAAACGCTCAAAGAATAGATTGTAGGACGACTCAATCTTCCCGTACTTAAGTCGGCATTGGGTCTCTTATATTTAATTCGATTCAATTGCTGTGATTCATCGTCAATGGGAAAGTCCAATGGATACAGTAAACCTGCAGAGGTGCATCGGAATGTAAAACTGGTGACGCAGGAAACGCTCAAAGTATAGACAGTAGGAAGACTCAATGTTCCTGTACTTAAGTCGGCATTGTGTCTCTTATATTGAATTCCGATGCAATTTCTGTGTTTCATCGTCACTGTGAAGGTCCAATGGATACAGTAAACCTGCAGAGGTGCATCGGAATGTAAAACTGGTGACACTGGAAACGCTCAAAAGCATAGACAGTAGAAAGACTCAGTCTTCCTGTACTTAAGTCGCCATTGTGTCTCTTATATTTAATTCCGATGCAATTTCTGTGTTTCATCGTCAATGGGAATGTCGAAGGGAAACAGTATACCTGCAGAGGTGCATGGGAATGTAAAACTGGTGACACAGGAAACGCTGAAAACATAGACAGTAGGAAGACTCAGTCTTCTGTGCTTCATCGTCAGTTTGAAGGTCCAAGGGATACAGGAAAACCTGCAGAGGTGCATGGGAATGTAAAAATGGTGACACAGAAAACGCTCAAAACATAGACTGTTAGAAGACTCTGTCTTCCTGTACTTAAGTCGCCATTGTGTCTCTTATATTTAATTCCGATGCAATTTCTGTGTTTCATCGTCAATGGGAAAGTCGAAGGGAAACAGTATACCTGCAGAGGTGCATGGGAATGTAAAACTGGTGACACAGGAAACGCTCAAAACATAGAAAGTAGGAAGACTCAGTCTTCTGTGCTTCATCGTCAGTTTGAAGGTCCAAGGGATACAGGAAAACCTGCAGAGATGCATCGGAATGTAAAACTGGTGACAAAGGAGACGCTCAAATCATAGACATTAGGAAGTCTCAGAGTTCCTGTACTTAAGTGGGCGATGTGTCTATTATATTTAATTGCGATGTAATTTCTGTGTATCATTGTCAATGGGAAGGTCCGATGGATACAGTAAACCTGCAGAGGTGCATCGGAAAGTAAAACTGTTGACACAGAAAACGCTCAAACATTGACAGTAGGAAGACTCAGTCTTCCTGTACTTAAGTCGGCATTGTGTCTCTTATATTTAATTCTGATGCATTTTTTGTGTTTCATCGTCAATGGGAAGGTCCAGTGGATACAGTTAACCTGCAAAGGTGCATCGGAATGTAAAACTGGTGACACAGGAAACGCTCAAATCATAGACAGTAGAAAGACTCAGTCTTCCTGTACTTAAGTCGTCATTGTGTCTTTTATATTTAATTCCGATGCAATTTGTGTGTTTCATCGTCACTATGAAGGTCCAAGGGATACTGTAGACCTGAATAGGTGCATCGGAATGTAAAACTGGTGACGCAGGAAACGCTCAAAAAATAGACAGTTGGAAGACTCAGTCTTCCTGTACTTAAGTCGGCATTGTGTCTCTTATATTTAATTCCGGTGCAATTTCTGTGATTCATCGTCAATGGGAAGGTCAAAGGGATACAGTAAACCTGCAGAGGTTCATCGGAATGTAAAACTGGTGACACAGGAAACGCTCAAAACATACACAGTAGTAAGACTCAGTCTTTCTGCACTTACGTGGGCATTGTGTATCTTATATTTAATTCCGATGTAATTTCTGTGGTTCATTGTCACTATGAAAGTCCAAGGGATACTGTAGACATGAATAGGTTCATCGGAATGTAAAACTGGTGACGCAGGAAACGCTCAAAAAATAGACAGTTGGAAGACTCAGTCTTCCTGTACTTAAGTCGGCATTGTGTCTCTTATATTTCATTCCGATGCATTTTCTGTGTTTCATCGTCAATGGGAAGGTCCTATGGATACAGTAAACCTGCAGAGGTGCATCGGAATGTAAAACTGTTGACACAGGAAACGCTCAAACATTGACAGTAGGAAGACTCAGTCTTCCTGTACTTTAGTCAGCATTGTGTCTCTTATATTTAATTCCGATGCATTTTCTTTGTTTCATCGTCAATCGGAAGGTCCAATGGATACATTAAACATGCAGAGGTGCATCGGAATAAAACTGTTGACACAGGAAACGCTCAAACATTGACAGTAGGAAGACTCAGTCTTCCTGTACTGAAGTCGGCATTGTGTCTCTTATATTTAATTCCGATGCAATTTCTGTGTTTCATCGTCACTTTGAAGGTCAAAGTGATTCAGGAAAACCTGCAGAGGTGCATGGGAATGTAGAACTGGTGACACAGGAAACGCTCAAAACATAGTTGGAAGACTCTGTCTTCCTGTACTTAAGACGTCATTGTGCCTGTTATATTTAATTCCGATGCAATTTCTGTGTTTCATCGCAAATGGGAAGGTCCAAGGGACACAGTAAACCTGCAGAGGTGCATCGGAATGTAAAACTGGTGACACTGGAAACGCTCAAAACGTAGACCGTAAGAAGACTCAATGTTCCTGTACTTAAGTCGGCATTGTGTCTCTTATATTGAATTCCGATGCAATTTCTGTGTTTCATCGTCACTGTGAATGTCCAATGGATACAGTAAACCTGCACAGGTGCATCGGAATGTAAAACTGGTGACACAGGAAACGCTCAAAACATAGACAGTAGAAAGACTCAGTCTTCCTGTACTTAAGTCGGCATTGGGTCTTTTACATTTAATACCGACGGAATTCCTGTGTTTCATCGTCAATGGGGGGGGGGGGGGGTTTGGAATGTAGAACTTATGACACAGGAAACGCTCAAAACATAGACAGTAGGAAGACTCAGTCTTCCTGTACTTAAGTCGGCATTGTGTCTCTTCTATTTAATTCCGATGCAATTTCTGTGTTTCATCGTCAATGGGAAAGTCGAAGGGAAACAGTATACCAGCAGAGGTGCATGAGAATGTAAAACTGGTGACACAGGAAACGCTCAAAACATAGACAGTAGGAAGACTCAGTCTTCTGTGTTTCATCGTCACTTTGAAGGTCCAAGGGATACAGGAAAACCTGCAGAGGTGCATGGGAATGTAAAACTGGTGACACAGAAAACGCTCAAAACATAGACTGTTGGAAGACTCTGTCTTCCTGTACTTAAGACGTCATTGTGTCTCTTATATTTAATTCCGATGCAATTTCTGTGTTTCATCGCCAATGGGATGGACCAAGGGATACAGTAAACCTGCAGAGGTGCATCGGAATGTAAAACTGGTGACACTGGAAACGCTCAAAACGTAGACCGTAAGAAGACTCAGTTTTCTTGTACTTAAGTCCGCGTTGTGTCTCTTATATTTAATTCCGATGTAATTTCTGTGTTTCATCGTCAATGGGTATGTCCGATGGATACAGTAAACCTGCAGAGGTGCACCGGAATGAAAAACTGGTGACGCAGGAAACGCTCAAAAAATAGACAGTAGGAAGACTCAATCTTCCTGTACTTAAGACGGCATTGTGTCTCTTATATTTAATTCCGATGCAATTTCTGTGATTCATCGTCAATGGGAAGGTCCAAGGGATACAGTAAACCTGCAGAGGTGCATCGGAATGTAAAACTGGTGACACAGGAAACGCTCAAAACATAGACAGTAGTAAGACTCTGTCTTCCTGTACTTAAGTCGGCATTGTGTCTGTTATATTTAATTCCGATGAAATTTCTGTGTTTCATTGTCAATGGGAAGGTGCAAGGGATACCGCAAACCTGCAGAGGTGCCTCGGAATGTATAACTGGTGACACAGGAAACGCTCAAAACATAGAGAATAGGAAGACTCAATCTTTCTGTACTTATGTCGACATTGTGTCTCTTATATTTAATTCCGATGCAATTTCGGTGTTTCATCGTCACTATGAAGGTCCAAGAGATACTGTAGACCTGCATAGGTGCATCGGAATGTAAAACTGGTGACACAGGAAACTCTCAAAGTATAGACAGTAGGAAGACTCTGTCCTTCTGTAGT
Source organism: Schistocerca nitens (assembly GCF_023898315.1). NCBI lineage: Eukaryota > Metazoa > Arthropoda > Insecta > Orthoptera > Acrididae > Schistocerca > Schistocerca nitens. Next base: position 760,740,004 of record NC_064619.1, read on the forward strand.
GAAGTCGGCATTCTGTCTCTTATATTTAATTCCGATGCAATTTCTGTGTTACATCGTCAATGGGAAGGTCCAAGGGAGACATAATACCTGCAGAGGTGCATCGGAATGTAAAACTGGTGACACAGGAGACGCTCAAAACATAGACATTAGGAAGTCTCAGTCTTCCTGTACTTAAGTCGGCATTGTGTCTCTTATATTTAATTCCGATGCAATTTCTGTGTTTCTTCGTCACTGTGAAGGTCCAAGGGATACAGTAAACCTGCAGAGGTGCATCGGAATGTAAAACTGGAGACAAGGAAACGCTCAAAACATAGACAATACGAAGACTCAGTCTTCCTCTACTTAAGACGTCATTGTGCCTCTTATATTTAAATGGGGTGCAATTTCTGTGTTTCGTCGTCAATGGGAAGGTCCAAGGGATAGAGTAAACCTGCAGAGGTGCATTGGAATGTAAAACTGGTGATACAGGAAGCGGTCAAAGCATAGACCCTAAGTAGACTCAGTATTCTAGTACTGAAGTCGGCATTGTGTCTCTTATATTTAATTTAGAAGCAATTTCTGTGTTCATCGTCACTGTGAAGGTCCAAGGGATACAGTAAACCTGCAGAGGTGCATCGGAATGTAAAACTGGTGGCGCAGGAAACGCTCAAAAAATAGACAGTAGGAAGACTCAATGTTCCTGTACTTAAGTCGGCATTGTGTCTCTTATATTTAATTCCGGTGCAATTTCTGTGATTCATCGTCAATGGGAAGGTCAAAGGGATACAGTAAACCTGCAGAGGTGCATCGGAATGTAAAACTGGTGACACAGGAAACGCTCAAAACATTGACAGTAGGAAGACTCAGTCTTCCTGTACTTAAGTCGGCATTGTGTCTCTTATATTTAATTCCGATGCAATTTCTGTGCTTCATCGTCACTTTGAAAGTCCATGGGATACAGGAAAACCTGCAGAGGTGCATGGGAATATAAAACTGGTGACACAGGAAACGCTCAAAACATAGACAGTTGGAAGACTCTGTCTTCCTGTACTTAAGACGTCATTGTGTCTCTTATATTTAATTCCGATGCAATTTCTGTGTTTCATCGAAAATGGGAATGTACAAGGGACACAGTAAACCTGCAGAGGTGCATCGGAATTTAAAACTGGTGACACTGGAAACGCTCAAAACGTAGACCGTAAGAAGACTCAGTTTTCATGTACTTAAGTGTGCGTTGTGTCTCTTATATTTAATTCCGATGTAATTTCTGTGTTTCATTGTCAATGGGAAGGTCCGATGGATACAGTAAACCTGCAGAGGTGCATCGGAAAGTAAAACTGTTGACACAGAAAACGCTCAAACATTGACAGTAGGAAGACTCAGTCTTCCTGTACTTAAGTCGGCATTGTGTCTCTTATATTTAATTCTGATGCATTTTTTGTGTTTCATCGTCAATGGGAAGGTCCAGTGGATACAGTTAACCTGCAAAGGTGCATCGGAATGTAAAACTGGTGACACAGGAAACGCTCAAATCATAGACAGTAGGAAGACTCAGTCTTCCTGTACTTAATTCGTCATTGTGTCTTTTATATTTAATTCCGATGCAATTTCTGTGTTTCATCGTCACTATGAAGGTCCAAGGGATACTGTAGACCTGCATAGGTGCATTGGAATGTAAAACTGGTGACACAGGAAACGCTCAAAACATAGAGAGTAGGAAGACTCAGTCCTTCTGTACTTAAGTCGGCATTGTGTCTCTTATATTTAATTCCGATGTAATTTCTGTGTTTCATCGTCAATGGGAAGGTCCGATGGATACAGTAATCCTGCAGAGGTCCATCGGAATGTAAAACTGGTGACACAGGAAACGCTCAATACATACACAGTAGTAAGACTCAGTCTTTCTGTACTTAAATCGGCATTGTGTATCTTATATTTAATTCCGATGTAATCTCTGTGTTTCATTGTCACTATGAACGTCCAAGGGATACTGTAGACCTGAATAGGTGCATCGGAATGTAAAACTGGTGACGCAGGAAACGCTCAAAGAATAGCTAGTTGGAAGACTCTGTCTTCCTGTACTTAAGTCGGCATTGTGTTTCTTATATTTAATTCCGATGCATTTTCTGTGTTTCATCGTCAATGGGAAGGTCCTATGGATACAGTAAACCTGCAAAGGTGCATCGGAATGTAAAACTGTTGACACAGGAAATGCTCAAACATTGACAGTCGGAAGACTCAGTCTTCCTGTACTTAAGACGTCATTGTGTCTCTTATATTTAATTCCGATGCATTTTCTTTGTTTCATCGTCAATCGGAAGGTCCAATGGATACAGTAAACCTGCAGAGGTGCATCGGAATAAAACTGTTGACACAGGAAACGGTCAAACATTGACAGTAGGAAGACTCAGTCTTCCTGTACTTAAGTCGGCATTGTGTCTCTTATATTTAATTCCGATGCAATTTCTGTGTTTCATCGTCACTTTGAAGGTCAAAGTGATGCAGGAAAACCTGCAGTGGTGCATGGGAATGTAAAACTGGTGACACAGGAAACGCTCAAAACATAGACAGTTGGAAGACTCTGTCTTCCTGTACTTAAGACGTCATTGTGTCTCTTATATTTAATTCCGATGCAATTTCTGTGTTTCATCGCAAATGGGAAGGTCCAAGGGACACAGTAAACCTGCAGAGGTGCATCGGAATGTAAAACTGGTGACACAGGAAGCGGTCAAAACATAGACCCTAAGAAGACTCAGTTTTCTTGTACTGAAGTCGGCATTGTGTCTCTTATATTTAATTTAGAAGCAATTTCTGAGTTCATCGTCACTGTGAAGGTCCAAGGGATACAGTAAACCTGCAGAGGTGCATCAAAATTTAAAACTGATGACACAGGAAACGCTGAAAACATAGACAGTAGGAAGACTTAGTCTTCCTGTACCTAAGTCGGCATTGTATCTCTTATATTTAATTCCGATGCAATTTCTGGGTTTTTTCGGAATGGGAAGGTCCAAGGTAGATAGTAAACCTGCTGAGGTACATTGGAATGTAAAAATGGTGTCACAGGAAACGCTCAAATCATAGACCGTAAGAAGACTCAGTTTTCTTGTACTTAAGTCGGCGTTGTGTCTCTTATATTTACTTCCGATGCAATTTCTGTGCTTCGTCGTCAAAGGGAAGGTCCAATGGATACAGTAAACCTGCAGAGGTGCATCGGAATGTAAAACTGGTGACACAGGAAACGCTCAAAACATACACAGTAGTAAGACTCAGTCTTTCTGTACTTAAGTCGTCATTGTGTATCTTATATTTAATTCCGATGCAATTTCTGTGTTTCATCGTCACTATGAAGGTCCAAGGGATACTGTAGACCTGCATAATCGCATCGGAATGTAAAACTGGTGACACAGGAAACGCTCAAAACATAGACAGTAGGAAGACTCAGTCTTCCCGTACTTAAGTCGGCATTGTGTCACTTATATTTAATTCCGATGCATTATCTTTGTTTCATCGTCAATGGGAAGGTCCTATGGATACATTAAACCTGCAGAGGTGCATCGGAATGTAAAACTGTTGACACAGGAAACGCTCAAACATTGACAGTAGGAAGACTCAGTCTTCTTTTATTTATTTTTTATTTATTTATTTATTTATTGTTCCGTGGGACCAAATTAAGGAGAAATCTCCATGGTCATAGAACGAGTCAATACATGAAATTATAACACGATATTAGAGACAGATAAAATGAAATATAGAAAAAAAACATATTCAGGTGACAAGTCATAAGTTTAAATGAAGACAATCAACAATGTAACACTGGAATTTGCTTAATTTTTTAGCTCTTCCAGGAGCTCCTCGACAGAATAGAAGGAGTGAGCCATGAGGAAACTCTTCAGTTTAGAGTTAAAAGAGTTTGGGCTACTGCTAAGATTTTTGAGTTCTTGTGGTAGCTTATTGAAAATGGATGCAGCAGAATACTGCACTCCTTTCTGCACAAGAGTCAAGGAACTGCATTCTACATGCAGATTTGATTTCTGCCTAGTATTAACTGAGTGAAAGCTGCTAACTCTTGGGAATAGGCTAATATTGCTAACAACAAACGACATTAAAGAAAATATATACTGTGAGGGCAATGTCAGAATTCCCAGATTTTTGAATAGGGGTCGACAAGAGGTTCTCGAACTTACACCACATATAGCTCGAACAGCCCGTTTTTGAGCCAAAAATACCCTTTTTGAATCAGAAGAATTACCCCAAAAAATAATACCATACGACATAAGCGTATGAAAATATGCGAAGTAGACTACTTTTCGTGTTGAAGTGTCACTTATTTCAGATACTGTTCTAATGGTAATTAAAGCAGCATTTAGTTTCTGAACAAGATCCTGAACTTGGGCTTTCCACAACAGCTTACTATCTATCCGTACGCCTAGGAACTTGAACTGTTCCGTCTCGCTTATAACATGCCCATTCTGTCTGATTAAAATGTCAGTTCTTGTTGAATTGTGAGTTAGAAACTGTAAAAACTGAGTCTTACTGTGATTTAGCATCAAATTATTTTCCACAAGCCACGAACTTATTTCATGAACTAAATTATTTGTTACTGTTTCAATATTACACACAAGATCCTTCACTATCAAGCTGGTGTCATCAGCAAACAGAAATATTTTTGAATCACCTGTAATACTAGAAGGCATATCATTTATATAAATAAGAAACAGCAGTGGCCCCAGCACCGACCCTTGGGGAACGCCCCACTTAACAGTGCCCCATTGGGACTGAACATCACTACCACTCTCAATATTGCGGATAATTACCCTCTGCTTTCTGTTCTTAAAGTAAGAGGCGAACCAATTGTAAGCTACTCCCCTTACTCCATAATGGTCCAACTTCTGCAGTAATATTTTGTGGTCAACACAGTCAAAAGCCTTCGTTAAATCAAAGAAAACACCTAGCGTTCGCAACCTTTTATTTAATCCGTCGAAAACCTCACAGAGAAAAGAGAATATAGCATTTTCAGTTGTTAAACCATTTCTAAAACCAAACTGAACATTTGACAGCAAATTATGTGAATTTAAATGCTCCAGTAACCTTGTATATACAACCTTCTCGATAACTTTAGCAAACACCGATGGCATAGAAATAGGTCTAAAATTGTCAACATTATCAATGCATCCCTTTTTATAAAGTGGCTTCACTACCGAGTATTTTAATCGATCAGGAAACCGACCACTCCTAAAGGAAAAGTTACAGATATGGCTAAGTACTGGGCTAACATACATAGAACAATACTTCAGTATTCTGCTAGATACCCCGTCATATCCATGAGAGTTCTTGGTCTTTAGTGATTTAATTATTAACTCAATCTCCCTCTTGTCAGTATCATGGAGGAGCATTTCAGGTAACAGTCTCGGAACACTTTTTTCTAAGAGCGCTATATGATTCCCTGTTGGAATTAGGTTTCTATTTAGTTCACCTGCTATATTCAGAAAGTGATTATTAAATACTGTACATATATGCGACTTATCAGTAACACGGACATTCCCACTACGCACTGATTCTATATCCTCGACCTGTCTCTGCAGACCAGCAACTTCCTTTACGACTGACCATATGGTTTTAATTTTATCCTGAGACTTAGCTATTCTATCTGCATACCACATACTTTTTGCCTTCCTAATAACATTTTTAAGCACCTTACAATACTGTTTGTAATGGGCTGCTGCATTTAGATTTTGACTGTTTCTAACGTTTTGATATAATTGCCACTTTGTTCTACAAGATATTCTTATCCCTCTAGTCAGCCACCCAGGCTGCCTGTTTGTGCTAGTACCCTGTTTTAAACGTTGTAACGGAAAGCAACTTTCAAAGAGCATGAGAAAGGTCTTTAGAAAAGCATTATATTTATCGTTTACTGTCTCAGCGCTATAAACATCTTGCCACTCTTGTTCCTTTATAAGGTTTACAAAGGTCTCTACAGCAACCGGATCAGCTTTCCTGAACAGCTGATGACTATATTTAACACGAGTTGCAGCATAAAAATCTTTTAAAGTTAAAATTTGCGCATCATGATCTGAAAGGCCATTCACCTTTTTTCTAACAGAATGCCCTTCTAGTAATGAGGAATGAACAAAAATGTTGTCTATGGTTGTTCTACTGTTCCCTTGCACTCTCGTTGGAAAGAATACGGTTTGCATAAGATTATATGAATTAAAGAGGTCTACCAGCATCCTCTTCCTTGCACAATCACTTATACAATTAATATTGAAGTCACCACATGTAACTAACTTTTTGTATTTCCTATAAAGTGAACCAAGAATCTCCTCTAGCTTTAGCAAAAATGCTGTGAAATCGGAGTCTGGGGATCTATAAATAACAACAGTTACAAGTTTAACTCCGTTAAATTTAACCACACCTGCACAACATTCAAACACCTTTTCAGTGCAGTACTTTGAAACATCAATTGACTCAAATGCGATGCCGTTTTTCACATACATGGCTACTCCCCCACACCGCAAAGAGGTCCTCGAAAAGCAGCCAGCCAACCTGTATCCTGGTAAAGGAAGCCTCTGAATTATCTCCTTATTTAAGAAGTGTTCAGATATACCAATAATTTCAGAGTCAACATCTATAAGCAGTTCACTAACTTTATCCCTAATACCTTGTATATTTTGATGAAATATACTAATTCCCTCATTACTCGGATACCTAAGCTTTGTCAAAAGTGATTCCCTTGTTAGAGAGACTTCTCTTAAGCAGGAATACCTATCAGCTGACTTCAATCTAAAAAAGGTGCAGCTCTAACACACACTACTGCAGGAATTTTCCCATGAGTGATCCCACCAACCCCACCTATGCTGTCACCTATAAGCTTTGCCAACCTCCCCTTCCCATACCTGTTGAGGTGCAGGCCGTGTCTAGTGAAACCCGTCCTGCTGATAGACTCCACCGACACCACTGAAATGTGACCCATGCTTTCTGTCATCAGCGCACCCCCAAGTCTCATGTTATTACGCCTGACGGCTGTATTAAGATGAGGCCGATCGTGACGCTGAAACAGTTCCACGAAATGCACATTCGTGTTGCCAGTCTGAGTGGCTATCTTTTCCAGGTCACCATCTATGTTATACTCCCCATCCCTACCAATACTATTACCAGCCCCACCCACAATCACTACCTGATCCTCTTTAGTAAAATCCCTACATAACCCCCCTATGTTAACAGTAACCTGAGCCAACCCTGCATTAGGCTTCACAATGCTGGTGACCTGGTACTCACTTCCCAGCACTTCCTGCAACTGCTGGCCTACACCTCTGCCATGTGAACTACCTAACAGCAGAACCTTCTTCTTCCTCTTCGACTTTGCAACTGTTCTAGGCACAGTAACTACTGAGGTCTGCTGCATACTTCCTACATCTACAGCTACTAGAGATTCCTCTCCAGTAGACTCTGACAGTTGGTCATATCTATTGTAAACACCAATAGTAAAACTATCTGAAAATCTTCTTCTCCTAGCAGATCTCTTGCCAACAGCCAGCTCCCATTCCCCAACCCCCTTCTCCCTCCTCATCCTATCTAGCTCCTCCTGTGCGTTTTTCAACTGCACCTGAAGGGCACAGATCTTACGCTCCTGCTCCTCTATCAGTTTACTCTTGCTACATAACCTGCAGTTCCAGGAGAGGATCTCACCAGAATGCCCACTGGCTTCCCCACTGCATTCCCCCCAGTGAAAATATTTCGAACAAGTGTCACACCGCAATCCACTACTCACGAACCTACGGCAAAGCCCACACTTCTCACTCATGGTAAAATTTTACTTTTTCTAAGTTCCGCTACTACAATAAGAAGATGCTAAAAACCTGACTACAATAATCATAAACTTACTCTACAAGGGAAGTAACTACTATTATTAACAGTATTAATAAACAACAAATGTGAATATAGCAAAAGACTAATACAGAAAGAGAATCAAACGTCTAATCACACAGTAACGAGCTGTAAACAGTTCCCCAAAGGTTCTTCTGAAATTATTTCACCAGAAAACACCACGAACACCGGCTGAAGACTACTAAAGTTCCTAAATAAATCACTATGCACAAACAATTAATTAGTACTTAGCTTTCGATGCGCCGCTACAGCTGCAACTGGTCAGCGCGGAATGTAAACACAGGCAAGAGGTTAAGTTGCTCGATACGAAACACTCACAAATATCACGTCACAACAGAAGAAAGGCAGAGCTGAATGAAGAAACCACTAATACGTCACTTATATAGTAAATATTATCACAAAAACCGTTAAAATATGTATCTGGAACCTAAAAATATATGAAAACTTAGAGAGCGATCTCACACGCAGCCACTCGCTTATGACGTCACATAGATATCCATGTACTTGTGTGTCTGTAGACATTACCCACTTTTAATATGAATAAACTTTAAGGCTCGCCGATGACATTGTAATTCTACCAGAGACAGCAAAGGACTTCCTGTACTTAAGTCGGCATTGTGTCTCTTATATTTAATTCCGATGCATTTTCTTTGTTTCATCGTCAATCGGAAGGTGCAATGGATACAGTAAACCTGCAGAGGTGCATCGGAATGTAAAACTGTTGACACAGGAAACGCTCGAACATTGACAGTAGGAAGACTCAGTCTTCCTGTACTTAAGTCCGCATTGTGTCTCTTATATTTAATTCCGAGGCATTTTCCTTGTTTCATCGTCAATCGGAAGGTCCAATGGATACAGTAAACCTGCAGAGGTGCATCGGATTGTAAAACTGTTGACACAGGAAACGATCAAACATTGACAGTAGGAAGACTCAGTCTTCCTGTACTTAAGTCGGCATTGTGTCTCTTATATTTAATTCCGATGCAATTTCTGTGTTTCATCGTCACTTTGAAGGTCCAAGTGATACAGGAAAATATGCAGAGGTGCATGGGAATGTAAAACTGGTGACACAGGAAACGCTCAAAACATAGACAGTTGGAAGACTCTGTCTTCCTGTACTTAAGACGTCATTGTGTCTCTTATATTTAATTCCGATGCAATTTCTGTGTTTCATCGCAAATGGGAAGGTCCAAGGGACACAGTAAACCTGCAGAGGTGCATCGGAATGTAAAACTGGTGACACTGGAAACGCTCAAAACGTAGACCGTAAGAAGACTCAGTTTTCATGTACTTAAGTCGGCGTTGTGTCTCTTATATTTAATTCCGATGTAATTTCTGTGTTTCATCGTCAATGGGAAGGTCCGATGGATACAGTAACCCTGCAGAGGTGCATCGGAAAAAAAACTGTTGACACAGAAAACGCTCAAACATTGACAGTAAGAAGACTCAGTCTTCCTGTACTTAAGTCGGCATTGTGTCTCTTATATTTAATTCGGATGCATTTTTTGTGTTTCATCGTCAATGGGAAGGTCCAGTGGATACAGTTAACCTGCAAAGGTGCATCGGAATGTAAAACTGGTGACACAGGAAACGCTCAAATCATAGATAGTAGAAAGACTCAGTCTCCCTGTACTTAAGTCGTCATTGTGTCTTTTATATTTAATTCCGATGCAATTTCTGTGTTTCATCGTCACTATGAAGGTCCAAGCGATACTGTAGACCTGCATAGGTGCATTGGAATGTAAAACTGGTTACACAGGAAACGCTCAAAACATAGAGAGTAGGAAAACTCAGTCCTTCTGTACTTAAGTCGGCATTGTGTCTCTTATATTTAATTCCGATGTAATTTCTGTGTTTCATCATCAATGGGAAGGTCCGATGGATACAGTAAACTAGCAGAGGTGCATCGGAATGTAAAACTGGTGACGCAGGAAACGCTAAAAAAATAGACAGTAGGAAGTCTCAATCTTCCTGTACTTAAGTCGGCATTGTGTCTCTTATATTTAATTCCGGTGCAATTTCTGTGATTCATCGTCAATGGGAAGGTCAAAGGGATACAGTAAACCTGGAGAGGTGCATCGGAATGTAAAACTGGTGACACAGGAAGCGGTCAAAACATAGACTGTAAGAAGACTCAGTTTTCTTGTACTTAAGTCGGCGTTGTGTCTCTTATATTTAATTCCGATGCAATTTCTGTGCTTCGTCGTCAAAGGGAAGATCCAATGGATACAGTAACCCTGCAGAGGTGCATCGGAATGTAAAACTGGTGACACAGGAAACGCTCAAAACATAGACAGTAGGAAGACTCAGTCTTCCTGTACTTAAGTCGGCATTGTGTCTCTTATATTTAATTCCGATGCATTTTCTGTGTTTCATCGTCAATGGGAAGGTCCTATGGATACAGTAAACCTGCAGAGGTGCATCGGAATGTAAAACTGTTGACACAGAAAAAGCTCAAACATTGACAGTAGGAAGACTCAGTCTTCCTGTACTTAAGTCGGCATTGTGTCTCTTATATTTAATTCCGATGCAATTTCTGTGTTTCATCGTCACTTTGAAGGTCCAAGGGATACAGGAAATCCTGCAGAGGTGCATGGGAATGTAAAACTTGTGACACAGGAAACGCTCAAAACATAGACAGTTGGAAGACTCTGTCTTCCTGCACTTAAGACGTCATTGTGTCTCTTATATTTAATTCCGATGCAATTTCTGTGTTTCATCGCAAATGGGAAGGTCCAAGGGACACAGTGAACCTGCAGAGGTGCATCGGAATGTAAAACTGGTGACACTGGAAACGCTCAAAACGTAGACCGTAAGAGGACTCAGTTTTCATGTACTTAATTCGGCGTTGTGTCTCTTATATTTAATTCCGATGTAATTTCTGTATTTCATCGTCAATGGGAAGGTCCGATGGATACAGTAAACCTGCAGAGGTGCATCGGAATGTAAAACTGGTGACGCAGGAAACGCTCAAAAAATAGACAGTAGGAAGACTCAATCTTCGTGTACTTAAGTCGGCATTGTGTCTCTTATATTTAATTCCGGTGCAATTTCTGTGATTCATCGTCAATGGGAAGGTCAAAGGGATACAGTAAACCTGCAGAAGTGCATCGGAATGTAAAACTGGTGACACAGGAAACGCTCAAAACATACACAGTAGTAAGACTCAGTCTTTCTGTACTTAAGTCGGCATTGTGTATCTTATATTTAATTCCGATGCAATTTCTGTGTTTCATCGTCACTATGAAGGCCAAGGGATACTGTAGACATGCATAGGTGCATCGGAATGTAAAACTGGTGACACAGGAAACGCTCAAAACATAGACAGTAGGAAGACTCAGTCTTCCTGTACTTAAGACGTCATTGTGTCTCTTATATTTAATTCCGATGCAATTTCTGTGTTTCATCGCAAATGGGAAGGTCCAAGGGACACAGTAAAGCTGCAGAGGTGCATCGGAATGTAAAACTGGTGACACTGGAAACGCTCAAAACGTAGACCGTAAGAAGACTCAGTTTTCATGTACTTAAGTCGGCGTTGTGTCTCTTATATTTAATTCCGTTGTTATTTCTGTTTCATCGTCAATGGGAAGGTCCGATGGATACAGTAAACCTGCAGAGGTGCATCGGAAAGTAAAACTGTTGACACAGAAAACGCTCAAACATTGACAGTAGGAAGAGTCAGTTTTCCTGTACTTAAGTCGGCATTGTGTCTCTTATATTTACTTCTGATGCATTTCTTGTGTTTCATCGTCAATGGGAAGGTCCAGTGGATACAGTTAACCTGCAAAGGTGCATCGGAATATAAATCTGGTGACACAGGAAACGCGCAAATCATAGACAGTAGAAAGACTCAGTCCTCCTGTACTTAAGTCGTCATTGTGTCTTTTATATTTAATTCCGATGAAATTTCTGTGATTCATCGTCAATGGGGAAGTCCAATGGATACAGTAAACCTGCAGAGGTGCATCGGAATGTAAAACTGGTGACGCAGGAAACGCTGAAAGTATAGGCAGTAGGAAGACTCAATGTTCCTGTACTTAAGTCGGCATTGTGTCTCTTATATTTAATTCCGATGCAATTTCTGTGTTTCATCGTTAATGGGCAGATCCAAGGGATACAGTAAACCTGCAGAGGTGCATCGGAATGTAAAACTGGTGACACAGGAAACGCTCAAAACATAGACAGTAGGAAGACTCAGTCTTCCTGTACTTAGGTCGGCATTGTGTCTCTTATATTGAATTCCGTTGCAATTTCTGTGTTTCATCGTCACTGTGAAGGTCCAATGGATACAGTAATTCTGCAGAGGTGCATCAAAATGGAAAACTAATGACACAGGAAACGCTCAAAACATAGACAGTAGGAAGACTCAGTCTTCCTGTACCTAAGTCTGCATTGTGTCTCTTATATTTAATTCCGATGCAATTTGTGTGTTTCATCGTCAATGGGAAGGTCCAATGGATACAGTAAACCTGCAGAGGTGCATCGGAATGTAAAACTGGTGACACAGGAAACGCTCGAAACATATGCAATAGAAAGACACACCCTTCCTGTACTTAAGTCGACATTGTGTCTCTTATATTTCATTCCGATGCAATTTCTGTGTTTCATCGTCACTGTGAAGGTCCAGTGGATACAGTTAACCTGCAGAGGTGCATCGGAATGTAAAACTGGTGACACAGGAAACGCTCAAAACATAGACAGTAGAAAGACTCAGTCTTCCTGTACTTAAATCGGCATTGGGTCTGTTATATTTAATTCCGATGCAATTTCTGTGATTCATCACAATGGGAAGGTCCAATGGGTACAGTAAACCTGCAGAGGTGCATCAAAATGGAAAACTGGTGACACAGGAAACGCTCAAAACATAGACAGTAGGAAGACTCAGCCTTTCTGTTCTTATGTCGTCATTGTGTCTCTTATATTGAATTCCGTTGCATTTTCTGTGTTTCATCGTCACTGTGAAGGTCCAATGGATACAGTAAACCTGCAGAGGTGCATCAAAATGGAAAACTGATGACACAGAAAACGCTCAAAACATAGACAGTAGGAAGATTCAGTCTTCCTGTACCTAAGTCGGCATTGTGTCTCTTATATTTAATTCCGATGCAATTTCTGTGTTTCATCGTCAATGGGAAGGTCCAATGGATACAGTAAACCTGCAGAGGTGCATCGGAATTTAAAACTGGTGACACAGGAAACGCTCAAAACATAGACAGTAGTAAGACTCAGTCTTCCTGTACTTAATTCGGCATTGTGTCTCTTATATTTATTTCCGATGCAATTTCTGTGTTTCATCGCCAATGGGATGGTCCAAGGGACACAGTAAACCTGCAGAGGTGCATCGGAATTTAAAACTGGTGACACTGGAAACGCTCAAAACGTAGATCGTAAGAAGACTCAGTTTTATTGTTCTTAAGTCGGCGTTGTGCCTCTTATATTTAATTCCGATGTAATTTCTGTGTTTCATCGTCAATGGGTATGTCCGATGGATACAGTAAACCTGCAGAGGTGCATCGGAATGTAAAACTGGTGACGCAGGAAACGCTCAAAAAATAGACAGTAGGTAGACTCAATCTTCGTGTACTTAAGTCGGCATTGTGTCTCTTATATTTAATTCCGGTGCAATTTCTGTGATTCATCGTCAATGGGAAGGTCAAAGGGATACAGTACACCTGCAGAGGTGCATCGGAATGTAAAACTGGTTACACAGGAAACGCTCAAAACATACACAGTAGTAAGACTCGGTCTTTCTGTACTTAAGTCGGCATTGTGTATCTTATATTTAATTGCGATGCAATTTCTGTGTTGCATCGTCACTATGAAGGTCCAAGGGATACTGTAGACCTGCATAGGTGCATCGGAATGTAAAACTGGTGACACAGGAAACGCTCAAAACATAGACAGTAGGAAGACTCAATCTTCCTGTACTTAAGTCGGCGTTGTGTCTCTTATATTTAATTCCGATGTAATTTCAGTGTTTCATCGTCAATGAGTATGACCGATGGATACAGTAAACCTGCAGAGGTGCATCGGAATGTAAAACTGGTGACGCAGAAAACGCTCAAAGTATAGACAGTAGGAAGACTCAATGTTCCTGTACTTAAGTCAGCATTGTGTCTCTTATATTTAATTCCGATGCAATTTCTGTGTTTTATCGTCAATGGGAAGGTCCAATGGATACATAAACCTGCAGAGGTGCATCGGAATGTAAAACTGTTGACACAGGAAACGCTCAAACATTGACAGTAGGAAGACTCAGTCTTCCTGTACTTAAGTCGGCATTGTGTCTCTTATATTTAATTCCAATGCATTTTCTTTATTTCATCGTCAATCGGAAGGTCCAATTGATACAGTAAACCTGCAGAGGTGCATCGGAATGTAAAACTGTTGACACAGGAAACGCTCAAACATTGACAGTAGGAAGACTCAGTCTTCCTGTACTTAAGTCGTCATTGTGTCTCTTATATTTAATTCCGATGCAATTTCTGTGTTTCGTCGTCACTTTGAAGGTCCAAGGGATTCAGGAAAACCTGCAGAGGTGCATGGGATTGTAAAACTAGTGACACAGGAAACGCTCAAAACATAGACAGTTGGAGACTCAGTCTTCCTGTACTTAATTCGGCATTGTGTCTCTTATATTTAATTCCGATGCAATTTCTGTGTTTCATCGCAAATGGGAAGGTCCAAGGGGCACACTAATCCTGCAGAGGTGCATTGGAATGTGAAACTGGTGACACTGGAAACGCTCAAAACGTAGACCGTAAGAAGACTCAGTTTTCATGTACTTAAGTCGGCATTGTGTCTCTTATATTTAATTCCGATGCATTTTTTGTGTTTCATCGTCATTGGGAAGGTCCAGTGGATACAGTTAACCTGCAAAGGTGCATCGGAATGTAAAACTGGTGACACAGGAAACGCTCAAATCATAGACAGTAGAAAGACTCAGTCTTCCTGTACTTAAGTCGTCATTGTGTCTTTTATATTTAATTCCGATGCAATTTCTGTGTTTCATCGTCACTATGAAGGTCCAAGGGATACTGTAGACCTGCATAGGTGGATCGGAATGTAAAACTGGTGACACAGGAAACGCTCAAAACATAGAGAGTAGGAACACTCAGTCCTTTTGTACTTAAGTCGGCATTCTGTCTCTTATATTTAATTCCGGAACAATTTCTGTGTTTCATCGTCACTTTGAAGGTCCAAGGGATACAGGAAAACCTGCAGAGGTGCATGGGAATGTAAAACTGGTGACACAGGAAACGCTCAAAACATAGACTGTTGGAAGACTCTGTCTTCCTGTACTTAAGACGTCATTGTGTCTCTTATATTTAATTCCGATGCAATTTCTGTGTTTCATCGCCAATGGGATGGTCCAAGGGACACAGTAAACCTGCAGAGGTGCATCGGAATGTAAAACTGGTGACACTGGAAACGCTCAAAACGTAGACCGTAAGAAGACTCAGTTTTATTGTACTTAAGTCGGCGTTGTGCCTCTTATATTTAATTCCGATGTAATTTCAGTGTTTCATCGTCAATGGGTATGACCGATGGATACAGTAAACCTGCAGAGGTGCATCGGAATGTAAAACTGGTGACGCAGGAAACGCTCAAAAAATAGACAGTAGGAAGACTCAATCTTCCTGTACTTAAGTCGGCATTGTGTCTCTTATATTTAATTCCGATGCAATTTCTGTGTTTCATCGTCAATGGGAAGGTCCAATGGATACATAAACCTGCAGAGGTGCATTGGAATGTAAAACTATTGACACAGGAAACGCTCAAACATTGACAGTAGGAAGACTCAGTCTTCCTGTACTTAAGTCGGCATTGTGTCTCTTATATTTAATTCGGATGCATTTTCTTTGTTTCATCAACAATCGGAAGGTCCAATTGATACAGTAAACCTGCAGAGGTGCATCGGAATGTAAAACTGTTGACACAGGAAACGCTCAAACATTGACAGTAGGAAGACTCAGTCTTCCTGTACTTAAGTCGGCATTGTGTCTCTTATATTTAATTCCGATGCAATTTCTGTGTTTCATCGCAAATGGGAAGGTCCAAGGGACACAGTAAACCTGCAGAGGTGCATCGGAATGTAAAACTGGTGACACTGGAAACGCTCAAAACGTAGACCGTAAGAAGACTCAGTTTTCATGTACTTCAGTCGGCTTTGTGTCTCTTATATTTAAATCCGATGTAATTTCTGTTTTTCATCGTCTATGGGAAGGTCCGTTGGATACAGTAAACCTGCAGAGGTGCATCGGAATGTATAACTGGTGACGCAGGAAACGCTCAAAAAATAGACATTAGGACGACTCAATCATCCTGTACTTCAGTCGGCATTGTGTCTCTTATATTTAATTCCGATGCAATTTCTGTGATTCATCGTCAATGGGAAGATACAAGGGATACAGTAAAACTGCAGAGGTGCAATGGAATGTAAAACTGGTGACACAGGAGACGCTCAAAACATAGACAGTAGGATTTCTCAGTCTTCCTGTACATAAGTCGGCTTGTGTCTCTTATATTTATTTCCGATGCAATTTCTGTGTTTCATCGCCAATGGGATGGTCCAAGGGACACAGTAAACCTGCAGAGGTGCATCGGAATGTAAAACTGGTGACACTGGAAACGCTCAAAACGTAGACCGTAAGAAGACTCAGTTTTATTGTACTTAAGTCGGCGTTGTGCCTCTTATATTTAATTCCGATGTAATTTCTGTGTTTCATCGTCAATGGGTATGTCCGATGGATACAGTAAACCTGCAGAGGTGCATCGGAATGTAAAACTGGTGACGCAGGAAACGCTCAAAAAATAGACAGTAGGAAGACTCAATCTTCCTGTACTTAAGTCGGCATTGTGTCTCTTATATTTAATTCCGATGCAATTTCTGTGTTTCATCGTCAATGGGAAGGTCCAATGGATACATAAACCTGCAGAGGTGCATCGGAATGTAAAACTGGTGACACAGGAAACGCTCAAAACATAGACAGTAGAAAGACTCAGTCTTCCTGTACTTAAATCGGCATTGTGTCTGTTATATTTAATTCCGATGCAATTTCTGTGATTCATCACAATGGGAAGGTCCAATGGGTACAGTAAACCTGCAGAGGTGCATCAAAATGGAAAACTGGTGACACAGGAAACGCTCAAAACATAGACAGTAGGAAGACTCAGCCTTTCTGTTCTTAAGTCGTCATTGTGTCTCTTATATTGAATTCCGTTGCAATTTCTGTGTTTCATCGTCACTGTGAAGGTCCAATGGATACAGTAAACCTGCAGAGGTGCATCAAAATGGAAAACTGATGACACAGGAAACGCTCAAAACATAGACAGTAGGAAGACTCAGTCTTCCTGTACCTAAGTCGGCATTGTGTCTCTTATATTTAATTCCGATGCAATTTCTGTGTTTCATCGTCAATGGGAAGGTCCAATGGATACAGTAAACCTGCAGAGGTGCATCGGAATTTAAAACTGGTGACACAGGAAACGCTCAAAACATAGACAGTAGTAAGACTCAGTCTTCCTGTACTTAATTCGGCATTGTGTGTCTTATATTTATTTCCGATGCAATTTCTGTGTTTCATCGCCAATGGGATGGTCCAAGGGACACAGTAAACCTGCAGAGGTGCATCGGAATGTAAAACTGGTGACACTGGAAACGCTCAAAACGTAGATCGTAAGAAGACTCAGTTTTATTGTACTTAAGTCGGCGTTGTGCCTCTTATATTTAATTCCGATGTAATTTCTGTGTTTCATCGTCAATGGGTATGTCCGATGGATACAGTAAACCTGCAGAGGTGCATCGGAATGCAAAACTGGTGACGCAGGAAACGCTCAAAAAATATGCAGTAGGAAGACTCAATCTTCGTGTACTTAAGTCGGCATTGTGTCTCTTATATTTACTTCCGGTGCAATTTCTGTGATTCATCGTCAATGGGAAGGTCAAAGGGATACAGTAAACCTGCAGAGGTGCATCGGAATGTAAAACTGGTGACACAGGAAACGCTCAAAACATACACAGTAGTAAGACTCAGTCTTGATGTACTTAAGTCGGCATTGTGTATCTTATATTTAATTCCGATGCAATTTCTGTGTTTCATCGTCACTATGAAGGTCCAAGGGATACTGTAGACCTGCATAGGTGCATCGGAATGTAAAACTGGTGACACAGGAAACGCTCAAAACATAGACAGTAGGAAGACTCAATCTTCCTGTACTTAAGTCGGCGTTGTGTCTCTTATATTTAATTCCGATATAATTTCAGTGTTTCATCGTCAATGAGTATGACCGATGGATACAGTAAACCTGCAGAGGTGCATCGGAATGTAAAACTGGTGACGCAGGAAACGCTCAAAAAATAGACAGTAGGAAGACTCAATCTTCCTGTACTTAAGTCGGCATTGTGTCTCTTATATTTAATTCCGATGCAATTTCTGTGATTCATCGTCAATGGGAAGGTCCAATGGATACAGTAAACCTGCAGAGGTGCATAGGAATGAAAAACTGGTGACGCAAGAAACGCTCAAAGTATAGACAGTAGGAAGACTCAATGTTCCTGTACTTAAGTCAGCATTGTGTTTCTTATATTTATTTCCGATGCAATTTCTGTGTTTCATCGTCAATGGGAAGGTCCAATGGATACATAAACCTGCAGAGGTGCATCGGAATGTAAAACTGTTGACACAGGAAACGCTCAAACATTGACAGTAGGAAGACTCAGTCTTCCTGTACTTAAGTCGGCATTGTGTCTCTTATATTTAATTCCAATGCATTTTCTTTGTTTCATCGTCAATCGGAAGGTCCAATTGATACAGTAAACCTGCAGAGGTGCATCGGAATGTAAAACTGTTGACACAGGAAACGCTCAAACATTGACAGTAGGAAGACTCAGTCTTCCTGCACTTAAGTCGGCATTTTGTCTCTTATGTTTAATTCCGATGCAATTTCTGTGTTTCATCGTCACTTTGAAGGTCCAAGGGATTCAGGAAAACCTGCAGAGATGCATGGGATTGTAAAACTAGTGACACAGGAAACGCTTAAAACATAGACAGTTGGAGACTCAGTCTTCCTGTACTTAAGTCGGCATTGTGTCTCTTATATTTAATTCCGATGCAATTTCTGTGTTTCATCGCAAATGGGAAGGTCCAAGGGGCACAGTAATCCTGCAGAGGTGCATTGGAATGTAAAACTGGTGACACTGGAAACGCTCAAATGTAGACCGTAAGAAGACTCAGTTTTCATGTACTTAAGTCTGCTTTGTGTCTCTTATATTTAATTCCGATGTAATTTCTGTGTTTCATCGTCAATGGGAAGGTCCGATGGATACAGTAAACCTGCAGAGGTGCATCGGAAAGTAAAACTGTTGACACAGGAAACGCTCAAACATTGACAGTAGGAAGACTCAGTCTTACTGTACTTAAGTCGGCATTGTGTCTCTT
Organism: Schistocerca nitens; assembly: GCF_023898315.1. NCBI lineage: Eukaryota > Metazoa > Arthropoda > Insecta > Orthoptera > Acrididae > Schistocerca > Schistocerca nitens. Next base: position 760,759,308 of record NC_064619.1, read on the forward strand.
CTATTTAATTCCGATGCAATTTCTGTGTTTCATCGTCAATGGGAAGGTCCAATGGATACAGTAAACCTGCAGAGGTGCATCGGAATGTAAAACTGTTGACACAGGAAACGCTCAAACATTGACAGTAGGAAGACTCAGTCTTCCTGTACTTAAGTCGGCATTTTGTCTCTTATGTTTAATTCCGATGCAATTTCTGTGTTTCATCGTCACTTTGAAGGTCCAAGGGATTCAGGAAAACCTGCAGAGGTGCATGGGATTGTAAAACTAGTGACACAGGAAACGCTCAAAACATAGGCAGTTGGAGACTCAGTCTTCCTGTACTTAAGTCGGCATTGTGTCTCTTATATTTAATTCCGATGCAATTTCTGTGTTTAATCGTCAATGGGAAGGTCCAATGGATACAGTAAACCTGCAGAGGTGCATCGGAATTTAAAACTGGTGACACAGGAAACGCTCAAAACATAGACAGTAGTAAGACTCAGTCTTCCTGTACTTAAATCGGCATTGTGTTTGTTATCTTTAATTCCGATGTAATTTCTGTGTTTCATTGTCAATGGGAAGGTCCAAGGGATACAGTAAACCTGCAGAGGTGCATCGGAATGTAAAACTGGTGACACAGGAGACGCTCAAAACATAGACAGTAGGATGTCTCAGTCTTCCTGTACATAAGTCGGCTTGTGTCTCTTATATTTATTTCTGATGCAATTTCTGTGTTTCATCGCCAATGGGATGGTCCAAGGGACACAGTAAACCTGCAGAGGTGCATCGGAATGTAAAACTGGTGACACTGGAAACGCTCAAAACGTAGACCGTAAGAAGACTCAGTTTTATTGTACTTAAGTCGGCGTTGTGCCTCTTATATTTAATTCCGATGTAATTTCTGTGTTTCATCGTCAATGGGTACGTCCGATGGATACAGTAAACCTGCAGAGGTGCATCGGAATGTAAAACTGGTGACGCAGGAAACGCTCAAAAAATAGACAGTAGGAAGACTCAATCTTCGTGTACTTAAGTCGGCATTGTGTCTCTTATATTTAATTCCGGTGCAATTTCTGTGATTCATCGTCAATGGGAAGGTCAAAGGGATACAGTAAACCTGCAGAGGTGCATCGGAATGTAAAACTGGTGACACAGGAAACGCTCAAAACATACACAGTAGTAAGACTCAGTCTTGATGTACTTAAGTCGGCATTGTGTATCTTATATTTAATTCCGATGCAATTTCTGTGTTTCATCGTCACTATGAAGGTCCAAGGGATACTGTAGACCTGCATAGGTGCATCGGAATGTAAAACTGGTGACACAGGAAACGCTCAAAACATAGACAGTAGGAAGACTCAATCTTCCTGTACTTAAGTCGGCGTTGTGTCTCTTATATTTAATTCCGATATAATTTCAGTGTTTCATCGTCAATGAGTATGACCGATGGATACAGTAAACCTGCAGAGGTGCATCGGAATGTAAAACTGGTGACGCAGGAAACGCTCAAAAAATAGACAGTAGGAAGACTCAATCTTCCTGTACTTAAGTCGGCATTGTGTCTCTTATATTTAATTCCGATGCAATTTCTGTGATTCATCGTCAATGGGAAGGTCCAATGGATACAGTAAACCTGCAGAGGTGCATAGGAATGAAAAACTGGTGACGCAAGAAACGCTCAAAGTATAGACAGTAGGAAGACTCAATGTTCCTGTACTTAAGTCAGCATTGTGTCTCTTATATTTATTTCCGATGCAATTTCTGTGTTTCATCGTCAATGGGAAGGTCCAATGGATACATAAACCTGCAGAGGTGCATCGGAATGTAAAACTGTTGACACAGGAAACGCTCAAACATTGACAGTAGGAAGACTCAGTCTTCCTGTACTTAAGTCGGCATTGTGTCTCTTATATTTAATTCCAATGCATTTTCTTTGTTTCATCGTCAATCGGAAGGTCCAATTGATACAGTAAACCTGCAGAGGTGCATCGGAATGTAAAACTGTTGACACAGGAAACGCTCAAACATTGACAGTAGGAAGACTCAGTCTTCCTGCACTTAAGTCGGCATTTTGTCTCTTATGTTTAATTCCGATGCAATTTCTGTGTTTCATCGTCACTTTGAAGGTCCAAGGGATTCAGGAAAACCTGCAGAGATGCATGGGATTGTAAAACTAGTGACACAGGAAACGCTTAAAACATAGACAGTTGGAGACTCAGTCTTCCTGTACTTAAGTCGGCATTGTGTCTCTTATATTTAATTCCGATGCAATTTCTGTGTTTCATCGCAAATGGGAAGGTCCAAGGGGCACAGTAATCCTGCAGAGGTGCATTGGAATGTAAAACTGGTGACACTGGAAACGCTCAAATGTAGACCGTAAGAAGACTCAGTTTTCATGTACTTAAGTCTGCTTTGTGTCTCTTATATTTAATTCCGATGTAATTTCTGTGTTTCATCGTCAATGGGAAGGTCCGATGGATACAGTAAACCTGCAGAGGTGCATCGGAAAGTAAAACTGTTGACACAGGAAACGCTCAAACATTGACAGTAGGAAGACTCAGTCTTACTGTACTTAAGTCGGCATTGTGTCTCTTCTATTTAATTCCGATGCAATTTCTGTGTTTCATCGTCAATGGGAAGGTCCAATGGATACAGTAAACCTGCAGAGGTGCATCGGAATGTAAAACTGTTGACACAGGAAACGCTCAAACATTGACAGTAGGAAGACTCAGTCTTCCTGTACTTAAGTCGGCATTTTGTCTCTTATGTTTAATTCCGATGCAATTTCTGTGTTTCATCGTCACTTTGAAGGTCCAAGGGATTCAGGAAAACCTGCAGAGGTGCATGGGATTGTAAAACTAGTGACACAGGAAACGCTCAAAACATAGGCAGTTGGAGACTCAGTCTTCCTGTACTTAAGTCGGCATTGTGTCTCTTATATTTAATTCCGATGCAATTTCTGTGTTTAATCGTCAATGGGAAGGTCCAATGGATACAGTAAACCTGCAGAGGTGCATCGGAATTTAAAACTGGTGACACAGGAAACGCTCAAAACATAGACAGTAGTAAGACTCAGTCTTCCTGTACTTAAATCGGCATTGTGTTTGTTATCTTTAATTCCGATGTAATTTCTGTGTTTCATTGTCAATGGGAAGGTCCAAGGGATACAGTAAACCTGCAGAGGTGCATCGGAATGTAAAACTGGTGACACAGGAGACGCTCAAAACATAGACAGTAGGATGTCTCAGTCTTCCTGTACATAAGTCGGCTTGTGTCTCTTATATTTATTTCTGATGCAATTTCTGTGTTTCATCGCCAATGGGATGGTCCAAGGGACACAGTAAACCTGCAGAGGTGCATCGGAATGTAAAACTGGTGACACTGGAAACGCTCAAAACGTAGACCGTAAGAAGACTCAGTTTTATTGGACTTAAGTCGGCGTTGTGCCTCTTATATTTAATTCCGATGTAATTTCTGTGTTTCATCGTCAATGGGTACGTCCGATGGATACAGTAAACCTGCAGAGGTGCATCGGAATGTAAAACTGGTGACGCAGGAAACGCTCAAAAAATAGACAGTAGGAAGACTCAATCTTCGTGTACTTAAGTCGGCATTGTGTCTCTTATATTTAATTCCGGTGCAATTTCTGTGATTCATCGTCAATGGGAAGGTCAAAGGGATACAGTAAACCTGCAGAGGTGCATCGGAATGTAAAACTGGTGACACAGGAAACGCTCAAAACATACACAGTAGTAAGACTCAGTCTTGATGTACTTAAGTCGGCATTGTGTATCTTATATTTAATTCCGATGCAATTTCTGTGTTTCATCGTCACTATGAAGGTCCAAGGGATACTGTAGACCTGCATAGGTGCATCGGAATGTAAAACTGGTGACACAGGAAACGCTCAAAACATAGACAGTAGGAAGACTCAATCTTCCTGTACTTAAGTCGGCGTTGTGTCTCTTATATTTAATTCCGATATAATTTCAGTGTTTCATCGTCAATGAGTATGACCGATGGATACAGTAAACCTGCAGAGGTGCATCGGAATGTAAAACTGGTGACGCAGGAAACGCTCAAAAAATAGACAGTAGGAAGACTCAATCTTCCTGTACTTAAGTCGGCATTGTGTCTCTTATATTTAATTCCGATGCAATTTCTGTGATTCATCGTCAATGGGAAGGTCCAATGGATACAGTAAACCTGCAGAGGTGCATAGGAATGAAAAACTGGTGACGCAAGAAACGCTCAAAGTATAGACAGTAGGAAGACTCAATGTTCCTGTACTTAAGTCAGCATTGTGTCTCTTATATTTATTTCCGATGCAATTTCTGTGTTTCATCGTCAATGGGAAGGTCCAATGGATACATAAACCTGCAGAGGTGCATCGGAATGTAAAACTGTTGACACAGGAAACGCTCAAACATTGACAGTAGGAAGACTCAGTCTTCCTGTACTTAAGTCGGCATTGTGTCTCTTATATTTAATTCCAATGCATTTTCTTTGTTTCATCGTCAATCGGAAGGTCCAATTGATACAGTAAACCTGCAGAGGTGCATCGGAATGTAAAACTGTTGACACAGGAAACGCTCAAACATTGACAGTAGGAAGACTCAGTCTTCCTGCACTTAAGTCGGCATTTTGTCTCTTATGTTTAATTCCGATGCAATTTCTGTGTTTCATCGTCACTTTGAAGGTCCAAGGGATTCAGGAAAACCTGCAGAGATGCATGGGATTGTAAAACTAGTGACACAGGAAACGCTTAAAACATAGACAGTTGGAGACTCAGTCTTCCTGTACTTAAGTCGGCATTGTGTCTCTTATATTTAATTCCGATGCAATTTCTGTGTTTCATCGCAAATGGGAAGGTCCAAGGGGCACAGTAATCCTGCAGAGGTGCATTGGAATGTAAAACTGGTGACACTGGAAACGCTCAAATGTAGACCGTAAGAAGACTCAGTTTTCATGTACTTAAGTCTGCTTTGTGTCTCTTATATTTAATTCCGATGTAATTTCTGTGTTTCATCGTCAATGGGAAGGTCCGATGGATACAGTAAACCTGCAGAGGTGCATCGGAAAGTAAAACTGTTGACACAGGAAACGCTCAAACATTGACAGTAGGAAGACTCAGTCTTACTGTACTTAAGTCGGCATTGTGTCTCTTCTATTTAATTCCGATGCAATTTCTGTGTTTCATCGTCAATGGGAAGGTCCAATGGATACAGTAAACCTGCAGAGGTGCATCGGAATGTAAAACTGTTGACACAGGAAACGCTCAAACATTGACAGTAGGAAGACTCAGTCTTCCTGTACTTAAGTCGGCATTTTGTCTCTTATGTTTAATTCCGATGCAATTTCTGTGTTTCATCGTCACTTTGAAGGTCCAAGGGATTCAGGAAAACCTGCAGAGGTGCATGGGATTGTAAAACTAGTGACACAGGAAACGCTCAAAACATAGGCAGTTGGAGACTCAGTCTTCCTGTACTTAAGTCGGCATTGTGTCTCTTATATTTAATTCCGATGCAATTTCTGTGTTTAATCGTCAATGGGAAGGTCCAATGGATACAGTAAACCTGCAGAGGTGCATCGGAATTTAAAACTGGTGACACAGGAAACGCTCAAAACATAGACAGTAGTAAGACTCAGTCTTCCTGTACTTAAATCGGCATTGTGTTTGTTATCTTTAATTCCGATGTAATTTCTGTGTTTCATTGTCAATGGGAAGGTCCAAGGGATACAGTAAACCTGCAGAGGTGCATCGGAATGTAAAACTGGTGACACAGGAGACGCTCAAAACATAGACAGTAGGATGTCTCAGTCTTCCTGTACATAAGTCGGCTTGTGTCTCTTATATTTATTTCTGATGCAATTTCTGTGTTTCATCGCCAATGGGATGGTCCAAGGGACACAGTAAACCTGCAGAGGTGCATCGGAATGTAAAACTGGTGACACTGGAAACGCTCAAAACGTAGACCGTAAGAAGACTCAGTTTTATTGGACTTAAGTCGGCGTTGTGCCTCTTATATTTAATTCCGATGTAATTTCTGTGTTTCATCGTCAATGGGTACGTCCGATGGATACAGTAAACCTGCAGAGGTGCATCGGAATGTAAAACTGGTGACGCAGGAAACGCTCAAAAAATAGACAGTAGGAAGACTCAATCTTCGTGTACTTAAGTCGGCATTGTGTCTCTTATATTTAATTCCGGTGCAATTTCTGTGATTCATCGTCAATGGGAAGGTCAAAGGGATACAGTAAACCTGCAGAGGTGCATCGGAATGTAAAACTGGTGACACAGGAAACGCTCAAAACATACACAGTAGTAAGACTCAGTCTTTCTGTACTTAAGTCGGCATTGTGTATCTTATATTTAATTGCGATGCAATTTCTGTGTTTCATCGTCACTATGAAGGTCCAAGGGATACTGTAGACCTGCATAGGTGCATCGGAATGTAAAACTGGTGACACAGGAAACGCTCAAAACATAGACAGTAGGAAGACTCAATCTTCCTGTACTTAAGTCGGCGTTGTGTCTCTTATATTTAATTCCGATGTAATTTCAGTGTTTCATCGTCAATGAGTATGACCGATGGATACAGTAAACCTGCAGAGGTGCATCGGAATGTAAAACTGGTGACGCAGGAAACGCTCAAAGTATAGACAGTAGGAAGACTCAATGTTCCTGTACTTAAGTCAGCATTGTGTCTCTTATATTTAATTCCGATGCAATTTCTGTGTTTCATCGTCAATGGGAAGGTCCAATGGATACATAAACATGCTGAGGTGCATCGGAATGTAAAACTGTTGACACAGGAAACGCTCAAACATTGACAGTCGGAAGACTCAGTCTTCCTGTACTTAAGTCGGCATTGTGTCTCTTATATTTAATTCCAATGCATTTTCTTTGTTTCATCGTCAATCGGAAGGTCCAATTGATACAGTAAACCTGCAGAGGTGCATCGGAATGTAAAACTGTTGACACAGGAAACGCTCAAACATTGACAGTAGGAAGACTCAGTCTTCCTGTACTTAAGTCGTCATTGTGTCTCTTATATTTAATTCCGATGCAATTTCTGTGTTTCATCGTCACTTTGAAGGTCCAAGGGATTCAGGAAAACCTGCAGAGGTGCATGGGATTGTAAAACTAGTGACACAGGAAACGCTCAAAACATAGACAGTTGGAGACTCAGTCTTCCTGTACTTAAGTCGGCATTGTGTCTCTTATATTTAATTCCGATGCAATTTCTGTGTTTCATCGCAAATGGGAAGGTCCAAGGGGCACAGTAATCCTGCAGAGGTGCATTGGAATGTAAAACTGGTGACACTGGAAACGCTCAAAACGTAGACCGTAAGAAGACTCAGTTTTCATGTACTTAAGTCGGCATTGTGTCTCTTATATTTAATTCTGATGCATTTTTTGTGTTTCATCGTTATTGGGAAGGTCCAGTGGATACAGTTAACCTGCAAAGGTGCATCGGAATGTAAAACTGGTGACACAGGAAACGCTCAAATCATAGACAGTAGAAAGACTCAGTCTTCCTGTACTTAAGTCGTCATTGTGTCTTTTATATTTAATTCCGATGCAATTTCTGTGTTTCATCGTCACTATGAAGGTCCAAGGGATACTGTAGACCTGCATAGGTGGATCGGAATGTAAAACTGGTGACACAGGAAACGCTCAAAACATAGAGAGTAGGAACACTCAGTCCTTCTGTACTTAAGTCGGCATTCTGTCTCTTATATTTAATTCCGATGCAATTTCTGTGTTTCATCGTCACTTTGAAGGTCCAAGGGATACAGGAAAACCTGCAGAGGTGCATGGGAATGTAAAACTGGTCACACAGGAAACGCTCAAAACATAGACTGTTGGAAGACTCTGTCTTCCTGTACTTAAGACGTCATTGTGTCTCTTATATTTAATTCCGATGCAATTTCTGTGTTTCATCGCCAATGGGATGGTCCAAGGGACACAGTAAACCTGCAGAGGTGCATCGGAATGTAAAACTGGTGACACTGGAAACGCTCAAATCGTAGACCGTAAGAAGACTCAGTTTTATTGTACTTAAGTCGGCGTTGTGCCTCTTATATTTAATTCCGATGTAATTTCTGTGTTTCATCGTCAATGGGTATGACCGATGGATACAGTAAACCTGCAGAAGTGCATCGGAATGTAAAACTGGTGACGCAGGAAACGCTCAAAATATAGACAGTAGGAAGACTCAATCTTCCTGTACTTAAGTCGGCATTGTGTCTCTTATATTTAATTCCGATGCAATTTCTGTGTTTCATCGTCAATGGGAAGGTCCAATGGATACATAAACCTGCAGAGGTGCATTGGAATGTAAAACTATTGACACAGGAAACGCTCAAACATTCACAGTAGGAAGACTCAGTCTTCCTGTACTTAAGTCGGCATTGTGTCTCTTATATTTAATTCGGATGCATTTTCTTTGTTTCATCAATAATCGGAAGGTCCAATTGATACAGTAAACCTGCAGAGGTGCATCGGAATGTAAAACTGTTGACACAGGAAACGCTCAAACATTGACAGTAGGAAGACTCAGTCTTCCTGTACTTAAGTCGGCATTGTGTCTCTTATATTTAATTCCGATGCAATTTCTGTGTTTCATCGCAAATGGGAAGATACAAGGGATACAGTAAACCTGCAGAGGTGCAATGGAATGTAAAACTGGTGACACAGGAAACGCTCAAAACATAGACAGTAGGAAGACTCAGCTTTCCTGTTCTTAAGTCGTCATTGTGTCTCTTATATTGAATTCCGATGCAATTTCTGTGTTTCATTGTGACTGTGAAGGTCGAATGGATACAATAAACCTGCAGAGGTGCATCAAAATGGAAAACTGATGACACAGGAAACGCTCAAAACATGGACATTAGGAAGACTCAGTCTTCCTGTACTTAAGTCGGCATTGTGTCTCTTATTTAATTCCGATGCAATTTCTGTGTTTCATCGTCCATGAGAAGGTCCAATGGATACAGTAAACCTGCAGAGGTGCATCGGAATGTAAAACTGGTGACACAGGAAACGCTCAAAACATATACAATAGAACGACACACACTTCCTGTACTTAAGTCGACATTGTGTCTCTTATATTTCATTCCGATGCAATTTCTGTGTTTCATCGCCACTGTGAAGGTCCAGTGGATACAGTAAACCTGCAGAAGTGCATCAGAATGTAAAACTGGTGACACAGGAAACGCTCAAAACATAGACAGTAGAAAGATTCAGTCTTCCTGTACTTAAGTCGGCATTGTATCTTTTACATTTAATTGCGATGCAATTTCTGTGTTTCATCGTCAATGGGGGGGTTCAATGGATACAGTAAACCTGAAGAGGTGCATCGGAATGTAGAACTGATGACACAGGAAACGCTCAAAACGTAGAGAGGAGGAAGACTCAGTCTTCCTGTACTTAAGTCGGCGTTGTGTCTCTTATATTTAATTCCGATGTAATTTCTGTAGTTCATCGTCAATGGGAAGGTCCGATGGCTACAGTAAACCTGCAGAGGTGCATCGGAATGTAAAACTGGTGACGCAGGAAACGCTCAAAAAATAGACAGTAGGAAGACTCATACTTCCTGTACTTAAGTCGGCATTGTGTCTCTTATATTTAATTCCGGTGCAATTTCTGTGATTCATCGTCAATGGGAAGGTCAAAGGGATACAGCAAACCTGCAGAGGTGCATCGGAATGTAAAACTGGTGACACAGGAAACGCTCAAAGCTTAGACAGGAGTAAGACTCAGTCTTCCTCTACTTAAATCGGCATTGTGTCTTTTATATTTAATTCCGATGCAATTTCTGTGTTTCTTCGTCAAAGGGGGGGGGGGGGGTCCAATGGATACAGTAAACCTGCAGAGGTGCATCGGAATGTAGAACTGATGACACAGGAAACGCTCAAAACATAGACAGTAGGAAGACTCAGTCTTCCTGTACTTAAGTCGGCATTCTGTCTCTTATATTTAATTCCGATGCAATTTCTGTGTTTCATCGTCAATGGGAAAGTCGAAGGGATACAGTAAACCTGCAGAGGTGCATCGGATTGTAAAACTGGTGACGCTGGAAACGCTCAAAACATAGACAGTAGGAAGACTCAATGATCCTGTACTTAAGTCGGCATTGTGTCTCTTATATTTAATTCCGATAAAATTTCTGTGTTTCATCGTCAATGGGAAGATCCAAGGGATACAGTAAACCTGCAGAGGTGCATCGGAATGTAAAACTGGTGACAGAGGAAACGCTCAAATCATAGACAGTAGGAAGACTCAGCCTTCCTGTTCTTAAGTCGGCATTGTGTCTCTTATATTTAATTTAGATGCAATTTCTGCGTTTCATCGTCACTGTGAAGGTCCAAGGGATACAGTAAACCTGCAGAGGTGCATCGGAATTTAAAACTGTTGACACAGGAAACGCTCAAACATTGACAGTAGGAAGACTCAGTCTTCCTGTACTGAAGTCGGCATTGTGTCTCTTATATTTAATTCCGATGCAATTTCTGTGTTTCATCGTCAATGGGAAATTCGAAGGGAAACAGTATAGCTGCAGAGTTGCATCGGAATGTAAACTGGTGACACAGGAAACGCTCAAAACATAGACAGTAGGAAGACTCAGTCTTCCTGTACTTCAGTCGGCATTGTGTCTCTTATATTTAATTCCGATGCAATTTCTGTGTTTCATCGTCACATTGAAGGTCCAAGGGATACAGGAAAACCTGCAGAGGTGCATGGGAATGTAAAACTGAAGACACAGGAAACGCTCTAAACATAGACAGTTGGAAGACTCTGTCTTCCTGTACTTAAGACGTCATTGTGACCCTTATATTTAATTCCGATGCAATTTCTGTGTTTCATCGCAAATGGGAAGGTCCAAGGGACACAGTAAACCTGCAAAGGTGCATCGGAATGTAAAAGTGGTGACGCAGGAAACGCTCAAAACATAGACAGTAGTAAGACTCAGTCTTCCTGTACTTAAGTCGACATTGTGTCTTTTATATTTAATTCCGATGCAATTTCTATGTTTCATCGTCATTGGGAAGGTCCAATGGATACATTAAACCTGCAGAGGTGCATCGGAATGTAAGACTGGTGACACAGGAGACGCTCAAAGCATGGACAGTAGGAAGACTCATTCTTTATGCACTTAAGTCGGCATTGTGTCTCTTATATTTAATTCCGATGCAATTTCTGTGTTTCTTCGTCACTGTGAACGTCCAAGGGATACAGTATACCTGCAGAGGTGCATCGGAATGTAAAACTGGTGACGCAGGAAACGCTCAAAACGTAGAGAGTAGGAAGACTCAGTCTTCTTGTACTTAAGTCGGCGTTGTGTCTCTTATATTTAATTCCGATGTAATTTCTGTGTTTCATCGTCAATGTTAAGGTCCGATGGATACAGTAAACCCGCAGAGGTGCATCCCAATGTAACACTGGTGACGCAGGAAACGCTCAAAAAAATAGACAGTAGGAAGACTCAATCTTCCTGTACTTAAGTCGGCATTGTGTCTCTTATATTTAATTCCGGTGCAATTTCTGTGATTCATCGTCAATGGGAAGGTCAAAGGGATACAGTAAACCTGCAGAGGTGCATCGGAATGTAAAACTGGTGACACAGGAAACGCTCAAAACATAGACAGTAGTAAGACTCAGTCTTCCTGTACTTAAATCGGCATTGTGTCTGTTATATTTAATTCCGATGTAATTTCTGTGTTTCATTGTCAATGGGAAGGTGTAAGGGATACAGCAAACCTGCAGAGGTGCATTGGAATGTAAAACTGGTGACACAGGAAACGCTCAAAACATAGACAGTAGTAAGACTCAGTCTTCCTGTACTTAAGTCGACATTGTGTCTCTTATATTTAATTCCGATGCAATTTCTGTGTTTCATCGTCATTGGGAAGGTCCAATGGATACAGTAAACCTGCAGAGGTGCATCGGAATGTAAAAGTGGTGACGCAGGAAACGCTCAAAACATAGACAGTAGTAAGACTCAGTCTTCCTGTACTTAAGTCGACATTGTGTCTTTTATATTTAATTCCGATGCAATTTCTATGTTTCATCGTCATTGGGAAGGTCCAATGGATACATTAAACCTGCAGAGGTGCATCGGAATGTAAGACTGGTGACACAGGAGACGCTCAAAGCATGGACAGTAGGAAGACTCATTCTTTATGCACTTAAGTCGGCATTGTGTCTCTTATATTTAATTCCGATGCAATTTCTGTGTTTCTTCGTCACTGTGAACGTCCAAGGGATACAGTATACCTGCAGAGGTGCATCGGAATGTAAAACTGGTGACGCAGGAAACGCTCAAACATAGACAGTAGGAAGACTCAATGTTCTTGTACTTAAGTCGGCATTGTGTCTCTTAAATTTAATTCCGATAAAATTTCTGTGCTTCGTCGTCAATGGGAAGGTCCAATGGATACAGTAAACCTGCAGAGGTGCATCGGAATGTAAAACTGGTGACACAGGAAACGCTCAAAACATAGACAGTACGAAGACTAAGTCTTCCTGTACTTAAGTCGGCATTGTGTCTCTTATATTTAATTCCGATGCTATTTCTGTGTTTCATCGTCAATGGGAGTGTACAATGGATACAGTAAACCTGCAGAGGTGCATCGGAATGTGAAATTGGTGACGCAGGAAACGCTCAAAACACAGACAGTAGGAAGACTCAATCTTCCTGTACTTAAGTTGACATTGTGTCTCCTATATTTTATTCCGATGCAATTTCTGTGTTTCGTCATCAATTGGAAGATCCAAGGGATACAGTACACCTGCAGAGGTGCATCGGAATGTAAAACTGGTGACACAGGAAATACTCAAAACATATACAGTAGGAAGACTTAGTCTTCCTGTACCTAAATCGGCATTGTATCTCTTATAGTTAATTCCGATGCAATTTCTGTGTTTTTTCGTCAATGGGAAGGTCCAAGGTATATAGTAAACCTGCAGAGGTGCTTCGGAATGTAAAACTGGTGACACAGGAAGCGGTCAAATCATAGACAATAAGAAGACTCAGTTTTCTTGTACTGAAGTCGGCATTGTGTCTCTTATATTTAATTTAGATGCAATTTCTGTGTTTCATCTTCACTGCGAAGGTCCAGGGGATACAGTAAACCTGCAGAAGTGCATCAAAATGTAAAACCGATGACACAGGAAACGCTCAAACATTGACAGTAGGAAGACTCAGTCTTCCTGTACTTAAGTCGGCATTGTGTCTCTTATATTTAATTCCGATCCAATTTCTGTGTTTCTTCGTCAATGGGAGGGTCCAATGGATACAGTAAACGTGCAGAGGTGCATCGGAATGTAAAACTGGTGACACAGGAAACGCTCAAAGCATAGACAATAGAAAGACACACTCTTCCTGTACTTAAGTCGACATTGTGTCTCTTTTATTTCATTCCGATGCAATTTCTGTGTTTCATCGTCACTGTGAAGGTCCCATGGATACAGTAAACTTGCAGAGGTGCATCGGAATGTAAAACTGGTGACACAGGAAACGCTCAAAACATTGACAGTAGGAAGACTCAGTCTTCCTGTTCTTAAGTCGGCATTGTGTCTCTTATATTTAATTCCGATGCAATTTCTGTGTTTCACCGGCACTTTGAAGGTCCAAGGTATACAAGAAAACCTGCAGAGGGGCATGGGAATGTAAAATTGGTGACACAGGAAACGCTCAAAACATAGACAGTTGGAAGACTCTGTCTTCCTGTACTTAAGACGTCATTGTTCCCCTTATAAATTAATTCCGATGCAATTTCTGTGATTCATCGCAAATGGGAAGGTCCAAGGGACACAGTAAACCTGCAGAGGTGCATCGGAATGTAGAACTGGTGACGCAGGAAACGCCCAAATCATCGACACTAGGAAGACTCAATGTTCCTGTACTTAAGTCGGCATTGTGTCTCTTATATTTCATTCCGATTCATTTTCTGTGTTTCATCGTCACTGTGAAGGTCCAGTGGATACAGTCAACCTGCAGAGGAGCATCGGAATGTAAAACTGGTGACACAGGAAACACTCAAAACATAGACAGTAGAAAGACTCAGTCTTCCTGTACTTAAGTCGGCATTGTATCTTTTATATTTAATTCCGATGCAATTTCTGTGTTTCATCGACAATGGGGGGGTTCAATGGATACAGTAAACTTGCAGAGGTGCATCAGAATGTAGAACTGATGACACAAGACACGCTCAAAACGTAGAGAGTAGGAAGACTCAGTCTTCCTGTACTTAAGTCGGCGTTGTTTCTCTTATATTTAATTCCGATGTAATTTCTGTGTTTCATCGTCAATGGGAATTTCCGATGGATACAGTAAACCTGCAGCGGTGCATCGGAATGTAAGACTGGTGACACAGGAGACGCTCAAAACATACACAGTAGGGAGACTCAGTCTTCCTGTACTTAAGTCGGCATTGTGTCTCTTATATTTAATTCCGATAAAATTTCTGTGTTTCATCGTCAATGGGAAGATCCAAGGGATACAGTAAACCTGCAGAAGTGCATCGGAATGTAAAACTGTTGACACAGGAAACGCTCAAACATTGACAGTAGGAAGACTCAGTCTACCGGTACTTAAGTCTGCGTTGTGTCTCTTATATTTAATTACGATGCTATCTCTGTGTTTCATCGTCAATGGGAGGGTCGAATGGATACAATAAACCTGCAGATGTGCATCGGAATGTAAAATTGGTGACGCAGGAAACGCTCAAATCATAGAAGGTAGGAAGACTCAATCTTCCTGTACTTAAGTCGACATTGTGTCTCTTATATTTAATTCCGATGCAATTTCTGTGTTTCATCGTCAATTGGAAGGTCCAATGGATACAGTAAACCTGCAGAGGTGCATCGGAATGTAAAACTGGTGACACAGGAAACGCTCAAAACATAGACAATATAAAGACACACTCTTCCTGTACTTAAGTCGACATTGTGTCTCTTATATTTAATTCCGATGCAATTTCTGTGTTTCATCGTCAATGGGAAAGTCGAAGGGAAACAGTATACCTGCAGAGGTGCATCGGAATGTAAAACTGGTGACGCAGGAAACGCTCAAATCATAGAAGGTAGGAAGACTCAGTCTTCCTGTACTTAAGTCGGCATTGTGTCTCTTATATTTAATTCCGATACAATTTCTGTGTTTCATCGTCAATGGGAAGATCCAAGGGATACAGTAAACCTGCAGAGGTGCATGGGAATGTAAAACTGGTGACACAGGAAACGCTCAAAGCATAGACAGTTGGAAGACTCTGTCTTCCAGTACTTAAGACGTCATTGTGACCCTTATATTTAATTCCGATGCAATTTCTGTGTTTCATCGCAAATGGGAAGGTCCAAGGGACACAGTAAACCTGCAAAGCTGCATCGGAATGTAAAACTGGTGACGCAGGAAACGCTCAAAACATAGACAGTAGGAAGACTCAATGTTCCTGTACTTAAGTCGGCAGTGTGTCTCTTATATTTAATTCCGATAAAATTTCTGTGTTTCATCGTCAATGGGAAGATTCAGGGGATACAGTAAACCTGCAGAGGTGCATGGGAATGTAAAACTGGTGACACAGGAAACGCTCAAAACATAGACAGTAGGAAGACCCAGCCTTCCTGTTCTTAAGTCGGCATTGTGTCTCTTACATTTAATTCCGATGCTATTTCTGAGTTTCATCGTCAATGGGAGGGTCCAATGGATACAGTAAACCTGCAGAGGTGCATCGGAATGTAAAACTGGTGACACAGGGGAATGCTCAAATCATAGACAGTAGGAAGACTCAGTATTCCTGTTCTTATGTCGGCATTGTGTCTCTTACATTTAATTATGATGCAATTTCTGTGTTTCATTGTCAATGGGAGGGTCCAATGGATACAGTAAACGTGCAGAGGTGCGTCGGAATGAAAAACTGGTGACACAGGAATCGATCAAAACATAGACAGTAGGAAGACTCAGTCTTCCTGTACCTAAGTCGGCATTGTATCTCTTATAGTTAATTCCTATGCAATCTCTGTGTTTTTTCGTCAATGGGAAGGTCCAAGGTATATAGTAAACCTGTAGAGGTGCTTCGGAATGTAAAACTGGTGCCACAGGAAGCGGTCGAAACATAGACCCTAAGAAGACTCAGTTTTCTTGTACTGAAGTCGGCATTGTGTCTCTTATATTTAATTCAGATGCAATTTCTGTGTTTCATCGTCACTGTGAAGGTCCAAGGGATACAGTAAACCTGCAGAGGTGCATCAAAATGTAAAACTGATGACACAGGAAACGCTCAAAACATAGACAGTAGGAAGACTCAGACTTCCTGTACCTAAGTCGGCATTGTATCTCTTATACTTAATTCCGATGCAATTTCTGTGTTTTTCCGCCAATGGGAAGGACCAAGGTATATAGTAAACCTGTAGAGGTGCATTGGAATGTAAAAATGGTGACACAGGAAGCGCTCAAACCTTATGCCGTAAGAAGACTCAGTTTTCTTGTACTTAAGTAAGCGTTTTATCTCTTATATTTAATTCCGATGCTATTTCTGTGTTTCATCGTCAATAGGAAAGTCGAAGGGAAACAGTATACCTGCAGAGCTGCATCGGAATGTAAGACTGGTGACACAGGAAAAGCTCAAAACATAGACAGTAGGAAGACTTAGTCTTCCTGTACTTAAGTCGGCATTGTGTCTCTTATATTTAATTCCGATGCAATTTCTGTGTTTCATCATCACTTTGAAGGTCCAAGGGATACAGGAAAACCTGCAGAGGTGCATGGGAGTGTAAGACGGGTGACACAGGAAACGCTCAAAACATAGACATTTGTAAGACTCTGTCTTCCTGTACTTAAGACGTCATTGTGTCCCTTATATTTAATTCCGATGCAATTTCTGTGTTTCATCGCAAATCGGAAGGTCCTAGGGACACAGTAAACCTGCAGAGGTGCATCGGAATGTAAAACTGGTGACACTGGAAACGCCCAAAACGTAGACCGTAAGAAGACTCAGTTTTCTTGTACTTAAGTCGGCGTTGTGTCTCTTATATTTAATTCCGATGTAATTTCTGTGTTTCATCGTCAATGGGAATGTGCGTTTTATACAGTAAACCTGCAGAGGTGCATCGGAATGTAAAAGTGGTGACGCAGGAAACGCTCAAAAAATAGACAGTGCGAAGAATCAATCATCCTGTACTTAAGTCGGCATTGTGTCTCTTATATTTAATTCCGACGCAATTTCTGTGATTCATCGTCAATGGGAAGTTCAAAGGGATACAGTAAACCTGCAGAGGTGCATCGGATTGTAAAACTGGTGACACACGAAACGCTCAAAACATAGACAGTAGTAAGACTCAGTCTTCCTGTACTTAAGTCGACATTGTGTCTCCTTTATTTCATTACGGTGCAATTTCTGTGTTTCATCGTCACTATGACGGTCCAAGGGATACTGTAGACCTGCATAGGTGCATCGGAATTTAAAACTGGTGACGCAGGAAACGCTCAAAATATAGACACTTGGAAGACTCAGTCTTCCTGTACTTAAGTCGGCATTGTGTCTCTTATATTTAATTCCGATGCAATTTCTGTGTTTCATCGTCAATGGGGGGGTCCAATGGATACAGTAAACCTGCAGAGGTGCATCGGAATGTAGAACTGATGACACAGGGAACGCACAAAACATAGACAGTAGGAAGACTCAGTCTTCATGTACTTAAGTCGGCATTGTGTCTCTTACATTTAATTCCGATGCATTTTCTGTGTTTCATCGTCAATGGGAAGGTCCAATGGATACAGTAAACCTGCAGAGGTGCATCGGAATGTAAAACTGGTGACAGAGGAAACGCTCAAAGCATAGACAATAGAAAGACACACTCTTCCTGTACTTAAGTCGACATTGTGTCTCTTTTATTTCATTCCGATGCATTTTCTGTGTTTCGTCGTCAATGGGAAGGTCCAATGGATACAGTAAAGCTGCAGAGGTGCATCGGAATGTAAAACTGGTGACAGAGGAAACGCTCAAAGCATAGACAATAGAAAGACACACTCTTCCTGTACTTAAGTCGACATTGTGTCTCTTTTATTTCATTCCGATGCAATTTCTGTGTTTCATCGTCACTGTGAAGGTCCAAAGGATACAGTAAACCTGCAGACGTGCATCGAAATGTAAAACTGTTGACACAGGAAACGCTCAAAACATAGACAGTAGTAAGACTCAGTCTTCCTGTACTTAAGTCGGCATAGTGTCTTTATTATTTAATTCCCATGCAATTTCTGTGTTTCATCGTCAATGGGGGGGTCCAATGGATACAGTAAACCTGGAGAGGTGCATCGGAATGTAGAACTGATGACACAGGAAACGCTCAAAACATAGACAGTAGGAAGACTCAGTCTTCCTGTACTTAAGTCGGCATTGTGTCTCTTATATTTAATTCCGATGCAATTTCTGTGTTTCATCGTCACTTTGAAGGTCCAAGGGATACAGGAAAACCTGCAGAGGTGCATGAGAATGTAAGACGGGTGACACAGGAGACGCTCAAAACATAGACAGTTGTAAGACTCTGTCTTCCTGTACTTAAGACGTCATTGTGTCCCTTATATTTAACTCCGATGCAATTTCTGTGTTTCATCGCAAATCGAAAGGTCCAAGGGACACAGTAAACCTGCAGAGGTGCATCGGAATGTAAAACTGGTGACACGGGAAACGCTCAAAACGTAGACCGTAAGAAGACTCAGTTTTCTTGTACTTATGTCGGCGTTGTGTCTCTTATATTTAATTCCGATGTAATTTCTGTGTTTCATCGTCATTGGGAATGTGTGATGGATACAGTAAACCTGCAGAGGTGCATCGGAATGTAAAACTGGTGACACAGGAAACGCTCAAAACATAGACAGTAGTAAGACTCAGTCTTCCTGTACTTAAGTCGGCATTGTGTCTGTTATATTTAATTCCGATGTAATTTCTGTGTTTCATCGTCAATGGAAGGTGCAAGGGATACAGCAAAACTGCAGAGGTGCATCGGAATGTAAAAGTGGTGACACACGAAACGCTCAAAGCATAGACAATAGAAAGACACACTCTTCCTGTACTTAAGTCGACATTGTGTCTCCTTTATTTCATTACGATGCAATTTCTGTGTTTCATCGTCACTATGAAGGTCCAAGGGATACTGTAGACCTGCATAGGTGCATCGGAATGTAAAACTGGTGACACTGGATTCGCTCAAAACATAGACAGTAGGAAGACTCAGTCTTCCTGTACTTAGGTCGGCATTGTGTCTTTTATATTTATTTCCGATGCAATTTCTGTATTTCATCGTCAATGGGGGGGTCCAGTGGATACAGTAAACATGCAGAGGTGCATCGGAAAGTAGAACTGATGACACAGGGAACGCTCAAAACATAGACAGTAGGAAGACTCAGTCTTCCTGTACCTGAGTTGGCATTGTGTCTCTTATATTTAATTCCGATGCAATTTCTGTGTTTCCTCGTCAATGGGAAAGTCGAAGGGAAACAGTATTCCTGCAGAGGTGCATCGGAATGTAAAATTGGAGACAAAGGAAACGCTCAAAACATAGACAGTAGGAAGACTCAGTCTTCCTGTACTTAAGTCGGCACTGTGGCTCTTATATTTAATTCCGATTCAATTTCTGTGTTTCATCGTCAATGGGAAGGTCCAAGGGATACAGGATAACCTGCAGAGGGCATGGGAATGTAAAACTGGTGACGCAGTAAACGCTCAAAAAATATACAGTAGGAAGACTCAACCTTTCTGCACTTAAGTCGGCATTGTGTCTCTTATATTTAATTCCGACGCAATTTCTGTGAATCATCGTCAATGGGAAAGTCAAAGGGATACAGTAAACCTGCAGAGGTGCATCGGAATGTAAAACTGGTGACACAGGAAACGCTCAAAACATAGACAGTAGTGAGACTCTGACTTCCTGTACTTAAGTCGGCATTCTGTCTGTTATATTTAATTCCGATGTAATTTCGGTGTTTCATTGTCAATGGGAATGTGCAAGGGATACAGCAAACCTGCAGAGGTGCATCGGAATGTAAAACTGGTGACACAGGAAACGCTCAATACATGGAGAGTATGAAGACTCAATCTTTCTGTACTTAAGTCGACATTGTGTTTTTCTTATATTTAATTCTGATGCCATTTCTGTGTTTCATCGTCAATGGTGGGGAGGGGGGGTGTCCAATGGATACAGTAAACCTGCAGAGGTGCATCGGAATGTAGAACTGATGACACAGGAAACGCTCAAAACATAGACAGTAGGAATACTCAGTCTTCCTGTACTTAAGTCGGCATTGTGTCTCTTATATTTAATTCCGATGCAATTTCTGTGTTTCATCGTCAATGGGAAAGTCGAAGGGAAACAGTATACGTGCAGAGGTGCATCGGAATGTAAAACTGGTGACACAGGGAACGCTCAGAACATAGACGGTAGGAAGACTATGTCTTCCTGTACTTAAGTCGGCATTGTGTCTCTTACATTTAATTCCGATGCAATTTCTGTGTTTCATCGTCAATGGGGGGGTCCAATGGATACAGTAAACCTGGAGAGGTGCATCGGAATGTAGAACTGATGACACAGGAAACGCTCAAAACATAGACAGTAGGAAGACTCAGTCTTCCTGTACTTAAGTCGGCATTGTGTCTCTTATATTTAATTCCGATGCAATTTCTGTGTTACATCGTCCATAGGAAAGTCGAAGGGAAACAGTATACCTGCAGAGCTGCATCGGAATGTAAAACTGGTGACACAGGAAAAGCTCAAAACATAGACAGTAGGAAGACTCAGTCTTCCTGTACTTAAGTCGTCATTGTGTCCCTTATATTTAATTCCGATGCAATTTCTGTGTTTCATCGCAAATCGAAAGGTCCAAGGGACAAGGTAAACCTGCAGAGGTGCATCGGAATGTAAAACTGGTGACACTGGAAACGCTCAAAACGTAGACCGTAAGAAGACTCAGTTTTCTTGTACTTAAGTCGGCGTTGTGTCTCTTTTATTTAATTCCGATGTAATTTCTGTGTTTCATCGTCAATGGGAATGTGCGATGGATACAGTAAACCTGCAGAGGTGCATCGGAATGTAAAACTGGTGACACAGGAAACGCTCAAAACATAGACAGTAGTAAGACTCAGTCTTCCTGTACTTAAGTCGGCATTGTGTCTGTTATATTTAATTCCGATGTAATTTCTGTGTTTCATTGTCAATGGGAAGGTGCAAGGGATACAGCAAACCTGCAGAGGAGCATCGGAATGTAAAAGTGGTGACACCGAAACGCTCAAAGCATAGACAATAGAAAGACACACTTTTCCTGTACTTAAGTCGACATTGTGTCTCCTTTATTTCATTACGATGCAATTTCTGTGTTTCATCGTCACTATGAAGGTCCAAGATACTGTAGACCTGCATAGGTGCATCGGAATGTAAAACTGGTGACACTGGAAACGCTCAAAACATAGACAGTAGGAAGACTCAGTCTTCCTGTACTTAGGTCGGCATTGTGTCTTTTATATTTAATTCCGATGCAATTTCTGTATTTCATCGTCAATGGGGGGGACCAATGGATACAGTAAACCTGCAGAGGTGCTTCGGAATGTAGAACTGATGACACAGGGAACGCTCAAATCATAGACAGTACGAAGACTCAGTCTTCAAGTACTTGAGTCGGCATTGTGTCTCTTATATTTAATTCCGATGCAATTTCTGTGTTTCCTCGTCAATGGGTAAGTCGAAGGGAAACAGTATTCCTGCAGAGGTGCATCGGAATGTAAAACTGGTGACACAGGAAACGCTCAAAACATAGACAGTAGGAAGACTCATTTTTCCTGTACTACAGTCGGCATTCTGTCTCTTATATTTAACTCCTATGCTTTTTCTGTGTTTCATCGTCAATGGGAAGGTAGAATGGATACAGTAAACCTGCAGAGGTGCATCAGAATGTTAAACTGGTGACACAGGAAACGCTCAAACATAGACAGTAGGAAGACTCAGTCTTCCTGTACTTACGTCGACATTGTGTCTCTTATATTTAATTCCGATGCAATTTCTGTGTTTCATCGTCACTGTGAAGGTCCAATGGATACAGTAAACCTGCAGAGGTGCATCGGAATGTAAAACTTGGGACAGAGGAAACGCTCAAAACATAGACAGTAGGAAGACTCAGTCTTCCTGTTCTTAAGTCGGCATTGTGTCTTTTTTATTTAATTCCGATGCAATTTCTGTGTTTCTTCGTCAATGGGAAGGTCCAATGGATACAGTAAACCTGCAGAGGTGCATCGGAATGTAAAACTGGTGTGACAGGAAACGCTAAAAACATAGAGAGTAGGAAGACTCAGTCTTTCTGTACTTAAGTCGACATTGTGTCTCTAATATTTAATTCCGATGCAATTTCTGTGTTTCATCGCCAATGGGAAGGTACAAGGGACACAGTATACCTGCAGAGGTGCATCGGAATGTAAACTGGTGACACAGGAAACGCTCAAAACATAGACAGTAGGAAGATTCAGTCTTCCTGTACTTAAGTCGGCATTGTGTCTCTTATATTTAATTCCGATGCAATTTCTGTGTTTCATCGTCAATGGGGGGGTCCAAGAGATACAGTAAACCTGCAGAGGTGCATCGGAATGTAAAACTGGTGACAAAGGAAACGCTCAAAACATAGACAGTAGGAAGACTCAGTCTTCCTGTACTTATGACATCACTGTGTCTCTTATATTTAATTCCGATGCAATTTCTGTGTTTCATCGTCACTTTGAAGGTCCAAGGGATACAGGAAAAGCTGCAGAGGTGCATCGGAATGTACAACTGGTGACACTAGAAGCGGTCAAAACATAGACGCTAAGTAGTCTCAGTTTTCTTGTACTGAAGTCGGCATTGTGTCTCTTATATTTAATTTGATGCAATTTCTGTGTTTCATCGTTACTGTGAAGGTCCACGTGATACAGTAAACTTGCAGAGGTGCATCAAAATGTAAAACTGATGACACAGGAAACGCTCAAAACATAGACAGTAGGAAGACTCAGTCTTCCAGTACCTAAGTCGGCATTGTGACTCTTATACTTAATTCCGATGCAATTTCTGTGTTTTTTCGTCAAGGTAGACAGTAAACCTGCATAGGTGCATTGAAATGTAAAACTGGTGACACAGGAAACGCTCAAACCATAGACCGTAAGAAGACTCGGTTTTCTAGTACTTAAGTCGGCGTTGTGTCTCTTATATTTAATTCCGATGCAATTTCTGCGTTTCATCGTCAATGGGAAGGTCCAATGGATACAGTAAACCTGCAGAGGTGCATCGGAATGTAAAACTGATGACACAGGAAACGCTCAAAACATAGACAGTAGGAAGACTCAGTCTTCCTGTACTTAAGTCGACATTGTGTCTCTTATATTTAATTCCGATGCAATTTCTGTGTTTTTTCGTCAAGGTAGACAGTAAACCTGCAGAGGTGCATCGGAATGTAAAACTTGGGACACAGGAAACGCTCAAAACATAGACAGTAGGAAGACTCAGTCTTCCTGTTCTTAAGTCGGCATTGTATCTTTTTTATTTAATTCCGATGCAATGTCTGTGTTTCATCGTCAATGGGAAGGTCCAATGGATACAGTAAACCTGCAGAGGTGCATCGGAATGTAAATCTGATGACACAGGAAACGCTCAAAACATAGACAGTAGGAAGACACAGTCTTCCTGTACTTAAGTCGGCATTGTGTCTCTTATATATAATTCCGATTCAATTTTTGTGTTTCATCGTCAATGGGAAAGTCGAAGGGAAACAGTATACCTGCAGAGGTGCATCGGAATGTAAAACTGGTGACACAGGAAACGCTCAAAACGTAGAGAGTAGGAAGACTCAGTCTTTCTGTACTTAAGTCGACATTGTGTCTCTTATATTTAAATCCGATGCAATTTCTGTGTTTCATCGTCACTATGAAGGTCCAAGGGATACTGTAGACCTGCATAGGTGCATCGGAATGTAAAACTGGTGACACAGGAAACGCTCAAAACATAGACAGTAGGAAGACTCAGTCCTTCTGTACTTAAGTCGGCATTGTGTCTCTTATATTTAATTCCGATGCAGTTTCTGTGTTTCATCGCCAATGGGAAGGTCCAAGGGACACAGTAAACCTACAGTGGTGCATCGGAATGTAACACTGGTGACACTGGAAACGCTCAAAACATAGACAGTAGGAGGACTCAGTCCTTCTGTACTTAAGTCGGCATTGTGTGTCTTATATTTAGTTCCGATGCAATTTCTGTGTTTCATCGTCACTATGAAGGTCCAAGGGATACTATAGACCTGCATAGATGCATCGGAATGTAAAACTGGTGACACAGGAAACGCTCAAAACATAGACAGTAGGAAGACTCAGTCCTTCTGTACTTAAGTCGGCATTGTGTCTCTTATATTTAATTCCGATGCAATTTCTGTGTTTCATCGTCAATGGGAAGCTCCAAGGGATACAGTAACCCTGCAGAGGTGCAGCGGAATGTAAAACTGGTGACACAGGACACGCTCACAACATAGACAGTAGGAAGACTCAGTCTTCCTGTACTTAAGTCGGCATTTTGTCTCTTATATTTAATTCCGACGCAATTACTGTGTCTCTTCGTCACTGTGAAGGTCCAAGGGATACAGTAAACCTGCAGAGGTGTATCGGAATGTAAAACTAGAGACACAGGAAACGCTCAAAACATAGACAGTAGGAAGACTCAGTCTTCCTCTACTTAAGACGGCATTGTGTCTTTTATATTTAATTCCGATGTAATTTCTGTGTTTCATTGTCAATGGGAAGGTGCAAGGGATACAGCAAACCTGCAGAGGTGCATCGGAATGTAACACTGGTGACACTGGATACGCTCAAAACACAGACCGTAAGAAGACTCAGTTTTCTTGTACGTAAGTCGGCGTTGTGTCTCTTATATTTAATTCCGATGTCATTTCTGTGTTTCATCGTCAATGGAAAGGTCCAATGGATACAGTAAACCTGCAGAGGTGCATCGGAATGTAAAACTGGTGACACAGGAAACGCTCAAAACATAGACAGTAGGAAGACTCAATATTCCTGTACTTAAGTCGGCTTTGTGTCTCTTATATTTAATTCCGATAAAATTTCTGTGTTTCATCGTCAATGGGAAGATCCAAGGGATACATTAATCCTGCAGATTTGCATCGGAATGTAAAACTGGTGACACAGGAAACGCTCAAATCATAGACAGTAGGATGACTCAGCCTTCCTGTCCTTAAGTCGGCATTGTGTGTCTTATATTTAATTCCGATGCCATTTCTGTGTTTCATCGTCAATGGCAAGGTCCAATGGATACAGAAACCCTGCAGAGGTGCATTGGAATGTAAAACTGGTGACACAGGAAGCGGTCAAAACATAGACCCTAAGAAGAGTCAGTTTTTTTGTACTGAAGTCGGCATTGTGCCGCTTATATTTAATTTAGATGCAATATCTGTGTTTCATCGTCACTGTGAATGTCCAAGGGATACAGTAAACCTGCCGATGTGCATCAAAATGGAAAACTGATGACATAGGAAACGCTCAAAACATAGACAGTAGGAAGACTCAGTCTTCCTGTACCTAAGTCGGCATTGCATCTCTTATATTTAATTCCGAAGCAATTTCTGTGTTTTTTCGTCAATGGGAAGGTCCAAGGTATATAGTAAACCTGCAGAGGTGCATTGGAATGTAAAAATGGTGACACAGGAAACGCTCAAATCATAGACCGTAAGAAGACTCAGTTTTCTTGTACTTAACTCGGCGTTGTGTCTCCTATATTTAATTCCGATGCAATTTCTGTGTTTCATCGCTAATGGGAGGTCCAAGGGACACAGTAAACCTGCAGAGGTGCATCGGAATGTAAAACTGGTGAAGCAGGAAACGCTCAAAACATAGACAGTAGGAAGACTCAATGTTCCTGTACTTAAGTCGGCATTGTGTCTCTTATATTTAATTCCGATGCATTTTCTGTGTTTCATCGTCAATGGCAAGGTTCAATGGATACAGTAAACCTACAGAGGTGCATCGGAATGTAAAACTGTTGACACAGGAATCGCTCAAACATTGACAGTAGGAAGACTCAGTCTTCCTGTACTTAAGTTCGCATTGTGTCTCTTATATTTAGTTCTGATGCAATTTCTGTGTTTCATCGTCACTTTGAAGGTCCAAGGGATACAGGAAAACCTGCAGAGGTGCATGGGAATGTAAAACTGATGACACAGGAAACGCTCAAAACATAGACAGTTGGAAGAATCTGTCTTCCTGTACTTAAGACGTCATTGTGTCTCTTACAATTAATTCCGATGCAATTTGTGTGTTTCATCGCCAATGGGATGGTCCAAGGGACACAGTAAACCTGCAGAGGTGCATCGGAATGTGTAACTGGTGACACTGGAAACGCTCAAAACATAGACAGTAGGAAGACTCAGCATTCCTGTTCTTATGTCGGCATTGTGTCTCTTATATTTAATTCCGATGCAATTTCTGTGTTTCACCGTCACTTTGAAGGTCCAAGGGATACAGGAAAACCTGCAGAGGTGCATGGGAATGTAAAATTGGTGACACACGAAACGCTCAAAACATAGACAGTTGGAAGACTCTGTCTTCCTGCACTTAAGACGTCATTGTGTCCCTTATATTTAAATCCGATGCAATTTCTGTGTATCATCGCAAATGGGAAGCTCCAAGGGACACAGTAAACCTGCAGAGGTGCATCGGAATGTAAAACTGGTGACACAGGAAATGCTCAAAACATAGCCAGTAGGAAGACTCAGCATACCTGTCCTTATGTCGGCATTGTGCCTCTTATATTTAATTCCGATGCAATTTCTGTTTTTCATCGTCAATGGGAGGGTCCAATGGATACAGTAAACGTGCAGAGGTGCATCGGAATGAAAAACTGGTGAACAAGAAACGATCAAAACATAGACAGAAGGAATACTCAGTCTTCTTGTACTTAAGTCGGCATTGTGTCTCTTACATTTAATTCCGATGCATTTTCTGTGTTTCATCGTCAATGGGAAGGTCCAATGGATACAGTAAACCTGCAGAGGTGCATCGGAATGTAAAACTGGTGACAGAGGAAACGCTCAAAGCATAGACAATAGAAAGACACGGTCGTCCTGTACTTAAGTCGACATTGTGTCTCTTTTATTTCATTCCGATGCAATTTCTGTGTTTCATCGTCACTGTGATGGTCCAATGGATACAGTAAACCTGCAGAGGTGCATCGGAATGTAAAACTGGTGACACAGGAAACGCTCAAAACATAGACAGTAGAAAGACTCAGTCTTCCTGTACCTAAGTCGGCATTGTGACTCTTATACTTAATTCCGATGCAATTTCTGTGTTTTTTCGTCAAGGTATACAGTTAAACTGCAGATGTGCATTGGAATGTAAAACTGGTGACACAGGAAACGCTCAAAACATAGACAGTAGGAAGACTCAGTCCTTCTGTACTTAAGTCGGCATTGTGTCTCTTATATTTAATTCCGATGCAGTTTCTGTGTTTCATCGCCAATGGGAAGGTCCAAGGGACACAGTAAACCTGCAGTGGTGCATCGGAATGTAACACTGGTGACACTGGAAACGCTCAAAACATAGACAGTAGGAGGACTCAGTCCTTCTGTACTTAAGTCGGCATTGTGTGTCTTATATTTAGTTCCGATGCAATTTCTGTGTTTCATCGTCACTATGAAGGTCCAAGGGATACTATAGACCTGCATAGATGCATCGGAATGTAAAACTGGTGACACAGGAAACGCTCAAAACATAGACAGTAGGAAGACTCAGTCCTTCTGTACTTAAGTCGGCATTGTGTCTCTTATATTTAATTCCGATGCAATTTCTGTGTTTCATCGTCAATGGGAAGCTCCAAGGGATACAGTAACCCTGCAGAGGTGCAGCGGAATGTAAAACTGGTGACACAGGACACGCTCACAACATAGACAGTAGGAAGACTCAGTCTTCCTGTACTTAAGTCGGCATTTTGTCTCTTATATTTAATTCCGACGCAATTACTGTGTCTCTTCGTCACTGTGAAGGTCCAAGGGATACAGTAAACCTGCAGAGGTGTATCGGAATGTAAAACTAGAGACACAGGAAACGCTCAAAACATAGACAGTAGGAAGACTCAGTCTTCCTCTACTTAAGACGGCATTGTGTCTTTTATATTTAATTCCGATGTAATTTCTGTGTTTCATTGTCAATGGGAAGGTGCAAGGGATACAGCAAACCTGCAGAGGTGCATCGGAATGTAACACTGGTGACACTGGATACGCTCAAAACACAGACCGTAAGAAGACTCAGTTTTCTTGTACGTAAGTCGGCGTTGTGTCTCTTATATTTAATTCCGATGTCATTTCTGTGTTTCATCGTCAATGGAAAGGTCCAATGGATACAGTAAACCTGCAGAGGTGCATCGGAATGTAAAACTGGTGACACAGGAAACGCTCAAAACATAGACAGTAGGAAGACTCAATATTCCTGTACTTAAGTCGGCTTAGTGTCTCTTATATTTAATTCCGATAAAATTTCTGTGTTTCATCGTCAATGGGAAGATCCAAGGGATACATTAATCCTGCAGATTTGCATCGGAATGTAAAACTGGTGACACAGGAAACGCTCAAATCATAGACAGTAGGATGACTCAGCCTTCCTGTCCTTAAGTCGGCATTGTGTCTCTTATATTTAATTCCGATGCCATTTCTGTGTTTCATCGTCAATGGCAAGGTCCAATGGATACAGAAACCCTGCAGAGGTGCATTGGAATGTAAAACTGGTGACACAGGAAGCGGTCAAAACATAGACCCTAAGAAGAGTCAGTTTTTTTGTACTGAAGTCGGCATTGTGCCGCTTATATTTAATTTAGATGCAATATCTGTGTTTCATCGTCACTGTGAATGTCCAAGGGATACAGTAAACCTGCCGATGTGCATCAAAATGGAAAACTGATGACATAGGAAACGCTCAAAACATAGACAGTAGGAAGACTCAGTCTTCCTGTACCTAAGTCGGCATTGCATCTCTTATATTTAATTCCGAAGCAATTTCTGTGTTTTTTCGTCAATGGGAAGGTCCAAGGTATATAGTAAACCTGCAGAGGTGCATTGGAATGTAAAAATGGTGACACAGGAAACGCTCAAATCATAGACCGTAAGAAGACTCAGTTTTCTTGTACTTAACTCGGCGTTGTGTCTCCTATATTTAATTCCGATGCAATTTCTGTGTTTCATCGCTAATGGGAGGTCCAAGGGACACAGTAAACCTGCAGAGGTGCATCGGAATGTAAAACTGGTGAAGCAGGAAACGCTCAAAACATAGACAGTAGGAAGACTCAATGTTCCTGTACTTAAGTCGGCATTGTGTCTCTTATATTTAATTCCGATGCATTTTCTGTGTTTCATCGTCAATGGCAAGGTTCAATGGATACAGTAAACCTACAGAGGTGCATCGGAATGTAAAACTGTTGACACAGGAATCGCTCAAACATTGACAGTAGGAAGACTCAGTCTTCCTGTACTTAAGTTCGCATTGTGTCTCTTATATTTAGTTCTGATGCAATTTCTGTGTTTCATCGTCACTTTGAAGGTCCAAGGGATACAGGAAAACCTGCAGAGGTGCATGGGAATGTAAAACTGATGACACAGGAAACGCTCAAAACATAGACAGTTGGAAGAATCTGTCTTCCTGTACTTAAGACGTCATTGTGTCTCTTACAATTAATTCCGATGCAATTTGTGTGTTTCATCGCCAATGGGATGGTCCAAGGGACACAGTAAACCTGCAGAGGTGCATCGGAATGTGTAACTGGTGACACTGGAAACGCTCAAAACATAGACAGTAGGAAGACTCAGCATTCCTGTTCTTATGTCGGCATTGTGTCTCTTATATTTAATTCCGATGCAATTTCTGTGTTTCACCGTCACTTTGAAGGTCCAAGGGATACAGGAAAACCTGCAGAGGTGCATGGGAATGTAAAATTGGTGACACACGAAACGCTCAAAACATAGACAGTTGGAAGACTCTGTCTTCCTGCACTTAAGACGTCATTGTGTCCCTTATATTTAAATCCGATGCAATTTCTGTGTATCATCGCAAATGGGAAGCTCCAAGGGACACAGTAAACCTGCAGAGGTGCATCGGAATGTAAAACTGGTGACACAGGAAATGCTCAAAACATAGCCAGTAGGAAGACTCAGCATACCTGTTCTTATGTCGGCATTGTGCCTCTTATATTTAATTCCGATGCAATTTCTGTTTTTCATCGTCAATGGGAGGGTCCAATGGATACAGTAAACGTGCAGAGGTGCATCGGAATGAAAAACTGGTGAACAAGAAACGATCAAAACATAGACAGAAGGAATACTCAGTCTTCTTGTACTTAAGTCGGCATTGTGTCTCTTACATTTAATTCCGATGCATTTTCTGTGTTTCATCGTCAATGGGAAGGTCCAATGGATACAGTAAACCTGCAGAGGTGCATCGGAATGTAAAACTGGTGACAGAGGAAACGCTCAAAGCATAGACAATAGAAAGACACGGTCGTCCTGTACTTAAGTCGACATTGTGTCTCTTTTATTTCATTCCGATGCAATTTCTGTGTTTCATCGTCACTGTGATGGTCCAATGGATACAGTAAACCTGCAGAGGTGCATCGGAATGTAAAACTGGTGACACAGGAAACGCTCAAAACATAGACAGTAGAAAGACTCAGTCTTCCTGTACCTAAGTCGGCATTGTGACTCTTATACTTAATTCCGATGCAATTTCTGTGTTTTTTCGTCAAGGTATACAGTAAAACTGCAGATGTGCATTGGAATGTAAAACTGGTGACACAGGAAACGCTCAAACCATAGACCGTAAGAAGACTCGGTTTTCTAGTACTTAAGTCGGCGTTGTGTCTCTTATATTTAATTCCGATGCAATTTCTGCGTTTCATCGTCAATGGGAAGGTCCAATGGATACAGTAAACCTGCAGAGGTGGATCGTAATGTAAAACTGGTGACACAGGAAACGCTCAAAACATAGACAGTAGGAAGACTCATTTTTCCTGTACTACAGTCGGCATTCTGTCTCTTATATTTAACTCCTATGCATTTTCTGTGTTTCATCGTCAATGGGAAGGTAGAATGGATACAGTAAACCTGCAGAGGTGCATCAGAATGTTAAACTGGTGACACAGGAAACGCTCAAACATAGACAGTAGGAAGACTCAGTCTTCCTGTACTTACGTCGACATTGTGTCTCTTATATTTAATTCCGATGCAATTTCTGTGTTTCATCGTCACTGTGAAGGTCCAATGGATACAGTAAACCTGCAGAGGTGCATCGGAATGTAAAACTTGGGACAGAGGAAACGCTCAAAACATAGACAGTAGGAAGACTCAGTCTTCCTGTTCTTAAGTAGGCATTGTGTCTTTTTTATTTAATTCCGATGCAATTTCTGTGTTTCTTCGTCAATGGGAAGGTCCAATGGATACAGTAAACCTGCAGAGGTGCATCGGAATGTAAAACTGGTGTGACAGGAAACGCTAAAAACATAGAGAGTAGGAAGACTCAGTCTTTCTGTACTTAAGTCGACATTGTGTCTCTAATATTTAATTCCGATGCAATTTCTGTGTTTCATCGCCAATGGGAAGGTACAAGGGACACAGTATACCTGCAGAGGTGCATCGGAATGTAAACTGGTGACACAGGAAACGCTCAAAACACAGACAGTAGGAAGACTCAGTCCTATTGTAATTAAGTCGGCATTGTGTCTCTTATATATAATTCCGATGCAATTTCTGTGTTTCATCGTCACTGTGAAGGTCCAATGGATACAGTAAACCTGCAGAGGTGCATCGGAATGTAAAACTTGGGACACAGGAAACGCTCAAAACATAGACAGTAGGAAGACTCAGTCTTCCTGTACTTATTACGTCACTGTGTCTCTTATATTTAATTCCGATGCAATTTCTGTGTTTCATCGTTACTTTGAAGGTCCAAGGGATACAGGAAAACCTGCAGAGGTGCATCGGATTGTAAAACTGGTGACACTAGAAGCGGTCAAAACATAGACGCTAAGAAGTCTCAGTTTTCTTGTACTGAAATCCGCATTGTGTCTCTTATATTTAATTTGATGCAATTTCTGTGTTTCATCGTTACTGTGAAGGTCCAAGTGATACAGTAAACTTGCAGAGGTGCATCAAAATGTAAAACTGATAACTCAGGAAACGCTCAAAACATAGACAGTAGGAAGACTCAGTCTTCCTGTACCTAAGTCGGCATTGTGACTCTTATACTTAATTCCGATGCAATTTCTGTGTTTTTTCGTCAAGGTATACAGTAAAACTGCAGAGGTGCATTGGAATGTAAAACTGGTGACACAGGAAACGCTCAAAACATAGACAGTAGGAAGACTCAGTCTTCCTGTACTTAAGTCGGCATTTTGTCTCTTATATTTAATTCCGACGCAATTTCTGTCTCTCTTCGTCACTGTGAAGGTCCAAGGGATACAGTAAACCTGCAGAGGTGTATCGGAATGTAAAACTAGAGACACAGGAAACGCTCAAAACATAGACAGTAGGAAGACTCAGTCTTCCTCTACTTAAGACGGCATTGTGTCTGTTATATTTAATTCCGATGTAATTTCTGTGTTTCATTGTCAATGGGAAGGTGCAAGGGATACAGCAAACCTGCAGAGGTGCATCGGAATGTAACACTGGTGACACTGGATACGCTCAAAACACAGACCGTAAGAAGACTCAGTTTTCTTGTACGTAAGTCGGCGTTGTGTCTCTTATATTTAATTCCGATGTCATTTCTGTGTTTCATCGTCAATGGAAAGGTCCAATGGATACAGTAAACCTGCAGAGGTGCATCGGAATGTAAAACTGGTGACACAGGAAACGCTCAAAACATAGACAGTAGGAAGACTCAATATTCCTGTACTTAAGTCGGCTTTGTGTCTCTTATATTTAATTCCGATAAAATTTCTGTGTTTCATCGTCAATGGGAAGATCCAAGGGATACATTAATCCTGCAGATTTGCATCGGAATGTAAAACTGGTGACACAGGATACGGTCAAATCATAGACAGTAGGAAGACTCAACCTTCCTGTCCTTAAGTCGGCGTTGTGTCTCTTATATTTAATTCCGATGCCATTTCTGTGTTTCATCGTCAATGGCAAGGTCCAATGGATACAGAGACCCTGCAGAGGTGCATTGGAATGTAAAACTGGTGACACAGGAAGCGGTCAAAACATAGACCCTAAGAAGAGTCAGTTTTTTTGTACTGAAGTCGGCATTGTGCCGCTTATATTTAATTTAGATGCAATATCTGTGTTTCATCGTCACTGTGAATGTCCAAGGGATACAGTAAACCTGCCGATGTGCATCAAAATGTAAAACTGATGACATAGGAAACGCTCAAAACATAGACAGTACGAAGACTCAGTCTTCCTGTACCTAAGTCGGCATTGCATCTCTTATATTTAATTCCGAAGCAATTTCTGTGTTTTTTCGTCAATGGGAAGGTCCAAGGTATATAGTAAACCTGCAGAGGTGCATTGGAATGTAAAAATGGTGACACAGGAAACGCTCAAATCATAGACCGTAAGAAGACTCAGTTTTCTTGTACTTAACTCGGCGTTGTGTCTCCTATATTTAATTCCGATGCAATTTCTGTGCATCGTCGTCAAAGGGAAGGTTCAATGGATACAGTAAACCTGCAGAGGTGGATCGGAATGTAAAACTGGTGACACAGGAAACGCTCAAAACATAGACAATACGAAGACTCAGTCTTCCTGTACTTAAGTCGGCATTGTGTCGCTTATATTTAATTCCGATGCATTTTCTGTGTTTCATCGTCAATGGCAAGGTTCAATGGATACAGTAAACCTACAGAGGTGCATCGGAATGTAAGACTGTTGACACAGGAATCGCTCAAACATTGACAGTAGGAAGACTCAGTCTTCCTGTACTTAAGTTCGCATTGTGTCTCTTATATTTAGTTCTGATGCAATTTCTGTGTTTCATCGTCACTTTGAAGGTCCAAGGGATACAGGAAAACCTGCAGAGGTGCATGGGAATGTAAAACTGATGACACAGGAAACGCTCAAAACATAGACAGTTGGAAGAATCTGTCTTCCTGTACTTAAGACGTCATTGTGTCTCTTACAATTAATTCCGATGCAATTTGTGTGTTTCATCGCCAATGGGATGGTCCAAGGGACACAGTAAACCTGCAGAGGTGCATCGGAATGTGTAACTGGTGACACTGGAAACGCTCAAAACATAGACAGTAGGAAGACTCAGCATTCCTGTTCTTATGTCGGCATTGTGTCTCTTATATTTAATTCCGATGCAATTTCTGTGTTTCACCGTCACTTTGAAGGTCCAAGGGATACAGGAAAACCTGCAGAGGTGCATGGGAATGTAAAATTGG
Organism: Schistocerca nitens; assembly: GCF_023898315.1. NCBI lineage: Eukaryota > Metazoa > Arthropoda > Insecta > Orthoptera > Acrididae > Schistocerca > Schistocerca nitens. The sequence continues at coordinate 760,793,728 of NC_064619.1, forward strand.
TGACACACGAAACGCTCAAAACATAGACAGTTGGAAGACTCTGTCTTCCTGCACTTAAGACGTCATTGTGTCCCTTATATTTAAATCCGATGCAATTTCTGTGTATCATCGCAAATGGGAAGCTCCAAGGGACACAGTAAACCTGCAGAGGTGCATCGGAATGTAAAACTGGTGACACAGGAAATGCTCAAAACATAGCCAGTAGGAAGACTCAGCATACCTGTTCTTATGTCGGCATTGTGCCTCTTATATTTAATTCCGATGCAATTTCTGTTTTTCATCGTCAATGGGAGGGTCCAATGGATACAGTAAACGTGCAGAGGTGCATCGGAATGAAAAACTGGTGAACAAGAAACGATCAAAACATAGACAGAAGGAATACTCAGTCTTCTTGTACTTAAGTCGGCATTGTGTCTCTTACATTTAATTCCGATGCATTTTCTGTGTTTCATCGTCAATGGGAAGGTCCAATGGATACAGTAAACCTGCAGAGGTGCATCGGAATGTAAAACTGGTGACAGAGGAAACGCTCAAAGCATAGACAATAGAAAGACACGGTCGTCCTGTACTTAAGTCGACATTGTGTCTCTTTTATTTCATTCCGATGCAATTTCTGTGTTTCATCGTCACTGTGATGGTCCAATGGATACAGTAAACCTGCAGAGGTGCATCGGAATGTAAAACTGGTGACACAGGAAACGCTCAAAACATAGACAGTAGAAAGACTCAGTCTTCCTGTACCTAAGTCGGCATTGTGACTCTTATACTTAATTCCGATGCAATTTCTGTGTTTTTTCGTCAAGGTATACAGTAAAACTGCAGATGTGCATTGGAATGTAAAACTGGTGACACAGGAAACGCTCAAACCATAGACCGTAAGAAGACTCGGTTTTCTAGTACTTAAGTCGGCGTTGTGTCTCTTATATTTAATTCCGATGCAATTTCTGCGTTTCATCGTCAATGGGAAGGTCCAATGGATACAGTAAACCTGCAGAGGTGGATCGTAATGTAAAACTGGTGACACAGGAAACGCTCAAAACATAGACAGTAGGAAGACTCATTTTTCCTGTACTACAGTCGGCATTCTGTCTCTTATATTTAACTCCTATGCATTTTCTGTGTTTCATCGTCAATGGGAAGGTAGAATGGATACAGTAAACCTGCAGAGGTGCATCAGAATGTTAAACTGGTGACACAGGAAACGCTCAAACATAGACAGTAGGAAGACTCAGTCTTCCTGTACTTACGTCGACATTGTGTCTCTTATATTTAATTCCGATGCAATTTCTGTGTTTCATCGTCACTGTGAAGGTCCAATGGATACAGTAAACCTGCAGAGGTGCATCGGAATGTAAAACTTGGGACAGAGGAAACGCTCAAAACATAGACAGTAGGAAGACTCAGTCTTCCTGTTCTTAAGTAGGCATTGTGTCTTTTTTATTTAATTCCGATGCAATTTCTGTGTTTCTTCGTCAATGGGAAGGTCCAATGGATACAGTAAACCTGCAGAGGTGCATCGGAATGTAAAACTGGTGTGACAGGAAACGCTAAAAACATAGAGAGTAGGAAGACTCAGTCTTTCTGTACTTAAGTCGACATTGTGTCTCTAATATTTAATTCCGATGCAATTTCTGTGTTTCATCGCCAATGGGAAGGTACAAGGGACACAGTATACCTGCAGAGGTGCATCGGAATGTAAACTGGTGACACAGGAAACGCTCAAAACACAGACAGTAGGAAGACTCAGTCTTATTGTAATTAAGTCGGCATTGTGTCTCTTATATATAATTCCGATGCAATTTCTGTGTTTCATCGTCACTGTGAAGGTCCAATGGATACAGTAAACCTGCAGAGGTGCATCGGAATGTAAAACTTGGGACACAGGAAACGCTCAAAACATAGACAGTAGGAAGACTCAGTCTTCCTGTACTTATTACGTCACTGTGTCTCTTATATTTAATTCCGATGCAATTTCTGTGTTTCATCGTTACTTTGAAGGTCCAAGGGATACAGGAAAACCTGCAGAGGTGCATCGGATTGTAAAACTGGTGACACTAGAAGCGGTCAATACATAGACGCTAAGAAGTCTCAGTTTTCTTGTACTGAAATCCGCATTGTGTCTCTTATATTTAATTTGATGCAATTTCTGTGTTTCATCGTTACTGTGAAGGTCCAAGTGATACAGTAAACTTGCAGAGGTGCATCAAAATGTAAAACTGATAACTCAGGAAACGCTCAAAACATAGACAGTAGGAAGACTCAGTCTTCCTGTACCTAAGTCGGCATTGTGACTCTTATACTTAATTCCGATGCAATTTCTGTGTTTTTTCGTCAAGGTATACAGTAAAACTGCAGAGGTGCATTGGAATGTAAAACTGGTGACACAGGAAACGCTCAAAACATAGACAGTAGGAAGACTCAGTCTTCCTGTACTTAAGTCGGCATTTTGTCTCTTATATTTAATTCCGACGCAATTTCTGTGTCTCTTCGTCACTGTGAAGGTCCAAGGGATACAGTAAACCTGCAGAGGTGTATCGGAATGTAAAACTAGAGACACAGGAAACGCTCAAAACATAGACAGTAGGAAGACTCAGTCTTCCTCTACTTAAGACGGCATTGTGTCTGTTATATTTAATTCCGATGTAATTTCTGTGTTTCATTGTCAATGGGAAGGTGCAAGGGATACAGCAAACCTGCAGAGGTGCATCGGAATGTAACACTGGTGACACTGGATACGCTCAAAACACAGACCGTAAGAAGACTCAGTTTTCTTGTACGTAAGTCGGCGTTGTGTCTCTTATATTTAATTCCGATGTCATTTCTGTGTTTCATCGTCAATGGAAAGGTCCAATGGATACAGTAAACCTGCAGAGGTGCATCGGAATGTAAAACTGGTGACACAGGAAACGCTCAAAACATAGACAGTAGGAAGACTCAATATTCCTGTACTTAAGTCGGCTTTGAGTCTCTTATATTTAATTCCGATAAAATTTCTGTGTTTCATCGTCAATGGGAAGATCCAAGGGATACATTAATCCTGCAGATTTGCATCGGAATGTAAAACTGGTGACACAGGAAACGGTCAAATCATAGACAGTAGGAAGACTCAACCTTCCTGTCCTTAAGTCGGCGTTGTGTCTCTTATATTTAATTCCGATGCCATTTCTGTGTTTCATCGTCAATGGCAAGGTTCAATGGATACAGAGACCCTGCAGAGGTGCATTGGAATGTAAAACTGGTGACACAGGAAGCGGTCAAAACATAGACCCTAAGAAGAGTCAGTTTTTTTGTACTGAAGTCGGCATTGTGCCGCTTATATTTAATTTAGATGCAATATCTGTGTTTCATCGTCACTGTGAATGTCCAAGGGATACAGTAAACCTGCCGATGTGCATCAAAATGTAAAACTGATGACATAGGAAACGCTCAAAACATAGACAGTACGAAGACTCAGTCTTCCTGTACCTAAGTCGGCATTGCATCTCTTATATTTAATTCCGAAGCAATTTCTGTGTTTTTTCGTCAATGGGAAGGTCCAAGGTATATAGTAAACCTGCAGAGGTGCATTGGAATGTAAAAATGGTGACACAGGAAACGCTCAAATCATAGACCGTAAGAAGACTCAGTTTTCTTGTACTTAACTCGGCGTTGTGTCTCCTATATTTAATTCCGATGCAATTTCTGTGCATCGTCGTCAAAGGGAAGGTTCAATGGATACAGTAAACCTGCAGAGGTGGATCGGAATGTAAAACTGGTGACACAGGAAACGCTCAAAACATAGACAATACGAAGACTCAGTCTTCCTGTACTTAAGTCGGCATTGTGTCGCTTATATTTAATTCCGATGCATTTTCTGTGTTTCATCGTCAATGGCAAGGTTCAATGGATACAGTAAACCTACAGAGGTGCATCGGAATGTAAAACTGTTGACACAGGAATCGCTCAAACATTGACAGTAGGAAGACTCAGTCTTCCTGTACTTAAGTTCGCATTGTGTCTCTTATATTTAGTTCTGATGCAATTTCTGTGTTTCATCGTCACTTTGAAGGTCCAAGGGATACAGGAAAACCTGCAGAGGTGCATGGGAATGTAAAACTGATGACACAGGAAACGCTCAAAACATAGACAGTTGGAAGAATCTGTCTTCCTGTACTTAAGACGTCATTGTGTCTCTTACAATTAATTCCGATGCAATTTGTGTGTTTCATCGCCAATGGGATGGTCCAAGGGACACAGTAAACCTGCAGAGGTGCATCGGAATGTGTAACTGGTGACACTGGAAACGCTCAAAACATAGACAGTAGGAAGACTCAGCATTCCTGTTCTTATGTCGGCATTGTGTCTCTTATATTTAATTCCGATGCAATTTCTGTGTTTCACCGTCACTTTGAAGGTCCAAGGGATACAGGAAAACCTGCAGAGGTGCATGGGAATGTAAAATTGGTGACACACGAAACGCTCAAAACATAGACAGTTGGAAGACTCTGTCTTCCTGCACTTAAGACGTCATTGTGTCCCTTATATTTAAATCCGATGCAATTTCTGTGTATCATCGCAAATGGGAAGCTCCAAGGGACACAGTAAACCTGCAGAGGTGCATCGGAATGTAAAACTGGTGACACAGGAAATGCTCAAAACATAGCCAGTAGGAAGACTCAGCATACCTGTTCTTATGTCGGCATTGTGCCTCTTATATTTAATTCCGATGCAATTTCTGTTTTTCATCGTCAATGGGAGGGTCCAATGGATACAGTAAACGTGCAGAGGTGCATCGGAATGAAAAACTGGTGAACAAGAAACGATCAAAACATAGACAGAAGGAATACTCAGTCTTCTTGTACTTAAGTCGGCATTGTGTCTCTTACATTTAATTCCGATGCATTTTCTGTGTTTCATCGTCAATGGGAAGGTCCAATGGATACAGTAAACCTGCAGAGGTGCATCGGAATGTAAAACTGGTGACAGAGGAAACGCTCAAAGCATAGACAATAGAAAGACACGGTCGTCCTGTACTTAAGTCGACATTGTGTCTCTTTTATTTCATTCCGATGCAATTTCTGTGTTTCATCGTCACTGTGATGGTCCAATGGATACAGTAAACCTGCAGAGGTGCATCGGAATGTAAAACTGGTGACACAGGAAACGCTCAAAACATAGACAGTAGAAAGACTCAGTCTTCCTGTACCTAAGTCGGCATTGTGACTCTTATACTTAATTCCGATGCAATTTCTGTGTTTTTTCGTCAAGGTATACAGTAAAACTGCAGATGTGCATTGGAATGTAAAACTGGTGACACAGGAAACGCTCAAACCATAGACCGTAAGAAGACTCGGTTTTCTAGTACTTAAGTCGGCGTTGTGTCTCTTATATTTAATTCCGATGCAATTTCTGCGTTTCATCGTCAATGGGAAGGTCCAATGGATACAGTAAACCTGCAGAGGTGGATCGTAATGTAAAACTGGTGACACAGGAAACGCTCAAAACATAGACAGTAGGAAGACTCATTTTTCCTGTACTACAGTCGGCATTCTGTCTCTTATATTTAACTCCTATGCATTTTCTGTGTTTCATCGTCAATGGGAAGGTAGAATGGATACAGTAAACCTGCAGAGGTGCATCAGAATGTTAAACTGGTGACACAGGAAACGCTCAAACATAGACAGTAGGAAGACTCAGTCTTCCTGTACTTACGTCGACATTGTGTCTCTTATATTTAATTCCGATGCAATTTCTGTGTTTCATCGTCACTGTGAAGGTCCAATGGATACAGTAAACCTGCAGAGGTGCATCGGAATGTAAAACTTGGGACAGAGGAAACGCTCAAAACATAGACAGTAGGAAGACTCAGTCTTCCTGTTCTTAAGTAGGCATTGTGTCTTTTTTATTTAATTCCGATGCAATTTCTGTGTTTCTTCGTCAATGGGAAGGTCCAATGGATACAGTAAACCTGCAGAGGTGCATCGGAATGTAAAACTGGTGTGACAGGAAACGCTAAAAACATAGAGAGTAGGAAGACTCAGTCTTTCTGTACTTAAGTCGACATTGTGTCTCTAATATTTAATTCCGATGCAATTTCTGTGTTTCATCGCCAATGGGAAGGTACAAGGGACACAGTATACCTGCAGAGGTGCATCGGAATGTAAACTGGTGACACAGGAAACGCTCAAAACACAGACAGTAGGAAGACTCAGTCTTATTGTAATTAAGTCGGCATTGTGTCTCTTATATATAATTCCGATGCAATTTCTGTGTTTCATCGTCACTGTGAAGGCCCAATGGATACAGTAAACCTGCAGAGGTGCATCGGAATGTAAAACTTGGGACACAGGAAACGCTCAAAACATAGACAGTAGGAAGACTCAGTCTTCCTGTACTTATTACGTCACTGTGTCTCTTATATTTAATTCCGATGCAATTTCTGTGTTTCATCGTTACTTTGAAGGTCCAAGGGATACAGGAAAACCTGCAGAGGTGCATCGGATTGTAAAACTGGTGACACAGGAAGCGGTCAAAACATAGACGCTAAGAAGTCTCAGTTTTCTTGTACTGAAATCCGCATTGTGTCTCTTATATTTAATTTGATGCAATTTCTGTGTTTCATCGTTACTGTGAAGGTCCAAGTGATACAGTAAACTTGCAGAGGTGCATCAAAATGTAAAACTGATAACACAGGAAACGCTCAAAACATAGACAGTAGGAAGACTCAGTCTTCCTGTACCTAAGTCGGCATTGTGACTCTTATACTTAATTCCGATGCAATTTCTGTGTTTTTTCGTCAAGGTATACAGTAAAACTGCAGAGGTGCATTGGAATGTAAAACTGGTGACACAGGAAACGCTCAAAACATAGACAGTAGGAAGACTCAGTCTTCCTGTACTTAAGTCGGCATTTTGTCTCTTATATTTAATTCCGACGCAATTTCTGTGTCTCTTCGTCACTGTGAAGGTCCAAGGGATACAGTAAACCTGCAGAGGTGTATCGGAATGTAAAACTAGAGACACAGGAAACGCTCAAAACATAGACAGTAGGAAGACTCAGTCTTCCTCTACTTAAGACGGCATTGTGTCTGTTATATTTAATTCCGATGTAATTTCTGTGTTTCATTGTCAATGGGAAGGTGCAAGGGATACAGCAAACCTGCAGAGGTGCATCGGAATGTAACACTGGTGACACTGGATACGCTCAAAACACAGACCGTAAGAAGACTCAGTTTTCTTGTACGTAAGTCGGCGTTGTGTCTCTTATATTTAATTCCGATGTCATTTCTGTGTTTCATCGTCAATGGAAAGGTCCAATGGATACAGTAAACCTGCAGAGGTGCATCGGAATGTAAAACTGGTGACACAGGAAACGCTCAAAACATAGACCCTAAGAAGAGTCAGTTTTTTTGTACTGAAGTCGGCATTGTGCCGCTTATATTTAATTTAGATGCAATATCTGTGTTTCATCGTCACTGTGAATGTCCAAGGGATACAGTAAACCTGCCGATGTGCATCAAAATGTAAAACTGATGACATAGGAAACGCTCAAAACATAGACAGTACGAAGACTCAGTCTTCCTGTACCTAAGTCGGCATTGCATCTCTTATATTTAATTCCGAAGCAATTTCTGTGTTTTTTCGTCAATGGGAAGGTCCAAGGTATATAGTAAACCTGCAGAGGTGCATTGGAATGTAAAAATGGTGACACAGGAAACGCTCAAATCATAGACCGTAAGAAGACTCAGTTTTCTTGTACTTAACTCGGCGTTGTGTCTCCTATATTTAATTCCGATGCAATTTCTGTGCATCGTCGTCAAAGGGAAGGTTCAATGGATACAGTAAACCTGCAGAGGTGGATCGGAATGTAAAACTGGTGACACAGGAAACGCTCAAAACATAGACAATACGAAGACTCAGTCTTCCTGTACTTAAGTCGGCATTGTGTCGCTTATATTTAATTCCGATGCATTTTCTGTGTTTCATCGTCAATGGCAAGGTTCAATGGATACAGTAAACCTACAGAGGTGCATCGGAATGTAAAACTGTTGACACAGGAATCGCTCAAACATTGACAGTAGGAAGACTCAGTCTTCCTGTACTTAAGTTCGCATTGTGTCTCTTATATTTAGTTCTGATGCAATTTCTGTGTTTCATCGTCACTTTGAAGGTCCAAGGGATACAGGAAAACCTGCAGAGGTGCATGGGAATGTAAAACTGATGACACAGGAAACGCTCAAAACATAGACAGTTGGAAGACTCTGTCTTCCTGTACTTAAGACGTCATTGTGTCTCTTACAATTAATTCCGATGCAATTTGTGTGTTTCATCGCCAATGGGATGGTCCAAGGGACACAGTAAACCTGCAGAGGTGCATCGGAATGTAAAACTGGTGACACTGGAAACGCTCAAAACATAGACAGTAGGAAGACTCAGCATTCCTGTTCTTATGTCGGCATTGTGTCTCTTATATTTAATTCCGATGCAATTTCTGTGTTTCATCGTCACTTTGAAGGTCCAAGGGATACATGAAAACCTACAGAGGTGCATGGGAATGTAAAACTGGTGACACAGGAAACGCTCAAAACGTAGACAGTTGGAAGACTCTGTCTTCCTGTACTTAAGACGTCATTGTGTCTGTTATATTTAATTCCGATGTAATTTCTGTGTTTCATTGTCAATGGGAAGGTGCAAGGGATACAGCAAACCTGCAGAGGTGCATCGGAATGTGAAACTGGTGACACAGGAAACGCTCAAAGCATAGACAATAGAAAGACACACTCTTCCTGTACTTAAGTCGACATTGTGTCTCCTTTATTTAATTACGATGCAATTTCTGTGTTTCATCGTCACTATGAAGGTCCAAGGGATACTGTAGACCTGCAGAGCTGCATCGGAATGTAAAACTGGTGACACAGGAAACGCTCAAAACATAGACAGTAGGAAGACTCATTTTTCCTGTACTTAAATCGGCATTGTGTCTCTTATATTTAACTCCTACGCATTTCCTGTGTTTCATCGTCAATGGGAAGGTAGAATGGATACAGTAAACCTGCAGAGGTGTATCAGAATGTAAAACTGGTGACACAGGAAACGCACAAACATAGACAGTAGGAAGACTCAGTCTTCCTGTACTTAAGTCGGCATTGTGTCTGTTATAACTAATTCCGATGTAATTTCTGTGTTTCATTGTCAATGGGAAGGTGCAAGGGATACAGCAAACCTGCAGAGGTGCATCCGAATGTGAAACTGGTGACACAGGAAACGCTCAAAGCATAGACAATAGAAAGACACACTCTTCCTGTACTTAAGTCGACATTGTGTCTCCTTTATTTAATTACGATGCAATTTCTGTGTTTCATCGTCACTATGAAGGTCCAAGGGATACTGTAGACCTGCAGAGGTGCATCGGAATGTAAAACTGGTGACACAGGAAACGCTGAAAACATAGACAGTAGTAAGACTCAGACTTCCTGTACTTAAATCGGCATTGTGTCTGTTATATTTAATTCCGATGTAATTTCTGTGTTTCATTGTCAATGGGAATGTGCAACGGATACAGCAAACCTGCAGAGGTGCATCGGAATGTAAAACTGGTGACACAGGAAACGGTCAAAACATAGACAGTTGGAAGACTCTGTCTTCCTGTACTTAAGACGTCATTGAGTCCCTTATACTTAATTCCGATGCAATTTCTGTGGTTCATCGCAAATGGGAAGGTCCAAGGGACACAGTAAACCTGCAAAGGTGCATCGGAATGTAAAACTGGTGACAGAGGAAACGCTCAAAACATAGACAGTAGGAAGACTCAATCTTCCTGTACTTAAGTCGGCATTGTGTCTGTTATATTTAATTCCGATGCAATTTCTGTGTTTCATCGTCAATTGGAAGATCCAAGGGATACAGTAAACCTGCAGAGGTGCATCGGAATGTGAAACTGGTGACACAGGAAATGCTCAAAACATAGACAGTAGGAAGACTCTGTCTTCCTGTACTTAAGACGTCATTGAGTCCCTTATACTTAATTCCGATGCAATTTCTGTGGTTCATCGCAAATGGGAAGGTCCAAGGGACACAGTAAACCTGCAAAGGTGCATCGGAATGTAAAACTGGTGACAGAGGAAACGCTCAAAACATAGACAGTAGGAAGACTCAATCTTCCTGTTCTTATGTCGGCATTGTGTCTCTTATATTTAATTCCGATGCAATTTCTGTGTTTCATATCAATGGGAAGGTCCAATGGATAAATTAAACGTGCAGAGGTGCATCGGAATGAAAAACTGGTGACACAGGAAACGATCAAAACATAGACAGTAGGAATACTCAGTCTTCCTGTACTTAGTTCGGCATTTTGTCTCTTATATTTAAATCTGATGCAATTTCTGTGTTTCGTCGTCATTGGGAAGGTCCAAGGGATAGAGTAAACCTGCAGAGGTGCATCGGAATGTAAAACTGGTGACACAGGAAGCGGTCTAAACATAGACCCTAAGAAGACTCAGCTTTCTAGTACTGATGTCGGCATTGTGTCTCTTATATTTAATTTAGATGCAATTTCTATGTTTCATCGTCACTGTGAAGGTCCAAGGGATACAGTAAACCTGCCGATGTGCATCAAAATGTAAAACTGATGACATAGGAAACGCTCAAAACATAGACAGTACGAAGACTCAGTCTTCCTGTACCTAAGTCGGCATTGCATCTCTTATATTTAATTCCGAAGCAATTTCTGTGTTTTTTCGTCAATGGGAAGGTCCAAGGTATATAGTAAACCTGCAGAGGTGCATTGGAATGTAAAAATGGTGACACAGGAAACGCTCAAATCATAGACCGTAAGAAGACTCAGTTTTCTTGTACTTAACTCGGCGTTGTGTCTCCTATATTTAATTCCGATGCAATTTCTGTGCATCGTCGTCAAAGGGGTAGGTTCAATGGATACAGTAAACCTGCAGAGGTGGATCGGAATGTAAAACTGGTGACACAGGAAACGCTCAAAACATAGACAATACGAAGACTCAGTCTTCCTGTACTTAAGTCGGCATTGTGTCGCTTATATTTAATTCCGATGCATTTTCTGTGTTTCATCGTCAATGGCAAGGTTCAATGGATACAGTAAACCTACAGAGGTGCATCGGAATGTAAAACTGTTGACACAGGAATCGCTCAAACATTGACAGTAGGAAGACTCAGTCTTCCTGTACTTAAGTTCGCATTGTGTCTCTTATATTTAGTTCTGATGCAATTTCTGTGTTTCATCGTCACTTTGAAGGTCCAAGGGATACAGGAAAACCTGCAGAGGTGCATGGGAATGTAAAACTGATGACACAGGAAACGCTCAAAACATAGACAGTTGGAAGACTCTGTCTTCCTGTACTTAAGACGTCATTGTGTCTCTTACAATTAATTCCGATGCAATTTGTGTGTTTCATCGCCAATGGGATGGTCCAAGGGACACAGTAAACCTGCAGAGGTGCATCGGAATGTAAAACTGGTGACACTGGAAACGCTCAAAACATAGACAGTAGGAAGACTCAGCATTCCTGTTCTTATGTCGGCATTGTGTCTCTTATATTTAATTCCGATGCAATTTCTGTGTTTCATCGTCACTTTGAAGGTCCAAGGGATACATGAAAACCTACAGAGGTGCATGGGAATGTAAAACTGGTGACACAGGAAACGCTCAAAACGTAGACAGTTGGAAGACTCTGTCTTCCTGTACTTAAGACGTCATTGTGTCTGTTATATTTAATTCCGATGTAATTTCTGTGTTTCATTGTCAATGGGAAGGTGCAAGGGATACAGCAAACCTGCAGAGGTGCATCGGAATGTGAAACTGGTGACACAGGAAACGCTCAAAGCATAGACAATAGAAAGACACACTCTTCCTGTACTTAAGTCGACATTGTGTCTCCTTTATTTAATTACGATGCAATTTCTGTGTTTCATCGTCACTATGAAGGTCCAAGGGATACTGTAGACCTGCAGAGCTGCATCGGAATGTAAAACTGGTGACACAGGAAACGCTCAAAACATAGACAGTAGGAAGACTCATTTTTCCTGTACTTAAATCGGCATTGTGTCTCTTATATTTAACTCCTACGCATTTCCTGTGTTTCATCGTCAATGGGAAGGTAGAATGGATACAGTAAACCTGCAGAGGTGTATCAGAATGTAAAACTGGTGACACAGGAAACGCACAAACATAGACAGTAGGAAGACTCAGTCTTCCTGTACTTAAGTCGGCATTGTGTCTGTTATAACTAATTCCGATGTAATTTCTGTGTTTCATTGTCAATGGGAAGGTGCAAGGGATACAGCAAACCTGCAGAGGTGCATCCGAATGTGAAACTGGTGACACAGGAAACGCTCAAAGCATAGACAATAGAAAGACACACTCTTCCTGTACTTAAGTCGACATTGTGTCTCCTTTATTTAATTACGATGCAATTTCTGTGTTTCATCGTCACTATGAAGGTCCAAGGGATACTGTAGACCTGCAGAGGTGCATCGGAATGTAAAACTGGTGACACAGGAAACGCTGAAAACATAGACAGTAGTAAGACTCAGACTTCCTGTACTTAAATCGGCATTGTGTCTGTTATATTTAATTCCGATGTAATTTCTGTGTTTCATTGTCAATGGGAATGTGCAACGGATACAGCAAACCTGCAGAGGTGCATCGGAATGTAAAACTGGTGACACAGGAAACGCTCAAATCATAGACAGTTGGAAGACTCTGTCTTCCTGTACTTAAGACGACATTGAGTCCCTTATACTTAATTCCGATGCAATTTCTGTGGTTCATCGCAAATGGGAAGGTCCAAGGGACACAGTAAACCTGCAAAGGTGCATCGGAATATAAAACTGGTGACAGAGGAAACGCTCAAAACATAGACAGTAGGAAGACTCAATCTTCCTGTACTTAAGTCGGCATTGTGTCTCTTATATTTAATTCCGATGCAATTTCTGTGTTTCATCGTCAATTGGAAGATCCAAGGGATACAGTAAACCTGCAGAGGTGCATCGGAATGTGAAACTGGTGACACAGGAAATGCTCAAAACATAGACAGTAGGAAGACTCTGTCTTCCTGTACTTAAGACGTCATTGAGTCCCTTATACTTAATTCCGATGCAATTTCTGTGGTTCATCGCAAATGGGAAGGTCCAAGGGACACAGTAAACCTGCAAAGGTGCATCGGAATGTAAAACTGGTGACAGAGGAAACGCTCAAAACATAGACAGTAGGAAGACTCAATCTTCCTGTTCTTATGTCGGCATTGTGTCTCTTATATTTAATTCCGATGCAATTTCTGTGTTTCATATCAATGGGAAGGTCCAATGGATAAATTAAACGTGCAGAGGTGCATCGGAATGAAAAACTGGTGACACAGGAAACGATCAAAACATAGACAGTAGGAATACTCAGTCTTCCTGTACTTAGTTCGGCATTTTGTCTCTTATATTTAAATCTGATGCAATTTCTGTGTTTCGTCGTCATTGGGAAGGTCCAAGGGATAGAGTAAACCTGCAGAGGTGCATCGGAATGTAAAACTGGTGACACAGGAAGCGGTCTAAACATAGACCCTAAGAAGACTCAGCTTTCTAGTACTGATGTCGGCATTGTGTCTCTTATATTTAATTTAGATGCAATTTCTGTGTTTCATCGTCACTGTGAAGGTCCAAGGGATACAGTAAACCTGCCGAAGTGCATCAAAATGTAAAACTGATGACATAGGAAACGCTCAAAACATAGACAGTACGAAGACTCAGTCTTCCTGTACCTAAGTCGGCATTGCATCTCTTATATTTAATTCCGAAGCAATTTCTGTGTTTTTTCGTCAATGGGAAGGTCCAAGGTATATAGTAAACCTGCAGAGGTGCATTGGAATGTAAAAATGGTGACACAGGAAACGCTCAAATCATAGACCGTAAGAAGACTCAGTTTTCTTGTACTTAACTCGGCGTTGTGTCTCCTATATTTAATTCCGATGCAATTTCTGTGCATCGTCGTCAAAGGGGTAGGTTCAATGGATACAGTAAACCTGCAGAGGTGGATCGGAATGTAAAACTGGTGACACAGGAAACGCTCAAAACATAGACAATACGAAGACTCAGTCTTCCTGTACTTAAGTCGGCATTGTGTCGCTTATATTTAATTCCGATGCATTTTCTGTGTTTCATCGTCAATGGCAAGGTTCAATGGATACAGTAAACCTACAGAGGTGCATCGGAATGTAAAACTGTTGACACAGGAATCGCTCAAACATTGACAGTAGGAAGACTCAGTCTTCCTGTACTTAAGTTCGCATTGTGTCTCTTATATTTAGTTCTGATGCAATTTCTGTGTTTCATCGTCACTTTGAAGGTCCAAGGGATACAGGAAAACCTGCAGAGGTGCATGGGAATGTAAAACTGATGACACAGGAAACGCTCAAAACATAGACAGTTGGAAGACTCTGTCTTCCTGTACTTAAGACGTCATTGTGTCTCTTACAATTAATTCCGATGCAATTTGTGTGTTTCATCGCCAATGGGATGGTCCAAGGGACACAGTAAACCTGCAGAGGTGCATCGGAATGTAAAACTGGTGACACTGGAAACGCTCAAAACATAGACAGTAGGAAGACTCAGCATTCCTGTTCTTATGTCGGCATTGTGTCTCTTATATTTAATTCCGATGCAATTTCTGTGTTTCATCGTCACTTTGAAGGTCCAAGGGATACATGAAAACCTACAGAGGTGCATGGGAATGTAAAACTGGTGACACAGGAAACGCTCAAAACGTAGACAGTTGGAAGACTCTGTCTTCCTGTACTTAAGACGTCATTGTGTCTGTTATATTTAATTCCGATGTAATTTCTGTGTTTCATTGTCAATGGGAAGGTGCAAGGGATACAGCAAACCTGCAGAGGTGCATCGGAATGTGAAACTGGTGACACAGGAAACGCTCAAAGCATAGACAATAGAAAGACACACTCTTCCTGTACTTAAGTCGACATTGTGTCTCCTTTATTTAATTACGATGCAATTTCTGTGTTTCATCGTCACTATGAAGGTCCAAGGGATACTGTAGACCTGCAGAGCTGCATCGGAATGTAAAACTGGTGACACAGGAAACGCTCAAAACATAGACAGTAGGAAGACTCATTTTTCCTGTACTTAAATCGTCATTGTGTCTCTTATATTTAACTCCTACGCATTTCCTGTGTTTCATCGTCAATGGGAAGGTAGAATGGATACAGTAAACCTGCAGAGGTGTATCAGAATGTAAAACTGGTGACACAGGAAACGCACAAACATAGACAGTAGGAAGACTCAGTCTTCCTGTACTTAAGTCGGCATTGTGTCTGTTATAACTAATTCCGATGTAATTTCTGTGTTTCATTGTCAATGGGAAGGTGCAAGGGATACAGCAAACCTGCAGAGGTGCATCCGAATGTGAAACTGGTGACACAGGAAACGCTCAAAGCATAGACAATAGAAAGACACACTCTTCCTGTACTTAAGTCGACATTGTGTCTCCTTTATTTAATTACGATGCAATTTCTGTGTTTCATCGTCACTATGATAGGTCCAAGGGATACTGTAGACCTGCAGAGGTGCATCGGAATGTAAAACTGGTGACACAGGAAACGCTGAAAACATAGACAGTAGTAAGACTCAGACTTCCTGTACTTAAATCGGCATTGTGTCTGTTATATTTAATTCCGATGTAATTTCTGTGTTTCATTGTCAATGGGAATGTGCAACGGATACAGCAAACCTGCAGAGGTGCATCGGAATGTAAAACTGGTGACACAGGAAACGCTCAAATCATAGACAGTTGGAAGACTCTGTCTTCCTGTACTTAAGACGACATTGAGTCCCTTATACTTAATTCCGATGCAATTTCTGTGGTTCATCGCAAATGGGAAGGTCCAAGGGACACAGTAAACCTGCAAAGGTGCATCGGAATATAAAACTGGTGACAGAGGAAACGCTCAAAACATAGACAGTAGGAAGACTCAATCTTCCTGTACTTAAGTCGGCATTGTGTCTCTTATATTTAATTCCGATGCAATTTCTGTGTTTCATCGTCAATTGGAAGATCCAAGGGATACAGTAAACCTGCAGAGGTGCATCGGAATGTGAAACTGGTGACACAGGAAATGCTCAAAACATAGACAGTAAGAAGACTCTGTCTTCCTGTACTTAAGACGTCATTGAGTCCCTTATACTTAATTCCGATGCAATTTCTGTGGTTCATCGCAAATGGGAAGGTCCAAGGGACACAGTAAACCTGCAAAGGTGCATCGGAATGTAAAACTGGTGACAGAGGAAACGCTCAAAACATAGACAGTAGGAAGACTCAATCTTCCTGTTCTTATGTCGGCATTGTGTCTCTTATATTTAATTCCGATGCAATTTCTGTGTTTCATATCAATGGGAAGGTCCAATGGATAAATTAAACGTGCAGAGGTGCATCGGAATGAAAAACTGGTGACACAGGAAACGATCAAAACATAGACAGTAGGAATACTCAGTCTTCCTGTACTTAGTTCGGCATTTTGTCTCTTATATTTAAATCTGATGCAATTTCTGTGTTTCGTCGTCAATGGGAAGGTCCAAGGGATAGAGTAAACCTGCAGAGGTGCATCGGAATGTAAAACTGGTGACACAGGAAGCGGTCAAAACATAGACCCTAAGAAGACTCAGCTTTCTAGTACTGATGTCGGCATTGTGTCTCTTATATTTAATTTAGATGCAATTTCTGTGTTTCATCGTCACTGTGAAGGTCCAAGGGATACAGTAAACCTGCAGAGGTGCATCAAAATGTAAAACTGGTGACACAGGAAACGCTCAAAACATAGACAGTAGGAAGTCTCAGTCTTCCTGTACTTTGGTCGGCATTGTGTCTCTTATATATAATTCCGATGCATTTTCTGTGTTTCATCGTCAATGGGAAGGTCCAATGGATACAGTAAACCTGCAGAGGTGAATCGGAATGTAAATCTGGCGACACAGGAAACGCTCAAAGCATAGACAATAGAAAGAAACACTCTTCCTGTACTTTAGTCGACATTGTGTCTCTTTTATTTCATTCCGATGCAATTTCTGTGTTTCATCGTCAATAGGAAAGTCGAAGGGAAACAGTATTTCTGCAGAGCTGCATCGGAATGTAAAACTGGTGACACAGGAAACGCTCAAAACATAGACAGTAGGAAGACTCAGTCTTCCTGTACTTAAGTCGGCATTGTGTCTCTTATATTTAATTCCGATGCAATTTCTGTGTTTCATCGTCAATGGGGGGGTCCAAGAGATACAGTAAACCTGCAGAGGTGCATCGGAATGTAGAACCGATGACACAGGAGACGCTCAAAACATAGACAGTAGGAAGACTCAATCTTCCTGTACTTAGGTCGGCATTGTGTCACTTATATTTAATTCCGATGCAATTTCTTTGTTTCATCGTCAATAGGAAAGTCGAAGGGAAACAGTATACCTGTAGAGCTGCATCGGAATGTAAAACTGGTGACACAGGTAACGCTCAAAACATAGACAGTAGGAAGACTCAGTCTTCCTGTACTTAAGTCGGCATTGTGTCTCTTATATTTAATTCCGATGCAATTTCTGTGTTTCACCGTCACTTTGAAGGTCCAAGTGATACAGTAAACTTGCAGAGGTGCATCAAAATATAAAACTGATGACACAGGAAACGCTCAAAACATAGACAGTAGGAAGACTCAGTCTTCCTGTACCTAAGTCGGCATTGTGAGTCTTATACTTAATTCCGATGCAATTTCTGTGTTTTTTCGTCAAGGTATACAGTAAACCTGCAGAGGTGCATTGGAATGTAAAACTGGTGACACAGGAAACGCTCAAACCATAGACCGTAAGAAGACTCGGTTTTCAAGTACTTAAATCGGCGTTGTGTCTCTTATATTTAATTCCGATGCAATTTCTGCGTTTCGTCAATGGGAAGGTCCAATGGATACAGTAAACCTGCAGAGGTGCATTGGAATGTAAAACTTGGGACACAGGAAACGCTCAAAACATAGACAGTAGGAAGACTCAGTCATCCTGTTCTTAAGTCGGCATTGTGTCTTTTTTATTTAATTCCGATGTAATTTCTGTGTTTCATCGTCACTGTGAAGGTCCAATGGATACAGTAAACCTGCAGAGGTGCATCGGAATGTAAAACTTGGGACACAGGAAACGCTCAAACATAGACAGTAGGAAGACTCAGTCTTCCTGTACTTAAGTCGACATTGTGTCTCTTATATTTAATTCCGATGTAATTTCTGCGTTTCATCGTCACTGTGAAGGTCCAATGGATACAGTAAACCTGCAGAGGTGCATCGGAATGTAAAACTGGTGACACAGGAAACGCTCAAAACATAGACAGTAGGAAGACTCAGTCCTTCTGTACTTAAGTTGGCATTGTGTCTCTTATATTTAATTCCGATGCAGTTTCTGTGTTTCATCGTCAATGGGAAGGTCCAAAGGATACAGTAACCCTGCAGAGCTGCATCGGAATGTAAAACTGGTGACACAGGAGACGCTGAAAACATAGACAGGAGGAAGACTCAGTCTTCCGGTACGTAAGTCGGCATTGTGTCTCTTATATTTAATTCCGATGCAATTTCTGTGTTTCTTCGTCACTGTGAAGGTCCAAGGGATACAGTAAACCTGCAGAGGTGTATCGGAATGTAAAACTGGAGACACAGGAAACGCTCAAAACATAGACAGTAGGAAGACTGAGTCTTCCTCTACTTAAGACGTCATTGTTTCCCTTATATTTAATTGCGGGTCAATTTCTGTGTTTCATCGCCAATGGGAAGGTCCAAGGGACACGGTAAACCTGCAGAGGTGCATCGGAATGTAACACTGGTGACACTGGAAACGCTCAAAACATAGACAGTAGGAAGACTCAACCATCTTGTACTTAAGTCGGCATTGTGTGTCTTATATTTAATTGCGATGCAATTTCTGTGTTTCATCGTCAATGGGAAGATCCATGGGCTACAGTAAACCTGCAGAGGTGAATCGGAATGTAAAACTGGTGGCACATGAAACGATCAAAACATAGTCAGTAGGAATACTCAGTCTTCCTGACCTTAAGTCGGCATTGTGTCTCTTATATTTAAATCCGATGCAATTTCTGTGTCTCGTCGTCAATGGGAAGGTCCAAGGGATACAGTAAACCTGCAGAGGTGCATTGGAATGTAAAACTGGTGACACAGGAAACGCTCAAATCATAGACAGTAAGAAGACTCAGTTTTAATGTACTTAAGTCGGCGTTGTGTCTTTTATATTTAATTCCGATGCAATTTCTGTGTTTCATCGCCAATGTGAAGGTCCAAGGGACACAGTATACCTGCAGAGGTGCATCGGAATGTAAAACTGGTGACACAGGAAACGCTCAAAACATAGACAGTAGGAAGACTCAACCTTCCTGTACTTAAGTCGGCATTGTGATTCTTATTATTAATTCCGATGCAATTTGGGAAGATCCATGGGATACAGTAAACCTGCAGAGGTGAATCGGAATGTAAACCTGGTGACACAGGAAACGATCAAATCATAGACAGTAGGAAGATTCAGCCTTCCTGTCCTTAAGTCGGCATTCTGTCTCTTATTTTGAATTCCGATGCTATTTCTGTGTTTCATCGTTACTGTGAAGGTCCAAGTGATACAGTAAACTTGCAGAGGTGCATCAAAATGTAAAACTGATGACACAGGAAACGCTCAAAACATAGACAGTTGGATGACTCAGTCTTCCTGTTCTTAAGTCGGCATTGTGTCTTTTTTATTTAATTCCGATGAAATTTCTGTGTTTCATCGTCAATGGGAAGGTCCAATGGATACAGTAAACCTGCAGAGGTGCATCGGAATGTAAAACTGATGACACAGGAAACGCTCAAAACATAGACTGTAGGAAGACTCAGTCTTCCTGTACTTAAGTCGGCATTGTGTCTCTTATATATAATTCCGATTCAA
Organism: Schistocerca nitens; assembly: GCF_023898315.1. NCBI lineage: Eukaryota > Metazoa > Arthropoda > Insecta > Orthoptera > Acrididae > Schistocerca > Schistocerca nitens. The sequence goes on from NC_064619.1 coordinate 760,813,683, forward strand.
TTTCTGTGTTTCATCGTCAATGGGAAAGTCGAAGGGAAACAGTATACCTGCAGAGGTGCATCGGAATGTAAAACTGGTGACACACGAAACGCTCAAAACATAGACAATAGAAAGACACACTCTTCCTGTACTTAAGTCGACCTTGTGTATCTTATATTTAAATCCGATGCAATTTCTGTGTTTCATTGTCAATGGGAAGGTGCAAGGGATACAGCAATCCAGCAGAGGTGCATTGGAATGTAAAACTGGTGACACAGGAAACGCTCAAAACATAGAGAGTAGGAAGACTCAGTCTTTCTGTACTTAAGTCGATATTGTGTCTCTTATATTTAATTCCGATGCAATTTCTGTGTTTCATCGTCACTATGAAGGTCCAAGGGATACTACAGACCTGCATAGATGAATCGGAATGTAAAACTGGTGACACAGGAAACGCTCAAAACATAGACAGTAGGAAGACTCAGTCCTTCTGTACTTAAGTCGGCATTGTGTCTCTTATATTTAATTCCGATGCAATTTCTGTGTTTCATCGTCAATGGGAAGGCCCGAGGGATACAGTAACCCTGCAGAGATGCACCGGAATGTAAAACTGGTGACACAGGAGACACTCACAACTTAGACAGTAGGAAGACTCAGTCTTCCTGTACTTAAGTCGGCATTTTGTCTCTTATATTTAATTCCGACGCAATTTCTGTGTCTCTTCGTCACTGTGAAGGTCCAAAGGATACAGTAAACTTGCAGAGGTGTATCGGAATGTAAAACTAGAGACACAGAAAACGCTCAAAACATAGACAGTAGGAAGACTCAGTCTTCCTCTACTTAAGACGTCATTGTGTCTCTTATATTTAATTGCGGGTCAATTTCTGTGTTTCATCGCCAATGGGAAGGTCCAAGGGACACAGTAAACCTGCAGAGGTGCATCGGAATGTAACACTGGTGACACTGGAAACGCTCAAAACATAGACCGTAAGAAGACTCAGTTTTCTTGTACCTAAGTCGGCGTTGTGTCTCTTATATTTAATTCCGATGTCATTTCTGTGTTTCATCGTCAATGGAAAGGTCCAATGGATACAGTAAACCTGCAGAGGTGCATCGGAATGTAAAACTGGTGACACAGGAAACGCTCAAAACATAGACAGTAGGAAGACTCAATATTCCTGTACTTAAGTCGGCTTTGTGTCTCTTATATTTAATTCCGATAAAATTTCTGTGTTTCATCGTCAATGGGAAGATCCAAGGATACATTAATTCTGCAGATGTGCATCGGAATGTAAAACTGGTGACACAGGAAACGCTCAAATCATAGACAGTAGGAAGACTAAGCCTTCCTGTCCTTAAGTCGGCATTGTGTCTCTTATATTTAATTCCGATGCCGTTTCTGTGTTTCATCGTCAATGGGAAGGTCCAATGGATACAGAAACCCTGCAGAGGTGCATTGGAATGTAAAACTGGTGACACAGGAAGCGGTCAAAACATAGACACTAAGAAGAGTCAGTTTTTTTGTACTGAAGTCGGCATTGTGCCGCTTATATTTAATTTAGATGCAATATCTGTGTTTCATCGTCACTGTGAATGTCCAAGGGATACAGTAAACCTGCCGAGGTGCATCAAAATGTAAAACTGATGACATAGGAAACGCTCAAAACATAGACAGTAGGAAGACTCAGTCTTCCTGTACCTAAGTCGACATTGCATCTCTTATATTTAATTCCGATGCAATTTCTGTGTTTTTTCGTCAATGGGAAGGTCCAAGGTATATAGTAAACCTGCAGAGGTGCATTGGAATGTAAAAATTGTGACACAGGAAACGCTCAAATCATAGACCGTAAGAAGACTCAGTTTTCTTGTACTTAACTCGGCGTTGTGTCTCTTATATTTAATTCCGATGCAATTTCTGTGCTTCGTCGTCAAAGGGAAGGTTCAATGGATACAGTAAACCTGCAGAGGTGGATCGGAATGAAAAACTGGTGACACAGGAAACGCTCAAAACATAGACAGTACGAAGACTCAGTCTTCCTGTACTTAAGTCGGCATTGAGTCTCTTATATTTAATTCCGATGCAATTTCTGCGTTTCATCGTCAATGGGAAGGTCCAATGGATACAGTAAACCTGCAGAGGTGCATCGGAATGTAAAACTTGGGACACAGGAAACGCTCAAAACATAGACAGTAGGAAGACTCAGTCTTCCTGTTCTTAAGTCGGCATTGTGTCTTTTTTATTTAATTCCGATGCAATTTCTGTGTTTCATCGTCAATGGGAAGGTCCAATGGATACAGTAATCCTGCAGAGGTGCATCGGAATGTAAAACTGATGAGTCAGGAAAGGCTCAAAACATAGACAGTAGGAAGACTCAGTCTTCCTGTACTTAAGGCGGCATTGTGTCTCTTATATATAATTCCGATTCAATTTCTGTGTTTCATCGTCAATGGGAAGGTCCAGGGTATATAGTAAACCTGCAGAGGTGTATCGGAATGTAAAACTAGAGACACAGGAAACGCTCAAAACATAGACAGTAGGAAGACTCAGTCTTCCTCTACTTAAGACGTCATTGTGTCTCTTATATTTAATTGCGGGTCAATTTCTGTGTTTCATCGCCAATGGGAAGGTCCAAGGGACACAGTAAACCTGCAGAGGTGCATCGGAATGTAACACTGGTGACACTGGAAACTCTCAAACATAGACCGTAAGAAGACTCAGTTTTCTTGTACGTAAGTCGGCGTTGTGTCTCTTATATTTAATTCCGATGTCATTTCTGTGTTTCATCGTCAATGGAAAGGTCCAATGGATAATGAAACCCTGCAGAGGTGCATTGGAATGTAAAACTGGTGACACAGGAAGCGGTCAAAACATAGACCCTAAGAAGAGTCAGTTTTTTTGTACTGAAGTCGGCATTGTGTCGCTTATATTTAATTTAGATGGAATATCTGTGTTTCATCGTCACTGTGAATGTCCAAGGGATACAGTAAACCTGCCGAGGTGCATCAAAATGTAAAACTGATGACATAGGAAACGCTCAAAACATAGACAGTAGGAAGACTCAGTCTTCCTGTACCTAAGTCGGCATTGCATCTCTTGTATTTAATTCCGATTCCATTTCTGTGTTTTTTCGTCAATGGGAAGGTCCAAGGTATATAGTAAACCTGCAGAGGTGCATTGGAATGTAAAAATGGTGACACAGGAAACGCTCAAATCATAGACCGTAAGAAGACTCAGTTTTCTTGTACTTAACTCGGCGTTGTGTCTCTTATATTTAATTCCGATGCAATTTCTGTGCTTCGTCGTCAAAGGGAAGGTTCAATGGATACAGTAAACCTGCAGAGGTGGATCGGAATGTAAAACTGGTGACACAGGAAACGCTCAAAACATAGACAGTACGAAGACTCAGTCTTCCTGTACTTAAGTCGTCATTGAGTCTCTTATATTTAATTCCGAAGCAATTTCTGTGTTTCATCGTCAATGAGAAGGTCCAATGGATACAGTAAACCTGCATAGGTGCATCGGAACTTAAAACTGCTGACACAGGAAACGCTCAATGTATAGACAATAGAAAGACACACTCTTCCTGTACTTAAGTCGGCATTGTGTCTCTTATATTTAATTCCGATGCTATTTCTATGTTTCATCGTCAGTGGGAAAGTCGAAGGGAAACAGTATACCTGCAGAGGTGCATGGGAATGTAATACTGGTGACACAGGAAACGCTCAAAACAAAGACAGTAGGAAGACTCAGTCTTCCTGTACTTAAGTTCGCATTGTGTCTCTTATATTTAGTTCTGATGCCATTTCTGTGTTTCTACGTCACTTTGAAGGTCCAAGGGAAACAGGAAAACCTGCAGAGGTGCATGGGAATGTAAAACTGATGACACAGGAGACGCTCAAAACATTGACAGTTGGAAGACTCTGTCTTCCTGTACTTAAGACGTCATTGTGTCTCTTACATTTAATTCCGATGCAATTTCTGTGTTTCATCGCCAATGGCATGGTCCAAGGGACACAGTAAACCTGCAGAGGTGCATCGGAATGTAAAACTGGTGACACTGGAAACGCTCAAAACATAGACAGTAGGAAGACTCAGCATTCCTGTTCTTATGTCGGCATTGTGTCTCTTATATTTAATTCCGATGCAATTTCTGTGTTTCACCGTCACTTTGAAGGTCCAAGAGATACAGGAAAACCTGCAGAGGTGCATGGGAATGTAAAATTGGTGACACAGGAAACGCTCAAAACATAGACAGTTGGAAGACTCTGTCTTCCTGTACTTAAGACGTCATTGTGTCCCTTATATTTAAATCCGATGCAATTTCTGTGTTTCATCGCTAATGGGAGGTCCAAGGGACACAGTAAACCTGCAGAGGTGCATCGGAATGTAAAACTGGTGAAGCAGATAACGCTCAAAACATAGACAGTAGGAAGACTCAATGTTCCTGTACTTAAGTCGTCATTGTGTCTCTTATATTTAATTCCGATAAAATTTCTGTGTTTCATCGTCAATGGGAAGATCCAAGGGATACAGTAAACCTGCAGAGGTGCATCGGAATGTAAAACTGGTGACACAGGAAACGCTCAAAACATAGCCAGTAGAAAGACTCAGCCTTCCTGTTCTTAAGTCGGCATTGTGTCTCTTATATTTAATTCCGATGCTATTTCTGTGTTTCATCGTCAATGGGAAGGTCAAATGGATACAGTAAACCTCCAGAGGTGCATCGGAATGTAAAATTGGTGACGCAGGAAACGCTCAAAACATAGACAGTAGGAAGACTCAATCTTACTGTACTTAAGTCGACATTGTGTCTCTTATATTTAATTCCGATGCAATTTCTGTGTTTCATCGTCAATTGGAAGATCCAAGGGATACAGTAAACCTGCAGAGGTGCATCGGAATGTAAAACTGGTGACACAGGAAATGCTCAAAACATAGCCAGTAGGAAGACTCAGCATACCTGTTCTTATGTCGGCATTGTGCCTCTTATATTTAATTCCGATGCAATTTCTGTGTTTCATCGTCAATGGGAAGGTCAAATGGATACAGTAAACGTGCAGAGGTGCATCGGAATGAAAAACTGGTGAACAAGAAACGATCAAAACATAGACAGTAGGAATACTCAGGCTTCTTGTACTTAAGTCGGCATTGTGTCTCTTACATTTAATTCCGATGCATTTTCTGTGTTTCATCGTCAATGGGAAGGTCCAATGGATACAGTAAACCTGCAGAGGTGCTTCGGAATGTAAAACTGGTGACAGAGGAAACGCTCAAAGCATAGACAATAGAAAGACACGGTCTTCCTGTACTTAAGTCGACATTGTGTCTCTTTTATTTCATTCCGATGCAATTTCTGTGTTTCATCGTCACTGTGATGGTCCAATGGATACAGTATACCTGCAGAGGTGCATCGGAATGTAAAACTGGTGACACTGGAAACGCTCAAAACGTAGACCGTAAGAAGACTCAGTTTTCTTGTACTTAAGTCAGCGTTTTGTCTCTTATATTTAATTCCGATGTAATTTCTGTGTTTCATCGACAATGGGAAGGTCCGATGGATACAGTAAACCTGCAGAGGTGCATCGGAATGTAAAACTGATGACACAGGAAACGCTCAAAACATAGACTGTAGGAAGACTCAGTCTTCCTGTACTTAAGTCGGCATTGTGTCTCTTATATATAATTCCGATTCAATTTCTGTGTTTCATCGTCAATGGGAAAGTCGAAGGGAAACAGTATACCTGCAGAGGTGCATCGGAATGTAAAACTGGTGACACACGAAACGCTCAAAACATAGACAATAGAAAGACACACTCTTCCTGTACTTAAGTCGACCTTGTGTATCTTATATTTAAATCCGATGCAATTTCTGTGTTTCATTGTCAATGGGAAGGTGCAAGGGATACAGCAATCCAGCAGAGGTGCATTGGAATGTAAAACTGGTGACACAGGAAACGCTCAAAACATAGAGAGTAGGAAGACTCAGTCTTTCTGTACTTAAGTCGATATTGTGTCTCTTATATTTAATTCCGATGCAATTTCTGTGTTTCATCGTCACTATGAAGGTCCAAGGGATACTATAGACCTGCATAGATGAATCGGAATGTAAAACTGGTGACACAGGAAACGCTCAAAACATAGACAGTAGGAAGACTCAGTCCTTCTGTACTTAAGTCGGCATTGTGTCTCTTATATTTAATTCCGATGCAATTTCTGTATTTCATCGTCAATGGGAAGGCCCGAGGGATACAGTAACCCTGCAGAGATGCACCGGAATGTAAAACTGGTGACACAGGAGACACTCACAACATAGACAGTAGGAAGACTCAGTCTTCCTGTACTTAAGTCGGCATTTTGTCTCTTATATTTAATTCCGACGCAATTTCTGTGTCTCTTCGTCACTGTGAAGGTCCAAGGGATACAGTAAACTTGCAGAGGTGTATCGGAATGTAAAACTAGAGACACAGAAAACGCTCAAAACATAGACAGTAGGAAGACTCAGTCTTCCTCTACTTAAGACGTCATTGTGTCTCTTATATTTAATTGCGGGTCAATTTCTGTGTTTCATCGCCAATGGGAAGGTCCAAGGGACACAGTAAACCTGCAGAGGTGCATCGAAATGTAACACTGGTGACACTGGAAACGCTCAAAACATAGACCGTAAGAAGACTCAGTTTTCTTGTACCTAAGTCGGCGTTGTGTCTCTTATATTTAATTCCGATGTCATTTCTGTGTTTCATCGTCAATGGAAAGGTCCAATGGATACAGTAAACCTGCAGAGGTGCATCGGTATGTAAAACTGGTGACACAGGAAACGCTCAAAACATAGACAGTAGGAAGACTCAATATTCCTGTACTTAAGTCGGCTTTGTGTCTCTTATATTTAATTCCGATAAAATTTCTGTGTTTCATCGTCAATGGGAAGATCCAAGGGATACATTAATTCTGCAGATGTGCATCGGAATGTAAAACTGGTGACACAGGAAACGCTCAAATCATAGACAGTAGGAAGACTAAGCCTTCCTGTCCTTAAGTCGGCATTGTGTCTCTTATATTTAATTCCGATGCCATTTCTGTGTTTCATCGTCAATGGGAAGGTCCAATGGATACAGAAACCCTGCAGAGGTGCATTGGAATGTAAAACTGGTGACACAGGAAGCGGTCAAAACATAGACACTAAGAAGAGTCAGTTTTTTTGTACTGAAGTCGGCATTGTGCCGCCTATATTTAATTTAGATGCAATATCTGTGTTTCATCGTCACTGTGAGTGTCCAAGGGATACAGTAAACCTGCCGAGGTGCATCAAAATGTAAAACTGATGACATAGGAAACGCTCAAAACATAGACAGTAGGAAGACTCAGTCTTCCTGTACCTAAGTCGGCATTGCATCTCTTATATTTAATTCCGATGCAATTTCGGTGTTTTTTCGTCAATGGGAAGGTCCAAGGTATATAGTAAACCTGCAGAGGTGCATTGGAATGTAAAAATGGTGACACAGGAAACGCTCAAATCATAGACCGTAAGAAGACTCAGTTTTCTTGTACTTAACTCGGCGTTGTGTCTCTTATATTTAATTCCGATGCAATTTCTGTGCTTCGTCGTCAAAGGGAAGGTTCAATGGATACAGTAAACCTGCAGAGGTGGATCGGAATGTAAAACTGGTGACACAGGAATCGCTCAAAACATAGACAGTACGAAGACTCAGTCTTCCTGTACTTAAGTCGGCATTGTGTCTCTTATATTTAATTCCGATGCATTTTCTGTGTTTCATCGTCAATGTGAAGGTTCAATGGATACAGTAAACCTACAGAGGTGCATGGGAATGTAAAACTGTTGACACAGGAATGGCTCAAACATTGACAGTAGGAAGACTCAGTCTTCCTGTACTTAAGTCGTCATTGAGTCTCTTATATTTAATTCCGAAGCAATTTCTGTGTTTCATCGTCAATGGGAAGGTCCAATGGATACAGTAAACCTGCATAGGTGCATCGGAATGTAAAACTGCTGACACAGGAAACGCTCAAATTATAGACAATAGAAAGACACACTCTTCCTGTACTTAAGTCGGCATTGTGTCTCTTATATTTAATTCCGATGCTATTTCTATGTTTCATCGTCAATGGGAAAGTCGAAGGGAAACAGTATACCTGCAGAGGTGCATGGGAATGTAATACTGGTGACACAGGAAACGCTCAAAACAAAGACAGTAGGAAGACTCAGTCTTCCTGTACTTAAGTTCGCATTGTGTCTCTTATATTTAGTTCTGATGCAATTTCTGTGTTTCTACGTCACTTTGAAAGTCCAAGGGATACAGGAAAACCTGCAGAGGTGCATGGGAATGTAAAACTGATGACACAGGAGACGCTCAAAACATTGACAGTTGGAAGACTCTGTCTTCCTGTACTTAAGACGTCATTGTGTCTCTTACATTTAATTCCGATGCAATTTCTGTGTTTCATCGCCAATGGGATGGTCCAAGGGACACAGTAAACCTGCAGAGGTGCATCGGAATGTAAAACTGGTGACACTGGAAACGCTCAAAACATAGACAGTAGGAAGACTCAGCATTCCTGTTCTTATGTCGGCATTGTGTCTCTTATATTTAATTCCGATGCAATTTCTGTGTTTCACCGTCACTTTGAAGGTCCAAGAGATACAGGAAAACCTGCAGAGGTGCATGGGAATGTAAAATTGGTGACACAGGAAACGCTCAAAACATAGACAGTTGGAAGACTCTGTCTTCCTGTACTTAAGACGTCATTGTGTCCCTTATATTTAAATCCGATGCAATTTCTCTGTTTCATCGCTAATGGGAGGTCCAAGGGACACAGTAAACCTGCAGAGGTGCATCGGAATGTAAAACTGGTGAAGCAGGAAACGCTCAAAACATAGACAGTAGGAAGACTCAATGTTCCTGTACTTAAGTCGGCATTGTGTCTCTTATATTTAATTCCGATAAAATTTCTGTGTTTCATCGTCAATGGGAAGATCCAAGGGATACAGTAAACCTGCAGAGGTGCATCGGAATGTAAAACTGGTGACACAGGAAACGCTCAAAACATAGCCAGTAGAAAGACTCAGCCTTCCTGTTCTTAAGTCGGCATTGTGTCTCTTATATTTAATTCCGATGCTATTTCTGTGTTTCATCGTCAATGGGAAGGTCCAATGGATACAGTAAACCTCCAGAGGTGCATCGGAATGTAAAATTGGTGACGCAGGAAACGCTCAAAACATAGACAGTAGGAAGACTCAATCTTCCTGTACTTAAGTCGACATTGTGTCTCTTATATTTAATGCCGATGCAATTTCTGTGTTTCATCGTCAATTGGAAGATCCAAGGGATACAGTAAACCTGCAGAGGTGCATCGGAATGTAAAACTGGTGACCCAGGAAATGCTCAAAACATAGCCAGTAGGAAGACTCAGCATACCTGTTCTTATGTCGGCATTGTGCCTCTTATATTTAATTCCGATGCAATTTCTGTGTTTCATCGTCAATGGGAAGGTCAAATGGATACAGTAAACGTGCAGAGGTGCATCGGAATGAAAAACTGGTGAACAAGAAACGATCAAAACATAGACAGTAGGAATACTCAGGCTTCTTGTACTTAAGTCGGCATTGTGTCTCTAACATTTAATTCCGATGCATTTTCTGTGTTTCATCGTCAATGGGAAGGTCCAATGGATACAGTAAACCTGCAGAGGTGCATCGGAATGTAAAACTGGTGACACAGGAAACGCTCAAAGCATAGACAATAGAAAGACACGGTCTTCCTGTACTTAAGTCGACATTGTGTGTCTTTTATTTCATTCCGATGCAATTTCTGTGTTTCATCGTCACTGTGATGGTCCAATGGATACAGTAAACTTGCAGAGGTGCATCGGAATGTAAAACTGGTGACACAGGAAACGCTCAAAACATAGACAGTAGAAAAACTCAGTCTTCCTGTACTTAAGTCGGCATTATGTCTTTTATATTTAATTCCCATGCAATTTCTGTGTTTTATCGTCAATGGGGGGGTCCAATGGATACAGTAAACCTGCAGAGGTGCATCGGAATGTAGAACTGATGACACAGGAAACGCTCAAAACATAGACAGTAGGAAGACTCAGTCTTCCAGTACTTAAGTCGGCATTGTGTCTCTAACATTTAATTCCGATGCATTTTCTGTGTTTCATCGTCAATGGGAAGGTCCAATGGATACAGTAAACCTGCAGAGGTGCATCGGAATGTAAAACTGGTGACACAGGAAAAGCTCAAAACATAGACAGTAGGAAGACTCAGTCTTCCAGTACTTAAGTCGTCATTGTGTTTCTTATATTTAATTCCGATGCAATTTCTGTGTTTCATCGTCACTTTGAAGGTCCAAGGGATACAGTAAACCTGCAGAGGTGCATCGGAATGTAAAACTGGTGACACTGGAAACGCTCAAAACGTAGACCGTAAGAAGACTCAGTTTTCTTGTACTTAAGTCAGCGTTTTGTCTCTTATATTTAATTCCGATGTAATTTCTGTGTTTCATCGACAATGGGAAGGTCCGATGGATACAGTAAACCTGCAGAGGTGCATCGGAATGTAAAACTGGTGACACAGGAAACGCTCAAAACGTAGACCGTAAGAAGACTCAGTTTTCTTGTACTTAAGTCAGCGTTTTGTCTCTTATATTTAATTCCGATGTAATTTCTGTGTTTCATTGTCAATGGGAATGTGCAACAGATACAGCAAACCTGCAGAGGTGCATCGGAATGTAAAACTGGTGACACAGGAAACGCTCAAAACATAGACAGTTGGAAGACTCTGTCTTCCTGTACTTAAGACGTCATTGAGTCCCTTATACTTAATTCCGATGCAATTTCTGTGTTTCATCGCAAATGGGAAGGTCCAAGGGACACAGTAAACCTGCAAAGGTGCATCGGAATGTAAAACTGGTGACAGAGGAAACTCTCAAAACATAGACAGTAGGAAGGCTCAGCCTTCCTGTTCTTAAGTCGGCATTGTGTCTCTTATATTTAATTCCGATGCTATTTCTGTGTTTCATCGTCAATGGGAAGGTCCAATGGATACAGTAAACCTGCAGAGGTGGATCGGAATGTAAAACTGGTGACAGAGGAATCGCTCAAAGCATAGATAGTAGGAAGACCCTTTTTCGTGTACTTAAGTAGGCATTGTGTCTCTTATATTTAATTCCGATGCAATTTCTGTGTTTCATCGTCACTCTGAAGGTCCAATGGATACAGTAAACCTGCAGAGGTGCATCGGAATGTAAAACTGATGACACAGGAAATGCTCAAAACGTAGACAGTAGAAAGACACACTCTTCCTGTACTTAAGTCGACATTGTGTCTCTTATATTTAAAACCGATGCAATTTCTGTGTTTCATTGTCAATAGGAAGGTGCAAGGTATACAGCAATCCTTCAGTGGTGCATCGGAATGTAAAACTGGTGACACAGGAAACGCTCAAAACATAGAGAGTAGGAAGACTCAGTCCTTCTGTACTTAAGTCGGCATTGTGTTTCTTATATTTAATTCCGATGCAGTTTCTGTGTTTCATCGCCAATGGGAAGGTCCAAGGGACACAGTAAACCTGCAGTGGTGCATCGGAATGTAACACTGGTGACACTGGAACGCTCAAAACATAGACAGTAGGAAGATTCAACTTCCTGTACTTATGTCGGCATTGTGTGTCTTATATTTAATTCCGATCCAATTTCTGTGTTTCATCGTCAATGGGAAGATCCATGGGCTACAGTAAACCTGCAGAGGTGAATCGGAATGTAAAACTGGTGGTACATGAAACGATCAAAACATAGACAGTAGGAATACTCAGTCTTCCTGAACTTAAGTCGGCATTGTGTCTCTTATATTTAAATCCGATGCAATTTCTGTGTCTCGTCGTCAATGGGAAGGTCCAAGGGATACAGTAAACCTGCAGAGGTGCATTGGAATGTAAAACTGGTGACACAGGAAACGCTGAAATCATAGACAGTAAGAAGACTCAGATTTAATGTATTTAAATCGGCGTTGTGTCTCTTATATTTAATTCCGATGCAATTTCTGTGTTACATCGCCAATGGGAAGGTCCAAGGGACACAGTATACCTGCAGAGGTGCATCGGAATGTAAAACTGGTGACACAGGAAACGCTTAAAACATAGACAGTAGGAAGACTCAACCTTCATGTACTTAAGTCGGCATTGTGACTCTTATTATTAATTCCGATGCAATTTCTGTGTTTCATCGTCAATGGGAAGATCCATGGGATACAGTAAACCAGCAGAGGTGAATCGGAATGTAAAACTCGGACACAGGAAACGATCAAAACATAGACAGTAGGAATACTCAGTCTTCCTGTACTTAAGTCGGCATTGTGTCTCTTATATTTAAATCCGATGCAATTTCTGTGTTTCGTTGTCAATGGGAAGGTCCAAGGGATACAATAAACCTGCAGAGGTGCATCGGTATGTAAAACTACTGACACTAGAAGCGGTGAAAACATAGACGCTAAGAAGATTCAGTTTTCTTGTACTGAAGTCGGCATTGTGTCTCTTATATTTAATTTAGATGCAATTTCTGTGTTTCATCGTTACTGTGAAGGTCCAACTGATACAGTAAACTTGCAGAGGTGCATCAAAATGTAAAACTGATGACACAGGAAACGCTCAAAACATAGACAGTAGGAAGACTCAGTCTTCCTGTTCCTAAGTCGGCATTGTGACTCTTGTACTTAATTCCGATGCAATTTCTGTGTTTTTTGGTCAAGGTATACAGTAAACCTGCAGAGGGGCATTGGAATGTAAAACTGGTGACACAGGAAACGCTCAAACCATAGACCGTATGAAGACTCGGTTTTCTTGTACTTAAGTCGGCGTTGTGTCTCTTATATTTAATTGCGATGCAATTTCAGCGTTTCATCGTCAATGGGAAGGTCCAATGGATACAGTAAACCTGCAGAGGTGGATCAGAATGTAAAACTGGTGACAGAGGAATCGCTCAAAACATAGACAGTAGGAAGACTCATTTTTCCTGTACTTAAGTCGGCATTGTGATTCTTATTATTAATTCCGATGCAATTTGGGAAGATCCATGGGATACAGTAAACCTGCAGAGGTGAATCGGAATGTAAACCTGGTGACACAGGAAACGATCAAATCATAGACAGTAGGAAGATTCAGCCTTCCTGTCCTTAAGTCGGCATTCTGTCTCTTATTTTTAATTCCGATGCTATTTCTGTGTTTCATCGTTACTGTGAAGGTCCAAGTGATACAGTAAACTTGCAGAGGTGCATCAAAATGTAAAACTGATGACACAGGAAACGCTCAAAACATAGACAGTTGGAAGACTCTGTCTTCCTGTACTTAAGACGTCATTGAGTCCCTTATACTTAATTCCGATGCAATTTCTGTGTTTCATCGCAAATGGGAAGGTCCAAGGGACACAGTAAACCTGCAAAGGTGCATCGGAATGTAAAACTGGTGACAGAGGAAACTCTCAAAACATAGACAGTAGGAAGGCTCAGCCTTCCTGTTCTTAAGTCGGCATTGTGTCTCTTATATTTAATTCCGATGCTATTTCTGTGTTTCATCGTCAATGGGAAGGTCCAATGGATACAGTAAACCTGCAGAGGTGGATCGGAATGTAAAACTGGTGACAGAGGAATCGCTCAAAGCATAGATAGTAGGAAGACCCTTTTTCGTGTACTTAAGTAGGCATTGTGTCTCTTATATTTAATTCCGATGCAATTTCTGTGTTTCATCGTCACTCTGAAGGTCCAATGGATACAGTAAACCTGCAGAGGTGCATCGGAATGTAAAACTGATGACACAGGAAATGCTCAAAACGTAGACAGTAGAAAGACACACTCTTCCTGTACTTAAGTCGACATTGTGTCTCTTATATTTAAAACCGATGCAATTTCTGTGTTTCATTGTCAATAGGAAGGTGCAAGGTATACAGCAATCCTTCAGTGGTGCATCGGAATGTAAAACTGGTGACACAGGAAACGCTCAAAACATAGAGAGTAGGAAGACTCAGTCCTTCTGTACTTAAGTCGGCATTGTGTTTCTTATATTTAATTCCGATGCAGTTTCTGTGTTTCATCGCCAATGGGAAGGTCCAAGGGACACAGTAAACCTGCAGAGGTGCATCGGAATGTAAAACTGGTGACACACGAAACGCTCAAAACATAGACAATAGAAAGACACACTCTTCCTGTACTTAAGTCGACCTTGTGTATCTTATATTTAAATCCGATGCAATTTCTGTGTTTCATTGTCAATGGGAAGGTGCAAGGGATACAGCAATCCAGCAGAGGTGCATTGGAATGTAAAACTGGTGACACAGGAAACGCTCAAAACATAGAGAGTAGGAAGACTCAGTCTTTCTGTACTTAAGTCGATATTGTGTCTCTTATATTTAATTCCGATGCAATTTCTGTGTTTCATCGTCACTATGAAGTCCAAGGGATACTATAGACCTGCATAGATGAATCGGAATGTAAAACTGGTGACACAGGAAACGCTCAAAACATAGACAGGAGGAAGACTCAGTCCTTCTGTACTTAAGTCGGCATTGTGTCTCTTATATTTAATTCCGATGCAATTTCTGTGTTTCATCGTCAATGGGAAGGTCCAAGGGATACAGTAACCCTGCAGATGTGCACCGGAATGTAAAACTGGTGACACAGGAGACGCTCACAACATAGACAGTAGGAAGACTCAGTCATCCTGTACTTAAGTCGGCATTTTGTCTCTTATATTTAATTGCGGGTCAATTTCTGTGTTTCATCGCCAATGGGAAGGTCCAAGGGACACAGTAAACCTGCAGAGGTGCATCGGAATGTAACACTGGTGACACTGGAAACGCTCAAAACATAGACCGTAAGAAGACTCAGTTTTCTTGTACGTAAGTCGGCGTTGTGTCTCTTATGTTTAATTCCGATGTCATTTCTGTGTTTCATCGTCAATGGAAAGGTCCAATGGTTACAGTAAACCTGCAGAGGTGCATCGGAATGTAAAACTGGTGACTCAGGAAACGCTCAAAACATAGACAGTAGGAAGACTCAATATTCCTGAACTTAAGTCGGCTTTGTGTCTCTTATATTTAATTCCGATAAAATTTCTGTGTTTCATCGTCAATGGGAAGATCCAAGGGATACATTAATCCTGCAGATGTGCATCGGAATGTAAAACTGGTGACACAGGAAACGCTCAAATCATAGACAGTAGGAAGACTCAGCCTTCCTGTTCTTAAGTCGGCATTGTGTCTCTTATATTTAATTCCGATGCCATTTCTGTGTTTCATCGTCAATGGGAAGGTCCAATGGATACAGAAACCCTGCAGAGGTGCATTGGAATGTAAAACTGGTGACACAGGAAGCGGTCAAAACATAGACCCTAAGAAGAGTCAGTTTTTTTGTACTGAAGTCGGCATTGTGCCGCTTATATTTAATTTAGATGCAATATCTGTGTTTCATCGTCACTGTGAATGTCCAAGGGATACAGTAAACCTGCCGAGGTGCATCAAAATGTAAAACTGATGACATAGGAAACGCTCAAAGCATAGACAGTAGGAAGACTCAGTCTTCCTGTAAATAAGTCGGCATTGCATCTCTTATATTTAATTCCGATGCAATTTCTGTGTTTTTTCGTCAATGGGAAGGTCCAAAGTATATAGTAAACCTGCAGAGGTGCATTGGAATGTAAAAATCGTGACACAGGAAACGCTCAAATCATAGACCGTAAGAAGACTCAGTTTTCTTGTACTTAACTCGGCGTTGTGTCTCTTATATTTAATTCCGATGCAATTTCTGTGCTTCGTCGTCAAAGGGAAGGATCAATGGATACGGTAAACCTGCAGAGGTGGATCGGAATGTAAAACTGGTGACACAGGAAACGCTCAAAACATAGACAGTACGAAGACTCAGTCTTCCTGTTCTTAAGTCGGCATTGTGTCTTTTTTATTTAATTCCGATGCAATTTCTGTGTTTCATCGTCAATGGGAAGGTCCAATGGATACAGTAAACCTGCAGAGGTGCATCGGAATGTAAAACTGATGAGTCAGGAAACGCTCAAAACATAGACGTAGGAAGACTCAGTCTTCCTGTACTTAAGTCGGCATTGTGTCTCTTATATTTAATTCCGATGCAATTTCTGTGTTTCATCGTCACTATGAAGGTCCAAGGGATACAGGAAAACCTGCAGAGGTGCATGGGAATGTAAAACTGGTGACACAGGAAACGCTCAAAACGTAGACAGTTGGAAGACTCAGTCTTCCTGTACTTAAGTCGGCATTGTGTCTCTTATATTTAATTCCGATGCAATTTCTGTGTTTCATCGTCACTTTGAAGGTCCAAGGGATACAGGAAAACCTGCAGAGGTGCATGGGAATGTAAAACTGGTGACACAGGAAACGCTCAAAACGTAGACAGTTGGAAGACTCTGTCTTCCTGTACTTAAGACGTCATTGTGTCCCTTATATTTAATTCCGATGCAATTTCTGTGTTTCATCGCAAATCGGAAGGTCCAAGGGACACAGTGAACCTGCAGAGGTGCATCGGAATGTAAAACTGGTGGCACTGGAAACGCTCAAAACGTAGACCGTAAGAAGACTCAGTTTTCTTGTACTTAAGTCAGCGTTGTGTCTCTTATATTTAATTCCGATGTAATTTCTGTGTTTCATCGACAATGGGAAGGTCCGATGGATACAGTAAACCTGCAGAGGTGCATCGGAATGTAAAACTGGTGACACAGGAAACGCTCAACACATAGACAGTAGGAAGACTCATTTTTCCTGTACTTAAATCGGCATTGTGTCCCTTATATTTAACTCCTACGCATTTTCTGTGTTTCATCGCCAATGGGAAGGTAGAATGGATACAGTAAACCTGCAGAAGTGCATCAGAAAGTAAAACAGGTGACGCAGGAAACGCTCAAAAAATATACAGTAGGAAGACTTAATCTTCTTGTACATAAGTCGGCATTGTGTCTCTTATATTTAATTCCGACGCAATGTCTGTGAATCATCGTCAATGGGAAGGTCAAAGGGATACAGTAAACCTGCAGAGGTGCATTGGAATGTAAAACTGGTGACACAGGAAACGCTCAAATCATAGACAGTAAGAAGACTCAACCTTCCTGTACTTAAGTCGGCATTGTGATTCTTATTATTAATTCGGATGCAATTTGGGAAGATCCATGGGATACAGTAAACCTGCAGAGGTGAATCGGAATGTAAACCTGGTGACACAGGAAACGATCAAATCATAGACAGTAGGAAGATTCAGCCTTCCTGTCCTTAAGTCGGCATTCTGTCTCATATTTTTAATTCCGATGCTGTTTCTGTGTTTCATCGTTACTGTGAAGGTCCAAGTGATACAGTAAACTTGCAGAGGTGCATCAAAATGTAAAACTGATGACACAGGAAACGCTCAAAACATAGACAGTAGGATGACTCAGTCTTCCTGTTCTTAAGTCGGCATTGTGTCTTTTTTATTTAATTCCGATGCAATTTCTGTGTTTCATCGTCAATGGGAAGGTCCAATGGATACAGTAAACCTGCAGAGGTGCATCGGAATGTAAAACTGATGACACAGGAAACGCTCAAAACATAGACTGTAGGAAGACTCAGTCTTCCTGTACTTAAGTCGGCATTGTGTCTCTTATATATAATTCCGATTCAATTTCTGTGTTTCATCGTCAATGGGAAAGTCGAAGGGAAACAGTATACCTGCAGAGATGCATCGGAATGTAAAACTGGTGACACACGAAACGCTCAAAACATAGACAATAGAAAGACACACTCTTCCTGTACTTAAGTCGACCTTGTGTATCTTATATTTAAATCCGATGCAATTTCTGTGTTTCATTGTCAATGGGAAGCTGCAAGGGATACAGCAATCCAGCAGAGGTGCATTGGAATGTAAAACTGGTGACACAGGAAACGCTCAAAACATAGAGAGTAGGAAGACTCAGTCTTTCTGTACTTAAGTCGATATTGTGTCTCTTATATTTAATTCCGATGCAATTTCTGTGTTTCATCGTCACTATGAAGGTCCAAGGGATACTATAGACCTGCATAGATGAATCGGAATGTAAAACTGGTGACACAGGAAACGCTCAAAACATAGACAGTAGGAAGACTCAGTCCTTCTGTACTTAAGTCGGCATTGTGTCTCTTATATTTAATTCCGATGCAATTTCTGTGTTTCATTGTCAATGGGAAGGCCCGAGGGATACAGTAACACTGCAGAGATGCACCGGAATGTAAAACTGGTGACACAGGAGACACTCACAACATAGACAGTAGGAAGACTCAGTCTTCCTGTACTTAAGTCGGCATTTTGTCTCTTATATTTAATTCCGACGCAATTTCTGTGTCTCTTCGTCACTGTGAAGGTCCAAGGGATACAGTAAACTTGCAGAGGTGTATCGGAATGTAAAACTAGAGACACAGAAAACGCTCAAAACATAGACAGTAGGAAGACTCAGTCTTCCTCTACTTAAGACGTCATTGTGTCTCTTATATTTAATTGCGGGTCAATTTCTGTGTTTCATCGCCAATGGGAAGGTCCAAGGGACACAGTAAACCTGCAGAGGTGCATCGGAATGTAACACTGGTTACACTGGAAACGCTCAAAACATAGACCGTAAGAAGACTCAGTTTTCTTGTACCTAAGTCGGCGTTGTGTCTCTTATATTTAATTCCGATGTCATTTCTGTGTTTCATCGTCAATGGAAAGGTCCAATGGATACAGTAAACCTGCAGATGTGCATCGGAATGTAAAACTGGTGACACAGGAAACGCTCAAAACATAGACAGTAGGAAGACTCAATATTCCTGTACTTGAGTCGGCTATGTGTCTCTTATATTTAATTCCGATAAAATATCTGTGTTTCATCGTCAATGGGAAGATCCAAGGGATACATTAATTCTGCAGATGTGCATCGGAATGTAAAACTGGTGACACAGGAAACGCCCAAATCATAGACAGTAAAAAGACTAAGCCTTCCTGTCCTTAAGTCGGCATTGTGTCTCTTATATTTAATTCCGATGCCATTTCTGTGTTTCATCGTCAATGGGAAGGTCCAATGGATACAGAAACCCTGCAGAGGTGCATTGGAATGTAAAACTGGTGACACAGGAAGCGGTCAAAACATAGACACTAAGAAGAGTCAGTTTTTTTGTACTGAAGTCGGCATTGTGCCGCTTATATTTAATTTAGATGCAATATCTGTGTTTCATCGTCACTGTGAATGTCCAAGGGATACAGTAAACCTGCCGAGGTGCATCAAGATGTAAAACTGATGACATAGGAAACGCTCAAAACATAGACAGTTGGAAGACTCAGTCTTCCTGTACCTAAGTCGGCATTGCATCTCTTATATTTAATTCCGATGCAATTTCTGTGTTTTTTCGTCAATGGTAAGGTCCAAGGTATATAGTAAACCTGCAGAGGTGCATTGGAATGTAAAAATGGTGACACAGGAAACGCTCAAATCATAGACCGTAAGAAGACTCAGTTTTCTTGTACTTAACTCGGCGTTGTGTCTCTTATATTTAATTCCGATGCAATTTCTGTGCTTCGTCGTCAAAGGGAAGGTTCAATGGATACAGTAAACCTGCAGAGGTGGATCGGAATGTAAAACTGGTGACACAGGAAACGCTCAAAACATAGACGGTACGAAGACTCAGTCTTCCTGTACTTAAGTCGGCATTGAGTCTCTTATATTTAATTCCGATGCAATTTCTGCGTTTCATCGTCAATGGGAAGGTCCAATGGATACAGTAAACCTGCAGAGGTGCATCGGAATGTAAAACTGATGAGTCAGGAAACGCTCAAAACATAGACAGTAGGAAGACTCAGTCTTCCTGTACTTAAGGCGGCATTGTGTCTCTTATATATAATTCCGATTCAATTTCTGTGTTTCATCGTCAATGGGAAGGTCCAAGGTATATAGTAAACCTGCAGAGGTGTATCGGAATGTAAAACTAGAGACACAGGAAACGCTCAAAACATAGACAGTAGGAAGACTCAGTCTTCCTCTACTTAAGACGTCATTTTGTCTCTTATATTTAATTGCGGGTCAATTTCTGTGTTTCATCGCCAATGGGAAGGTCCAAGGGACACAGTAAACCTGCAGAGGTGCATCGGAATGTAACACTGGTGACACTGGAAACTCTCAAACATAGACCGTAAGAAGACTCAGTTTTCTTGTACGTATGTCGGCGTTGTGTCTCTTATATTTAATTCCGATGTCATTTCTGTGTTTCATCGTCAATGGAAAGGTCCAATGGATACAGAAACCCTGCAGAGGTGCATTGGAATGTAAAACTGGTGACACAGGAAGCGGTCAAAACATAGACCCTAAGAAGAGTCAGTTTTTTTGTACTGAAGTCGGCATTGTGTCGCTTATATTTAATTTAGATGGAATATCTGTGTTTCATCGTCACTGTGAATGTCCAAGGGATACAGTAAACCTGCCGAGGTGCATCAAAATGTAAAACTGATGACATAGGAAACGCTCAAAACATAGACAGTAGGAAGACTCAGTCTTCCTGTACCTAAGTCGGCATTGCATCTCTTATATTTAATTCCGATGCAATTTCTGTGTTTTTTCGTCAATGGGAAGGTCCAAGGTATATACTAAACCTGCAGAGGTGCATCGGAATGTAAAAATGGTGACACAGGAAACGCTCAAATCATAGACCGTAAGAAGACTCAGTTTTCTTGTACTTAACTCGGCGTTGTGTCTCTTATATTTAATTCCGATGCAATTTCTGTGCTTCGTCGTCAAAGGGAAGGTTCAATGGATACAGTAAACCTGCAGAGGTGGATCGGAATGTAAAACTGGTGACACAGGAAACGCTCAAAACATAGACAGTACGAGGACTCAGTCTTCCTGTACTTAAGTCGGCATTGTGTCTCTTATATTTAATTCCAATGCATTTTCTGTGTTTCATCGTCAATGTGAAGGTTCAATGGATACAGTAAACCTACAGAGGTGCATGGGAATGTAAAACTGTTGACACAGGAATCGCTCAAACATTGACAGTACGAAGACTCAGTCTTCCTGTACTTAAGTCGTCATTGAGTCTCTTATATTTAATTCCGAAGCAATTTCTGTGTTTCATCGTCAATGGGAAGGTCCAATGGATACAGTAAACCTGCATAGGTGCATCGGAATGTAAAACTGCTGACACAGGAAACGCTCAAAGTATAGACAATAGAAAGACACACTCTTCCTGTACTTAAGTCGGCATTGTGTCTCTTATATTTAATTCCGATGCTATTTCTATGTTTCATCGTCAATGGGAAAGTCGAAGGGAAACAGTATACCTGCAGAGGTGCATGGGAATGTAATACTGGTGACACAGGAAACGCTCAAAACAAAGACAGTAGGAAGACTCAGTCTTCCTGTACTTAAGTTCGCATTGTGTCTCTTATATTTAGTTCTGATGCAATTTCTGTGTTTCTACGTCACTTTGAAGGTCCAAGGGATACAGGAAAACCTGCAGAGGTGCATGGGAATGTAAAACTGATGACACAGGAGACGCTCAAAACATTGACAGTTGGAAGACTCTGTCTTCCTGTACTTAAGACGTCATTGTGTCTCTTACGTGTAATTCCGATGCAATTTCTGTGTTTCATCGCCAATGGGATGGTCCAAGGGACACAGTAAACCTGCAGAGGTGCATCGGAATGTAAAATTGGTGACACAGGAAAAGCTCAAAACATAGACAGTAGGAAGATTCAGTCTTCCAGTACTTAAGTCGGCATTGTGACTCTTATATTTAATTCCGATGCAATTTCTGTGTTTCATCGTCACTTTGGAGGTCCAAGGGATACAGGAAAACCTGCAGAGGTGCATGGGAATGTAAAACTGGTGACACAGGAAACGCTCAAAACGTAGACAGTTGGAAGACTCTGTCTTCCTGTACTTAAGACGTCATTGTGTCCCTTATATTTAATTCCGATGCAATTTCTGTGTTTCATCGTCACTTTGAAGGTCCAAGGGATACAGTAAACCTGCAGAGGTGCATCGGAATGTAAAACTGGTGACACTGGAAACGCTCAAAACGTAGACCGTAAGAGGACTCAGTTTTCTTGTACTTAAGTCAGCGTTTTGTCTCTTATATTTAATTCCAATGTAATTTCTGAGTTTCATCGACAATGGGAAGGTCCGATGGATACAGTAAACCTGCAGAGGTGCATCGGAATGTAAAACTGGTGACACAGGAAACGCTCAAAACGTAGACCGTAAGAAGACTCAGTTTTCTTGTACTTAAGTCAGCGTTTTGTCTCTTATATTTAATTCCGATGTAATTTCTGTGTTTCATTGTCAATGGGAATGTGCAACAGATACAGCAAACCTGCAAAGGTGCATCGGAATGTAAAACTGGTGACACAGGAAACGCTCAAAACATAGACAGTTGGAAGACTCTGTCTTCCTGTACTTAAGACGTCATTGTGTCCCTTATATTTAATTCCGATGCAATTTCTGTGTTTCATCGTCACTTTGAAGGTCCAAGGGATACAGTAAACCTGCAGAGGTGCATCGGAATGTAAAACTGGTGACACTGGAAACGCTCAAAACGTAGACCGTAAGAGGACTCAGTTTTCTTGTACTTAAGTCAGCGTTTTGTCTCTTATATTTAATTCCGATGTAATTTCTGAGTTTCATCGACAATGGGAAGGTCCAATGGATACAGTAAACCTGCAGAGGTGGATCGGAATGTAAAACTGGTGACAGAGGAATCGCTCAAAGCATAGACAGTAGGAAGACCCTTTTTCCTGTACTTAAGTAGGCATTGTGTCTCTTATATTTAATTCCGATGCAATTTCTGTGTTTCATCGTCACTCTGAAGGTCCAATGGATACAGTAAACCTGCAGAGGTGCATCGGAATGTAAAACTGATGACACAGGAAACGCTCAAAACATAGACAATAGAAAGACACACTCTTCCTGTACTTAAGTCGACATTGTGTCTCTTATATTTAAAACCGATGCAATTTCTGTGTTTCATTGTCAATAGGAAGGTGCAAGGTATACAGCAATCCTTCAGTGGTGCATCGGAATGTAAAACTGGTGACACAGGAAACGCTCAAAACATAGAGAGTAGGAAGACTCAGTCCTTCTGTACTTAAGTCGGCATTGTGTTTCTTATATTTAATTCCGATGCAGTTTCTGTGTTTCATCCCCAATGGGAAGGTCCAAGGGACACAGTAAACCTGCAGTGGTGCATCGGAATGTAACACTGGTGACACTGGGAACGCTCAAAACATAGACAGTAGGAAGATTCAACCTTCCTGTACTTACGTCGGCATTGTGTGTCTTATATTTAATTCCGATCCAATTTCTGTGTTTCATCGTCAATGGGAAGATCCATGGGCTACAGTAAACCTGCAGAGGTGAATCGGAATGTAAAACTGGTGGTACATGAAACGATCAAAACATAGACAGTAGGAATACTCAGTCTTCCTGAACTTAAGTCGGCATTGTGTCTCTTATATTTAAATCCGATGCAATTTCTGTGTCTCGTCGTCAATGGGAAGGTCCAAGGGATACAGTTAACCTGCAGAGGTGCATCAAAATGTAAAACTGGTGACACAGGAAACGCTCAAAACATAGACCGTAAGAAAACTCAGTTTTCTTGTACTGAAGTCGGCATTGTGTCATATATTTAATTCCGATGCAATTTCTGTGTTTTTTCGTCAATGGGAAGGTCCAAGGGATACAGTAAACCTGCAGAGGTGCATTGGAATGTAAAACTGGTGACACAGGAAACGCTTAAAACATAGACAGTAGGAAGACTCAACCTTCCTGTACTTAAGTCGGCATTGTGACTCTTATTATTAATTCCGATGCAATTTCTGTGTTTCATCGTCAATGGGAAGATCCATGGGATACAGTAAACCTGCAGAGGTGAATCGGAATGTAAAACTCGGACACAGGAAACGATCAAAACATAGACAGTAGGAATACTCAGTCTTCCTGTACTTAAGTCGGCATTGTGTCTCTTATATTTAAATCCGATGCAATTTCTGTGTTTCGTTGTCAATGGGAAGGTCCAAGGGATACAGTAAACCTGCAGAGGTGCATCGGAATGTAAAACTGCTGACACTAGAAGCGGTCAAAACATAGACGCTAAGAAGACTCAGTTTTCTTGTACTGAAGTCGGCATTGTGTCTCTTATATTTAATTTAGATGCAATTTCTGTGTTTCATCGTTACTGTGAAGGTCCAAGTGATACAGTAAACTTGCAGAGGTGCATCAAAATGTAAAACTGATGACACAGGAAACGCTCAAAACATAGACAGTAGGAAGACTCAGTCTTCCTGTTCCTAAGTCGGCATTGTGACTCTTGTACTTAATTCCGATGCAATTTCTGTGTTTTTTCGTCAAGGTATACAGTAAACCTGCAGAGGGGCATTGGAATGTAAAACTGGTGACACAGGAAACGCTCAAACCATAGACCGTATGAAGACTCGGTTTTCTTGTACTTAAGTCGGCGTTGTGTCTCTTATATTTAATTGCGATGCAATTTCTGCGTTTCATCGTCAATGGGAAGGTCCAATGGATACAGTAAACCTGCAGAGGTGGATCAGAATGTAAAACTGGTGACAGAGGAATCGCTCAAAACATAGACAGTAGGAAGACTCATTTTTCCTGTACTTAAGTCGGCATTGTGTCTCTTATATTTAATTCCTATGCATTTTCTGTGTTTCATCGTCAATGGGAAGGTAGAATGGATACAGTAAACCTGCAGAAGTGCATCAGAATGTAAAACTGGTGACACAGGAAACGCTCAAACATAGACAGTAGGAAGACTCAGTCTTCCTGTACTTATGTCGACATTGTGTCTCTTATATTTAATTCCGATGCAATTTCTGTGTTTCATCGTCACTGTGAAGGTCCAATGGATACAGTAAACCTGCAGAGGTGCATCGGAATGTAAAACTTGGGACACAGGAAACGCTCAAAACATAGACAGTAGGAAGACTCAGTCTTCCTGTTCTTAAGTCGGCATTGTGTCTTTTTTATTTAATTCCGATGCAATTTCTGTGTTTTATCGTCAATGGGAAGGTCCAATGGATACAGTAAACCTGCAGAGGTGCTACGGAATGTAAAACTGATGACACAGGAAACGCTCAAAACATAGACAGTAGGAAGACTCAGTCTTCCTGTACTTAAGTCGGCATTGTGTCTCTTATATATAATTCCGATTCAATTTCTGTGTTTCATCGTCAATGGGAAAGTCGAAGGGAAACAGTATACCTGCAGAGGTGCATCGGAATGGAAAACTTGTGACACACGAAACGCTCAAAACATAAACAATAGAAAGACACACTCTTCCTGTACTTAAGTCGACCTTGTGTATCTTATATTCAAATCCGATGCAATTTCTGTGTTTCATTGTCAATGGGAAGGTGCAAGGGATACAGCAATCCAGCAGAGGTGCATTGGAATGTAAAACTGGTGACACAGGAAACGCTCAAAGCATAGAGAGTAGGAAGACTCAGTCTTTCTGTACTTAAGTCGACATTGTGTCTCTTATATTTAATTCCGATGCAATTTCTGTGTTTCATCGTCACTATGAAGGTCCAAGGGATACTATAGACCTGCATAGATGCATCGGAATGTAAAACTGGTGACACAGGAAACGCTCAAACATAGACAGTAGGAAGACTCAGTCCTTCTGTACTTAAGTCGGCATTTTGTCTCTTATATTTAATTCCGACGCAATTTCTGTGTCTCTTCGTCACTGTGAAGGTCCAAGGGATACAGTAAACCTGCAGAGGTGTATCGGAATGTAAAACTAGTGACACAGGAAACGCTCAAAACATAGACAGTAGGAAGACTCAGTCTTCCTCTACTTAAGACGTCATTGTGTCTCTTATATTTAATTGCGGGTCAATTTCTGTGTTTCATCGCCAATGGGAAGGTCCAAGGGACACAGTAAACCTGCAGAGGTGCATCGGAATGTAACACTGGTGACACTGGAAACGCTCAAAACATAGACCGTAAGAAGACTCAGTTTTCTTGTACGTAAGTCGGCGTTGTGTCTCTTATGTTTAATTCCGATGTCATTTCTGTGTTTCATCGTCAATGGAAAGGTCCAATGGATACAGAAACCCTGCAGAGGTGCATTGGAATGTAAAACTGGTGACACAGGAAACGCTCAAAACATAGACAGTAGGAAGACTCAGCCTTCCTGTCCTTAAGTCGGCATTGTGTCTCTTATATTTAATTCCGATGCCATTTCTGTGTTTCATCGTCAATGGGAAGGTCCAATGGATACAGAAACCCTGCAGAGGTGCATTGGAATGTAAAACTGGTGACACAGGAAGCGGTCAAAACATAGACCCTAAGAAGAGTCAGTTTTTTTGTACTGAAGTTGGCATTGTGCCGCTTATATTTAATTTAGATGCAATATCTGTGTTTCATCGTCACTGTGAATGTCCAAGGGATACAGTAAACCTGCCGAGGTGCATCAAAATGTAAAACTGATGACATAGGAAACGCTCAAAACATAGACAGTAGGAAGACTCAGTCTTCCTGTACCTAAGTCGGCATTGCATCTCTTATATATAATTCCGATGCAATTTCTGTGTTTTTTCGTCAATGGGAAGGTCCAAAGTATATAGTAAACCTGCAGAGGTGAATTGGAATGTAAAAATAGTGACACAGGAAACGCTCAAATCATAGACCGTAAGAAGACTCAGTTTTCTTGTACTTAACTCGGCGTTGTGTCTCTTATATTTAATTCCGATGCAATATCTGTGCTTCGTCGTCAATGGGAAGGATCAATGGATACAGTAAACCTGCAGAGGTGGATCGGAATGTAAAACTGGTGACACAGGAAACGCTCAAAACATAGACAGTACGAAGACTCAGTCTTCCTGTTCTTAAGTCGGCATTGTGTCTTTTTTATTTAATTCCGATGCAATTTCTGTGTTTCATCGTCAATGGGAAGGTCCAATGGATACAGTAAACCTGCAGAGGTGCATCGGAATGTAAAACTGATGAGTCAGGAAACGCTCAAAACATAGACGTAGGAAGACTCAGTCTTCCTGTACTTAAGTCGGCATTGTGACTCTTATATATAATTCCGATTCTATTTCTGTGTTTCATCGTCAATGGGAAAGTCGATGGGAAACAGTATACCTGCAGAGGTGCATCGGAATGTAAAACTGGTAACACACGAAACGCTCAAAACATAGACAATAGAAAGACGCACTCTTCCTGTACTTAAGTCGACCTTGTGTATCTTATATTTAAATCCGACGCAATTTCTGTGTTTCATTGTCAATGGGAAGGTGCAAGGGATACAGCAATCCTGCAGAGGTGCATTGGAATGTAAAACTGGTGACACAGGAAACGCTCAAAACATAGAGAGTAGGAAGACTCAGTCTTTCTGTACTTAAGTCGACATTGTGTCTCTTATATTTAATTCCGATGCAATTTCTGTGTTTCATCGTCACTATGAAGGTCCAAGGGATACTATAGACCTGCATAGATGCATCGGAATGTAAAACTGGTGACACAGGAAACGCTCAAAACATAGACAGTAGGAAGACTCAGTCCTTCTGTACTTAAGTCGGCATTGTGTCTCTTATATTTAATTCCGATGCAATTTCTGTGTTTCATCGTCAATGGGAAGGTCCAAGGGATACAGTAACCCTGCAGAGGTGCACCGGAATGTAAAACTGGTGGCACAGGAGACGCTTACAACATAGACAGTAGGAAGACTCAGTCTTCCTGTACTTAAGTCGGCATTTTGTCTCTTATATTTAATTCCGACGCAATTTCTGTGTCTCTTCGTCACTGTGAAGATCCAAGGGATACAGTAAACCTGCAGAGGTGTATCGGAATGTAAAACTGGTGAAGCAGGAAACGCTCTAATCATAGACAGTAGGAAGACTCAATGTTCCTGTACTTAAGTCGGCATTGTGTCTCTTGTATTTAATTCCGATAAAATTTCTGTGTTTCATCGTCAATGGGAAGATCCAAGGGATACAGTAAACCTGCAGAGGTGCATCGGAATGTAAAACTGGTGACACAGGAAACGCTCAAATCATAGACAGTAGGAAGGCTCCGCCTTCCTGTTCTTAAGTCGGCATTGTGTCTCTTATATTTAATTCCGATGCTATTTCTGTGTTTCATCGTCAATGGGAAGGTCCAATGGATACAGTAAACCTCCAGAGGTGCATTGGAATGTAAAATTGTTGACGCAGGTAACGCTCAAAACATAGACAGTAGGAAGACTCAATCTTCCTGTACTTAAGTCGACATTGTGTCTCTTATATTTAATTCCGATGCAATTTCTGTGTTTCATCGTCAATTGGAAGATCCAAGGGATACAATAAACCTGCACAGGTGCATCGGAATGTAAAACTGGTGACACAGGAAATGCTCAAAACATAGCCAGTAGGAAGACTCAGCATACCTGTTCTTATGTCGGCATTGTGCCTCCTATATTTAATTCCGATGCAATTTCTGTGTTTCATCGTCAATGGGAAGGTCCAATGGATACAGTAAACGTGCAGAGGTGCATCGGAATGAAAAACTGGTGAACAAGAAACGATCAAAACATAGACAGTAGGAATACTCAGTCTTCTTGTACTTAAGTCGGCATTGTGTCTCTTACATTTAATTCCGATGCATTTTCTGTGTTTCATCGTCAATGGGAAGGTTCAATGGATACAGTAAACCTGCAGAGGTGCATCGGAATGTAAAACTGGTGACAGAGGAAACGCTCAAAGCATAGACAATAGAAAGACACGGTCTTCCTGTACTTAAGTCGACATTGTGTCTCTTTTATTTCATTCCGATGCAATTTCTGTGTTTCATCGTCACTGTGATGGTCCAATGGATACAGTAAAACTGCAGAGGTGCATCGGAATGTAAAACTGGTGACACAGGAAACGCTCAAAACATAGACAGTAGAAAGACTCAGTCTTCCTGTACTTAAGTCGGCATTGTGTCTTTTATATTTAATTCCCATGCAATTTCTGTGTTTCATCGTCAATGGGGGGGTCCAATGGATACAGTAAACCTGCAGAGGTGCATCGGAATGTAGAACTGATGACACAGGAAGCGCTCAAAACATAGACAGTAGGAAGACTCAGTCTTCCTGTACTTAAGTCGGCATTGTGTCTCTTTTATTTAATTCCGATGCAATTTCTGTGTTTCATCGTCAATAGGAAAGTCGAAGGGAAACAGTATACCTGCAGAGCTGCATCGGAATGTAAAACTGGTGACACAGGAAACGCTCAAATCATAGACAGTAAGAAGACTCAGTTTTAATGTACTTAAGTCGGCGTTGTGTCTTTTATATTTAATTCCGATGCAATTTCTGTGTTTCATCGCCAATGTGAAGGTCCAAGGGACACAGTATACCTGCAGAGGTGCATCGGAATGTAAAACTGGTGACACAGGAAACGCTCAAAACATAGACAGTAGGAAGACTCAACCTTCCTGTACTTAAGTCGGCATTGTGATTCTTATTATTAATTCCGATGCAATTTGGGAAAATCCATGGGATACAGTAAACCTGCAGAAGTGAATCGGAATGTAAACCTGGTGACACAGGAAACGATCAAATCATAGACAGTAGGAAGATTCAGCCTTCCTGTCCTTAAGTCGGCATTCTGTCTCTTATTTTTAATTCCGATGCTATTTCTGTGTTTCATCGTTACTGTGAAGGTCCAAGTGATACAGTAAACTTGCAGAGGTGCATCAAAATGTAAAACTGATGACACAGGAAACGGTCAAACATAGACAGTAGTATGACTCAGTCTTCCTGTTCTTAAGTCGGCATTGTGTCTTTTTTATTTAATTCCGATGCAATTTCTGTGTTTCATCGTCAATGGGAAGGTCCAATGGATACAGTAAACCTGCAGAGGTGCATCGGAATGTAAAACTGATGACACAGGAAACGCTCAAAACATAGACTGTAGGAAGACTCAGTCTTCCTGTACTTAAGTCGGCATTGTGTCTCTTATATATAATTCCGATTCAATTTCTGTGTTTCATCGTCAATGGGAAAGTCGAAGGGAAACAGTATACCTGCAGAGGTTCATCGGAATGTAAAACTGGTGACACACGAAACGCTCAAAGCATAGACAATAGAAAGACACACTCTTCCTGTACTTAAGTCGACCTTGTGTATCTTATATTTAAATCCGATGCAATTTCTGTGTTTCATTGTCAATGGGAAGGTGCAAGGGATACAGCAATCCAGCAGAGGTGCATTGGAATGTAAAACTGGTGACACAGGAAACGCTCAAAACATAGAGAGTAGGAAGACTCAGTCTTTCTGTACTTAAGTCGATATTGTGTCTCTTATATTTAATTCCGATGCAATTTCTGTGTTTCATCGTCACTATGAAGGTCCAATGGATACTATAGACCTGCATAGATGAATCGGAATGTAAAACTGGTGACACAGGAAACGCTCAAAACATAGACAGTAGGAAGACTCAGTCCTTCTGTACTTAAGTCGGCATTGTGTCTCTTATATTTAATTCCGATGCAATTTCTGTGTTTCATCGTCAATGGGAAGGCCCGAGGGATACAGTAACCCTGCAGAGATGCACCGGAATGTAAAACTGGTGACACAGGAGACACTCACAACATAGACAGTAGGAAGACTCAGTGTTCCTGTACTTAAGTCGGCATTTTGTCTCTTATATTTAATTCCGACGCAATTTCTGTGTCTCTTCGTCACTGTGAAGGTCCAAGGGATACAGTAAACTTGCAGAGGTGTATCGGAATGTAAAACTAGAGACACAGAAAACGCTCAAAACATAGACAGTAGGAAGACTCAGTCTTCCTCTACTTAAGACGTCATTGTGTCTCTTATATTTAATTGCGGGTCAATTTCTGTGTTTCATCGCCAATGGGAAGGTCCAAGGGACACAGTAAAGATGCAGAGGTGCATCGGAATGTAACACTGGTGACACTGGAAACGCTCAAAACATAGACCGTAAGAAGACTCAGTTTTCTTGTACCTAAGTCGGCGTTGTGTCTCTTATATTTAATTCCGATGTTATTTCTGTGTTTCATCGTCAATGGAAAGGTCCAATGGATACAGTAAACCTGCAGAGGTGCATCGGAATGTAAAACTGGTGACACAGGAAACGCTCAAATCATAGACAGTAGGAAGACTCAATATTCCTGTACTTAAGTCGGCTTTGTGTCTCTTATATTTAATTCCGATAAAATTTCTGTGTTTCATCGTCAATGGGAAGATCCAAGGGATACATTAATTCTGCAGATGTGCATCGGAATGTAAAACTGGTGACACAGGAAACGCTCAAATCATAGACAGTAGGAAGACTAAGCCTTCCTGTCCTTAAGTCGGCATTGTGTCTCTTATATTTAATTCCGATGCCATTTCTGTGTTTCATCGTCAATGGGAAGGTCCAATGGAAACAGAAACCCTGCAGAGGTGCATTGGAATGTAAAACTGGTGACACAGGAAGCGGTCAAAACATAGACCCTAAGAAGAGTCAGTTTTTTTGTACTGAAGTCGGCATTGTGCCGCTTATATTTAATTTAGATGCAATATCTGTGTTTCATCGTCACTGTGAATGTCCAAGGGATACAGTAAACCTGCCGAGGTGCATCAAAATGTAAAACTGATGACATAGGAAACGCTCAAAACATAGACAGTAGGAAGACTCAGTCTTCCTGTACCTAAGTCGGCATTGCATCTCTTATATTTAATTCCGATGCAATTTCTGTGTTTTTTCGTCAATGGGAAGGTCCAAAGTATATAGTAAACCTGCAGAGGTGCATTGGAATGTAAAAATAGTGACACAGGAAACGCTCAAATCATAGACCGTAAGAAGACTCAGTTTTCTTGTACTTAACTCGGCGTTGTGTCTCTTATATTTAATTCCGATGCAATTTCTGTGCTTCGTCGTCAAAGGGAAGGATCAATGGATACAGTAAACCTGCAGAGGTGGATCGGAATGTAAAACTGGTGACACAGGAAACGCTCAAAACATAGACAGTACGAAGACTCAGTCTTCCTGTTCTTAAGTCGGCATTGTGTCTTTTTTATTTAATTCCGATGCAATTTCTGTGTTTCATCGTCAATGGCAAGGTCGAATGGATACAGTAAACCTGCAGAGGTGCATCGGAATGTAAAACTGATGAGTCAGGAAACGCTCAAAACATAGACGTAGGAAGACTCAGTCTTCCTGTACTTAAGTCGGCATTGTGTCTCTTATATATAATTCCGATTCAATTTCTGTGTTTCATCGTCAATGGGAAAGTCGATGGGAAACAGTATACCTGCAGAGGTGCATCGGAATGTAAAACTGGTAACACACGAAACGCTCAAAACATAGACAATAGAAAGACACACTCTTCCTGTACTTAAGTCGACCTTGTGTATCTTATATTTAAATCCGATGCAATTTCTGTGTTTCATTGTCAATGGGAAGGTGCAAGGGATACAGCAATCCTGCAGAGGTGCATTGGAATGTAAAACTGGTGACACAGGAAACGCTCAAAACATAGAGAGTAGGAAGACTCAGTCTTTCTGTACTTAAGTCGACATTGTGTCTCTTATATTTAATTCCGATGCAATTTCTGTGTTTCATCGTCACTTTGAAGGTCCAAGGGATACAGGAAAACCTGGAGAGGTGCATGGGAATGTAAAACTGGTGACACAGGAAACGCTCAAAACGTAGACAGTTGGAAGACTCTGTCTTCCTGTACTTAAGACGTCATTGTGTCCCTTATATTTAATTCCGATGCAATTTCTGTGTTTCATCGCAAATCGGAAGGTCCAAGGGACACAGTAAACCTGCAGAGGTGCATCGGAATGTAAAACAGGTGGCACTGGAAACGCTCAAAACGTAGACCGTAAGAAGACTCAGTTTTCTTGTACTTAAGTCAGCGTTGTGTCTCTTACATTTAATTCCGATGTAATTTCTGTGTTTCATCGACAATGGGAAGGTCCGATGGATACAGTAAACCTGCAGAGGTGCATCGGAATGTAAAACTGGTGACACAGGAAACGCTCAAAACATAGACAGTAGGAAGACTCATTTTTCCTGTACTTAAATCGGCATTGTGTCCCTTATATTTAACTCCTACGCATTTTCTGTGTTTCATCGTCAATGGGAAGGTAGAATGGATACAGTAAACCTGCAGAGGTGCATCAGAATGTAAAACTGGTGACGCAGGAAACGCTCAAAAAATATACAGTAGGAAGACTCAATCTTCTTGTACATAAGTCGGCATTGTGTCTCTTATATTTAATTCCGACGCAACGTCTGTGAATCATCGTCAATGGGAAGGTCAAAGGGATACAGTAAACCTGCAGAGGTGCATTGGAATGTAAAACTGGTGACACAGGAAACGCTCAAATCATAGACAGTAAGAAGACTCAGTTTTAATGTACTTAAGTCGGCGTTGTGTCTTTTATATTTAATTCCGATGCAATTTCTGTGTTTCATCGCCAATGTGAAAGTCCAAGGGACACAGTATACCTGCAGAGGTGCATCGGAATGTAAAACTGGTCACACAGGAAACGCTCAAAACATAGACAGTAGGAAGACTCAACCTTCCTGTACTTAAGTCGGCATTGTG
Source organism: Schistocerca nitens (assembly GCF_023898315.1). Classification (NCBI taxonomy): domain Eukaryota; kingdom Metazoa; phylum Arthropoda; class Insecta; order Orthoptera; family Acrididae; genus Schistocerca; species Schistocerca nitens. Next base: position 760,847,273 of record NC_064619.1, read on the forward strand.
ATTCTTATTATTAATTCCGATGCAATTTGGGAAAATCCATGGGATACAGTAAACCTGCAGAGGTGAATCGGAATGTAAACCTGGTGACACAGGAAACGATCAAATCATAGACAGTAGGAAGATTCAGCCTTCCTGTCCTTAAGTCGGCATTCTGTCTCTTATTTTTAATTCCGATGCTATTTCTGTGTTTCATCGTTACTGTGAAGGTCCAAGTGATACAGTAAACTTGCAGAGGTGCATCAAAATGTAAAACTGATGACACAGGAAACGCTCAAAACATAGACAGTAGGATGACTCAGTCTTCCTGTTCTTAAGTCGGCATTGTGTCTTTTTTATTTAATTCCGATGCAATTTCTGTGTTTCATCGTCAATGGGAAGGTCCAATGGATACAGTAAACCTGCAGAGGTGCATCGGAATGTAAAACTGATGACACAGGAAACGCTCAAAACATAGACTGTAGGAAGACTCAGTCTTCCTCTACTTAAGACGTCATTGTGTCTCTTATATTTAATTGCGGGTCAATTTCTGTGTTTCATCGCCAATAGGAAGGTCCAAGGGACACAGTAAACCTGCAGAGGTGCATCGGAATGTAACACTGGTGACACTGGAAACGCTCAAAACATAGACCGTAAGAAGACTCAGTTTTCTTGTACCTAAGTCGGCGTTGTGTCTCTTATATTTAATTCCGATAAAATTTCTGTGTTTCATCGTCAATGGGAAGATCCAAGGGATACATTAATTCTGCAGATGTGCATCGGAATGTAAAACTGGTGACACAGGAAACGCTCAAATCATAGACAGTAGGAAGACTAAGCCTTCCTGTCCTTAAGTCGGCATTGTGTCACTTATATATAATTCCGATGCCATTTCTGTGTTTCATCGTCAATGGGAAGGTCCAATGGATACAGAAACCCTGCAGAGGTGCATTGGAATGTAAAACTGGTGACACAGGAAGCGGTCAAACATAGACCCTAAGTAGAGTCAGTTTTTTTGTACTGAAGTCGGCATTGTGCCGCTTATATTTAATTTAGATGCAATATCTGTGTTTCATCGTCACTGTGAATGTCCAAGGGATACAGTAAACCTGCCGAGGTGCATCAAAATGTAAAACTGATGACATAGGAAACGCTCAAAACATAGACAGTAGGAAGACTCAGTCTTCCTGTACCTAAGTCGGCATTGCATCTCTTATATTTAATTCGGATGCAATTTCTGTGTTTTTTCGTCAATGGGAAGGTCCAAAGTATATAGTAAACCTGCAGAGGTGCATTGGAATGTAAAAATAGTGACACAGGAAACGCTCAAATCATAGACCGTAAGAAGACTCAGTTTTCTTGTACTTAACTCGGCGTTGTGTCTCTTATATTTAATTCCGATGCAATTTCTGTGCTTCGTCGTCAAAGGGAAGGATCAATGGATACAGTAAACCTGCAGAGGTGGATCGGAATGTAAAACTGGTGACACAGGAAACGCTCAAAACATAGACAGTACGAAGACTCAGTCTTCCTGTTCTTAAGTCGGCATTGTGTCTTTTTTATTTAATTCCGATGCAATTTCTGTGTTTCATCGTCAATGGGAAGGTCCAATGGATACAGTAAACCTGCAGAGGTGCATCGGAATGTAAAACTGATGAGTCAGGAAACGCTCAAAACATAGACGTAGGAAGACTCAGTCTTCCTGTACTTAAGTCGGCATTGTGTCTCTCATATATAATTCCGATTCAATTTCTGTGTTTCATCGTCAATGGGAAAGTCGATGGGAAACAGTATACCTGCAGAGGTGCATCGGAATGTAAAACTGGTAACACACGAAACGCTCAAAACATAGACAATAGAAAGACACACTCTTCCTGTACTTAAGTCGACCTTGTGTATCTTATATTTAAATCCGATGCAATTTCTGTGTTTCATTGTCAATGGGAAGGTGCAAGGGATACAGCAATCCTGCAGAGGTGCATTGGAATGTAAAACTGGTGACACAGGAAACGCTCAAAACATAGAGAGTAGGAAGACTCAGTCTTTCTGTACTTAAGTCGACATTGTGTCTCTTATATTTAATTCCGATGCAATTTCTGTGTTTCATCGTCACTATGAAGGTCCAAGGGATACTATAGACCTGCATAGATGCATCGGAATGTAAAACTGGTGACACAGGAAACGCTCAAAACATAGACAGTAGGAAGACTCAGTCCTTCTGTACTTAAGTCGGCATTGTGTCTCTTATATTTAATTCCGATGCAATTTCTGTGTTTCATCGTCAATGGGAAGGTCCAAGGGATACAGTAACCCTGCAGAGGTGCACCGGAATGTAAAACTGGTGGCACAGGAGACGCTTACAACATAGACAGTAGGAAGACTCAGTCTTCCTGTACTTAAGTCGGCATTTTGTCTCTTATATTTAATTCCGACGCAATTTCTGTGTCTCTTCGTCACTGTGATGGTCCAATGGATACAGTAAACCTGCAGAGTTGCATCGGAATGTAAAACTGGTGACACAGGAAACGCTCAAAACATAGACAGTAGAAAGACTCAGTCTTCCTGTACTTAAGTCGGCATTGTGTCTTTTATATTTAATTCCCATGCAATTTCTGTGTTTCATCGTCACTATGAAGGTCCAAGGGATACTATAGACCTGCATAGATGAATCGGAATGTAAAACTGGTGACACAGGAAACGCTCAAAACATAGACAGTAGGAAGACTCAGTCCTTCTGTACTTAAGTCGGCATTGTGTCTCTTATATTTAATTCCGATGCAATTTCTGTGTTTCATCGTCAATGGGAAGGCCCGAGGGATACAGTAACCCTGCAGAGATGCACCGGAATGTAAAACTGGTGACACAGGAGACACTCACAACATAGACAGTAGGAAGTCTCCGTCTTCCTGTACTTAAGTCGGCATTTTGTCTCTTATATTTAATTCCGACGCAATTTCTGTGTCTCTTCGTCACTGTGAAGGTCCAAGGGATACAGTAAACTTGCAGAGGTGTATCGGAATGTAAAACTAGAGACACAGAAAACGCTCAAAACATAGACAGTAGGAAGACTAAGTCTTCCTCTACTTAAGACGTCATTGTGTCTCTTATATTTAATTGCGGGTCAATTTCTGTGTTTCATCGCCAATGGGAAGGTCCAAGGGACACAGTAAACCTGCAGAGGTGCATCGGAATGTAACACTGGTGACACTGGAAAAGCTCAAAACATAGACCGTAAGAAGACTCAGTTTTCTTGTACCTAAGTCGGCGTTGTGTCTCTTATATTTAATTCCGATGTTATTTCTGTGTTTCATCGTCAATGGAAAGGTCCAATGGATACAGTAAACCTGCAGAGGTGCATCGGAATGTAAAACTGGTGACACAGGAAACGCTCAAAACATAGACAGTAGGAAGACTCAATATTCCTGTACTTAAGTCGGCTTTGTGTCTCTTATATTTAATTCCGATAAAATTTCTGTGTTTCATCGTCAATGGGAAGATCCAAGGGATACATTAATTCTGCAGATGTGCATCGGAATGTAAAACTGGTGACACAGGAAACGCTCAAATCATAGACAGTAGGAAGACTAAGCCTTCCTGTCCTTAAGTCGGCATTGTGTCTCTTATATTTAATTCCGATGCCATTTCTGTGTTTCATCGTCAATGGGAAGGTCCAATGGATACAGAAACCCTGCAGAGGTGCATTGGAATGTAAAACTGGTGACACAGGAAGCGGTCAAAACATAGACCCTAAGAAGAGTCAGTTTTTTTGTACTGAAGTCGGCATTGTGCCGCTTATATTTAATTTAGATGCAATATCTGTGTTTCATCGTCACTGTGAATGTCCAAGGGATACAATAAACCTGCCGAGGTGCATCAAAATGTAAAACTGATGACATAGGAAACGCTCAAAACATAGACAGTAGGAAGACTCAGTCTTCCTGTACCTAAGTCGGCATTGCATCTCTTATATTTAATTCCGATGCAATTTCTGTGTTTTTCGTCAATGGGAAGGTCCAAAGTATATAGTAAACCTGCAGAGGTGCATTGGAATGTAAAAATAGTGACACAGGAAACGCTCAAATCATAGACCGTAAGAAGACTCAGTTTTCTTGTACTTAACTCGGCGTTGTGTCTCTTATATTTAATTCCGATGCAATTTCTGTGCTTCGTCGTCAAAGGGAAGGATCAATGGATACAGTAAACCTGCAGAGGTGGATCGGAATGTAAAACTGGTGACACAGGAAACGCTCAAAACATAGACAGTACGAAGACTCAGTCTTCCTGTTCTTAAGTCGGCATTGTGTCTTTTTTATTTAATTCCGATGCAATTTCTGTGTTTCATCGTCAATGGGAAGGTCCAATGGATACAGTAAACCTGCAGAGGTGCATCGGAATGTAAAACTGATGAGTCAGGAAACGCTCAAAACATAGACGTAGGAAGACTCAGTCTTCCTGTACTTAAGTCGGCATTGTGTCTCTTATATATAATTCCGATTCAATTTCTGTGTTTCATCGTCAATGGGAAAGTCGATGGGAAACAGTATACCTGCAGAGGTGCATCGGAATGTAAAACTGGTAACACACGAAACGCTCAAAACATAGACAATAGAAAGACAACCTCTTCCTGTACTTAAGTCGACCTTGTGTATCTTATATTTAAATCCGATGCAATTTCTGTGTTTCATTGTCAATGGGAAGGTGCAAGGGATACAGCAATCCTGCAGAGGTGCATTGGAATGTAAAACTGGTGACACAGGAAACGCTCAAAACATAGAGAGTAGGAAGACTCAGTCTTTCTGTACTTAAGTCGACATTGTGTCTCTTATATTTAATTCCGATGCAATTTCTGTGTTTCATCGTCACTATGAAGGTCCAAGGGATACTATAGACCTGCATAGATGCATCGGAATGTAAAACTGGTGACACAGGAAACGCTCAAAACATAGACAGTAGGAAGACTCAGTCCTTCTGTACTTAAGTCGGCATTGTGTCTCTTATATTTAATTCCGATGCAATTTCTGTGTTTCATCGTCAATGGGAAGGTCCAAGGGATACAGTAACCCTGCAGAGGTGCACCGGAATGTAAAACTGGTGGCACAGGAGACGCTTACAACATAGACAGTAGGAAGACTCAGACTTCCTGTACTTAAGTCGGCATTTTGTCTCTTATATTTAATTCCGACGCAATTTCTGTGTCTCTTCGTCACTGTGATGGTCCAATGGATACAGTAAACCTGCAGAGGTGCATCGGAATGTAAAACTGGTGACACAGGAAACGCTCAAAACATAGACAGTAGAAAGACTCAGTCTTCCTGTACTTAAGTCGGCATTGTGTCTTTTATATTTAATTCCCATGCAATTTCTGTGTTTCATCGTCACTATGAAGGTCCAAGGGATACTATAGACCTGCATAGATGAATCGGAATGTAAAACTGGTGACACAGGAAACGCTCAAAACATAGACAGTAGGAAGACTCAGTCCTTCTGTACTTAAGTCGGCATTGTGTCTCTTATATTTAATTCCGATGCAATTTCTGTGTTTCATCGTCAATGGGAAGGCCCGAGGGATACAGTAACCCTGCAGAGATGCACCGGAATGTAAAACTGGTGACACAGGAGACACTCACAACATAGACAGTAGGAAGACTCAGTCTTCCTGTACTTAAGTCGGCATTTTGTCTCTTATATTTAATTCCGACGCAATTTCTGTGTCTCTTCGTCACTGTGAAGGTCCAAGGGATACAGTAAACTTGCAGAGGTGTATCGGAATGTAAAACTAGAGACACAGAAAACGCTCAAAATATAGACAGTAGGAAGACTCAGTCTTCCTCTACTTAAGACGTCATTGTGTCTCTTATATTTAATTCCGATAAAATTTCTGTGTTTCATCGTCAATGGGAAGGTCCAATGGATACAGAAACCCTGCAGAGGTGCATTGGAATGTAAAACTGGTGACACAGGAAGCGGTCAAAACATAGACCCTAAGAAGAGTCAGTTTTTTTGTACTGAAGTCGGCATTGTGCCGCTTATATTTAATTTAGATGCAATATCTGTGTTTCATCGTCACTGTGAATGTGCAAGGGATACAGTAAACCTGCCGAGGTGCATCAAAATGTAAAACTGATGACACAGGAAACGCTCAAAACATAGACAATAGAAAGACACACTCTTCCTGTACTTAAGTCGACCTTGTGTATCTTATATTTAAATCCGATGCAATTTCTGTGTTTCATTGTCAATGGGAAGGTGCAAGGGATACAGCAATCCAGCAGAGGTGCATTGGAATGTAAAACTGGTGACACAGGAAACGCTCAAAACATAGAGAGTAGGAAGACTCAGTCTTTCTGTACTTAAGTGACATTGTGTCTCTTATATTTAATTCCGATGCAATTTCTGTGTTTCATCGTCACTACGAAGGTCCAAGCGATACTGTAGACCTGCATAGGTGCATCGGAATGAAAAACTGGTGACACAGGAAACGCTCAAAACATAGACAGTAGGAAGACTCAGTCCTTCTGTACTTAAGTCGGCATTGTGTTTCTTATATTTAGTTCCGATGCAGTTTCTGTGTTTCATCGCCAATGGGAAGGTCCAAGGGACACAGTAAACCTGCAGTGGTGCATTGGAATGTAAAACTGGTGACACAGGAAACGCTCAAATCATAGACAGTAAGAAGTCTCAGTTTTAATGTACTTAAGTCGGCGTTGTGTCTCTTATATTTAATTCCGATGCAATTTCTGTGTTTCATCGCCAATGGGAAGATCCATGGGATACCGTAAACCTGCAGAGGGGCATTGGAATGTAAAACTGGTGACACAGGTAAAACGCTCAAACCATAGACCGTAAGAAGACTCGTTTTTCTTGTACTTCAGTCGGCGTTGTGTCTCTTATATTTAATTCCGATGCAATTTCTGCGTTTCATCGTCAATGGGAGGGTCCAATGGATACAGTAAACCTGCAGAGGTGGATCGGAATGTAAAACTGGTGACAGAGGAATCGCTCAAAGCATAGACAGTAGAAAGACTCAGTCTTCCTGTACTTAAGTCGGCATTGTGTCTTTTATATTTAATTCCCATGCAATTTCTGTGTTTCATCGTCACTATGAAGGTCCAAGGGATACTATAGACCTGCATAGATGAATCGGAATGTAAAACTGGTGACACAGGAAACGCTCAAAACATAGACAGTAGGAAGACTCAGTCCTTCTGTACTTAAGTCGGCATTGTGTCTCTTATATTTAATTCCGATGCAATTTCTGTGTTTCATCGTCAATGGGAAGGCCCGAGGGATACAGTAACCCTGCAGAGATGCACCGGAATGTAAAACTGGTGACACAGGAGACACTCACAACATAGACAGTAGGAAGTCTCCGTCTTCCTGTACTTAAGTCGGCATTTTGTCTCTTATATTTAATTCCGACGCAATTTCTGTGTCTCTTCGTCACTGTGAAGGTCCAAGGGATACAGTAAACTTGCAGAGGTGTATCGGAATGTAAAACTAGAGACACAGAAAACGCTCAAAACATAGACAGTAGGAAGACTAAGTCTTCCTCTACTTAAGACGTCATTGTGTCTCTTATATTTAATTGCGGGTCAATTTCTGTGTTTCATCGCCAATGGGAAGGTCCAAGGGACACAGTAAACCTGCAGAGGTGCATCGGAATGTAACACTGGTGACACTGGAAACGCTCAAAACATAGACCGTAAGAAGACTCAGTTTTCTTGTACCTAAGTCGGCGTTGTGTCTCTTATATTTAATTCCGATGTTATTTCTGTGTTTCATCGTCAATGGAAAGGTCCAATGGATACAGTAAACCTGCAGAGGTGCATCGGAATGTAAAACTGGTGACACAGGAAACGCTCAAAACATAGACAGTAGGAAGACTCAATATTCCTGTACTTAAGTCGGCTTTGTGTCTCTTATATTTAATTCCGATAAAATTTCTGTGTTTCATCGTCAATGGGAAGATCCAAGGGATACATTAATTCTGCAGATGTGCATCGGAATGTAAAACTGGTGACACAGGAAACGCTCAAATCATAGACAGTAGGAAGACTAAGCTTTCCTGTCCTTAAGTCGGCATTGTGTCTCTTATATTTAATTCCGATGCCATTTCTGTGTTTCATCGTCAATGGGAAGGTCCAATGGATACAGAAACCCTGCAGAGGTGCATTGGAATGTAAAACTGGTGACACAGGAAGCGGTCAAAACATAGACCCTAAGAAGAGTCAGTTTTTTTGTACTGAAGTCGGCATTGTGCCGCTTATATTTAATTTAGATGCAATATCTGTGTTTCATCGTCACTGTGAATGTCCAAGGGATACAATAAACCTGCCGAGGTGCATCAAAATGTAAAACTGATGACATAGGAAACGCTCAAAACATAGACAGTAGGAAGACTCAGTCTTCCTGTACCTAAGTCGGCATTGCATCTCTTATATTTAATTCCGATGCAATTTCTGTGTTTTTCGTCAATGGGAAGGTCCAAAGTATATAGTAAACCTGCAGAGGTGCATTGGAATGTAAAAATAGTGACACAGGAAACGCTCAAATCATAGACCGTAAGAAGACTCAGTTTTCTTGTACTTAACTCGGCGTTGTGTCTCTTATATTTAATTCCGATGCAATTTCTGTGCTTCGTCGTCAAAGGGAAGGATCAATGGATACAGTAAACCTGCAGAGGTGGATCGGAATGTAAAACTGGTGACACAGGAAACGCTCAAAACATAGACAGTACGAAGACTCAGTCTTCCTGTTCTTAAGTCGGCATTGTGTCTTTTTTATTTAATTCCGATGCAATTTCTGTGTTTCATCGTCAATGGGAAGGTCCAATGGATACAGTAAACCTGCAGAGGTGCATCGGAATGTAAAACTGATGAGTCAGGAAACGCTCAAAACATAGACGTAGGAAGACTCAGTCTTCCTGTACTTAAGTCGGCATTGTGTCTCTTATATATAATTCCGATTCAATTTCTGTGTTTCATCGTCAATGGGAAAGTCGATGGGAAACAGTATACCTGCAGAGGTGCATCGGAATGTAAAACTGGTAACACACGAAACGCTCAAAACATAGACAATAGAAAGACAACCTCTTCCTGTACTTAAGTCGACCTTGTGTATCTTATATTTAAATCCGATGCAATTTCTGTGTTTCATTGTCAATGGGAAGGTGCAAGGGATACAGCAATCCTGCAGAGGTGCATTGGAATGTAAAACTGGTGACACAGGAAACGCTCAAAACATAGAGAGTAGGAAGACTCAGTCTTTCTGTACTTAAGTCGACATTGTGTCTCTTATATTTAATTCCGATGCAATTTCTGTGTTTCATCGTCACTATGAAGGTCCAAGGGATACTATAGACCTGCATAGATGCATCGGAATGTAAAACTGGTGACACAGGAAACGCTCAAAACATAGACAGTAGGAAGACTCAGTCCTTCTGTACTTAAGTCGGCATTGTGTCTCTTATATTTAATTCCGATGCAATTTCTGTGTTTCATCGTCAATGGGAAGGTCCAAGGGATACAGTAACCCTGCAGAGGTGCACCGGAATGTAAAACTGGTGGCACAGGAGACGCTTACAACATAGACAGTAGGAAGACTCAGACTTCCTGTACTTAAGTCGGCATTTTGTCTCTTATATTTAATTCCGACGCAATTTCTGTGTCTCTTCGTCACTGTGATGGTCCAATGGATACAGTAAACCTGCAGAGGTGCATCGGAATGTAAAACTGGTGACACAGGAAACGCTCAAAACATAGACAGTAGAAAGACTCAGTCTTCCTGTACTTAAGTCGGCATTGTGTCTTTTATATTTAATTCCCATGCAATTTCTGTGTTTCATCGTCACTATGAAGGTCCAAGGGATACTATAGACCTGCATAGATGAATCGGAATGTAAAACTGGTGACACAGGAAACGCTCAAAACATAGACAGTAGGAAGACTCAGTCCTTCTGTACTTAAGTCGGCATTGTGTCTCTTATATTTAATTCCGATGCAATTTCTGTGTTTCATCGTCAATGGGAAGGCCCGAGGGATACAGTAACCCTGCAGAGATGCACCGGAATGTAAAACTGGTGACACAGGAGACACTCACAACATAGACAGTAGGAAGACTCAGTCTTCCTGTACTTAAGTCGGCATTTTGTCTCTTATATTTAATTCCGACGCAATTTCTGTGTCTCTTCGTCACTGTGAAGGTCCAAGGGATACAGTAAACTTGCAGAGGTGTATCGGAATGTAAAACTAGAGACACAGAAAACGCTCAAAATATAGACAGTAGGAAGACTCAGTCTTCCTCTACTTAAGACGTCATTGTGTCTCTTATATTTAATTCCGATAAAATTTCTGTGTTTCATCGTCAATGGGAAGGTCCAATGGATACAGAAACCCTGCAGAGGTGCATTGGAATGTAAAACTGGTGACACAGGAAGCGGTCAAAACATAGACCCTAAGAAGAGTCAGTTTTTTTGTACTGAAGTCGGCATTGTGCCGCTTATATTTAATTTAGATGCAATATCTGTGTTTCATCGTCACTGTGAATGTACAAGGGATACAGTAAACCTGCCGAGGTGCATCAAAATGTAAAACTGATGACACAGGAAACGCTCAAAACATAGACAATAGAAAGACACACTCTTCCTGTACTTAAGTCGACCTTGTGTATCTTATATTTAAATCCGATGCAATTTCTGTGTTTCATTGTCAATGGGAAGGTGCAAGGGATACAGCAATCCAGCAGAGGTGCATTGGAATGTAAAACTGGTGACACAGGAAACGCTCAAAACATAGAGAGTAGGAAGACTCAGTCTTTCTGTACTTAAGTGACATTGTATCTCTTATATTTAATTCCGATGCAATTTCTGTGTTTCATCGTCACTACGAAGGTCCAAGCGATACTGTAGACCTGCATAGGTGCATCGGAATGAAAAACTGGTGACACAGGAAACGCTCAAAACATAGACAGTAGGAAGACTCAGTCCTTCTGTACTTAAGTCGGCATTGTGTTTCTTATATTTAGTTCCGATGCAGTTTCTGTGTTTCATCGCCAATGGGAAGGTCCAAGGGACACAGTAAACCTGCAGTGGTGCATTGGAATGTAAAACTGGTGACACAGGAAACGCTCAAATCATAGACAGTAAGAAGTCTCAGTTTTAATGTACTTAAGTCGGCGTTGTGTCTCTTATATTTAATTCCGATGCAATTTCTGTGTTTCATCGCCAATGGGAAGATCCATGGGATACCGTAAACCTGCAGAGGGGCATTGGAATGTAAAACTGGTGACACAGGTAAAACGCTCAAACCATAGACCGTAAGAAGACTCGTTTTTCTTGTACTTCAGTCGGCGTTGTGTCTCTTATATTTAATTCCGATGCAATTTCTGCGTTTCATCGTCAATGGGAGGGTCCAATGGATACAGTAAACCTGCAGAGGTGGATCGGAATGTAAAACTGGTAACAGAGGAATCGCTCAAAGCATAGACAGTAGGAAGACTCATTTTTCCTGTACTTAAGTCGGCATTGTGTCTCTTATATTTAATTCCTATGCATTTTCTGTTTTTCATCGTCAATGGGAAGGTAGAATGAATACAGTGAACTTGCAGAAGTGCATCAGAATGTAAAACTGGTGACACAGGAAACGCTCAAACATAGACAGTAGGAAGACTCAGTCTTCCTGTTCTTAAGTCGGCATTGTGTCTTTTTTATTTGATTCCGATGCAATTTCTGTGTTTCATCGTCAATGGGAAGGTCCAATGGATACAGTAAACCTGCAGAGGTGCTTCGGAATGTAAAACTGATGACACAGGAAACGCTCAAAACATAGACAGTAGGAAGACTCAGTCTTCCTGTACTTAAGTCGGCATTCTGTCTCTTATATATAATTCCTATTCAATTTCTGTGTTTCATCGTCAATGGGAAAGTCGAAGGGAAACAGTATACCTGCAGAGGTGCATCGGAATGTAAAACTGGTGACACACGAAACGCTCAAAACATAGACAATAGAAAGACACACTCTTCCTGTACTTAAGTCGACCTTGTGTATCTTATATTTAAATCCGATGCAATTTCTGTGTTTCATTGTCAATGGGAAGGTGCAAGGGATACAGCAATCCAGCAGAGGTGCATTGGAATGTAAAACTGGTGACACAGGAAACGCTCAAAACATAGAGAGTAGGAAGACTCAGTCTTTCTGTACTTAAGTCGACATTGTGTCTCTTATATTTAATTCCGATGCCATTTCTGTGTTTCATCGTCACTACGAAGGTCCAAGCGATACTGTAGACCTGCATAGGTGCATCGGAATGAAAAACTGGTGACACAGGAAACGCTCAAAACATAGACAGTAGGAAGACTCAGTCCTTCTGTACTTAAGTCGGCATTGTGTTTCTTATATTTAATTCCGATGCAGTTTCTGTGTTTCATCGCCAATGGGAAGGTCCAAGGGACACAGTAAACCTGCAGTGGTGCATTGGAATGTAAAACTGGTGACACAGGAAACGCTCAAATCATAGACAGTAAGAAGACTCAGTTTTAATGTACTTAAGTCGGCGTTGTGTCTCTTATATTTAATTCCGATGCAATTTCTGTGTTTCATCGCCAATGGGAAGATCCATGGGATACCGTAAACCTGCAGATGGGCATTGGAATGTAAAACTGGTGACACAGGAAACGCTCAAACCATAGACCGTAAGAAGACTCGGTTTTCTTGTACTTCAGTCGGCGTTGTGTCTCTTATATTTAATTCCGATGCAATTTCTGCGTTTCATCGTCAATGGGAAGGTCCAATGGATACAGTAAACCTGCAGAGGTGGATCGGAATGTAAAACTGGTGACAGAGGAATCGCTCAAAGCATAGACAGTAGGAAGACTCATTTTTCCTGTACTTAAGTCGGCATTGTGTCTCTTATATTTAATTCCGATGCAATTTCTGTGTTTCATCGTCACTCTGAAGGTCCAATGGATACAGTAAACCTGCAGAGGTGCATCAGAATGTAAAACTGATGACATAGGAAACGCTCAAAGCATAGACAGTAGGAAGACTCAGTCTTCCTGTACTTAAGTCGGCATTGTGATTCTTATTATTAATTCCGATGCAATTTCTGTGTTTCATCGTCAATGGGAAGATGCATGGGATACAGTAAACCTGCAGAGGTGAATCGGAATGTAAACCTGGTGACACAGGAAACGCTCAAATCATAGACCGTAAGAAGACTCGGTTTTCTTGTACTTCAGTCGGCGTTGTGTCTCTTATATTTAAGTCCGATGCAATTTCTGCGTTTCATCGTCAATGGGAAGGTCCAATGGATACAGAAAACCTGCAGAGGTGGATCGGAATGGAAAACTGGTGACAGAGGAATCGCTCAAAGCATAGACAGTAGGAAGACTCATTTTTCCTGTACTTAAGTCGGCATTGTGTCTCTTATATTTAATTCCGATGCAATTTCTGTGTTTCATCGTCACTCTGAAGGTCCAATGGATACAGTAAACCTGCAGAGGTGCATCGGAATGTAAAACTTGGGACACAGGAAACGCTCAAAACATAGACAGTAGGAAGACTCAGTCTTCCTGTTCTTAAGTCGGCATTGTGTCTTTTTTATTTAATTCCGATGCAATTTCTGTGTTTCATCGTCAATGGGAGAGTCCAATGGATACAGTAAACCCGCAGAGGTGCATCGGAATGTAAAACTGATGACACAGTTAACGCTCAAAACATAGACAGTAGGAAGACTCAGTCTTCCTGTACTTAAGTCGGCATTGTGTCTCTTATATATAATTCCGATTCAATTTTTGTGTTTCATCGTCAATGGGAAGGTCGAAGGGAAACAGTATACCTGCAGAGGTGCATCGGAATGTAAAATTGGTGACACACGAAACGCTCAAAACATAGACAATAGAAAGACACACTCTTCCTGTACTTAAGTCGACATTGTCTCTCTTATATTTAATTCCGATGCAATTTCTGTGTTTCATCGTCACTACGAAAGTCCAAGCGATACTGTAGACCTGCATAGGTGCATCGGAATGAAAAACTGGTGACACAGGAAACGCTCAAAACATAGACAGTATTAAGACTCAGTCCTTCTGTACTTAAGTCGGCATTGTGTTTCTTATATTTAATTCCGATGCAGTTTCTGTGTTTCATCGCCAATGGGAAGGTCCAAGGGACACAGTAAACCTGCAGTGGTGCATTGGAATGTAAAACTGGTGACACAGGAAACGCTCAAATCATAGACAGTAAGAAGACTCAGTTTTAATGTACTTAGGTCGGCGTTGTGTCTCTTATAGTTAATTCCGATGCAATTTCTGTGTTTCATCGCCAATGGGAAGGTCCAATGGATAAAGTAAACCTGCAGAGGTGCATCGGAATGTAAAACTGATGACATAGGAAACGCTCAAAGCATAGACAGTAGGAAGACTCAGTCTTCCTGTACTTAAGTCGGCATTGTGATTTTTATTATTAAATCCGATGCAATTTCTGTATTTCATCGTCAATGGGAAGATCCATGGGATACAGTAAACCTGCAGAGGTGAATCGGAATGTAAACCTGGTGACACAGGAAACGCTCAAATCATAGACAGTAGGAAGATTCAGCCTTCCTGTTCTTAAGTCGGCATTGTGTCTCTTATTTTTAATTCCGATGCTATTTCTGTGTTTCATCGTTACTGTGAAGGTCCAAGTGATACAGTAAACTTGCAGAGGTGCATCAAAATGTAAAACTGATAACACAGGAAACGCTCAAAACATAGACAGTACGATGACTCAATCTTCCTGTTCCTAAGTCGGCATTGTGACTCTTATACTTAATTCCGATGCAATTTCTGTGTTTTTTCGTCAAGGTATACAGTAAACCTGCAGAGGGGCATTGGAATGTAAAACTGGTGACACAGGAAACGCTCAAACCATAGACCGTAAGAAGACTCGGTTTTCTTGTACTTCAGTCGGCGTTGTGTCTCTTATATTTAATTCCGATGCAATTTCTGCGTTTCATCGTCAATGGGAAGGTCCAATGGATACAGAAAACCTGCAGAGGTGGATCGGAATGTAAAACTGGTGACAGAGGAATCGCTCAAAGCATAGACAGTAGGAATACTCATTTTTCCTGTACTTAAGTCGGCATTGTGTCTCTTATATTTAATTCCGATGCAATTTCTGTGTTTCATCGTCACTCTGAAGGTCCAATGGATACAGTAAACCTGCAGAGGTGCATCGGAATGTAAAACTTGGGACACAGGAAACGCTCAAAACATAGACAGTAGGAAGACTCAGTCTTCCTGTTCTTAAGTCGGCATTGTGTCTTTTTTATTTAATTCCGATGCAATTTCTGTGTTTCATCGTCAATGGGAAGGTCCAATGGATACAGTAAACCCGCAGAGGTGCATCGGAATGTAAAACTGATGACACAGGAAACGCTCAAAACATAGACAGTAGGAAGACTCAGTCTTCCTGTACTTAAGTCGGCATTGTGTCTCTTATATATAATTCCGATTCAATTTTTGTGTTTCATCGTCAATGGGAAAGTCGAAGGGAAACAGTATACCTGCAGAGGTGCATCGGAATGTAAAATTGGTGACACACGAAACGCTCAAATCATAGACAATAGAAAGACACACTCTTCCTGTACTTAAGTCGACATTGTGTCTCTTATATTTAAATCCGATGCAATTTCTGTGTTTCATTGTCAATAGGAAGGTGCAAGGTATACAGCAATCCTTCAGAGGTGCATCGGAATGTAAAACTGCTGACACAGAAACGCTCAAAACATAGAGAGTAGGAAGACTCAGTCTTTCTGTACTTAAGTCGACATTGTGTCTCTTATATTTAATTCCGATGCTATTTCTGTGTTTCATCGTCACTACGAAGGTCCAAGCGATACTGTAGACCTGCATAGGTGCATCGGAATGTAAAACTGGTGACACAGGAAACGCTCAAATCATAGACAGTAGGAAGACTCAGTCCTTCTGTACTTAAGTCGGCATTGTGTTTCTTATATTTAATTCCGATGCAGTTTCTGTGTTTCATCGCCAATGGGAAGGTCCAAGGGACAAAGTAAACCTGCAGTGGTGCATCGGAATGTAACACTGGTGACACTGGAAACGCTCAAAACATAGACAGTAGGAATATTCAACCTTCCTGTACTTAAGTCGGTATTGTGTGTCTTATATTTAATTCCGATCCAATTTCTGTGTTTCATCGTCAATGGGAAGATCCATGGGCTACAGTAAACCGCAGAGGTGAATCGGAATGTAAAACTTGTGGCACATGAAACGATCAAAACATAGACAGTAGGAATACTCAGTCTTCCTGAACTTAAGTCGGCATTGTGTCTCTTATATTTAAATCCGATGCAGTTTCTGTGTCTCGTCGTCAATGGGAGGGTCCAAGGGATACAGTTAACCTGCAGAGGTGCATCAAAATGTAAAACTGGTGACACAGGAAACGCTCAAAACATAGACCGTAAGAAAACTCAGTTTTCTTGTACTGAAGTCGGCATTGTGTCATATATTTAATTCCGATGCAATTTCTGTGTTTTTTCGTCAATGGGAAGGTCCAAGGGATTCAGTAAACGTGCAGAGGTGCATTGGAATGTAAAACTGGTGACACAGGAAACGCTCAAAACATAGACAGTAGGAAGACTCAACCTTCCTGTACTTAAGTCGGCATTGTGACTCTTATTATTAATTCCGATGCAATTTCTGTGTTTCATCGTCAATGGGAAGATCCATGGGATACAGTAAACCTGCAGAGGTGAATCGGAATGTAAACCTGGGGACACAGGAAACGCTCAAATCATAGACAGTAGGAAGATTCAGCCTTCCTGTTCTTAAGTCGGCATTGTGTCTCTTATTTTTAATTCCGATGCTATTTCTGTGTTTCATCGTCAATGGGAAGGTCCAATGGATACAGTAAAACTGCAGAGGTGCATCGGAATGTAAAACTCGGACACAGGAAACGATCAAAACATAGACAGTAGGAATACTGTCTTCCTGCACTTAAGTCGGCATTGTGTCTCTTATATTTAAATCCGATGCAATTTCTGTGTTTCGTTGTCAATGGGAAGGTCCAAGGGATACAGTAAACCTGCAGAGGTGCATCGGAATGTAAAACTGCTGACACTAGAAGCGGTCAGAACATAGACGCTAAGAAGACTCAGTTTTCTTGTACTTAAGTCGGCATTGTGTCTCTTATATTTAATTTAGATGCAATTTCTGTGTTTCATCGTTACTGTGAAGGTCCAAGTGATACAGTAAACTTGCAGAGGTGCATCAAAATGTAAAACTGATGACACAGGAAACGCTCAAAACATAGACAGTAGGAAGACTCAGTCTTCCTGTTCCTAAGTCGGCATTGTGACTCTTATACTTAATTCCGATGCAATTTCTGTGTTTTTTCGTCAAGGTATACAGTAAACCTGCAGAGGGGCATTGGAATGTAAAACTGGTGACACAGGAAACGCTCACACTATAGACCGTATGAAGACTCGGTTTTCTTGTACTGAAGTCAGCGTTGTGTCTCTTATATTTAATTGCGATGCAATTTCTGCGTTTCATCGTCAATGGGAAGGTCCAATGGATACAGTAAACCTGCAGAGGTCGATCAGAATGTAAAACTGGTGACAGAGGAATCGCTCAAAACATAGACAGTAGGAAGACTCATTTTTCCGGTACTTAAGTCGGCATTGTGTCTCTTATATTTAATTCCTATGCATTTTTTGTGTTCATCGTCAATGGGAAGGTAGAATGGATACAGTAAACTTGCAGAAGTGCATCAGAATGTAAAACTGGTGACACAGGAAACGCTCAAACATAGACAGTAGGAAGACTCAGTCTTCCTGTACTTATGTCGACATTGTGTCTCTTATATTTAATTCCGATGCAATTTCTGTGTTTCATCGTCACTGTGAAGGTCCAATGGATACAGAAAACCTGCAGAGGTGCATCGGAATGTAAAACTTGGGACACAGGAAACGCTCAAAACATAGACAGTAGGAAGACTCAGTCTTCCTGTTCTTAAGTCGGCATTGTGTCTTTTTTATTTAATTCCGATGCAATTTCTGTGTTTCATCGTCAATGGGAAGGTCCAATGGATACAGTAAACCTGCAGAGGTGCATCGGAATGTAAAACTGGAGACACACGAAACGCTCAAAACATAAACAATAGAAAGACACACTCTTCCTGTACTTAAGTCGACCTTGTGTATCTTATATTTAAATCCGATGCAATTTCTGTGTTTCATTGTCAATGGGAAGGTGCAAGGGATACAGCAATCCAGCAGAGGTGCATTGGAATGTAAAACTGGTGACACAGGAAACGCTCAAAACATAGAGAGTAGGAAGACTCAGTCTTTCTGTACTTATGTCGACATTGTGTCTCTTATATTTAATTCCGATGCAGTTTCTGTGTTTCATCGCCAATGGGAAGGTCCAAGGGACACAGTAAACCTGCAGTGGTGCATTGGAATGTAAAACTGGTGACACAGGAAACGCTCAAATCATAGACAGTAAGAAGACTCAGTTTTAATGTACTTAAGTCGGCGTTGTGTCTCTTATATTTAATTCCGATGCAATTTCTGTGTTTCATCGCCAATGGGAAGGTCCAATGGATACAGTAAACCTGCAGAGGAGCATCGGAATGTAAAACTGATGACATAGGAAACGCTCAAAACATAGACAGTAGGAAGACTCAGTCTTCCTGTACTTAAGTCGGCATTGTGATTCTTATTATTAATTCCGATGCAATTTCTGTGTTTCATCGTCAATGGGAAGATCCATGGGATACAGTAAACCTGCAGAGGTGAATCGGAATGTAAACCTGGTGACACAGGAAACGCTCAAATCATAGACAGTAGGAAGATTCAGCCTTCCTGTACTTAAGTCGGCATTGTGTCTCTTATTTTTAATTCCGATGCTATTTCTGTGTTTCATCATTACTGTGAAGGTCCAAGTGATACAGTAAACTTGCAGAGGTGCATCAAAATGTAAAACTGATGACACAGGAAACGCTCAAAACATAGACAGTAGGATGACTCAATCTTCCTGACCTAAGTCGGCATTGTGACTCTTATACTTAATTCCGATGCAATTTCTGTGTTTTTTCGTCAAGGTATACAGTAAACCGGCAGAGGGGCATTGGAATGTAAAACTGGTGACACAGGAAACGCTCAAACCATAGACCGTAAGAAGACTCGGTTTTCTTGTACTTCAGTCGGCGTTGTGTCTCTTATATTTAATTCCGATGCAATTTCTGCGTTTCATCGTCAATGGGAAGGTCCAATGGATACAGTAAACCTGCAGAGGTGGATCGGAATGTAAAACTGGTGACAGAGGAATCGCTCAAAGCATAGACAGTAGGAAGACTCATTTTTCCTGTACTTAAGTCGGCATTGTGTCTCTTATATTCAATTCCGATGCAATTTCTGTGTTTCATCGTCACTCTGAAGGTCCAATGGATACAGAAACCTGCAGAGGTGCATCGGAATGTAAAACTTGGGACACAGGAAACGCTCAAAACATAGACAGTAGGAAGACTCAGTCTTCCTGTTCTTAAGTCGGCATTGTGTCTTTTTTGTTTAATTCCGATGCAATTTCTGTGTTTCATCGTCAATGGGAAGGTCCAATGGATACAGTAAACCCGCAGAGGTGCATCGGAATGTAAAACTGATGACACAGGAAACGCACAAAACATAGACAGTAGGAAGACTCAGTCTTCCTGTACTTAAGTCGGCATTGTGTCTCTTATATATAATTCCGATTCAATTTTTGTGTTTCATCGTCAATGGGAAAGTCGAAGGGAAACAGTATACCTGCAGAGGTGCATCGGAATGTAAAATTGGTGACACACGAAACGCTCAAAACATAGACAATAGAAAGACACACTCTTCCTGTACTTAAGTCGACATTGTGTCTCTTATATTTAAATCCGATGCAATTTCTGAGTTTCATTGTCAATAGGAAGGTGCAAGGTATACAGCAATCCTTCAGAGGTTCATCGGAATGTAAAACTGCTGACACAGGAAACGCTCAAAACATAGAGAGTAGGAAGACTCAGTCTTTCTGTACTCAAGTCGACATTGTGTCTCTTATATTTAATTCCGATGCAATTTCTGTGTTTCATCGTCACTACGAAGGTCCAAGCGATACTGTAGACCTGCATAGGTGCATCGGAATGTAAAACTGGTGACACAGGAAACGCTCAAATCATAGACAGTAGGAAGACTCAGTCCTTCTGTACTTAAGTCGGCATTGTGTTTCTTATATTTAATTCCGATGCAGTTTCTGTGTTTCATCGCCAATGGGAAGGTCCAAGTGACACAGTAAACCTGCAGTGGTGCATCGGAATGTAACACTGGTGACACTGGAAACGCTCAAAACATAGACAGTAGGAAGATTCAACCTTCCTGTACTTAAGTCGGCATTGTGTGTCCTATATTTAATTCCGATCCAATTTCTGTGTTTCATCGTCAATGGGAAGATCCATGTGCTACAGTAAACCGCAGAGGTGAATCGGAATGTAAAACTTGTGGCACATGAAACGATCAAAACATAGACAGTAGGAAGACTCAGTCTTCCTGAACTTAAGTCGGCATTGTGTCTCTTATATTTAGATCCGATTCAATTTCTGTGTCTCGTCGTCAATGGGAAGGTCCAAGGGATACAGTAAACGTGCAGAGGTGCATTGGAATGTAAAACTGGTGACACAGGAAACGCTCAAACCATAGACCGTAAGAAGACTCGGTTTTCTAGTACTTAAGTCGGCTTTGTGTCTCTTATATTTAATTCCGATGCAATTTCTGTGTTTCATCGTCGCTACGAAGGTCCAGGCGATACTGTAGACCTGCATAGGTGCATCGGAATGTAAAACTGGTGACAGAGGAATCGCTCAAAACATAGACAGTAGGAAGACTCATTATTCCTGTACTTAAGTCGGCATTGTGTCTCTTAAATTTAATTCCTATGCATTTTTTGTGTTCATCGTCAATGGGAAGGTAGAATGGATACAGTAAACCTGCAGAAGTGCATCAGAATGTAAAACTGGTGACACAGGAAACGCTCAAACATAGACAGTAGGAAGACTCAGTCTTCCTGTACTTATGTCCACATTGTGTCTCTTATATTTAATTCCGATGCAATTTCTGTGTTTCATCGTCACTATGAAGGTCCAAGGGATACTATAGAATTGCATAGATGCATCGGAATGTAAAACTGGTGACACAGGAAACGCTCAAAACATAGACAGTAGGAAGACTCAGTCCTTCTGTACTTAAGTCGGCATTGTGTCTCTTATATTTAATTCCGATGCAATTTCTGTGTTTCATCGTCAATGGGAAGGTCCAAGGGAAACAGTAACCCTGCAGAGGTGCACCGGAATGTAAAACTGGTGACACAGGAGACGCTCACAACATAGACAGTAGGAAGACTCAGTCTTCCTGTACTTATGTCGGCATTTTTTCTCTTATATTTAATTCCGACGCAATTTCTGTGTCTCTTCGTCACTGTGAAGGTCCAAGGGATACAGTAAACCTGCAGAGGTGTATCGGAATGTAAAACTAGAGACACAGGAAACGCTCAAAACATAGACAGTAGGAAGACACAGTCTTCCTCTACTTAAGACGTCATTGTGTCTCTTATATTTAATTGCGGGTCAATTTCTGTGTTTCATCGCCAATGGGAAGGTCCAAGGGACACAGTAAACCTGCAGAGGTGCATCGGAATGTAACACTGGTGACACTGGAAACGCTCAAAACATAGACGGTAAGAAGACTCAGTTTTCTTGTACGTAAGTCGGCGTTGTGTCTCTTATATTTAATTCCGATGTCATTTCTGTGTTTCATCGTCAATGGAAAGGGCCAATGGATACAGTAAACCTGCAGAGGTGCATCGGAATGTAAAACTGGTGACACAGGAAACGCTAAAAACATAGACAGTAGGAAGACTCAATATTCCTGTACTTAAGTCGGCTTTGTGTCTCTCATATTTAATTCCGATAAAATTTCTGTGTTTCATCGTCAATGGGAAGATCCAAGGGATACATTAATCCTGCAGATGTGCATCGGAATGTAAAACTGGTGACACAGGAAACGCTCAAATCATAGACAGTAGGAAGACTCAGCCTTCCTGTCCTTAAGTCGGCATTGTGTATCTTATATTTAATTCCGATGCCATTTCTGTGTTTCATCGTCAATGGGAAGGTCCAATGGATACAGAAACCCTGCAGAGGTGCATTGGAATGTAAAACTGGTGACACAGGAAGCGGTCAAAACATAGACCCTAAGAAGAGTCAGTTTTTTTGTACTGAAGTTGGCATTGTGCCGCTTATATTTAATTTAGATGCAATATCTGTGTTTCATCGTCACTGTCAATGTCCAAGGGATACAGTAAACCTGCCGAGGTGCATCAAAATGTAAAACTGATGACATAGGAAACGCTCAAAACATAGACAATAGGAAGACTCAGTCTTCCTGTTCTTAAGTTGGCATTGTGTCTTTTTTATTTAATTCCGATGCAATTTCTGTGTTTCATCGTCAATGGGAAGGTCCAATGGATACAGTAAACCTGCAGAGGTGCATCGGAATGTAAAACTGATGAGTCAGGAAACGCTCAAAACATAGACAGTAGGAAGACTCAGTCTTCCTGTACTTAAGTCGGCATTGTGTCTCTTATATATAATTCCGATTCAATTTCTGTGTTTCATCGTCAATGGGAAAGTCGAAGGGAAACAGTATACCTGCAGAGGTGCATCGGAATGTAAAACTGGGGACACACGAAACGCTCAAATCATAGACAATAGAAAGACACACTTTTCCTGTACTTAAGTCGACCTTGTGTATCTTATATTTAAATCCGATGCAATTTCTGTGTTTCATTGTCAATGGGAAGGTGCAAGGGATACAGCAATCCTGCAGAGGTGCATTGGAATGTAAAACTGGTGACACAGGAAACGCTCAAAACGTAGAGAGTAGGAAGACTCAATATTCCTGTACTTAAGTCGGCTTTGTTTCTCTTATATTTAATTCCGATAAAATTTCTGTGTTTCATCGTCAATGGGAAGATCCAAGGGATACATTAATCCTGCAGCTGTGCATCGGAATGTAAAACTGGTGACACAGGAATCGCTCAAATCATAGACAGTAGGAAGACTCAGCCTTCATGTCCTTAAGTCGGCATTGTGTCTCTTATATTTAATTCCGATGCCATTTCTGTGTTTCATCGTCAATGGGAAGGTCCAATGGATACAGAAACCCTGCAGAGGTGCATTGGAATGTAAAACTGGTGACACAGGAAGCGTTCAAAACATAGACCCTAAGAAGAGTCAGTTTTTTTGTACTGAGTCGGCATTGTGCTGCTTATATTTAATTTAGATGCAATATCTGTGTTTCATCGTCACTGTGAATGTCCAAGGGATACAGTAAACCTGCCGAGGTGCATCAAAATGTAAAACTGATGACATAGGAAACGCTCAAATCATTGACCGTAAGAAGACTCAGTTTTCTTGTACTTAACACGGCGTTGTGTCTCTTATATTTCATTCCGATGAAATTTCTGTGCTTCGTCGTCAAAGGGAAGGTTCAATGGATACAGTAAACCTGCAGAGGTGGATCGGAATGTAAAACTGGTGACAGAGGAAACGCTCAAAACATAGACAGTACGAAGACTCAGTCTTCCTGTAGTTAAGTCGGCATTGTGTCTCTTATATTTAATTCCGATGCAATTTCTGTGTTTCATCGTCAATGGGAAGGTTCAATGGATACAGTAAACCTACAGAGGTGCATCGGAATGTAAAACTGTTGACACAGGAATCGCTCAAACATTGACAGTAGGAAGACTCAGTCTTCCTGTACTTAAGTCGTCATTGAGTCTCTTATATTTAATTCCGATGCAATTTCTGTGTTTCATCGTCAATGGGAAGGTCCAATGGATACAGTAAACCTGCATAGGTGCATCGGAATGTTAAACTGGTGACACAGGAAACGCACAAAGTATAGACAGTAGAAAGACACACTCTTCCTGTACTTAAGTCGGCATTGTGTCTCTTATATTTAATTCCGATGCTATTTCTATGATTCATCGTCAATGGGAAAGTCGAAGGGAAACAGTATACCTGCAGAGGTGCATGGGAATGTAATACTGGTGACACAGGAAACGCTCAAAACAAAGACAGTAGGAAGACTCAGTCTTCCTGTACTTGAGTTCGCATTGTGTCTCTTATATTTAGTTCTGATGCAATTTCTGTGTTTCATCGTCACTTTGAAGGTCCAAGGGATACAGGAAAACATGCAGAGGTGCATGGGAATGTAAAACTGATGACACAGGAAACGCTCAAAACATTGACAGTTGGAAGACTCTGTCTTCCTGTACTTAAGACGTCATTGTGTCTCTTACATTTAATTCCGATGCAATTTCTGTGTTTCATCGCCAATGGGATGGTCCAAGGGACACAGTAAACCTGCAGAGGTGCATCGGAATGTAAAACTGGTGACACTGGAAACGCTCAAAACATAGACAGTAGGAAGACTCAGCATTCCTGTTCTTATGTCGGCATTGTGCCTCTTATATTTAATTCCGATGCAATTTCTGTGTTTCACCGTCACTTTGAAGCTCCAAGGGATACAGGAAAACCTGCAGAGGTGCATGGGAATGTAAAATTGGTGACACAGGAAACGCTCAAAACATAGACAGTTGGAAGACTCTGTCTTCCTGCACTTAAGACGTCATTGTGTCCCTTATATTTAAATCCGATGCAATTTCTGTGTTTCATCGCAAATGGGAAGGTCCAAGGGACACAGTAAACCTGCAGAGGTGCATCGGAATGTAAAACTGGTGAAGCAGGAAACGCTCAAAACATAGACAGTAGGAAGACTCAATGTTCCTCTACTTAAGTCGGCATTGTGTCTCTTATATTTAATTCCGATAAAATTTCTGTGTTTCATCGTCAATGGGAAGATCCAAGGGATACAGTAAGCCTGCAGAGGTGCATCGGAATGTAAAACTGGTGACACAGGAAACGCTCAAAACATAGACAGTAGGAAGACTCAGCCTTCCTGTTCTTAAGTCGGCATTGTGTCTCTTATATTTAATTCCGATGCTATTTCTGTGTTTCATCGTCAATGGGAAGGTCCAATGGATACAGTAAACCTGCAGAGGTGCATCGGAATGTAAAACTGGTGACAGAGGAAACGCTCAAAGCATAGACAATAGAAAGACACGGTCTTCCTGTACTTAAGTCGACATTGTGTCTCTTTTATTTCATTCCGATGCAATTTCTGTGTTTCATCGTCACTGTGAAGGTCCAATGGATACAGTAAACCTGCAGAGGTGCATGGGAATGTAAAACTGGTGACACAGGAAACGCTCAAAACGTAGACAGTTGGAAGACTCTGTCTTCCTGTACTTAAGACGTCATTGTGTCCCTTATATTTAATTCCGATGCAATTTATGTGTTTCATCGCAAATCGGAAGGTCCAAGGGACACAGTAAACCTGCAGAGGTGTATCGGAATGTAAAACTGGTGACACTGGAAACGCTCAAAAAGTAGACCGTAAGAAGACTCAGTTTTCTTGTACTTAAGTCAGCGTTTTGTCTCTTATATTTAATTCCGATGTAATTTCTGTGTTTCATCGACAATGGGAAGGTCCGATGGATACAGTAAACCTGCAGAGGTGCATCGGAATGTAAAACTGGTGACACAGGAAACGCTCAAAACATAGACAGTAGGAAGACTCATTTTTCCTGTACTTAAATCGGCATTGTGTCTCTTATATTTAACTCCTACGCATTTTCTGTGTTTCATCGTCAATGGGAAGGTAGAATGGTTACAGTAAACCTGCAGAGGTACATCAGAATGTAAAACTGGTGACGCAGGAAACGCTCAAAAAATATACAGTAGGAAGACTCAATCTTCCTGTACTTAAGTCGGCATTGTGTCTCTTATATTTAATTTCGACGCAATTTCTGTGAATCATCGTCAATGGGAAGGTCAAAGGGATACAGTAAACCTGCAGAGGTGCATCGGAATGTAAAACTGGTGACACAGGAAACGCTCAAAAGATAGACAGTAGTAAGACTCAGACTTCCTGTACTTAAGTCGGCATTGTGTCTGTTATATTTAATTCCGATGTAATTTCTGTGTTTCATTGTCAATGGGAATGTGCAACGGATACAGCAAACCTGCAGAGGTGCATCGGAATGTAAAACTGGTGACACAGAAAACGCTCAAAACAGAGACAGTTGGAAGACTCTATCTTCCTGTACTTAAGACGTCATTGAGTCCTTTATACTTAATTCCGATGCAATTTCTGTGTTTCATCGCAAATGGGAAGGTCCAAGGGACACAGTAAACCTGCAAAGGTGCATCGGGATGTAAAACTGGTGACAGAGGAAACGCTCAAAACATAGACAGTAGGAAGACTCAGCCTTCCTGCTCTTAAGTCGGCATTGTGTCTCTTATATTTAATTCCGATGCTATTTCTGTGTTTCATCGTCAATGGGACGGTCCAATGGATACAGTAAACCTGCAGAGGTGCATCGGAATGTTAAATTGGTGACGCAGGAAACGATCAAAACATAGTCAGTAAGAAGACTCAGTTTTAATGTACTTAAGTCGGCGTTGTGTCTCTTCTATTTAATTCCGATGCAATTTCTGCGTTTCATCGTCAATGGGAAGGTCCAATGGATACAGTAAACCTGCAGAGGTGGATCGGAATGTAAAACTGGTGACAGAGGAATCGCTCAAAGCATAGACAGTAGGAAGACTCATTTTTCCTGTACTTAAGTCGGCATTGTGTCTCTTATATTTAATTCCAATGCAATTTCTGTGTTTCATCGTCACTCTGAAGGTCCAATGGATACAGTAAACCTGCAGAGATGCATCGGAATGTACAACTTGGGACACAGGAAACGCTCAAAACATAGACAGTAGGAAGACTCGGTCTTCCTGTTCTTAAGTCGGCATTCTGTGTTTTTTATTTAATTCCGATGCAATTTCTGTGTTTCATCGTCAATGGGAAGGTCCAATGGATACAGTAAACCTGCAGAGGTGCATCGGAATGTAAAACTGATGACACAGGAAACGCTCAAAACATAGACAATAGAAAGACACACTCTTCCTGTACTTAAGTCGACATTGTGTCTCTTATATTTAATTCCGATGCAATTTCTGTGTTTCATCGTCACTATGAAGGTCCAAGCGATACTGTAGACCTGCATAGGTGCATCGGAATGTAAAACTGGTGACACAGGAAACGCTCAAAACATAGACAGTAGGAAGACTCAGTCCTTCTGTACTTAAGTTGGCATTGTGTTTCTTATATTTAATTCCGATGCAGTTTCTGTGTTTCATCGCCAATGGGAAGGTCCAAGGGACACAGTAAACCTGCAGTGGTGCATCGGAATGTAACACTGGTGACACTGGAAACGCTCAAAACATAGACAGTAGGAAGATTCAACCTTCCTGTACTTAAGTCGGCATTGTGTGTCTTATATTTAATTCCGATCCAATTTCTGTGTTTCATCGTCAATGGGAAGATCCATGGGCTACAGTAAACCTGCAGAGGAGAATCGGAATGTAAAACTGGTGGTACATGAAACGATCAAAACATAGACAGTAGGAATACTCAGTCTTCCTGATCTTAAGTCGGCATTGTGTCTCTTATATTTAAATCCGATGCAATTTCTGTGTCTCGTCGTCAATAGGAAGGTCCAAGGGATACAGTTAACCGGCAGAGGTGCATAAAAATGTGAAACTGGTGACACAGGAAACGCTCAAATCATAGACAGTAAGAAGACTCAGATTTAATGTATTTAAATCGGCGTTGTGTCTCTTATATTTAATTCCGATGCAATTTCTGTGTTTCATCGCCAATGGGAAGGTCCAAGGGACACAGTATACCTGCAGAGGTGCATCGGAATGTAAAACTGGTGACACAGGAAACGCTCAAAACATAGACAGTAGGAAGACTCAACCTTCCTGTTCCTAAGTCGGCATTGTGACTCTTATACTTAATTCCGATGCAATTTCTGTGTTTTTTTCGTCAAGGTATACAGTAAACCTGCAGACGTGGATCAGAATGTAAAACTGGTGACAGAGGAATCGCTCAAAACATAGACAGTAGGAAGACTCATTTTTCCTGTACTTATGTAGGCATTGTGTCTCTTATATTTAATTCCTATGCATTTTCTGTGTTTCATCGTCAATGGGAAGGTAGAATGGATACAGTAAACCAGCAGAAGTGCATCAGAATGTAAAACTGGTGACACAGGAAACGCTCAAACATCGACAGTAGGAAGACTCAGTCTTCCTGTACTTATGTCGACATTGTGTCTCTTATATTTAATTCCGATGCAATTTCTGTGTTTCATCGTCACTGTGAAGGTCCAATGGATACAGTAAACCTGCAGAGGTGCATCGGAATGTAAAACTTGGGACACAGGAAACGCTCAAAACATAGACAGTAGGAAGACTCAGTCTTCCTGTTCTTAAGTCGGCATTGTGTCTTTTTTATTTTAATCCGATGCAATTTCTGTGTTTCATCGTCAATGGGAAGGTCCAATGGATACAGTAAACCTGCAGAGGTGCTACGGAATGTAAAACTGATGACACAGAAAACGCTCAAAACATAGACAGTAGGAAGACTCAGTCTTCCGCTACTTAAGTCGGCATTGTGTCTCTTATATTTAATTCCGATTCAATTTCTGTGTTTCATCGTTAATGGGAAAGTCGAAGGGAAACAGTATACCTGCAGAGGTGCATCGGAATGGAAAACTGGTGACACACGAAACGCACAAAACATAGACAATAGGAAGACACACTCTTCCTGTACTTAAGTCGACCTTGTGTATCTTATATTTAAATCCGATGCAATTTCTGTGTTTCATTGTCAATGGGAAGGTGCAAGGGATACAGCAATCCAGCAAAGGTGCATTGGAATGAAAACTGGTGACACAGGAAACGCTCAAAACATAGAGAGTAGGAAGACTCAGTCTTTCTGTACTTAAGTCGACATTGTGTCTCTTATATTTAATTCCGATGCAATTTCTGTGTTTCATCGTCACTATGAAGGTCCAAGCGATACTGTAGACCTGCATAGGTGCATCGGAATGTGAAACTGGTGACACAGGAAACGCTCAAAACATAGACAGTAGGAAGACTCAGTCCTTGTGTACTTAAGTCGGCATTGTGTTTCTTATATTTAATTCCGATGCAGTTTCTGTGTTTCATCGCCAATGGGAAGGTCCAAGGGACACAGTAAACCTGCAGTGGTGCATCGGAATGTAACACTGGTGACACTGGAAACGCTCAAAGCATAGACAGTAGGAAGATTCAACCTTCCTGTACTTAAGTCGGCATTGTGTGTCTTACATTAAATTCCGATCCAATTTCTGTGTTTTATCGTCAATGGGAAGATTCGTGGGCTACAGTAAACCTGCAGAGGTGAATCGGAATGTAAAACTGGTGGTACATGAAACGATCAAAACATAGACAGTAGGAAGACTCAATATTCCTGTACTTAAGTCGGCATTGTGTCTCTTATATATAATTCCGATTTAATTTCTGTGTTTCATCGTCAATGGGAAAGTCGAAGGGAAACAGTATACCTGCAGAGGTGCATCGGAATGTAAAACTGGTGACACACGAAACGCTCAAAACATAGACAATAGAAAGACACACTCTTCCTGTACTTAAGTCGACCTTGTGTATCTTATATTTAAATCCGATGCAATTTCTGTGTTTCATTGTCAATGGGAAGGTGCAAGGGATACAACATTCCTGCAGAGGTGCATTGGAATGTAAAACTGGTGACACAGGAAACGCTCAAAACATAGAGAGTAGGAAGACTCAGTCTTTCTGTACTTAAGTCGACATTGTGTCTCTTATATTTAATTCCGATGCAATTTCTGTGTTTCATCGTCACTATGAAGGTCCAATGGATACTATAGACCAGCATGGATGCATCGGAATGTAAAACTGGTGACACAGGAAACGCTCAAAACATAGACAGTAGGAAGACGCAGTCCTTCTGTACTTAAGTCGGCATTGTGTCTCTTATATTTAATTCCGATGCAATTTCTGTTTTTCATCGTCAATGGGAAGGTCCAAGGGATACAGTAACCCTGCAGATGTGCACCGGAATGTAAAACGGGTGACACAGGAGACGCTTACAACATAGACAGTAGGAAGACTCAGTCTTCCTGTACTTAAGTCGGCATTTTGTCTCTTATATTTAATTCCGACACAATTTCTGTGTCTCATCGTCACTGTGAAGGTCCAAGGGATACAGTAAACATGCAGAGGTGTATTGGAATGTAAAACTAGAGACACAGGAAACGCTCAAAACATAGACAGTAGGAAGACTCAGTCTTCCTCTACTTAAGACGTCATTGTGTCTCTTATATTTAATTGTGGTCAATTTCTGTGTTTCATCGGCAATGGGTAGGTCCAAGGGACACAGTAAACCTGCAGAGGTGCATCGGAATGTAACACTGGTGACACTGGAAACGCTCAAAACATAGACCGTAAGAAGACTCAGTTTTCTTGACCGTAAGTCGGCGTTGTGTCTCTTATATTTAATTCCGATGTCATTTCTGTGTTTCATCGTCAATGGAAAGGTCCAATGGATACAGTAAACCTGCAGAGGTGCATCGGAATGTAAAACTGGTGACACACGAAACGCTCAAAACATAGACAGTAGGAAGACTCAATATTCCTGTACTTAAGTCGGCTTTGTGTCTCTTATATTTAATTCCGATAAAATTTCTGTGTTTCATCGTCATTGGGAAGATCCAAAGGATACATTAATCCTGCAGATGTGCATCGGAATGTAAAACTGGTGACACAGGAAACGCTCAAATCATAGACAGTAGGAAGACTCAGCCTTCCTGTCCTTAAGTCGGCATTGTGTCTCTTATATTTAATTCCGATGCCATTTCTGTGTTTCATCGTCAATGGGAAGGTCCAATGGATACAGAAACCCTGCAGAGGTGCATTGGAATGTAAAACTGGTGACACAGGAAGCGGTCAAAACATAGACCCTAAGAAGAGTCAGTTTTTTTGTACTGAAGTCGGCATTGTGCCGCTTATATTTAATTTAGATGCAATATCTGTGTTTCATCGTCACTGTGAATGTCCAAGGGATACAGTAAACCTGCCGAGGTGTATCAAAATGTAAAACTGATGACATACGAAACGCTCAAAACATAGACAGTAGGAAGACTCAGTCTTCCTGTACCTGAGTCGGCATTGCATCTCTTATATTTAATTCCGATGCAATTTTTGTGTTTTTTCGTCAATGGGAAGGTCCAAGGTATATAGTAAACCTGCAGAGGTGCATTGGAATGTAAAAATGGTGACACAGGAAACGCTCAAATCATAGACTGTAAGAAGACTCAGTTTTCTTGTACTTAACTCGGCGTTGTGTCTCTTAAATTTAATTCCGATGCTATTTCTGTGCTTCGTCGTCAAAGGGAAGGTTCAATGGATACAGTAAACCTGCAGAGGTGGATCGGAATGTAAAACTGGTGACACAGGAAACGCTCAAAACATAGACAGTACGAAGACTCAGTCTTCCTGTAGTTAAGTCGGCATTGTGTCTCTTGTATTTAATTCCGATGCATTTTCTGTGTTTCATCGTCAATGGGAAGGTTCAATGGATACAGTAAATCTACAGAGGTGCATCGGAATGTAAAACTGTTGACACAGGAATCGCTCAAACATTGACAGTATGAAGACTCAGTCTTCCTGTACTTAAGTCGGCATTGAGTCTCTTATATTTAATTCCGATGCAATTTCTGTGTTTCATCGTCAATGGGAAGGTCCAATGGATACAGTAAACCTGCATAGGTGCATCGGAATGTAAAACTGGTGACACAGGAAACGCTCAAAGTATAGACAATAGAAAGACACACTCTTCCTGTACTTACGTCGGCATTGGGTCTCTTATATCTAATTCCGATGCTATTTCTATGTTTCATCGTCAATGGGAAAGTCGAAGGGAAACAGTATACCTGCAGAGGTGCATGGGAATGTAATACTGGTAACACAGGAAACGCTCAAAACAAAGACAGTAGGAAGACTCAGTCTTCCTGTACATAAGTTCGCATTGTGTCTCTTATATTTAGTTCTGATGCAATTTCTGTGTTTCATCGTCACTTTGAAGGTCGAAGGGATACAGGAAAACCTGCAGAGGTGCATGGGAATGTAAAACTGATGACACAGGAAACGCTCAAAACATTGACAGTTGGAAGACTCTGTCTTCCTGTACTTAAGACGACATTGTGTCTCTTACATTTAATTCAGATGCAATTTCTGTGTTTCATCGCCAATGGGATGGTCCAAGGGACACAGTAAACCTGCAGAGGTGCATCGGAATGTAAAACTGGTGACACTGGAAACGCTCAAAACATAGACAGTAGGAAGACTCAGCATTCCTGTTCTTATGTCGGCATTGTGTCTCTTATATTTAATTCCGATGCAAATTCTGTGTTTCACCGTCACTTTGAAGGTCCAAGGGATACAGGAAAACCTGCAGAGGTGCATGGGAATATAAAATTGGTGACACAGGAAACGCTCAAAACATAGACAGTTGGAAGACTCTGTCTTCCTGTACTTAAGACGTCATTGTGTCCCTTATATTTAAATCCGATGCAATTTCTGTGTTTCATCGCAAATGGGAAGGTCCAAGGGACACAGTAAACCTGCAGAGGTGCATCGGAATGTAAAACTGGTGAAGCAGGAAACTCTCAAAACATAGACAGTAGGAAGACTCAATGTTCCTGTACTTAAGTCGGCATTGTGTCTCTTATATTTAATTCCGATAAAATTTCTGTGTTTCATCGTCAATGGGAAGATCCAAGGGATACAGTAAACCGGCAGAGGTGCATCGGAATGTAAAACTGGTGACACAGGAAACGCTCAAATCATAGACAGTACGAAGACTCAGTCTTCCTGTAGTTAAGTCGGCATTGTGTCTCTTATATTTAATTCCGATGCATTTTCTGTGTTTCATCGTCAATGGGAAGGTTCAATGGATACAGTAAATCTACAGAGGTGCATCGGAATGTAAAACTGTTGACACAGGAATCGCTCAAACATTGACAGTATGAAGACTCAGTCTTCCTGTACTTAAGTCGGCATTGAGTCTCTTATATTTAATTCCGATGCAATTTCTGTGTTTCATCGTCAATGGGAAGGTCCTATGGATACAGTAAACCTGCATAGGTGCATCGGAATGTAAAACTGGTGACACAGGAAACGCTCAAAGTATAGACAATAGAAAGACACACTCTTCCTGTACTTACGTCGGCATTGGGTCTCTTATATTTAATTCCGATGCTATATCTATGTTTCATCGTCAATGGGAAAGTCGAAGGGAAACAGTATACCTGCAGAGGTGCATGGGAATGTAATACTGGTGACACAGGAAACGCTCAAAACAAAGACAGTAGGAAGACTCAGTCTTCCTGTACTTAAGTTCGCATTGTGTCTCTTATATTTAGTTCTGATGCAATTTCTGTGTTTCATCGTCACTTTGAAGGTCCAAGGGATACAGGAAAACCTGCAGAGGTGCATGGGAATGTAAAACTGATGACACAGGAAACGCTCAAACAATGACAGTTGGAAGACTCTGTCTTCCTGTACTTAAGACGTCATTGTGTCTCTTACATTTAATTCCGATGCAATTTCTGTGTTTCATCGCCAATGGGATGGTCCAAGGGACACAGTAAACCTGCAGAGGTGCATCGGAATGTAAAACTGGTGACACTGGAAACGCTCAAAACATAGACAGTAGGAAAGCTCAGCATTCCTGTTCTTATGTCGGCATTGTGTCTCTTATATTTAATTCCATTGCAATTTCTGTGTTTCACCGTCACTTTGAAGGTCCAAGGGATACAGGAAAACCTGCAGAGGTGCATGGGAATGTAAAATTGGTGACACAGGAAACGCTCAAAACATAGACTGTTGGAAGACTCTGTCTTCCTGTACTTAAGACGTCATTGTGTCCCTTATATTTAAATCCGATGCAATTTCTGTGTTTCATCGCAAATGGGAAGGTCCAAGGGACACAGTAAACCTGCAGAGGTGCATCGGAATGTAAAACTGGTGAAGCAGGAAACGCTCAAAACATAGACAGTAGGAAGACTCAATGTTCCTGTACTTAAGTCGGCATTGTGTCTCTTATATTTAATTCCGATAAAATTTCTGTGTTTCATCGTCAATGGGAAGATCCAAGGGATACAGTAAACCTGCAGAGGTGCATCGGAATTTAAAACTGGTGACACAGGAAACGCTCAAATCATAGACAGTAGGAAGACTCAGCCTTCCTGTTCTTAAGTCGGCATTGTGTCTCTTATATTTAATTCCGATGATATTTCTGTGTTTCATCGTCAATGGGAAGGTCCAATGGATACAGTAAACCTCCAGAGGTGCATCGGAATGTAAAATTGGTGACGCAGGAAACGCTCAAAACATAGACAGTAGGAAGACTCAATCTTCCTGTACTTAAGTCGACATTGTGTCTCTTATATTTAATTCCGATGCAATTTCTGTGTTTCATCGTCAATTGGAAGATCCAAGGGATACAGTAAACCTGCAGAGGTGCATCGGAATGTAAAACTGGTGACAGAGGAAACGCTCAAAGCATAGACAATAGAAAGACACTGTCTTCCTGTACTTAAGTCGACATTGTGTCTCTTATATTTAATTCCGATGCAATTTCTGTGTTTCATCGTCAATAGGAAAGTCGAAGGGAAACAGTATACCTGCAGAGCTGCATCGGAATGTAAAACTGGGGACACAGGAAAAGCTCAAAACATAGACAGTAGGAAGACTCAGTCTTCCTGTACTTAAGTCGGCATTGTGACTCTTATATTTAATTCCGATGCAATTTCTGTGTTTCATCGTCACTTTGAAGGTCCAAGGGATACAGGAAAACCTGCAGAGGTGCATGGGAATGTAAAACTGGTGACACAGGAAACGCTCAAAACGTAGACAGTTGGAAGACTCTGTCTTCCTGTACTTAAAACGTCATTGTGTCCCTTATATTTAATTACGATGCAATTTCTGTGTTTCATCGCAAATCGGAAGGTCCAAGGGACACAGTAAACCTGCAGAGGTGCATCGGAATGTAAAACTGGTGACACTGGAAACGCTCAAAACGTAGACCGTAAGAAGACTCAGTTTTCTTGTACTTAAGTCAGCGTTGTGTCTCTTATATTTAATTCCGATGTAATTTCTGTGTTTCATCGACAATGGGAAGGTCCGATGGATACAGTAAACCTGCAGAGGTGCATCGGAATGTAAAACTGGTGACACAGGAAACGCTCAAAACATAGACAGTAGGAAGACTCATTTTTCCTGTACTTAAATCGGCATTGTGTCCCTTATATTTAACTCCTACGCATTTTCTGTGTCTCATCGTCAATGGGAAGGTAGAATGGATACAGTAAACCTGCATAGGTGCATCAGAATGTAAAACTGGTGACGCAGGAAACGCTCAAAAAATATACAGTAAGAAGACTCAATCTTCCTGTACTTAAGTCGGCATTGTGTCTCTTATATTTAATTCCGACGCAAATTCTGTGAATCATCGTCAATGGGAAGGTCAAAGGGATACAGTAAACCTGCAGAGGTGCATCGGAATGTAAAACTGGTGACACAGGAAACGCTCAAAATATAGACAGTAGTAAGACTCAGACTTCCTGTACTTAAGTCGGCATTGTGTCTGTTATATTTAATTCCGATGTAATTTCTGTGTTTCAATGTCAATGGGAATGAGCAACGGATACAGCAAACCTGCAGAGGTGCATCGGAATGTAAAACTGGTGACACAGGAAACGCTCAAAGCATAGACAGTTGGAAGACTATGTCTTCCTGTACTTAAGACGTCATTGAGTCCCTTATACTTAATTCCGATGCAATTTCTGTGTTTCATCGCAAATGGGAAGGTCCAAGGGACACAGTAAACCTGCAAAGGTGCATCGGAATGTAAAACTGGTGACAGAGGAAACGCTCAAAACATAGACAGTAGGAAGACTCAGCCTTCCTGTTCTTAAGTCGGCATTGTGTCTCTTATATTTAATTCCGATGCTATTTCTGTGTTTCATCGTCAATGGGACGGTCCAATGGATACAGTAAACCTGCAGAGGTTCATCGGAATGTAAAACTGGTGACACAGGAAATGCTCAAAACATAGACAGTAGGAAGACTCAGCATACCTGTTCTTATGTCGGCATTGTGTCTCTTATATTTAATTCCGATGCAATTTCTGTGTTTCATATCAATGGGAATGTCCAATGGATAAATTAAACGTGCAGAGGTGCATCGGAATGAAAAACTGGTGACACAAGAAACGATCAAAACATAGACAGTAGGAATACTCAGTCTTCCTGTACTTAGTTCGGCATTTTGTCTCTTATATTTAAATCTGATGCAATTTCTGTGTTTCGTCGTCAATGGGAAAGTCCAAGGGATAGAGTAAACCTGCAGAGGTGCATCGGAATGTAAAACTGGTGACACAGGAAGCGGTCAAAACATAGACCCTAAGAAGACTCAGCTTTCTGGTACTGAAGTCGGCATTGTGTCTCTTATATTTAATGTAGATGTAATTTCTGTGTTTCATCGTCACTGTGAAGGTCCAAGGGATACAGTAAACCTGCAGAGGTGCATCAAAATGTAAAACTGATGACACAGGAAACGCTCAAAATATAGACAGTACGAAGATTCAGTCTTCCTGTACCTAAGTCGGCATTGTATCTCTTATATTTAATTTCGATGCATTTTCTGTGTTTTTTTGTCAATGGGAAAGTCCAAGGTATATAGTAAACCTGCAGAGGTGCATTGGAATGTAAAAATGGTGACACAGGAAACGCTCAAATCATAGACCGTGAGAAGACTCAGTTTCCTTGTACTTAAGTCGGCATTGTGTCCCTTATATTTAATTCCGATGCAATTTCCGTGCTTCGTCGTCAAAGCGAAGGTCCAATGGATACAGTAAACCTGCAGAGGTGGATCGGAATGTAAAACTGGTGACACAGAAAACGCTCAAAACATAGACAGTAGGAAGACTCAGTCTTCCTGTCCTTAAGTTGGCATTGTGTCTTTTTTATTTAATTCCGATGCAATTTCTGTGTTTCATCGTCAATGGGAAGGTCCAATGGATACAGTAAACCTGCAGAGGTGCATCGGAATGTAAAACTGGTGACACAGGAAACGCTCAAAGCATAGACAATAGAAAGAAACACTCTTCCTGTACTTAAGTCGACATTGTGTCTCTTTTATTTCATTCCGATGCAATTTCTGTGTTTCATCGTCAATAGGAAAGTCGAAGGGAAACAGTATTTCTGCAGAGCTGCATCGGAATGTAAAAGTGATGACACAGGAAACGCTCAAAACATAGACAGTAGGAAGACTCAGTCTTCCTGTACTTAGTCGGCATTGTGTCTCTTATATTTAATTCCGATGCAATTTCTCTGTTTCATCGTCAATGGGGGGGTCCAAGAGATACAGTAATCCTGCAGAGGTGCATCGGAATGTAGAACCGATGACACAGGAGACGCTCAAAACATAGACAGTAGGAAGACTCAGTCTTCATGTACTTAGGTCGGCATTGTGTCTCTTATATTTAATTCCGATGCAATTTCTGTGTTTCATCGTCAATAGGAAAATCGAAGGGAAACAGTATACCTGCAGAGCTGCATCGGTATGTAAAACTGGTGACACAGGAAACGCTCAAAGCATAGACAGTAGGAACACTCAGTCATCCTGTTCTTAAGTCGGCATTGTGTCTTTTTTATTTAATTCCAATGCAATTTCTGTGTTTCGTCGTCAATGGGAAGGTCCAATGGATACAGTAAAACTGCAGAGGTGCATCGGAATGTAAAACTCGGACACAGGAAACGATCAAAACATAGACAGTAGGAATACTCACTCTTCCTGTACTTAAGTCGGCATTGTGTCTCTTATACTTAATTCCGATGCAATTTCTGTGTTTTTTCGTCAAGGTATACAGTAAACCTGCAGAGGGGCATTGGAATGTAAAACTGGTGACACAGGAAACGCTCAAACCATAGACCGTAAGAAGACTCGGTTTTCATGTACTTCAGTCGGCGTTGTGTCTCTTATATTTAATTCCGATGCAATGTCTGCGTTTCATCGTCAATGGGAAGGTCCAATGGATACAGTAAACCTGCAGAGGTGGATCGGAATGTAAAACTGGTGACAGAGGAATCGCTCAAAGCATAGACAGTAGGAAGACTCATTTTTCCTGCACTTAAGTCGGCATTGTGTCTCTTATATTTAATTCCTATGCATTTTCTGTTTTTCATCGTCAATGGGAAGGTAGAATGGATACAGGGAACCTGCAGAAGTGCATCAGAATGTAAAACTGGTGACACAGGAAACGCTCAAACATAGACAGTAGGAAGACTCAGTCTTCCTGTACTTATGTCGATATTGTGTCTCTTATATTTAATTCCGATGCTATTTCTGTGTTTCATCGTCACTGTGAAGGTCCAATGGATACAGTAAACCTGCAGAGGTGCATCGGAATGTAAAACTTGGGACACAGGAAACGCTCAAAGCATAGACAGTAGGAAGACTCAGTCTTCCCGTTCTTAAGTTGGCATTGTGTCTCTTATATTTAATTCCGTCGCAATTTCTGTGTCTCTTCGTCACTGTGAAGGTCCAAGGGATACAGTAAACCTGCAGAGGTGTATCGGAATGTAAAACTAGAGACACAGGCAACGCTCAAAACATAGACAGTAGGAAGACTCAGTCTTCCTCTACTTAAGACGTCATTGTGTCTCTTATATTTAATTGCGGGGCAATTTCTGTGTTTCATCGCCGATGGGAATGTCCAAGGGACACAGTAAACCTGCAGTGGTGCATCGGAATATAACACTGGTGACACTGGAAACGCTCAAAACATAGACCGTAAGAAGACTCAGTTTTCTTGTACGTAAGTCGGCGTTGTGTCTCTTATATTTAATTCCGAAGTCATTTCTGTGTTTCATCGTCAATGGAAAGGTCCAATGGATACAGTAAACCTGCAGAGGTGCATCGGAATGTAAATCTGGTGACACAGCAAACGCTCAAAACATAGACAGTAGGAAGACTCAATATTCCTGTACTTAAGTCGGCATTGTGTCTCTTATATTTAATTCCGATAAAATTTCTGTGTTTCATCGCCAATGGGAAGATCCAAGGGATACATTAATCCTGCAGAGGTGCATCGGAATGTAAAACTGGTGACACAGGAAACACTCAAATCATAGACAGTAGGAAGACTCAGCCTTCCTGTCCTTAAATCGGCATTGTGTCTCTTATATTTAATTCCGATGCCATTTCTGTGTTTCATCGTCAATGGGAAGGTCCAATGGATACAGAAACCCTGCAGAGGTGCATTGGAATGTAAAACTGGTGACACAGGAAGCGGTCAAAACATGGACCCTAAGAAGAGTCAGTTTTTTTGTACTGAAGTCGGCATTGTGCCGCTTATATTTAATTTTGATGCAATATCTGTGTTTCATCGTCACTGTGAATGTCCAAGGGATACAGTAAACCTGCCGAGGTGCATCAAAATGTAAAACTGATGACATAGGAAACGCTCAAAACATAGACAGTAGGAAGACTCAGTCTTCCTGTACCTAAGTCGGCATTGCATCCCTTATATTTAATTCCGATGCAATTTCTGTGTTTTTTCGTCAATGGGAAGGTCCAAGGTATATAGAAACCTGCAGAGGTGCATTGGAATGTAAAAATGGTGACACAGGAAACGCTGAAATCATAGACAAAGAGAAGACTCAGTTTTATTGTACTTAACTCGGCGTTGTGTCTCTTATATTTAATTCCGATGCAATTTCTGTGCTTCGTCGTCAAAGGGAAGGTTCAATGGATACAGTAAACCTGCAGAGGTGGATCGGAATGTAAAACTGGTGACACAGGAAACGCTAAAAACATAGACAGTACGAAGACTCAGTCTTCCTGTAGTTAAGTCGGCATTGTGTCTCTTATATTTAATTCCGATGCATTTTCTGTGTTTCATCGTCAATGGGAAGGTTCAATGGATACAGTAAACCTACAGAGGTGCATCGGAATGTAAAACTGTTGACACAGGAATCGCTCAAACATTGACAGTAGGAAGACTCAGTCTTCCTGTACTTAAGTCGGCATTGAGTCTCTTATGTTTAATTCCGATGCAATTTCTGTGTTTCATCGCCAATGGGATGGTCCAAGGGACACAGTAAACCTGCAGAGGTGCATCGGAATGTAAAACTGGTGACACTGGAAACGCTCAAAACATAGACAGTAGGAAGACTCAGAATTCCTGTTCTTATGTCGGCATTGTGTCTCTTATATTTAATTCCGATGCAATTTCTGTGTTTCACCGTCACTTTGAAGGTCCAAGGTATACAGGAAAACCTGCAGAGGTGCATGGGAATGTAAAATTGGTGACACAGGAAACGCTCAAAACATAGACAGTTGGAAGACTCTGTCTTCCTGTACTTAAGACGTCATTGTGTCCCTTATATTTAAATCCGATGCAAATTCTGTGTTTCATCGCAAATGGGAAGGTCCAAGGGACACAGTAAACCTGCAGAGGTGCATCGGAATGTAAAACTGGTGACAGAGGAAACGCTCAAAGCATAGACAATAGGAAGACACACTCTTCCTGTACTTAAGTCGACATTGTGTCTCTTTTATTTCATTCCGATGCAATTTCTGTGTTTCATCGTCACTGTGATGGTCCAATGGATACAG
Organism: Schistocerca nitens; assembly: GCF_023898315.1. Classification (NCBI taxonomy): domain Eukaryota; kingdom Metazoa; phylum Arthropoda; class Insecta; order Orthoptera; family Acrididae; genus Schistocerca; species Schistocerca nitens. Next base: position 760,887,997 of record NC_064619.1, read on the forward strand.
TAAACCTGCAGAGGTGCATCGGAATGTAAAACTGGTGACACAGGAAACGCTCAAAACATAGACAGTAGAAAGACTCAGTCTTCCTGTACTTAAGTCGGCATTGTGTCTTTTATATTTAATTCCCATTCAATTTCTGTGTTTCATCGTCAATGGGGGGTCCAACGGATACAGTAAACCTGCAGAGGTGCATCGGAATGTAAAACTGATGACACAGGAAACGCTCAAAACATAGACAGTAGGAAGACTCAGTCTTCCTGTACTTATGTCGGCATTGTGTCTCTTATATATAATTCCGATTCAATTTCTGTGTTTCATCGTCAATGGGAAAGTCGAAGGGAAACAGTATACCTGCAGAGGTGCATCGGAATGTAAAACTGGTGACACACGAAACGCTCAAAACATAGACAATAGAAAGACACACTCTTCCTGTACTTAAGTCGACCTTGTGTACCTTATATTTAAATCCGATGCAATTTCTGTGTCTCATTGTCAAAGGGAAGGTGCAAGGGAAACAGCAATCCTCCAGAGGTGCATTGGAATGTAAAACTGGTGACACTGGCAACGCTCAAAACATAGACAGTAGGAAGACTCAGTCTTCCTCTACTTAAGACGTCATTGTGTCTCTTATATTTAATTGCGGGTCAATTTCTGTGTTTCATCGCCAATGGGAAGGTCCAAGGGACACAGTAAACCTGCAGAGGTGCATCGGAATGTAACACTGGTGACACTGGAAACGCTCAAAACATAGACCGTAAGAAGACTCAGTTTTCTTGTACGTAAGTCGGCGTTGTGTCTCTTATATTTAATTCCGATGTCATTTCTGTGTTTCATCGTCAATGGAAAGGTCCTATGGATACAGTAAACCTGCAGAGGTGCATCGGAATGTAAAACTGGTGACACAGCAAACGCTCAAAACATAGACAGTAGGAAGACTCAATATTCCTGTACTTAAGTCGGCATTGTGTCTCTTATATTTAATTCCGATAAAATTTCTGTGTTTCATTGCCAATGGGAAGATCCAAGTGATACATTAATCCTGCAGAGGTGCATCGGAATGTAAAACTGGTGACACAGGAAACGCTCAAATCATAGACAGTAGGAAGACTCAGCCTTCCTGTCCATAAGTCGGCATTGTGTCTCTTATATTTAATTCCGATGCCATTTCTGTGTTTCATCGTCAATGGGATGGTCCAATGGATACAGAAACCCTGCAGAGGTGCATTGGAATGTAAAACTGGTGACACAGGAAGCGGTCAAAACATAGATCGTAAGAAGAGTCAGTTTTTTTGTACTGAAGTTCGGCATTGTGCCGCTTACATTTAATTTAGATGCAATATCTGTGTTTCATCGTCACTGTGAATGTCCAAGGGATACAGTAAACCTGCCGAGGTGCATCAAAATGTAAAACTGATGACATAGGAAACGCTCAAAACATAGACAGTAGGAAGACTCAGTCTTCCTGTACCTAAGTCGGCATTGCATCTCTTATATTTAATTCCGATGCAATTTCTGTGTTTTTTCGTCAATGGGAAGGTCCAAGGTATATAGTAAACCTGCAGAGGTGCATTGGAATGTAAAAATGGTGACACAGGAAACGCTGAAATCATAGACCGTAAGAAGACCCAGTTTTCTTGTACTTACCTCGGCGTTGTGTCTCTTATATTTAATTCCGATGCAATATCTGTGCTTCGTCGTCAAAGGGAAGGTTCAATGGATACAGTAAACCTGCAGAGGTGGATCGGAATGTAAAACTGGTGACACAGGAAACGCTCAAAACATAGACAGTACGAAGACTCAGTCTTCCTGTAGTTAAGTCGGCATTGTGTCTCTTATATTTAATTCCGATGCATTTTCTGTGTTTCATCTTCAATGGGTAGGTTCAATGGATACAGTAAACCTACAGAGGTGCATCGGAATGTAAAACTGTTGACACAGGAATCGCTCAAACATTGACAGTAGGAAGACTCAGTGTTCCTGTAGTTAAGTCGGCATTGAGTCTCTTATATTTATTTCCGATGTAATTTCTGTGTTTCATCGTCAATGGGAAGGTCCAATGGATACAGTAAACCTGCATAGGTGCATCGGAATGTAAAACTGGTGACACAGGAAACGCTCAAAGGATAGACAATAGAAAGACACACTTTTCCTGTACTTAAGTCGGCATTGTGTCTCTTATATTTAATTCCGATGCTATTTCTGTGTTTCATCGTCAATGGGAAAGTCGAAGGGAAACAGTATACCTACAGAGGTGCATGGGAATGTAAAACTGGTGACACAGGAAACGCTCAAAACAAAGACAGTAGGAAGACTCAGTCTTCCTGTACTTAAGTTCGCATTGTGTCTCTTATATTTAGTTCTGATGCAATTTCTGTGTTTCATCGACACTTTGAAGGTCCAAGGGATACAGGAAAACCTGCAGAGGTGCATGGGAATGTAGAACTGATGACACAGGAAACGCTCAAAACATAGACAGTTGGAAGACTTTGTCTTACTGTACTTAAGACGTCATTGTGTCTCTTACATTTAATTCCGATGCAATTTCTGTGTTTCATCGCCAATGGGATTGGCCAAGGGACACAGTAAACCTGCAGAGTTGCATCGGAATGTAAAACTGGTGACAGAGGAAACGCTCGAAGCATAGACAATAGAAAGACATACTCTTCCTGTACTTAAGTCGACATTGTGTCTCTTTTATTTCATTCCGATGCAATTTCTGTGTTTCATCGTCACTGTGATGGTCCAATGGATACAGTAAACCTGCAGAGGTGCATCGGAATGTAAAACTGGTGACACAGGAAACGCTCAAAACATAGACAGTAGAAAGACTCAGTCTTCCTGTACTTAAGTCGGCATTGTGTCTTTTATATTTAATTCCCATGCAATTTCTGTGTTTCATCGTCAATGGGGGGTCCAATGGATACAGTAAACCTGCAGAGTTTCATCGGAATGTAGAACTGATGACACAGGAAACGCTCAAAACATAGACAGTAGGAAGACTCAGTCTTCCTGTACTTATGTCGACATTGTGTCTCTTATATTTAATTCCGATGCAATTTCTGTGTTTCATCGTCACTGTGAAGGTCCAATGGATACAGTAAACCTGCAGAGGTGCATCGGAATGTAAAACTTGGGACACTGGAAACGCCCAAAACATAGACAGTAGGAAGACTCAGTCTTCCTGTTCTTAAGTCGGCATTGTGTCTTTTTTATTTAATTCCGATGCAATATCTGTGTTTCATCGTCAAAGGGAAGGTCCAATGGATACA